>NC_064267.1:34427500-35690000 GCF_003254725.2 Canis lupus dingo
GTCATGGTAGAGAAGCAGCAATGGGGAATGGGGTGCTAGTCAACCTTACCTCCCAACCCTGAATCATGTTGGGGGTGGGAGACTGAGCATTCACACTTTGAAGAACTTCAGGAGAAGCAGCTTCTCAAGAGTCAGGGAGATTCTGGTTATGGCAAGAGGTAGAGGTGAAGTGGTATCAATGGGGAAAGCAATCTTTTCACCAAATGATGTTGGAACAACTGGATAGTTACATGAAAAAGAATAAAAATGGATCCTTGCCTAACACAACTTATAAAAATTAACTCACAATGGGGGCGCCTGGGTAGCTGAGTTGATTAAGCCTCTGACTTTTGGTTTCTGCTCAGGTCATGATCTCATGGGTTGTGAGATTGAGCCCCGTGTCAGGGTCTCCACTCTGGTGAGTCTGCTTGGAGATTCTCTCCCCCAACCCCTCCCCCTGCTTGTGATCTCTTTCTCTCTCTTTCTCTCCTTCTCTAAAATAAATAAATAAATCTTCAAAAAAGTTAACCCACAATGGATCAATGATATATATATAAGATTGGAAACATAGAGGAAACATAGAGGAAAAGGAAACATAGAGGAAAAGCTTCATGTCATTGGATTTGGCAATAATTTCTTGAATATGACACCAAAAACATAGACAGCAAAAGAAGAAATAGATAAATTGGACTTCATTGAAGTTCTATGGAGTCCATTGAAGTTAACCTTTTGTGCATCAAACCACACCATCAAGAAAATAAAAAGACTGGGGTGCCTGGGTGGCTCAGTCAATTAAGCACCTGCCTTGGGCTCAGGTCATGATACCAGGCAACAGTAGGTTATTAGTAGTTAAATCTGGGAGGATTTAAAAGTTACGCACAGATTTTCAACTGCACGGGGATTGACATCCTTAATCTCCATGTTGTTCAAGGGTCAACTGCAGTATGATTCTATTTATATGAAACACCCAGAATAGCCAAATCTACAAAGATAGAGAGTAGATTAGTGGCTCCTAAGGACTGGGAGAGGTAGGAATGGGGAGTAACTGTTAATGAGTTCTGCTTTGGGGCTTCTTTGGGGGTGATTAAAATGTTCTGGAATTAGTCAGTGATGATGGTTGCATAACTTTGTGAGGGTTGCATAACCTTTAGTGATTTCAATACTAAAAAATCACTGAATTGTACATGTTAAAAGGGTGACTTTTATGGTGTGTAAGTCTCAAATTTTTTAAATGTAGAGTAAAGGAAAAGAGTGAGGGGGAACGTGGTCGCCATAAATTCAGATTCCAGAGGCATACGTGGTGAAAAGGTTTAGGAGGGAGGGAAAGCATGAGCATCTGTCTGGATAAAGAAAGGTGACACCTCGGTAGTGATGGGGCAGGTGTCAGGCACAGAGGTCTGGAGGGATAGAAGAGAAGTCAAGAGTTCCAGGAGCCCTGGCCCAACAGATCCTGGGTTTTGGAGGGACTGAAGCATCTCAGGAAACCAACAGGCTCAGCCTACCTGATCGTACTGGGATGTGGTCACAGCCCAGATGATCAGAGGAAAAGAAGGGGGCTCCCAGGGTGGCTACCTCAGGATCTAGAGATAGGAGTTTCCAGAAATAAGGCAATCGAGTAAAAGAGGCTGGTAATGGGAAGGGGATGCTGTGCCCTCCTGGGCTTGAATGTGGTTCCCAGATCTTGGACTCTGCGTATGAAGTGAAGTCCTGTGAATCCCCAAGAGAAAGATCAGATTCGAAAATGCCAAGAACCACTGCACTCTGTGTCAGATCTCTCTGTACGAAAACAAGCCAGAGAAGGTTAGATAAATAAGCAAAAGGGACCCAGGGCCAGGGGCCAACCTGAGTGGTTACTTCCTGCTGATGCTTATGGAGTTAGGAGCTATTACGTGAAAATAGGACTATCAGAAACAGAGGTGGCAGGTTTGTCAGGCATTCACAGGGTAGTTTATTAAGCATCTAGACACGCCAGGAACTGTGCTTGGGATGCTGGACACAGATGCCGTACAGCCTACAGGACAAGGAACTTGTAGAATGGGGGTGGGGGAACTATAGCTAATATCTGAGCAAATAGTTACAAAATAATGCATTACAAGCATATAAGAACAAGGAAAGGACTAAGGAGCTATGATTCTGTCTAACAGGAATCTAATGGAACCTGGGGGTCAGGACGTTTCTCTGAAGAAATGACATTTCAGCTACCCACCAAAAAGGGGTGGGAAGTGAGGGCGGTGCATAGGAAGGCAAAGGCCCTGCAGCAGGAAGGAGCTTGAGGCTTGAGCTGGAGTTCAACCTTGAGCAGCAGCAGCGAAGAGTAGAGAGTCACAGCTCGAGAAGCAGGAAGAGCCAGATCATGCAGACATTATGGGCCAAGTGGGAGATTCTGGGCTTCCTTCCAAGAACAAAGGGAATAGAGGGGGGAAGACAGGGTGCAGCAAAGCTCCAAGAGGGGGCAATAGAAGAGAGTGGTCAAGGAGCAGAGTCTGGAGGCAGATGGCATGGGTTCAAATCCCAGGTTGGCCACTTACAATCCATGTGACCAGGGTCCAGGTTAGCAAACCTCTGTGTACCTCAGTTTCCTCCTCTGTAAAATGGGATCATAATAGTACTTACGTCAGAGGATCATAGCAAGAGGATTCAATAATAAAAGCTTGGCTCATCCTGAGTAAAGAAGAATTGCTGAATGAGTGGGCTCAGCAAGAGCCACCCTATGCCGGAGACTGTCTAGACAGCCATTTTTCGGTGCTAAGAGCTGTTGGCATTCAGAAAGTTTTGGTTCTCTAGTGGCTGCCAGTTTGAAAACAAGAGTCTCTTGGCCTTGTAATACCAACGCCAATACCAATGCTGGCAGCGTTGTCTTTGTGGCTCTGGCTATCCAGTGAGCTCTGCAAGAACAGGGACCATGCTGACCCTATATGACGGAGCGGGCCCAGGGCCTGGCACATGGGAGGTGCTCAGTACCCAGTGGCAAGATGGAGTGCAAATGAATGAATGAATGAATGAATGAATGAAAAAATGGATGGACCTGTGGAAGAGTACTCCACATGACTGAGCAATCCCTAGAGGAGGGCCATTTGTGCACTGAAGACCTTATATAGTTTGTTTGGTTCCATTCTCACAGCCATCTTGTGAGGAGGCTACCAGGAGGCACTTCCAAAAGGGGAATGATCTTAGGAATGAGTCCTCTGGGGAGGCGGGGGGGGGGGGGGGGTAGGCTCATCATACAGGGACTCTAATTATTGAGAAGTGTGTTTAATTTGTAGCCCCAAAGAAGGGCTTTTTGCTTGAAGTCGGGATCCTGGAAGCAGGAATTCAGCTGAAAAGCAAGCTATGCTGGAAATAGTTTCTCTAAAGCTCGAGCTGCATATACTTTATGGCTATGATCTCATCTTCCTCAGCAAGGCACAAGAGTGACGGGGGCATTTTACTTGTTTTTGAAGGCGAGAAGTGGTGCGTCCTGCTGGGGCATCGCCACCCCCCCCTCCACCAACCAACCCCCCCACCCCCAGCAGCCTGGAGTGGCTCAGAGCAGAAGCCAGGAGTCCTCGGTTCCCGGCTGGTGGAACATCCCCCAGCACACCCCCACACCCCATCTCAGAGAAGACGGAGCGCAGATCAAGTGGAAAGGCCGTGGGAGAAGTGCCTCTGATCTTCTCCTGCCCTCTCCTGTTCCAGTCAGAGTCCCACACACAACTTCCTGCAGGCTGCTACCCCCCTTCCTCCCAGCCAGCACCTGCACCCGGCACCCAGCACCGCACAAGCTGCCCCGTTCCCCAGCAGCCCTGCTGGTGTCTTCTCCAGAGACTATTATTTTGGGAGAGTGCTGAGTTCAGCACTGCGGCAAGGTGCAGTCAGAGGAGCCCTTCTGTCCTCAGCTGGCCCTTTGGAGCTGGCCTCGGGGCTGGGGCGCCCTAAGTGCAGCAGCCTCTCCTCCACAGGGTCACTGCGTCCAACCACCTACCTACCATCCGTCAGCCCCAAGGCTGTCAAGGCAGGTGGCTCAGGAATTGTGGGCAGGAGATGCAGAGCTGTCTGAGGGGCACAGCCCAGCCAAACCTCTGCTCCTAGGAGGGCGACCAAGGTCTTGCTCTTGCAAGCACCCCAGAACCCGCCCCCCCACCCCCACCCAGCCCAAAGCCTGGGGTCACCAGCTTCCCAGGGCTTGCCTTGAAGCCAAAGAGCAGGTTGGCCCATGGCCAGCTGGCCACACACGGGGCAAGTGGCAGGGACAGGATGAGGAGCCGGGCGGGAGGCTTATATAAGTCCTCCTGCTTCTCAGCGGGGATTAGTGGCCGGCAAAGCCCTGCTCCGACGGAGGAGGGGCCTCGGCCAGGACTGCAAACTGAGTCCGGCTTGGAGCAGGCCCAGATCCTCCCAAGGTATCTGTGTCCGGGTGGCAGATTGGCTGCTGGGGCCCAGGCAGCTGCCCGCCGTCCTCCCTCTGCTTACGAGAGGTCTCCGTTCCTCCTGGTGGGGCCCTGGGGTGGGCACGCGCAGGGCGAGGAGGGCGCCCCCTGCAGAGGGCCCGGCAGCTCTAACCGTCCTTCTGTTGCAGGTGTCCATGGACTGGACAATGAAGCTGGCCACGGCAGCCCTGTTTCTGGGTCTCACGATGGTGGTCACCAGAGACGAGGACGAAGGCGACATGTGTTTGTACGAGGCCCTGTCTGACACCGATGCTGTCCTCTGCAAGTAAGGTCCAAAAGGGGTTGAGGTCTCAGGTTGGGGTGTCTGCAGAGCCAGGGAGCCTCTGTGGACAGGCAGAAAGGGAGCGAGCTTTGGAGACCCCCTAGATGGAAAGATGGTCTAGGGCGCTAAGGAAAGACCCTGAGGCGGGCTCCTGCCTTCCAGATGGTGCTTTCCCAGGCCCAGACGGTATATGGACGTGGTCAGCTCCTGCTTGTACCCTGCCAGGCCTCTGAGGGACCATCCCTCCCCACAGCCCCGACTGCTCCCTACCCTCGGCAAAGTGGCATTTTAAAGAACAGCGGCAGTTGACAGGGGATGTGGGACTGGACGCCCCCTGTGTGAGGGGCGGTTGTTTGCTTTCCGGCAACGAGGCCCCAGGAGTGTGGGGCAGGTGGGCCTTTTAGGGAGTGTGGCCCCTGGGTGTTGTCTAGAGAAGAGGCTGGGCATCAGGGGCGGGTTTTTTCCCTTCTGAGGACATGAGCTCCTCCCTGCCTGCCTCAGAGTTCAGCTCTCTCCTCAGCAACTGTCAGTTAGAAAAGCCAGGCCTGACTGTCCTGGACTCAGGGCTCCTCCCGAGGGCCACCGGGGCCACATGGCTGCCAACCCCCTCTGCCTGTTTGGTGGCCACGGAGGCTGGCATCCTGCTGAAGCCATCAGAAGTGAGAGAGGAGGGAAGATCTCTCTCACTCTGTCTCCCTGTGTACGTATGAATTCTTACCAATGTTCTTTTAGAAAGATAAATACATGTTTTCCCTTGAAAAGTTAGGTAGTTGAAGCACTTTCCCGCCAAAAAAGATAATACACATTTTGTTCCTATTGGTACATTTTTGAAACTCTGGTGAAATAATTCGGGGTGAAGTTTTGTGTGGGAGAAGGAGGGAACGTGGCTGCTGCTCACATGTGGGCTCCAATCCTCTAGGCACTGGGCTGAGTGGAACCTTCCAGAGGGTGGGCTGCCATTTTACTCTGGTCGGCAAAAGATCAAGTCCCCGGGAGGTGGGGAGGCCAGCTGGGCCAGGCCATGATAAGGCCCCATTACAGAGGCTCTCTGTGCTTCCCACCGTTCACTGAGGGACACTTAGTGACATATGTGTATGGTCACTGGTGGTGGGACCGGCCTGGGCCCCAGCTGCCCTAGGCTCTGCCCTGCTGACCTCTGCACACTGGTGGCCTGGTGGCCTGTGTACCATGAGCCCCCTGAGAGCTCTGGGAGAGAGCTCTGAGGTGTGTATTATCATCCTCATATTGCTTATGAGGAGTCCCCAGAGGTTAAACAACCTGTCCACTGTGCTTACACACCTTACGAGTGGCAAAGCCAGGGTTCAGCACCGCACCCAACACTCTTTCCCCACCCACCTCTGACTGCTGATCTTCCTCCAGGGGCTAGAAGCCTCTCAAACTCCAGCAAAGGGGGGGCTATCTTAGTCCACTTGGGCTGTTCTAACAAAATGCCAGTGCAGGGCACCTCATAAACAGCAGAAATTTATAGCTCATCCTTCTGGAGGTGTCCACCACTTCCATGTCTGGTAAGAACCTACTTCCTGATGCATAGATGGCCGTCTTCTTGCTAGCTCGGGCATAGTGGAAGGCACCTCCTGGAGGCCCCACTTCATAATGCCATCACTCTGGGGGCTGAGAGTTGGCCTATGAACTTGTGGGGAGGGGCAGCTGCAATTTGGTCTTTGGCCCAGCCATTCTCGGGACTTCCTAGAATACACCAGCAGACCCCCAGTATGAGAAACACGAACTCGCCACACTAAGGTTATTTGGTAGGAAATGTCTGATTGTAAACCATCACCGCATAAAAGGGGAGATTTATCTTTATTACTGCTGAAGATTGCCATTGGTAAAAGATCATCACCAACTGAGAACACGTTATGGACACACCAGAGCCCCGAGGAGGGGTCAGTAACCCTTATGCTAGGGCTCCCCTCCCCAAAAATGCTGTTTAGCTCAGGCTTTTCACTTCACCAAGAGTGCCCCCAGACAAGCCACTCATCTCATGGATGTATAGAGTCTAAAAGGGAATTTTTATTTATTTATTTTTTAATTTTAATTTTTAAAAAAGATTTTATTTATTCACAAGAGACAGAGAGAGAGAGAGAGAGAGAGAGAGGCAGAGACACAAGCAGAGGGAGAAGCAGGCTCCATGCAAGGACTCCAATGCAGGACTCGATCCCAGAACTCCAGGATCATGCCATGGGCCGAAGGCAGGTGCTAAACCACCAGAGATCCCCCTGAAAGGGAATTTTTAAAGTCGGGCTTTAATACCTGGCATTATTAATCTAGAAAAGAGGAATTCTATGTCTAGGGACAAGCAGTAGGAAAACACAGTTAAGAGAAAAGCTCTTCCAGAGTAATACCTTACCTACCCCTGAGATAAGCCTGAGTAGATTGACAAAAACAGAGATCAGAACCTAGGTTTCGGTGGTGCCTGGATGGCTCAGTCAGTAAGTGTATGACTCTCAATTTCAGTTCAGGTCATGATCTCAGGGTCAGGGGATTGAGCCCCACATCGGGCTCCCTACTCCGTGCAGAGCCGCCTGCCCCTCCGCTCTGTGCCCTCAGGTCTTGCGAGGTTGACCGGGAAATGCCCCAACCCTGAGGATGGAGACAGAACGTGCCCCAGGGGAGGCACCCCATGAGCAGGAAGGGCACTGCAAGAAGAGGGCACGGTTCTAAAGTGTGTTCTTACTAAATTCAATTTTCGATTTATTTATCTCAGGCTTGTCCAGATCCTTTTCCAGGCTGATTTGGTCATCTGTTAGTTTTAATCAATGAACAATTTGATCATTGCTATTAATCAGCTTTGTGCCGCTCACAAATCGAATAAATTTGCCTTCTGTGCCCTGATGCAAGGCTTTGGCAAAACCGCCGAACAGGACAGAGGCCTGCATGGTGCCTTGGTGCTGCCTGCTGTGTGGGGCAGCTTGTGGTTTCCAGACACTGGGCTGGCAGCACCCCAAGGTGTGACCAGGGCGGGGGGGCACGGACCTTATCCCTGGCCTCCCAGCACCCACCCTCCCAGGGCCCACTCTGTGGCTCGAGGCCCACTCACCCAACATCAACTTGCTGATTTTGCTTAACTGTTTTAAGATTTGCAGCAATTCCACCAGGATACAAAGAGGAGACCCATTTGTTTCCTGGGGGAGGCCCCTCTGGGTCTCCATTCCCCTCCTCCCTGCCCCTTGGCCTTTCCCGGTGCTGGCCTATGTGCTGCTGACCCTCCATCTCTCTGCCAGGGAAGGGGCCCCTCTATCGGCCTCGGACCTTGCTAGCTGCAGCGGCAGGGAGTCGTGGCAGAAACAAACAGAACAGTCTTTAAAATGTTGCTGTTGGGGCGCCTGGGTGGTTCAGGCAGTTAAGTGTCAGGTTCTCGGTTTCAGCTCAGGTCATTATCTCAGGGCTGTGAGATGGAGCCCCATGCTGGGCTCCACGCTGAGGGCGGAGCCAGCTTAGGATTCTCTGTCTCCCTCTCTCTCTACCCCTCCCACCACTCGTGCTCTCTCTGTCTCTCAAACAAAAACAAAAACAAAAACAAAAAAAAAACAACAAAAAAACCAAAAACCAATTGCAACGCTGCTGTGAAGAAAAACGAAAACCTGTCCCTACGACTTGTTCAAAAGTGATCAAAACGATCCAGAAGGTATTACTTTAACCTTGCCAAGAGGTAAAAGAAACAAATGAGCTGAGCAAACCAGAAGTTCAGCTAACTGGCCAGAGGCTCCTCAGGGGTGCTGGCCCATGGAAACATCCTGTGTCTGCTGGGTGTTGCAGCCTCCAGCAGCCAAGGCCCAAGATGGGACCTCAGGAAGGATTGGGATGGGCAGGGAATGTGGGGTTCCCCACCAGGAGGCTGTCCTTGCCTTTCCCCCAGATCCAGAACTCAGGAGCTCCCCTTCCAGATGGATTCCCTCATTATATCCTTGCTGGGTCTCCTCCAGGCATTACCCCCAGCAAGAGAATCATGGCCAGCTCTGGGTGACTGCTGGCAGGCTGTGGAGCTGCCTCAGCTTTTCAGCAAAGCTGAAACCCTGCCCCCCTTCTCTGAGGGGGCGGGGGGCGGGGGGAATCAGCTTAACCAAATGCACCCTATAGAGACCCTGGGTCTTGGTGATAAGAAATGACAGGGGGACAGAGAGGAAGGGCAAGTAAAAAAAAAAAAAGGTTGGCACAAAGATTTTTTTTTTTAAAGTATCTATTTGACAGCCTGGCTTCTATCCCTGAGTTTTGGTTATAGGTGAGCCCTTCAGGCTAACCTTGGTGGAGTTATGGCAAGAGCCCTCCCAGTGAACCGGATTCTCAGAGCATTCGTGCTATTCAGGCCTTCACAGGGAAAAAGCAGACAAATGGATTCATACTACTGTCTTAGTGTTCAGATGGTTTACCCCCAGGAGACATTTGCATTTCAAAAGCACAGGGAGGGCAGCCCGGGTGGCTCAGTGGTTTAGCACCGTCTTCAGCCCAGGGCCTACAGGATCCCACATCCGGCTCCCTGCATGGAGCTTGCTTCTCCCTCTGCCCATGTCTTTGCCTCTCTCTCTCTCTGTGTATCTCTCATGAATAAATAAATGAAACCTTTATTTTTTTTTTAATTTTTATTTATTTACTTATGATAGTCACAGAGAGAGAGAGAGAGGCAGAGACACAGGCAGAGGGAGAAGCAGGCTCCATGCACCGGGAGCCCGATGTGGGATTCGATCCCGGGTCTCCAGGATCGCGCCCTGGGCCAAAGGCAGGCGCCAAACCGCTGCGCCACCCAGGGATCCCTAAATGAAACCTTTAAAAAAAAAAAAAGCACAAGGAATGGTAGGTAGGTTACTGGGTGATACTTGACCCAGAGATGTGGATTATGGAAGTACTGGTGAAGACAGCAGACATGAAGAGGAACTGGATTGTTAAAGGTTGACAGATGCCTGTACCCGTGAAGAAGGCTGTGCTCACTTGCTGAACCTTTCTTCACGTAAAGAGAACATTCCTGGAAAGCAATGTTGAAATATTGCTCTTATAAACCCAATCTTACTTTAAAGACAATGACCCAGTTTGCCTAAGGATGTGCATCCTTTTTGGGAAGTAAATACAGATGATAGGTAACACGTCTGACCACTGATGACACGCTGGCTCCGTTGTAAACATTGGTCACCTACTTTACTCCTCATGTCAACGCTCTAAGTAGGTACTGTCAGGGTCCACATTTTACAGGTGAACAAACTGAGCCACCAAGAGGTCAAGTAGATCCTAAACCACACACCACACCGGTCATGCTAGTTAGTAGCAGGCCTGGGATTCGATCCTACTTGACCCTCCATTCCCAATGGTGCTGTCCTGAAGCCTGTGAACCCTGCAGGCTCCCCCAGAACTACATGCGCTGACCACCTCCCTCTCTCGGTAGGGGCCTTGAAGTTTTCTACCCAGAGCTGGGGAACATTGGCTGCATGTTTGTTCCTGACTGCAACAACTACCGACAGAAGATCACCCACTGGGCTGAGCCCATAGTCAAGTTCCCCGGGGCTTTGGAGGTGAGTGAGGAGGAAGGAGGAAGAGGAGGAGGAGGACCATGGGTCTTGGTTTCCATCTGAGCCCGCTCTTTTGGGTGACTTGAAGCCTTGTGCAGGGCCGTCTGGGTTGGGTCTCATGTTCTCAGATGGCTGATGTCATAAGCACATGCCTTCCTTAGAGCATTCCCATGGCCTTGGAGGAGGTTGGGGTGGGGAGGAGGGCTGCAGACTGGGAGTGTGAGTGGAACTCTTGGACTGCTCCGTCGAGGCCTTTCCCGGTTCCTGGAGCATATGTACAGACCAGCTAGTGTGTGCTTTGAAGTCAGCAGAAGCAAGGAAGAGAGAAAGAGTCCTTTCCCAAGGTGCGAGGTGGTGGGGCTTTCAAAATGATCTTTAAATGGGGAGGAGCTAGTTGGTGATGGGCAGTGCTCCTCGCGGAGGCTAAGCAAGCGGAGCTGTGCATCTTGACTCCGTCTTTGCGACATGAAACACACCTAACATTTTTAGGAATTGGAAATAACTATTCTTTTTACTAGGAAATGACGAGTACTGTCTTGTTCTGGATGCTTCCCTTAGTTAGGGGGTGTAGTAAGCCCAGGGAAGTGGGACTGTGGCTGGGGCTTCCAGTGGCCAGGCCATGTCCTGGTGGCGCTGCTCTGGTGTTAAGGCCGCTGTTTGTTTCTTCCTTGATTCCTGGGTCACACCGAGTCCCCAAAGTGTCAGTACTGGAGGGTGACTCTCGCTTCATCTGCTGTGTTTTAGTAGGAGGTGCCAATGCCAACCTACACACGATGCCTGTGATGTGTCCAGGAATCAGGTCACAAATGGGTGGAGACAGAAGGGCCACAGGGATGTGACCACATGCACATCACGTGCACAGCCCTCTGGTCCCCTCTGTGCACTGCAGGAGGGAGAGGCCACTGCTGGCTCTTCCCCTCTGCCGAGCCAGCCTGGGGACAATCAATGCTGCTGTTCATCAGGTCTGACAGCGGTCATGACAAACACAACAAAATAGCAAATTCTGGGGTGGGGGGAGCACAGGTTACTCAGATGCAGAGGGTAGATTTTTCTCGCTTTCTTGAACTGTTTTCACTAGCAGGGAACCAATAGACTGTGATGTGTCCCACAACTTATGAGCTTGAAAACATGAAGCTTTGGCCCGCTATTGTGTTTGCAAACATCCTTTCCTCCAGGAGGCTAAGCACGCAGGTAATGAGGAGGCCTTCCCAGTCTCCTTTCCCTCAACCCCTCCAGGCCTCACGCAAGTGAAGATGCATGCACACGCACGAGCACACGTGCACCTGTCAGCTCTCCTCCCTGGAGGGCTTCGGCCTGGGTCACACGGGTGGACGTGTGAGAGAAGCCGAGAAAACATAGGCCACTATGATTCTAAGTTGGATCAGGATGGGGGAGAGCTTGCAGAAGCCGAGCAGAAACCCAGTCCTGTAGGGGAGAGTATAATGCTGCTCCTGGGATAAGATGCTTGACTTGGCCGTTGATTCACTTGTCCTTGGCTTTGCCACTGAAAGAGTAACATGGTCGAATGGAATACTTTCTGGCAGCCCAGTGACTGTCCCCCGTGGGGGTTGGGGGGGTTCTCCAAGGGCTCCACGCTGCGTGATCTTAGAGCAGATGTCCACTAGATGGCAGTGCAGACTTTGCCGACTGCCTGGTGTGCTTGGTTCCCTGCAAGCTCAGAAGTCTGCATTGGATTCAGCTTGTTCTTTGCCGACTGTCCCTCCGGGTGTAGGCATAGAATGCAGAGAAATGGACCTCACCCCTTCCAGGTCATGAAATCTCCCACCCTGTCTCAGTCCAGAGGCGGGGTTGGGGGAGAAAACCTGGAGAATTATGAAGGACACAGAGCTGTGGTTAAGAAAGCCGAGGAGAGATTTCGCAAGGAAAAGATTGGTCAAAGACATGGAAACAAAGGAAGAAAAAGTAATATTCTACTGCCACAGAACTCGAGTTTCTTCTCAGAAATGTAACTGGCAGATTCAGTTAGAGTTTCTGAGAAAAAAAAAACACCGTTAATTGAGTGGTACCCACTTTATGCTGGATTGCTGGATACTATTCATGTATCATTTCACTTAACTTTTCAGCAAAGTCTGCAAGTGAAGTATTTCTTCAGTTGAGACTGTTAGCGGCAAGTGACAAAAGCCAACTCTAACTGGCTTTTGCCAAAGAGGGAAGAAATTGTTGGTTCACAAACTGAAAACTCCAGGGATAGCATCAGGCATGGCTGGATCCAGGTGCTCAAACAATGTCACCAGAAATTGATTTTTCCCTTTTCTCTACTTTTTCTTATGCTGGTTCTATGTGTAAATAGATTCCTTCCTTGTGGTGGCAAAGACAATCTCATCAGCTTCAGATTTGTGTTCCTAGTTTATCAATCAC
The DNA here is from genome assembly GCF_003254725.2 of Canis lupus dingo. Taxonomy (NCBI): domain Eukaryota; kingdom Metazoa; phylum Chordata; class Mammalia; order Carnivora; family Canidae; genus Canis; species Canis lupus. The sequence goes on from NC_064267.1 coordinate 34,440,064, forward strand.
AGTAGGAATAGATTGATACTATCAACCATTAAAAATCCCAGGATTTGTCCTCCTTAGATCATATGCCTATCCCTGAGCCAATGACCCTAGGTAGCCCCATTAAATCTCAGAGGCTGAGAGCAGAAGAGAATGGTTCCTCCAAAGGAGAATATTGAGTCAGAAAAACAAGAGAAGATCCTATGGAAGAAATTCATCAGAGCAAGTGCAGAGCTGGAAAGTGGCAGAGCCAGGGTTTAAACCCGGGTTTGCCCAACTCCAAATGCTTGACCACCGACCGGACTACTGGCAATAGCTCCCAGGGGAGACATCAGAGTGCTGGTACCGTTGGGGACTGGCTTGCTGAATGGGTTTCCTGGGATAGACAGCAGTGGTTGCTAAGGGCGGGGGGGGGGGGGGGGGGGCGGGGGGGCTGGTGAAAGGGAAGACAGGCCAGGGACAATGAGAAAGGAGATGATGGGCAAAGCCTCCCTGAAGGGGTAGAGGGAGCAAACACCTCTAGAGAGTGACTGAAAAAGTTGGGGAGCAAGTGAATGTTATCTGGGAATCTCAGAAGTGTGGGCAGGGGAGCCTGAGTCCTTAGTGACAGAGAAGAGGATCGAAAGCATTTCCTTTGAGCCCAGGGACTAATGAGAAAGGGCAAGTAGGTAGTGACTGGCTATATAGGGACAGTGCCTTGTTCTTTTCTTTTTTAACAAAAAAGATTTTATTTATTTATTCATGAGAGACACAGAGAGAGAGACACTGGCAGAGGGAAAAGTAGGCTCCCTGCAGGGAGCCCAGTGTGGGACTTGATCCCAGGACCCCAGGATCACAACTTGAGCCAAAGGCAGATGCTCCACCACTGAACCACCCAGGTGCCCATAGTGCTTTGTTTCAAAGGTGATTAAAGCAACACCACCAAAGCAGCAGCTGCCAGCAGGCATGCCATGCCCTGGGAGCACCCCCAACCACCACGGCCACTAAGCAAGGGGTGAGGCCCTGGAAGGAGGTGTGCATTGGCCTGGGACAGTGCCTCTGTGCCTACCAGAGCTCTTCCTGCCTGCACACCTTTGCTCAGGCCACTTCCCATTCTTGAGGATACCCTGCCAGCACCAAAATGCTTCTTCTTCTAAGAAGCCTTCCCTGACTGCCTCCCTCTTGGTCCTCTCCTCATTCCCTGGCTGGTCTCTTCTTTCTCTGAGGTTTTTAAATGTCCCCTACCCACCAGACCTGGCATTTACTTCCTTCTGTCTTGTATTGTGGTTGCTTATTTCTATCACGCATAGCCTTGGCCGGTTTATAAGCTGTAGGAAAGTAAGACGACCCACAGACCCTACCAGCGCGGCAGACTGCACATCAGCCGACTAGGTGAGTGAGTGAGAGAATGAACTAATGGCAGGTGGAAGGACACCTCCTGGAGTGTGAACCATGTGATGTGTGAGTCCCATGGCCTGCCTGCCTTTTAAACTGCTGGGTGCCTTGGCGAGTCTGGTGGACCCTGGGGCCAGAGCTGGTCTCTCCTCCGTCCAGGGTGGGTGTGGGCTCAGGGCTGGGAAGGGGGAAGCCAGGACACAAGTCCAGTGGGTTTCCCAAAAGACAAAGTGGTGCAGGGAAATGTGGATGGTCCTTGTGCCCCGAGAGCTGAGAGAGGTGTCGAAATAAGAAGCTTTCTCCCCTGGTGCTTTGACAAACATTAAGAGGCAAATGTCTTAAAATGCATCCCTTTTCAAGACGATGCAAACTGAAAGGCCCCTGAGAAGCTTCTTGACTGAAACTCATTCTTCACCTTGAATTTAACCAGCTGGAATCCTTTTGAAGTGAAGAAATTGCCTTTAAGTGGGGAATGTGCATTACATTAGAGAGAAGGAACAAGGAGTCCTGCTGTCCCTCAGGTTTCCAGGCAGGCTCAGCGCCTTTCTCCTTCCCAGAAAACAGGTGACTCTGAGTGTCCTCCCACTGGGTGGGGCAGGCATATCCCCAGCTACCCCGGCCTGCGGTGTCTGTGTTGCTGCCTCCTGGGGGCCACCTCCTTGCCCTAATGGGCCCGAAGTAGAGCCACAACGCTGGACACATGTGGGAGCGTCACAGACTCTCTCTGCTGAAAGAGACCTCAGAGCTAACTAGCCTGCCCCCCCCCCATCCTTCTCTTTTTCTCTTTACACACAGAGCAGGAAAATAGGAGCTGCTGTGGCTACAAAATGATTAGCGGAGGTGGGACACAGGGCTCCTGATGCCCACAGTAGTGCTGGTTAGAGCAGCCCCTGATGGATGGGGCACATTCTCTCATTTGGGGAAAGAAGGGGCAGAGGAGGAAGGTGCCTACATGCAGGGGGCAGCCAGGCGCATTTGCTCCTGGGGTGGCAGCCGGGCACAATTTAGTGTTAGGGGTAGGAAGTGATTCACTTAACAAATACTTATTGAACACACAGACACCATGTTGGTGCCTCGAAGTCAAAAACAAAAGGCGCCACCACGGAGCTCCCAGTCTAGATGGGGAGACAGATGGGTGGGTGGCTGGCACGTGCAGGGTCGTGTGTGGTCAGTGCTGTGATAGAGGAGCTGCAGGTACCGCCAGGACCAGGCAGGGGAGCCAAGCTGCATGGGAGTCAGGGGAGGCCTCCAGGAGGAGGTGACAGGGGTGACCTGCGGACAGCGAATAGGCAAGGCACAAAGAGGGGCCCCCAGCTGGCTGGTGAGGGATGAGGCTCAGGAGAGGAAAGGGCCACAGTGGAACGGGCCACACAAGCCGCTTGCCCTGGAGTGGAGCCGGATTTGATTTTTTAAAAAATTATTTATTTATTTATTCATGAGAGACACACACAGAGAGAGAGAGGCAGAGACACAGGCAGAGGGAGAAGCAGGCTCCATGCAGGGAGCCCGACTCCATCCCAGGTCTCCAGCATCACGCCCTGGGCTGAAGTCAGCACTAAACTGCTGAGCCACCCAGGCTGCCCCGATTTGATCTTGAAGCCAGGCTGGGGAGGGGCTGAGGAACCTGATCGGATTGGCAATTGGGGAGGGTGACTGTGGCTGTGCAGGTGGAAGAATGGAAGAAAGATGAGGTTGAAAACAGAAAGAGCACCCCGCTGCAGCACTCAGTGTAGGTGAGAGCGTGGACCATGGCATGGATCGGAGAGGTAGAAAGAAGTCAAATCCATAGGGCGTGGTGACTGTGCAGGAAGGGGGGTAGTGGTGGAGGGAGGGCTGGTATGACCTTGGGGTCTCTGCGACAGTCTGGCAGGTGTAAGGGTGAGGCTGAGCATACGACTTGTCCTCCAAAATAAGACTCTTCAGAGAATGAAGGGACGTGTGGTCGATAGTTATCAGAATGACAGGGGTGATAGGGCACTGTGCCATGATTATGGCTTCCAGCAAGGGACACGAGAACTAGATCTACAGGGACAGAGGCCAGTGGCAGCGACTCTGCAGACGCTGAATTTGAGAACCCTGTGTGCACCCAGAGGCAGGTGCCCGATGAGCCCGCTGAGAAGAGAAGGCAAGGCTGGAGGTCTAGATTTGGAGTCCCCAGTGTCAGGGTGTGGAAAGTGGAAGCTTCGAGGTGGCGGGACTCACTGGGGGGAGCATACGGAGTGGTCACCTGCAGCCGGCCTGCAGAGATCAGACAGGTAAGGGAAAAAGTGTATCTGGCCTAACCCAGCCAGCTATTGGCAAGCCCAAGGACGGAGGAGTGAGCTAGAAGAGGCCATGGCAGGGTGGGCCCCACACACCAGAAGTTTGCAAGGAGCCCAGGGCCACCTGAGCTATTTAAATGCTGGCAGGAAAGAGCCAGTGGAAAGGACAAGGCTGCATACAGCAGAAATCCGAGATAATGGGCCCACTGGAGAGGTTTGCATCTGAGAAGAACCACGGGATGGTGGAGGTCAACAAAGAGCAGATTTCCGAGTTCCTCACAGGTCAAGGGTGGGAACCACAGAAGACGCTTCAGAGACCCCAGGTCCGGGCACGGGGGTGAGCAGACATGAGAGGAGGGGAGGCCGGTGTGCTTACCATGCCAGCGGCAGCCCCAGGAGGGGTGAGGGGTCTCCCAGTTGGAGCACAGGCAGCAGAGCCCCTCACACAGGGATGAGATGCCATCTGGAGGCTGGAAGGGCTTTGGGCGTGTACGTGAGAAAGTACACTTTGTGGGCATTCCAGACACAGCTCAGGAAGGTGCAGGGCCAGAGGGGCAGGAATGGACGAGGTGGCCGCCCGGCTCAGATTCTGGGGGAAGCAGCTGCACGGCCAGAGGCACCCAGAGGGAGGTGCTCAGATTTGGCAAATTCCCCGGCACTGCTCTTGAGGATGGACAGAGGAGTTCCAGAGCAGGGACCTGGGAGCAGATGGCAAATCCAGGCCAGGGTGGGGGCGGGGGGTTCACCGATTCACCAAGTGGTAGGGGGAACTCATGACCTGCAACCCTAACCCAGGGCCTGATGTGTGACACAAGCTTAGTAACTTGCGTCAGTTGTCATTGTGAGAGACAGGCCTGTAGTCTGGAGAGTACAAGGCTCAGAAGGGTTTGGGCTTCTGGAGGCTCTGGGAGGCCCGTGGGAGTTTGAGGCTCAGAGTCAGGGAGGGGGGTGACGGGTGGAGCCAGGCCTGGGAAGACAGGCGAGGAGAGCGCCCAGTGCCCCAGCGAGGATGTGCAAGGAGAACCTGCTCATGTGTCACTTCATCCTTTGTCCCTGGTCACAGTCTGCTGAAATCCCTGAGGCCGCTCAGCCCTCTGCTGAGGTGTTCTCTCTGGCCACGACAGGGCCCAGGGAAAGAAGGGCAATGCTAACCGCCACTTCTAACCCTTGCAGAATTTGCAGTTGCAGAGAAACTTGTCACAGGATCCCCCCAACAAGGTTGGGAGCTGGACGAGTAGGGATTAGCCCCTGTAATTGCAGATAAAGGGCCCTCCCAAGATCACACTTCCCAAAGCTGGAAAGTAGAAAAATTCAGCCTTAGATCCCTTCCAGTCCACTGTCTTTCAGCTACATCATTTTGCCTCTTGATTCCATCCTCGTTACTTTATTTTTTTTTGCCCTCGTTACTTTAAAACATATGAGGTTCCAGGTTGTTTCATGTGTAGGCATTTTTGCCGCCAACGTTTTTACTGCACAATTAATTACAAGGCAGCTTTGCTGCAGAAGTAAAGTCATGAAAAATAAAAGAGGGACATCCATTAAAAACTAATAACAAAATTAAAAAGACTTTATTGTGAAATACAAAATATTTGAGCATATTAAGAATATGCAGTGCAGCTTCGTGGCATCTCTACACAAATAATTGATTTTGCAGATCGTACCTAGGTACTTGTTTTCAAAGCCTTCCCTTCATGGTATCATACATTTTTTTCCCTTGTTGACTCGTCTCCTTCTTTAGCACCACATTTTCTCTTTTCTTTTCCTTTTTTTATTCCACTAAAATTTCTTCCTTCATTGAGAGAGGTTATTAGTTGCCAAATATGAGGATGCGCACAGGCAGCCGAGCTCTGTATGGTGTGGTGACAGCTTCTAGACCGTTGTTTGTTTATGGCACCTGGTCCCGTGTCTGCTGGTCGACATTCCCAAGTTCTACAACAAAGGCGGTTTGAAAAACTCTGCGTCACTGTAGAGATGCCCTAGGAGGGTTTAGACTATATGGGGTAAGATGGAGCAGTGAAACCAAACTTTCAGTTGGTTACTTTTCAACTTTTATGGCACGATTGCCTTAGGGCCAATTACTTAATGCAAAGGTGTTTGCAGTAGGGATGCTCCCTCGTGTCTGCGCTGGACTCGGGGTGCCACTAGTGCATCTGCTGGCTGGGGTAGGTCCTGGTGGAGGCCTCCTGTCTGCTCCTCCACTGGACACCAGAGACTCGAGCAAAAATGAACCCCAGCCCTGCCCAGGACCAGCAGGACCTGGGGGAGGTAAGCATGTGAATGATTGTCATTGCAAAAAAAAAAAAAAGAAAAGAAAAAAAGAAAAAGAAAAAGAAAAAGAAAAAGAAAAAAAAAGAACACGGGAGTGCTTGTGTGGCTGTTTTGCTCCTGGGCGGCTTCAATAGGAAGCTTCTTGGCCTTGATCGTTATTTCCAGTCCTCTTTATCCCCCACCACCTTTCCTGTCGTTATGCTCACTGCTCCAGGGTTTGCAAAACTTCTGGCCAGACCTGAGCCTGACCTTCCCGGAGCTTTTTAATCAAGCCGCCTGTCCCCCGCCCCAACCCTCCCCCAGTCCCAGTAGTGCTCCTCCAAGCACAGGCAAACAGGGTGTTTGCTCGGTGGTTGGGCAGCTGATGTCGGCTGAAAGCTTCCAGTCAAGTGTGGGGAAACGGGTTCCAGATGTTTCTCAGATCACATAATGTTTCTTTGGAAAAAAAAAAAAACAACTGTGTGGGCCGCCGCTCCTTGAAGGGGGCATGTGGGATCTGAAAGGAGAGTTCACTGGGTTTGCATCCTGGTTTTAAAAAAAAGGTCATTCAGCAAGTGTCTGTGTGGGGCACTTTGAGTGTGTGGGATCTGTTCAGAGCTGACCGTTGGGGGTGTGAGCAGAGGCTTCTTGGATTTTAAAATAGCTGCTGGGCCCTTGTGGGAGCCATTTGGAGAGACGAATACTCAAATTTTGAATGTACAGTGGCTTGTTGTCTGTTCTCATTGGAGAGAAAAGACGGTGGCCTAAAGAGGAGTTCAGAGAAGGGTTTTGAGGATTTTTGAATGAGGGAGGATGTTATTTGTTAACACTTGCAGTCTTGGGGTGGGGGTGTGGGGGAGATGGAAAATCCTTCCCTGTGGGGAGCAGCTGCCGGGACAAGGTCCCCTCCCAGTGGGCACAGACCTGAGGCTGGGGCCGGGGGCCGACAGGGCCGGTCGCCACCCCATCTGGACTTTGAGGTATCTCACTCTCTTACCAGTGCATCCTCGATGCTGGACAGCATTGGTTTTGGCCCATCTGGCCCTAACCACAGCTATGTGGGCCAGGCAGGGCAGAGACTGTTTAACAGATGAGGAAACAGCAGCTCATGGGAAATCATCTATTTCGTTTTTAACAGACTTCATGTTTTAGAGAAGTTTTAGGTTTACAGAAAACTTGAGTGGCAAGTACAGAGATTTCCTAGATGCTCCTTGACATCCCCCCGCCCAGGCATCCCCCACTATTAACACCCCCCACCGGAGTGGTGCATTTGTTGCAACTGATGATCCTACACTGGCACGTTGTTCTCACCCAAAGTGCATAGTTTCCATGCGGGTTCCCTCTTGCTGCTGTACATTGTAGAGGTTTGGACAGATGGACATGACACGTATCCATCATTATAGTATCAGAGTAGTTCCACTGTTCTAAAAATCCTCTGTGCCCCGCCTACGCATCCCCCGACCCCTGGCAACTACAGAGTTTCTGCTCTCTACATAGTTTTTGCCTTTTCCAGAATGTTATAGTTGGAATCCTACTGTATATAGCCTTTTGGGATTAACAGAGCGCCAAGACTACCACCCAGGCCTCCTGACTCCAGTGCCGGCACCTTCTTTACCACACAGAGGTTTGGTAACACTGCCCATCTTTGCCCAAACCAGTGACCAGTCGTCCTGTGGCTTAGCTTCCCTTTTTGGGAATTGGGCTTCCCTCAACTGGATGTTTCTACTGAGACTTTGGAGTGGGCAGGATCTACTCACTCCTGCACCTGCTGTCAACTGGGGTGTTGCCACCATATGGTTTCCCATCTATCTCGGCACCTAGAATGTAAACCCCCTGAGGGCAGAGACCTTTATATGTTTGAAGACAGCAGGAGATAGAAAGCTTTTGTGTAGTGAAATCTGTGCTGTGATATGGAGCTAAGTGCAGGATGCTGGCAGGGGAGGGGCGGGTATCTCTTGGTGACAAGAGGATAAGCGTTCCGGTTTTCAAAGCACTTTCCCTTGTCATGACAGTTCTTATCTCCAATCAGTCCCAAGAGGTGGGCCAGGCAGGTGTCTCTGTCTACACCAAGGATCCTTGGTCCAGGGATGGCCGGAGAAGGTAGATGTGCAGCCTCAGAGCCCAGCGCTCATCTACCTGTTGCCTCACACACCACTTGGGCCTCCTCACAGCCTTGTGGACATTAGCGTGCCCTAACGCACAGATGTGTTAAGTGGAATGATGAAGCTCGGGCTCGAACCCTTGGCTCCTGTACTGTGCTCTTCTTTCCTTGCATCCCTGTCATCCCCAAGCATTTACCACATGACCACATCTACTGACTGTTTTCCACACAGTCAGGCTCTGTGCTAAGTGCCCCGTGAGGTATGATCACCTTCATTTCCCAAGCCAGGAAACCGAGGCACAGAAAGATTCCAGAGCTCATGAGTGACAAAGTTAGGATTTGAACCCAGGTCTGTACGGTCTCCTCCTCCTGAGAGTAGAAGGCAACCTGCAGTGTGCCCCCAAATGGCCTGAGCTATTTCCCAACAGCCACCTCAGCCACCCAGCTCCAGGTCCAGGGAAGAAGCCAGCCCCTCCCTTTTCAGATGGGTCTCACAATATCAAATAACTTAGGGGTGGGACATGGGGGCGTGCAGGAACGCACAAGTCAGAGACCCTTGGTTTCTTCCCCATCTATAGGTCTGCACTGCTAACCTAAGGGAGAGGCAGGGTAAGCCATCAGACATCCTAATTTCCGTGTCTGAGTTCTTTCTGTCGCAGTTAGGAATGCAGAGGGCCCATGCCCATGGCCTGGAGGGCTAGACCTGTCCTGGGCAGAGGCAGACAAGGCCTAGAGGGGCCGAGAAGGGAAGAGGGCCGGGCCTGGCTCCTAGGCGTGGCTCTCCAGGCCCGGGGTGTGGGAAGGCATAGAGAGCCTCTTGCGGTCCCCTGGGGTTGCAATTCCAAGAGCCAACACCAGAGGGAGACAGGCGACTGTCATCCTGCCCCGGGCGAGGCGAGCCCGCACGCCAGCAGGGAAGGCACTGCCCAGGGCCCCCAGACAGTGGAGACTGGAGCCCGCGATGGAGCTAAGGAGGGTTCTGGATTTGGGCTGGGCGTGCACGCCTCTCTGCCAGACCCCTCATCCCGACTCTCCCTTTGCCGGTTGGTTGTGGAAATGCCCTTCTACTCAAATACAAATACCCCTGGACTGGAACTCGTTGAGCCAGAGGCCACCAACTGGAAATGCCCTCAGGGCCCAGGCCCTAATTAGGGGGAAGAAATGAACAGTTGGACGGAAAGCAGAGCCAGGGAGACCTGCTTGCTCTGAGAACCCCCCCACATCCCACCCGGCATTAAAAAATGTTTACAGTCGTGCCTCTGCTCATCCCCAGTCTTCCCTGACTTGCAGAGACTGTTCCACTTCCTGAGCATGAATAGTCCGGTGGGAATGAGAATCACTGGGTGTCAGAGCTACTCCCTGGGTTTTGAGTGCACCCAGACTGGGGGGTTAGTAGGAGACGCAGCCAGGCTGCGTTTTGCCCAGACCTTGTCTTGTATCTTAGCTCTGTTGCTCATAACTCTGACCTTTGCTCTTCTCTTTACTCCTTTCCCTTGCCTTAAAATGGGTATAATATCCATTTCTGGGTAAGACCCAGTGACCAATCTCTATTCTAATCCTTCTGGTCTCCCCAGTAGCATTTGACCCAGCTGGTCACTTCCTCCTCCTAGATATCCCTGCGACCCTGCCGCTGGGACCCACACTCTCTGGATTTCACCCTTTACGGTTCTTCACTTCCCAATCTCCTTTGCTGGCTGCTGGTCCTCTCTCCCCAGCCTCTTGCTGTAGGATATCCCAGGCATCAGTGTTTGATCTTCTCATCATTTTCTATACTTTCTCCCTTGTGGTCTCATCCAAGGTCATGACTTCAAATGTCATCTCTATGATGCCCTAGTCACATGGCCACTAGGGTATCTCACAAACCCCTCAAATGCAACATGTCCAGCCCGAGGTGCCCGTTCTCTCCCCTCCCCCCAAACCTGCTCCAAATGCTGTCTCTGCCATCTCAGCAAAGAGCAACCCCAGCCCTCTAGCTGTGTTGCTTAAACATCTTGGAGTCATCCCATTATACATCCCATCCACCAGGAAACCCTGTTGGCTTTGCCTTCAGAATATAACCAAAAGCTGACCACTTCTCTTTTCCTCCACTGATAACACCTTGGCCAGGGCCACCACCCTCTCTACCTGGGTTATTACAATAACCACCTAACTGGTCTCCCGGGCACCATGCCTGCTCTAAACCCCCAGTGTATTCTCAATACAGTGGCCAAGATGAGCCTTTAAATCTGCAGGTCACATCAGGTTCCTCCTCTGCTCGAAATCCTTCCATTTCCCCCCAATTCACCTGAGTAAGAGCATGGTGCTCAACTCACAATGGCTTACAGAACCCTAGACCCTGGCTCACTGTCATTTTTCTGACCTCAGTTCCTACCATTTTTTGCCTTTTTCACTTGGCCTCCTTTTTGTGTCTTGACCACACTAGGCATGCCTTAGGCTCTTTCCCCTCATATCTCCATGGTGCACATCCTCGCCTCCTTCAGATCTCTGCTTCAAGGTCATCTTCTCAGGGAGGCCTTCCCATCTCCCAGCCCTGCTCCTCCTGAGCCCCCTAGCCCCTCCCCACTTCTATCATGTTTACACCTTCTAAAGCACATATACTTTCTTCATTTATTATGTTTGTTCATTTGTTTCGTCTATTCCTACCCCTACTCCATAGCTAGGATGTAAGTTTCATGAAGGCAGGAATCTTTGGTTTATTTACGGGTGTATTCCACACGCTAGAAGAGTCTCTGTCACATGGTAGGCACATCACATTTGCTGAGCGAAAGTTATTGGGTAAAGATTATGAGAGATCATGTATTTAGAGACTTCAGTGCCAACACAGGGAGCATTGGATAAATGGTGGTGGTGGTTATAATCTTCTCTGATGCCCAGGTGACTAGTGCAGCCTGTAACACAACAGCCGAGGTAGGGTGATGGCTGGAGGACAGGGTATTCAAGATAGAGGGTTGTAAGTGTGTGTGTGTGTGTGTGTGTGTGTGTGTGTGTGTGTGCTTTAAGGGTTTAAGGAGAGAAAATGGAGAAGGGCAGATAAAAGGGAAATATTTTATGCCTGGTTGAAAAAGAATAGATCTACAAGGCTGGACACAGGGCTATGCAGAGAGTGGACACTCAGTAAACATGTGGAGTGAATGAACAAACCTCTTGCCTTGTTAGTACCTGCAGAGTTGACTTTGGAAACTGAGCAAAACCCCTCAGTAAAAAGTTTTGGGGGCTGGGTTGAAATAGGGATGACAGAGGCACTAGTCCCCTGAGGCTGGACAGAGGGGGCACCTGCAGCGGCATCTTCCTGGATGCTGGACAGAGCTAACCACCCTGTGCTCAGGATGCCACCCTCCCACCTGGTACCTACTGCCTCTCAGGCCCTTGGAGGGAGGCTGGATGAAAGAGACAGTCCACATCTCTGGGGAGCTGATGTCCCAGGCTCCTCCTTCCCTCAGTGCCTCTTCATGAGAACTTGGTACCTGATGAGGCCCAATGCCAGCAGAACTGCCTCTAGCTCTTCATCCTGCAAATAGAGTGATGGTTGATTTCAGGTCTGGAATCCAGTCCCTGGATTTTTTATTTTATTTTAAGATAAGATTTTATTTATTTATTCACAAGAGACACAGAGAGAGAGAGAGGCAGAGACACAGGCAGAGGAAGAAGCAGGCTCCATGCAGGGCGCCCGACATGGGACTTGATCCTGAGTCTCCAGGATCACGCCCTGGGCCAAACAAAGGCAGGCTCTAAACCGCTGAGCCACCCAGGGATCCCCAGTCCCTGGATTTTTAACATGGTAAGACTGGAGAGGCTCACCAGCTCTCCCCCTACATCTGTTGATCCCCGTCCTCCACCTCTCCCATCTCAGATGGGAAACAGAGCCACGTGAGGTGCACCTTTTCCAGTGTGTAGTCGCAGAGCAGTTATTCATTGCTTCCATTCACTCGTAAAAACCTGGGGCCCCGTGGAAAGCTGCCTGCCAGGCTGAGCGCTCCTGGAAGGCAGAAGCAACAGGTCAGTTCCTGCATCGCCCGGCAACCATCTCTGACCCGACTCCAGCCTTAGGACCATTAGACAAGCAAATTCAGAACCCCACCTCTACGTGGAATCCATAGGGAGTTTAGAGCAGTCGATGTAAATCCCAAACCACACAGCCATAAAATAACTGGAAAAGCAACATACAGGTGACTATTTCTCTGATCTCAGGGTGGAGAAGGTCTAAGCATAAAAATCAGAGGACAAAATCAGAAAGGAAAAGAAGGATGGATGTGAGTTACAACAATATTTGAAACTTCTACACTTTAAAAATGCCGTAAACAAAATAAAAATCCAATGACAAACTGAGAGAACATATGTGCCACAAATATGGCAAAGGATTATTATCTTTATGCATAAGGAGCTCTTATAAATCAATAAGGAAAAGATGAATACCCCATAGAAACAGAGGGGAAAGGATGTTAGTAGGTGATTATGGAAATAAGAAAATTTATTAAAAATATGGCAGGGGAATGCTTCAATTAAAGGAGATGTACTTTTTATAAGTAGTACGGACTTTATTTAAAACCAACCAAATTTCAGTTTGGGGTGGTTTTTTTATTTTTCTTTTTTAAAGAAGAGTATACATTACAGGTAAAAGTACAAATCTTCAACCTTTCCAGAGGGTGATTTGATAATGTGTGTTAAAATCATTAGCATGTTCATTGTGTTTGAACAGTAATTTTAGTTCTACGAATTTATTCTAATCTGATTACTTAATCAGATACATACACACAAATTTATGTAAAAGGCTGTTCATTGTAGTATTATTTAAAATAGCAAAAGAAAAAAGGAAAAGCACATAAATGTTCAACAATAGATTGGTTAAGTAGAATATGTTCTATCCATATGAAAAAGTACCATGTATCCATTAAAAATCATGTTCTCGAAGAATATTTAAGGCGATTCGGAAGTCTTACAATATATTTTTAAGTGGAAAAAACCAAATGATAAAACAGTAATTTCACTACAGTCTCAATTTTCAAAAATTATATCTTTTTATGCATGGAAAAAAAAAACCCTAGACGAATGGAGAATACATCAAAATGTTGACATTGGATCACCTCAAGTGGTGGGATTAAGGGTGATTTTTATTTTCTCCTTTACACTTGTCTGCAATTTCCATATGTTCTCCAATGAACATGTATTACTTTAATAATAAGGAAAAAAAATGCTATTTGGGGAGAAAAAGAGTGAATGCTAAGAGGAAAAGCTTCAGCTACCCAAATGGTCTGAGTGCTGGTTGCTGTGGAAACCGTAACTTTGAATTGCCCAACTTTTTGTGAATTACTTCCCTGCTCTGCAGGGTTAGTGCTAGGGCTGGATTCAGCGTTCCCCAGGTATGGGCATGTGTCCAGGGGGATGGTAAAAATGGAAGGGCCCTGCCTCAGGCAAAGGTCCTCAAGGAGAGTCCTGGGTTTCATTCTAGATCCCTCTTCCCTTCGAGGTACCTGCAGGGGATGCTGGGGCACAAGCTGCCCTGTGTGCACACGGTCTGGGGAGGCAGCAGAAACCCATGTGCTTCTCCGCATCCGGTTCCCCAGTGCCTCTGTGGAGTATTTGGTGGCTCTGGTGAATCAGCCTTGCCCCACTCCCAGCTTGGTATCTAAGGATGGGGTCCCAGCATCTTTAGATGTGAGGAGATAGGGCAAGTGGCTTTTTGTGTTGATGGTAAAGATGGGGGTGCAACCAAGTCCCAGGGACATTTGTCCTAAGCGGAGCCTCTAAAGAAAACCCCAAATCCCAGCTTGAGCCTTGACCACTTGCTATCTTGCCTTCCTTCTCTTTGCCACCTGGAGAGCACTTCCTGCACTGAAGGGGGGACTGGGATGAAGCAGTACCCCCAGGGCCTTTCAGGAAGCTGAGAGGCTGGGTACCCTGAGTGCAAAGTCACTTTCATATGCCTATTCTCGGAATGAATGTCTCGCTGCCATTTGTGAATCCTGTTCCGAGCTCTAGGGTGTGGAGAACTGGTTGATTTATAGATCGAGGCAGCCACAAGTTGGAATTTTAAAAAGCAATGTGTCCTTTGAGCAGGAGCCCGGGCTGGGGGCTTTGCAGGCTGTCGCTTTGTCCCAGGGACCAGATGGAACTTGTTTTTCTGTTCACTTGGGGGTTTAACCCTTCATGCACTCCCTCCCCTACAGCCCCTTTTGGGAGGCACAGCCTTTGAGGCCAGGAGTCAGCCACAGAGGGAGAATCTGTATACGTGAGCCTCAGTGATATTTATTGAAAATGCCTCATCTCTTCAATCCCCTGTCTCTGCCGGACCATTTTGTTTTATTTAGCATTCACTGGCGAGTGCCAGGCACTGTTTTAAGCACTTTAGAAATATTAACCCATTTACTCTTCACAACCACGATTATCCCGGTCTTACAGATAGGTAAACTGAGGCACAGATCGGTTAAGCAACTTGCCCAAGAGTCACACAGTCGGTTGGTGATGGGGGCAGGATTTGACCAGCTGTTTGGTTCTCAAATTTGTGTGTTTAATGACAAACTCATGGCTGCCTCTCAGACAGCAGGTAAAGGAATCCTGTTCTTAACCGTTCAGAGGTCTTGGGGTGATTCTCCCCACTTAAGCTATGGGAGCATAAGGGACCAGAGTGGGATGGAATACAAGTCCCAGGGGTTTGTGCCTGAAATATCACTGCCGTCCTGGGTTTGTCTGACCTGCTACCATGCCTATTCCTTCAGGCATGTCAGGCTGCAAGACCTCTATTTATAAGGTCTGTGCAATGTAAGCAGGAAAGTTCAGGGTTCAAGGGCTATCTCCACTCCACCTATGGCATGTGCAAACCCAGCGCTATCTACTACTGGGTGGAAGCTGGGGGGGCCCTGAGTGCGAATCCAGTCTTCTACAGGAAAAGCTTTGTGTCACATGCAGCTTCCCTCCAGCAGGGGCCCTGGGGTCAGCCTTCAGCAAACCCTCTTTCCCCTTTATGGAGCAGAACCCACAAGGTTCTTTGAACCTTTGGGAACATTGGAACCCTAACGCTTCCCAGGCAGAAGCTATTCCTTACCCCAGGGAAATCAGCATGGTTCTCTGGCCCCTTGCTACAGAGGCAGGATCTGGACAGAGGCCCAAGCCCGGCACTCACCAGGGCTTGGGGCTAGGGACCAGAGCTGCAGACACAGTGGGGTATCCAATGTGCCCAGGGCATGTGGGGAGAGACTGTAGCCTCGGGAGAAGCTAATAAGGCATCAGACCCTAAACAAAACCGCATGAGGTTGGTCATCCTCACCAGAATCACAAGTGCACAGGGGACACTGCCTCCTGCCGTGCGGTTTCGGGGGTGGGGGGAGTGGGCAGGGAACTTGTAATGGTCTATTAAGGAAGGAAGTAGGGCTTGGAGTCTGGAAGTAGGTTTTTGATAAAAATGGCAAACAATAATAGCACCCGTGAGAGGGAGCTGTTCTTTCTAAGCTCGTCTTCCAGACAATCACACCTTGCTCCTTTACAAACTCAGACTTCTTATTTTAATCATGTTTTGTGTGGCAGTCTTTCTAAAATTGGTTACATATGACCCTGCCTTTCTAAACAGTCTAGTGAACATAATTTAACCTCTGTTAAGTGACTCCATG
This sequence comes from Canis lupus dingo, assembly GCF_003254725.2. Classification (NCBI taxonomy): domain Eukaryota; kingdom Metazoa; phylum Chordata; class Mammalia; order Carnivora; family Canidae; genus Canis; species Canis lupus. Next base: position 34,455,624 of record NC_064267.1, read on the forward strand.
TCATCGTCGCAAACACCTGTCACAGAGAGTGCCCTTGCTATGCACAAGCATTTCCTCTCCGTGGCAGCAGGAGCTGTTGAGTGTTCTAGCGGGGGCCTATCAGTGCACTCCTACATGGCGAAGGCCAGGTGGCCAGGTGGGGCCTAGCCCTGCAGGGGAGGCTCCCCCCCACACCCCCGTTATCAATCATCTAGGATAGGGAATTAGAAGTCCGGTGGCTGTGTCAGTCACTCCGCAGTGTTTTCTCCCCACAATACTTCTGACACCAAACGTGTGGGTTTTTTCCACACCAACAGCCAGTTCTTCAGCTCTCCATCCGCCAACGTGGCACCCTGCATTTCAATTCAATTCTCACACTGACTCCCTAGACTTAGTATCAGACTCCACCGGCGAAGGGCTCAGTCTCAAAGACCATCCCCCACTTCAGACACAGTTCACAAGTATTGGGTGCCCAGAGTGCTCATGCTTCTCTCTGCTTTAGCTGCGTAATTGGGTGTCCTCACTACACCGCCACCCCCCACTTTCAGTTTCCATGATTTGCTAGGACAGCTCACAGAACTCAGGAAAACGGTTGACTTACAATGACCAGTTTATTATAAAGGATACAACTCAAAGACCAGCCAAATGGAAGAGATGCACAGGGCAAATCATGAGGAGGGTTGCACGGAGCTTCCGTGCCCTTTCTGGGAGCACCACCCTGTTAGTAACACCTAGATATGTTCACCACCAGGGAAGCTCTCCAGACCCATCATTTGGGGGTTTTCACAGAGGTTTCATTTACAAAGGAATGATTGATTAAAATCATTGGCCGCTGGTGATTAATTCAAACTCCAGCCCCGCTGAAGGTCTGCGGGTGGGGCTGAAATTTCCAACCTCCTAATCAGGCCTTGGTCTTTCCAGGACCAGCTCCCATCTTAAAGCTCTCTAGAGGGTCCCCCACTACCAGTCATCTCATTAGCACACAAAAGACACATAACACTCTGGATTCCAAGAGTCCGAGGAGCTGTGTGCCAGGAACTGAGGACAAAGATCAAATACTCATCTCTCACTACGCCACAGTCCTGTTGGACAGTGCAGAGAGCGGGTGGGTGCTATTGCAGATGACTTCAGACACATGAAGGCAGGCTGGACACCTCACAACTGAAAGCCCTGGTCCTGGAACTGTGCTGCCACATGGCAGGTGCCAGATCAATATTTATTGATTATGCAAATGATGAGCAAATGGCTATTTTGCACCTGGTTTCGTGTTATTCTCTTCATCAGCTTGTTTTGGAGTCTTCCGTGAATACGTGATGCATCTCTCATTTCACAGTGGTGCTAAGGATGAGCACCTGGGTTTATCTATGTCTGTGCTCTGCCCTGGCTAGAAAGGTGGAACAGTGCCCCCGACAGGACTCAGAAAGGGGTGAACAGATCTTGGGGGACAGGAGTCAGAGCTGCTGGAGGTCCAAATGCCACATCTAGTGTGGAGATTCTTTTTCTGGAACAATGTCCACCTTGGGAATACACGTTTTATTTTCATAGGGAAGGCAGAATTTTTTTTTTTTTGATCCCTCACGAGTGATATCTGAGGGATCAGAGAAATTTATAGGGTTATTTGCTTCTGCACAAAACCGCCCAACACTGCTAAAATTATTTTAAAATTTATTTCGCTCTTGTTATCTGTTATTTTTTACTACTGTTAAAGATGATTAGTATCCATATGTCCCTTCTGATCTGTGGTAATATGGGAAAACTGATAATCAAGTATGTCAGAATTATTTCTAAACTAAGAGTAAATAGGCTGAAAAGGGGGATGTGAGTCAAGTGTCTGTGTTTTAGCCTATGAGCCCTGTGGTGTATAAGATGCCCTTGTGTGTAGTTTTCAGATGTGGGGATCTGAAAAGCAGCATAGAAGAGTCATAGCATGAGCCGTGGAGGGCTAAAAAGACAGATTTGTGTTCAGATTCCAGTTCTGTATCTGACTAGCAGGTTTCTCAGCCTTCTTAGCCTCCCTTCCCTCCTCTTGAATGTGGGTAACAATATCTGCATTGAGAGGCTTAAAGGGGAAAGTGTACTCAAAGCAACCAGCCTGGGTGCAAGAGAGCTTTTGCCACAGTAGGTGCTCACTAAATGTCAGTTCTCATCTTCCCTCCTACCCTCTCTGATGCTCAGCTGTGTCCTGGACACTGGGGCTAGGGCAAGTGACCTCCAGATCAGTCATGTCTATTGGCTCTCACAGTCAGAGAGCCTGTTATATGTTTCAGATCCCTCATCCTTGTCTCAGTTGGGATCGTGACCCTCACTCTGCAGATGAGAAAGCTAAAGCGAAGAGAAGTTAGGGATCTTGTCCAAGGTCACACAGGCAGGTGGCGATAGAGCCCACCAGGTTTCCTGCTTTCCTTGTGCCACACTTCTGTTGCCACTCACCTGGTAACCATAGGTGAGAAGGCTAACCTCTCCTCACGTTCTGGATTCCCTTATGTGCCATCCTGGCTGTCCCAGGGTTGTTAGATAGTTCAAGAAACATAAAACCCATGAGAGCTATTGGAAAAATGAAGAGCGGTACAGATACGAATTTTGCCATTTTTCTGCAATGTTTTAATCCCTTTCTAGTAATACTAGGTAGATGAGATGTCTGACACTCCTCCTGCCTCCATCCCCAGCCTTCCTAGGTAAAAAGGAACCAGGACCAGAGCTGCTTTTCCCAGAGGCTGTTCAGCAGACACCATAGTAACAGGGGGAGTCACAGGTGCCAGGAGCTCCCCATCAGGCCCTGACCTGCAGGGTGGGTACAAAGAACCTTCCAGAATGGAAAGCTAACAAATATATATATATATAATGTTATTTATATGTTATATAAATATATATATATTTACCACTTCCTCATCCATGCTCTGGCTTTTCAGAGTGAATAATTTGGAAGGCCCTCAGCTGCTTCCTATAAGCACTTGAGGCTGCTCAGACAGAGAAACAGTCTTCCCAATCTCCCTGCCACTCCAGTGCCAGGGCTTCCAAAGCAGTCTCAGGTTGGGGAACAACAAGGAAGGAGGAATGAGGCCCAAATACCCAGCAGCCCTAGGCTCCCTGGGTCAGGGTCCAGCCTGCTTAGGGCAGCTTTCCCACCTCCAGAGAGCATAGCATGGTAAAAGTTCACTCTATGGGTCAGGCACTGTCTTCAGCTCTTTATGTACTGTCAACATTTCATCTGCACAACAGTGCTATGTAGTAGGTGCTGTTATTATCCCCATTTTCCAGATGAGGAAACAGGTGTGTGGCTTGCCCCAGCTAGTGAGCTTTGGAGCTAGCCTTCAAACCCAGGTGATCTGGCTCTGGTGGCCGGATATTGACTGCCACGCTATGTTGCTTGTCCAGAACAATGGACTTTAATTCATCAAGCCACATTTCCTTGGAAACATCCATAGTAGGGACTAGCAAAAGGCATCTTGGGGTCAATTTCCCTGTCTAGTCAGTTTGAGGCCCATCCCTTCTTGCCTTCCTGAGCTCTTCCCCTCTGGGGAGTAAGGGAGCCTCCTCAGTGCCCAGCCCCTCAAAAGTCACCTCTTTGTTACCCCCACAGAGCTACCTAGGCCTGTCCTGCCCTGCATTTTGGCTGGCATATTTCAACCACAAATTTTCTCTGATGAGAAGGGTCTCATGTATACCAGACCTCGAGAAACATTTAGTAACTGCAGAACAGAAAGAAAGAGGACAGTAGGAACTAGCAGACATCCCAGGAGCCAATTCTAGCATCCTCCTGGGAAAGTGGAGCATGAGGGAAACACTTCATTCCTTTGGGGAAAAAAAAAAAAAAACATGGTTGTCTTTCACATACCCTAAACCAAAGGTTAGAGTGCTTTGTTTGAGAACCTTCATAGTAGATTGAGCTATTTGATAGCTGAAAGGATAGAGTTACCATTTTCTACTCAGGCCGCCATAACAAAATACCATAGACTGGGTGACTTTACCAACAGAAATTTATTCTCACAGTTCTGGAGAGTAGAAATCCAGGGTCAAGGTGCTGGTCAAGTCAGTTTCAATTGAGGGTTCTCTTGTCTTCTCTTGCAGACAGCTGCCTTTTCTCTGTATTTTCATGTGGAAGAGAGAGACAGAGAGAGAGGGCTCCCTGGTGTCTCTTCTCATAAGGGCACTAATTCCATCCTTACCTAAACTGTATTAATTCCTAAAGGCCCTGTCTCCAAATACTATCACATTAGGGGTCAGGGCTTCAACACATGAATGAGGGGTGGGGAATACAAGCATTCAGTCCATAAGCAGATGGCAAAGACTGAGGGAAGAGTCAGTTTGAGGGGTGCATGCAAGAACTCAGGCAATCTGATCTGGGCATGCTGAGTTTGAGGTGTTATCAGACCTCCAGGGAGAGGTGTTGAGTGAATGTTCATATATAAGAGTTTGATGTTCAAGGCAGAGACCTAGGCTGGAGATGGAAGTGGATCTGAAAGTCTACCTCTCAAGCCACAGTCTTCTCAACTATACAACAAGATTAATAACACCCATCTCGTAGGGTTGTTGGGAGGTTTGAACAAGGAAAAACAAAATACTTGGTGATTTTTTTGCATATTAAAACTAGAGAGCTAATTCTTGACAGTTAAGTGGCCAAGATATGCCTGTCTAAAATGATGGCATTGACAGCTTGTCTTTGGTATCTCAACCCACCACATACCATGTCCTTTCCCATGTTCTTTTTCTCCTTGAACATGCAGCTTCCTCTTCCTTCTCTGTCCCCACCCCCACCCCCACTCCTACTCCCAGCTATGTCTGTTCTTCTCAAACACATCACATCCCAGTGTGGTGACTGATAGCAGCTTAAAATGTTATCTGCCCCAAGGGACTTTGCATGCTAAGAGACTGAACAGTCTTAAATTAAAAGAAGGAGAAAGAAAAGGGAAGAAGAAGGAAGAGGAAGAAGGAAAGAAAGCTATATTTTTTCAATTTGCAGAAAAATTGTAGGATTTACTCAGTTTTAAATTTTTTCCTATATTTTCTTTAAATCTTTCTTAAATCATTTCCTTTCTATATCAATGTCTACTTTAAGCTTTAGTGTATTTAATATGTGTACTTATATATAAAAATATATTAGTATATTTAGTACATTAGGACATTGGGATATTTGATTTAGTTATGTATATATTTCTATCTATACAGATATCTCTAAATATAATTTTACATATACATGAAACTGCACACATATACATGCACAGAATGTATGCATATATGTACACACGTGTGTAAACACACATGCATGCACACACATATACATACGTGTATATGTGTGTGTATATAGAGAAAAAGAGACAGAAACCATCATATACTATATGTACATATATACATACACATCATGTACACATATTTGTACCCATATATGTACAAGTATACATGTATATGTGTGTATACATGTGTTTACACACATACATGTATATATGTGTATGTATGTAGAGAGACAAGAGAAAGAACCATCATATAATCATATACTATGCATCAATTTAAGTTCAGAGCTACTATGCTACTATGCTAAAGAAAAGGGACACTAATTGTGAATTTGGGGACTTCATATATCTGATGGCAAGATGGTTGAGGCATTTTGCATCTCTGAAATACTGCCCCATCATAAATTGTCACTTCCTAGCCTCTGAGTAACGGTGGTCCTACCAAAGAACACAGTATGTTGGGAGGGTCTTATTAATTTCTGAGCCTCAGCTTGAACGAGAATAGAGACCAAGGACAGGCGTGAAATGGATGATGTAGTTCTTCAGTATCCAGAGCTAGAAAAATCTCACTGGACAAAATGTCAGGGAAGTTAGTGGAGGAGTGCACCTGAGTCAGCTCCAAGAAACCCCTGGTGGGAGGGGTGGAAGGACACTGATCATTTGGATGATGGAGGGAGATCAGAGAAGATTCAACTTAGACTGAAGGCACTCTCAGCAGGCAGGATGGAACCCTGATAACATGCCCACTGACATTGCAGCCATCAGGTAATTAAGCCATTGGGTAAGAATCGACAGGCAAGCAGGGGCAAAATTCCGTTAATGCATGTCAGCTCTGACCTGTGCTCTGCACTAATTCAGACCTTCTTTATACCACACTTGGGCTATGACCATGGTTTTCTAAAACTTAACTCCATGTCTTTTCCCCCAGATTAACACATCTTCCCCTCTAAGTTCCCGCATTACTCTGCATTCTGAAGGTATTGATCTCAGTCTATGGCAGGATGTGGTGTTTTGCAAACATGTTTATCTCCCCAACTACATTACCAGAAATTCTAAGGCAGCTGTCTCATATCACACATCAGACCTACCCAGGGCGGAAGGAGTACTCAATTGGCAGCAACGGGGGGCTTAGGCAAACAGACTGGCATGAGGAACTCTATTCTTGGGGAGCAGGGCTTGTGCCTCCTAGGTTGGGCTCAGGGCTAGGTCTTATGCCCTAGGAGGCAATCTCACAAAAAAAGCAGAACCTCTGTCAAGGAAAACTAGATAGGTTTATAAAATGGCACTTAGGATGAGTTTATCCACAAATTGGACATAATTGGTAAAAGATTAAGTGAACTTGAAGATGGATAGATAGAAATTATCTAAGCACAATAAAGAGAGAAAAGAAGGGCAATGGACACAACAGAGCATCCAAGAAGTGTGGGACAATAGAAAATGGTTTCAACTACATAACTTGGAGTCCCAGAAATAAAATACAGAAGTAACAGAGCAGAAGAAATATTTTAAGAGATGATAGCCAAGAATTTTTTTAAAACTAATAGATCCAAGAAGCTCAGAGAGCTATAATCAGGACCTAAAACAACAGCAACAAGGCAACACCTAGAGGTATCACGATGAAACTGTTGAAAACCAAGAGTAAAGAGAAACTCTGAAGACGACCAAACCAAAGAATAATGCTGGCAACCCCTCACCAAAGTATTCCTAAATACTAATGAAGGAAATATGTTCTCAGGACATAGAGGGGGCCAGAGAACACAGACGGGGCCAGTGTGTTAGCCTACCCCAACATTTCTATAGTTCTTTAGGTATTTGAGTTCTTCCCTGTATGTTATATCAGGGAATTTTCATCACCTCAATTTTAGTTAGTATAGGACACCATTGAATTCAGCTGTCGTCAGGGAATGCCCTGAGCCAACAGACCCACACCCAGATGATCTAGCTAGCACTTTGGATCTAGAATCCATATTGATCAAGCTGGTCCAATCTCAGATTATCTTCTTTCCTCTGATCTAGTACCTTACCTTAGTATATACAGTAGATTTCTCAGATTTCTGAGATAACATAAATTTTCAGATCTCTGCCAATAAATATAAGAAAACAAATGTCAATTATTTTGATGTGCAAGTCTGCTGTTTGGGGATCAGACTTTATACTTGTCTCTGTAGGATACGCTGAAATCTGACTCTAGGACAGGTCTGGAGTAATGAGGGGGGCTCAGTGCGGGCATCAAGATCAGGTCTTCTCTTGCAAGGTAAGATCAGCCTTATCAGACACAAGAGAAGGGGCAGCTTCTGGAAACTGAGGCTCAGTTGGATCTAAGCTTCAGCCATCTGAATCATGCATCCCAAATCATGGGGTCCCAAATTTTCCTCAACAAGGGTCTATCCCTGAAGAGACCTGATGGGCCTATGAACTTAATTTAGGTTGTAACTCAGCAACCTTCAGAATCAGAGCTCATGTCTGATTTGTTTTGTGGGCACTGAAGCTACAGGCTGCCTAAAGATTTCCCACAGCCCTCTGTTATACCATTCTGTTTTGGTTTTTTTCCCACAGGTTCTTTCTAGGAAGTCATAATTGTACCCTGGTCTTCTGATTCTGCCTTGAGTCAAGAATTTAAGCCCTAAATTTGTTTGCTGTTTTTTAATCTTTCCACTTCAGGCAGAAGAAGCCATCTTATTCCACTCTTTGTGTTCATTCTTCCCAACATAATCAGCTATCATTCAACTCTGCCAATCAGACTCTTATCTTTAGGTTTTATTTTTATTTTTTTTAAAGATTTTATTTATTCACGAGAAACACAGAGAGGAGAGAAAGAGAGGCAGAGACACAGGCAGAGGGAGAAGCAGGCTCCATGCAGGGAGCCCGACGTGGGACTCAATCCCGGGTATCCAGGATCACACCCTGGGCTGAAGGCAGCACTAAACCGCTGAGCCACCGGGGCTGCCCCAGACTCTTATCTTTAATAGTAACTTCATTCTAGGCAACCACGTTTGATCATTAAGAATCTTCTGCTACTTAAGGTCATGGATCACCAGTGTCACATTTGATAGTGTATGTAGCCTGTTCCCCATCTCTATCACTGATTTTAAGCAATTTGATATGATGTGCTTTGGTGTAGTTTCTCTCATTTTTCTTCTGCTTGGCATTTCTTCTGTTGGGCCTACTGGATCTGTGGGTTTGTAGTTCACATCAAATTTGGACATTTTCTTTTTTTAAAAGATTTTATTTATTTATTCATGACAGACACACAGAGAGAGGCAGAGACATAGGCAGAGGGAGAAGCATGGCGGAGCTTCGATGTGGGACCCGATCCAGACCCCGGGATCACACCTTGAGCCAAAGGCAGATGCTCAACCGCTGAACCACCCAGGCGTCCCAAATTTGGATATTTTCAACCATGATTTCTTCTAATATTTTTTCTGCCTCCTCCGCTCCCTTCCAAGGACTCTAGTTACCCCTATATTTAGCTACTTAAAGATATCCCACACTCACTGATGTGCCATTCTGGGGTTTTCCCCAGTCTCCTTCTCTGTGTCTCATTTTAGATGGTTTCTGTTGTTATATCTTCCAGTTCACTAATATGTTATTCTGTGCAATAATCTACTGTTGACCTCATCAAATGTATTTTTCGTCTCAGACATTACACATTTTTAGCTCTTCGAATTCAATTGGAATTTTTTAAGAAAATAGATTCTATCTCTCTCGGGATATTTAAGCATTCCTACCTTCTTGAACATATGGAATATAGTTAGAATTAACTGCTTTAATGTCTTTGTCTACTACTTCTATCATCTGTGTCATTTCTGGATCTGTTTCTATTGATTGATTCTTGTCCTCATTATGGTTTCTATTTTTTGCTTCTTTGCATACCTGGTAACTTTTTTTTAGTTGCCAGACATTGTGAATTTTTACTTTGTTGCACGTGAGATATTTCATATTCTTATAAACATTCTTGAGCTTTGTTCTGGGATATAGTTAGAGTCATTGAAAACAGTCTGATCCTTCTAAGGCTTGTTTTTAAGCTTTGTTAGGTGGAACCAGAGGAGCGTTTTCCTAGAACTAATTTGCCCCACTCCTAAGTGTCCTACCTGCTGTCTTATGAGTTACAAGATTATTTTTGAAGGGGGGGGTGTTGTTTACTGTAGCTGGAAGAAATACGAACTGTTCTTAGCTCTATGTGATCCTCGAAAATGTTTCCCTCTGTTCCTCTTGGGAGTTCCCTCTGTGGTCTCAGGTCATTTCTTCACATGCATGTGCTGATCAGTACCCAATTGATCAAGGAGGATGCTCTGCAATTTCTAGAGGTTTCTCTCTGCACAGCTCTCTCTCTCTCTCTTCCCTCTAAATTCCAGACAACTTGATCTCCTTGGACCTCCAGCTCAGGCTCTCAGCTCAGAGAGACTGTCAGGCTCCACCTGGTCCTCTCCCTGCACTGCAGCCTGGAAACTCAGTCTAGGCAGTAATGGCGGTACACTGTAGATTCCCCTCATTTGTTTCCTCTCTCTCACTGATCACTGCCTTGCACTGCCCAATGTCCAAAGTCTGAAAACCACTTAGTCACATGCTTTGTTCAGTTGTTTAGTTGTCTCTGGTGGTAAGGTAAATCTGCTCCTGTTACTCTATCTTGGCTAGAAGCAGGTAACTTTTACCTGTCTTCAAACTGGACAAGACAGTAACCAACCCCAACTATGAGGGTCTACTGCCTGCAACCTCTTCCATTCCAAAACAGTTGGTCAGAGTTTAGTTGAAAAAAAAATCAGAACTACACTCTAGCTATTTTAAGCAGAAAAGTACTTAATACAGAGAATTCACTACTTACAAAATTATTAGCTGGGCTAGAAGAGTAGGCTCTAGTTTGGGCCTCCAGGAATGACTCTCCCGGGAATAAAACCACCCAACTGGTCTACCAGAGGAGCTGCTTTTTCTGCCCCACTGAGGAAGCTGGGTAATCAGGAAGCCGCCCCTAGACCTAGCTGTTGGCTTCAAAAGCATACCACAGCTACTACCCCCAGTGATCAGAAAGCTGCCATCACCTCTCAGGAGTCTCTCAGCTCCCATGAATCAGTGACTAGACTTGAAAATGGTGAGTCTGACTGTCTCTGTCACTACATCTCTCTCCCAAGACTTATGAAGCTGCCCCCAAACGCTGGAATTTTGCTGCCAAGAAGCCCCAAAGTCTCCACAATTGGAAGGCTCCAAAGCCTTCCCAGTCTCTGCATCAGCCTGGGAAGTAGGCCTGGGCTCCAGGACATAAGCTTCTGCCTCCCTTGTCATATGGAGTGCATCTTATTGGTGAATTCGAATTTCCATCCAGAACCCAAACCATGATGGAGTCTGAGAAATGCAATTTTTAGCTTCCAGCCTTGCAGGTCAGGATGGTACACTTACAGGAGGCTGAAGAGAATGCCAAGCAGTAATCAGCATTTGGTAAAGAAGACCCTGATTCAAGAATGGGATGGATGTCAGAAGTTGGATCAAAATAATTTATCAACCATGATTTATCAGAACAAAGCTGGATTCCTTTTTTTTTTTTTTTTTTTTTTACTTTGTGTCCTGTTAATAGTCTCCTTTTGGGGAATGGAGCTCCCTGGATGACTAGAGAGTAATGCTATGGAGGAGGTGTCCCAGAGACAGAGGAGGTCTATGTGCCCCAGAGGATCACCATGGGTGATCCCCATGTCCTGCCTGAGCTGGCGACCATCATATACAGCCATATCCATCAGGGTGACAATTTAATTGATAATTTCCTAGTCCCATCTTCAAACAGTGACAATGGGAATCAGTAACCTGATGTAAGTACCAAGCTTGACTAAATAGGGGTTGGGAAGGAAAAAAAGCAAACCTTAAGGCAGGAGGAACACATAGCGAGTATTTTATTGTTGTCATGCTCAGTTGTACAGAGCAGAGCCCTTACCTGGGTGTTTGTCTACAGTCTGGAGACCCTAGGCTTTAGGGAAGCCATAAACCCCCTAAATTATTTACAAACTTACTTCTGCAAAGTATTTTCTGAAGTCCATTCTTCTTTTTTTCATTCTCTTTAGGGCTCTATGATTCTAAAAAGTTAAGAATTCCTGAGGTGATCACCATTTTAAATTAATTATTATTATTATTAGCCTCTGCAAAGCAAATGGTCCCAGTAGTTTTTGAGACTATCCTTTCATTAATGTCACAATGGTGTATTATTATCATGCTCATTTTCAAGCTATGAAAATAGGAGCCCAAGAAATTTGAATTCGCTTTAATTCCAAATTAAACTGACTAGCCATCACTCAGCCTGGAATCTTCTGGGCTCCTCAGCCTTCACTTAGCCCATTGAGGTGCCTGCCAGCATACTCTAGTTTGATCACCCACCCACTTGATCAAGTTTTAGAAGCAGAACACAGGCTTTCTCTTTTGGTTTAGTTTATTTTAAGTCAGGGAATACAAAAGGGTCACCCTATGTGCCAAAGACCCACAAAGGAAGGGAAGCCTAGAATGAATAGCCTAACTCAATGAAAAGTCTAAAGCATTTGTGGAAGAGAAGAGCCTTAAGCCACTTGATGTTTACTTGGTATTGTCATGAATTAGAAAGGGCAGAATGTTCCAAGCTGAGCAAAGCTCAGGTGTTGAAGAGTTATCAGAAACCAGCATTATTTGAGCACATACTCTATACCTGAATCTCATCTAGTCACCACAGTTCTAGGAGGCTGAGATATTCTCTACAGTTTATTTCTTAGGAAACTGATGCTGAGAAGTAAGTGGCTGATCCAAGGTGGTTATACTTGTGAGTCATAATAAAAATAAACAAAAAACCTACCTGTAATGGAGGGAAAAAAAAACATATAAAACTTTGGAAATTTAATCTAGGAAATGTAGATCTAGCTTCATGTACCTATTTTGTTCTCGTTAATGTTCCTGCTGCTCTGGCAAAATGTTCCCTCCTAAATTTTGGAATTTAAGGTTGCTATTTTGTTACTATAGTCATGGTAATAAGAAAAAAATCTGCATTAAAATGTAACCTAGGACCCTGTCCTCAAACCATATATAAAAATTAACTCAAAATGGACCAAAGACCTAAACATTAGAGCTACAAAACTCATAGAAATAAACATGTGAAATTTCATAACATTGGATTTTTGGATTTGGTGATGATTTCTTGAATATGACACAAATAGCACAGGCAACAAAAGAAAAAATGCACAAATTCAACTTTATCAAAAAAATCTAATTATGTCAAAGTATCACATTCAGCAGAGAAGGAAGGGAACCTACAGAATGAGTAAATATTTGCAAATTGTATATCTGATAAGGGATTAATATCCAGAATATATAAAGAACTCCTATAGCTCAAGAGTAACAAAAAATAATCCAATTTTAAAAATGGAAAAAAGGAGGATGTCTGGGTGGCTCAGTGGTTGAGCATCTGCCTTTGGCTCAGGGCGTGATCTTAGGTCCAGGTATTATCCCACATCAGGCGCCCTGCAAGGAGCCTGCTTCTCCCTCTGCCTGTATCTCTTCCTCTCTCTCTGCATCTCTCCGGAATAAATAAATAAAATCGTAAAAAAAAAATATATGGAAAAAGGACTTAAATAAACATTTTCTCAAAGGTATGCAAATGACCAATAAGCACATGAAAAGATACTCAACATTACTAATCATTAGGTAAATGCAAATCAAAACCATAATGTAAACAAACAAGGGGTAGTGGAAGGGGAGGTTGGGGGGGAGGGGGGAGGGGGTGACTGGGTGACAGGCACTGAGGAGGGCACTTGATGGGATGAACACTGGGTGATATGCTGTATGTTGGCAAATTGAACTCCAATAAAAAATAATTTAAAAAAACCCATAATGTGATGCCACCACAAACCCACTAGAATGACTACTATAAAAAAGGAAAGAAAAGAACAAGTGTTGACAAAGATGTGGAAAAATAGGAACTTTTGTACATTGTTGGTGGTAATGTAAAATGGTACTGCTGCTATGGAAAACAGTATGGTGAGTTCCTCAAAAACTTGAAAATAAAATTACTATTTGCCCCAGCAATTCCACTTCTGAATATGTATCCAAAAGAATTGAAAGCAAGATATTGAAGGGATATATTTTTAAAGATTTTATGTATTTATTCTTAGAGGGAGAAGCAGGCTCCATGTAGGGAGCCCGATGTGGGACTCGATCCTGGGTCTCCAGGATCACAACCTGGGCGGAAGGCAGGCACTAAACCGCTGAGCCACCCAGGCTGCCCTTGAAGGGATATTTATATACCCAATGTGAACAGTAATATTTATGACAGCCAAGAGATAGAAAAGACTCAAGTGTCCATTGATAGCTGAATGGATGAAGAAAATGTGGTGTATACATACAATGCGGTCTTATTCAGCCCTAAAAAGGAAGGAAAGTCTGACACATGCTACAACATAGATGAACCTCAAGGTACATTATACTAAGTGAAATAAGCCAGATAAAAAAGACAAATACCTTGTGAGTCCGCTCATATGAGGTACTTGGAGTAGTCCAATTCATAGAGACAGGAAGTAGAATGGTAGTTGCCAGAGACTGGGTGAGGGAAGAACAGGCAGTGGTTACTTAATGAGTATGGAGTTCCCATTTAGCAAAATGAAGAGTTCTGGAGATTGGTTGCACAACAATGTATATGTACTAGCACTACTGAACTGTATACTTAAAAAGAGTTAAGATGATAAGGATGCTTGGGTGGCTCAGTCAGTTAAGAGTCGAACTCTTGATTTCTGCTCAGGTCATGATCTCAGGATCATGAGATCAAGCCCCATATGGGGCTCTGTGCTGAGTATGGATCCTGCTTGAGATTTTCTCTCTCCCTCTCCCTCTGCTCCTCCACCGTGCCCCACCCCTCACAAGTGTTCTCAGGTGCTCTCTCTCTCTTTCTAAAAAAACCCATTAAGATGATAAATTTTATGTTAGATGCATTTACCATAATTAAAAAAAACATAACCAAGTAAGAGATGTTACTTAGAAAGTTATTTCATATATTTTAGCACTAAATAGGCTAACTACTAAATTTTCATTTCTCATTGGTTTAATTAAGTATGACCCTTAGTCCCTCTACTTTCTCCTTTCTTGATTTCTTAAGATATGAAAGATCCTATGATGTATGATAGAAAGATGGTGGATTGGGGGCAAAAGACCTAATTGTAATCCCAGCCTCATCTCTTTTCAGCCCTGTGAGGCAGGTCCACTGAACTGGACTTTATTAGGGCCTTAGTTATCTGAGAGTGCTCTCCAAATAATTCCAACACTTGCCTCCATAACTCTGAACTCTGCATAAGGAACATCCGGTGTGGTGTGCTAGAGGCAGTACCACACCTATCCATATTGTTGCCCCCACACCCTAACTCCTCATTCCCCAAACAACATTACCCTCTGGGTGGTCAACAATTTATACCAGACCAAGAGGCCAACATGAGTATTTCATGCATTTATGACTTGAGTTTCATTGGAAGGAGGTGAGGATATGGGAGCCAACAGGTGGGGTATCCTAGAAAGCAAGAGGAGCCAGGCTGCATCCCTCCTACTCAGCCTTTTGCCCTGGCTTCTTTCTACTATATGATCTAGTATGAGCCACTTATACTTTGTTTGTCTCAGCTGCCTCAGAAGTAGTCATTCACTCATCTATCTGACAAGTGCATCCTGAATAAATACAAAGGGAGCTGGTCTTTCTTAAACATCTGATGATATCAAGCTCTCTGTATATATTATCACATTTAATAAGTGGGTAGACTTTGAGGAAAGAATGTTAGTCCCAAGTCACTGATAAAGAGGCTGGGGCTCCAGGGGATAAAGTCACTGGCCTAAGATGAAACTTGCTTCATTCATTCCAGCAAATGGTGGAATTGGAATTCAAACCCATCTTATCTAATGCCACACTTGCCCTTTCCACCATACTGCACCACTTCCTGGCATCTGCCCAGTAGTCTTCAAACGTGAGGTCTCTAGACACTCTCACACACTAGGCATTCAATGTGAGGTGGTGAGTGGAAATACAAGGGTGCTACAGTGGATCAAAGTGCAGAGAAGGGAAGCAGGAAGTTGGAAAGATAGAGCTAATGATATTGTCCCCATGTGAAGATCGGGGAATCGACCAGACTACTTCTTGGGTCTTTGTCTGGGGATCTTTCCCAGTTCTGAGATTTATGACTCTATGTCTCAAGGATGCTCCTGGTCTGGAGTATTGCTACCCAAAGTGTGGCCATGACTAGCCACACTGGCAACCTCCAATGACTGGTTAGAAATGCAGTCTCAGGCCTCATCCAGACCTACTAAATCAGCATCTACATCTTAGCAAAATTCTCAGACTCGAGAGCACTCAATGCTGCAGTTTCTCTGCTAAATGTCCCCTTACCCTCTGCCCTTCAGCCCCTGGATACTCTAGAGCACAGCTATTGCTTGGTCCCCAAGGCCAGGAGGCCTCTTCTCCATGTGCATCAAGTTCATGGCATTCTATCTCCCTGTCTGGGATGGGTGATGAGTGCTGGCTTACATCTCCTCACTCCTCCCAAGGAGTGTGAGGTCTTCCAGGTAACATCTGGTAGTGCTCAGTGGCTTGCTCAGAGACCTCAATATTGCTTGGCTCAACCAAAAATAAATTGGAAAAGAAAATTGAACATTGCATCAATTTGAAGCAAGTTTATAAATTCTGCAGCTAAGCAATACCAATAGAAAATGATAGATCGCTGCAGAGCAGAGCGTCCCTGCAGTGATGTATAGTCACATTACCTGAAATACCGTATTACATGATTCTGCTTTATTACCAGTGTTGGTGGCAGACAGAAAAACAGATTACACTTGAGTTCAAATCGATAGGAACTTTATTTACTGGCCTTTTAAAAACATATTTCTGCACTTTATAAAAACATACGGTAGATGCTATTGATAGAGCTTGTCTGCTTGTTAAAAAGCAATTTGCCCAAAACGAGGCTTTTAAGCTATAATTTACGGCATTACCTTTTACCTCCTTTTTGCAGGGTTCTATTCGCCTGGCTGTGCTTTGACGACTTTCTTAGACTTTTCTTGCCTTTAATTTTCTCTCCCACTTATCATCTCCCTAAACTCCAAGCTCCCCAGGGCCTTAGAGCAGGAGGGAGAAAGGAACAGCATCTTCTCTTGGTGGAGGCTGGAGTCTCTCCCCAAAGCCCACCCTTCTACCCTAGCTTCTTTACTATTATTCTGGAGTTTGAGGGGGCTTCCATGGGTTCTGATGGTCCAGCCTCTTCCTCCTTCTGTTTCTTACTCGGATGGATCCTTCTTTGCTCTCCCTCCTCCCTCTGAAAAAGGCACTACTCTCCCCTAAAGCCCTAATTGCAATCCTTCTGAGAGGTAGGAATGAATATCATTCCCACTGCATAGTATGCAAACACACCCAAAGAAGTCAAACTCAGATCGTGGGGGACTCCTAAGTCAAATCAAATCACTTTTGAAGCTGGAAGATGAGCCTCCCTTTTCCCCAAGTTCTTAGACAGGTACAACACCCACTGCTCCCATCTCAGATCGCTGCCACTGTTCCTGTTGCTGTCGGGTGAGGGGGGGTGGGTGGGGGTGTTGGACCACTAGAGCAGACTGGTCAGTGCTCTACCTGGCCATGGTTCTGGGCCAGGTGCGCTGTTTGGGGGCTGCAGCCTTGCCCAAGACCTGCCAACCATTAGGGTCCTATATGGCTCAGAATGGAAAGGGGTCACATTCTTCCTGCCCCTGTATCTTGGCCTTGACCTGAGACCCCAGACTTTAGATGGGCTGAATTTGTACATGTGATTTCCATTTAACCCTTACAATTCCATGATGAGAAAGTCTGGGGTCAGGAAATTTTAAGAGTCCCTCAAGATCCCCAGCTACCAACCAATAGAGTGATCAGATGCTATGAAATTGAGGGCCAAATTCAAATAGCTATGGGGTACATTAAGTGGCCTCTTGATAACCAGCCTGGATATAGGAGTTGTCTTTTGCCTATTCCAGAAATGTGGCAACTTGCACTCAGAGAAGGGGGAAACGTAGCCAGATCAGTGATCAAGAACCCTTGATGCCTCACACCCAAGTGGCCAGGTGCTGTGTTGAAGCCCATGTTGAGGGTGGAGGTGGGGGTGGTGCTGTTTCTGATCAGGTCTACATGTCTATCTGTAAAGTGCAGAAGTACACAGTGCTGGCACCTGACCCAGAGTCCATTTACAACACAGTCTGTATTTATCTAGTAAGGGCTTTGTTACTGAAGAAACGATTGACAGATGAGTGGATGAGTGAGTGGATCCACAAATAAACATAACTTCCCTTCTTATCCTGTAATTCCATGTTAATGATGCTTAAAGATCACAGAAGAGAAGCAAGTCTGACTCTTAAGAAGGGACAATAAATCAGGTCCTTACGTAATTCATGACTAGGAAGTAATGAGGTAGATTCTTGGAGTGACCCATAAACTGGCACAAAAAGCAATTCCCAAACACAGGTGTTCCCACACTCTTGTGTCCCGGTCATGTACCTGGGACACAGGGCTGGCTTCTCCTGAGGACCCCCAGATGAACACCACACAGGAGTATTCATTCGACTGTGTGAGTCCTGACTTCATTCAGAAAGTCCCAGTAACCTTTGCTAGAACAGTTCTGAAAGCAGCAGACTGCAGAAGCCAGCGAGTGCTGGTAATCCCATGGCCTGCCTCTGTGGCCTTCCAGGAGAGGCATCTTTAGAGTTGTTATTTGTTTGTTTGTTTAACCATAAGACTTAAAGACTTTGGCTTCAGTGAAGAGTTTGTTTCAGTGAAAAAAGCTTCCTGGAAGAGTAGAGAGGAGTCACAGTTGTGTCCTGTGCCTAGAGCTGGGGAGGTGGGCCACCAGGGACTGGCAGCTAGAGTAAATGAGCTCAGTGCTGCTCTGGTGGACAAGACCAGTCACAGTCTGATTTCTGTGCTTGATCTCAAAGGAAAAGGGAGGGTGCTGGAGTCAGCCAGACCCAAGTTTGAATTCTAGTTCAATCCTGTACCTCTGTGGACCCTGAGCAAGTCACCTCAACTCACTAAGCCTCGATTCCCTTGTCTGTAGAAGGGAAAAATAAATAAGAGAAATTGCTTTACAGGATTTTTGGGAAGTTAAATGATATTCCACTTTCACAAGGTCTCAATCCTCGAGCTCTGTCTTACTGATTAGCATCAAACAAGATGACACAGATAACCCAGGGGCAGGTAGTATCTGGTTTCACTGTTATCTCAATCTTTACTCGCATTGCCCAATGCACACCACGTGCAAAGGCATATAATATTCCATTATAGAAGGGAAGAAGTGTCTGCTTTATTTGGAAGAGTACGGTGAACTCTGTTTGATACAACCTGAAAATTATCTAACAGTAAATGTTGCTGTGACTCAGGATAGACTTAGCACTGTGGGACAGGGCTTTCTGGAATAGGTAAACCTAGCTATGCTTTGAAGGATGAGTAGAATTTGCATGAGCCGAGAGGAAAGGGGAAGGATTTTCAGGCATGGGGTGGGGGAAGGAAAAGATGAGGCAAGACATGGAGGCAAAAATCCACATTGGAGGATGCAGCAAAATTAAGGAGAGGGCATCTGGAGAATATGGGAGTGGTGTGGATTTGAACTGGTTATGTGAAGGCTGGGGACACTGGGAAACATGCTCAAAAGAGTAAAAAGGAAGTCAGAAAGCACTTGGGCATTTGGGGGGATGTCCAAGTCAAGGGGACAGATTGCTACCCTTGGAATGGATGTTGACCTCTCCCTCTTCCTTCTCCTAATGTTGTTAAGAGTTGTTAACTGAGTGAATGTCATCAGTTGGCTCTTCCTTGATTAACCTCCCTGCTGGAGCCTTGGCCATGATTTGCACTTGCTTCCCCTTAATAGCCAGTGCACTCGCCCATCCCACTGGAATGCACGTCCTGACATTATAATAGGCTTTGCAGAGAAGGAAATGCTATCATCCGTGGTGGTGACAGCGGGCTCCAAGCCCTGCCAGGTAGCTTTAGCAACTTTCTAGTCTTCCTTGTCTTGTTAATTAGGAGGGCCTATCTCACAGATTTGGGCTATGAATCTCAGCAGCTCTTCAACCTTCATAAGCGCTCTTAACTAAGCGGTAGAACCAGGTGCATTCCATATGCATTTTAGAGAGGCCCTTGCGCTTAAGATCTGTGTGTGAGCTCTCTCTTCTGCAGTGCGGGAGCAAGAAGGACTGCCATTGATGGGAAACATGGATGTTTTCCACAGGCCTCTTCCGTTGCCTCCAACTTGCTGTCTCTTCAGCCCTTGAGCCAAGATACGTCTACTCAATCCCCTTCCCCAGCTCCCTTCTCAGATTCAAGGGCATATGTCCAGGTGTCAGGGAGTCTTTGCACTCCAACATAAACATGCATGAACACCAGAGCTGAGAACTGGTGAAATCGGCCGATGGTGGAGTGTTCCCCCTCTTTCTGTGTTCCCCGTAAATAGTATACAGGAATCAAAATTTAAGCCACCCGAGATGAAATAATTGCTTAACAATCATATAAGACAAAATGATTCAACAAATGACAACGAGGGCCCGTGATATACAGAACAGATGCATGCAGTGTACCATATTATAATGTGCTAATACAAGATTGACAGCACAATAATAGGAGTGAGCAGCAATTCAGCCTATAATTCCAAACCAAATGTGAGGCTGTCCACAGAACTCAAATCCTAGCAGGCTGCAAAATTAGAGGTAACACCGCGCAAGGTTCAAGACGACTCATTAGCAGGTTGGCAGAGTGTTTCAGGAGCAAATTTGTCTGTCGAAGGAACTAATTTTGTGCCATCTTCGGCTCAACTTTTTTTTTTTTTTTAAGTCTGCAGATACAACCTTCCCTGGAGAGAAATGCAGGGGTGGGAATGTGAGATCTGGTCGTAGCTCATAGGGCACAGTGAGGTTGCTGGTGTCAGCTTTTGAGTGGCCAGTATTGGATGAGTAATCTGGGTGTGTTCGGGGGTGTGTGCCTGGAGCAGACAGCGGTGAGGAGGACACACATTATTCGGAGGGATTTCAACATGAAAGAGTGAAGGGACTCTCAGGGGCTGATACCACACCAGAAAGGATTTGGATCAAGGGTATCATTTAGGTGTGATAAGGATCTTTCCACATCTTGAATTTCTGAACCTCTAAATAAGCATCTTAATCCCTGCTTTGTATGGATGTTCTCATTGTCTTAAGGGTGCCTGGGATTTGATTTGATTTTTTTATTTTTTATTTTTTTAAAGATTTTATTTATTTATTCATGAGATACACACAGAGAGAGATAGAGAGAGGCAGAGACACAGGCAGAGGGAGAAGCAGGCTCCATGCAGGGAGCTCGACGACTCCATCCTGGGTCTACAGGATCATGCTCTGGGCTGAAGGAGGCGCTAAACCGCTGAGCCACCCGGGGTGCCCTGGGATTTGATTTTAGCAGGTGTAGTAGGACACAGACATAGAAATGACTGTCATGAAGGAAGAAGTTTTTATACTTACGCATCCCTAGAGACAGAAGGCATGGCAGGCCACACAGGGCCACACAGGAAAGCACCAGAGTCGGTCAGGAGGCAAAGGGGAGGGAGGGGGACGTGTGGACAAGAAGCTATTACTGAGGCTTCCACAGGAAGGTAGGGCTTGGAGGAGTGAACAGGTTTAAGACTCACTAGTTTGAATGATCTTTGCAGACTCTGGGGCAGAGGGGCCAACCTCAGCCATCTGGCCCTGGCCCTGGGGAGATAGGGTAGGGGATAGTGGCCCAGGGTGTGATAAAGAAGCAGTTTAGGGGTAAGGATTCTAGTTTGGTTGGTTAGCATATGAAAGAGATGCTGGGCTCTCAGGAATGAGCTAGCCCTGGGAGGGAAGTCCCCCCAGGGTCGCTGAGACCTCGAGATGTCAAAGCATCAGAATATAGAGTAAAAGGATATGACTGTTATACTTTCATAGCCCTACACCATCAGCTGCCATTTCCTCGTCCTGTCCCTTGCTCCAGACACCTGAGGAAAAGCAGGGCATGGTGACATCGCCATTCGCACCTAAGAAAAACCATGGTATATTCCCCAACACCACCCCAACCCTGGATCTGCGAGGCCAGGAAGAAGAGACTCTCCATTATGCTTCAACCAGTGAGCTCTTGCCAGGTTTCTCCTGGTCTCTCGTCACTCGGGGGCTGCCTGGGTGTGGATGGCACCAGCCACGTCTCAGGGGCTGACTCAGAAGTCCTCTTGATTCCACCAGTAACAGGCTGTGTGGTGTTGGCGAGGCTGCTTCACATTTCTGGGCTTCAGTCTCCTGCCCTTCAAAGAAGCAGGCTTGATCATAGTTTTAAATGCTTCATTTCCGTAAAAAATTGAGGGAAAAGATAGAAGCAGCAGAAAAGCTCAGGAGATGGGGGTAGGGAGCCTAATCCTCCCATAAAACCAGTGACATCCACAAAACCAGAGCAGCTGGCCAAGTCTTCCAGATCCTCCTTCCTCCATCCATCCTTTGGGGCTGAGACTCTCCCAGTGATGGTGATGATGGTGATGGTGGTGGTGGTGATGACAGGAATTCAGCACCTGTGGGGTGACCAGCCTTCCAAAATATTACCTTGTTTGGCTGTTACCACCCTACGATGGGGGAGCCAGCAGCTCTGGATTCAGACAGCTGAAGTCACTTGCTCTTGGCCACACAGGCAATAAGTGACAGAGCCAGGTCTCAAGCCCAAAGTCACATTCCTAGTTACTGTTTGCTGCCTCCCTCTCCCATGGGCAGGATTATCCCAAGAGGATTTGATGGAGTGTGTCCCAAGCAGCAATAAATCATACTTCTGGGAGGGGTGACCCCAAAGAGGAAGAATGAATCCCAAAGGAAAGGCACTGCCCCCTGGGAAGGACTCTGCTTGGAACTAAAGAGGTTTCCCGTATTCTTTCTTTCCGCAAATATTTTGTGTCCTTCAGCTGTCTAGCATGGCTCTAGGCAGTAAGGACACCCAGACATGAATGCCCCAGCCCTCGGGGACCCTCTCAGCCTGGTGGAAGGGAACAGATAGGAGCAAAGTGAGCAAATACACAATCACTGTAGAGAGCACCAGTCTGACAGGCTCTGGCCTTCCAGGGAAGTTGGAAAATGCTGGACACCAGAGAAACCTCAAATCCTCCATCCTGCCACTGCCTTCCATGCCAGGCCAGGCCCTCAGGACTCAGGGAGCCACCCATTGTGTTGCACCATCAGGTCAGCAGGAAACCACTCTTCATGAAAACAGAGGGGATGTAATGCAGGGAATTGATTATGCAGGTGATGGAGGTCTGGGAAACCACACCAGGAATCCCCCAGCGACCCAGGATGAGGGACAATGGAGGCTGCACCTTACCAGACCAGGGTTGGGGGTGTCTCTGAGGAAGCCAGAGCCCCATAGGGCTTAGCAGACCCAGCCAAGGCCAGAGACACTGTCTGGAGCCAAAAGGAGGGGTAGCAGTATCCTGGCTTCTCCTTCCTCTTGCCTTATAATCTGCCAGTGACTCTCAGTGACCCAGCGGGACCAAACAGCCCCAGGCCCCATGCTTTCCCTCTCTCCCTTCTCTGTGGGACACAACTGGTCCTACAAAATCACTTGGTGGGTCATGGGAACCACTTGCTCTAAGCAGAGCGTGGGGCTGGGGCTCCTCCCCACCAGAGTCCCATTGAGCTTATGCCCTCTCTCACGGCTCCACCTTGGTCACTCTGCACCCCAACTCTGTGATGCCCGCCGAAGACTGCAGAATGGAGGAAAAGGCCTCTCTCCCAGCCCGCGTCTCCCTGAGACACGAGGAGAGCCCCCTGGAGGTGGAGGCAAGGGCACAGTCCATCCTGAGATGTCCCCTAGAATTGGCAGGCACCTGCTCGGTGAAGGGGCGCAGACTCCGCTCCTAAGGGGCCTCAGGTAGTATCAGGAACAAAGCAATGCTCCCATAGCTGGTGAAAGACAGGTTGGTCCAAGTGTAAAACAGAATACAGCAGACTTAGGAGCAGTTTGAACAGTTTTTCCTTTTAAATTCCAAGGTGGCTATACATAGCTCCTATCAGCATGTTTCTTACAGAATAATAACACCTCACATTGATGTGGCCATTTGAGCCTCTCAAAATAAGCTCATGTGTCATTTGACTGTCACAAAAACCCTGCAGAGTAGATGGACAGAGACCATGAACAAGTGGCCAAGGCGACATCGATGCTCACTGACAGGTGGAGCCAGACTGGGGCTTCTGTCTCCTTAACTGAGTCTTCCTACAGGCCCCCCATGCCTCACTCCTTGCTCCATCATTTGCCCTCCCCCCCCCCCCATTATCTGTTGTCTTCTGGCCCCATGCCCCAGAGCTCCAGAGGGTGGAATGCAGCCCTGCAACCAGCCGGCCACGCTCTCCTCCTCAGCGCCTTTCTCAGGCCCAAGTGTGGGTGCAGCAGTCCCATTTTGCAGCCAAACTTAAGTGCATGCAGCAATCTGAACAATATTTTCAGCTGCAGAGACAAAAAATGGTGTTTAGCACCCCCTTTTATGCAAATGCAGCATGCCTCTCCGTGTGATGTAGAATGTTACCATATTTTATGAAATAAACATACCAGAAGATATTTTTTTCTTTTCTTCTGTGGGGGAGGATGAAGAGATTTTGGTAATTAAAACTTCCATCGATCAATGCTTAGATCTCGAGATAATTGCATTGCTGCTGCAGATGTGCGTTGAATCATGCGGTTTTGTTTTTAAGTGTGTGTGTATCCCAGGGCCCAGAATCACATCTCCCCCCCAGCAAGAAGCACCCCCGCACCGCCCGCACTGCCCTCACCATCCTCCCCGACCTGCATAGGGCTGTACAAGAACCCGTGGTCGGTGGTCCTGGGCCGGCCCCCAAATTAGCAGTGTGGGATTGAGTATGTGGCTTAACCTGTCTGGACCTCAGTTTTTCCTTCCTAAACTGAAGTGTTTGACCTTGATCATCTCAGTTTTCTCCACGTCTTTTGATGCTTCATGTTGTTGACATTCCTCTTTGAGAGCTGGTCGTCTCTGATTCATGTGTCAAGGACTCATGCGTTTTATGTGTGGGCCAGGCCCAGGGTGAGGCTTGGAAGCACAGAGATGTCTAAGGTCAAGTCCTACCTCTGGGAGCTTCCAGTCTGGTGGGCCTGACAGTCCAGGAGTGGACATATCAGAAGAAAATGTGTTGAGTGCCTTTCCAGAGATATAAACTCTCGTTGTGTGGGCTGTCTGTCTTCCACAGGATCAGCCGTAATGAGACCACGAGGGAGCATTAGCCGCAACTCCTTTCCCATGGGGAAGGGCCCATCCTCTCCTTCTGCCCAGGAAATCAGGTACACAGAGAAGATACCATGGATGGGCCCATAGGCACACTGTGTTGGGAACAAGAGCCATCATTTGTCACATTTGCTCTTACCCATTGTTCTCTGTTAAGAAGTCAGACCAGTATCATTCTAAATGGCCTCTTACAGCCTCTAGGGTCTGCCCATGGTGGCTTGACCATGATGACTCTAGTGAAAGAGCAAGAATACTCCGAGAAGGAGAGATATTTTCCTCTGGGCTTCCAGCACGGCCTGGGCAATCACTTTGCTGCTCTGTTCCAGAAGCTCTGAGTTTCCTATAGTGAAGCCAGGGAATACACCCCTGTTAGTTCTTGCCCTTCACTCAGGAGCAGCCCAGAGGAGGGAGGCAGGAGACCCTCTTCCCAGCTGGCTCTGCCTCTGGGAGCACCAAGTGGCCTCCTGTCTATTTCATGATCAGAATAGAGCAACCAGAGGACTTAGGGCCTCCACTGTTAGTGATCTCACTAATGTGGTGTGTCAGGTAAATTGAGCAGAAAAGTGAGCAAGTGTGCCCCAGAGATGGGTGCCTCCCACGGTACCACCCAGTTTCATCCCTTCTCAGGGCCCTCTGAACATCCACTGGCCTCCAGCCCCTCCCAAACGGTTTCCGGACACATTTCACCTGCTGTGTAGGTTTTAAGCAGAAGCCCCCAGATCAGATCAGCCCCCCCTACTACTGTATTCTCTAACTTTCCATTCTGGAGACTTGAGTCCCTTTGTCCCTTGCCGCACTCACCCCTGCTCCACCCCTCCTGGACTTGCTGGTGCTGTCAGCTTCCTGTGCCTGTGATGGCCTCACCAGCCTGCAGGTGCAGTGGAGACCCCGAGAGTCTCCTTCCCGGCCAAGTCTCACTCAGAGGGGAGTTTAGGAGAAGATGAGGTGCTAGGGACAAAGGTTGAGCAAACGCCCTTTGATTGATTGCACTGCCTTCTTCCCCTCCTCCCTGTTACTACTGGGCCATGTACAGTGGCTGGCTGGCTGGACAGATGGATGGATGGACAGATGGGTAAATGTCCCCCTCTGTAGGGGGGTGGGGGAGCTGTCCTCTCACCCTGTGTCTTTCTGCCTCTCCCCCACTGAGCATCCCACACTGCAGGTGTCTCTGAGACAGTGTTTATGTAAGCAGCTCCTGTTCTACGAGTTACATCAAGAAGCTGTTGTCAATCTGAGGAAAGCCCCCGGCTGCCCATATGTGTGGTTGTCCCCAGCAGGTTTCCTAACAGGACAGCGAGGTGGGGTTGGTGGGCTCCCTGAACTTGAGCACCCTGGGCTGGACTGGGCTGGGGAGTCTCAGGCTTCCCAGGCACTGCGTCTGGAATCTGCAGCCCTCTTCTCTCTTCCCATCTGGCTTCCTGGTGGTTTGGCTGTGGAGACTGTAGTAAGCGCCTCCCAGCTCTGGCTGGCCCTGCACAGGATCGCAGTACCTGAGTGGTGGTGGGTTATTTAAAGACAGAGAAACCCAACCTCTTGAAGGCACAAATCTTGAAGGCACAAATCTTGCAAGGATTACCATCCAACCCAGCAGGCTCACATGAATTACATATTGTCCCTCAGGTTTGAATCTTAGTCAGGAAAGGGACTCTTTAATTATATGCTTGTTATACACTAATGGTCCCTTTATTCCTGAGTCCTCTGATCTCATCAGTGTGTACATCGTAGGAAGGCAGCAAAAGTCTTTGAGCCACAGTTGAAATAGCTCACGAACTTATCCCTGGGGCTGAGAGGCTCCGTTTAAGGATTCCCAACCAGCAGAGAGGAGGTATTACTGAACCGTATCACTTCTCAGCCCTTTTCTGTTAGAAGATCCTGCCTTGGGGAGGAAGGGGGGGGTTCCAAAACATGATGTCCATTTGGCATTTAGCATATGTATGAGGTCAGAATAGAATCCCCGAAACCCAAGCCATAATTAAAATAGGTAATGTTCATGGGATGGGAGGGGCTTCTCTATCCAGACACATGCCAAGTAATTTACATTTAGATCCTCACAAAGACAGTATGAAGGAGGTGCCACTAGTCTCTCCATTTTAAAGATAAGAGAAAAAAAAAAGATAAGAGAGATGAAGTAACTGGCCCAGGGTCCCACAGTAACTGAAGGAGAGGATCCACTGAAACTTGAAGCCTTCCTTTCTACCTTAACATCACAGCAATTTGCTTACCTCTTTTTGCCAGCCAAACCAGGTGTTGGCTTTGCTCCCTGGGAGTTGATGCCTCACCTGAGACATCATGTTTAAGTAGTGGAGGAATTCCTAGCTCATTCTCTACCTTCTAATGGATATACTTTATGCACTGCTTACTCACCCAGTCTAAGTATTGTAAGCATACACTCTCATTAGTGAAGCGTGTTTGTTGATGCCCCTTGAGCTAAGGTAGAGATGAGACGTGTCACCACTGCATCCTTGGAAAGTGACCTCCCTCCTGAGTTTCTGGCTTCTCAAGTGCTCCCAAGTAATCTCATGTAAATCCTTTCCTGGAAGGGGGCCTAAAGACAAATCCTGAGAAGCTGAGGAATGAGCTGGATACCGTCTGTTCTGAGTAATTCATTCATTCACTCCTTCAACAAACACTGGCTGAACTTCAGTATGGACACTACGTACCGATGATGCAGAAAGCCATTAAGACACCGGCTCTGCCCTGGACGAACTTGGTAGAGTCAGTAGACACATTACTATAGAACGCACGGGATGCGTAGGAGCTGCATAAAAATAACAGTGGTCACGGAGGAGAGAACATTTGAGCTGAGTATTTTTTTAAATATTTTATTTATTCATGAAAGGCATAGAGAGAGAGAGAGGCAGAGACACAGGCAGAGGGAGAAGCAGGCTCCATGCAGGGAGCCCAGTGTGGGACTCGATCCCTGGACTCCAGGGTCATGCCCTGAGCCAAAGGCAGACACTCAACCACTGAGCCACCCAGGTGTCCCTGAGCTGAGTATTGAAAGCCAGGAAGATCACATCCAGAGAGATTGGAAAGGAGCATGTCAGGTGGAGGGAAGAGTGAGTGGAACAAGAAGATCTGGAAAGGCTGGGGTGTGTTTTGAAGCAGAGCATGCAGCTGTGGCCGGGTTCAGGACAGGGTGAATGGAGACAGGCTGTGGCAGCTGGCACTGGACACCCTGGCCCCTCACCATGGCCAGCCTCCGGGCTCTCAGAGCGGCAAGTCAACTCTGACCATGAGCAAGGTTCTAAGCGTTGTGCTATAGTCAAGAAACAGCTGGAGTTTTTGAACAATTTCCTTGTTTAAAAAGGGCTTGTATTTAAGATTATACTAAAATAATATCCTATATGATCTCTGGACTAGGGAGAGAGAGACAGGTGGAGTTATCTTTTGCGGGCAGGGAGTGATGCCTAACAGCCAGTGCCCTGGCTCCCAGCTCGAGAGAGCTGGAGAATCATCTTGCTCGTGAGTCTCACTGGTGAAAAGGCTGCGCACAGCTGGCTCCAAGGGATAAATTCATTATTTCACTAACAAGATTGCCTCCCAATGTGTTGAAGGGTAAAGATTTAGAGGCTGTGGGTATATGGCCCGGCGGGGGAAGCAGGGAAGCAGCCAGAGACCCCCACCTAGAAAACAAAATGAGGAGGTGGACCACCAAACCCTCCATTTCTCAAAGCCCTGATGAACAAGTGAAAATTACTTGCCCCTGGAAAAAAAATAATAAATTCCACATTATCATTTCAATAGTTCCTCACATAAATACCAAAGAATCAGAAAAGCTGGTGCCTCATGTTGCTCCCAGAACCTAAGAAATGGTATCTTTCAGTTATCGGATTTTATTTCTTTGCCGCGTTACATTTTATACATATTTATTCATGCAGAACAGAAGCGCAGCGTTATTGAGGCTGCCATGGGAGCGGAAGGAAAAGCTGTTATACATAAGAATGCACCGCATTTACATTGTCGCACTTTGCAACAATTGAACTATATGCAACTGGTTTTTTTTTAATAATAATAAAAAAAACTCTGGTTTGCATTTAATTTGCTGATTTTTTTTCCCCTTTCTAACTCTTGAATTTTCATATGCCATAGAAATGGGAAAGGGGGAGGGGTCAAGATCCTTGCAGATACAGAGGGTTGGGGCTGGCAAGAGGCAGCTTTCATGGGGAGGGGTTGGAGACCCAGAGCAAGTTTATAACTATTTCTTTTTTAACAGAGGCAGTTAACTGAACTGCAAAACATTCATCTTCCGATTTAATAACTCATTCTCCCTGCATGGAGACAGGGGTATTATAGTGCTGGATATTGCTTTTCGGGCTTTTGAGTGTCAATGATGAATCCCCATCTTCTAATAAAATACATTTTCATAGTAATTGAAATAATAATTTTTTGCCTCTTCATTTTCCCAGGTACTTAAAAAAAGGGGCTTTTGACTTCTTTCCCTTTCACCTGCCCTGACCTTATTTTCTTTTAACTGAAATGCCTTCAGCTGTTGAGATAGAGCCCGTCCTTCTGGCATCTGTGTTCCCGTGGCCACATGCTTCCCTCCTGCCCACCCGCCTTACTAGTTGCAGCCACAGGATGGAACCTCCCCAACAGACCACAGGGTTAATTAGGGGGCCTGAGACATCAGGACCTAGAATTCATGGTTGGGTTTGGCTTTTCACCTCCATTTGCTTAGCAAACTGAGCTGTCCCTAGGGAGGGACAAATGTGATAACCAGGAAGCTGGGAGGAGCACAAAGAGGTGCAAAGGCAGGGTCCCAACCCTACAAATCCTGAATCACACACCTAGTCAGATCCCTAAATCTCCAACATCCCCAAGGTCAAGATATGGGACTGACCCTCTCCATTCCATGTGCATCCCTCAGGCTGCCAGTGAACTCATCCCTAGAAGTAAAATGAGTATCAGTGTGCTAAGGACAGCATTACTTTCTCAAGAATAAAATTTGAGAGGGGGTAACGTGGACAGGGATGATGTTGCATTGGGTATAATGTACTTAAATTTGCAACTCTGGATGCAGGGTTACTTTAAATGTTATATAGGTGAAATGAATTCGTATGGGAAATTGTGAAGATGTGCCCTACGACATTCTTTCCTCTTCATCCTTTCCTCCATGGCTGACAGTGACGAGAAATTAAAAAACTATAGGAATGTAAAAGGTTTAAGAAGAACAATCAAAGTACAGCCTCTCTGAGAACAATACCAGCTTTGGAAGATTGTCCTGGCCCTTTCTCTTCATACCCACCCAAGGAAGGATGATTTTGGCAAAAACTTGCTCAGTTTAAGCTACAGTTTAACTTTGGCTGTAGAAATTCTCCCCTTTCTGTGTCTAATCTTTCCTAATCTAGTAAAAAGAATATGGAAGCCAGGAATCAGGATTTGGAACTGGTCTGGACCAGGAAATTAAAGGAGCTATCAGGTAAATGGTCAGACTGAAAGTATTTGGAGGCAATGCCTTCCTTTTTGTTTTCCAAGGTACTTAGAAAAGGGCTTTTGACTTCTTTCCCTTTACCTGTCCTAATGGAAAACTCACACGTGACCCTGGCCTGTCCAGAGGGAGTATGCTTCACCCGCTCCTTGCCAGGGAGTATGCAGGCTGTGGCCTGCATACTCAGCATCTTTGTGTGAACTACAGAGGGGACACCTATCTTCTGAACTGATTCCTCCCTAGTCCAGGAGGCGTGTGGTTTGGCAAGGGGAGCAGGGTCTGGATTTCAGTCCCCAGTCAGTTCCTTGCCTGGGGGGGGGGGGGGGGGGGCTTTGTGCAGTGCATGCATTGCTTAGCTCTACTGGCAGGAGATAGTAGCTTTTTTTCTTTTCTTATCTTTAAGATTTTATTTATTTATTTGAGAGAAAGAACAGGAGCGGAGGGAAGGGCAGAGGGAGAGAGAAAAGCACATTCACCCCTGAGCAGGGAGCCCAAGATCATGACCCAAGCCAGAAGCAGATGCTTAACCAACTGAGCCACTCTGGAGCCCCAGAGATAGAAGTGTTTGAGTTAGAAAGACTTAGGTTCAAATCCTGACCCCGCCACCTTCTAGCTGTGTTACCTTTGGCAAGTAGTTTGATTTTATACACAATAGTACCTATATTATAAGAACCTTGCAAAGACTAAATGAGATAATATATGCAAATCTCTTAGAGCTAAATCCGTGGTGCCTATTATTACTCCGGAGAGGCCTTTTTTGCTCCTTCAGTATCCGTAAGAGGCAGGAGTGAAAATACATTTCCTGTAACAGGAATGGGGGTGACAGCACATGGGCCCAAGCCTGGATGTGAATCGTCCTCTGGACAGAAGTACAGGACTATAGGATCTGATCTGCTAACTACTGGGAGGGTCAAGAAAGGAGGGAAATCCAGTGGCTTGTGTGACCTCAGCTTCCAGACAAAGGCTGGACTCCCATTCCTGCATCTGGGGGCATCTGTCCTGGCTATTCAGGCTTCTCCAGTTCTCTACTCCTTACCTGCAGGGACCAGCAGCATTTCTGGGGATTAAAGGGACTTGCTTCTCCTGGGACTTTGTGACTGGGGGTGTGCAATCAGCAGCAGAAAAATCTTCCTTTTATGTCCCTGTCCTCATTCTCCAGTGAAGCAGGAAAGGAACCAGTGCAGGGCATCTACAGAGCATCTTTCCGGGTATCCACCCCTCCCTCCTCAACAACCCCACATCTAGGGCCATCCTTGATGCTGAGATTTTGAGATGTGGGTTGTTCCAGAACAAAGTTCCTTCTTTGGCAGTGACCAGGGGCTTCTTTGGATAGGTGAGAAGTCGCTCTTCAGAGCCTGATAATCTACTGGTTGGAAAGACCTGTGGCCCATTCAGTTTTTTTCCCCTGACTTTTTTTTTTTTTTTTAGAAAGTTCTAGATTCACAGCAAAAATGAGTGGAGAGAAAGTTCCCCTATACTCGGTCCCCCACTATCAACATCCGGGACCAGGGTGTTACATTTAGTATAATCAGTGAATCTATGCTGAATCATAATGACCACCCAGAGTCCATTGTTTACATTTGGATTCATTTTTGGTATTGTACAATCTGGGTTTGGGCAGATTTATGATGACACATAGCCATCATTACAATATCGTACAGAAGTTTGACTGCCCTAAATATCCTCCAAGCTCCACCTATTCATTTCTCCCTCCCCCAGTCCTTGGCAACCACTCATCTTTTTAGCCATCTCTGGGTTTTTTTTTTGGCCTTTTCCAGAACGTCATATTGTTGGGATTCATACAATATGTGTAGCTTTTTCATATTGGCTTCTTTCACTCAGTAATAGGCACTTGAGGTTCCTCTGTGTCTTTTCATGACTTGATAGCTTGTTTCTTTTTAGCCCTGAACAATATCCCATTGTCTGGATGTACCACAGTTTATTTACATATTCACCTACTGAAGGACATCTTGGCTGCTTCCAAGTTTTGGCAGTCATGAATACTGCTGCTGTAAGTATCTGTGTACAGGTTTCTGTGTGGACATAAATTTTCAACTTCTTTGGGTAAATATCAATGAGCACGATTATTGGAGTGTATGGAAAAGGTATGTTTAGTTTTATAAGAAACCGTCAAACTGTCTTCCCAAGTGGCTGTAATTCCCACCAGCAGTGAACTGTTGAGTTCTTGTTGCTCCACCTTCCTACTAGCATTTGATGTTGTTGGTGTTTCTATATTTTGGCCATTGTAATAGGTGTGTGGTGGTATCTAGCAATTTTATAATGATATAATGTTGAGCATTTTTTCATATACTTTTTTTTTTGCCACATGTATATCTTTTTTGGTGAGGTGTCTGTTCAGGTCTATCGCACATTTTTAAATTGGGTTGTTTGTTTTCTTACGGTTGAATTTTAAGAGTTCTTTGTATCCTTTATCAGCTACATCTTTTGCAAAGATTTTCTCCCAGCCTGTGACTTGTCTTCTCATTCTCTTGACCCCATTCAATTCCGTGTCCTCTTCCTGTATATCCAGCAAACCCATGGCTCCTTATCTCCCTGCAAGAGCTGCAAAGAAGCCAGACTAGCTGTGGAGGGGCATGGCTTCCTAGGGAAATGGGTAGGCCTGTGGCCACACTTCACTTCAAACCAATACATGTTTCTTTATTCCTTAAACACTTACATTTTTTTAAGTCCTGGGGATGCATCAGTGAACAAAACAGACAAAACTCTGAATCTTGTAGAGCTTACTTTCTGGTAGAGAAGACATATACTAAAAAATAAACATAGAGACATATACTGAAAAATCTACATAAGCATCTCATATAGCTTTCTAGAAGGAAGTCCAACATGAAAAAAACTGAGCAGAACAAGGGAGATTGGAGGTGCTGGCATGGGAGAGGTTTGCCATCTAAATAAAGTAGCAGGCTGGGCTTCATTGAGAAAGGGAGGTTTAAGCAAAGAGGATGCTAAAAGGGCACAGAAACCAGGCAGAGGGACCGGTCAGTGCAAAGGCAATGAGGCAGGAGTGTGCATGGTGTGTTCAAGGATCTGCAAGGAGGCCGAAGTGGCTGGAGTGGAGTAGAGGGAGCTTTGGGAGATTTCCTGATGGATTCGATGTGGGGGTGAGAGAAGGGAGCATCATAAATGACACCAGGATTTTTTACCTGAGCCACTGGAAGGATGTCATTAATTGAGACAGGGAAGAGGAGGTTTCCAGGTGGGGGTGGGTGAAGGCAGAGGGGAGGTGTTTTTTGGCCACGTAGAGAGTTAGCACTATTAGACACCTTGGTGGTGATGTCAGGTAGGCTGTAGGACAGAGGGGTTTGGAGTTCAGGGGAGTTTGTGTATGACTCTGGGCTGAGTGCTGTAGGATATAGGGGGGAGAATAAAACCATCCCTCCACCCCTACCTCTGCCCAGGGGCCCCGGGAGGGCAGCACATAAAACAGGCTCCCCCACCAGAAGGCAGCTCCTTCCAGCCTCCCTTGAGGCCTGAAGGCAGGTGAAGAAATGCAAGCTACCAAAGATTTCACGAAGGAGACAACCAGATGAAAGACCACCCCTGAAAACCTTGACTGCTCATTAATAAGAAGTCAGCAAGAAAGGGAAACCAGAGTAGTTTTCCTTTCCCCAGCAACAGTCAGATAGACACTTCAGAGTTTTGAAGACTCTCGCAAGGGCTCCTCACAGTCCGTTTGCCTCCCCATCACCTGTGAGGCAGGTCAAGGAAGAGAGGGAAGGTGACAGGGCCCCCTGGCTGCAGGGACAGTCACTCCAGCTCTCCCTGCTCCATTGGCTGTGTCCCCACATCTGTCAAGCAGCCAGATCAACCCCAGGTGGGGCCAGGCGGGGCTGGGTCCTGCTCTCTGGTCCCTGTGTGCACAAGGCTAGCTGTTTAAAGAGAGGAGAGCTATTACTATCAATCCACCACATTCGAGACCAATATTGGGTGGAATCCTTCATATCGGTAACCCACGTCCCAGGATTAGCATTGCCAGCTGTGGTCCTCGCTCTGAAGTACAGTCAGTTGCCCAAGGAAGAGCTGTGTTTTCACATTAAACATCCCTGAGTCTCTCTTGTTCAAGTGGCAGATGGTGAATTTCATGCAATGACGTGAGCAGAGGCCCCTCTATTTCCAGCCTGGAACTTGGAATCTGTGGAAAAGCTGCATCTCTGCATACTGTGCACTGTGTGCTGTGGCTCTTGGGGTCAGGATGTGTCTGAGAGCTGGGGCCAGGTGGGCGAAGAGCAGTGAACTGGCCTTTGTCTGGGGTCGTCCAGCAGAGAAAGGGGGACCAGGGCACTTTGGGAGGCCTGGGCTGGATATGGAGGACAAGACCTGCCATACAACCTGAAAATCTAGTGCTTTAATAAGCTGAGGCTGATATTGGAACTGGTGCACCCAGGGACCTCAGAGAGATGGGCAGCATGGCGCAAGTGGGGGGTTATTGATGCAATGTCTTTGCAAGCTAAGATGTGAGCAAAAGTAAAACTGAGTTATGACATGAAGGTCAGATTAATGAAAATGTGCATGGGAACAGCCCATCCTCAACGATTTCCACCCAGCACTTGGGCACTTTCTGACCCAAATATGTTGACAGAGTCTAATGTCCTACATCCAGCCTTTTCACAGGCAAAGACAGAAAAAGATTTATAACACAATAATAACCTTCAGGAATTTCAGCCCACTCCTGGACTGCTGCCTTAGATCCCCAAGGAAACTGACTCCTCAGGGAAGGTTCTAGGGCAATATTCAGGGTTTGTAATTCTCTATTCAAGGGGCTTCCCAAGAAATGTGATTGAGGCCTCATCTCCTACTCTTTCCCCTCCTCGCTCCTGTCACAGACTTCCTTGCAGTTTCTTCTGCTGGCCTCTGGCCTCCTGCCACGCCTTTGCAGCCTTGGGGTGCCCAGCTCTCTACCCCCCGGGATGCCTTGCCCAGCCTTCCCACTTGATTAACAACTCCTCTTCCATTAGGGAAAACTCAAGCCACATGATCTTTTAGAAGCTTTGCATTCAAGCTGTACTTTAATAATATGTATTGCTTTTCTTCTTATTATAAAATTCATGTTCAGTGCAGGAAATTTGGAGCTTATATATAAAAAAAATGAAGAAAACAAAAATCACCCATCATTTTGACAAGTATTCTCCTGGTCTCTCTCTCTCTTTTTTTTCCCTGTGCATTTATCTGTATTATAATTGGGAGCATACCATAACACTGCTTTGTGATCTGCTTTTCTCCCCCCACTTAATGCTATATAGTTAAGGAAAAAGGGGGCAGTCCAGCATAGTGGTTTGTGTAGGTGGGCTCTGGAGTCAGACTGTCTGGATTCAAATCCCGGCGGGCCACCGCAGTCCTGACACCTGAACAAGTTACCGGAAATTGTTTCCGTGTTTAGAACAGTGTGGTTTACACCGAATTTTAATCTATAATTTTGTTTTCTCCTTTTTCTCCCTCAACTGTGAGTTCCTTGAGGTCATGGAGTGACTCTTGTTCACCATTTTGTCCTCAACACCTTGCTGGTCATTGGTGATCAGCATCCCCAACATGTGAAATGCACAGAAGGCCCCAAGGACTGAGGCCTAGTGAGTGGCCCCAGGAATCAGTGGAAAGCTCCCCACACAAGATCAAAAGTCGTGTGTCAGAGGCCTGGTTTCTTACCCGGATTAGCTAGAGCTGGACCATAAATTGTGTTTTCCGCATTCGTCAAATGGAGACTCACCAGCGTGAGCGTGAGACAAGCAAGACGACGACGGCTCGCGGCCCTGCTCTGCAGACTGCAGAACTTTGCGAGTGAAGTTACTATTTCCTGATTTCCCGGGGCGCCTCCCCGGCGCTCAGCGGCTGCAGGTGCCCAGCCTCCGCCCTCGGATCGGGAGCGAATCTAGCCTGAGGGCAGCGGTTGTCGGCGGCGGCTCGGGGCTCCGCGGGCGCGCGGGGGGAGTCAGGGGTGGGGTGCGCCCCCCTGCCCCGGGTCCCCGCCGGGCTCCGAGCCCCGGAGGCCCCTTGGGCGCCGTCACCGCCCGTGTCCCCGTTATCAGCCTCCTCCTCCCCCTCCTCCTCTTCCTCCTCCTCCTCCTCCTCCCCCTCCTCCTCCCCCCGGGCCGATGCTGCGCCCACCAGATCCGGTGTTGGGGGGTGGGGTGGGGTGGGTGGGGGAATCCGATCCCCTTTTCTCGGGGATCTGGGCGGGGAGGGGAAGGTGGCGGTGGCTAGAATCGAGGCTTCCTTTGCCTCCTACTCTCCGGCAAAATCCGATCTTTTCTGAGCAGGATGGGGCGGGGGCGGGGGGCCGCGTGTGCGCCCGGGCGGAGGGAATTCCTTCCCCGGCGGGCGGCGGCACCCGCAGCAGCGCCTTCCCTTTTTTTAGCTCTTCCCCGAGGCTCCTTGCCGGCGCGGCCGGGGGTGGCGGCGCGCTCCACCTCGCGCTGTGGAGACGGTCCCCCGCGCCCCGCCGGGCGCCCGGGCCGCGGCAGGTGGACGGGGCGCGGGGCCAGGGTCCCCCGCCGCCGCCGCCGCCGCCCGTGGGTGGGCAGCCGAGAGCCTCGCTGGAGGGAGACCCGGGGTGATTCCCGTCCGCCCGCAGCTCTTCCAGGGCCGCCCTGAGCAAGGAGCTGTTTTGTCATTTTGGAAAAAAAAAAAGAAGAAAAAAAAAGAAAAAAAAAAAAAAAACCACCTTCCCCCGCCCCCCAGGCTGTTTCAGAAATGGCATTGAGTCAGATCTGAGTCACCGGAGGACGTGGGCCCCCTCCCCGTCCCCCCGCGGTTCTTCCCGGTCGCACCCCGAGCCCCGCCGTGGGTCCCTGCGGGGCCTCGGCCACCGCGCGGGGCGGGAGGGGGGGGCCCTGCCGGCCTGCCTGGGGCGCCACGGTACCGGCCCGCCCGCCCCGGCCCCGACGACAGCTCGTCTGGGGACAGTGGCCGCGTCCTCAGACCGCGCGAAGGCCAGTCAGTCCGCGGCCTCCAGGCACCGCGGGCCACCTGCCCCTGACCTTCGCCAGCAGATGGTGCGCGCTGGGGGTCAGGTGGGGAGGGGCGCTGGGGGTGGCCACCGTGTCTCCCACGGCCGCCGGCTGCGAAGTGGACTTCCCTCAGGGGCCTGGTCAGCCTCGCCCACCTCTGGCTACCTATTTTCTCACCCCTTCCACCCTTTCCTGAGCTCTCTGCCGAGAAGGTGCTACACAACTCTATTTTTAGTTCTAACAAGCTGCCTGCCTGAGCAGCTCCATCTGCAGCACTCAGAGCCCTTTACAAATGCTAATGAATGGAAGCTGCTGCCTCCAGAGTAACTCGGATTCATCTTGCTCCCTCTCCCCGGGCCCCCGACACACTTTCCCGGTGGGGAAACTGAGGCACGGGATCAAGGCATGGAAAGGTGACCGAGGCAGTGTCAGAACCCCAAGCTTCCCAGTGCCTGTGGGTGGTGCTGCTTTGCCAGTGCCTGCATCTGCCTCCCCTTACCTCACAGTGCTAGCTCCAGGGACTGAGTTCAGAGGTCAGAGGGTCAGGGTCCTCAGCGAGCTGAGGTCTGGTGAGAGAGGGGAGCAGTAGCAGTCGGATCATTACACGAAACAAACAGGTGGCCCCACAGGGCTGTTTCTGCAGAGAAGGTTACAGGAGCACAGAAGTCTCACCCAGCCAGAGAGGGAGGGGAGGAGAGGGGTTAGTGCTGTTAGTGTCCTATTTGATAATCAGGTAAGGCTTCCTGGAGGAGATGACACCTGAGCTGAGCCTATCATTGAGATTTCAAGTTAATCAAGCAAAAGGCAGGGGGCATTCTGTGACCAAAACACAGGATGGAGAAAGAAGCAGTTTGGAGTTGCTAGAGGTGCCGAGGTGGGGGGTGAGGCTGGAGAGGATCTTTGTGTAAGCAGGGAGAGGACCTAGTCAGGTGGGGGTCTTAAATGCATCCTTCTGGTGGCCAGGAGGAAGAGGTTGATGGGATGAGAGTTGAAGCCGGGAGACCAATTAGAGATGATCAAGGCCTGGATCAGGTGCCAGGGAGAGGTGCCACGAGGAGGAGGACGGGGTGTATTGGAACAACGTATGACGGTTACTTAACTGGAAATCCAAGGCGACACAATCTTTTTCTCCCCCCTGTGGCCCACTGTTGGACTCGCAGGGCAAACATCTCCCTAGGACTTCAACTAGATATCATTATGCTGGTGGCCCTCTTCCCTTTTGAGCTGGAGGCCCAGAACTCCTTAGGGGACAGGGCCTACCCTCTATCTCTGCTTTGGCAACCGGCAGCAAAGCCCACAGTCGTTGTTTCTGAATGTTGGCAGAATGAACGTTGCTCTGATCACCTAAAGTCATAAAAAAGGATGGGATATACTCAGGTAGGCGGATGTAGGCATCTGGGACCCTTACCACGGCTCATCCTCCTCAAGTTAAAGCCCCATGAACACTTCAAGGGGAAGCCAACCCTCCCTGTGCGGCTTTCACTGTGAGTCAGAAATTGCTGCCAACTGCGGCAAATGCAGCTTCAGAAGCTGTAGGAAGCCTCCTTACCAGTTTCAGGGCCCTACTTTCCAACCAAAAAATCATGGAGCCATTTTTGGAACACCTGAAATGTGTTCCAGTCGGAGCAGACTGTGCAGAAGATGGGTGTGTGTGATGGCCCTTGGGGTGCACAGAGAGGAGGGTGGCATGGAGGGAGGGACCCCCATCTGGCAGTTTTATATATTAGGGTGGCAGGGATTTGAGGATAGGCCTTTGCTTATTTAATTCTCCATGTTGTCTGTGTCATGTCAGGAGATCCCCCACTGCTGCAAAATAGCTTCCTCTGGTCATCATCCCAATACTAAATTCTAGTAGATCTGCCAGGGCACTAGAAGGTCAGCATGCTAGGTAAGAGGGTGGGCTCTGGTCTAGGTTCAGATTCCCATCTCCTCAACTCCTACCGGCTGTGGGACCTCAGAGAAGTTAAGTGACTCATTCTGCCTTTTGAAACCTCAGTTTCTCATCTGTAGATTGGGTATATACCAGAGTTATGAAATTTAGAAGAGTCAATGCCTATTTAGGCAATTAGAACAGCATCTAGTACATGGTAAGCCCTCAATAAATATTGTTATGAACATTGACAGAGTCCTCTATCCTGTATTTGGTATGGCTGTGTTTCCAGTGCCACTACCATCTGATCAACCGATGTTGCCGTTTGGGGTTCCAATGAAGTCTTGGATACTTAGGAAGACAACCATGACAAGCCCTATAATCCTCTGAAATGTTCTTCTGGGGGCAAGAAAATACACTTCATTTAGAAGAAAATCTCATTTTTGATCAAAGATGAGATCTTCTTGTAGAGAATTGATAGAGTTACAGCTAGAATGTTAGAGCTAGAAGATATCTTGGAGGTACGATTTCAAGCTGGCATTTTTCAGAGACCCAGAGTGATTGGATTTCTTGCGTGACTAGCAGAAGATGGAGGGGAGGAACCCAGATCTACTCCCTGTGTCCCTTGGTCACCACTGTTGGACCTCCCCAGGGGCTTTGCTCACCCCGTACCTATGGGCCACTCCAAGTCCTGTTCCCCATTTCAAGTCGGGGCAAGTCTCCCCTGGCTAGTCCAAAACCATACCAGTGGTCTGTCGCTGTGCCAGGGTTTGACGGGAGAGACAGACACAGTAGGAGATACATGGTAGGGCATTTATTACTGCAAGGGGCTGGCTCACAAAATTGCAGTGGCCAGCTAGGGAAAGCCACAATCCACAGTGCAGGCCGTCAGGAACCGCAGGCTGTCGAGAAGGACAGGCCCTCGGGAAGGGCAGGCCAGAAACTTTTGGGCAGGGACTGATCCTGCAGTCCACAGGTGGAACTTTTTCTTCCAGGAAAATCCAACTGTTTGAATCATACCCACTCAGATCATCTGCGGTGATCTCCTTTTCTCAAAGTCATTCCAGCTACAGAACACCTTCGGGGCCACACCAGTGGGAATAACTGGATTCTGGAGCCAAGCCTTACCAGAGACACAAAACCAACCACTGCTGTCTCCTTGTGGTCTTCCTCTCTGTCCTCCCTCCAGCCTGTCTGACAGACACCTGCTGTATTCACCTTCCAAAAACTCTGTTTTGCCCTCCATTTCAGTTTTCCGCAGTGGTCCATGGTTATAAGAGGAAGCCTAGCTTGCCAACTGTATCTCCCACTTAAACTCTCCGTTCTAATCAAACCAGTCTCCTTGGTCTCTGAACAATACCCACCTCTGTGGCTTTCCCGCCTGCAGTCACTTCTCTGCCCAAGCCCCACCCCTCCCTCCAAGGCTGATCCCTTTGGTTCCTGCACACCTTGAATTCTATCCCTCTTGAGCCCCAGGCACCCTTTCTCTGTCTTGCTCACTTGCTGCTTAGCCAAACCAGAGATGAGCTCAGGATGGGTGGGAGAAGGGGAGAGAATCACTGTTAGTGCCCCTCCTTCTCCAAACCAGCCAGTATGCTGGTCAAATCCTAACACATTGGTCCTAAGACCTTCTTACCGAACTGAAAGATTGGGTCTAGGTTATTATAAATGACAACTGAAACAATCTTCTCTCCATCTCTTTCCATTGCCCCTGCCCACCATCTCTACCCCAACCGTTCTGGCGAGAGAAGTTCCTAGTTCCTGCCATCTCTTTTTAATCAGGTTGGCATCCCTTGGACCTAAGAAAATTCCGAATCCAGGTGGGCTGCACAGCCCTGAAGGAGTCTGAACATAAAATGGGTCCCTGATGTCGGAGGGGCCCTCTTTCAATATTTTAATGAGATTTTCCCTTGGGTTCTGCTAAATATGATCTACATCAAATCTTGCCAAAACAAGATGTTTGTTACCAGAATAGCAGAGCATGAAGAGTTGGCCAGCCTGGGTTTGCAGGCCAGTTTCTGGCAAATCTGCTATCACTTAATTTATTTTATGGATGTGGGGGTAAGGTGTTTAGCCTCTCTGTGCTTCGGTTTCATCATTTGTAAAGTGGGGATAATAATAGATATTTATCCCAGATAAAACCCAGCTCTTGGGTTTGTTGTGAGGATTCAGTTAGTCTGTAGAAAGCACTTAGAAAGTCTGGTACATGGAAAGAGCTCAACACACCTTAGCTCCTGCAATTATTAGCTGTTACAGGGCTAATCAAATGTCTCCTTCTGCACATGCTGACATCAGCAGGCTAAGGCAAGATACTTTTATAAAGCCCTCCACTCCACCATCAGGGGCTTGGAATCTCAGCCGGTGGCTGGACACTCAGATCAGGAAACAGCTCTGGCAATGAGGCAAGCACTGCCTTCTAACTAGTTGTGTCACTCATTGGGCACTTAGAAGTCAAGAAGCCTTGCATTCCAAATTTAACTCTTTGAGAACAAATATTTATGGATTATTTCTCATGTTGGATCTGTGGTGCTGAGTACTGGGGATGCTGAGAGAAGAGGTGGCCCAGGTCCTCAGGAGGTTCTGAGGCAGATGGCTTGTGTGAAAACTATCCAGTAGTCCTCAAGGCAGCATGGTGTGTCGTGAACACGGCCAGTGAGGGCTGTCTTGGAGTCCTTCTTGAACAATATGCCAGGAAGCTGAACTTTAACAGACTAAGAGGGGAGACACCCCTGTGTTCTTATTGCCACTACAGTGCCTGGTGCAGAGCAGATGCTCAAAAGATTTGTGTGAATGACTAGCTAGCTATAACTGAGGGTCTTGAAGATCAAGTTTCATCAAGTAGGTATTCTGGGTTGTTGTTGTTTTTTTTAAGATTTTATTTATTTATTCATGAGAGACACAGAGAGAGGCAGAAACATGGGCGGAGGGAGAAGCAGGCTCCCTGCGGGGAGCCCGATGTGGGACTTGATCCCAGGACCCCAGGACCCCGGGATCACGACCCGAGCCAAAGGCAGATGCTCTACCACTGAGCCACTCTAGTGCCCCCTTTTAAAAAATATTTTATTTATGGTACCCTGGGTTTTAAGCTTTGTAGACAGTCAGATTTTGAGAGGGCAAAAAGAGAGAAATGGATAAACAAAATGCCATATATACCTACGATGGAATATTGTTCAGCATGGAAAGGGAGGGATTTTTACCCATATTTCAAGATGGATGAACCTTAGGGACACTATGCCAGTCACAAAATGACAAATAATGTGTGATTCCACCAATACAAGGCACCTGAAGTAGTCAGATCCTTAGAGACAGGTAGTAGAAAGGTGGTTGCCAGGGGCTGGGAGGAACAGAGAGTTGGTTAGTGCGTATAGAGTTTCAGCTTCCACAAGATGAAAAAAGTTCTAGAGATCGGTTGCATGTCAATGTGAATGTACTTCATACAGAACTGTACTCTTAAAAATGGTTAAGATAGCACATTTTTATGTAATGAGTATTCTAGCACAATTTTTAAAAAAAGATGGGGAAGGAAGCTGCAAGAACAAAGGAGTTAAGGAAGGTAAAGACGCAGAGTGTAGGATGTGTTCAAGGAAAGGATGCTTAACCAATAGAGTCAGAACTTAAAGTACAGGGAGGGAGGGACATGGTAGGAGCTAAGACCAAATGGAGGCCAAATGAGCCTTGAATGCCATGCCAAAAAAGAGTGGAATTTAACATT
Source organism: Canis lupus dingo (assembly GCF_003254725.2). Taxonomy (NCBI): domain Eukaryota; kingdom Metazoa; phylum Chordata; class Mammalia; order Carnivora; family Canidae; genus Canis; species Canis lupus. Next base: position 34,498,032 of record NC_064267.1, read on the forward strand.
TTGTCTTTGGTTTCATATATGGGTGAGGTGGGTCTTCTAATAGTCTCTTCAACCTTGGCTACTATACAATTGTCATACATACTCTCTGGGCCAGTGAGCCAAGCTGTTTATTCCAGTTCTCTTCTAACCCAACCTCTTCTGCAAAGCAGACCCCAAGGTTCACCTCACCTGGGATGGTGAGGGCCCATTGCACCTGGGCACCTCTGGGTGCTTCCTCAGCTGCCTTTGGTTTGATCAGATCCCCCACGGAGTGTTTCAGCTCCAGCTGCACTAATGAAAACTAATGAGATCTCAGCCTAATTAGCCTGACTCCTTTCAAATTGAATATTCGTAGGCAACCTCAGTGCTCCAAACTCAATGCTTGGCAAATTACTGGCTCCACATCAGAAACTACTCGGATTTCCTGCCTCTGGCTTCACATTAGGGTGCAGTCTCCAGGAGGGTGTGTGATGGCCCAGTGATAGGGTTCCTTGGTAGGTGCTGCCTTATTTTGCTTCATAGGCTGGGCTTTTCTCAGTGTAAGACAAAAGGATTATTTGTTGAAAGTAAAAATGAGTTGGCCTATGACATTTTTAAGTGTTTGGGTGTCATGCAGACACCCATGCAATGCTGACTTCTAGATGGAGTTGTGAACCAGATGGCCAACAACAGACCTCTTCGCATAGCTCTGTTATTTATTTAATAGGAAATTTTAAGGCTCCGGTTATCTTCTCTGTGTCTCCATTTTTCACATCTAAAATGAGTGTAATAGTTTCTTTCTTGCTTTCTAAGGATATCAAGATGATGAATGGAGTAGAGTTGGTGACAAACTTTGAAATCTGAATAACAGGATGGATGTTATTGAATGTTAACTTAATACTGTGCATTCTCCAAGGATGCTAGATGTAAACATTTGTCTGTGCAGGTGTGTTTTGTACCCTTTATCACTACATTTACCAAAATGAGAACAGAAGAAGAAAATTCTTGTTCTGAGATTGATGATTGGCCTTAAACTGAGTGATCATTCATTACAGCCTGGCTCATTCTCTTCTTGGCCAACAGCGCTAAAAACAGACTCTTGATGTCTTAGCTATTTTGCTGTCCGACCTCTGAGAAAGGAACTTGACAAGAAGACATGTGGGAATCTTGACTGTTCCTTTTACCATTTCTACACTCACACCATCCTGCTTTGACCAACTGCATTGTTGGTACACCTTTTCACTGGAGAGGACCTCTCCTTACTTATAACGGCAGCAAGAACAAAAATGCCTCAACCCTGGTCATCTCAAAGGATTTTCCCACATGGGCCCCAGGCTCTAGAAAATGGTGCCAGAGATGGTTGGGATAACAACAAAGAGCTGGCCCCATCCTTAGTCCATTAAATGTGGACTGTGAAAAAAAAAAAAAAATAAATAAATAAATAAATAAATAAATGTGGACTGTGCCCCAGGGACCAGGTACCATGAGGCATCTCAAAGTCAAGCCATGGACAACCCCTATCTCAGGAAGTTCTCACAGAGAACCCTCCTCTTGAATAGTGTTTCCTGATCATCAGCATGGCTCCCTGCCCCCCAACTCAATAAACTGTCCTACATGTGTACAAAATGAAGCAGACTGTGAGAGAGGCTCACTGGGAATACTTCAGCATTTGACCTCAGTTAGCTTTTCAGTTTAGTGACTCACTTCCACCTCCCTCTTTGGTTCTGGACTCTGTATCCCATGAGAATCTAGCCTAAGTTCCCCCAATTTAGAGTTTTCCTGTGGCTTCAGATGAAAGATTTATCACATGAGTTGTGAGTTCAAAGATCCTACCAAGCAGGCTCACTACTGATCTACCATCTTGGCTTCTAATTCTGGTTCTGGTATTTACTTGGTCTGAATCTTTTTCACTGCACATAGACCGAAATACACTGGGCATCTACCCTTCCATTCCTGGTGATTCTTTGAGAACTTGGCCCTGGCCATGAGTGTTTCTGAGATGAGTAATTGGGAGTCAGAGGCAGAGAAAAGAGTGTAGCTTTTGGTAAGTAGTGGCAGCTCCATGTGATATAAATGGCCATATCAGGGCATTAAACTAGAGTGTGTTTGTGTGTGTGTGTGCGCACTCATGCACCCTAGCTCGCACATGGGCTTACACCACTTAGTGTCCTTTAAAAGTAACCCAAATGTTTAAGATTTTGGACTATTCTGATTATTTATTTATTTGGTTTTTGTTATTTATTTTTTTAAAGATTTTATTTATTTATCTGAGATAGATAGTGGCAGTGCAAGCAGGAGGGAGGAGTAGGCTCCCCCTCTGAGCAGGAAGCCCGATGCGGGGCTCCATCCCAGGACCCTGGGATCATGATCTGAGCTGAAGGCAGATGCTTAACCAACTAAGTCACCCAGGCACCCCTATTCTGATTTTTTTAAAAGGAAGGAGAGAAAGAAGGAAGGAAGGAAATAATTAAATACACTTACTATAACACTAAAAGATGACTGGTAGTAATAATATCTTGTGTAAATTCCTCCAAAACTTATGTATCTATAAATTGTATTTTTCTATACTCGTTTATAACTTAATCTTTCACATAATTTTGTATCCATGTCATCCCACGCTCATCTTTCATTTTTAATGACTGAATGGTGTTACAGGGGATTATGACTCTATCAGACTTCATTTCACTAGTTCCCCTTTGTTGGACATTCAGTTATTTCCACAAATTTTTCCCCCCTCACATTTTAAACAATTTGGTGCCAGGAAACTTTGACCTAAATCTTTGACTATATTTTTAAGTCCTTAGGGTAAAATCCTACAAGAAGAATTAATAGGTCAAAGGGTATGCTCCTTTTCAAGGTTTTTGATACTCAGTGCCAAATCAGCCCCAAGAAAGTTAAACCAATTTCTGTTCCCATACCTTCAACCCTTACTAACACTGAATATCATAATTGTTAAAATAATTACCAGTTGATAAGTGAAAAATAGTCTCTCCCTCTTTGATTACAAGTTAGGTCACTTTTTTTTTTTCATATGCTTTTTGGTCATTTATATTTATTTTGTGATTTTTTTCTGTCCATTGTTGCCCATTTTTTCCTACTCAGATGTTTTTCTTTTCTTTTTCTTAGATTTTATTTATTTGTTTGAAGGAGAAAGAGCATGAGCAGGGGGAGGGGCAGAGGGAAGGGGAGAAGTGGACTCAGCTGAGCAGGGAGCCTGCCTCGGGGCTCCATCCCAGAACCCTGGGATCATGACCTGAGCTGAAGGCAGATGCTTAACTGACTGAACCACCCAGGTGCCCAGTACATTAATGATATTGTCCCCTCCATCAAATATGTTGCAAATACTTCCTTGGTCTTTTGTCTGCTTTTTGCTATATTTACGGTGCTTTTGTTATTGTTGTTTTGGGGTGGTTGATGTAGAGGGATTGTACATTTTGGCAGAGTCAAATCTATCAGTCTTTTTCCTTTATGATATCTATTTTGAAATCATTGTTGGGAAGACCTTCTCCATCTATTAAAGCATTGTCTTCCCATTTAATTTGACTCTGAATTCTAGAAACATAATACTTCAAACTATTTTATCTCCAGAACCCTGCACTAGGGAGACACTGCCTCCAAAAGACCCACAGGGTAGAAGGGAGAAATATGGAGGGTGTAGATCTGAACACAAACTCCACATCTCATCGACTCTCTGAGAGCTGGGAAAGGAATTTAAACGTGTTCTAGTCTTCCAGTGACAATCTGACAAGTCCAGATTCTGCTTGAACATTTCACCCTGGGATTTTGCTTCCTGCTCACATCTTTAAGAAAAGTTTCCTGGGTTCAGGATAGTGTCAACATCTTCCCATGCATCTTTCTCTTCGGGGCTGTCTGTGCCACTAAACCATGTGGACTGTGCCCTGACATGCCCACCCTGTGCATGGGGAGAGGGAGGGGAAATGAGCTGGCCTCCCAGCCGTGATGACTTTGGTGCTCCACATCAGCAATGAGAACACTGCAAGGCCATGTGCTGTTCACACCAGGGCCATGACACCTCTGCGGGGGTGTGAAAATGCCCTTTTTCCCCCAAGCGTGTGTACATGTATGTAAGCACACATGTATATGCTCACTTGCACACGCCTGCACACACATTTTCTGCTAGTTAATCCTAAGTGGGAATAAGTGCCCCTGTAATTTTGAAGAGGGGGGAGGAAGGGTGGAGCAAATAAAACCTTCAGGAGAAATAGTAAGAAAAAGACGTGCACTGAGCATGTGCAGAGTAATTTTTCTTCTGCATGCTTTATTAAAGAATTATATGACATAATTACATGTTATAATGTCTTTACACATATTTATGGTAATTACGTCAATGCACATTTGATGTTCTATAATTACAGTAAATACACAACAATCCTGACAAATCGCTTGATCAAGAATTCAAATTCCCCAAGTGAAGACAGGGAGAAAAGACATTAACTCTTCCGCTTCCTGATTGCCCCAGCTCCTGATTATTCCTCTGTCTCTTCCTGGCAGTTTTGGAGGTTCTTTATGTCCCTAGGTGTCATCAAGGGACAATTACATTCATTTCCACTAGCGATGTTCCCGAGGCTGGTCCCTACAACAACACCACTTATTTTTATTATAGTTTCCTCTACAGCACTGCTGTGTATGCTGATTGTGTAGGAGGAGTGGGTGCCAGGTCCTGAGAGAGCCTCAGAAGCAGGTAGGGAGTGAAGGTGTGTTTGGTACCTTAAGCGAAGGGAATTGTCCTGGCAGACGTGGGGAAAATCCAGAGAAAGTGCTGGTCAGGATTTATCTCCTGTGGAAATTGGAGACTTATGGACAGAAACAGCAGTGAGGATGAATATCACAGAAGTGGTGCCCTTTCCCCATAGCCTATCCTTAATCTCTAAGCCACTTTTTTAACTCCTTTAATTCCGTAAACTCCTAAAGGGAGGGGACCATGTCCTACTCCCTAGCACCTGGAATCAAGCGTTGAGTTTTTCATGGTGAGGCTCTAATGTCACCTACCTGTATATAGCATTGCATGCGTTAATTATGCTGGATGGATAGTTTTCTTCTCATATGAATATTTTTCATTGTCTCGTCATCTCTGGATTCTGGTGTTGGAGAGGGGGTGAGGGTAGGGGATTATTGTTCTTGCTAAGTAGGACCGGTTTATCAGAAACCACCAGCAATGGGCATAATTGTTGTCCCTATCAAGATGTATCTCCTGCGGGATCCCTAGGTGGCTCAGCGGTTTAGCGCCTGCCTTCAGCCGGGGGCTTGATCCTGGAGTCCCAGGATCGAGTCCCACATCAGGCTCCCTGCATGGAGCCTGCTTCTTCTCTATGTCTCTGCCCCTCTCTCTCTCATGAATAAATAAATAAAATCTTAAAAAAAAAAAAAGATGTATCTCCTGCAATCTGTCCAGTCCCTTCCTAAGGTCTGGAGGAAGTGTTTCTTTACTTTTGCCCTGACACGATAAGAACCATCCATGGATTCAGACCATCATGTAGTTAGCCCAGAGAAGGAGTGTTGGGTCTCCAGGATTTGGGCTCCAAATCCCCAAAGTGACATAACAATGACTCACCTCAGTGGAAGGAACTTTCGGTGGGGCATGTTATAGAATTGAAAGAACACAGGACTAGAGGTTTGTGACCCTCTCTCTTGGGAGAAGGGCACCTGCCTACCTACTTCAGGGGCCTTGAGCTAATAGATGTTAAAGAGTTTGAGAAGTTAAAAGCTTTCAATAAACGTAAGGAATTTTCAGGAAACTCCTTCTGGTGCCCAGCACTGACTGCCTTTAGTATGGAAGCAAGAATAACACTCTTGTTTGCGTTCACCGACTTCATCCCACCTCTGTGACCCGGAGAAAGTAATTATCCCTGGAACAGGTGGTCTTGAAGGGAAATTGCACTGATCCCCACAGGTGGAAAAAAGAAATCTGTTACACTGGTTCAGACCAGTGTGGGAAAGGACTGAATGGAGGACTAATGATTCATAAAAGTCGCAAACTTATTGACTAATATAATTCTTAGTCATGAAGTCTCCATATTTCATGCATTGTGAAATCAAAGCAATTACAGATTCAAATGAAGCTGGAATCGTTAGTGCGGAAAATGCTTGTTTTAGCCCCAGATGGGGGCTAGAGGTGAGTGACCCGTTACTCCCCTGGTAATGAAAGCGCCTGGCAGCCTGCAGGCTTTTCGGGATGGTAATTGCTGCGGGCTGAGATAGGGATCTCACTGTGCTAATGATGCCCTGTTCCTTTTTTGAGGCCTCACTCCACTTTTCCTGTAGCACCAAGATTGCAAAGGAATGCAGCACAGTGGAAATGAACACATTAACACGTGCATCTTAGCATTTTGCATTTTTCAAAAACATTGCCATCATGTTTTAGTCTTTTTTTTTTTTAATTGTTAATTTCTTAGGACCTGGTAAATTTAGAGGGATGCCTCATCCATGTATTTCAACATGTGAGTAAGTGAAATGGAAACAGATGTAGCATTTTCTTTCTTTCTTATATTTTTTTCTTTTCAGTGAGGACTTTGCACGGCCAGGAACCATAATTCATATTTTCTTCACACTCACAAAAGACTCTGCTGGAACCAAGTTTGTGTTGGGAAACAGATTTTTCCAGGCTCTTTCTGGTTGGGCGTTGTTGTGGTGTGTTTTTAACTGCTGTTCATTTACTAACTACTAGAAAAGGTGGGCTCAGAGGGAAAGTAGACCAAGGCTTTTTCCTTTTTACGTGGGTTCAGAAAGAAACTGGGAGGTCTGTGCTCCTCTGAAAGTGGTTGAAAGTGAGGAGTAGGAGCCACAAGATTCGTTCGTGTAATCAGAGCAAGGCCATTCATTTCACAAAAGCAATTTCTTGCCTCAAAACAACAGGTAGGGGGAAAAAGAAGAGAGAAACTCAGCTCTTCTACTTTCTAAGGGTTGATGCTTTGGAGGTGGAGGGCAGGAGTTTGAAATTAAATATTCGGAAGAGAAATCAGCAAGAGGCAAGATCTCCAGTCAAGAGATGTCCATTAAGTCACAGTGATAGGATTGCCAATAAAGTCTGTTTCAGCAGCACCGCCACCCGCCACCCCCCCCCATTCCCTCGCATCATCCCACCAGTGGCATTTGGGAGTTCAATAACTCCCCCAGAGGGACTGTGCTCTATTCTCTACAGGTCTGTATAGTCCTTGGCTGCTGAGCTACCAACTGCGGTCCCTGGGGATTGAAAATTAATTTCTTTCCCTGCCCCACATGGCTGATCCCAGCTGGCCTGTGGCTCAGCTGGGAGCTGGGGTCAGATGCACGAGACCACCAGGTGCTTGGAGTAAATGATCGGGGCCTTGGGCTGAGAAGGCCTCTAACAATACGGAAATGGCATTTTCCCCTTAACTCAATTGCTGTGCACCTGGCTGTCTCTGCGCACCGAGATTCAATTATCAGGGCCGACGTGCGTTCCCCTTCCCCCTAGTCTTCGCCTGCGCTTTCTGGGGAGCTGTGTCGCCTCCTCTTTCCTGGCAGCTATGGGTGATGGGATTCCAGCAAGCAAGCAAGCAAGGGTTTTTCTGCTCACGGTCAGCTTGAGAACTAACTCTGATGTGCAGTAGGTGGCGCCGTGGAAGAGCACTGGAGTGTTCTAGCTTTGTGGCCTTGGACAAGTCACGAACTCTTCCGGAGCCTCAGTTTCCTCCTTTGTACAATAATAAAGGTATACCAGATGATCTCGAGTTATAAAATCCCAAGGGGTTTATCTTACTACACTTCACTGAGGATCTGAAAGTACTTCCTTGATAGGAACGTGTACAGTCTCAACAACTAATTCAGAAGAAACTGGAATACAAAGTCATGAATAATGGGCATGGGGTAACCCTGTAATTGGTGTGGCTGGAACTCAAGCCAGATGTTTGAGCTTCCAGCCCAGGATCTTCTGCATCCCCTTTCTCAGGAAGCCCAGAGGACTCCATAGAGCTCTCCATGTTAGAACTTACTAGAGCACCTTGCATCCAGACGTGGCTGGGAGGGAGGAAGTAGAGACTATCACCCAGGGCAAGATGTGCTTGGCATTTTCCCCAGAAAGTTGCCTTCCCAGGTCCCCAGCCTCTCGATCTTCAGTTTGTGAAGCTGTCAATGGAAACCGGATCCAAGTGTTGCTGATTCAGTGATGTTTGCCCAAATGCTGTTTCCTAAGAACTGTTGGATGCCCAAGATGCCTTCTGAGTCTGTTTTCTTTTTCCAACAAGCCCGTTTCTTTTCCTGGAAGTGGGACATGGCATGGAGCCGGTGGAATCTGAACCCAAGTCTATTCCAACTCCTTTCTAAACTTGGATCCCACTGCAATGAGAGGGTTTGGGAACCCAGCAGAGGCCCCTTCCTCCTACCCCTGCCCAAGGGTCCCGGAGGCTGTGGCTCTTAGTAAGCACCGTGGGCATGCCGCAGCCTTCGTGTTGCATGAGCTACACATGGCTCCATGTATCAGTGCTTCGTGTCATTTTCAAACCACAAAGGTGTCGGTACCTCTATCATTCAAATGAAGAACAAGACAAAACGTAGTAAATGGCAGACTCCACAGTCAGACAGAGGCCCACAGACCTTATTCTTTCTAACATCACACACACGCACATGCATGTGCACACACTCTGAAGATAATGCTCTTTTTCACACCAAGGAGAACCCCCTCCTAGGTGGCACAGTGTTGAGTCACTTTGTTAAAAAGGCAGCCCCAACCCCTGGACCAGATCATAGCTTTGGATTCACCATTGCTTATCTTCTGGCTATTTGTACACGACTTTCTTCACTGGTTTCCCAGCTCTCCCAGCAGACTGGTGCGTTGCTGTGAGGAGGCCATGGCTTTATTCTCCCCCAGATCCACTTTTGTCCCTTCCTACCTCCAGGCCATTCCTCCTGTCTTGTTCCTCTAGTTTGAAAGGCTGGCCACTGGGTACCAGCCTCTCCTTCCCATCTACGATCACCCCGTCTACCCCGACCCTAAAACAGGGGAGGTTCTGTCCCGCACTGGCCCATGTCCTATGCCCACCACTTCTCCTTGCTGAGCCACAGACCTCTTTGTCTTAATAGGGGGATGATAATAACAATACCTTCTTCTCTCACAGGGTTTCTGGAGACCCTGTGAGTCAATATGTGTAGGTGTCCCTTGGTGAACCCTAAAGCACCCAGTCAGACCAAGTCCCTCTGGGTAGTGGTACCCACTCCCCCAAATCCACTCTCTGTTACCTTTCTCCCAGTGTTTATCAAATGGCCGCACATGCCATCTGTTTCCCAGAACATGCTCAGGACCTTTGGCCCAGCCCCACCTGCAAGCTGGTCGCATTCCACCTCAACAGAAGACAGCCTAAGCCATGGACACATGAACGTTTCAGCATGGCTCCATGGGAAAGAAATCAGAAGCACTGGATTTTGACATCTTTTTTTTTTTTTTTTTTTTTTTTTGCATAAAAAGTAGATACGAAGAGTGAAGAGTTGTAGTAACACCCCGGGCCAAGTACATGTTCAAGACAGCATGGCAGGTGACACACAGGATGTCAGAGAGCATGACAGCAGCACTGGGGACGTGAACAGCATAATGCTGCACATCAGCGTTGCTGGCAAAGCCAGTATAACTTGGCAGTGGGCATGGAAAGACCGTCTGGGTCAGAAGACGCCAAGAGGAGCTAGTGCGTTATCATTAACTCAGGCAGCACAAGATTCAACCAAGCCTGCTAATACCGACTTGTGCGTCTTCTCATCCCATCTCATGGCCCTCTAATTGACCTCAGGTTGGAAGCTTCTCTTTCCTCCCGCGCATGTGGTGGGATTCCCACCTTCACACCTACACTGTAAAGCCTCTTGGGAGCAAGAACCGTGTCCTCAATGCCTGTGGTCTCCACCAGGCCAGAAATACGTCTTGCCAGATAGGAGGCGCAGAATATCTATTACTCAATCAATAGCCCTAATCTGTTTTTACTCAGTGCCTCAACTTCTCCACTTATCAAATGGGAAGATAATTCCAATCTTCTTCTAAAAGGATGGACAACAAGATATGCACTATCCATGGAGAATGTTGAAGCCATCTGTTAGAACTGCCTTCATCTTCCTTTCTGAGTAGGAGCTTGCCCATCCATCCCTGCCCGAAGACAGTGTTGTCCCAAGCACTGGCTGGGAATTAAACTACCCCGTGCTCTCCAGATCTCTGCTGGTGGACTGCAACAGGGCGAAGGGGAGTGAGATACTCTGACTCTGGAGTGGCAGTGGCAGTGCTTCTACGAAGAGATCAGAGACGAGCGAGACAGTGCACCTCTTTTTTCAAGGGACAGTTCTTCTATGGGAAACTATTCTATACACCACGCCGCCGGCAGTCCCGTCGTTTTTTTTTTTGCCAAATCCTTGTTTTCTTGGTGACACTCATCTTCTCCAAAACACAACTGAGGAGAGGAATCTTCTCCCTCCTTCCTACCTGCCATTGCTACCACCAAAAATCCAGTGTCTCCACTTTTGGGACTCCCTCTCCTCCCTTCTTGCCTATTTTTCCTCTGGCTACCAGGCATTCAAGATTGATCTGTTTCTTATGGCTCCAAGTGGAATTTGACTATGTGCATGGAAACAGCCAGGCAGAGCTGACAGTGCTGTCAGACAGTGAGCACAGCCCCTGACATACGTGCCTGGGAATGAGTGCATGCGAGCGCACACGCACACACACGCATGCACACACACGCACACCCCTCTTTCTCTGAGCCCCCGCAGGATTCCCCCTTTACATTCCCTCTGGCTGGTCCCACCTGCTCTTCCTCCCCTGGTCCAGCCTACCTCACCATCACGCGGCCCTTCTGCACTCCTGGCAAGCAGACAGCCCTCCCTCGCCTTCCCACTCCTCACAAATCCAGGACGGAGAGCTGCACTCCCTTGGATAATGAGTTGAGAACTTACAGCCCCTCGTCTCTCTCTGGCTGGTGACTGACACAAATGGAATTCATCTTTAATCATCTGTTAACTCGTTGTCTATTATAGCTCTTTAATAGCACCATAGATATTCTTAATGAAGCATGATTTAAGGTATTTACAGCACATGGACCGACAGACATCACTCACAGTGTGCAGGTAATGAGGCATAAAACGGCTTTTGAATTCCCCCCAAAAGAGAAAGCGACACAGAGAGAGAGAGAAAGAGCTTTAGCACTGGGATAAAAAAAAAAATTAAAAGCCTTGTGTTGTAAGGTTTGTTTTAAAATGTTTAGGCATTTAAAGTCATTTTAGCTCTTTCGAGGTGTTTGGCTCACAGTGTTCAGCAATTACCCCCGCTGAGAGTAGAAGGCTCAGAACCCAAGTGTTCTCCGGCAGCCACCTCAGACCCAGGCATCCCTCCTGGCATATTGCAGGGTCTGGGGGGGGTGCCAAGCTGGCTGCTCCTGGGGGCCCCAACTTTCTCCACATGGAACGCAGGCCTTCCCCTGGTTTCCCGCACTTACAGTGTTCCTTGATGCTGTTCTGGGGCACCACATGTTAGGAAGAACAGTAGTGGAGTGGGTGGCCGCTGCCCCCCATAGGGAAGGGGACAGGGCTGGGATTGCTTCCACCCACAGATATGCTGTCTGGGGCTGGTGCCTCTGCTTTTGCATTTACTTGAAATAAAGCCTGAGATAAGCAGAAGACCTAGCCTATCAACCCATCCCACCCTTCCTTTCACCAATGAGGAGACCCAAAGTTATCCAGCTAGTTCGTGACCAAACCTGAACCAAGCCCAGGTCTCCCTCTCACCACACAGCACTGCTTTTTGCTCCTACCAGGCAGACTCTATAAAACTTTGAAGATAGTGAGCATTTAAAGGGGCCAGAGAGATGGAGTGGGGGGCTCTTTCTCAAGGACATACTTTTAAGATCAAGCCCCAAAGTAAAAGAGCCCCTTAAAGTCTTGTGTGTCAGAGTATGAGAGTATAGGACTACACAACCCATCTTCTGGCTCTGAGTCCTGCCTGTTGACTGAGCCTAGAACAGACTTCGTCATATCCCCACTTCCCTTCTCGCTGCCCCAGAGGGGTGGGTCAACACGCCTTCCCTGTAGTCACAGCACATCATAAGGGAAAATAAGTGGTTTGGGGGATAGGGCAGGGATGAACACCACTCACAGGGATAGAAGCAATGTACTTCTTCCTATCTTGGGGACTGGTTCCCCAAAATTCCCTTCTTTACGTGGCTTTTGCAACTATCTTATCACCAGCACATGCAGTCTGTACTCCGTCTGAGCCCAAGGCAAGGGCTTAGCAAACATTATCTGTCCTATGTGTTGTTTGTATCAAATCCCTTTTCTTTCTTTTTTTAAAAAAAGACTTTACTTCTTCATGAGAGACACAGAGAGAGGCAGAGACACAGGCAGAGGGAGAAGCAGGCTCCCTGCGGGGAGCCCGATGGAGGACTCGATCCCAGGACCCTGGCCGGGATCACGACCTGAGCCAAAGGCAGCCGCTCAACCCCTGAGCCACCCAGGTGCCCTTAAATCCCCTTTCTGCAGCTGCCCAGTGTTGGCCACTCGTGGGTCATGGTAGATACAGACAGGGAAGAGGAGTACCCAGGCCTGGCGTGCTCCCTCTCAGGAAGGAGTAGAGTTGGGATATTCTGGAATTGGTGCCACGTCTCATATCTGGCTTTGGTGGGTGTAGACCTAGGCTCTCTGCCACTCTAGCCTCTTCCTCTTCAAGAAAGAGGGCTGAGAATCACAGTGAGGTAACTTCTATTACCTCTGGGTTACAGCCAAATGAGGGGGTCTGGTGTGGGGTGGGGGAGCAGGACAAGATCTCTCAGGATGGGGTGACAAGGATGCCCATGTTGGCTTAATTAACTAAGGTTACCAGGTCTTCTTCTAATCTAGAGTTCCACGTTTTTAAAAGCAGGGGCCCCTAAATTCTCAGAGCTCCATTTCATCTTATCCACCCTGGAAAAAGAGGCACATGGAGGAAGGATTGGCCTACGTCACGTGGCATCAGAATTCTAGGTCCCAGCACCTCCCAAGCTGTTGTCCTCTTGCTAAACCAATCCGCCTTCTGTGTATGTGGCCTCTTCCTCTGTCTCTGTCCCTGACAGCCATGGAAGGGTGACATTCTGAAGACATAGAGAGAAGTGGGCCCCTTGTATGCACCCAAGGATGGAGGTCTGCTTAGGAAAAGGGCATTGAGTCCAACATAAAGGGCATTCCTCCTGGTGTTTCTAGCCCTTTTGGATATGTTCTATCCCAGCCTCTATAATCAAGCCAGTGTGTTCCAGATCTTACCTACCACAGTCATTCATTCATGTGTTGATTTGTATATTCATTCCATGCCCAGCCAGACATTGTGCCAGGTCCTGGGGATAACTGAGCATCTTGCCTAGAGGAGCACATGGTTTGGTCAGAAGACAGATTCCTAAAGAAATGATGTCTAGAGTAGGGTGGGGGCAGTGAGTAGTGCCTTATGGGGCACAAGGGCAGAATAAATCTGGGTGGAATAATATTTAAGATGGATTCTCAACCTTAAGTTTAGCAAAGTATATCCCCCCCAGCAGGGTACAGAGCTAGATACAGAAGGGCCCAGCCCTCTAACACATGTAGACTCATAGAATGGCAGCACCGGAAGAAGCCCTACAGTTTCCCCTACAGCACCCCCACCATGTGATGATGAACTTACTCTTCTCTCCCACCCTACCCTTACCCCCAAGCAGCCCATCTGTGTCTGCTCTGCTCTCACTCTTAAAATGTCCACATTTGAGCCCAGTTGAAAACTGTCCCTCCAACCCTTCCACCAAGAAGCCTGCTTCTACCCTTCAAGAAAGAGAAGGCTTATGTACAGAATTGGTGAGGACCGGACAAGGGATGTGTGACAGGCAGGCCCCAGGTAGTCCCAGGATTGGAATCTGCACCCCACCCCACCCTCCACTGCTGTCCTCATCCCTGGACACTGGTCATTCCAGACTTCTACTGTCCCTGCTAAAGATCCTGGTTCAGAGTGCTGAGGTCAAATAGGATTGGCCCAGCCTAGCTTTTCTTGTGCTGGGCAGACACTAGCTGGTTTACGAACTGTTTGCCCAGGCCAAGTGCCCACCATGCCCCAATCAAGGACAAGGGTGGAGAGCAGAGAAGGAATCAAGGTCAGGTTTCAGATATGCCAGCCTCCTGCTGTGGGCAAGACAGCAGATTTGCCAGTGGGTTAGGGCACACCCATGAACCCCCTTAACCAGAAAGGACTTCTCCCTCTCTGAACACTCAGAGCAAGCATCATCCCCCATCAGAGCTAATTCTCTAAATTGAAAAGAGTAAAGAAGATAGAATGCGGTTAAGTGAAAAAGGAGAAAAAAGCATGTGGAACTTTAGGGGGATACTTGAAATTCCCTGACTAGACAGAGCCTTGTGATTTGAGATTTCCTTGTGGCATGGCCTCATCATAGTTTACAGTAACATCCTTTTTCTAATCTGAAAAATGCCAATTTATATACAGTGTAAGTATCTGTGGAGTGTTTCTGGGGCCTCATCTTGGTTTTCCTTCTATCATTTCTCGGATGATATGAGCACTAGAATTAATGATTTCTGTAGTATTGTTTGTCCTTTCCTACCCACCTCTGTAAGAACTCTGCCAAGAATCAGCACCTTTGTGCTGATTTCTGTGGAGGATTTAAGATAACTTGTTGTGAAGATGGAGAGGCCGAGGCCTGAGAGTGAAGTGGTTGCCAGAAATGTTACTTCAAAGTGGCCCTGGGAAAGATGAGAGGAACAGAGGCACAGCCCAGGCTAGGGCTCCTATGAGTGTCTTTTCTTTTTCCCTCACAATATCATCCTCATCCTTGATTCAGCATCCAGGCTCTTCAGACTTCCCAGCCAACCCAGGAGTGGCCCTTGTCATAAGCTCAGGTCATTACTTAAGAATGTTTCTGATAAACACATATGTCTGAGGGTGAAGCTAGAGAAAGAGGAAGACTGCCATTCAGGCACAAAACATTCGCATGAGTTCAGGCCCATCAAGGCCTATTTTTTTTCCTCTCTTTTCCAGATGGTTCTGTTCATGGATTGGCCGTACAGCAGGTCACTGAGCAACTCAGGTGTGCCCCAGGCTCCCCTACGCCTTATTTCTCTTGTTTTATTCCCTGCCATTAAGAAACGTTTTTAGCAAAGCATGTGCATGACACTTAGATGGGGCCACTAGTTGCCTAGGAAACTGTCCATTCTACACATGTTCCCCTTTCTGGCATCATTTGGATCCAGCTGCCTCGATTGGCCTTCTCCCTTGGTCCTCCTTTGACCCACTCCCCCACTATTATTATGCCAACTGAGTAGATCCTAACAAGGACTGGCTATGTAATTTGTGGGGCCCAGTGCAGAAAGAAATTGCAAGACCTCTAGATGAAAAGTCACTGAGAATTTCAAGATGGCAACCATAGAGCATTAAACCAAGGACCGCCCTTCTAAGGGCTGCACAAATTCTAGGCTCTGCATCCACTTGCTGTGGCTCTGAGTGCTGTTGGGATCCTGGCCAGTGACAGAGACAAGCTCTTTCTACTCAATCATCATAGCTTTCCAAAGCTGCATGTGCTCCACCCTGAGATTTTTAAGCTTCCCCCTGTGGGCCCCCAAAGGGCAGGGCTCATAATTGTAGGAACCAGGAAATTACTTTTTTTTTTTTTAAGATTTTATTTATTTATTCATGAGAGACACACAGAGAGGCAGAGACATAGACAGAGAGAGAAGCAGGCTCCACGCAGGGAGCCCGACGTGGGACTCAATCCTGAGACTCTGGGATCACGCCCATGAGCCAAAGGCAGACGCTCAACCGCTGAGCCACCCAGGCGCAGGAAATTACTTTTTGTTAACCATTTTCACTCTTCTCAGAATATATGCATAGTATTTCTTACCTCCTTCAGCCCAAAAAGAACATCAGAATTGGCAGCTTGGGTCAAAATGAACCAGTGTCTGCACAGATGTAAATGCCAGCCACTCTGGCCACTGCATCTAAAGACAGTTAATGTCCCTGTTCTCCTCTCTGCTATCAAGCCTTAAGGATCTCTTCCTAAAAGTCACTGTCTACCCAAGAAGCTATTTTAAATCAACAGCCCACTGGTTTGCCCAAAACTTTTAAAGAGCAATTCATATTTTTAACCTGTTTCACCTCTTGGGTAATGAAGTAGATGAGTTTACCCCTCACTGCATAGATTAGCACTTCCTCTTATCTATACTAACTGTTGCTCTTTCAAGTATCAAGAGTCCCCTCTTGGAGCACCTGAGTGGCTCAGTTGGTTAAGTGTCCAACTCTTGATTTCAGCTCAGGTCACGATAGCAGGATCGTAGTGATCAAGCTTTTGAAAGAGCTCCCACATTGCACTGGGTGAGGGGCCTGCTTAAGGTTCTCCCTCTCCCTCTCCCTGTGTCCTTCCCCCACCCTTCCCCATGTGTGCTCTCTCTCTCTCTCTCTCTCTGTCTCTCTGTCTCTCTCTGTCTCTCTCTCTCTCTCTCTCTCTTACACACACACACACACACACACACACAAAAGTTCCCTCTAATTCTGCCTTCCAGGATTTGATGACCAAGACCTGTTTGAACATTTGTACTCTTAGTGATGTGAAATACTTTGATCATTCCTTATCTCCTTCTCCTGCCTTCATCCCATCCCTTATATTTGACTATTTTAGTGGCGCCTTTCTGCAGCACTGGGAAGGTGAGGACTCGGCCTCCAAGCAAACAGGAGGGCTCTAAGCAAATGCATGCGTAAATTTATGCCTGTTTCTTTCCAGTTGAGTCTGACCTTTTGTTGTCTTTCCAGGTCACAGCAGCCCCTTAGTGTCTTTAGGAAATGCATCTCTAGTGACTGTGATACCCTTTTCTGAGTTGTCCTCCCAGAAGTAGCCAGGATTCTTTCTGCCAGGGCCCAGCCTAGCTCCAGCCTGCCCAGGAGCTCATCTGCCCACACCTCTGCCCTCCCACAGCCTCTCAGGGCCAGCCTGGATTTATCCCCATCCAGTGGTATTTTCACCTGCCAAAGGATTCACCTGGGGGGTTTATTGTAAACTTCCTCTCCCACTCAATGTTCATAAAGGTGTAGAATAGAAGTTCTAGAATTGAGCCCCAAAAGAATTTAATCTGTAAGTGAATGGAGAAAAAGATCCTTTTGTTGTTTGTTTGTTGCTGTCTCTAAGCTGTTCCCTATCAATGACAAAATATTTGGCACCAAAGGTTCTTAAATTTGAAAGTTAACTTGCCAAAAGCTTTTGAAAGACTAAATATAATTTCCTTTCCCGCCAATTTTTTTTTTTTTTTTTTTTTAGCTCTTCAAAAAACTAAAACAAATTAACAAAGCACTGAAGATAAGAGCCTGGGTTTTGGAATCAGAACTGGGTTTGATTTTTGCTGTCACCATTTACTAATAGCATGTCCTGGGGCAAATTAGTCAATTACCCTCAGTCTCAGTGTTTTCATCTTTAAAATGGAAATAATAATGCTGACCTTTCATGTTCACTCTGGAATTAAATGAGGCAAGGGATTTGAAATGGTTGGCATATAATAAGGCTTAATTAATGGTCGCTGTTATTTGCTTGTAAATCTTTGATTACTAATTGCATCTAGGGTTCACTTTTTTATGGTCAGGTATTTACTCAAGTCCTTGGCTATTATATTAGCAACACTATGTATTTCACTCATGCATTCAGGAGACATAGTTATTGTACACTCCATGTATCTAGAGGACACTAAGAGCCCTCCACCAGCCCCTGACCTGGAGGAGCTCCTGAGAAGGTAGTGGAAGCAAACGTACCAAAAATCAATATAATTTCATTCATCTTTAACACAGACATTCTCTCAAGGAATTGATTCATATTCTCTCCCATCAAGTCTTTAGCCAAAGGAGAAAATGTGGATTTTCCCAAGATAACTCTGGAATTTTCTGAATAGTCAGGAATAGTTCACAAGCCTCCCCTTTCCGATTTCTTAATAGGAGAACCCAGGTTTTGGGGGGACCTCCCCTGCCAATCAACAGTGCCATGTTTTCATTCACACTTATGTATTTCAAAATTTCTTAGATAAAGGCCTGTCAGTTTCTATGATTCACTGAATCTGGTTTTAAAGTAGATCTAGAATTTCCTGATCAGTTTAGAGGGCAATTTGATGTGGGAAAGGCAGGGAAAATCTACTCAGTACCTGAGAATTGTTCTGCACTGTGATCATGATCAGCAGATTCTCCACCTGAGCTTTTCTAGGATCTTTGAAAAATCGTGTTATGGATTTCAAGAAAAGGATAGAGCACACACACACACACACACACACACACACACAGAGTTTTCCCCAACAAATGTCTTCTTTGCAGCTGACCAGTCCCCTTCTGTGGGTTTCTTTCAAATCAAAACACTTCCTTGAAATTGGAAGAAGCCCTAGAAATCACATGGCTGTGTTCCCTTAATTCATTTCCTTGTTTCTCCATCAAATTTGCTTCTAAAAACTCAACAGTACCTTCCTCCTTGGCCATTCCAATGGGGCGCTCAGGCAAGGGGGGTAAGACCACTATTCTTAGCTTAAGAGGATGAAATTGGACACTTGGTGCTAAACCTCATATAGACGACAAGCCGGGTGGTGGGAAGGCAGGCACCAGAACAAAGACCCATCAGGCTATTGTACTCATAGTTATGCCTTGTTTAGCACCCCCACAAAGAGATGGAACCCCCACACACTATGCTTATAAATCGGAGTGCTTAGAATCCACAAGTATTTGTTTGGGGGCTTTGAATGGTGCCTGCGTTTCACACACCACATCTTAATCACCCTTGACACTTCTCCTAATCCTCCACTAGAAGAATTCCTAGTATTTTGTAGGACCCCTTCATTCTCCTAACCACCCTATGAAGCAGAGGTCATTGAGATGATCTCCTGTTCTGCGTGTGGAGAGAGGCCCAAACAAACCCAGTGGCTCGCCTCACAACCTTCACTTCCCACCAGCCCTTCGTGATTCTCCAGCATTTTTTTCCAGGCCTAGACCCCATCTCACTCCCTGGAACAGGACGTGCCAGGCCATCTACAATGCCCCGGTCTCTTCCTCAGGACCCTACTCCTTCCCAACACCCCCTCATTGGGTAGCCCGACCAGGGGATTGCCCTGGTGACCAACACCACCTCCAAAAGGCTGAGCCACCAGCCCAGCCACTCACCCCCATCTGGCTGGGCTTGGTCACCCCAAACAAGTGTGAAAACGCCACCTTTGCAGGCCGGAATCCGAAAGAAATTGGAAACCTGCTGTTAGCTTCATTCCCACTCTCTTCTCATGTTTGCTGTTATTTTTTAACACTTTTTTTTTTTCTCATAAAAGCACTATCCTCTTCCCCAGAGCTTGCCTGTAGCGAAGGCATGGTCTGTACAACTGCAATTATTTCAGAGAACAGATGGAGTGAGGAGCAGAAAGTCTGTTAATAGTAATAGAAATGCTACATGTTAACCTGGACAGCACATGATGACAGTCCCATGACTACCCGTTCTGTTCCCACCAGCTGGGCAACCAAAGTAGGAATGAGATATTCACAAACACAGCCATCAGCCACGTAGCCACCTAAAGTTAGAACTCAAATTCCTTCACACTAGGGGCCTTGGCGACTGCTTAGGCCCAGAGCAGAGGAGGCCAAGCCACAGCTCGGGACCAGGCCTAGTAGAATGGCCCCAGCTCTGTTTCACTGCCAAGGCTTCCTAGGTCAGCTAAGGCCGAGGCCTGGCATTTAGGCAGGTTGCATTTGCTGACCCTAGCCAGGGGTCAGTCGAACCAGCTCTTGGAAAGAAGTGTTAGGTCTGGCTGAGCTAATTTTAGGCCCTGGAGGCACAGGTGAGTGAGACGCCTCGTTCAGAAACAAGAGGCTTCGGCTTCCCCAGGCTGAGGCCGGGAGACAAAGAAAGGCAAAGCCTCCACAGGAAACAACACAGTGTCAAGGCCAGCAGTACCAAGGGCTTGTGTAGCCCTTAGATCAGAAATCTTTTCATTCTTCTACAACATGAAAAATAAACAGTGTCCCATCCTGGCATAGGACTTGGGTACATTTATTTCAACAAATCTTTCTTAACTACCTACTCTGTGCAAGAAAATATGCAAAGCACACGAGTCCCTACCTTTGAAAAAATCATAATCTAATAAGGGGGACCAAGAGAAGCCCACATGTAGTCAGATACAGAGCAGACCATGATAAGTACCCCCCCACACAGAGGTATAAACAACGTTATCAGAGTTCAGATGCCAAGGACATCT
Source organism: Canis lupus dingo (assembly GCF_003254725.2). Lineage (NCBI taxonomy): Eukaryota > Metazoa > Chordata > Mammalia > Carnivora > Canidae > Canis > Canis lupus. The sequence goes on from NC_064267.1 coordinate 34,518,186, forward strand.
TGTATGGTTCAGCGGCTCAGAAGAAATCTTCATAGAGGAGATGGGTAGCACTTGAGAAGTGTCTTGAAGAATGCGAAGGATTTTCTGATGGGCAGAGAGACCAGTATAAATAAAGCCACCAAAGCTGGGAAGCAAGAACGACACCTTCAATCAGAAGCATCCCCAGCCTTCATGGGCACGTGTAGTGCCGTGGTGGGATTGGCCAGAGCAAACTATAGGAGGCCTCAAATGCCAGATTACACACTTTATATTTCAGTCACAAATCTGTGGCAGGCTGTTTCTTAGATTATCGGGCAGTTGTGTGCTTGCAAGGCCCAATTCCGTGCTGCTGTTTCCAACTTCACATTCTGTGACCTCACGTTGGTAACTTGGATGGACTGTGGTGTGACTATCTACCCACGGAAATGTGGAAGCATTGCCAATCAGCCTTTGTTTTCGTTGGTTTGTTTTCCAGACGACTGGTTTACCAAGTCAGCAGCGAATAAGTAGAGGGGTCAGAAGGCCAGTGAGGGGACTAGTAAAATATTAGAGGCAAGAGCTAGTCCAGACTCACCCACAGGTGCCAGAGAGAATGAGGGGAGAGGGAGAGTGTGGTCTAGAGAGACCCTAAACTTGGAAATCAAGAAGAACTGGGCACGGTTGGAGTGGGAAGAGCCTAAAGATGATTCATGTTTTGAATTTGGTGGCTGCCAAAATGGCCAGGCCATTCACAGAAATAGGTTATGTCAGAGGAGGAGCTGGTGAGCGGAGTAGATGAGAATGTAGCTTTGGAGGTGGAGCTTGTCCACCGGGTATCTAATTAGATGGAAGATACGATCTGGAAGATACGATCCACACTCCACACTCGGCTTTGCTTTTTGAGTTCTCCTTTCCCATTCCCTTCCTCAGTCCCCTCTCCTCCCTCCCATGCCGTGCGGATCATATCTCAATTCATCACTCGATGATGCTGTGATTTCTGTGCCTGCTTGGCTGCGTACGTGCCTTTGAGATTTAAATAAGTCCCTCGGCTTTATTAAGACAGAGAAGTTGCAGTAGGTCAGAGCTCGGGCTTGGGGGAGTGTGGAGAGTACAGTGAACTTACCAGGACTCGAACTCACCTCTCGGCCACCTGCGCCCCCTTGGCACTCGGCCAGGATCCTGCGAGCCAGACCAACCTCCCTCCCCCAGCCATCTTGAGCACAGATGCTGTGGGGGGACCGTCATCCCCCGAGGACTGGGCAGCGCAGTGGCAGAAGGCACTTGATTCAGAGACGCTGGAACATGTTGCCAACAAGTCCATCTTTGTCGTATGTATGTTTTAGATTGCACAAGTGTCCAGAGACCTAGGTGTGGAGGACTCTGCAACACGCAAATAAATACCGTATTGTAGTAAATAGATGTCAACCTAAAATCCGTCCCTCCACCTTCTGACATGTGCCTGCCCTTCTGTGAAGGGAGGAGAGGGTGGGTTTGGGGGACCAGGGACGTGGTTTTCAATCCCAGAGAAGCCATTCGCTTGTTCACAATAGACTGGCATTTGCTCATACTTAACACGTGCAGGGAACTCTCCTGAGCCATTTATTAGCTCATTCAACGTGTGTGACAATCCAAGAGAAAAGCACGATTATTATTTTTTTAAATAAATTTTATTTATTTATTGACGAGAGGACACACACAGAGAGAGGCAGAGACAGAGGCAGAGGGAGGAGCAGGATCCCTGCAAGGAGCCCGATGTGGGACTCGATCCCAGGACCCCGGGATCACGCCCTGGGCCGAAGGCAGACACTCAACCACTGAGCCACCCAGGCATCCCACGATTATTTATTATCATTTCTATTTTATAGATAATGAACCGGAGGCCCAGAGAGTTTAGGCAATGCACACCCAAGGTCAAACAGTGACTTGAGTAGGATTCACATCGCTAAAGTGTGTTGCCTCAGACAGATCCCTGAATCCTTCTGAGGCTTAGGTTTTTTTTCCAGTGGTGCACTCAGCATGATAATCTGTCTAGAGTCATTTCACCTGCAGTGGCCCCCTGTTTCCAGTGATGTGACTCCGGTCACATCAAATTATGGTCTTCGCTGACTGCAACCCAAGTCCCCTGAGACCCCGACTCTAGCACTCAGCCCTTGCCAAATCGGCCTCTACTCCTCCTCCTTGACTCCTACCCCCAGCAGGAAGCCTTACCGCCACCCTGGCCCCATTCTGTGTGGAAGCATTTGGTGCTTCACCTATGTTCCCATAGCCAGCGTGTCACGTTGCACTGTAGTTGTTTACATGGCTGTCTCCTTTTCAGTTTGTGAACCATTCAAGGGCGTGTTTGTACAGACAGTGTAGGATGTTGTCCCAGGTAGCCGAACCAGTTGAAGGAAAGGACCTTTAGCCTGAACAAAAGGTATTTGTGGAGCTGTGATAACTGCCTTCGAATGTCTGAAATGCTGCCATGTGCAAGGACAGGACTTGCTGTTCTCACTGTTCTATGCTGTTCTTGAAGAAAGAACACGATCAAGCGGGAGTTTTATGGGGCAGTTTTGGGGCTCCACGAGACATAGCCCTCTCTAACAGTGAGAGCTACTTGAATGAGTCATGTCCTTAAGGAGTGAGGGACACCCATCACTCATAGCACCAGGGACATGCTGGATGTTTGCTGGCCAGGGTTGCTGCAAAGGAACCTCTGCCCCTATTTAAATCCTCCCAATATATTGGGGTTCTGTAATCATTCCCATTTCCAGGCAAACTCAGTCTCTCCGGGGCCATGGACAGAGTGAGATTTAGAGAGAAGGAGGTCTGTGCCTGTGCGTGTCCCAGTATCCCCAGACTGGACTAGACATGCCAAGGAGCTCTGGTTCCAGGCAGCCAGAGGTGGGCTGTTTGGAGGAAGTCTTCTACCTCCTGAGGTAACTGCTGCTCCAGGGACCGTGGGGAAGGAACTCAGAGGCCATTTGTTCACAATAACAAAACTTGACCCAGGGACCTTGCTTCCCAGTCTTAGAAATACTTTCACACTTTTAACTCCCTTTATTTTTAGAATGCCCCCATTGTGTGAGACACACATTATTGTCGTTTCAAGGGTCGATAGATTACACCTGAGTAAATAGCTTATTCCCAAACACATCCTTGGAACAGCTAGCATCCAGGTCCTCCATCAATTCCTAGAATCATCTTGCACAGCATCAGGATTCCTTTCCGAAGATCAGCCTCTGACACTCACTTTGAAAACCAGCACCAAAAACTGATGCGTGTGTGAGGTTAGGGATGTGTTTGGGGTCCAAGGAAGAAGATTCCCTACCACGGGAACTTAGCAGGTTTGTTTGTTGCATGCAACACGTTGAGGGGCTGGCAATCCCAGGCAGCTCAAGGACCCAGATTCTTTCCATCTTTCTGTTTCACCACCCTTACCACATAGGCCTTCGGCCTCATGCTTGTCCCCCCACTCTGTCACACGGGTGGCTGCTACACATCCAAAGTCACATCCACATTCTAGGCAGGGAAGAAGGGGAATGGCTGAAGACAAAAGGTGACAAGGGTTTTCTCCTAGTGAGCCTGTGCCTTTTATTCAGGAAGATATCCCTTCCCAGGGACTTTCTCCAACACCATCCTGGTCAGAACATGGCCCCCTCTTGGTGAAAGAAACACTGGGAAATCAAGTCATGCAGCTTTCCAGCATCTACAGCAGAGGAAGGCAAGGAGGTATAGGTAAGCCATAGTGACTGCACAACATCTTTTCCACATGGTGTCAAAGCATGAAAGGAGCCCCAATTCCCAGGCCGAGGTGCGTCTATGCACATAGCTCAGGAAATGTCTTTGTCGGCAGTGATGTCAGCTGTCCCTCTGGATGCCAGCGTGAAATGTGAGGCAGTCCCTGGGGATGAAAGGCTTTGGGCTCAAGGGGCAACACCCAGACTGCATCCTGGCGGGACCATCAGCCCTGGGGAGGAACAGCTGTTACACTCAACCTCCCCCAGGAAGAAGGCTCTTAACTAGATTTCCCATACAGAACTTTGTGGGGGAGGTTCAAACACAATCAACCCACCAGGGGCTAAATTTGTATTCCAACCAACATCATAATGACTAGTGGGAGCGGAGGGTGACTGGTGTTTGTGACTTCAGCTTCTCGATTTGGTGCTTGAGCCCCTTAATCTGTAGGGCCCCAGGCACAAGGGACTCCAGCAGGTCAGGGGAGGCCTGTCCTCTTTAGGTAGAGGGCACACACTCTTCTCTGAGAGTGCCTTAAGTAAGAGGAAAGAAGCCAGGATTTTAGTGCAGATTGGGTCAGGGATCTGGGAAACCAGACTTTAGGATTGGTCTCCAAATGGACACCAGTGCCTTGGCCCCACTCCAGACCCCTTAAGTCAAGGGTCCAGCCTTGGTAGCTTTGAAAAGCTCCCCTCATGATTCTAATATTCACTCTGGTAAGAACTACTGCCTTGGAAAACATGGCTCTCCACTCAACTTGACTGTGAAACTTAATCATATCCAGTCAATCTCCCATTCAAGGACAAGTGAGCACTGTAGGCAACAAGCCACATCCCTAGTCCTATCTGAAAACAAGAGAGATGCAATGCTGGACCCCCCAGTTTGCAGTAGTCTCCAGTGGGCTTGCTGGATATCCGAGTCAAGGAGTCAAGGGCCCTGTCCTAAAATGTGCCTGGGATTTGTTTTAATCAGGTAAGGTAAGACATGCAGATGGAAATGATGGTCATGAAGGAAAGCATTCGTACTCACAGATCTCTAGACAGGAGTCAGGACACCCCCCCGCCTCAGGGCCATGTGGGGAAGCACCAGGGTCTGCCAGGAGGCAGGAGTGAGGAGAAAGCATGGGCAAGAGTCTTTACTGTGATTTTCATGGGCGGGGTGGGGGGGCGGGAAAATGGGCAAGGGAGGATAATCAGGGTAGACAGGGTTAGGATTGGCTAAGTAGAATAATTCCAGTGGGCTCTGGGGCATAGGAGCTGCCCCTGGTTGTCTGGTCCCTGGTCATGGGATGAGTAGTGGCTCAGCTCAATAAAGGAGATAGTGGTGAAGGGTATAAACTGTGGACTCATAGGCTTGCATTTGAAGAGTGTGCTCTCAGGTGAGTGTTTGCTGTCTAGGAATTGGCAGCCCCTCCAGGATCAGCAAAGCTTCAGATGTTAAAGCATGAGAAAATAAAAGACAGGACTAACACAAGCCCCGTCTTCTCAGTACTTCTAGGACTCGGGACTGTCTACCAAAATCTTGTCATATTCTGTCCGAATACTTTTTGTTTCTCCTGTCTGAGAAAGGCAGGCACACATACTCCTTGAAGGGCAAGGTGGAGGGAGAGGGCCTTGAGACTCAAGGGTGCACCCCCGCATCAGTCCCTTACCCTGCGCGGAACCTCTGAGCTACAGAGAGTGTGGCTCACTGGTCTACTCTGGGAATGACCACTCTTGAGCCACGTGACCCATCCCTTACATGATCAGCTGTCACTGTGCCTATTCAGATCCACCCCTCCACCACCTGTAGGAATTCCATGTCTAACACTTGTGTCTGGCCGTATGACCCCATGCACCCCCATTTACAAACCTCCTTGGCATGTACAAACTTGCCATCTTCCTCATCACCTATGCTGGCTGCCTCTGCTGCCTCTCCAGGCCTCAGCCCCTGGGCCTTGGGGACTCTGGGCTCCAGACACAGAACAACTCGTGTCTCCCGTTCACATCTCTGTGGCTCTGTGTATGCTGCTGCTTTGCCCAGCATGGCTTCCCTCCTGGGCAAACTTCCATTCACCAGAACCCTGCTCAGAGGCAGCATCCTCTTGGGAGGCTTTATTTGGTCACCCCAGGCAGAGTTAGTTACCTCCTCAGGTTGGCTCCTGCAGCACTAGCAGTGTGCCCCTGGTTAGAGCACAAGGGATCCTGGATTACTTGCACATCCATCCAGCTCCCCATTAGAACTGTTGAATCACAATGTTGTACACCTGAAGCTTATACAGTGCTGTCTGTCAACTATACTGCAATAATTTTTTTTAAAAAAGTAAACAGGAAGTAAGGAAAGGAGACAGTATGTGTTGAGAGTTCTTCTGTATGGTTTGCCTATGAAGTGGAGAGCAGGCGAGCACAGAGGGAACTGATGGACAGGGAGGAGGGACAGTTGCCAGTGGTCAGGAGGCCCCTTGAAGTCAAAGACTAATTCTGGTAAGCAGAGTTGAAGAAGCAAGCTGAACAGAGAGGAAGTTGAGGCCAGAATTAGTGTGAATTTTGAAGATGGAACAGTTTGGGATGACGAGTTTCAGGGAACGACTGTTGATGGTTGAGATAGAGAAAGAGAAGATTGTCTGAGATGTGGAGGTGCAGGACCCAGAGCATCCATGGGGCTGGACAGACAGGTATTCCACATGTGTGTGAAGTCATTGGGATGACAGCAGGATGAAGGGAAGAAAAGAAGACTAAGCAGGTGCCAGTGTCTTCGATGAATGAGCAGGAGCAACCATGAGATCATAGTAACAGCCAACAGGACAGAAAGAAGATGTATGGTTGAATGGCCTAAGCCGCAAAGAAGGACGTGGCGACAGGGAACAATGGCCTCCTGACCCCAGGGTTTGTGGGGCACGAGAGAACATACACCAGCCCTTGAGAGTGCCCAGGGGAAGGGGCCCTTTAGGGGAGATCCAGGCAAAAGCAAGGAAGTAGAGCAATTCATGGAGAGACAGAGGACAGAGGGGAGACGTGTATTCCTCAGTGGCATTTCTGCAGGGCAGAGTGGCCGAGTCTGGAGGTGGAGGAGAAATGAGGACTGGCTCTGAGGCAAAGAAGAAAAGAGTATTTGGGGAATGATGGTGTGGTGGAGGACCAATGGCTGAGCAAGAGGTCAGCGGAAGAGGCTCTGGCTGAAAAAAACCAGGATGGAAAGCAGGGGAGATTGGGGCTCAACGGTGTCTCTGAGGGTGGCCAGTGGGGCAGAGGACAGAAGACTTAGCTCACTAGGCATGGGAGGAGTCAGTGTCATTGGGTGCTTTCTGCTCACCTGGACTGTGGTGGCTACCTGTGAGGCTGACGTTTCCCTGCAGGAAGAATCAGTGTCGTGGTGAGCTGCAGTAAGTAGACAACCCCACGTACAGATGGTGGTTGAGGACGGAAGCCAGATGTTCAAGGATGAGGCATATCTGATTCTGACAACTGTTCAGATCAGAGTTCAAAGTCAATGGCCTCTTCTTCCCACTTTCCCTCCTTCATTTCCACTCTACTGTTCCCGTTTCCCCTAACCTCCAGATGGGACACACCTATTGAAATTCCTTCTGGAACAATAAAAAGAAAAATTTAAAAGAGACAAAGATTCATACAGACACCTCACCAAAGATACATGAATAGTCAATAAGAACCTGTAAAGATGCTCCATATCACTGGTCATTAGGGAAATGTAAATTAAAAACATGGTGAGGTGCCTCTTGATACTTGCTAAAATGACCTCAATCCAAAAATCAGATGGTACCAAGTGTTGGTGAAGATGTGGAGAAATTGGAACCCTCATGCACTGCCGGTGGGGTTGCAAAATGGTGCGACAAGTTTAGAAAACAGTTTGGTAGTTTTAAAAAGCATTAAACATAAGTTTCCTGTACGACCTTCCAATTCCACTTCAGATATTTTCCCCAAAGAATTGAAAACATATATCCACACTTGTCCATAGCTGCACACTTCATAATTGCCAAAAAGTAGAAGCAACCCAAATGTCCATCAACTGGATAAATGCAATGCATACCGAGACCCATACAGTGGAATACTATTTGGCGATAAAAAGGGATAAAGCACTGACACGTGCCAACAACATAGTTGAACCTCAAAAACATTTTGCCGAAAAAAAAAAAAAAAAAAAACATTTTGCCGACTGAAAGAAGCCAGGCACGAAAGACCACGTATTATATGACTCCATTTACATGAAATGTTCAGAAAAGGCAGAAAGTAGATTAGTGGTTGCCTGGAGCTGGTTGGAGAGAACAGGGAGTAACTGTAAATGGCAAAGGGTTTCTTTTTGGGGTGATAAAAATGTTCTAAATTTAAATTGTGGTGATGGCTGCACAGCTCTGTTAATTTACTAGAAATTGTTGAAATGTATGCTTAAAAGGAGTGAAGTTTGTAGTATGGAAATTATACTTCGATGTAGCTGCTTTAAAAAATGTACCTGGACAAATCCAGATCTAACTTTAACTCTGCTTCTGTGCCGTCTCCATCGTCTGGAAGCATCGTGATTTGTTAATGTGAGTTCCTGCACCTTGCTCAGGCCCTGCACCATGGAGTCCATGGCCCTCGTCCATGGGTTGCCCTTCACCTTGGTGCCCTCCACAAATAGCATGAGGATTCTCGGAGCTCTGCTTGCAGCAAAGGGACAAGGTCATCCCTCTTTACCTCTCAGCTGGTGAGGGAGAGACTAGAGGCTGACGTCTCAAGATAATACCATGTGATTACTATACATTTCTCTTTATTTTACAACTTCAGTCTATTTTTAGCAGGTTATCCAGTTGACTCTTGAACCATAGGAGTTTGAACTGTGCAGGTCCGCTGATCCACAGATTTTTTTCGATCAATACTCTACACTACCGTAAATATATTTTCTTTCGTGATTTTCTGTATTCCATTTTCTTCCTTCTAGCTTGCATTATTGTAAGAATATAGTATGTAACATGTATGACATATAAAATACATGTCCATTGGCTGTTTATGTTAGCGGTAAGGTTTCTGTTCAACAGGAGGCTGCTAAGTTTTGGGGGAGTCAAAAGTTACACATGGATTTTCACCAGCCCACCCCAGGTTTTTTCAAAGGCCAACTGTATGTTCACATGGCTCAAAAAACAAGATGGTAGAACAGGCGTAGATAAGAGAGGTCCATCCCATTTACCCCCACTACTACTACCACTGGCATTCTCTATTAGTTTTTTTTTAATTTTTATTTATTTATGATAGTCACACAGAGAGAGAGAGAGAGGCAGAGACACAGGCAGAGGGAGAAGCAGGCTCCATGCACCGGGAGCCCGACGTGGGATTCGATCCCGGGTCTCCAGGATCGCGCCCTGGGCCAAAGGCAGGCGCTAAACCACTGTGCCACCCAGGGATCCCCTACTGGCATTCTCTATTAGGTTTTTTAAGTATCCTCCCAGAGTTTGTTTATGTAAATACAAGCCACTGTAAAGAAATATCTTATTTTATTTTCTCTTTCTTCTGTAAAAGTGAGCTCCTAGATAATCTACACTGTTCTGCATTTTTTCACTTAATTTATCTTGGAGAGCTTTTCCTATCCAATCTTAGAGAGCTTCATGGTTTTTAACACCTATAAAGTATTCCATTGCGAGTACCAGTGTTTATCAACCAATCCCCAACTGATGGACACTTGAGTTATTTCCGACTTTTGTTATTATTATTCAGCTTTGTCTAGAACTGAAGTGAATACCTTACATACAAATTGTCTCATAAATGTGCAGATATCTTTAGAGGGAAAAAAATCACAGAAGTGGGATCACTGAGCCTACAGGTAAAATTGCCCCCACTTCACTTCCCCACAGTCATGCAGGAAGCTTCTCCACAGCCTCACCAGCAAAGCATACTATCAGATGCTGAGATTTGCAGAATGTTTGACAAGCACATTGATTCCATCCTGCTTTCTTCAAGTAGAATTACTTACTTTTTCTATTTTTCATTTTTAAACTCTATTTTATTGTGGTAAGGATGTGAGATCTACCCTTTACCAGATTTTGAAGTGTACAATATGATATTATTAAGTACAGGCACAATGTTGTTCCGATCTTTAGAACGTATTCATCTTGCATAACGCAAGCTCTTACCCATTAAGCAGCTGCTCCCCACTTCCCCTTCCCCACAACCCTGGCAACCACTGTTCTCTCCTTTTATGAGTTTGGCAATTTTAGGTACCTCATATAAATTGAATCATACAGTACTGATCTTCACGTGACTGTCTTATTTCAGTTAGCACAACTTCCTCCTGGTTCATCCCCTTTGTTACAGAGGCTTTTTTAAGGCTAAATAATACTCCACTATAGATGACAGATAGATGATAGATAGATAGATAGATAGATAGATAGATAGATAGATAGATAGATATAGATTACGTTGTGTCTCTAGCCATTCATCCACTGATGGACATGGAGGGTTTTTTTTTTTTTCACATCTTGGTTATAATAATGCTGTGATGAACATAGAAGTGCAGACATCTCTTTGAGGTCCCGATTTCAATTCTTTTGGATAAATACCCTGAAGAGAGACTGTTGTCTCATTTAGCAGGATCAGTTTCACCTGATATCTAGACACCTCAGAAGCCACTGAATAAATGTTAGAATCTGAAGGTAAGTAGACCATCTATCTGTCCCCTCATTTTCTAGGAATAAACCAGAGAGGAGAAAGACTTGGCCAAGATCTCCAGCCCACAGTGCAACAATAATTCATGAGTACTGGGGCAGCCCGGGTGGCTCAGGGGTTTAGCACCGCCTTCAGTCCAGGGCATGATCCTGGAGACCCGGGATTGAGTCCCACGTCGGGCTCCCTGCATGGAGCCTGCTTCTCCCTCTGCCTGTGTCTCTGCCTCTCTCTCTCTCTCTCTCTGAATAAATAAATAAAAATTTTAAAAAATTCATGAGTACCTCCTGCATGCCTGGCATTTACTAGGTCTATGCAATACCCGCCCCCGCCCCCCAAGAAGTACAGAATAGTTTCAGGCAAGAAGACATGTGGCAAGTACAAAAATCTCTGGAGACAAAGCCATTGTTGAAAGTACCGATTGCACGTTCTCCTTGGGCTGTGCCTAGAGGATGGCTCACCATGGTCAGGCATTAGTGTCATGTGCCAGGAGACTGGCTCATCTCCTTCACCCCACTTTATGCCAGCCTATCCGCTCCAAGGACCAGCAGAGAAAAAATTGGGTGCTTGGGTCAGATTTCAAGGAGTTTAGCTATGAGCCAGGCTCTTGAATAGCCTGTTTCCCAGTTCACATGCTGAACATCAACCCACTTCTGCTAAATATTTGCTAGGGAACTTCTGTTGGCAATTGGGGTCTTTGAAAGGGCTAAAAACCGGCTCCCTGATTGCATTGAGAGAGAAGGCAAAAGACCAGCACCACAGAAGCCTTTGCTGCTGAGTGTTAGAAGAGGTCTGCTGTGAGGTTACTTAGCAGGGAGAGGATCTAGGGTAAACCTCAGGATGTAGCCACCTCAGAGAGCACTATGCAACAGGGATTCACCCACAAACATCTAAAGAAGCAGACACCAGTGTGGGAGAGCTGCAGGTGGGGGCCAGGAGGCGCTGTGGCAAGTGGGATTGAGAAGAAAGAGAAGCCTGCCATAGAGAAGAATTCCTCTATGCGTTGTCTGACCAGGAGAAAAATGAGAGTTTGGGGACTTCTTACAGTAGCTTTTTTTAAGTACAAATCTTTTTTTTCTATGTGTAAAAGCAGTGCATTTTTTTGCACAAACTTTGGAAAATGCAGAAAAGCACGAAGAAGAATATAGTACATCATGATCCTATCACTTAGAGGTAGTCAACATTTCAATTCCAGTTTTCTTGGTCGTCTTTCCACAGAAGGGCATACATGTGTATGATAGACGTCTATGGTCTTCTGCTCTGCTGGTTAACAAAGACGATGAGGTCATATCTTACATAACATTTTATAACCTACCCCTTATTTCAACATAACCTAAAAACTCTGGGAATAAACATAAAAAAATATATATGTCAATTTCTTGGGCAAAATGGGATTTTATTTTATAAAATTTGCATATATTTGATTACTAATGAAATTGAACATTTGTTCATATGCTTGTTGATCATTTGTACTTATTATTTAATGAATTTATGCCTATTCATGTTGCTTATCTATTTTTCTATTGGGTTATTACTCTTTTTCTTATTGATTTAAAAGGTACTTTATATATTAAGGATATTATTAACCCTTTATCATAGGTCTTGTAAATATTTTCTCCCAGCATTATCTTCGAATTTTATTTTGGCTTTTTTTTTTGTCATATAAAAGTTTCAAAATTATATCTAGTTAAATATATCAATCTTTTCCTTCATGCCATTTACTGTTAACAGTTTGGTGTGTACTTTTCCAGACATTTTCTATGCATATGCAAATATATCTATAAATATATATATAGTTAGATATATGAAGTTTTCCTGCACATTTTAAATGATACCATTCACACTATTCAGCAGCTTATTTCACTCACTAGTATATTTTAGATATTTTTCCATATTAAAATATAAAGATCTAATTCTAACAGAGTATTCCATTACATGAATTTACTAAATTGCATTAAATCACTTTTTAAAGATTTTTTTCATTTTCACATTTAAATCTGGAAATGTTTTGGCATATGAAAGAAATAGAGACTAAAGTTTATTCCACATGGTGAGCCAGTTGTCTCAGTAGCACTTAAAAAATAATCTATCCTTTCCCTACTTGTTTGAAATAATGTTGTCATATATGAAATACCATATATTCAAGGAGAACTTGATCATTTATTAGGCACACATATATTAAGGACATGGGTTTATCTCTAGATTTTCTACTTTGTTTCCTCTAGTTACTTGTTCTTTAATCAATACCATGTTGTTTGAATTATTATAGCTTTATGATATATTTTAATATCTACAAAATCAATACCATTTCCCTGTTTTCCAATATTGCTTTGGTTAATTATTTTTGTCTTCTATTCTGAGCTTTAGAATTATTCCATGAAGTTCCCAAAACATCTTTTTAGGATTTTGATTAGATTTATGTTAAATTAGTTAATTAATTAAAGGATATTACACATTTGTAAATGATTCTTTCAATTTAAAAGCATAGCATGTAATAAATAAATAAATAAAAGCATAGCGTGTCTCCACATCTAATTCAAGTTTTCTTTTTATGCACATCAGTAGTGTTTTGGCTTCTTTGTCTGAGTCTTGGATTTTTCATCAAGTTTATTTCTAAATATTTTATGTTTTTTATTACAATCGTAAATGGGATTTTAAAAATGTATTTTCTGACCATTATGAATAAGTACTGATTTTGTGTGCATTACATAACAACTCATTGTACTAAATATTAAGTTTAGATGTTTCCAACTGAGTCTTTTGGATTTCTCATGTAGGCAGTCATGTCACTTGCAAAAAAAAAAAAAAAAGTTTAGGGCAGCCCGGGTGGCTCAGCGGTTTAGCGCCGCCTTCAGCCCAGGGCCTGATCCTGGAGACCCGAGATCGAGTCCCATGTTGGGCTCCCTGCATGGAGCCTGCTTTTCTCTCTGCCTCTCTCTCTCTCTCTCTCTCTGAATAAATAAATAAAATCTTTAAAAAAAAGTTTAACTCAAAGAAAGAGATAGATGGTTTTATTTCTTTTACAGTATTTACACTTTGTTTCTTTTTGTTTGCTTATCACTTTGGCTAGAACCTATTCTTGGGAGCATCAATTATACAGTTTTTGCTTCTGGGATTTTATTCATGATCCTATCACTTAGAGGTAGTCAACATTTCAGTTTCAGTTTTCTTGGTTCTCTTTCCATGGATAGGCGACATACATGTGTATGATAGATGTTTTTGGTCTTCTACTCTGCTGGTTAACAAAGACAATGAGATCATATCTTAAATAACATGTAAGGAATAACATGTGGGAATAACATAACATGTGGGAATTACACACACACACGTGCACACGGGCTCTTTGGGATATGATCCTTCCTTCCCCCTAATATTTTCTTTTTTTAAGATTTTATTTATTTAACAGAGAGTTGATGCATGCTCATAAGTCAGGGGAGGGGCAGAGTGAGAGGGAGACAAGCCGACTCTCCACTCAGCAGCGATTCTGATACAGGGCTGGATTCCAGGACCCCAAGATCATGACCTGAGCTGAAGTCAGATGCTTAACCAACTGAGCCACCCAGGCGCCTCTCCCCTTAGTATTTCATCTGATTATCCTTTTCTTCAGAGTTCTTAGAGATTTCCTTTGACTTTATCTTCAGATTCTCTATTTAATTTCCTATAGCATTATGTGGTTCAGTGACTTTTGGGGGTTTTTAACATTCAACAGTATTTTTATCTCTTTGGCAAGTTGCCAGTGATTCCTCAATTGTCAGAGCAAATGCTGCATGTGGTCCTCTCCCTTGATGGCTCTAGTATACTGACCCCACCCCACTCCTTCTTTGACTGCTCTTTTGGCGGTCACGGTCTTGGCATCCATGACATTATGGCCCCTGGTTCTCCTCCCAACTCACCCTACCCCTTGGAGTTCCCCACTTCCAGCCTAGCCACTCTGTTCTCACTGTACTGTTTCTCCCCGACAGTCTCTTCCATCCTCATGCCCACTACTCACATAGTAAGTCTTGAGAGAGCTCCAGCCTCACAGCTCCATTTAAGGGATATCTCTCCCTGCACGTTTGTTTGTTTGTTTGTCAAGATTTTATTTATTTATTTGAGAGAGAGCACAAGTGGAGGGGGACAGAGGAAGAGAGAATCCCAAGCAGACTCCCCGTAGAGCACGGAGCCCAACTCAGGGTTCGATCTCAGAGTTTATGACCTGAGTCAGAATTAAGAGTTAGACACTTAACTGAGCCACCCAGGCACCCCTTCCTACATTTTTTAACACCAAACTCACAGTCTCCCAAATTTGTTACTCGTGGTATTCCTGGCACCGTCGTCCACCTACTTGCCCAAGATAGACTATCAGGGGCATCCGAGACATCTCCCTCTCCTGCAGCGGCCCTATCCAGTCACTTCATGCTGTGCATTACACAGTACAAATGCCTATTTGTCTTCATTATTACTACTTGCGCTTTCAAGCTTTGTGATCTCTCTTCAGGATATCTCCAGTTGTCTTTTTTTTTTTTTTTTCTTTTTTGCTCTTCTTTTAGTTTTTTACTCAATGTTATTGTATGCCTTCCCAAAGCACAGACTTAATCATGTCAGTTGTCTATTGAAACAATCTCAGTGGGTCCTGTGGCAAAACAAATTTGTTTAGAATTAGAGAGCATGAAATGCTCTCTATTATCAAGTCCCTTTCAGCTTCATCTAGACAGACGCCCCTCGTCCCAGCACACCAAGATTCTTGCCATTCCCCAAAGAGCCCCATTCCTTTGCACAGACACTTCCCTTTGCCTACAGAGTTGTTTTCCTGACCCTGCTCATTCTTCAAGATCAAGTTCAAAAGACAACGCTGTGAAGGCTGCCTGGATTCCTAAGATAGAGAGGTATAGGCTCATTCTCCGTGTCCCTTTAGCACTTGGTAAACATTCAGGCCCTCGCACATTGTTCCACAGCTACATCTCCTTCAGATGAAGAGGAGCCCAGTCTCTTCTCTACTTACCTTATTCATATCGTACTCTCCCACTCTTTCTCATCCAGTATACTGACCAGCTTGAGTCCCTATCCAAGTGAAACCCAGCTACCATTTATTTCACGATTGCACCTGAAAAGTTAAAAGCACACAAATGTGGAATGTAGTATTACCTAGGAACCTTACTACAAACCTGTGGTATATTCAATTTCTCACTTTCCAAAATGACTATTTCACATCTTTTTCTTGGTCCCCAAACTTCCTATAACCCGCCTTCCCTTAATGACCTTGCCTCTAGTTCGCTGAGAAAATAGGAGTTTCCTCATTCCTCATCATCACATTCTCCAATTCCGTGCATCTGAACCTGTATCCTCTGCATCCACCAGAGACTGGTCCCTCCACTTTTGGTCTGGATCCTGTCTCCATCCTTTTTTCAGAGTCTTGGCTCTTGCCACGTCCCCTTTCTCCTCTCTGTCACTTATATCTCCCTTTCTACTGGATCATTTCCACTGGCCTGCAGATATGACTGACTGTCACCTATCTCTTAAAAGTATAATAAAAAAATTGTTTAAAGATCTCTTGACTCTTCCTTCCCATCTAGTAACAGCCACTCCATGTCTCAGCTGACTGCCACACTAAAATTTCTTTTATCATCTTTACAAAATATCTCCAATTCCTCATCTCCTGTCTTATCTCCACCTATTCCAAACAAACCTCAGTCCTTTCTACTCCACTGAAACTGGTCTTGCCAAGTTAACAGTGTCCTCAAGTTGTCCAATCACACTGTCACATCTGTATCCTCCTCTCACTCTACCGTTCACCAGAATTCAACATAGTTGACCCACCTCCTCCTTTTCAAAACACTTTCTGGCTTGGCTTTCATGATACCTGTTCTTTAGGTGTTCCCCTCACCTCCTTGTTCAGGAGGCAGCAAACAATATGAGAGGAGGAAACAGCCAGTACAGAGGCCTTCAGGTGGGAAGGAGTGAGGGTTGGAGGAACAGAAAAAATAAAACCCTCCACCTGACCCTACCAAGGCCCACCACAAAGCCTTCTGTGGCCTGGCTCCCACCCAGATCTCTGACCCTGCCTTGTCCATCCTCCCCCTTGCTCACCCCTAGTCACATGATATTCTTTCTGTTCCCAACCCTCACTCCTTCCCACCTGAAGGCCTCTGTACTGGCTGTTTCCTCCTCTCATATTGTTTGCTCCCGCCTGCACAACCCTATTTTGTTTTAATCACAGTGCTAGTCACAATTGGACATTTCCTTATGGTTGGGTTGTTGTTTTTTTTTTAAACTCTGTCTCCTCCCTTGAATGAAAAACTTCCTGAAAGTAAGGCTCACACTGTCTTGTTCTCTGTTGGATGCCTAGCCTATAGAACGATTTCTGGCACATAGTAGGTGTTCAGTAAATGCTTGCAGAAGGGATGAATGAATCCTGGTATTCCTTGCAACTGGTAGAGTTCCTGACACAGACTAAGTTCTCCTCTGTTTGCCAAATTAACAGATAAGTTGCTCCAACTTAGTGTGAACTTCTTGTGAGCAGAAGCCCTGTTTTAAATTTCTTTGTTTCCATCAGAGCACCTAGCATGATGCTTAGTAAATATACTTGTTTGATTTATTCTTTTTTTAGATTTTATTTACTTATTCATAAGAGATACAGAGATATAGGCAGAGACATAGAGGGAGAAACAGGCCCCCTGTGAGGAGCCTGTTGCAGGACTTGATCTTAGGACCTCGGGATAATGACCTGAGCCGAAGGCAGGTGCTCAACAACTAAGTCACCCAGGTGCCCCTAATTTATTCTTCTTCATAAAGGGAAAGCCAAGCTTTTCAGCTGTCTACTTAATAAACTTCATTTCTCTGAGAGTAAACACATGACACAAGAGGAATGTCACCAGAACAAAGATAGACTTGGGTAGAAAGCCATAAAGGTTGGTCAGCCACTCTCAGCTGCAATAGAGAAAAAAAGGAGACCCAGCACCCTGCAGTTTTCCTGTCAGAATTCGAACTCCAATGCTACATTTCTTTTTGGTGAATGTGTTACAGGGCGCAACCTACATCCTGGTGATGGTGGATCCAGATGCCCCAAGCAGGTCTTCTCCCAAAGCTCAATTCTGGAGACACTGGCTGGTAACTGATATCAAGGTAAAAAGGCCAGAAGGCACTTTCTGATTCATTTGGGGTTATAGCTGGGAGATTACCGTTGCATGCAGTTCTCGGCTCCCAGGCAGGAGGGCTGGGGATTCTGAAGAGCAAGGACTTCTATGTCAGGTTGCGGCGCACCCCCCAACCCCCGCCAGGTGTCACAGCCCTTTCCAAGTTTTCTAACAATTTCGAAAAACATCCAGATCAGTTTTGCACAGGTAAACGGGCTCTCGGGATTAACCAGATGGGGAGAGCCCCAATTTGTCATGTTTGATGATTTCTGTAGTGTAAATACTTCCACCATGGCCAGCTTCGAGTTCCTGATATTTTAACAATTAACTCACAAATTTTCTGGAAATTTAACAATTGGCTCCAGCATTCCATAATTAGAGGCTTAGATTTGGAAGCATGAGGGTGATTCTGTGCAGTCCAGGTCACAGACCTGACCAGAAGGAGTCCTGCAGGAGCTCCTCTTCCTGATGGGCCAAGGGGCATTGGGAGGCATGGAAATTTCCTTTCCTTTGTACAGAAACGAGTGGCCTCCCCTCATCTGTGTTCCTTTACCATCGCATAATTGTGAAGGAGCCTGGCTCATCCCTTCTGGAGCAGGTCTGAGGAACAGAAATCTGGTGTGCCGTGTTAACAGGCATTATGTAGGGGAAGGAAAAAGGTTCTATTCCCAAACAAGTTTTGGAGACCTCAGGTTGCACCGTATCAATCCCATTCCTCAACGAGGTGTGTTTTAGAGCTTTTAATATTCTAATGTACACTATATAATATGCATTTATTTTCCAACCTCATGTGACTCTTTAATCTTTTGTTCACGAGTGCCTGGCCGCACACTTTGGGAAAATCCATGCTTGCTAGCTTCAGCCATCCATGCATCTGTGCCTAGAGAGCTCGCGGATGGCCTTCTCATAGTGTGCAAAGGCCTCAAGCCATGAGACAGTGGGAATCCAGAACTAGAAAGACTAAGTCTGGATCTAGGTTTGGCTGGTTCCCAAATCAATGATCACCATTAAGTCCCTTGGAGTCCCTCTGGGCGTTTCATGTTTATCTATAAGATAGGAACCGTGTCACCTCCTCTATGTAGTTGTCATGATAATCCAAGGATGAGAGAGCATCCTGAGAGGACTTTGGAAAACATAGTGCTGCAAATGTAAGGGGTTTGTGTTTTTCCTTCTACCACTATGGGCCAGAGGGAGGGATATAGTGTGAACCAGCCACTGATTCTCCTGAGCAAGGCAGGGGCTCTCACAGCTCCTAGAGTGGAGGTCTTGGGGAGGAAGCTATCCTGTCATCCAGCCCCTGCCCTGCGACCACAGGCCCTTCACAGGATGCTCAGGTCGACACCCCATCCTCAGAGGCAGTGCTGAGCTTGGAAGGGGCCTCTTCCAGGGAGGCTTCCAGCAGTGGCTTCTTGGACAGTGCCCGAGGGAGACCAAGAGCGTTGCTTCAACACACTCCCCTGACCAAGCAGCCCTCGGCCTGGTAAAGAGCCTCGAAAATACCAGCAACATGCAGAGGGGCAGAGCTGGGGGATTTTCATGCCATTAGGGCAGGGAGCGAGGGCACGAAAAGGAAAGGTACTGGCTCCTGCCCCAGTCTAGAGCCTTGCCGTTTCCTGTGCTTGGCATTCCCTGGCAGTCACAAGGGGACGAAGCTCTCAAGAAAGGAGTATCGCTCCCTGTGTAGTGCACCTGTGTAGTGAATAGTGCAGGGATAGTGCAGGGATAGGGCACGGCCTCACACGCCAGGCTGTCCGGAAGAGCGTTCTACTGGGGCAGTTCTGAGGCAGATTTCAGGACCTGTGGTGGATGGAGTAATTTCAGCATCAAGGGCACCTTGGGGGCAATGAGGCTGCCTCTCTTCCAAGCCTGAAGTCCCCTCTCCCCTCCCGCCCCGCCGCACTCCCCTCACCCCAGGATGCACTCAGGACAGTTCTGTTATAGACGCATGGTGACCCAGTCATGGGTTCTCAGCAGCCCAGCTGGACAGAGCAGGTGGCAGGTGGCAGCTGTCCGGCAAGACTGCTAAGCCGCAGAGCTTACCAGGGCCACCTGCCCGGCTGTGGCCCTCAGCCTTCCCGCTCAGACCGGAGGAGGCTTGGGTTTCAGACACATTTTCACCCACTTTCTCTGATCCAGGGGTCCAGCAGGAAGCAGCAGCTCTCCTCAGCTATATCCACTCAGCCTGCCCGCCAGCCCCCAGATCCCTCCAGCTGCATGGCCAGTATAAAAACCAGGCTCATTTAGGTCTCAGGCCAAAAAAGGGGAGGCTTTCATCAAACCAGAGGCACTTCCTTTGTGTTGGCGTTAGCCGTGGCTGAGCGGGTCTCAGACAGTAGAGCACGTTCCAATCTGCTGGTAAACGTGTTAAAATGCAGATTCCCAGGCACCACTTCCGTCAGTGTGGAGAGAAGGGAGGTGAGCCAATTGAAGGAAGACCACGGAGCTCAGAGTCAGAATGCCTTGGTTGCTACTGTCATCACGCATCTGTGGAGCAGTTTTCAAGTGACAGTCACTTCTGACACTTCCTTTGGATCCCCACAATCGCTTGGTGAACTAGGCATTATCCCCATTTTGTAGGTGGGAAAGCAAGTCTGGAGAAATTGGGTGATGCAATCTCTCATCTAGTGGGTCCTAGAGGTTGGGGCTTCATTTCCAGCCCCCCAGCTCCAAACCACACACCCTTCCTGCCATGCCACATGGTCTGGTTCACACCACATTTCTCCCAGCAACTCCACGGTGACAAGAGGCATCCCACTGTGCCCTCTCTGTAAGATGGGAAACAATCTCTGTGGTTCCCCTGCCATTCCAGGGCTCTCTTTCTGATTCCCTCCTATGGATAGATGCTTCCAGGGAACCTGCTCGGGGAATGCTACCTTGGGAAGTCAAATACACCTGGTAGGCATTTTGAACCCTCCAGTAATTTTAACACTTAATACGTTAGGTTAAAAGTAAACCCTACATAGTATCATTACCCTCAGCAGTAAATGGCCTCAGCAGTAAGGCACAGCAAATGTAGAGTAAAGATTCCCTGTGATTCACAATGACCAGGTGGAAGCCAGACTGGTCTTGATGTTAGGGACCCAGGCCTAATTGGGTGGTGGGTGGGGCTGCGACCGTGGGAGCCCCTCAGTAAGGACAATCTGGGGGCCATCTGCTCAGGTTGAAACAGCAATCAGTTCTTAGGAATACAGGGAACATCTGCATCCCCCTGACCCCAAAGAGAGGCTGACAAGAGTCTACTGTAGAGTGGGATAAAGCTCTAGATCTCTGGGCCGCTGTACAAAAACAGGAGAGAAGTCCCTCAGTAGGAACCGGGCATTCATGCTACCTTTGTTCACTGAATTCAACTAATATGGATTGATCATTGTTTGCAAACATAAACACAAGAACTCTGGAGCCAACCTACTGGGTTCAAATCTGAATCCACCAGTATCACTATGTGATCTTGAGGGGCAAGAAACTCACCCCACGTCCCGATATGCTCACTTGAAAAGTGGGCCTATCTGTAGTCCCTGCCTCACACCGTTGTCATCAAGTTCAAATGAGCTCTTTTAAGTAAAGTGCTTAGGACAGTACCCAGAGCACACAGGAAGCTTGTATAACATTATTTTGCCGTAACATTATCTTTTTTGTTCCGAAGTCAGGCGTGACCCTGGCCCTGCGGTTACAGATGCGCGCATAGCAGGGCAAGTCCTTGCCTTCCATGGGCTTCTGCTCTAGTGAAGCAGAGGAAGGAGGCTACAGCACAGGGAGGAGGTTACAGGGGCACCAGGGGCTCTCGCAGGATAGAACTTCCCACAGCGATGGGTTCCCATCAGCTCAGAGGCAGCACCAGGTGTGGGTCCCCAAGGCTGGCCAGACCACCACAGGCAGGGGCTGCTAGAAAGCATGCTGTCCTCCACCCCCTCTTTGAGAACTCTCTCAATGAACAAAAGAGATTTTGAACAGAGCGGTGACACCTAACATCTCTCTCCTCTCAGGGCCATGTCCCCAGCTTTTTCTTGAAGATGTTTTTCAGTTCTGATTCAATCTAACTAATAATCTTTGTGCTAAAGCCTAATTAAGCTATCAATTAATCTGCATCATTCATTTCAGAAGAAAAGCTTATTGGTTCATCCTCTATTTGTCTCTGAAATTAGTGCTCAGAGCTTTTCATGCAGATATTTTCATTAGACTTTTTATTGTTAATGGGAATATTGAACACAGGAAGATGGTATATTAATACCTTCCACAAAGAATATCATGACTGGTGACAAAGAACACTGAGAACAATTAAGGAGACAAGAGTACCTTTTTTCTTCCAAAAAAGAAAATCTTCCTAGAAACCGTCAATGATTCTAAAATTTGCCCTGAATATCTTTTTTGTTTTAAGAAAGAAAAGCGAAATGGCAAGTTCATGTTTCCCTTTCATTCAGTGCCCTCAACCTTTGGCAGCTGTAAGTGCAACCGATTCTAGGTGGAATTAAAAGGATCTCTAAGAGTCCATTATTCTGTCGACTTTTCTATAAGGATTGAATTTTTCCATAACGAGAGGCTGTTTTTTTAAAGGACCCCTAAGTGTGTTAGGTAAATAAATGGGAAACCAAATAAACGGGCAAGGATTTTAGCTCTTTACTTTTCAATTACGCAATTAGCACACGTCAGGACACTTCTGCTTGAGTAAGTGGTCCCACTGCTGAGCGATCTCAGGAAAGTTACTTGACCTCTCTGAGACTGTGGCTTCTTGTCTGTAAAACTGACACAAATTTTTCCACTTCAGGGTTGTGACAGGAAAAGGAAATTACATATGCAAAGAGGGAAAACCTTTCTAGAGAGAGGCTCTTTAGAAAACTGGCAAATTTATCGTGTTCCTAACCAATTGAGCAGCAGATCCTGTAGAAATTTAAATACACTGTGTGTGTGTATATGTGTGTGTGTGCAGTACTGGAATATTATATATATCCTGATATTGCATATATTATGCAATATATATATATATTCCAATTCCAACATCTATGCTCAGTAGCATGCTAATGATAATAAACGGAAGAATTAACAGTCTTTATCAGGACCTTAAGTTCAGAACAAGAGATCAAACCAAGGAAATGGGATTAATTAATTAATTTCTTTATTTAGACCTGTATTTTTAGTTTTTTTCTGCTATTTGTCCACTTGTCCTTGCATGCTTTGCCCTGTACTGTGAGGGTCCATCAATTTAAGTAGTGAACACCAGCAAGGCCTGGCTTATGCTCCCTAAATATCTACAAACCATAAAGAACATCTGGTGATGGGGACAATGCAGGGGGGCCCTGGTTATAAAGCAGACTTGTACAAAGACACCCTGAAAGGGCAGGGACCAGGCCTGTACTTTCGGGTCAGGTGAACCTGGGATGGCTCCAGGCTCTGGCACTTCCAGATGGGAATTCCTGAACCTCTGTTTCTTCATCATGAAAATGGGCATGGGAAGAATATCTCTTTCCCAGCATTCAGGGACATTAAGGTGCCCGACATTGAACAGAATAGTAGGGACTTGGTAAATGTGATTCTCTCCCATACGACCCCCAACTTGGAGCAGCCACTTAGAATTGAGCAACTTCAATTAGCTCTTGGACTCATGCTTTGCAAAGTAAGAATCCTAGACAATGACACAAACCTTGCAGTAAAAAGAGCTCATCCTTTTGCCTTTCGAGTCCAGGTGGGTTGAGGCCTAGCCTGGAGGACCTGACCTGACCAGGACCTGCTTTCCTGGAGGTAGTAGTAGTTGGGGCAGGGTGGTCGGGGGGGGGGGTCCCCCTCATTGAGCCTTTGGGAATTGCCCTGTGCATGCTTGGAGCAGACCACAGCCAGGGCCGCCAGCGCCGATCAGGCCTGCAGTGTGCCTCCCCCCCCCATCCAGGACTGCACATCTTCCCAGACACTTTCCATCTGTATTTTTTAACACAAGCCAGCACCCGCTCGCCATTTCCTTATCATTCACAGTCCCCACCTTGCTGTCATTGTCCTACCCCAGAGATGCCTTCGTTCCCATTCAAAATAATTTAAATAAAATGTTGCTACAAAGTGGAATATTATCTTTTGATGAATGTTTTTAAAGCCCTTTAGGTTTTCATGGTAATTTGCGGTGTAAAATTATTTGGAGATAAGAGCCAAATTAGCTCTCGTATGCTGAGGTCGCTGTGTCCTGTTATCCATGTGAGCAGTGTTTAAATATAATCAGCCCTCAGACTAATGCAGCATAATTGTTCATTTGAAATAGCTTTTTTTACTCCATTCAATGAGTCATTAAAATATTCAAGGGATAATGCAGTGAATTGGAAATGAATTTATCATATTATCCCATACATGCTGTAGTGCTTCAGGTAACTAAGGAGAGGGAGAGAGAGAGAGAGAGAGAGAGAGAGAGAGAGAGAATGAATATAATGTGTACAAGCAGGAAAGGGCCCAGTCTCTACGGGAATATGGTCAACAAAGCCTTTTACTTGGTTTATGGAAACTATGTATAGAGAGGCTGACCGGGAGGGTGGGGAAAAAAAGGAAAGTGCTGTTCTTCGAAGAGCTCGTGCGCGCTCTCTCTCTCCCTCTCTCTCTCCCTCTCTCTCAGCACTCCGAGAGTCTGTGCTCCACCACAGCTCCACTGTTAACTTATTTTTATCAAATATGTTTATATCAGAAAGTCGTTATGGAAACCATTTCTGCCATCCAGGAGAATTCCTGGATCAGAAAGAAAATTCTCTCTCTCTCTCTCTTTCTCTCTCTCTCTTTCTCCCCCCCCCCCCCCGCCTCCCCTCCAACCCTGTCACACACACACTCACACACGCAGGCACTCACACATATATTTCCCTTACACAAACCCGTGGATGCCCCCCCCCCAAAAGGGACAGCATAGTTTTGCCCACCCAATTCTGAACCAGGCTCTGATGGGGACACAGGATGACTCCCCTTCACGGCCACGCTGTAACATGGGTCGCACTGAGACAGACACCCTGGCCCGGCGTGAGGACCCTGCACTTGTCACTATCCACGGGCCTTGGTCCTGAGCACAAGCCCTTAGGAAGAGACAAAGAGGGATGGGTAGCGGCATATTCGAGGGACCCCTCCTCGATTTCGGGAAGGTTCTATTAGTGCGCACTGTTCATACCACACCTCAAAGAGTGTCTTCTGCTCTGGCTGCAGTATTTTAAGAAAGCCAGTGAGCAGCATGAGGAGAGCCACCAGAAGGGCGAGGCTGTGCAGAAGCGACATCAGGTGGACAGGGACTGAGAGAGGTAGGGATGGTTAGCCTGCTGGGAGGAAAGGGAGACATAAGACGGCCTTTAAACATTCCTTGACGATTTTATTAAAGATTTGAAGAAATCGGGCAGCCCCAGTGGCTCAGCGGTTTAGTGCCGCCTACAATCCAGGGTGTGATCCTAGAGACCTGGGATCGAGTCCCGCATTGGGCTCCCTGCGTGGAGCCTGCTTCTCCCTCTGCCTGTGTCTCTGCCTCTCTCTCTCTTTTTCTCTGTCTGTGTCTCTCATGAATAAATAAATAAAATCTTTAAAAATTTTTTTGAAGAAATCTAATTGGAAAACAAGGGTAATCCTGCTGGGCTCCGCTGGGCAAAGTTAGAACCAATGGGTGACATTTACATAGAAGTAAATTTTGGCTCCATTAGAGGAAAGAATTTTCTAAGAATTTGAACTGCCTAAGAACTAAGCGTATACTCCACAGAGGAGGGAGCTTCTCATCACTGGAAGTACCTATTCATGGGTGACCCAGGGAATCCGCCCCTCTCCCCGCCAGGCATGGAAGGCCAGAATGAGCAGGTGACTTGTTAGGTGTTGCCACCTGCGTATGTCCTCTCCTGGCTAGAAACACTCTTCTTATGGCTCACATTCATGTAACATATTAACAATAGCAGTAATAATTAAAGAAGGAAGGGGGGGTGCCTGGGTGGCTCAGGCAGTTTAAGCCTCCAGCTCTGGGTTTCTGCTCAGGTCATGATCTTAGGGTCGTGAGATTGAGCCCCGTGTCGGGCTTTGTGCTGGGTAGGGAGCCTGCTTAAGAATCTCGCTCACCTTCTCCCTCTGCCCCCACCCTCCACCTGCACCCCTGCAGCTCACGCTTTCTCTCACTCAACAAAAAAACATAAAGAAAGAAGAATAGAAAGAAAAAAAGAAAAGAGGAGAGGAGAAAAGAAAATAAGAAACAACACTTGCTCACTTAGCATGTGGTTTTGGGCATTGTGCTTTACATAAATATCTCATTAAGTCTTCACAAAAGCCCTAAGAGGAAGGTAACAAAGACAAGAAAAAGAAGGCCTCACAGATACCAAGTGGCTGATTGGGATTTGAATCCAGAGCCTAGACATGTGATCATGATACCAGATTGCCTCTCCAGAGTTGAGGTAGGCGCTACACCCACTATCAGGCCTGGCCCATGCGACAGCTTACATGAGTGCCAGGTGTGGCTGCTAAGGGCCTCGGTGTGAGTGGTACGGTTTGAGGTTCCTGGCCCTCTACCCTTGGCCACACCCGTCTCAGCCTGAGCACAGCCCTGGCCTTGGAGTGCAGCACACACCTAGGAGGTAGATCTTCTCACTTACCATGAAGCAAATTATTTACATGCCTGAGTCTGTCCCCTCATCTGTAAAAGAGGACACTCGTGTCAACCTTGCAGGTACACTGTGAAGACTCAGTGAGATAAAATATGTAGCACACTGGCAACACAACATCGGCCACCTAGTAGGTGCTGTTTATGGGCTGGCTCTCTCCTGCTCACACATACTAGCACCCTAAGTCCTCCGCAGGAAGCTCAGAAAGTCGGAGGTGGACGTCACTCCCAAGAGGTAGGGCAAGAATGAGCTATCTGCATGGTTACCAGTTTAAAAAGAACTTAAGGGTAAATGGCAATGCAGGCATAGGATTTAACAGTGAAGTGTTGGAACCAGCTACTTAACCCGCACTGTACTCAGCACTGTGGCTGTTAAATAATATTAATAATTGATTCACAGAGAGACATAGGTTTTTGATAAATAAGTGTTGGAAGAATTTAAAATGTGATTTTTTTTTTCAGCTACTCAGTTGGAAGGACAAGGCTAACATATAGGAAATAGGAGTACTTAAGGGGTATAGTGTCAACTTTAACTGGGCTCTTGAGACTCAGGTGGCTATGCAAGTGCAGACTTTCTCCCTTGCAGTGAGGCAGCCACTCCTCCTTCAAAGCTCAGCTCGTGATGCTTTCAGCTTTGTCCTTCTTTGCTTTGTTATTATTTATGGGTCTCTTTTCCTGACTAGACCATGAGTTCCTAGAGAATAGAATTATATCTTATTATATCCCCAGCACTTAGCATGGTGCCCTGAACATAGCAGACCCTTAGTAAATGTTGGTTCAATCAATTAATGGAGGCATGAAGGAGTGAATAAGAGAATGAAGCAAGGAAGACTGGATGGATGGATAGTAGTTGGGTAGGAGGAGGATGGATATGATAATTTCACAATGGAGACAGAAGTTGAGCTGGGCTTTGAATTATGAGCAGGCCTGGAAAAGTCAGAGGATACCAGAGACTGCATTCTGGGGATAACTAAATGCTCAGACGTTTGAATTGGGGTAGGAATAAAGAAAAATTATAAACATAAACATAAAAGCTAAAATGGCTGAGTTAATTAAAGCCCTTATCACTCCTCCCTAGATTATTATTGCAAAAGTCTACTAACTGATCCCCCTCCTACAACCCCAACCCCTCCAAAAGTATCTATTTTTCTAAAATCAAAATATGATCATGTTACTTCCCTAGTTGAAGTGTTCAGTGAACTCTTCAGTATCTCAGGACAGAGTCTTATCTGGTCGGTGTGTTATTCAAGGCCTCTGAGACTCTGGCCCCTGCCTGCCTTACCCACCCTTACCCCACCCCTCACCGCATGGTGTTCCTGCTGACCTGATTGTGGAATCTCACACCTTCTCGGTGTCTCCAGCCTCTAGGGACTATGCTTGCTCTGTCCTCTCTCCCTAGGAAGCCTTGCTGCAATCTGCAAACATTTGTCCTGCATGAGTTGATATCTCATGAGTAAAGACCTTCAAAGTCCAGAAAGAACTTAGATTTAAGATCACAAAGTCATTTCCAGAAACAGGATAGGAAAATGTAAATTCCTGAATTTAGGCTGGTGTGCTATCAATCCACATCAGAATTCAATAAGAATTTGATAAACAGATGGTGTGAGGCAACATAGAAAACAGTGAACATTGGGAGTCAGCATAGGTTCACTAAAAACAAGTCACACCTCCTCACTCAGAGTTCTTTGTTGATAAAAAGCACTGATCTAGTGGACCAGGAGGAGGTCCACCATACAGTTTGAGTGACCAAGGTATTAGACCAAGTCAATCTTGGTAACCCTGTTGGCAAAGAAGAGAAATAGGGCTTCAATGACTATTGTGTTAGGTGGGTTTGTGGCTTATTAAGAGTACCTGAAGAGTGTTGACTAATTAATGTCAACCGCCAGGGTGGTCCCTGGTGACACACCACGGAACACTTACATGGGCCCCACCTTGTTTGATATCTTTATAGATAGCATGCTCCCCAGATTTGTAGATCACACAAAGTTTCAACTAATTGCTGGTACGATGACTGACACAAGACAGTTAATTTTAGCAAATTGGAAGGATGGGCCTGTGTTGAAAGATTTAAGTTCAATAGGGGTTAATCTAAAGTTCTATATTTAGGTTCTAAATCAACTACACAAGTACAAAATGTGGAAGATCAGGCATAGCAGGAGTTCATGAGGAAAAGAGATCAAAGGAGTGTTAGTTAATTTTTAAGCTAATCTTAAGCTAATAATAGAATGTCAAACCATAATGCAGGAATTAAGAAAGTGAATATAATCTTAGATCACATCGATGGAAGTAAAGGCTTTTAGATGATTGAAGATTATAATTTCCCTTTTTCTGCAGCAGTTAGACCACCTCTGTTCACTCATTCATTCATTCACTCATTCATCTATCAGCATGTGTTCAGCACAAGTTAGGCAATAGTTTTCATTCAGGTGCTGCAGATCAAAAGCTTATAAAGTCAAATCCCTTCCGGGGGAGAGCAACCTGCCTGGTGAAAGGAGCAGAGGAGTAAATCAATGACTGCACACAGTACAGAGTGGGAGTGTCAGGGAGGAGTTAAGTGCCAGAAAGCTGGGAGGAGAGGGGGTGGGCTCCACAGAGGAGGTGACCTTCTAGCAGAGTAGAAATTCGGCAGGTGCACAGTGAGAAAAGGGCACATAGACAGAGGCAGTAGCAAGACCAAAGGTCCTGGACAGGAACAGGCTAGGTGGGTTCCAGGAACAGAAAGAAGGCCAGTGCAGCAGGAGCAAAACGATCAGAGACGTGTACAGGAGATGAGCAGTGAGGGAGGCTATGAAGGACCGCCAGTCTTAACCTTGACCAGTCCCTGGCTAGAATCACCGGGGAGGCTGTGCTCTAGACCAGCTAAATCAGAACCCCTGGAACAGAGCCTAGGCACCATTTCTGTCATTTCCCAGGTGATACAGATGGGCATCTGGGGGGTGGAGGGGATGAGAGTCGCTAGTCAAAGAGTATAAAGTTTCAGTTACACAAAATGAGTAAGTTCTAGAGATTAATACTGTACACTGAAAAATTTGTTAAGAGGGTAAATCTAAAAAATAAAAATAGGGATCCCTGGGAGGCACAGCGGTTTGGCGCCTGCCTTTGGCCCGGGGCGCGATCCTGGAGACCTGGGATCGAATCCCACGTTGGGCTCCCAGTGCATGGAGCCTGTTCTCCCTCTGCCTGTGTCTCTGCCTCTCTCTCTCTCTCTGTGTGACTGTCATAAAAAATAAAAAAAATAAAATTCAGATTATAAAAAATAAATAAATAAATATAAATAAAAATAAAAAAGAGAGTAAATCTCATGTTGAGTTTTCCAAACACAATTTAAAATAAAAGGAAGAAGAAAGAAAGAAAGAAAGAAAGAAAGAAAGAAAGAAAGAAGAAAGAAAGAAAGAAGGAAGGAAAAAAGAAAGAAAAAGAAAGAAAGAAAGAAAAGAAAAGAAAATTGAAGGAAAAACAATGGGCCACTGGGATTGAGAATTATTGTCCAGGCATGGGCAGGGAGTTTGGCACATGACTACTGGTGGGCTTTAAAAAGAGGATGAAAACAGCTTTTTTTCTTTTTAATTCTTACTTATTTAAGTAATTTCTACACCCAACATGGGATTCAAACCCATAACCCTGAGATCAAGAGTTGCAGACTCCTCCAACTGAGCCAGCCAGGCATTCCTGCTTTGTGTCTTTAAAAGATAGGTCTGACTGCTGTGTCAGGTGGCAGCAGGGTGCCATAAGAGGCCATTTCACTCCTTTGGGAGGGATGAGGGTGGTTTGCACCAAGTTGACAGCAGTGGGCATGGAGAGGACAGCTTTGGGATCTATCTGAGGTTTAGAGCCTATTGGACTTGTCAGTGGATTAGACATGGTGGGTGAAGGATGGTCCAAGGATGGCACCTAGATTTGGAGTCTGAGCAAACAGCAATTCCATTTACTGAGATGGGAAACACTAGAAGGTGAGCAGTTTAGAGGGCAAGGTGGGTGGGGGGGCGAGTAGGATCTGAAGTTCTGTCTCAGACACTTAATTCCGAAATGCTCTTTAGATCTCCACTGGAGATTTCAAGTAGGAGACTGAAATGAGGCTGGAAGTCAGGGGAGACCCTGGGAGAGGAGGCTCAACTTTGGGAGACATCGGGGCTGCTTATAACCATAGGGCCTTTTGAAGCTGTCTCTTGAGGAGGGGGATGAGTAAGTCGTCTTTGGAGATGTTCAAGAAGCCATAGGCCAGGGATTGGGCAAAAGGTTGGGCAAATTGGCTCTAGGCTGCTTCTTCCAGCTCTGAGCTGCTGGGATTTTATAAGAGAGCCTGACACCAGCCTGCAGAGCACCGTGTTAGGAGGCGAGTGCAGAGAGGCAGCGAGGCCAGAGCTGTGGAGGGGCCTTGGAGGCCATGAGAAGTTGGTTCTATTTAGCAGGAAGTTGTGTGACTCTTTGAAAGAAGCTTGGGACACGGAGCCCCATGTGCTGGGCCACTTGCTACCTGGATGACACTGTTCCAGGTCTGCCCCTCCATGGATTTCTGTTATCTTGCCTACAAATGAGCAGGTTAGGTAGATTTGGGTCATCACATCCAGCTCTGAAGAGTCTAGTTCCATCCTTGATCCTCTAATCAGCAGACTTCGACTTTTCTGCCAAACGTTGCTCGTGTGCACAACACACAACCCCTGGGTCTCTGAGCACGTAAAGCAAGCTCCAAGTTCCTTGCAGCTCCCTGGGTGCTTGCCCTCCCAGTCAACAGTGCTTCAGTGTGCCAGAGAGAGTGGCATTGAGGGGAGGTCGTGGAAGCTGCTCCAATTTATTGTTAAAGGTAAATCATTTGCTGCAGCTTTATTATTAGCAACGCCTGCCTTGGAACATACTTCCCTAGTGATTTTCAACCCCCAGCTGGAACCAGTGTCAAGACAGTGCTGCAAACCTCAGCTTGCAGACCTTAGAGGACCAGAGTGGGCCAGCGAGCAGGGTGAGGCCTGCACAGCTCTGGTTTGGGAGGAAGGTAGGTGCAGCCTGCCACATCAACTGGAGGAAGACAAGTCTGTGGCAGGAGGCCTGGTGGGGGCGGCTCTAGGGATCCAGTCATGGCATGGTGAGCAATAGGCCTTGAGTAGTGGGCAATAGGATGGGGATGGGCAGGGGGAGGTCCTGGAGTTCCTCGTGCTCTCCTGCCAGCCTCAGCCCAGAAGATGTGGTGGAGTCAGCTTGGGGAGATCAGAGACCGAGGGGCAGGAGAGAGCAACCCACCACTGCTCCCACCCCCCACCCCCACACCACCACTACCATCGCCCCTACCGCCATCCACCCCCCCCCCCGCCACTTACTCCCCCCAAGCAGTGGGCTGTGTTGCTTCCCAGAAAAATGAGGAGGAGGAAACCACAGTCCAGAACACTCTGGAAGAATTGAGGACTCCGCTTGGGTATGGCTACAGGGAGGGGGGGGGGGCTGCAGGGAAGGACTTAAATAGGGTGAAAGGACAGACCCCAGAGCTTCTTGGGCTTCTGCCCTGTCAAGCCCTTGGCTAAGAATTAGCTTTTTCCTTTCAAAGAGGGTGGAAGTCACTGTTTTCTTGTCTTAGTTGATGAACAGATTCTGGGTGGCAGGAGTCACCATAGAAACAGGTGCTATCTTAAGCAAATGAGCCTTATTAACCTTAAGAGTGGTGGAGTTTTCACAAGATTGCACATATAGGGTAGGAGGAGAGCTGGGTTTGGTTGGGGGAGGGCCACGGTGCTGGGGAGCCGTGCTGCGATGGCTCTGGGTGTGGATGTGAGTGCGTGTGTGTGTACATGTGCATGCATGTGTGTAGATGCATGTCTGCATGTGCTTTTGTAAAACCATTTGGCAGGGAGTGAGCTCATGCTGCTGCCTTTTCCCTAAGAAATACACACATCCCCCAAAGAAACTTTGATCTGCTTGGGAACTGGCCTCCAGGTAGCAGAGGTCAAGAGCCCAGCCTCCACCCCTAATGCTTTCTCCCAATGCTGTTTCTAGTCTCTGCATCTCCTGCATGTCGGAAACAGGTGCCTTCCCTGAGGACCTGGCCACCAGTTAGCAGGGACCTCTGCTCCAGGAGGCCGTGTGGCACGAGGGTAGAAGCAAGAATATTGACATCAGGAGGACCTGGGTCCCTATGGCTGCTCTGTGATTCTGAACCAGTCACCTGCCTCCGTGAGCCCCAATCTGTAAAAGGCAGAAACACAGGGCTTAGGTGAGGCTCAGATGAGACGAAGGATACATGGGTGGAGTGTCCCATAGTCCTCCCCCTGTGAGGAAGGCAGTGTGTGTGGGGGGTCTTTTCTCTCAAGCACAGCTGTGACCTCACATAGATTTTCCAAACCAAGGTGTCTTTCCCCAGCATTATTCCATCTTACAGGTCTCCACTCGTAGTTGCTGTGCTAGGTCATGGGGGAGGACGAAGAGCCTGCCCTGAAGGGGTTATCACCATTTGGGGGCAGGAGAAAGACTTAAAAACTAAGGACCACCATCAGGAAGTATGGAATCAGGTAGACAGCAGCTCAAAGGGAGTGGGCAGGGAGAGGGCAGGGAAGAGAGGTGGCCAGGGCTCTGACAGCCAGGTGGGGCTGGGGTGGGCAGGAGGAGATGGCCAAGAAAGGGGGGCATATATTCATCTCTTGAGGCAAAGTCAGCCAAATTCTGGGCTGCTCCCACATTGTGAAGGGTAAACAATGAGCTGGCGCTCTCCCACAGACTCTGGGAGTCTTGCATCTTGGCTCCAAGAAGTAAGTCTGCTGCCCTCTGCAGCACCGCCTTGGGCAGGACAGTCAACCCTCCCAGTCTGGCTCCAATTCTGGGAAATAAACTTGAACTGCCATCCCAGGGGCCCTGAGGACTAGTCCTATGAGGCCCTGCTATGAACCCCTACAGCCTGTTTTCCCCAGGAGAAAAGATGGGACCAGCCTGGCCTGGGAGGGCACAGCGCTGGGGCACCTTTATTTTCCTTTGCCATGAGGCATAAAGGGTCCCAAAACGTGCCTAAAGCTGGGAGGGGCTTGGCATCGTGGCTGACAGACCAGTCCCTCCCTCGTAGATTCTAGATCTCTAGAGTTGGAAGGTCCTAATCCTCCATTTTACAGATGAAGAAACCTGAGTCCCAAGGTCATCTGAGCTCATGGTGCAGGGCGTGGACCAGAATTGAGTCCTCTGGCTCTTTCCTTTCACTGCCCCAAGCTTGCTGAACAAGAGAAGCCACTGACAGGCATGTGCCCTGTGGGCCCGGGGCACCTGCTGGGTAACTGACTGGGTCCCCAGAGAAAGGGACCTCTTCCCTGGGCTGTTCGGGTCTCACCTCCTCCCCATCTCCAAATCAAAATGTGGCCTGTCATGAGCTTCACCTGGCGCCAGCCACGGACTGGGATTATACAGGTCCTGGGAAAGTTCTTCCCAGTCCACCTACCCCTGTCTCCCAAACTCTCTCCCTGCTGGCTTTAGAGATGCTTAAAATTCCTTAATGGCAGGGAGAGCACTGGGCCACAACTGAAGACAAGGCTGGAAAGGCTGCTTACTAGGGGAGAGGTCATGGATAGGTTTAGGCTCCAAACCCGAAGAGGCCATAAACAATGCCGGAGTCTTGGCTGGGCCACTCAGAGCAAACCAGAGCAGAAGGCCACTGGGCAGTGAAGCAAAGTGAGACACGGGGGAGGAGGAGCAGTGGGGAAGAGTCGAGGTAAAGGAGGAGGATCTGAATCTAGGTCTGTCTCCCAAGAAGTTTCTCCTATACCAGCTGCCCGAAAATATGATGGCTGCTCCCCTTCCCATGGGAGATGATGCAATAATCAATGCCATTGGAAGGAGTTTTATTCCTTATAATCCTCATTCCTCATTCCTCAAAAGAGGACGGGACACACCATACATGCCACGCCACAGAGGGCCGCATGGGCAAATGTCCAGTCAAGAGGCAGAAGGAGCAAGAGGCAAGCGTGGCCCAGAGTCTTTTATCTGTGACTTCTACTGGAAAGATTTGGCATGGGCGAGGCAGGGGAGGCAAGTTTGAGCAGTTTTAGGACTGAGAGTTTGTATCATCTCGATGGGCTCTGGGCTATGATGGAGTCTCTAGTCACCTGGTACCTGGCCCCCGGGTGCTTAGGACAGGGGAATATTGGCTTGGTGTGTTCGATGTAGGATGTGGTTGGCAGTGTGGGCTTTGCATTGGTTGATCTGCATAGTGAGTTGTTTGCTATTTCTAGGAATTAGCTAGCCCCGAGAAGGACAGTCTCTCCAGGATTAGCAAACCCTTGGGATACCAGAGCATCATTAAATACAGAAAGTGAAAAAAACCTGATTAATACACCCAGAGCCCACTTCTGGAGAGAAGCTCTTTTTAAAAGTTTTGCTCAAAACTCCAGCCTCCTTAAGACTCTAAGCCCCCTCCCCTCGTCTGGCCTCCTACTTAGCACTTAGTCTGTGCCGCACAATTTAGCACTGGATTCCACGCTGTCTTGTTTCCTAGTTGTCCCAGGGCACTTGCCCTAGTTTCCCAGCCCCGTGGGAAGACTCTGCTCCCCTCCTCCTGCCCTGGCACACATCTGGCCCTCTATCCGGAACAGAGCCATCGTCGTTGCCATTAGCCCTTCCCGGCCACCATCCCAGCCTGGGTACTCACCCTGGCCACCTCCCCTTTCATGCATCTCCTGGCCAGGCTGTCACAATACACTGCATCGTCCCACCCACAGATAACAGCAAGGCTCTTTTTTCCCACTCCTCTGACCACACGAACTCTGCAACAGTCTGCCAGCAGCCTCTTCCAGCAAACAGACACCCTCCATCAACTGAGCACCTACCACTGGACGCCACTTCTGCTCCCCACTGGTGACTTACTCCCACCTACAAACCTCTCCTTCTGCCATTCCCTTACCTAAAATGTCCACACCTCTCTTCCCGCCCAAATCCATGTCCACTACATTTCCAAACTCAGCTTAAAGCCCACCACATGC
This sequence comes from Canis lupus dingo, assembly GCF_003254725.2. Taxonomy (NCBI): domain Eukaryota; kingdom Metazoa; phylum Chordata; class Mammalia; order Carnivora; family Canidae; genus Canis; species Canis lupus. The sequence continues at coordinate 34,553,110 of NC_064267.1, forward strand.
CCTTCCAAATCACACTGAACTCCTGTTGAGCAGTTCACTGACTTGGAGTGGGATCGTTCATCCTTCTGGATGCTCTCCCAGGGGAAATGAAGAGCTGGCCTGCATGGTCCCCTCATCCCCTTTCAGTTCTAACCATCTGCCGACATTCTCTATAGAACGATTCCTTGGTATGTGGCAAGTATTTCTTCTTAGGCAGCATATAGGGAAAGAATAGGGCTTTTATGCTTGGCGTAAAAAGAGCCTCTCCACAGAGCCAATGCAGCGTGCTGCCCAGAGGAAGCCTCCACAGCTGCTTATTATTGACCATATAGCCTAGTTATGATAGCAAGAGACAATGGCTTTCAACTCAAATACAATTTACCGAGCACCCCTTCTGATTCAGCGCTCTGCTGGGCATTGTGGGGGCTCTAAAAGGGTAGAATTAAATTCCTGCCCTCAAGGAACTCAAACTCAGTAGGGAAATGAGTTATACACACACACACACACACACACACACACACACACACACACACCTATATACCATGTGAAAATTGCCAGGGGAATCGGGTGAATCTATAGGTTAAAGAGCCAACTTGAGTCACTGCTTTTAATCTTTACTTTGGGTTTGCCAGCACTCAACTCAAAGTATCTGACAATATGCCAGTGTAAAGCGATCCATAAAGATGGAGTGTCCACCATGGTGCAGGCACTAACTACCCCAGGCACGTTGGCTCTGGAGACCAATCCCACCTTTGGAATTTAGCCAATATCCTTCCAATTTTAAATATCGCTACCCTGTCCTCTTAACCATAGAAATGCTCAGAAAGTCCACATTTCAGCATACAAACTCTACCTCTTAAAGTGCCTTTGATACTTGGAAGGACCACAGAAATATTTTCAACATATGTGTTGATTTGGGGTTCAGAAAACATGATAAATCCATTTATATTTTATATGAATAAACAGTCGAAAATATTGACAAATAAACTACCCAATAAATGTAAATAATTTCAATAAAAAAAACTTCCATGGAGAATATGAAAGACTCTAATATATGGAAAGATAAGTTTCCAAATCAATATTTTCCAAATTAATTTTTATATGTGCTCTTCGTTGATAAGCAAGGGATTTTTACTAGAACTTGACAAAATGATTTTTATTGGAACTTAAAGTTACTTTAAGATATTAATACAGGCTATAAAACTATAATTATTAAAACATATGGTACTGGTGAGTGAATACACAGACATCACTGAGATTGAAGAAAAGGATAGGAAACAAATTAAAACAGCATCTGATAAAGGAGTCATCTCAAAATCAAAGAGAAAGGGTTGATTATTTCATAAATGGTTTGGGGATGATTGGCTAATCATTTGGGGGGAAAAATAATGTTGGAGCTCTTTCTCATACCATGAACAAAATAAATTCTAACCAGATTAAATATTTAAATGTTAAAAATTAGACCATAAAAGACCCAAAAGAAAATATAGCTTAATATTCCTCTAATCTAAAGATAGGAAATGATCCTTTATAACCTGTATTTGCAAAGGCAGAAGTGAAATGATTGATCGATTTGACCTTTAAAACCTTCAAACTTCTGCAGGTCAAAACCACCATAGACAAAATCAAAAGTCAATCAACACATTTAAAGAAATGTGAAATATAGGACAAAGAGTTATTACCTTCCATATATAAGGTTATTGGGAGGAGTAAAGGAAATAAAGCAGTATATAAAGTGCTTAGGGCAATGTCTAATATACAGAAGGTACTCAATAAATGTTAGTTGTTACTTTATTTTTTAATAAATAGAAAAATGAGCAAAAGACAGTAATAGGGAGTCCTTTAAAAAGAAACACAGTATAAACACATGAAAAATGAAAAGGTACAAAAGTCCAAATGAACACAAGACATCATTGCTACCTCTCCATTCCCCACACCAACTATTACCATTAAATTGGCAATGTTTGGGGTTTGTGTCTTTAAAAAGTAATAATAACAGCATCCAGTGTCCCCTCATATAATGCTGATGGGCATGTAAATTGTAGAAAACACTGATGCAGGGTTATTTGGTGGTATGTATCAAACTTCAAATGCCTTTAAAATGCATATAGCCTTTGACCCAACAAACTCCTAGAAATTTATAGTAAGGGAATCATAGTGAATATATATGAGCAGCAGTTCATCTACGATGCTATTCATCACAGTGTTGCTTATAATGATGAAAAACCAGAAACAGCTTATCTGTCCAATAAGAGACGATTAGCAAATAAATTATGGCCTGCAGAATATTATGCAGCCATTAAAATGACGGAAGATGAATAGGTGAGGCCAGCAATAAAATACTTGTGCCAAATTGTTATGAGAAAAGAAAAAGCAAATTAAAAATAATTATATAGAGTGTGACCCATTTTTGTTGCATGGGAAAATAGGCATGGGGAAAAGAAACTGGGGAGTATATGCACCGAAACAATCCTAGTAGTTAGGTCTGAGTTGCTGGATTAGGATTATATTCTTTGGGGGCCTTAGCTATTTTTCCAAATTTCCTATAATCTGTATTGTTTTATAACCAGAATTTTACATTTAAAATGCTATTCTAAAAATTAAATTGTAGAGAAAGAAAATATGATTATCACAACTATGGGGAATGTAAAGAGAATCAGGCAAGGTCACTATTCCCAGGAGTCTGGTTTCTTTTGGGAGCATTTAAACATCATTCTGCTGCAGAGCCCTGAGAACCACTGGACCTCACACCCCTTGCGCCCGCTGCCTTACCCCCCACACCACCCATGCACACCTCTGTGGTACCTCTGGCACTAGTCAGTACAGGTTTGCTTGCCTTACCCCCTACTGGGCTGCAAGTTCCTTAGGAGCAGAAGCCAATGCCCCTTATCTGTGTCCCCCAGAATGCAGGGCCAGGCACCGAGCAGAAATTCCCTGAGTGTTGGTTATCAGAGCAAACTAAGCCTAAAACAAAAATTATAGCTCCCAACATAAGGTTAAGTGCCCGCAGAAGTTGCCCAGGCAGTAGGATAAACACAGGGAGAGACATTGTTTGTGATTGGGGTGGACAGGGAAGGCTTCATGGAGAAGGGAGGTGTTGAAAATCTCCTGGAAGCCTGACTAGGATATGCGGTCCCACCCATCCCAGCCCCCCAGCTCTTTCATTTCCATCTTAAAAGCACCCAGAAGGACTCTGCCCTGAGCACTGAGAGGAGGCCTATGCAGGGAACCCTAAACTCGCCACTCTTTCACCCAAATGGGCTGTCTCTCCTGTATTAAGGAAACACTGATCTGTTGACATATCCTACTAGCTCACTTGATGGCTGTCAATAAAGATTTCTGCACATTTGTTGGAAACCTTGTGCTAGGACTCCAGTGGATTTCAGTGTTAGCCCCCCTAAGGCAGGAGCTTTATCTGACTTGTTCCTTGCTTTACTGCCAAGACCCAGGACAGTGTTTAATGAATAGGAAGTGCTAATTAAATGTTTGTTGAATAAATTAAATATGATAACTTAAATATTGGCTTACAGGAGTCTGTGCTGTATTACACATATATGTGATGAATATATATATATATATATATATATATATATATATATATATACTTCTGTGACTGCCTTGTGAATATGCATTATGTGTTTGTACATAAGTAGAGAACCCTAAAACAAATGTGCATGCGTGTGCGTGCATGAGCATGCACACACACACACACACACACGCAGTTTGGGAAAATATCAAAAGGATGAGCCCACAGCTTTCTGAGGAGTCAGTTGCATCCTTTGAGAATAGGATTCCAATAAAATAGAATTTGGATGGTGTCACAGATAAATTTGCCTTTCTAAAAGCTCCCAAGTTAAAATTTGAAAAAGGCTTGAGCATGAAGACAGGATGGCAATGACTAGATATGAATTTGCTTTATTTGTGTGGCTCAGAAATCCTCCCAGTAACATTTGGTTGAGGCAAGGGGACAAGAAGGGAAAGGCTGAGGATCACCTGTACAGCCTCCTCTCCTTCCTCTTCCACCCCCAGCCCACCCCAGAAAGCCCATGGAATTCAGTTTTCTCTTGGAGGGGGGGTGGGGCGGTCTGCATGAAGGCAGCATTTAGATTGATGGTGCCTGTGAAGTTACTCAGTTTAGCTATTTATTCTCCTGGGCCACCGGCCAATCAAAGGGCGCTGGCTGCAGCCTCCCCCACAGGTCCCCCCAGTAAAAAAGTTACTGCTGTCATATTGTTCCAACATCTTAAGCCCTGGGGGATCTTTGCTTGTCCCAGCCACTCACAGATCCCAGCGCCTCATGCTAAAGACTGTATTTAAGGGTAATATAAACAGTTTGATCTTTAAAGTACCCTGGATGCATAATATCTATACATAGTTCTTGAATTTTTATTCTAAAAACAATTAGCCAAAAAGCCCTTTTTATATGATATTTGCAACTACACTGACAGTAACAGCAATTAAACCCCGTCTGTTTGCTGAGAAAGGAGCCAACTCTCCGATTCTCCAGAAGCCTGTAAAATGTACAAATTCAGAACTAGAAAAGGAAGCCTCCAGACCCTTCAAGGTCAGGCCGTAGCCCAGCTTTTCTAGGCCCCCCTCCACCCCACACGAGCCCATCATTCCAGCCAAGCTGCAGCAGCCCCGAAATACTCCTGGTGTTTTTCCCACCGCTAAGCCTTTGCCATGTACGCCTGCCAGGATGTCTTCCTTCCTCTTCCCTCTCTTACCCCATTCATACTTCAAGGCACCCTCATATGCACCCCCTCCTCCTGTGAGGCTCCCTAGCATACTGCCCCAGAGGAGGTGCTTCCTGGTGCTTCCTAGGCCAGTCCGACCTGTGGGGTCTGCTCCCCGCCTGCACTGTGACCTCCCTAGGAGCAGAACTGCATCTGCTCTGTCCTCCTGCGCAGGTGAATAAATGAATGAGAGAATGAGTGAACACCTGAATGAAGCATCAAACAGCCTGTACAGTTGGAAAGCTGGGTCGGAGGTTAACGCAAGGGGGCTTCAGTGTAAGGAAGACTGCGGCTGGGGGCTCAGGGTTAGAGATGGGGGTGAGAGGCAGGTAGACTTCCAGTTAGACTTAAACTATCATTCTTGCTCCTACACACCGAGGAGCCTCTCCCTGGAGCACTGTCTCAGGTTTCCCCTGTGTGCTTTCCAAGCTTGGAACTTTTCCTTGTGTTTTGCTTTCATTCAACAACTATGTTTTGAGTGGCTGCCCTCTGCCCCCCACCCCTCTATTCTAGGTACTTTGGATGCCCCAGTGCACAAAACAAACTTCCCTCCCCGCACGGAGCTTAATTCCTAGAAGAGGGAGACAAACACACAACAATAAGCATAACATATAGGGAACCTGGAGCTGTTAGAAGGCTTATTAGCTACTTGGGGGAAATGCAGAGGGACTCTAGAGCCAGAGTGCTCAGGGAGGGGCTCATTGAGAGCATGAGATTGAAGTGAAGACTTGGGAGAGGTCAGGGAGCAAGGCCAGCAGGGATCTGGGGGGAGAGCCTCCCACCCCACCCCCGGAGAGGAACCAGCCAATGCAAAGGATGCAGGGCAGGTGCTGCCATGTCTCAGGAATTGCTGGGAGGCCCATGTGGCTGCAGGGGGCGTAGGGGACAAGTCAGGCCTTGTGCAAGAGGAGGTCCAGGAGATGAGGGAGCAGATGAAGCAGAGCCTGGTGAGGGCTCAGGCTGGCTGTGTGTGTGTATGAGGAGGCCCTGTCAGGGCATGTGAGCAGAAGAGGGGCATGTTTTCCTTGGGTTTTAAGAGGACCGCCCTGGCTGCTTCCGATAGCAGGGAGACCTGTCAGAAGGCCATTGCAGTCCTCCAGGCAAGAGAGGATAACATGGCCATAGTGGTCAGATGGCCATAGGGCCACAGAAGGGGCCAGGCCCAGCACCCTCTCTCCTGCATTCAGAGGAGGACGGCAGCAATAGTGCATGAGCATGCACAACAGGACACTTGCAGCCATCTCCCCAAAGTTCAGCTTAGCAAAAATGAAGTGAGGCAGTCAGCCCAGGAACAGTCTGGCAGCCCTGGAGCAGCCTTAAGCTACACAGGCCTCCTGGGCTTGAAAGGAGGGGAGGAGCCCAATGACCCACCTCACAGCACTCGGAAATGCAGTCACCTTATAAGTATCAGCAGGTGCTCTCTGCTGGAGTGGGGGAGGGGGGTGCAGCCTCCTGGCACAAACTGGAGGTCCCGGTTCTAGGCCCGGCTCCCCAGCATGGTCCTCGGCCTGTAACTCTGCTAGACTTCCTGCCAAGCTGGGATTTCTTCATCAGAAAAAGTGAGGAGGGCGGGCCTCACGTTCTCTAGGGCAAATCCCACTTCTAAATTTCAGAATTTCTCTACTTCCTTGACTCAATGATGGCCTACTTTTGATTTTTCTAATGACTTAAAAATTTACATGAACACACTTAGTGTATAGCTCTGTCTGTTTAGTTTTTAGTTACATTATTCCAGATAATACTCCACTTGCTTGCCAAGAGAAGGAAAAAAAATGACATTAATTAAAGATTTGGTCTGTGTCCTAATCAAAAATTTTAAAAATGAATGTATCATACTGTACATTCTGTAATGTAGCCTGCTTTTTTACTTAGCAATATATCATTAACATTTTCCCATGTCAACACATATTCTTCTAAACCATGATTTTTAGTGCAGAAGTAGTTTACCATATGGATGTACTATAATTTACTCAGCCAATCCCTTACTATTGGACATTAGGTTGTATCTATTTTTTTTATATTATTACCAATGCTACAATGAACAAAGTTGTGAATACACGCTCTTCATTCACCTCTGTAGTGACTTCCTTAGGATAAGTTCCCAGAGGTCCAAGGTGTCACACATTCGAAGGCTTTTTGGTAGGTATTCCTAAAATGCCCTCCAGAATTTAGAAATTCCTATCAGTAGCATGTGAGTAAGCATCAGGACAATCTAACTTTAGAGTGGAAAGAAGACATCCCCGTGCGGTGGGGCAGCCCCCTTCCTCTCTCCTAGGTGAGGACACTGAGGCCCAGGAGGGGGTGGGATGATGTAGGGACCCTGGGCACTCGCCACAAGTGTGTGTGTGAGACTTTGAACAGAGCTGGGAAGTGCCAGCCACTGTTGGTACCACCACCAGACCCTGCCAGCCTCAGGGCACACTCCCCACCCCCACCCCCCTACTCCAACTCTTCACCCCATCTAGCCACAGCCACCACCACCCCTCCCTTAGCTGTCTTTCCCAGCCAGGCTGCTTCCCAGAGCAGGTGGCAGGAGCAGTGTCTCCCTCTTCACTTCCGGTCCATCTCTCCCACACTGACACCATTCCTTCTTTGGCCCTCTCCCACATTTTTTTTCTTTTTTTTTTTAATTTTTATTTATTTATGATAGTCACACAGAGAGAGAGAGAGGCAGAGACACAGGCAGAGGGAGAAGCAGGCTCCATGCACCGGGAGCCCGACGTGGGATTCGATCCCGGGTCTCCAGGATTGTGCCCTGGGCCAAAGGCAGGCACTAAACCGCTGCGCCACCCAGGGATCCCTCCCTACCACATTTGATGGAGACTTGTCATCCTCGTCCAGTGGTATCTCTGTGACCAGTAGGCATCAGCTCTGATTTTGAAACATGCTTCTCCCAGGCGACCATGATGTTCCCCCCAGCTTCCCTCTACCTGATTTCCAGTGCCTGTTGCTCCCAGGTTCTCCTGGTATCCTTTTCCCATCAGACTTACCCAGGATGGGCTCATGCATTCCCACAGCTCGCAGCACACCCCATCTTGCCTCTTCCTGAGCTCCAGACCTGGGTGCCCATTGCTCATCTGTCTCTCTAGTTGCTCTGCAAGCCCATTCTCAACGCACTGAAAGTGAAATGGGTTATCTCCTCCCCCTCTACTCTGCAGCCCTGCCTCTGACCCCTCCTCCTCCACAGCATCACCACCACCCCAGGCAGAAAACCTGTGGCTCGCCCTGGAGCCTCCCTTCTCCCTGCTTCTCCCATTCTCCCATCCAGTCACTGCCTTGTGCCTCCTGAGTCTCTGAAGCCCACACTGTCTTTTGCAGGCCCTCCCCCAGCTCTAGTCTGGAGCAAGGCAGTCACTGCCCAACTGGTCACCTGCTTCTAGTCTCTGTGTTCCTCAGCCTGTCCTCCAGCCCATCCCTGGAGAATCTCCCTGAGAGTGGCTGCCCTCAACAGATTGCTCCCATACTTAACCCCCTGACTGCTTCTCACATAGGGTTAAAGCTGCACACCTTGATGTGGCACATAGGGCCCTCCCTGACCGGCTGGGCCTCTTCACTGGCCTCATGTCTCCATGGCCTCCTCACCAGCCCCCCACAGGGCCCCCCATTCCCACCCCAACAGTAACTTCCTGGGCTCCTTCTTGGCATGTGGTCAGTTAAGCTCTTCCCTACCCTGCTTGTCTGCCTCCATCATCTTTTAAGACTAAGCTTAGACCTCTCACCCTTCACAAGGTTTTCTCTGGCCTCCCCTCCTTTAGGCAGCATTAAGCCACCTCGCCCCTAGGAAACCACCACCGTGGCTCATACACTCCTCCATTAGGGAACTGAGCACAGAAGTGTAGGTACTAGCAACAGTACTGGTAGTAGTAGTGCTAGTAGTAGTTTATTTCTCTGACTCCCCAACTAGACTCAAATACTTGAGAGTAGAAGCCACATTTAATCCTTCTTATCTTGCATGCTTGTTCATCGAAGGGCAGTGGTAGAGAAGAGTGAAGGTTACCATTACTAGTTAATGCCTCTTTTCTCTTTGCCATCATCAGCCAACTGGGAATCTGTACAAAGAATAACTTTTGACCACAAGGAGAGGAAAGGAGTACTATGGAAATAAAACTGACCTGACAAAAGGCTGGTGTCCCCCCTTCTTCCACTTTGGTCAATTCCCAGACCTGGAGAATGTCTGCCAGGCAAGATCAGTTTGAGATTTTAAGACCCGTGTAATTCTTGCCTTTCTGACCATGTGCCCTGTACAAACTCTTCACCCTAGCTTAACTGACATGTCTCGAAACAGACAGCAAAGCAACTCTTTAACTTCACTCACTGTTTCATTCTTCTAGAATACTGCCCCTCTGCTCACCTGTGCACATCCTTCCCTCATTCCAAGATAGGCATCTGGGAGTTGTTCCTGGAGGAACCCGCCCCTGAATTCGAGGGGGCCAGCCCTCTTCCCTTGGTGTGATTCCCAGGCACTGATCATCTGCTTTGCCTAGGAGCTCCCTTGCCCACAGACATAGAGCTTTGCAGGAAGTGTGTGCTTTATCAAAGGATAAATATCCTTTGATCAGTTGGTTGAAAGCAGACTGTTGGAGGAACTGAACAGAAAGAGATTGTTTCTTCTGTGCACCCTCAAACTGCCATGGCAACTTTTTAAAAGCCACCAAGAGATGGGTTTTCAAAGTCCGGAAGTATGTCCAACCTCTTTCCATAGGTCCCATCCTAATTCTAAAGAAAACACACTCAAAATACCATGATGTATCAGAGTACTCTTCCCCTGGTGTCACTAGCTCAGAACTGTCCATGATGGACAGCTTAGCAATTCTTTTGCTGAGAGACAAAAGGAGGGTGGACGAAGTGGGTAGCGGGGAGAAGGGAAAGGAAAGCCAGCATGTTGTCCATCTCTGCTCTGTGCTGGGCACTTCCCACACTTGCATTAAATCATTCCATTCTCACCATGGTGCTGTGAGATAACACGAATGCTCTCTGATAGAGAAGGAGACCAGGTGCAGGGGATTCAGGACCTTATCCAGGGTCATGTAGCTAGTAAGGAGCAGAGCCAAAATTTAAACTCAGCTCTAGGCTCAACTTTGAGCAGCAGTGATTCCAGGGAACTGCACTCCATTTGCCGGCCGGTCCTGTCACTGCCTCCTTAATTAGCGTTCATTAAGGGCTTACTGGATGCCAGACACCGTTTGTAGACATTCTCTCATTGACTCCTCAGAGGACTCTGTGTGATAGCTCTTGTTCGTGTATATATATATATATTTTAAGATTTACTTATTTATGAGAGAGAGAGAGAACAAGCCTGGGGCAGAGGGAAAGGGAGAAACCCAAGCAGACTCCATGCTTAGCATGGAGCCCAACTCGGAACTTGATCCCATGACCCTGAGATCACGACCTGAGCTGAAACCAAGAGTCAGATGCTCAACTGACTGAACCACCCAGGCACTCCAATTGTTTCCTTTATATATATATATATATATATATATTTTTTTTTTTTAAGATTTTATTTATTTATTCATGAGGGGTAGAAGCAGGCTCCATGCAAGGAGCCCAACATGGGACTCGATCCCAGGACCCCAGGATCACGCCCTGGGCCAAAGGCAGACATTCAACCGCTGAGCCACCCAGACGTCCCAGTTGTTCCCATTTTAAATCAAGAAGCAGTCTCAGAGGGGTTTTGTAGCTTTCCGGGTCACACCACTCATCAGTGGCGTGACCCCATCAGACTCCCAGCAACCCAGACCAGCCCTGCCTCCCTAGCTAGGCTTCCCTTTCCAGCGCCTCTCCCTGATAATAGGAGCAGCGCCGGTGGTGGGGCATCACACCAGGCTTGTCCCAAACCAGACTTACCTTGACATTCTTCAAGGCAACCCGTGTCCCTGCCTTTATCATCTTACCCCATCCCGGAGATGTGGTCTCCTCCACATTGAAGATTGCTCAGGATCCACATTGGAGGATCTCGATACGGCCATAGCTCTGCTCTGAGTTTCTGGGTAGGAGGCACCGAGGCGATGTCTGGGCCAGGTTCCCGCAGGTGCCCCAGATGGTCGGGGAATATAACTTGAGGAAGTGACCGCTTCCAACTCCACTGCATAAGGCCTGGTGTCCTTGTTGGTGGGCGCTCAGAGAGACATTCCCTGAGTAAAGTCAATGCCATGGAGAGGTCGGACCCCCATGGGTCTGTGCTAGGTTGTTCTGTTGTCCAAAAGCAGAGCCGAACGGGGTGACATAGTGTCTAGGCACACTGGGGCCCCGAGGAAGCAGGCAGCTGGAGCTCACAGCCCGCAGCGCGTGTTTGTGGCCGTGGGTTGGTGCTGTGTGGCCCCCCTCAACCCCCTGGTTCCCACTGTGTCTCCAGCACCTCCAAAAGGTGGCAGAGACCCAGATGGAGCGCAGAGCATCTCGGATGGCCCTCCCTTCCTGCTCTTGCCTTTCTCCTGGTGTCATCACTGTTGACGGAGGATTATGTAACCTTCAAGGAAGGGAGGCCTGGAGTTCTCCCCAAAGCTGCGAGTGAATCCTGAATCCGTTTTTGCTGTCACTTTCTCAGCAGGAATCTGCTTTATGCAGACTGGATTTAGGGGTTTTTCCTGGATGCTTCTGTTTCATTTAACATGCAAGGGCTAATAACTTGTCACAATTCAATAAGGCGGTGGTTACAAACACCCGGGCGGCTGCTTATTTAAATGCAGGTTTGTTAATTAGCTTCTCTTAACAAGGCGTGTGCTAAATCAGGCACCCGGCTGGCAGCACCCAAGCCTGGCACATCTCCCAGGATGGGAGGTTGGCTGCAGGGTCACGTCCAGTGGCTGGCAAAAGGGCCAGAATTCAAGGCCAGGAGGCTCATCCCAGTCACCCCAATGCCTCAGTTTCCTTAAAAACAAAGTATCAGTGACAAGTCTTAAGAACTGCAAGATAGCCGCAGTCCGTCTCTTCCTGCCTAGCCTGGTCCTCTTTCCTGCCTTGGAGTCCCGAGCCCATCCTCCCCTCCAAATGTGTTGTTTATGTTTATTCTTGTTGCTATTCTCCTTGGTCCCACCTCTTCCCCTGAGCCTTCCTTCATCTGTTCCTTCAGCCCTTTCTGGCACCCGTCTTCCCTTTCATAGCACTAGGCACTCAGTTTTGGCAGTGTGGGTGCCGACGATGGGGACAGAAGAAAACTAACAGAGATGGAGTACCTGCTGTATGCCGGGGTCCAGGCGGGCACTGGACATGATCTATCTCTGTAATCTCCACCACCGGCTATCACAGAGATGCCCTTGGCCTCCTGGGCCCGGAGAGGTTACATAGCCTTCCCAAGTTCATTGGCAGTGAGTGACTCTGGGCCTCACCCTCTGGCCTGGCTCTGGGGCCTGTGCAGTCTCCACTCTCAGTGTGCAAGAAGCACTTGATCACCAGGCGTGTTAAGTGAGTTCTGCTCTTTCCTGCCATGGTCATGATCTTGTCTCTGAGATCTCGTGGAGCACAATGACCCTAGTTGAATGCTGGTTGAATCCGGGACCCTGATTCCACCAGAGCCTGAGCACCTGACCAGCAACCTCAAAAAAACAGCCGAGAGCCCCCTGGGAGCACCAAGTCAGCTACTCTTGGAGAGCCTGGCCCCTTGTGAGTCTCTCCAGAGCAGCCCCAGCACCACAGGCTACTGAAGAAGCCAAGGTGGGGCAGAGGGAGTGGGCCATGCCGAAATCCCAGGAGGCAGGCTTTTGCAGACTCTCACCCTTCCTGTTTGGATGGCGTCCACACCTCTCCTCAGAGGGAAAGAGCATTGAAAGCACTGAGAGAATGGCTAGGCATCATTCCTTATGCTCAAGAAAGGACTGAGAAAAGACCTAAATATAGAAAGGAAGTCAAAATGAGGTTGGAATAGGGGAGACAGAGCCCCGAGGAGCCCTAGCCCGTGCCTCTGGACCCAAGCCTCAGTGAGCCTAGCTCAGTGGAGAGGCCCAGTCTGCCTGTCACGCCTGTCCCATATCCTCTGGCTGAGATGAAGCCTGGGGTCTAAGCAGGAGGGCTGGGGGCCCAGAGGGTCTTCCCTTGACTCTGGGAAGTTGATCACTAGGTTATGAGCACTCAAACCCTCCCCCCCCCCCCCCGAGGCGTGTTGCACATATGGGCTTTCTCCCAGGACTATCTGAAGACCTGCTACTTCCAAAGCTGGGCCAGCCTCTAACATCTGGAAGGGTCCTTAACCCCTGAAGGTCACCGACCCCCATCTCAGGAAGGAGATGGGTCTGTTGCATAGGCACACACAGATATATACGATCAGGCAATTTCTGGCCATTCATAAACCCCTTGAAGCCTGCTCACGGATCTTAGGTTAAGAACCTCTGCCTGCAGAAGACATTCTAAGAGACTCTTCTCCTAAGGAGAACCCCGTGTGCCCCTATGAAATTTTCTATATATGGACCCTGTGTAAAAATTGAAGTGCTATAAAACTCTGATGGATGGTTTGGGCACTTTCGAGTCCTGAAGGCAAGGGTCTGGATCCAGTAGGTTTTCGAGGACTTGTGCAATTTATGTAGTAGATTCTGTGCAGATTTGTTTTGAATGAATGAGTGGAGGGTTCCTGCATGCTCTGTGATTTTGTGCCATGCCATTTTTATAGCTCATCCAGTCACCTTTAATTTGTTGTATTGAACCCCCTGGTCAGGCACCTTGTGTCAGTCATATCAGGACAGCCATCAGGGCCTCTGAAGCAGGGAGTGTGGGACGGCATGCCAGGTCTGGACTTCTGGGCCCTCTACTCAATGACTCTGGCATCCACCGTGAGAACTCCCGCACTCACCCCCACCCCTACATCAAGTCTGTTTCCCAAGCAATTGGGCATCTCCATCCCGTCAAGGCTGACACAGGCCATAGCAAAGGGAGCCAGACAGGGACTGAGAAGACCTCCAAATCCTAGCCCCACGGGAAGATATTGGGAGCGAGGAGGGGACCAAGGCCCGCAGGCCCTGTTCACAAGCTGGGGTGGCAGGGTGGGTGGTTCCCGTTCCAGGTTTCCTGGGCCTTGCTGAAAACAGGCCCAGCTCTGCCATTTCCCCCACCAAGAGAGGAGTGAGGAGAGCCTGCCATGTCTGAAGTCCAACATGGGTGCCTCCAGACAGGAGCTGGGAGCTCTGAGTCTGAGCCAAACTTCAGGCCTAAAAATGTGAGGGTCTAGAATAGGGGCTGATGCCAGGCAGGGCGCTTGGTCTTCCAGATTTCTCCTGGTGACTGGGCCACATGACATCGCCAACTGAGGTGGGGAGTGGCTGTGTGGGAGGCCGGGTACAGGGGGAGGGAACTCCTACCCCCGCCCAGGCCTTGGATCATTTGAAAGGCAAATGTGCTGGGTTGCCTAGGGAACGGAAGAAAAGGGACTTCCCTAGCACCGGTGACTAGTAAGGGATGGAGACGGGAGCTGTGATGCTGAGAAAATTGTTTCCAAAAAAAAAGTAAAAAGCGGTGACTAAGCAGCCCTGGTTATGTAAAGCGATCCCTGAGGAAGTGTGGGGAAAAGCCTGGAACCCACCCCCGTGTCCCTCCTCCCCACTCCCAGCCCGGTTCCCTCTGCCTCGGGGAGTTTCCAGCAGCCCCTTCCCCTCCCCCTTCTCCCGGACTCCCTACTCCTCCACAAGGCTCTCACTGCCAAATGCAACCGACGTGGTGGCCAGGGCACCGAAGAGGGGATGCCTCCACAGTCCCAAAGGGGACCTGTTGTGTCAGCTCGAAGACCTCTGCTCAGTACAGGGCACCCAGGATCAGCCCAACAGGAGGCAAAGGGTCATCTGTCATCCCCACTCAGGGCCTTGTTCCACTCCAAAGACAAGAGTTCCAGATGTGCCCCCCAGCACGGCTGGCTGCTAATAGTTAGCTTAGGCAAGTACAGAGCCTCTTTGAGGCCATTTGCACAGCTGTAGATGGAAGATGCCGTCTACGCCACAAGGCTGTGCAGTTCCAGGCACGGGGCAGATGCATGTAGGCACTCATCATGTGTCTGTTTCGTTTCCCCTTAGCCAGGAACCAGAGAGATCCTCTGGTCCTTTTCTGGAAAGGAGAATCTGAGGCTGATCATTAGGCTCACTTGGGATCCAAGGAGTCCATCTAACCATCACTTTGGTGCCTTGTCCACATTTGTCCAGTGGATGAAGGACTGCTGACCTGGCCACTTGTATCTGCCTCCGGGCCTCATAATTCCCACCCCAGGTAATTGTCAGGATCTGAAAAGCATCTTCTTGAGAGCGCCCAGGAGAACAGGGGAACCTCAAAACATCAACGAGATGTTGTCACCCCCATAACCCCTGTCTGTGGGTCTCTGGAGGAATTGAGATTCCTCCCTGCCCTGTATCATCTTCCAGGGAGGAAGAGGACTGGTTGCTCTGGAGAAACAGATTTCAAGGCATTAGCTACTCTGAGCCTCAAAAAACTGTAGAAAGGGTCTGGGGAACAAAGACCTCTGTCACCAGGGAAGGTGACCAGGCCTTGGTGAGAAAGGAAACTGTCATCTGTCACCTACTACAAGATGCCTGGGAAGCAACCCCACTTTTAACTACACCCACCAGACCACTGTGCCATCCTCGCTCTCAGGAGGATTTACGAGGCCAGTCCAAACCCCCCAGGTTGGAGATGAAGCCCCATTTCCTCGCATTTGTGCTCCTTGAACAATAGAAATAGCTAGTCACCTTCTGTATGCTGATACTTCATAAGCTCCAAACACAAAGAACTACATTTAGAGATTAAGGCCTGAAACCTAACATTTTCCTGGAAGTCTGAGGGATTGGGAAAGGCCTTCATTCCTATTTAAGTGCTGTTCCCACGCTTCTCTTGGCTGGGCCCTGAAGTGTCCCCTGGGTCAAGGGGACAGACCTGCCATGCCTCTGGAGCAGCTGGGCTGACTGTGCCGCAGAGGCCCAAGGAGAAGAGCCTCTGTTCTCGGCCCTGTTACTGCCCTGCCTCTCCGCTGCCCACTGGCAGATCCTGTTCCACTCTCCCCCACGTCCTAGACTCAGGTGAAAATCCATCTCTGTCCCACCCAGGCCTCCTGCGAGGCAGACTGTAGGGTTTTTTTTCCTGGGATCCTCAGTGCCTCTTCTTTTCGCTACTGATTTCCGGCAGACTCTCTCATCTTGGAGACTGGCCTTTCCCAGTCTCCATGCTAAGCACCATGCCAGGCCTGCAGTAGGTAATGGATAGGCATCTGCCAGGGGAATGAACATGCCCAGTGGAGACGCTGCTCAGCTTCCTGAAGGAAGACTCATTTTGTGAGGAGGTGGTCGGGGGGCCAGGGAGCCAGCCCCAGGCCTTGCCCCCTGGGCTTTTCAGTGCCCCTATATAATGGGGGATGGGGGTACTTGTGGCCTGTGCCCTAGATGATGTAAGAGTTCATATGCAACACCATAAAAACCTTATTGGTCCTGAGTCAGAGCCATCTATGCATCTAACTTGGTCACCTCTTAGCTGGCTGACCTCTGACCAGTCACTTCTCTATGCCTCAGATTCTCTCTCTGTACCTTGAGGCCTATCCCAGTGACCTCAGAGGTGTAGGGAGAAAGCCTGGGATAGCCAGGGTGTCTGAACATGTTAGATGAGCCCAAATACAAGGCACCTGGGACCCTACAGGGATGCAGGGTTCTCCTGGGGGTAGTCTGGGTCCTCGAGGGTTTCCTCTCTCTCAGGATCTCTGACTCTCCTCTGGCCCACATGGCCTGCATGGAGAGCCAGGCAGTTGACGGGATGAGGAATCCCCGGCCTTCACCTCCCCTGCCTCCCCCCGCCTCCCTCACCTCCCTCTCCCACCTTCCCACCACCTTCTCAGAGGCTCATAATTGGTATTGCAAAGATTAGTCACCGCGCCAGCACAAGGCTGCCTCCCCCACAGCCCAGGCCCCCCACACAGGCAGACTGGCTGAATGCTTAATTGGAGTTCCTCACACCTCCGAGGACAGCTTCTGACAAGATGACAAGACTCAGAGCCCCTTGGCAGGCCCCGACTGAGGGAGGGTACTAACAACGGACTGAGGACTGTGCTTTACCCAAAAAGGCACCCTTCAGATGGCACCCAGCAGAGAGAGAGAAAAGGCTGAGAATTTGTCTCCGTGCCTAGCACCCAACAGGACAGAACTTCCAGAACCTTCTCCTAGGAGGCTTGCTGGGAAGGCCTCTTCATCTCATAGAAAGAGTGGCCCCTTTACCCTCCCAGAAACACAGGCGAGGGAAATGGGGACAACAGGAGGCAGGGAGAAGTCCCTTGGGTAGAGCCACTCCTACTATGTGTGGGGCACTGGAAAAGGCCAGAGGAGGCCAAGGGATCTGCCCACATCCATGCCACATCCACCCTCCTACACACACACTTTTATGTGCCCCCATAACTACCTCTGAAAAAAGACTGAGAGAGGCATCTTCGAGGCAGGAGGACCCAGGCTCATGGATTTGGCTGCCCCCAGGCCATTGGGGTTGGTGGGTCGAGGGAGTGAGGTCATTGGTCACTTTATCAGTGCTGAACTAGAGCAGAGTTGGGGAAGGAGGACAATCACTACGGAGCTCAGAAGAACCCAGGTGCAGAAGGGGATCCAGCTCCAGGGATGCAAGAGGTTGTACCCCCTCCCCCCGCCCCATTCCAGAGGCAGGAGGCAATGAGCAAGAGGAAGGAAACAGTGGTGGCCACTGCCCTGGGTAAGCCCTGTCTAAAAGGTCCACCTCGGTGGGACTCTGTCACCCTTGAGTGAGAAGGGGATGAATGACAAGAGGAATCAGGGTGTGATAGTGGCCCCAGGAAGGGGAACTGGGGGTTGGAATGAGGAAGCTGGCTATAATTTCTCTTCTAGGTCCTGGGGAAGCCAGAAAGTGAAAAGAAACCTCCCACATATGCCCTCAGCCTTCCCAGCCTTGCCCATCTAATTGGATTCCCTCTGCCTCCTACGAGGTTATCCTTAGCGCCGGGAAAATGCCTTATGGTTGGATGCTCTCCCCCCTTAGGAGGAAGGCTGGGACGTGGAGCAGCTCTGCCATTCACAACATTTCCCGGCGCCCCAGTCACCGCCCCCAGCTCTGGGGGTGACAGGAGTGCCACACAGGGTGAGTGAGGAGAGGAGTCTGACAACCACAGAGCAGGAAGAGGCAGGCTGGGAGCCAGAGAGTGAGCTTCCCAGCCCTCTTCTGGCTACTACCTGGAGACCCTGCTGGACATAGTCTCTGCTGAAGCCTGCCTATCTCCTTCAGGGCCCTGCCTGTCCCCTGCGGGTCCTGGAGCTATGCCCTGATCCTCCTCCCAGCTCTCTTACATTCCAGGCCAAGCCCAGCTGGGCCCTGGCTCAGACAGCTCTCACAGATGCCATTGTCTCATCCTCCCCAACCCAGAAGGAACCCCACACCTGTCTCTTAGGGCTCCCTTCTCCCAGAACCCACAAAGCATGACCACAGCTGTCCTCAGCACCTATGGTTCCCCAGCTGCTGCGGGTGGCTCTGCAGCCAGAGAGTTCCCCTGAGGACAGGGCCATGCCCTGCACCTCTCTCAGATCCCTCATGGGGCTGGGCTCAGGGAAACACTTTAGTGATTGGTTCTAGACCGAAGGCCCAAACTTCTGACCAAAGGGCCAGCCTAACCCATGATTCAGGGAGACGATAAATATGAAGAACTTCTTCCTCCCAAGAGGCGTTTTCTCTGATCTGTGAGTTCCTGGAGGGCATCAATACACGGCATCACAAATCACAGGTGCTCAACAAAGGGAAGTGGGGTGACAACGGCACTATGGCACTGCCCTTCCTGGTCTGCACAGTGTCGCTGGCATCCACGAAGGACAACCAGCCTCAGCCAAACCTCTGGTCACACTTGCCTGTCCCCGAATATGGCCTGTGCTATCTCTCCACCAATCCCAGATGGCCTTTTGGACCTATCAGGGAGCAGACACAAATGTTTTCTGAAAACATCATCTGCGGTCCCAGAGAAAAGGCTCACAGGCCTGAGTAAAGGGTCCGGTGAAGGTGCTGGCTACTGCCAAAGCCATACTGCACTCCTCTGTCCCAGCACTGCCACCAATGGGCTGCATGACTCTGGCAAGGTGCTCACCTTAAGTGCTTCCAGGGTTCCATCCACCATCAAAAGATTTGCTTTATCCCATGATCACTCAAGTTGCCCTCTGGACCAGGTTTGCCACACACCCTGGTCTTCACTCTCCTTGCCCTATACCTATTTTAAGGAGATATTGTAAAAAACAAACAAGTAAATGAACACTTACATATGCCTGACTTTACCACTGCAACATTCCCAACACAGATAATCCCTCTCCCTGCCCCCCAGTCTCTCCCCTTTCCCTCTTCCCCTGACCCTCTCACCTCCCTGCCTCCCTCCTGCTACCTCTAGCCCTTTCTGCTGAGCCACTCTATGTCTGTTCCAGTCTCTGTAGAGGGAGGGGATGCAGGAGAGAGGGCCACGGGGATGCTGTAGCTAGCGAGGAAGACCACCTAGCTTCCTCTACAACCCTAGTTGTTCTGATGTCACATGTGGAATTCTGAAAGAGCTTCTTCAGGCCTAGGGCAACAGGCCTTGTCTCCTCCAACCTGCCAGGAAGCTCTTCCAGAGTGGCCACATCCTCCCTCCATTCTAGAAGTGAGCTAATATAGCTGGGGGAAGTAGGGAGGGTGGAAAAGGAAGGACAGGTGGCCAAAGGGGAAGCCAGAGGAATGAAGAAAATGAGTGAGCATGAAGAAGGGGACACGCCTGCCCTAGTGAACCTCTCTCCCAGCCTTTCTTGTGTGTTTTCTGGCCCATGCTGCTTGTCTGCAAGATCGCCTTCCATGCAGCCCCCTCCCCTCCAGACCTCAGCTGGTGCCACCCCTGGCCTGCTCCCCCAGCCTCCTTCCTTGTCTCTCCACCCAAGCATGCCCTCCCTGGGACCCATCACAGTCATCCAGGCTTCCCTCTACCACCCAACCCTTGCCTGCGTGCCACCCTTCGGATAGGCCTGGCTGCAGGCCAGAGGCCATGGGCCAGTCACCTCCCGGCCCTGCAGTCCCGGTGATGGGAGGAGTTCGCTGGCTAGAGCTACTCAGCCACCTTGGGTGTCTGGATCAGAAAAATGCCCTGCAAGCCCTTCTCGGGCTCCTGTTCATAACTGTTACTAAGCTTCTTACATCAACAAGTGATTGTGTTTTAAGCAATCGGGAGGCAGATGGGGGAACCAGGGTCAGGAAGGAGTCAGAGTTTGCAGATAGGAAGAGAAAGAGCACCAAGAAGAGACCAGTGAAAACACAGGGAGGACTGGCCCCAGGGGGGGAAGCGGGGGTAGACCACGGTAGGAGAGGGTGGAGGGGCCACCTTGATGAAAGCCCAGTGGTCTGAAGGCTAAGGGTGAGGCAGCTGGCCCACCAGGAAGGTCAGTGCACCCTACAGGAGCCTGGCTGCTGTTCATGAGGTCTCCCGGGCTGGGTGCCCATAGAGAGCCCTCCAAACCACACAATGTGCGACTGCATCGGCCAGCTCCAACATGGATTCTTCCTTATACCTTGGGGAACCTTCATGTTTTTCTACCAAGCCCCATCTATGAGTAAAAAAAGGGATGAAGGGATGGCCAAAGGCCTGCAGTGGCTTCTGGAAGCCCACGGATCCCCAAATCGCCTTGCCGTCACTCCTCCACCCACCACAGGAGCCCCAGCATCAGCATGGCCATATCCTGTCCTTCAGAGAGACTGCTGCCCCAAACTGAGGCTTTCCAAGTGCTGGTCTGGCAGGAGGGTGAAGAAGGAGAGGGTCTGAGTGGCCCCGGGGGCCCCCGCAGAGGTCGGGGTGCCTGCCCCTGGGCAGCCCTGCGCACAGACCCACCTACCTCCCCAGGTGGAGATGCCCCCGCGTGTGCACACGGAACCCTGCTGTCTCAGAGGTGAGCCCAGACGACCCCGGCCGGCCCGGGAGGGCCAGATGGGCCAGAGAAGCTCCCTGCCAGCGCCTCCAGAACGGGAAACCCCCCAAGAGCCAAGGAGTCGGGCAATCCTTCCTGCCCACTCAGAGATTCCGGAAGCCCTTCAAGTCTGGAGAACCCGCCTCCCCAACCTCTCTCTCACTTCCTCTGTCTGTCTCCTCGCGACTCCTGTGAGTGCACAGGAGGGCTGAGGGAAGCCCCGTGTGCCTGTGATGAACGGAGCTAATTTCTGGTTTGCTGGTATGCCGCAGAGACGCTGCCTCCGTTCCCCTCCTTCCCAGCAAACCGTCTCCCACACACAGACAAATAGGCTGCATATTTAATTGGAATTCCTCACACCTACAGGGTAAAGCCTTGTCAGTAGAAATAGAGCCCACAGCCAGCTGGCTTCCCCCATTCCACCCACCTTGTCTCTTAAAAAGAAATCCCCCCCCCATACGTGAACACCCACCCACGGGCCCTTGCACGTCCCTCCCAGTGTGGTTGTAAAGGAGGGATTCGTTGGCAGTGACGCTCCTTTCCTGGGCTGTAACAGCTGGGCCCACCCCGCAGAGACCACCCAGAGCCTTCTCCCTGGCAGATGGGCCCTGACTGCCTTCTCGTGTCCCACCCCGTGGCCGAAGCTCTTGGCGCCCCCAGGGTCCTTGAAGGGGACGGAGAGGCGCCGGTTGCTTGGATATCAGAGATCGGGTGAGATGGAGAAGGAAGGAGAGGGGAGCCATGAAACCCTAGAACATTTCCCCGGAGAGACCTGGGAGCCCCTTCTCATGGTACAGGTGGGAAAACCCATCACACAGCTAGTTTATGGCAGTGCTGGGCCGAACCTGGTTCCTGGTTCCAAGGACCCGCTTTGCCCCATACCCTGCGGCATCTGTCCCCAAGGCTGGGGCCGGGGGGGGGGGGGGGCGCAGAGGCTGCCAGGACAGAGAGAGATGGGCTCCTGGGAGAGACTCGCACCACAGAAAGCAGAGGGCCAAGAAGGGGTTAGACACGTCAAGGTGTCCTTACTGGGGGAAGTCAGCTGGGTTTATTTCTCGTAGGGCAAAAGAGAAAGAGGTCTGGGGGGACGAGACAGGGCAACAAAAGTGAAACGTGGTGGCCAGCCTGGGGAGGCTGCATTCCTTAGGACAGCCTAGGGGACGCCCAATTCGAGCTCTGCCCAGGAACCACAGGCGGCCGTCCTCCTGGGGACAGACAGGCCAGAGAAGCTCACTGCTAGCATGTCCAGAATAGGAACCCCCCCACACACCCGCTCCTCATGTTGTGACCTCAGCGTTCAGGATCAGCAGCCTCGGCTGGGTTTCCGGGGCCTCGGTCCCCCATCAGTGATTTTTCTCTTGCCTCTTGCCTCTCTGGCAAAATGCTTCCCGTCGCATTGAGCCTGGCACAGGGCCACACCAAACCTGTGTGTCAGTGAGTAGACAGCTGCCTATGGGGCTCTGAGGAGCACTGTGACATCCTCATTCTCCCCCACAAAATATCATCTCAGTTTGCCTGAAAGTTCACCATTAGTGACTCATTTCTTTGGGTTAAACATAGCCCTCCCTTTTGAAACGCAGCTGCTCTAGGAAAGGGTAACTCATTGAGTCTTAACACCCGAGTGTGAATGGGAATGTAGATGGGATCTAGGGGGCCGAGAGGAGAGAAGGAGTGAGGTAGAGAAGCAGCCAGGAGGAAGGAAGCTACTGAAAAGGAAGAGGAGAGCAAAGAAGGGAGCAGCAGGAAGCTGCCCCGAGGGCCGCCTTCCACAAGCCATCGCTGGTCCACAGCAAACCAAAGAACCCCTTTTTAAGGTCCTGCACTCTGGGTTACAAAAGCATGATCACATCCTCTGATCCTCCTCGCTCTGTGAAGCCAGAAAGAGCGAGGATGTTGTGCCCATTGTACAACTGAAGAGACTGAAGCTCTTGGGAGTCAGGAGGACTTGCCATCTAGCCAGTGAGCCGAGAGCCAGGACTCGGTGTGACCTCTGTACAGAAGCCTGTTGAGGTGTCCACCATGCTCACCGTCTCTCCAGCTCACCCACGGTTCTCTGGCCTCAACAAGAAAGGTCCCACTGGAGGAACAAGAATGAAAACAGTGCTAGGAGGGGGACAGAGGGTATGACGCAGGGCGCTCCACAGTGCGAGCCATAAGCACACCCCACCTTGTGTCCTAAAACCCCCGGCTGGGACTTGGCGTGGAGAGATGTGAATGTGGAGGGCAGAGCCCCAACTCACTCACTAGTAAAAGTCTGAGGCCCACATCCGGAACATCCCGTAGGTCCTTCTGTTGGCAGCCTCACTCCCCCGGCATCCACACAGGAGCCAGGAAAGCCTGCAGAGGGCTTTGCTGGCCTCGGGGGAACGTGAGGCAGAGCTGGTTCTGGATGGAGTAGGGTAGGCTGCGCCCAGGAAGGTCCCCAGGGAGACAGACTAGGAAGCAGCGCTCCCAAGAGCCCTGCCAAGAAGCCCTACAGACTTTCGGGCCCAGCGGTTCCTGCGTCCATCCTGTCCCTTCTTCTGTTCCCGCCTTTTTCTTCCCTCGAGTCACAGCTCTGTCTTCAAGCTTTCCACCCTGCAGGAAGTGGTCTGTCCGCCATCTTGAAACTGTCCCCCGTGTCTCCCTCTTAACGAGCCAGGTTAAATATGCTGTAATCAAAGTAATAATACACCTGGGCTGGTTCTCGAGAGAACTGCCTTTTGTACTGCGATAGGACATTAATAGCAATTATTCTGCTTTGTAATTGGAGCTTTAAATACTAATTCAAACAGCCAGAGGAAAACCAATTAGTGCTAATTTATCTCTATGTGTTTTCCAGAGCTGGTGTCTGTCACACTGTGAAGAAATAGGTTGGTAATTAGTACAGTTGGGTGGTAGATAGAAGTAATTATCAGATTCTTTCATTTTTCTTTGGGAAAAAAATTGGGTAGGGGGTGGGGAAGGCCAACATAGGTTCTGTAAGTCTTTGTTCCCTGAAGTTTAAAGGGAGGGCCCACATTAGCTCTGGATCCCAGGCCTCAGCATCCCGACTGTACAGGTATTTCTGAGAGACAGGTGGGCTCTGGTGGAGGCCACTTTGAAGGCCTCCACAAGGACCCTCCAGCCAGCAGGCTCACAGAACACCACTAGCAGTGTTAGAGGAAGCACAGCATTTCCTGTTTGCTCAGGGAAGGATTTGGGAGCCCCAAACAACTGACCTCAGGGTAAAGGGGGCAGGGGGCTCTGGGTCCCAGGCCAGCTTCTCAGTCTCCAGCTGTCTGGTCTGGGTAGAGAGACTCCAAACCTCTCCGGATGCCAGTTTCCCCATTTGCAAAATGGATAGGATGATACTTCACAGGATTGTTTGTAAGGACTGAATCAAATAACGTACACAACGGGCCTAGAACCCAATAATAATAGGTGTGAGCTGTTGTGTGCTTACAGTCCACGTGGAGCTCTTCTAGATGACCTCGTATGTCATTATTGCCAACCCTCCAAAGCCATGGGCTGACTCACTGTGCCAGTTTTATGTCCACGTTTCCTCTTCTGCCCGTACCTCTCGCCAGCTGTATGACTCAGGAGACATTATCAATTTCACTAGGGCCTCAGTTTTCTCTTCTGTGTAATGGGGGTGATATAGTACCTTCCTGATAGAGATCAGGAGATGAGGATCGTGAAACCTCTTATCCCAGCAGCAGGCAGGGAGCAGGGGCTCCGATATCGTTCCCAGTATTGTAATATGACTGTTCCGCATATGGTTTTGTCGTCATCTATCCAAATCCTCTACCAAAAGAGGTAGATGTGATACGTTTCACTAACTCACCCACAAGGATTTATCGAATGGCCGATCGGTACTCACTCCTATAGAGAGCCCCGCTCATACCACTTAGAGAGGTTGAAGTCCAGCACACCCTGAACAGCAGGAGATAGGATAATAATGGCATTTCATGGAGCTTCACAGTTTACAAAAGGCCTTTTACATGTGATTTCAATGCCTTGTCACAATTGAGTGGGTTGAGAATTACCGAAGTCCCCATTTTACAGGTGGACAATGAAGCCTAGAGAATTTAAGTGACTTGCTCAAAAGAGCAAGAGAACCCAAGCCTGGGCTCTTTACTACGAAGCCTGCGTAGGCACTCGCTAAATGCCTGTTGATTGGATGAATAAGTGCGCTTCCAACGAAACCTTAGAAGCCCAAACTGCCAACAGGTATCTCATACTCCTACATGAGGAGCAAGGCTGATCAAGGCGAGGTGGGGCAGAGACAGTAATCTCAGAAGAGAGACAGCCAGTAGCAGAGCTGGACGACTTTGCCCCACCCAGGCAAGGCGTCTTAACACATTACATTGAGTACTGACGTTGAAAACTTGGAGAATTGCCTTTAATAATCTGGGTGAAGATCTGACAACCCAGGTCACGTCCCACCCTCACAGACCCCACCCCCTCACACACACAGGGGACCTCCCGGGACCCTGTGAGCACAACAGGGGTGACCCCTGGGCTGGGCCTGCAAGGATGAGCAGGAGCATGAGTGCAGGGAAGGGGAGGAGGGTGTAGCGGATGTAGAGAGGGTGTAGCTTCGGCAAAGACCCGAGGAGGGGCGGAACATACAGTGTTCTAGAAGCAGGGAATAGATTCGTGTGGCTGCTCTGGAGAGAAGTGCTGGGGAAGGGAGGGGCTGCGGTTCAGCAGGCCAGGAAGGCTGGCCAGCACGCAGCCAAGGGCAGCTTTGCCCAGGGCCACCTCCTGCAGTCACTGACTGCTCCAGCAGAAGGGGCAGGCAGGGGCTGCCACGCGGCCTGCACTCTGCCCACCAGCCATTTGCCCAGTCTGGGAGCTTCCTCCACCCTGACGAAAGGGGAGCCTTCCTTCTAATCACACAAAGGCGTCCACCATATGCTTGCCAAGCTGTGGGCTTCTACCCAGAGGGACTGTGTTTCCTGTGGACTAGAGGCTGCCCTGGATTTGACGTGTTTCAGAGGCAGCATCTGAGAAGGTTAGTCTCACCCAAGGAGGCTGGGTGGAGGAGAGGGGAGTCAGAGACACCGAGGGACGGTGGGAGTGGGAGTCCCGGGGAGAGAGAGAGAGAAGGGTTGTAGATATGTGGGTGTGGGCAAGAGACCCACTGTGTACGTATCAAAATAATGATCAGCTGCCTTGGCTGGAGGAGTTATGGGTAATTCTAGTGTTCTTCTTGGTTATCCGTATTTTCTAAATTTTCTACACCAAGCATATTTCTCTTTTATACCAAAAAACAATGAAACTTATTTTTAAAGAAGGAAGGGACATATGCTAGAGACATTTTGAAGGAAAAACTGACAGCATTTGATAAGTGACTAGATAAAGGTGATAAAGGAGAAAGATGAACCAGAAATAACTTGGAGGCTTTGAGACTGGGTGGCGGGGAAGCTGGCAGAGAAAAGGGAGCTAGGTGGGGGAGTTACGAAGCAGGGAAATGACCGGCTCAGTTTCAGGCGGTTGACGCCCCAGCTGCCAAGGAGACATGGGAGGTATTCCTGCAGCAGGAGAGCCAGAGCCACCCGCACAGGAAGGAGAACTGAGGCACAGAGGGGAGGGGCCGTACTCACCAGGCTGCAGGGCAGCCCTGGGGGCAGGAACAGAACTCAGCAGAGCCTCACCAGACGCTCAGTCCAGAGTGGTAGGCCTGCCTGTAGGCAGGGCCTTGAGAAGAAAGAGGCCCCCCAGATAAGACCCTGGGTAGCCCGCCCTGCACATCAGCCCGCCTTCTTGGCCTTGGAACTGGGCCACTTGGTCGTATGAGGAACCTGAGCCTGGGAGAGGCCAGGATGGGCTTAACGCATGACAGAGAGCCTGGCCAGGAATGGAAGCTGTTGGGCCTGAGGCCCTGCAGGCTGAGGCAGCTGAAGACAGGACTCGCTGGCTACAAAGTCCCAAGGGTCAGAGTGTCATTGGTGATAGTGATGTAGGGATGGAGAGTGAGGAAAGTCCTCTCTGGAGGAACAGAAGCCATTTCTCACAATGAGAGGGGTCCACCTGAGTCAGAGTCCCCAGCCAGCTATCCACATCCATGCATTATCAGTGCCCAGAAACCCATTCTGCTTGCTCCTGACTTGACTGGTCTGCAAGTCCTGGACCTGCTGGAGCCTCAGAGACCAACTGTCCCAGGCTATACACACACACACCCAGCATGGGGAAAGGCTGTTCCCCTTTGGCCTCCAGGATCATCTGCCTTGTATCTGCTGGTGACACGGCCAAGGGTGGGTCTCCTACAGGCTCTGAGTGAAAAGTTGCATCTTGACTAGCTTCGTCCAATGGGCTAGCAGCAACGCCACCACCTCTTCCATTCGAGTCACCCATCTCCCTCTCCCCATGCGGCCCTGTCCCCTGCCCCCCTTTGCCAGTCTCCCAGCCCTCCAGCACCAGCGATGCACTGAACCACCATTGCCTTAAAAGACTCTGCATTGACTGAGCCTGAGGCCCCACCCGAGGCTGCGTCACTGTTTCCTTGGCAACCGAAGGGGTGGGTGAAAAGTAACACACAAAGCAAACAAAATGAGCTCCACATGGGTGGCCGGGAGAGTCACCTCAGCATCATGGGGCCACAGATCGGGGTGGAGTGCCCAGCCCCTTCCACTGAGGTTGCTCTGAGGGGCTCTCACCGAAGCCCAGGCCGGGAGCACCTGACAGCACTCAGCAGCGGCGTGCATGCTCTCACTCTGCACCGAGCTGTCTTGCCAGGAGAACAAGATTATCTGGTAAGGGTCCTGCCTCTGCATGTACTGGGCGCTAATGAAGCTGAGATTTCAGCCCCAAAAAGTCATCAGCCAGGTGCTAGCTCTGAAGGGCACAGAGCCACCGAGGAGAGCCTGTGGCCAGTCATTGCCGACTGGAACTGACCTGATGTGACCCCCACACTTCCGGGGCTCCTACACTAACCGTCTGTACCCAGAGACCTGGAACATTTGGGAGACTTCCAGCAGGCGCTGCTAGGAAAACCCTGACAGGTGTGCGCCTTAGATTCCAAAGTGCTTCTCAAAAAATTTTTTATTAAGTTATAAATACATATATCAAATACACAGATCTTAGGTATAAAACTTCAGTGGGTTTTTTTAAAAACCCATTGTCTTAGTCCACCTCGGCTGCTCTAACAAAATACCAGAGATGGGTGGCTTGTAAACAATAGACATTTATTTCTCACGGTCCTGGAGGCTGGAAGTCTGATATCCAGGTACAGCGTGGCCAGGTTCTGGTACGGGCCCTCCGGGTTGTGAACAACCAACATCTCGAACTGTACTCACAAAGAAGAGAGCAAGTTGGGAGGGAAGCAAGCTCTCTCGTGCCTTCTCTAAGGGCACTAATCCCACTCATGGGGGTCGCATCCTTATGACCTCATCTAATCCTAATTACCTCCCAAGGCCCCACCTCCTCGTACATTGGAGAGTAGGGTTTCAATATACACATTTTTTAGAAGATTTTATTTATTTATTTGAGAGAGAGAGCACGAGCAGAGGCGGGGGCAGAGGGAGAAGCAGACTCCCCACGGAACAGGGATCATAACCTGAGCTGAAGGCAGACACTTAGCCGACTGAGCCACCCAGACACACCTCAACATATGCATTCTGAGGGACACAGACATTCACTCCACAACACCATGTAACCACTACCAAGATATGGAATATTTCCAGTACCCCCAAAGGTTCCTACGAGCTTCTCCCCAGTCCTAAGCCAACATTATTCTGACTGCTGCCCCCATCAATTAAGCCAGTTGTTGAGATTCACATAAATGGAACCACAGAGTGAGCGCTTCTTTGTATCTGGTTGCTTGTGCAATATTCTATCATGAGAGGCAACCCTATCAGCGTAGAAGGCAGTGGTTCACTCTTTCCTTCCACTATGCGGTGTGCCTGGTGTTTCCAAATTTCTCAAAGCCTTCCACATTTATATTCTTCTCCCGGTCAGTGGCTGGCTGCTGTGACAACCACCAGGCCACACGCCACTGTGGACACCCACGGCCAGGCACACTCAGGCCATCGATTCCAGGATGCACTCTTTCCTATCCTATTCAAGAAATCACATAGCAATGTGAATGGGTATGATGGTGTTATGGGGATAACCTTGAATTCCCTCTACTTTACAAAACAAGCTGGGGGGATTATTCGAAAACTGCAGCACTTTATTATTAGTAACATTTGTTTGTGATACATCTCACAACTGCTGGTACCACACCAGCGTGTCACAGCTTTTAGGCTGAGAACTGCTAGTCTTAGTGGTGTGATTTCAGAAGTAAAGGAAGGCCATTTCCTGCCCCCAAAATATCTCTTTCCTCTACCCCACTGCTTCCCCAGAAGTCTTCGCCCCAGTCAATTTATTGTGCTTTATCAAGCATCCCCAGTGTCCTCTTTTAAAATGCAAGAACTCCTGAGGGGAGAGAATCCATTAAACCCACAAAATCTCAGTGTGACTTGCAGGGGAACTCACATGTGCTGAGGGCTGACTATATGCCTTGCACTGTGTGGGACACTTTTCCTACACTTCATCCCCACAGTGAGTTCAGGAGGATGGTATTATCATCCTCATTTTGCAAATAAGGAAACTGAGGCATGAAGAGATTAAAGAACTTGCCTAAGGCCACACAGCTATTAGGCTGCTTAAGCAATCATTCAGACCCAGTTGCATCTCCTCTGGAGCCCCTGTTGAGACCCAGCCAGAAGTATTGGGCATTTGTGAGCAAGGAGAGAGAAAGGCATAGAAAGGAGAAGGGCAAGGCTCTGTGCTAAGGAGAAAAGTGACACCCGGGCCATAAATCGAGTGTTAACGAAAAACAGAGTACCTGGTATTGGATTCAAATTCCCCCAGGCACTGCCACCCTAGAACCAGGAGCACGTGTAACCATCAGGGCAGTCTGCCCACCATCGATAGCAACACTTCCTCTGTTCTTGGTGACCAAGGCCAGGAGCGGGTATATGTCACAGGCACCAGGTCACATCCCCACGGACATGTGTACAGATGTTCCTATCTCTAAAGGGTCAGTTTCTTCATGCACTCTTGAGGTGCAGAAGAATGCCTGTTTACTTTATAGAGCGTTCCCTCCATGCTAACCACCCTAAATGCATTCGTTCAATCTCTGTAGCAACTCTGTGGAATGGGTGGGTATTCCAAGGCCCCTTTTGTAAATGAGAAGGCAAATGCTCGGGAGTTCAGCAAATCGCCACGAGTCTGCAAGCTCTGTGAGGGCAGAGGTCATATCCCTACTCGATGTCACCTATTGCCAAGTGTCTACTACGAACGTGGCACACACTGGGTGTGCTACTACCTGTCGGTCACTCGGAGGTGTATGACCAGGTCTGCATGCCCCTGAAGAGTATGTCCTCATCACAGGTGGCCTCACTGCAACAAGACAGGGCCTATACTCTGGGGAAGGCACTCTGGGGAAGGAGACAGAAGCTTTAGAAGGAAGGGGGGGGGGGTGTGTTTCAGTTAAGCCAAAGAGCTAGTTGCCTATTATAGGTATTAGTGTGAGGCAAGAGCTCTTTCTCAAAAATGACCCTGCACCAGTCATAATTCCACCATTATATGTTTACTCCTTTGGGTCTTACATGTTGAGGGGCCTGGCTGCACAGTTCACCAAACCCACTCTGTGTCAGGCATGGATGTAATGCAGTGTTGTCCTTGGGGTCCAGAGAAGAAGTGCAAAGCCCATAATTGCCTCGGGCCATGGAGAGAGCCCACCCTGGGTTTGGGGCTAACATTGAGGAGGCACTTAGAAGGGTGCCTGGCATGGAGCATTGGTGAGATATTTACATACTTATATGCACACACCCTAGGGGGCTTGTACAGGATCCTAAGATGATGGGGGATCTTGCGGAAGAGGTCTCTGCAGGACAGTGACAACGTCGAAGTCATGCTCTATTGTGCTAACTTCAGCATCAGTGATGGGAGGGGTGGACATATGGAGGGACAGTAGGCCTGGCAACTAACAGTATATTCTGGAAGATTCTCAGATCATCAGCTAGCACCCTAGCATATCTCAGCAGGGAGTGACCTGGACTTGAAGAGAGACCACTGTAGAAGGTGGGGTCGGCTCGAGAGGAAAAAGTGTGTCCCAGAGAAGCGGACAGATAGATACAAAGGCAGCCTTCTCAATTTGCCCAGGTGGAGGGGCCGCGGGTGTGTAGCTGTTTTGGGGGGTGGGGTGCACGTGCACACGCATACACATGCAGAGATGTGCATGTGTGCACGCACATGAATTAGATTCAAGAATGAAGAGCTTGGGCAGCCCGCGTGGCTCAGCGGTTTAGCACCTGCCTCTGGCCCAGGGCGGGATCCTGGGGTCCCAGGATCGAGTCCCACGTCAGGCTCCTTGCATAGAGCCTGCTTCTCCCTCTGCCTGTGTCTCTGCCTCTCTCTCTCTCTCTCTCTCTCTCTCTCTCTATCTCTCTCTGTCTCTCATGAATAAATAAATAAAATCTTAAAAAAAAAAAAAGAACGGGGAGCTTTAAAAAAAATTCATACCTGGGTCCCCTCCACCCAGTGGAATCCCCATCTCATGCAACAAGCACAGGGTGTTCTGGGGGCTGGACACACGTGTGCCCTGGACTGAAGCTCAGCTTCGCTGCCATGTTTAATTCATTCCTGGTATATTTCTTTGAATGATTT
Source organism: Canis lupus dingo (assembly GCF_003254725.2). Taxonomy (NCBI): domain Eukaryota; kingdom Metazoa; phylum Chordata; class Mammalia; order Carnivora; family Canidae; genus Canis; species Canis lupus. The sequence continues at coordinate 34,584,311 of NC_064267.1, forward strand.
CACATAAGGAGAATAGGCCCGAAAAAAGAAGTCAAGCAGGGAATGCACAGAGACACTGATGAGCATTTCCCCTGGAAAGGGGAGCACTGAAGACAAATTGTTAGTTCTTCTGGAATATGAACTCTGTGAGACCAGGGAGCAGGTCTCTCCCTGAGTGTCTCTCCTCTCCTGGCAACCACCGTGTACCTGGCGGGGGGGGGGGGGGGGGGGGGGGGGGGGGGGGGAGGGGGGACACGTAGTGAACACAGCGCGATGAATGAATGAAATAGCTGATAGCAGTCATGTAGGAGAAAAATTAATCTTGTCTCATGGGGCCCCAGGGGGAAATAGATGAACTTCCTAGCAATAATAAAAGTAACTCAGGAGGTTATACTTATTAGGAGGTTAACCTTGGTTGCCCTAGGAGGCTGGACACTGCCTCGTCTCCTCCTCCCAAAACCCCGTAAAGTGGGCACTCATTGCCATTTTACACATGAGGAGGAAACAGAAGCAAAGAAATGCTAAGTGGCTTGCCCACGGTCCCATAGCTGGGGCGCGGCAGCATGGGATTTGAATCCTGTTCCAGGGGGCACTGCTCTTGAACACTTGCTTTTAACCACGAGAGAGGCACGATGATGATCCGGAGGGGGTCACCTACCCATTCACCCCTGGAGGAGCCAGAGCCAAGAATGAATAAGCCTTGGTGGGGTGGGACATTGGGAAGGGGATTCAAGCAGTACCTGAAGGTAGGGAACTGGATGACTCTCCAGACTTCTAGGAGGTCTCAGAGAAGATAACTCTGTGTCTCGGTCTGTCCCAGCTGCTATACCAACTGCCATAGACTTACTGGCTTAAAAACAAAACAAAATCCCTAAGCATTTATTCCTCAAAGTCCTGGAGGTTGGGAAGTCCAAGGTCAAGTTGTTGGCAGGTCCAGTGTCTGGTGACAGCCACTTTCTTCTTGTGTCCACAGGACCAAGACAGTAGAGAGTAAACTAGCTCGAATGTCACTTCTTAAAAGGACACTGATCCTATTGTGAGGGCTCTACCCTTATGACCTAATCAACTCCCAAAGGACCTACCTCCAAATAACATTACACTGGGGGTAGGATTTCAGCATGCAAATTTGAGAGGGATGCATTCAGTCCATAGCACTCGGTCACTTGACTCTCTGCCCTTTGTCATTCTTGGGAGGGAAGTGTTGCCTGGAGTTAATCTGTGTGAAGGGTTGGGCAGGAGGGGGAAGGCAGCAGGGGAGGTAATGCTGACTTGGGAGTCAGGACTCCCAAGGCTCCAGCCACAAATGCAGGCAGCTCAGTGATATTAGATAAATTACAAAGTTATAAAACAAAGAGCATAGGAAATGTCTATCCTTTCAGCCCCAAGATCCCACCATTCCTTGATTTGGTGTGGGGAAGAAAAGGAAGAAAGTAGAGAGGTGGCCCCCACTTTGCTACTTACATGGAAGTAACTCTACCTCTCTGGGACCCTGCAGTCCCTTTTCTCTTTAAAGACCTGATAACTAGAGGCCCCACCGAGAAGACACCAGTTGGGTCAATATCAGGCCAGGTGTCCCCATGGAACCGAGCCTTTTCCTTCCTTTAGGACTGAGAATCTGACAATCTAGGGCATCTCAAAATTGATCTTGCTTTTTCTCAACCATGGACAAGGGCTGATGTCAGAAATACCCAGAAAAGCCGATGGAGGAGAATTCTGGCTTCATCTGGAGATAGGCATTTTGAAGGGCCACCCTGCATTTTTGCTGGAATGATCCCTGCCACATGGTTTTCCACCCCTGTGTTGCTTTTATAGATGTATATTTATATACATATAAATATCTCTTTCCCTGAGGGACAATGAGGCTCAGCCAAGTGGGAATTCAGTGTGATCCGGTAGAATTTGTTACAAAGGAATTTCACTGGGGTGGGGAGCAGAAGTTGTATATTCAGGGCATCACCTGCCTAATAAAAAATTGCCCAGCTCCCAAGAACACATGAGATTTCCTTTTTTTTTCTCCTTTAAATTAATGTAATGAAGGGTGTGTTGTTTCCTCCATTTTTGCCTATTTAATTTGCTATTTTTTTGAGACAATAAGCAAACTAACAGTAGGAGTTAAATAATTTGTTAAAGGGTGGGGACTAGAGTGGAGTTGGGATTTGGGAAGGGGGCTGGGGGAACTAGAATCTGCCAGTAGCAGCAATAAATGCAGAGTTATGCCTCAGGCATAATATATCAAAGAAAATATAATGCATCCAGCTTAAAACTAATGATTGCCATATAATTAGATGAGAAGCATTGTGCTATAAATGTGTATTCTTTAGCGTGCTGTGATTTTACTGTAAAAAAAGAGAGAGAGAGAGAGAGAGCAAGAGAGAGAGCGAGAAAGGAGACAGAAAAACACAGAGCCCAGCAACATACTATAAAAAGAACCTTCTGTTGACTTCTCTACTGTTTAGTATTCCTTGGCTGTTCTCCCTTGGGAGTGTGTAATTAGTACTTTATGAAGAGTACATTTAAAGCAGTTTAATATTCACCTCATTCAATCTGAAACAATGTGATCCATGCTTAGACAAATCAGTGCTCCTTGCTGACATAATCTGTCAGAACATTACCTCTGAAAAGACCTTTCAAGAGGTTTGGATGTTAATTAGTTGTCTATCATGTATAAACAGAGCAGTGAGCAGAAGGGGCTCCGACAGGCCAGAGGGATACGTTGGGAAATGCATTTTGTATGAACACGGCTTGCAGGGGGGTCTTCTGGCTCTCCCCGCCTCTCCCTACACCCCCGCCTCCCCGTGTGTCAGCAGCCACATCGGCTTTGGACCTCTTCCGGGCGAGAAAAGAGCTTTCCAGTTGGCTTCACAGGGCACAGCTGGCCCCCAGAGGGGACTGCGAATGCTAAAGGGGTTCCCCCACGCACCACCCAGCCACCCCTGCCCGTGAGGTCCTGTGGCTCCCGGGGACAGGGCCACCTGCGAGGTGTGGCAGGAAGCATGACCTCACAGATCCACTTGGGCTTGCTGGGAGCCTCCAGGCTTTGGGGCCAGGCTGGGTCCCGCCTCCCGTGGGTGCAGAGGGCCAGGAGGAGACAGAGGAGCCAGGCATCCTCATGCATACATCCCCACTCACCTGAAGGCTCTCCTCCTCTGGGAAGCCAGTGGGCTGCAAACAGAGCTGTGTGGTGCAGGAGGGGACTCAAACACACGGAAACTCATGCACACGCAAGTCCTCGATCAGCCAGGACTCCCAGAATGCCACCAAGGTTGCAAACCTACAGGGCACGTAGTCCAGGCCCCGCCACAGACTCTTTATTCAACATTCCTTCCAGGAGCATCCCCCTGAGCACCTACAATGTGCATTGCACTGTGTTATATTCTAGGGCAACAAAGATGAGGTCTTGGCACAGGAGGCATTTACAGACCCAGAAGCCTATCATTACAGTTTGGGGGTAATTATAAGTAACGTAAGGGAGACAATATAATTTAGTGGTTAGGAGGGAGGGCGCTGGAGTCCAAGTGCCTGGATCCACATCCCAACTTTACCACTTAACAGCTAGGTTACCTGGGGCGGGTTATTGAGCTTCTCTGAGCCTCAGTTTCCTTGTCTGCAAGATGGGGATAAGACCAGCCCCCTCATGAGTTTGTGAATATTAAATGAGATATTGCAATAAAGCACCTAGTGGAAGGCATAGGCTGTAAGAAGTGTTCAACTAATGTTTGCCCCTCAAAATAGCACAACAGAAACACAAAATGCCTAAAGGTAGAAAAGGGAGGTACTACCTGTGCCTAGGTAGTCTTGGAAGGCTTCCTAGAGAAGGTGACATTTGAGCTGTTTTAAAGGACTCAGTAGAGGGGCACCTGGGTGGCTCAGTCTGTTAAGCATCTGATTCTTGATTTCAGCTCAGATCGTGATCTCAGGGTCGTGAGATGGAGCCCCACACTGGGCTCTGTGTTGGGCGCTGGGCTTAAGCCTGCTAAAGATTCTCTCTCTGCCCCTCCCCCCTGAAAAAAATGTAAAATAATAAAATAAAGGACTCAGTAGAGGTTTACCGGGTAAAGAAGTGATAAATGGGCTTTTTCTAGATAGAGGAATGTGCATCACAGGCAGAAGGGGCACAGGCTGTTGGGGATAGGAAGACAAGACCTTGTACTCCATGTCATACTGCTGAGTGACGGCCTGGGAGGCCTGTCCCAGGTGAGGCTTTCAGAACCAGCCGTAGGATGGCACAGGCTCCCATGTGCTCCGGGTTCCATAGCTGGGTGACAGTGGGGTTCTTCCAACAGCTGAGAAGCCTGTCCCTTTTCCCTGTATTTCTCACAAAGAGCCAAGATCTCAAACACCCGTGGCCTGGTATCCAATCCAAGCCTGAATGCATAGACAGAATTAGGACATCACATCAGAGGAAACAGGAGCACTGGCTCCAGTCTGTTCTCACCCCACTCCTATCCTTGCAGCCAAGAGCCACAGCCTTCTGCAGGGTCCAGGCTGGGAGGGTGGACGTGCAGCTGCCAACAGCGCATCTGGAACGCAGAAGGCGCTCAGCCCATGGTGGCTCTTACCATTAATGGAAAGACCTTGCTCGGCCCCACACTTGTTTCAGAGCTGCCGTCCCCTAGTGTTTTACTTGACAAGAAGCCTGGACTCAAGAGGACCAGGTAGTCCCCAGAGTTCTCTCAATGAAGTCCTGGGTCTCCCCGGCCCTTGCTCGGTCTTTGTGGAATCCCTTGCCCAAGCCTGGCAGGCTCCTGGATCCGCTCCTGCCCCTGGAAGGAACCCAGGGCCACTTCTTCTGAGCAAGGCCTCCACTGCCCTGTAAAATATTCCAGGCACCAGGAGAGTCCTGGCCCCCGACCACACCAAGGACAGGGCAGGCCAGCTCGGGTTGTGTGTTCCTTCCCTCTCTCACCGAACAATAAGGATGCTGTCAGCTTCCATGTAGCGGGTGCCCGCGACACGGTAGACACTGTGTAGACAGCGCCCTAGTGTCAGTATAGCCACAGGCAGGCGATAAACGAAGTCTGAGGAGGCTGAATGAGTGGTCCTAAGGCACACAGCTAAATGGGTTCTAGGCTTTTCTATTTCCAAACTCCCCTCCACCTACCTTTATACTAGACTAGGGGCAGCAAATTTCTTCTCCAGGCCAAATTGGCCTGTTTCTGCAGGACCTGTGAGCCAAGGGTGGCTCTTATATTTTTAAAGAGTTGGAATGCAAAGATCATTTGACCAAAACCCCGTGGCGCCTTCAAATCCCTACTCCGTGAGCCTTTGCAGAGAGTTTGCTGACCCCACACCAGAGCCCACAGGGCCACTCAGGTGACTTTCGATTCAGTCCCAGACACAGGGAGCTAGAGATACCAAGTGAAAAAAGGCCACAGTGGTTAAGTGAGACATTTGACCAGGACCGTCCTGCTGGGTGAGCCACCACTTCAAAACCATTTTTTTAAAGGTGCTTACTAGAAGTGAAATGGAGCTAAAGGGAACACCAGTCGTTCCTCTCAGGGCAGGCTTTGTAATTTATGATGAAATATTTCACACACGATGTCTATTTCGTATAGTTAGTATCCCCACCTTTTGTGTGAAAAATGGAAAAGCTGAGCGGTGAAATGACTAAATTCAGGGGGCCCCTCGTGAATACTCTCCCCTGGCCCGATGACCTCGAAGCCAGTCTTCTTTCCATTATGCCATGGCCGCGCCCAAGTCCCAGGGCATCCGGGAAGGGGTGTTGGGGTGCAGAGAGACCATGCAGGACTGCAGGAGCCTGGCCACAAGGAGAGCAACTGTAGTGGCCGTCGGTTCCAGCCACCTCCCTCCCTCGCACAGATCAGATTCACATGCATCTCAGATTTCCTCTCTCAACACAAGCCCAGCTATCTTGGAGCTGTTTCAGCCACTGAGTCACCCATCAGAAGAGCACCCTAATCTGCTGTATTTCGGGGGTGATTCTAGCCCACATCTATCAAGCCAAATAAGTGCCCTACAGGGCAAGAGTGCCTGGTTTCCCATCCCAAGCTGTCCCACCAGCCGGCTGTGTGATCTAGGACAGGCCAACATCCCTCTCTGTGCCTCCCCTTCCTTCCCAGGAAGTAGAGTCAACAATCCCCACCCCCTCCTGAGCCCACATGGGACTCTGAGAGAGTGAATGAGATCATGTCTGTGTACTGCTTGGTGGAAGGAAGCAGCAGGAGTACAAGGTAGTATTATTTTCTGGGTCTGCTTGGGCAGTTGCCATGAAGTTGCTAAGATGTGTAAGCATTTCAAGGTCTCGGGAACGAGTCCCAGGAACACCATAGGAAGGCAGTGTGTCAGAACTAGCTTGGGCTTCCGAGTCACCGGGGTGTGAGTTCAAAGCCCAACTCAGCCACTTACCAGCTTTGGCCAACATCCTTGTCCCTTTGGGCCTCAGTCTCCTCACCTATAAAATGGGAATAATCCCAACCACAGAGGATTGCTGGGTTGAGAAGTAAATGAAATAATCTCTGGCGCTCTTTATTCTGAATGCTCTGGACCTTATCAGGACACCTCTCTGTGTCCCCACAGCTCCCTCCCAATCAGTGCAGAGGCCCTCCACCTAGGTGCCCTCGTGACAGCCTTCTGTGGCAGGGATGGGCTGAGTTTACCAAGCACCTCCTTTGAGAAAGGAAAAGGAGAGCCCAGGTCGTGAGCACAGGCCTTTCCCAGCATCCCCCAGCAGCCTATGACCCACAGGGCCAGGGGACTGGGTAAGGCCAGATGTGCCCTGGAGCCCTCTCCCCTTGGGAAGTGGCTCAGAGAGGCCCTGGAGTTCTTAACCCATGATGGTCCCAACCTGTGAAAGCCACAACTCCCAGCCTGGCCAGCTTGTCCAAGGGCAGCAGGCCCCAACTCCCTTCTCTCTCCCCTGGTATAAAGTAAAGGAAAGCAGTGAGTCCCCATGGAAATGATTCTTGGGGACAGCCTTCCTAGCCTGTTTCCACAGGGCAGGAAGGGACACAAAGGCGGGGAGAGTGGCTAAACACGGAGAAGGTCTAAACCGAGGGCAGTGGTGATGGGGCCGTGGTCGAGATTGGCGAGGCCAAGGCCAGCCAGGGAGCCGAGATCCATCCAGCAGAGGGTGTGAGAACCAGCCACAAACTGGCCCAGGCCTCATGCGGCTAACAGCAAAGCTGCCGAGCCAATCTGGCCGAGACAGTCTGAATTAGTCACCAGTTTTGACAAGGAGTTAAATCGGTTACATAACAGGCTCCCTCACCCTCCATTGGCTCTCCTGAGCTGGGCTCCCCGTGGGCTGAAGGGTCTGGGCCGAGGAGGGTCCCGTTTCGGGGAGCCCAGGGGCGAAGGTTCCCTCAGGAGCCCTCCCCGGGCCTGCTCCAGCCCTGCAGGGCCAGAAGGAGGCGCCAGCTGTTCACCTCCCGGGCGAGCCTCCGCCACCCTGCCTCCAAAACAATCCCACGCTAGTCTTGCAACCCTAGGACTCGGGGCGGTAGCAGAGAAAATGCCCCAGACGAGGAGTGAAGTGTGTGTCTCAGCCCCTGGCAGCTCGGAGGCCCTCTGGGCACTAAGGCCCGCTTCCCCTACTGAATGTATTGTAGGGCATCATTATACTAATGATGATCAGCAAGCATTTAGGGGGCGCCTTTTGTTGTGGCCCCATTCAAGGCACTGTCGGGGCTACAGAGATGAATAGGACACACGTGTACAGCAGCAGACACAGCTCGGGATTCGAATGCCTCTCCTCCGGGAAGGAGGGCACTCTCACCAAGAGAAACACCAAGCAGCCGGCCCCCTTTCCTAGGCTGAGGGTCACATTTAATCTCTAGGCGAGGGTGGGAGGAGCCTGCCTTGACCTGAGCGACGCCTGAGAACAGTGCAGGCTGGGGCAACCCGATTTCCTTGCGGCTCTGCTCATCCACGGCACATGGCTGAGTGAAGAACAATAGATGTTTAACAGTATCAGTGATAGGTGGTAGTGACGAGGAAGAGGCGGAGGATGAGACTACTGGTAGGATATGCATGTCCTCTTTGGGGCCCAAGCCCTGCCTTCCTCCCCATGGGCACTTCTGTCCCACTCACTAGTAATAGAAAGCAGGAGTCGAAGGCTGAGAAACATTTAAGATCATTCATACAGACCTTCTGACTCCAAAAAGGACTCAACTGATTGATCCACCATGGCAGCAAAGGGGTGAACACGGAGCCAGTGAGTGCAACAGGGACGTTGGGGCCTCTCCTCCTTCTCCCAGTCAAAGTTAGGGGATGGTCCCCAGCCCTGGCTGTTGGGGAACAGTCATAACACCAAGGGCCATGTTCCCTCCTCATCACTCTACCAGATTTGTGACAAGTAAGAGCCGGAAGAGATCCCAGAGATCATCTAGTCCAGCCTTCCCATCGTACAGATGAGAACACTGAGGCCCAGAGAGGAGAAATGACTCACCCACAGCCACACTGCAGAGCTGGGACTCAAATACCCATCTCCTTCATTACCCTGTAAAAACCAGACAGAAAAAAACAAAAACAAAAACAAAAAAAAACCAGACAGAAAGAGGTGATGGAGGGAGTGGATATGGAGAAACTACTGCAGAGGTCCACGTGACCCATGACTCCTGCCTCTCTGGCTCGAAACCAGGCAGCTCACAGCTTTGCACAGTGGGAGAAGCAGCTACTCCAGGGAGGACGTGCAAACGGCCATGATGCTAAGTCAGTCTGTACAGTTTCTAGAACAAGGATCCCTTCCTCTCTGCTCAGCTCCCTAAAAAAGCGCTAAAAGGGTAAACCACCCTGAGGCCTACAGGCAAATTCCTGACAAGAAGTCTGATCCAGCTGCTATCTCCCAAGGATCTCTCTGGGTGTCTACTTGGGATAAGCTTTCCCAGCAATATTTGAAGCCAATTAGAGAAAATTAAGAGATTAAATAGGAAACCTCGTGTCAGTTTAGGCTACAACGATCGCTTCTCAGCCCTTTGGCTAAGATCAAGTGCAGTTTAGGCTACAAAACCATTCACCCATTTAACAAACTTCTACAGGGTCTACTCCATGAGGATTCCATGATGAAAGAGATAGGGTCTCTGCTCTTATACACCCACAGCCTGGTAGGTGAGGAAAAAGAGCAACTACTTCAGGGACTTTAGTCGATATAATGCAAGACACTTGGGGAGACCCAAGGAGGGAAGACCATCTGGAGTGGGGAGGCAACGGCTGGGGGCAGCTGCACAGAGGAGGAAAGCACCAGACCCTGGGCACTCAGGAGCCACTGCAAAGCCAGAAAGAAGCCCATCCTGAGCAGATGCAAATTGATCCATTTGCTTTCATTTTTCACTTTGTCCTTTGTCCCTCTTCTTCCCCCAGAGTTCAGAGACATTCTGTTTTGTATGTGAACATACCCCATCAGCCACCGTTAGATAGCTCAGCCTCTTTCTCCCAATTTTCCTTTCCCATCATTCTCTCCACTTGGGACCCAAACCCAGCTTACACCCTATCTGTGAATAGGTAAATATGGCATAGAGGTTGTGGGGCAGGGCCCCACCAGACTCACCCTGGACAGATGTGCTCTGTTCCCCACACAGCTGTCTGGGCAGCCCATCTGTGCTCACTTCCTGCCTCCCCGCACCAGCCCCTCACACCTCCCACGCTGGGGCGGGGAAGTCTGGTCCAAAAGCCAATGTTGAAGCCAGGCCGCCCGCCAGCACAGCAGAGCCCATAGCCCAGGACACTGGCTTCTATCCTCTGCCCTTCTCTGCAAGGAATGGCGGCCTAGGAGGGACTTCAGCGAGGTGGCCACTCTGGTGGGCTCTGCCTTGGAGTTTAACCTCAGCTTCTGGGCAGCTGCAGGAGTTGTCCGGCTCTTGAGTTCTCGTAGCACCATTTGTCCACATTAAACACACCAACATTGTCACTGATCTCATATCATTACTTCATTCAAACTAAGAAGTCTGCTTCGCTCTAGCCAGGTGTCTCCAAAGGAAGAAAACATTATTTTCAAAAGAGTTTGATGCAAAAAGATGTCCCAGCTAAAAGTCCATCCCAATGTCCTTGAATCATTGACTCTTCATTGAAGTCTTTGGGGTGCCCCTAGTATCAATGCCAGGAGGTGGAAGGAAGTGGGAAATGGCTAGAGGAAGCGACTTCTCTGGAAACCTGCATGTTTCCAGGAGGCTCACAGCTCCCTCCCGCCTCCTGGGCAGGACGTGTCTTTCTCTGGGACTACAGTGATGGTGCAGGCAGCTCCAGGTGTCCGTGGGCCCCTGTGGCCCCCAGCCTGGCTCTGTGCATGGAGTCACTCAGTAAGAGTGCGCTGACCTGGGCCGCCAGGCTACTCCCTGACCACATGCCTGTGTCAAACAGGCAACAAGGAATCTGATTCACCCTCTTCAGTTTGCTCTTAGGAAACTCAATTTGGGCAACCGGGAAAGGAGAGACATAGCAGTGATATGTCTCAATGATGGAGAATGGGGATGGGAGATGCTGGAAGAATGAGAAGTTTCTGTGTAAATTAACAGGTATCCCCTACACAACCCAGAGCCTTCCCTTCATAATACTGGGTCCTGGCTCTGGGATTTAGGCAGAAACCTGATAAGTTGCTCCCTTCTCCTGGAAACAGAAATGTCTTAGGGCTGTGTGCAAACTCCAGAATTCTACATCTCCTGAACAATGGGATTGCCCTGAGTGGCAACTGGCTTCTCCAGGCAGAAATGAGCCCCAGAACAAGAGCTGGTGCCAAGAACAAGAGCACAGAGCTAACCCAGCTTTCCCAGTTACAAGAGGCGATTACCTTCCTTGACAGCCATTTTTAAGTAAGGGGAGATTCCAATTCACTCACTCTTCCCACCACATCCTCAGACAATGTAAATGACTTTAGGTGAGGGGCAGTGCTGGTCTTTCTGCCAGGCTGGAAACCCCTGAGCCATAGGTGTTGATTCTGGGTTCTTTTTAATTGTTCCCCTAAGATGCGTTGCCTCAGGGTGACCAGACAACCATAGACATGGGTTACTCAATTTTCAGAGTGTTTTACTAAATACCGAAAAGAGAACATTTCTCTCACAAGGAAATCCACGTCACCCTTTTTCCACTTTACAAATCTGGCCACCATAACTGTGATGGAGTCCCCGAGTTTCAGGTCCCAGCCTGAAAATTCCGATCACTCAAGAAGTCTGAACCTAATGTAACAGAAAGAGAAGAGGAACGAGTAAATGGCTGATGATGGGAGGGATGGGTGACAGCAGAGCCAGGGTAGGCAAAGAGGCCAGAAACCCCATGCTTATCCAGGGCCTTTGAGGTGAGCTCTCTGTCAAAGGAGGCATTCCTTTGTTTTAAGAATGGTGATTTGTGCTCCTGTGGTTTCAAACAAGAGAAACTCCAAGTTTTCTTTAAGCACAACTCTACACACACATATGCACACACACACACACACACACACACACACACACACACCACTTCTCTTCCAAGGCAAGCCTGCTTTCCACCAGCCCACCAATGATTTAGGGCCTCTCTCCCTAAACAGATTTCAGAGAAAGAGGAAATCCATATTCACCTGGATCCTTCCATTAGTTCATCATGATAGGGAAGCCCTAGGATTGCACAGATGTTCCTGGGTCTCAGACCCAAGTTCCCCAAGGCAGCTGGGGCTCAGAGGGAGGGGAGGGCTTCAGGCTGACGACCCCACAGGAGTTGCAAGTTGTCTCTGGGTCCTCAGAGATCTCCAGGCCTCACGTGGCATAATAGCATCCCTAGGCTTCTGACTTGGGAACCCCAGCCTTTGCCCCCCTAATCTTGGGATCTTAGTTCAGGGTGATCACCCTGGCCCACCTGAAGCCTATGAAGATAAGCAGCTTGACCCTGGAGCCCCTACAGCACAGATTCCCTGGGACAGATTTCACAACCCAGCACTGAGTTTTACTACAAGTTTCAGACAAAGAAGGTGTGTCGGAGTTGAGAGCATGCTTCTGCCCGCTGCGTGGGTGTCAAGTTCAATACCTTCTTGTCAACACTTGAATGTGTTGAACATCACTCACAAGGGCATTCTTTAAGAAACCTATTAACTTAATTACCCAGGCTCTTTTTTTTCCCCACTCTCCCCCTATCCATGCATCTCATATAAAAGTTTGGCTTTCTTCCTTTCTGAGATATTTTTGATGTAACTTCTCCCCCCTTGGCACAATACCGTCTTGTTTATTTCTCTAACAGTTAGTCAGGGTGGCTGCTCCTGACTCCTTTACTCAGGTCTTAGCACTGAGGAAAGCTAAGAGAGAGCAAGGCGCACCCCGGCAAGGGATGGCAGGGAGGGGAGGCTGGGCCATCGGGCACCCTCCTTTCTGGCTGCCCAAGGGGAGTGGAAATCTAAAGGGTGACAGCAGTGAAGGGTAAACCAAGCCCCTACAAGGAATGCCCCTCCTTCTTACAGAAGAGGAGGGAGGAGTCACCCAGAGACACAGGTCAGTCAACAAGCATTTTTTTAAACACCAGTCATGTGCCCAGAATCATCTAGTAGATTTTAGAAGAGAATATTTTGCCCAGATAAATTTTTCCTAATTCTAGCCCCATACACATCCAGGCCCCTGGGAAAATGAAAGAATTAATTTGTTATAAATCATCTCACACTGGGAATCTGGAGGACTAGGTTCCAGACCCACGCTGCCTCTAAGGAGCCTGAATCAATCACTTAGTAAAATGCAGAGTGGGGGACCTCACTGAAGGATTTCCCTTTAGAAGGATCCCCTTTAGAACTCACCCATGGCTCATCTGTGCTTCCACAGCTACTGCAGCTACCCACTATGGGGTATCTGCTCAAAGGAAAGGAAAGAGTGGCAATGTTCAGACAGGGGCAAATGGGGACCGTCTCAGAGAGTTGATCCATATTCTATGTTTGGTGGCCATGCCCTGGATGGTGATTCCCGCTCCAGGGAGGGACGAGATGGATAAAAGCAGTGGCTGTGGTGGGCATGGCTTCCAGCTCCAGCAGGACAGGTGGAGGTCATGAGCCCGAGGAAGGTAGCTATACACCAAAGGGCTGACGTTACATAGAGGGGCCCTCTTGTCCACAGACCTAAAGCAAGGAGACCCACACAGAGGCCCACAGAGATATAGGGGTGGTGGTGGTGCCAACCAGCCAGACCTCATCGTATTGTGGGAAATCTGGGCTGCCATCTATGATAAAGGAGGAACACACCTCACAGCTTTCTTGCCAAAACCATGCATTAACCAAAAAGCAACTTGCAGATCTTTCCAACCATCCTCACTCTCTTTCCCATTTCCAAGAAGTAAAAACCCTGCAGCAAATTCAGAAATTCCAGCAGGACTCTGTGCCCATCCCTCTTGCACTATACGCATACCTTTCTCAATTCCCTGACCACAGACTGACATCTCCCCAGTCCCCACGATGGCATCCCCCCAACTCTCCGTGGGCCAGTGTAGGACCACAGAGCCAAGAGGCACTGATGTGGTGAGTTCTCTGTGTGGAATTACAGAGTTAGAAGGGACTCAGTGGGTCATCCGGTCAGTTCCCTGGCTTCAGGCAGATCTGCTTCTAAATCATTCACTTGTAGTGGCCTCTCTGTTCTAGAGTGTACAGCAACGCCAGAGAAAAGCCTGGTCTGCAGTCAGAGCCTCATAGCTGCCCCAGCAGGGAGGGCTCTTTTTCCCAGGAAGCTCCTGCTCCTAGGGAACCCCAAGACTACCTGAAGTTGTTTCCACCCACCTCTCTGACTCAGGGCTGATTAAAGCCTGGTGACCTCTGATTCAACCCCCCGTTTCTTCACTCACTCCCAGCGACCACCTCCATCCGTGTGCCATCTAGTGCAGACGAGTGGTCAGAGAGGGGTGAGCTGGTGGAGGCCAAGGACTTGACCCCAGGCACCTAAAGGTTGGAAATTGAATCACAAGCCCTCAGTGCCCTCTCCCCCAAGGCATCCAGCACGAAGTTTCGCTCTGACGCAACTCTCCACCACGCGGGTTCTGTGACCCAGGATCCCCGTCGCTTCTGGAGCAAAAGAGAAGGCATCGTCTTCTCTTTACACTGTGGCCACGTCCCATCACATACTGGCTGGAGGGCTTCTCTCCTCTGCCCTCAGAGGGCTCCTCTCAGTGGTCCCTCCAACCTCAGCCATAGGCCTGGAGCCTCCCTCACACCCAGGGAGCCTGAGAACAGCCCTGTCTTGAGGGATTCCCACCCCCCTTCTCTCCAGATGTGGTAAGAACTCCTGCAGCAGAAGCTTGGAGGGAGGGCAAAGCAGCAAAGGGTAATTTATCTTCCTTCCACACACCTCCCTACGCAGTCTCTGCATGTGTGTGTGTGTGTGTGTGTGCGTGCGCACGCGTGTGCACAAGTGTCCAAGTAGTTCAAGCTAAGAGCCTAAGTGTTGCATAAGCCAGGGCCCGGTCCAGGCGAAGCCCCTCCTCCTCCCTCCACCCAAGCCGGGACAGACATCCCCTCCATGGCCAGGGCCAACAGCGCTGTGGGCGAGCGTGCACGCGGCCTGGGGCTTCTGCTCCTCAGTGCCTGTGTGCACACACACTCACACATTCCCTGAGAAAGCCCCTGGGGCCTCTGTGGGAAGACTTTCCGGGAGACTTTTATGGCAGAAGAGGAAGTCTGGGGCATCACTGGAACAGCTCGGGCAAACGCCTGCCAGGAGTGGAGTCAGGCTGCAAACTTCCCCTAATAATAGAACCTTTAGCTCTTTTCCTAGTCCCAGACCTTTAGATCAGGCTGGGTCAGCCTGAGAAGCAGGCTCCCCAGGGTCTCACTGCCGCCCCTCACAGCATGCACACATGCATGCCTGCACATACACCAGACACATACACACCACCTGCCCTGCTACTCACACTGATTCACCCAGATCTGGCGATGGGAGGCTCCTGCCCAAAAGCAGAATGGAACTTAGAGCTGGAAGGGAACCTTGAGCCTTGGGCACCTTCCTCAAGAAATTATCCTCATCGTTTTACAGAAGAGGCCACTGAGGCTCACAGATCCAGTGCCCGTGTTGACCCACCTCCAAGCCCAGGACCCAGGCCTCCAGGGTCTCTAACAGGTCAGGAAATTGAACATGAGAGGGAAGCAGGGTCCACACAGAGGCACTTGGGGGTGGGGCTGGGCCTGGACAAGGGTGGACGGTGCCCCCAGGGACCTCTGGAGAGTCGAGCACTTGGTATCACTGACAGCTCTGATGTCCAGGTCACTAGCCACCAGCCACATGTGCTTATTTAAATTACAATTAATTAAAAGTCAATAAAACGCTTATAAAGACAACTTCTGCACGGTACTAGCTACATTGGAAGTGTCCAAGAGCCACACGTGGCTAGAGCTACTCCATAGGACAGGGCAGATCTAGAACATTTGTAATTGTAATGGATGGACAGTGCTGAGGAGGAGGAGGCAGACTGTGGGACCAGATGGTCTGAAGAAATCTGTTTCCTGGTGGAGGGCGGAGGTCCCCTTGGAAAGAAGGAGAGGAGAAGGGAGAGGAGGAGGGAGGAGAAGAGGGCAGAACAGAGGACTCAAGAGAAAGATGATGGAGAGGAGAGAGAAAAGAGGAGGAAGAGGCTGGCATAGGGAGGAGGGGCAAGAAGGGAAGGGCAATCCTGTGGCTGCCCCTATGGCTGAGATCTGAGCAACTGTCCTAGTCCGGGGGGCAGACACACTCCTCCGATCCTACTCCAGAAGGACCAGAGAACAGAGTCACAGACCCCACAGCCAGGGGCACAGATATGGCATCTGACTGTTTCTCCAGACAGACCTAAAGAGCCCAACCTGTCCCCAAACCGATCAGTCCTTGTGCCCAGGACTCTCTCCACCCCCTAGGGTGCCTTCTGCACCTGAGCACCTGGCCTGGCAGAGAGACAGATGCCCCTGCCCCTAGTGCTGGGAAGGCACACCTCGAGGCCCTTTAACAGTTCACTGCAGCAGAAATGTTTCTTGGAAAAAAGAAAGAAGGGGAACCTAGTGAGATAAAAATGCTTCTCCTGCCACAAGTCGAGTGCATTTTCAAACCCGGAGACGACACTTTGATTCAATTCCATCGATGATCCATTTTGTCACTTTCTCACACCCTCCTCTAAGCGAACATTTGAGAGACAATAGTGAGCCAGGCAAAGAGCTTTGAAATCAGGCTAATTTATCTTCCTTCCACACACCTCCCTACGCAATCTATGCATGTGTGTGTGTGCGCACGCGCATGCATATGTGTGCACAAGTGTCCAAGTCATTCAAGCTAAGAGTCTAAGTGTTGCATAAGCCAGGGCCCGGGTCCGGGTCTGAACTCAGAAATACCTCGGTTTAATTCCCATTCTGCCACCTAATGACCAGGACAAGTGGCTGCGCTCCCCCAGACCCAGTTTCCTGCTTAGCGGGGCCATTGGGGATCAGCCGGTGATCTGACGGGCCTGGAGCCCATGGACAAGGCAGGCACTTGTGTGTCAATCCTGGCCCTGTGGCCCCAGGGACTTAGGGCCCGTGCTTCCCCCCTGCCACCAGAGCAGAAGAGGGTGGACAGGACAAGATCCGCGGGCGGAGCTCCGGCCCAGAGGAGAGGCAGGAGAGCCAGCAGGTGCAGCTCTAGGCTGGGGGAATGTACCTGACAGAGCCAAGCCCAGTGTGACGGAGGAAGCACTGGGGTAAATGCAGTTGAGGAAGGCGAGGTATGAACTGGGCTGGAAAGAGAAAGAATCTGAGGAGGGCGTCTGAGACTGAGAAACCGGGGTCACCTGAGAAATTCCAGCAAAAGGGAAAGAAGTCATCTCTTCACAGCCCATGTCCTTAACACAGCCCCCCTTGTTGGGAGGTGTCGGCAAAAAAACAGTGGACTGTGCGTCAAGAGGGTTAGAGCATGGGCCAGGACACCTGGACCGCGTTCCCAGATCTGCCGCCTGTAGGGACTGTAAGCTCGGGCAGGCCACCAAACCTCTCAAGGGCTTGCGTTCCCCTCCCCCCTGCAAATCGGGGGTGATCCCCACTGCCCCTTCTGCCTCCTTGGAAAGGGAGATGAGACGGTGCAGTGGCTCAGAAATGCCTGAAACTGGGCAGCCGCGTGGCTCAGTGGTTCAGCACCTGCCTTTGGCCCAGGGCTTGATCCTGGAGACCTCGGGATCGAGTCCCACGTCGGGCTCCCTGCATGGAGCCTACTTCTCTCTCTCTGTCTCTGTCTCTCTCTCTCTCTCTCTCTCTCTCTGTGTGTGTGTGTGTGTCTTGTGGATACATTTAAAAAAAAAGAAAGAAAGAAGAAAGAAAGAAAGAAAGAAAGAAAGAAAGAAAGAAAGAAAGAAAGAAAGAAAGAAAGAAAGAAAGAAATGCCTGAAACGCCTCTAGAGGGGAGAGCGCCTGACACACGTCCAGGATGGTAGTGGTTACTCTACCACCACCTCCGGGTGACTCGCCTTAGCTGTTAGGTCCCTACTCTCCCAGACCGAGAGGGAGGACTTGAGATTGTGGCTCCGTGTGCCCCCTCTCTACCGTGGTGCCCCCAGCTGAGAGGCTAAGTGCGACCTGGGGGCAGTGCTCTTTCTGCCCTAGGCTGTGAAGGGGCAATTGTCTCCAATAGAAGGGAACATGCAAATGGGATCCTGGCGAGGGGCACAGGAATCTACATTCTTGGGATCCTCTGCCCTCCACTGACCCCAATTATCTGCAGATGGCCTGGAGGCAGGGCTGGGCCAGCGCCCAGATGGGAACACTGAGGCTGCAGGCTGACTCATCCATGAGTGTCTTGCCACAGGCAGACCCTGTCATGGTGGCCTTGTGGCTTCTGTGCAGGCTCAGAAGACCATGGTGAGACAGTCCCCCAGCTCTGGGGAAAGCAAATTGGGCTGTCTCTGTCCTAGGGTACTTGCGCATCCCACCTCCCTCCAATGCTGCCAGTCACCAGGAGCCCCTGAGGACCGCCCCAGCCCGCCCCGGGGGCTTGTCCACGGCAAGGGGATTGGCCTGTGGATTTCATGTTCCCCTGACCCATTTCTACAAGCAAATTTGGGAGAGGTGGAGGACTCAGAACAACTTGAGTCTCTCGTGGAGCTGATCCTGGGAACACAGGAGCAAGTATCTCTTTAAAAATACTCCCTGCATAGCAGGTCACACTGGCCTGCAGCCACAACACCCGGGGCTGTGATCTCACCAAGCTCCAGGAAGCCAAACAGGGTCAGGCTTGGCTAGTCCCTGAGCGGGAGACCTCCCAAGCAAAACACAGGTGTTGCTGGTGATTCAGCAGGCCCAGCCCCTCCCTCCTCGGGTCTAGCTCTTCTCAGGTGTTGGGTGATTCTGAGAACTCCTATCAGTACCTGGGCAGAAGGGGGTGTGGTGCAGGCAACGGGTGCTAAATGCTCTTTCTCTGCAGCCATGTGCTACAGGTGTCGACACTGTTCTTAAGAATCAGGGCATTCATGCTTCCTCCCTCCCCAACCCCTGCCCACTTCCTATGGTTGGTCAGCCATCGACCTAAATTCCTGAAGCTGTTTCAAACAGATAAAGGATGGAAGAGGAGAAGGCAGCCTCCGAGAGCCCTCAGCTTTAGGACAGCTGGCCCCCACCCCAAACAGCTGGGATCTGTGGCTGCCACCAGGCTCTGGGCCTCGGTCCTCAGGATGGTCCCTTCTGGTTTGGGAATGAGTGAGGATGAAAGGGGTCCATGAAATGAGGACGGTCATTAGCCTGTTTTATGAGTACACAGATATTCATTACACCCCAACCCCATCATTAGAGGCTGTGGCAGGAGAGAGCTTGGGGCCCCTTCTTTGTTGCAGTGAAAACTGAGGGGTTTCTCCCCCAAAGGGAACTCTACTTCTGCTTCTCAGCCAAGGGGTCCTGCTGGGAGAAGGTCAGTAGCCTTCATTCCAGGCCTGACTCACTCCCTCTCCTGCTCCTCCATCCCTCAAAGGAAGGGTCTAGCAACCAATCCCCTTAACCTGGGGAGGCCCTAAGAGATCCCACGCCTGGGTGCAGGAAATAGGGGCCTTTCCATCCCAGCACATAGTTCTCCCTCCCCTCTCCCTGTCAAGCACCACTATCAGGTGGAGAATCTATCTGCTTCTTCCAGGAAGCCCTCCCTGCCCTCTGTAAGTCCTCTTCTTCGCATGCATCCCATCTGTAATTACCCCTTCACTCTGCATTCCTGCCAGACTCTAAATCACCCTCACACCTGCACCGCACTTGGCACCTCGCAGGAGCTCAGTAAATGTGCACTGCGTTGACATCAGCCAGGAGCCGGGGCAGGTGACCTGGCTGAGGAGGAGGGATTCTCTGTAGCCCCATCCTTCTCCCTCTGCCTTTTCCCACAGTGCAAAAGATCTGAGGAACCTGCTGCTTTCTTAAGGACACAGCAAGGAACTGAAAAACGAACCATCTGCCATTGTCTAGACAGTGCCCCCCCTTACCTCCTAAGTGTAACCCCTCTCCACAAATCCCACTGAGCACCTGCTCGCATCTTTCCTTGCAGTCTGCCCCCTTCCTAGAGGGGAGCACCTAGTGAGAGAGTCCGGCAGGGCCAAGGCCTCTCCTGCTCCTGCAGGGCCAGCCCTTCATGCATGGCAGGACCCCGGGCTGGGGACTGGCGCAGGGGAGGGATGGGGCTTGCCCTCTTCCCCATTATGGCTGGAAGCGCAGTGGTAATAGGTTGGAGCCCACCCTGCTGGCGCAGGCCACGGAGGCGGAATGGAGCGTGGCCAGACCCCACAGAGAGGAGGCAGATTAATCAGCTGTCATTTGCGTTCATTAACGACCCCTTCCTTGTGCGCAGCAGCCTCGGATGCCAGGGCAATTGACTGCTCACAACAAAAAAGTTCTGGGGAGAAGTTGGTCTCGGCACCCTGTGGCCCAGCCTGGGGACTGGCCTGGCAGCCCGGAATCCCAGACTCCTTGAGTGGAAGGCCTCTGAGGTCCAGCCGCATGGGTGGGGGATTGGAAGGAGGCACCCGAGCCCTAGATCCAGCAGCTTGGGGAGTCAGCATCTGCGGAAGCCCCTTGACCCTCTTTGAGGTTCTTCTCTGCTGTCACCCCGTCCCCTTTCCTCCCATCTCCTCACGGCCCTGGGCACTGTCACCTGGAACTGCTGGGCCCTCCTCAGAGTTGTGCAAAAACTCATTTCGACACACCTGGAGACTGGTGATGATCCCCACAGGGCGGGAAGCCAAGCATGGCATCGGCCCCAAACTCAGCCGGCCACCCCTCTTCCGGAGGGGCCAGCTGCAGATGAGCACCCGTGGGGGGGGGGGTGACGCGGTGGCCCAGGTTCCGTGGGACCTCGCCAGAGAGGGCCACAGACTCCCTTCCACTCCCCGGGGTCATGTCAGTCCCCACGCTTTCCAGAGACAGACCAACTGTGAGGTCAGGGTGTTTACCGAGCTCAGTCTCGGTTGTTTTTGCATGGTAATTGCCAAGCTCCCCAGATTGGCATTTGCCTGCCGGGCACCGTCAAAGGTGACACAACAGAATGAGAGCAGACCCTGGGCCTGGCAGGCCCCCAGTGGGCCACAGTCACTGTTCTCTTGGCTGAGACAAGTGAGCCTGGCCTGACCCAGGCGGGCAGGGGCGCAAAGGCCCACCACAGGCCGCGGAGGATAGACTGGGAGCTTTCCAAGGATGACAGCTTTACTTGGGCATCTCTGAGGGGAGAAAGCCTAGCAGCAGGCCTCCTGCTAGGACCACGGCCCACCCTAGAGCAGACCCTGACCCACAAGCCTGGGCAGCCCCACGCACCCCCCTCTCTGTTCTACAGGCTACAAGGAAGAGCAGTGCTCTCTCGCTTCTTCCTCCCCGCAGGTCCCTGGGGAATAAACAAATAAATGAATGAATGAACTCTCCAAAATAGGGCCAGGAGTGAGCAGTATGGTCAGGCAGGAGGGAACACCAGTGGGCGGATCCAGCACCCCCCATAGTACCCATCAGACTGTACCCAGTGTCCCACTGGGAGGGCCTGCCCTGCCCAATCCCAAAAACCCAAAAGCTCAGAACAGCAAGTGACACCGGGAGTCACTGATCTGGGGCTGCTTCTGTGGCTCCAGGCAGGTGTGCAGGGGAGGAGACGGGCCTGGCATCTCCCAGTCCTGGCCAACCCCCTGCCCCTCCAGGCCACCCATCTCCTCTGACTGCCCAGGAGCCTGACCAGTCAAATAACCTGACTTGACAGCTGGGGCCACTTCAGGACCAGTCAGTCCTCCCCAGGAAGGGGGATTCCCAGGGCTCTGAAGCCTGAAAGAGACCGGCCAGGGACAAGACCTTGGATGGTTCCCTCCCCATTGCTGCTCCCACCCGGGAGTCCCCTGCCCAGGCCAGAGGGCCCAGGGAAAATGGTGGGCAGGCAGGTCTCAGGGCAGGACTCTGGGCCAGGGCTTCTCAGACTTTCGTGTGTAGACGAATCACCGAATCACCACCAGTTCTTGTTAAAAGGGAGATTCTGATTCACAGGTCTGGGGAAGAGCCCGAGAGTCTGCATTTCTGACAAGCTCCCAGGTGCTGCTGCTGCTGCTCTGAATAGCAAGGGGCTAGGGGACCAGGGCCAAGTTCACTGTCAGCTTCTGTGAAAAGAGCAAGATGTGATCTGAATGAGCTTTAACTGTTTCTACTTATTGTCACATCTGCTAATGACTACAGGGTTTCACAGAACCGCCAGGTCTCACCAGCATCTTTTCGTTTCTTCTTTCGTCACAAAATCCTGATCCCCAATCTTTCTTCCAGGAAGTCCTATCTGTCTATCCCTCTCTTCCTTCCCACCCACCTTCCTTCCTTCCATCCTTCCTTTACTCCTTCCTTCTTCCTCACGAGGTAGCCCCAGGCCTGGGCCCTCTGGTAAGGAAGGAGAAAGAAGGCCCAAAGTACAGATTATGCTTCATCTTCCCACTAGAGCTGAGTATGGAAGCCTAAAGCAGGGCAGAGGAGGAAGAGAAAACAGAGAACAGAGCTCAGGAGCTTGACTCCCACCACTGCCACCCACCTTCCCCCTGGAGGCCTCCCCCCCGACCACACTCATGCCCCCAGCCCCCCGGTCTTGTGGCCCACTTCGCTAGAACTACCAGCATCTCTTAGGTGGAATGTGGGGAGGGCAGTGTGGCCCAGAGGCAGCTGACCATTTCCTGGTTGACTGTGGAGAACAGGACAGGACAAGGTCAGGGGTGACAAAAAGAGGGGAGAGAGAGGGACTAGTAGAATCAGGAGCAGGCGCTGTAAAAAAGCCTCCCAGCAGTTGGTAAAGGTGATCCCCACTCCCCAGAACCTGGGGTGGGGGGAGGGTTGGCAAGAAGCTCTCACAGCCTGGAGCAGTCCAGACACCAGTGCCACCCATCATCCACAAGCCCTGGGGTACCCTTCCCAGGCCAGGTGGGTGCTAGGGGGCTTCTGGGCCCCCTCTGTCCAGCGGGAGCTGGGAAGCAAAGGTCTGGCCCAGGTTGGGTTTGCACCTCTCAGCTTATTGGCCCTCCCCAGTACCTCGTGGTCTCCCTTCCTGGGGTTGCAGCCACCCAGCCAGAAAGACTGGATGCTAGAGATGAGAGATGGGAGCCATAGATAAGCACCAGGCCTGCAGAGGTAGCCCTGCAGCTCCCTCCCTCTGAAGGTTGCAGTTTCCCAAGCCCTTTATTCCCTGCTACACCCGTTTCCCATTTGTTCTGCCTCTGTGCTGCATGGACAGGGGAGCGTGTCAACCCGAAGCTCCACACTCTAGTGGTGGGAGGGCAAGGCCGGTGACCCCACTCCATGGGCCACCTCTCCCACCAGGGCTCCCCTCCCCTCCTCCATCCCCACCCCATAGACCCTCACAGGGGAGCAGAACAGCTCAGTTCTTACTCACAAACAGTCCTAATCAGTCATCTCTTTGTCCTGGGCTCCTGCCAGGGGCCTGCAGATTCCCACACCCCCTGGTCCTCATCCCACAGTCCAAGCTTTAGCCTCAACACCAGCCCCTTCCAAATGCCCCATCATCCTGGCCTTCCTATCACACTCAGCGCCTGACATGCCCACCAGTGCAAGACGGCCTGGGAGAGATAGTATAGTGAGCATGTGTTTGTGAAAGCGTGTATGCATGTGTGTATGTGTGCCTTGTGAGTATGTATGTGTGACTGTGTACAACTATGTATAATGTGAGTACGTGTGTGCATGTGTGTGCATCTGTATGTAGGACTGTGAGTTTGCATTGATGAGCGTATCATGTGTAAATATGTGACTATATATAAGCATGCATATGTATGTGTGAGTACATATTGTATGAGCATATTGTGTCTGTGTGTGTGTGCATATGTGAGATGCATGTGAGTGCACATGTAAGCACATTGTGTGAACATATGTATATGTGAATGTGTGTGCTTAAGCGCACAAGTGCAGAGAGCTGTGTATCAAGATGTGTGTGAACATGTGAGTGTGCATGTGTGTGAGCATGTGCCTGTGACTGTGTAGACATGTGTATGCATGTGTATGGGTGCATGCATAAGTATGCATGACAACTACCTATGTGTGAATGTGTGTGCATGTAAGCACGTTGTGTTTGTATATGAGCATGTGTGTGTGGCTGTGGACATGTATACATGTGGGTGTGAGGGGGTATGTGTGGCATGTGTGCCTAAGTATGTGAATGTGGAGGTCGTGTGTGGACATGTATATGTGAGCATGTTGAGCATGCATGTATGTGAGTGATGGGTGTGCACAAATGGACATGAGTGTGTGAAGATGTGTGAGTGTGTGTGACTCACTGTTTTCCCCTTTCCCACTCCCATGAAGGAACCCAGCCCCTCCCCAGCTCCTGAGGCTCCTGGGCTCCTGGCTCAGCCCCTGCCACTCCCCTTCCTCCCCACCAGTTTTGGAAAGGTCTCGCCACAGTTTTGTTTCCCTTGCTCCCATGGCCAAGCAGTTTCTGGCCCAGTTTCCACCCAACAGCAGAGCCCGAGCATCCTCCTGCCTCCCGCACCCAGGATCTTCTGTCTGTCCCTGTGGCTGGACCCCCATCGGAGCCCTTCCTCCCCGACAGCTTGACAGCTCGTTCTCCTGTCCTTCACTTGCTCTGTGACTGTGTGTGTCTCTGTGGGGGGGGGCGGAGGGGGGGGGAGACAGGAATGAGGAGCAAGGAGCGAGAGAAAGAAGGAGGCCGGGCTCAGATGGTGTCATTAAGAGATATTAATGCCCCTCATCAAGGCATATTAATAAACATCATGTGCCACGCGCTCTGCGCACCCCGGGTGAGTGCAGACCCAGCAGGACAGGCCCACGTTCACAGCCGAGTAACCTCCAAGCCCACGGCACAGCCATTAGCCTCATGAGGTTGACCCTGCCAGGAGACTTCTCGGGTCTGCCGCAGCACGAGGGGGCTGGCAGGATGGGTTCCCGGTCTCCTTCCCACCCTTCCCCCAGTGGGTGGCCCGGGGAAGGGGAACCACGATGACCCTTGCACTAGGATGGCACTGGGGGGCTGGAGAATATTTCTCTTCCTAATTTCATCTTGATGACAGCCCCATGGGGAAAGCAGGGGGGCAGGCATCATCGTCATTGCCGCTCGGTAGGTAGAGCAGCAGAGACACCGAGAAAGTAAGTGTCTTGCTCACAGTCATGTAGCTGATTGGTAATGACATTGGACTGAAGCCCAGTTTGCCCTTTCGGACGGCCGCGCCAACAGCTCAGTCGCTCATGCAGCAGGGCTGCCTCTAACTGGATGGCACCCCTTCCCTAGTTCTGTGGCAGCCGAGAATGAGACCACGAAGCACGACTCCTTCAGCAGGGCAGGCGACCTCTGGCCTCCCAGGGATGCCTCTCGTGAGGGTCACTGCCCCTGAGCAGGAAAGGTCCCGGAAGGCGGGGACCAGAGGGAGCGAACTTGTATTAAGACGCCGGCGGAATGCCTGGGCATTGGAGGCACCCGGCAAGAGGTGTTTCCCTTTCTTCATGTGGTGACCACGACCACACAAATATTAGATTATTGACTCCTAAGGAGGTTTGAGCAGGCACAAGGCCAAATGGCCCATTCCTTTTATTTGTTTTTCAGCATCACAGTGGTGCTGTAGCAGGGTGCAGAATTGGTTATTCACTGTGACAACCACAGCGATGTTTAAAATTACGTAAGGTAGTTCCAGTGTGTGTGTGTGTGTGTGTGTGTGTAAGAAGATAAGAACTAGTGTTTAATTAGATCACTAACCAAAGTAGTTAAGATCAAAGGAGTTCGGGCACTGGAAGTCTAAGATTCAAGTGATCAGGGACGTGTGCTTACGAAGAAGAGCCAGTTCTCTACATGATTCCAGATAATTGAGGCATTCCAGAGACCCGCTTTTGATTCTGAAAGCCTCGGCTTTGGTTCTAGGTATCTAGAAATGGCAGTCTCTAGTCTCAACTAACATCGACGCACAATAATTATACTTAGCTATCAACTCAGGATACTTGCTCTCGAGCTATCTTTTTTTTTTAATTTTTATTTATTTATGATAGTCACAGAGAGAGAGAGAGAGAGAGGCAGAGACACAGGCAGAGGGAGAAGCAGGCTCCATGCACCGGGAGCCCGACGTGGGATTCGATCCCGGGTCTCCAGGATCGCGCCCTGGGCCAAAGGCAGGCGCCAAACCGCTGCGCCACCCAGGGATCCCGCTCTCGAGCTATCTTAATAGATCTTGTCTATTTCTAAGTGGAGCAGATTCAGGAAAACTATACGTTGTGTTCTTGATCCTGTTTTCCTTCCCACTCCCACTCTCTAACCCTGCCCTGGAGCTGCATCCGGGGAATAGGTGACCTGTGACAGGCAAGGGTCGAAGAGTAGCGGCTCCACCTCCTGAGGTCCAAACCAGTCTGTGAGCTTCAGACACTGAAAGCGGCTCGGGCGGATTATCTGAGCGGGAGGTCAGAGGGGAGTCCAGTTAATGCAGGCCCCAGAGAGGACCGGAGGCTCAAAGCTGGCACCTGTGGGACAAGAAGCTTTGGGACAAATGCAGGGAAGGGAGCCATGGTGTTCTCAGAGCAGTTATCTCTACAAAGAATGATAAGGGGATTCTTTTTCTTTCTAGTTGTTGTATGTGTGTGTGTTTTCAAGCTTTTCTGCAATGAGGTATAGTACTTTCATGATCTGAAACAAAGTTATCATTTGTACAGGGAGGTGTTTGGGTTTGGGGGCCCCAGAGTCACCCACACTGAATGAAGCCATGGCGATGGAGTACAGCTCCATGCAGCTCTGACCTGCGTATAGGCAGTGCCCCAAGGCCTGGCCCTGTCCAGGTAATTTCTTGACCAGAGGCAGCTCCACTGCCCACCCCCCATAACTCTCCTGGGCACACAGCGGCTAAGCACATGGAAAAAGTCTTGCCTTGGGTCTATGGACCCAAAGTTTAGGTTGACCCAAAGTTTTGATTCTCAGAAGCATTGCCTGCCATTCAAAACTAGCCCTAGGTTACATTTCCACCCTTGTCTTAAGCTTTCTTCCAGACCCACCTGCTCCCCTCACATCTTGTTTACATAATTATCCATTATTAATGCAGCTCCCCTTTATTAATTAATTAATCAATTAATTAATTCAGCTGCCCCTTCCCTATCTGGTCTCCTAGAAAACTGAAAAACTCCTACATATCCTTTAGGCCCAGATAGGATAGCCTCCTTTCTTTCTTTCTTTCTTTCTTTCTTTTTTTTTTTTTTTAGATTTTATTTATTTATTCATGAGAGACTCAGAGAGAGACAGAGACACAGGCAGAGGGAGAAGCAGGCTCCTTGCAGGGAGCCCGACGCGGGACTCCATCCAGGGACCCCAGGATCATGGCCTGAGCCAAACGCAGGTGCTCAACCGCTGAGCCACCCAGGTGCCCCCTACCTCCTTTCAATAGCTTTTCCTGATCACTTCCCCCAGGCAGCTACAACTTCTATTCTCTGAACTCCTCCAGCCCTTACTTGTAGACTTCAATTATGTAGGCCGATAATAGAGTTTGTTTTTTCTTCATTGATCTGTCTACCACCCTAGACCATGAGTTCCTCAACAACATAAAGTGTGCCTCATTCATATTTCTGCCTCCAACCCAGCGCTTCTCATTCATTGACTCATTTATCTACCCATCTCCCCAGCCATCATCCCTAAGGGCCAGCTCTACACTAGATGTTATCACATACACACAGGTGCAAGACAGCGTGACTTATTTGGAAACCACATGTACTTCCACACTGCCCGGAACAAAGGGCCTGGACAGCCTGTACTTTATAAGCCACAGACAATCTTGACCTTGGCCTTGGGAAATCTTGCCCCTTAACCCAGTGTCGTGAAGAATGGTGAAGCCCTGAGTGAAGCTCCTCTCTCTTATCTGGGTAATTACTTAGTTATAAGAAGCAGATAATCTCCACCCCCCTCCCTCAGCTATAGCCCTCCTCTCCCCATTTTGGCCTCTGGAGTCCCAGGGAGGTAACTGACTCCAGATCCGAAGACAGACTAGGAGTCAAAACCCAGGGGTCCGTTGCCAGTCAGTGCCAAGATACCAGATCTTCAGGCCACCCACTGGCACATTCTAAAGACTGTCACCACCCAGCCCCACTGCCCATGAAGGCGCCAGGAAGAGGCCTATCAGCCCTTCGATGTTAATACTTCTTGAGGGAGACTGGTGCACAAAATAATTGGCCATCCTACACCCCGGGGTCTAGAAGCACTCAGCTCCCAGGAGGGCTCAGGTGCGTGACTCCTCCTCACCACTTCCCACAGACTCCATTTCACCTACCTCGGTGGCCGGCCCTTCTTTCCCTGGCCTCGGGGCAAAAAAAAAGCAGGCCACAGGATTAATTGATCACAGCCTCTCCCTTGAAGCAGGCACTAGTCTCCAGAGCTGGGTCCTCTCCAAGCTGGTGTGAGGTGGCCTGGCAGCCGCAGCCCCTGGAGACCTTGGAGCCCGGGAGCTGTCAGTACCTTCCACTCACTTACCCCTTCTTAATTGCAGAATACACAGATTGCTGGGTAGCACTTTCCAATCTTGTGCCTTTTCCTGGATCCTTTGCCACTTGGCAGCTTGCAGGCAGCTGTGCAAAACAGCAAGGAGCTTTTTCATTTGGTGCCAGCGTCAGAGAGCCTGGAACTCTGTTTCCGTTTCCCTTTTTTTTTCCCCTTCCCGCCCCCCCCCTTCCCCACCAAGATCTGTTTCCTTTATGTCTCCATTCGCTCTTCCTCATCCCCACATCTTTCTGCACCTCACCTTTCAAGTTAAGGACTCTTCTGACAGCCCCCCCCACACCCTGCCCTGTCTCCACACCCCCCACCCCCAGATCAAAAAGTGAAACTTCCCACTCTGCCCGAGGTTTGCAGCCAGGCAGGAGAAGTGATTGAATCCTCCCATCTAGATGGGAAGAAGTGGGGGAAGAGATTAAATCATCTCCCACAGACTCTAGGAAATGTGCTGCTGACCCTCTGCTCCGGGGGTCAGTGAGCCCGAGTACCTGGGGCCTCCACAAATGCCCAGGTGGGCGGACAGTTGCCTGTAGGTAATTGAAGGGGAATGAGGACACAGTGCTGGCTTCCCTGCTGGGCCCAGCGCTGAGCCTTTCCCTACTCATCAGGCTGCACAACCCAAATCTGGCCCCCGTGCTTCAAGAAGCCTTCACCTGAGGCTTCTCTGGGCTGGGGAAGGGGTGTCCCAGGACCCTGGAGCCTCAGGAAATGTAGCTCTCTGGCTGTCCCCATGGACAAGAAACAAAGAATGGAGATGTCTTTCATCTAATTGGCTCGCCTCTTTGTGGTACTGTAAAGGCTTAATGTGTCGGGGATCTCTGGGACCCTGCCTGGGAGGGCAGAAGGATCCAGGTCCAGACAGTAGCAGTGTGGTCCCATCAAAAGACACTGGGACAGGGAGTCAGGAGTAGAGGCTTCTAGTCTTGGCACTGAGGCCAGCTACCTATGACACCACAGACAAAGGCTTCATTCATCTCTCTACTCCTTCCACAAATGTCTATTTAAGCTTGGGTTCTCCCAAAGCAGAGCCCGAGACAAGGAGTCTAAAGCAAGTAGTGTATTTTCAAAGGGACATGAGGAAGCACCAGTAAAGGACTGGGTAAGACAGGAGGCTAGGAGCAAACGAGTTCCACGGTGGGTACTCAGAGCCAGTATGAAATATGCTACTCCGTCATTCCCCCCAAGAGGCAAGAAGCTGGAGTATTTGTGCACCATTTCCCATCAGCCATTGGTTAGGAACTGTTGCCAGAGGATGTTAATACCCCTACACATCTGCCCTACTGTGCAGGTGGTGAAGCAGGCTCTGGAGGCCAGAGGTGGCCCTGGGACCAGGGGAAGCAGATTGGAAGTAGAGTTGGAGAGCACCGAGGTAGGGAATGAGCCGGGCACTGGCAACGTCCCCTGATCCTGCTCTATGCAAAGCATCTCAAGGGCTACAAAGATGGGAAGGATGCTGTCCCTGCCCTTGAGAGGCTATAGCTTCTCTGGGTTTCTTCCAGTGAAATGGGAGACTGATCTCTACCCTTCCCAAGCAAGGGCTGCTGTGAGATGGATCCATCGGTTAGAACCCTAGAGAAGACATGCTGGAAGCTCATTACGAATGTCAGATAACAGTAGGGGGAGCAGACCCCAGCTTCCAGCACCGTGCTCTCTACTTGACCAGAAACCACTTGGTCAGAGCAAGTCTGGGAAGATAGTCTGTATCTGCCCTGGACCAAGAACAGGGTCGCTGTGACTCTCAGTGGAGTTTTTCTCTGAAGCATCTCACATGCCATTTCCAAACTAACTTGACAGAGAAGCCATGGGTTCTGAGGCATGAGAGAGTTGGAAAGGAAATTTCACATCTATAAACCCAGAAATTCCTCCAGTGTGTCCAGAGTCAAGCTTCTTCTTTGCAACTAGAATAATAACATGTGCCTCTTCCAATGACAGACAGTCATGCACAGAGCCTCCATGCACACACACCCATGCACACATGCGTGCCCACACACACTGAGGGCCAACTTGTATGAGAAAGATGAGACTATTTTTTTTTTCAAAGAGGAGACCACTCATATCCTACGCATTTCAGGGTCCTACTGAACAATCTTCCAACCCCTTCCTCCTGCCCTCCCCTTGACAGAGGATGCTGATAAGGAAAAGAGGTCATCTAGTCTCTGACACTTAGAAGGACTGCAGACATCCTCCCAAGCACACTGCCCTAACACCTCGGGTGTTCCTGCACTGATACCCTGAAAAAGCCATTCTGGGCTTTCCAGCGTTCTTAGGGATCAGAAACCTGCCAATTTCTACACTGTTTATAATTTCTATAATTATTTCCTTTTTTTAACCTTAGCATTTCAACAAGCTCATTTTGAAAATGTCAATCTGTCTTAGCTATAGTACGGGAAAGGCGGTTTTGTCTAGGCTGGGCCCATCTGAAAGAAGAGCAGGATACCTAGGGGAGGGGGGAAGGCCAGGAAGGTGGGCACCAGGTGAAGAGGCCAGGGTGTTGGGGAGCTTTCAGCAGCCCCTTCCCTGCTACACGCTCTCTTTCCAAAACTGTCTCAGACTTGATAGGTGTGGGATCTGTCCCTCAAATGCTGGGTTCAGTGCCCACCCTCAGGGCCCTTTCTAGGAAGTGCTCAGAATCAAAGATTTACCCCACCCTACCCCCACCTTGCCAGAAAGGTTCCAGAATTTCATCCATCCCCAGAGATTTCCAGCTTTCTAAGGTCATCTCAGGTTAAATGAGGTACTCCAGTCCATGGAGACACTTGAGGAGAGCTCATGATTTCATATGGGGGCTGGAGAGTGGGGGGTAGGGAACCATGTAACCACTTCCACTGCGGCCCCAGGCCTCCCAAGTAATATCTGTGTTTTAATAATAGTCTTCCTAAAAACCATGCTGCCTGGAGGAGTGACAGGACTGTCATCACATTGTAGAAAAAGCATAGGATGGCACTATGGGTAAAAGACATGAGATCTTGAGCTAGTGGGTCTCAAAAGTCAAAGGGTCTAAGGCTCTTTCTTCCTGGAATGTTCTGGGATTCTCCCACTCACAGCTCTGTGGCTCTGGACAAGCAGTTTGAGCTCCTTGGAGAGTCAACATCCTCACCCTTTGACTATGGCTTCCTAAGACCCCTGCCACATATTAATTGTATGGTAGAAAGCTTAGCACACACCAACCCCCTGCAGGAGAGACCAGTGAGGTTCATGGCCAAAGGAAACTTAGCCAATCCTCAACCCAGCTTGAGTAAATACCAGCCACACAGACCACAGGCTCTGCAAAGGGTTGGGGGGCGGGGGTGGGCGGGGCGGGGTGCAGTCTCTACAGCCTGATCCTTCCTTAGAGCCTTCCTTCCCTGCTCATCCTTCCAAGGACCAGCACCTGTCCATAGGGCAAGCTCCAGAGAGACCCTAAGAACTCTAAAGCCATCAATGCCCTCTCCTCTCAGCTACCCCAACAGCTGCCTCAGCTGAGCTCAAGGGCAGCTCCCCCAGAGAAGGTGGGCAGGAAGGGCCGCTGGCTTTACTCAATGAATCCACAAGTGTGCGGGTGTGTGTACGTCTTTGCCAAGCTGGCCCCAGTTGATGAGAAAAGACTCCCCGGAGTGAAAGAGGGGAAGGACAGCCTTTCCACACTGATCAAGGCTACAGATCAGACTTTCCACATTGCTCTGCACAAACTCCCTGACCTTACGGGCCCCAGCCCCCACCCTCAGCCCTCCCTGCCCTCACTCAGAGGAGAGAGGCCTGTTTATCACTCTGGGTGGGACCCAAGCCTGTGGGGAATTAAAAAGAAACAGCCTGCTTAGGTTGCTATTGTTTTGTTTAAACAAACCGCTGGCTGGGCTGACTTGGAGAGGAGTGAGGGGGTGGCTGGGAGCGCAGAGCAGGCTGGGCTGGGCCGCCCTGGGCTTAGCCCCCATCTCTCAATCATGCTAGAGCTGCCAGAGAGCCAGACAGCTATTTTGGGAGAGTGGCTGCTAGGGCCTGGGCCCTCACATCCTCTCCTGAGCCAGATGGGTATCAAGGAGAGAGGCCTCCATTCCCCAACCCCTTTCCCCTGCCCTGGTACCCACTGGCTTCTCAACCGCTGGCCACAGCTGGGCCCCATGCCAGCCCTGGGTAAGACAGGGCCTGACACTGCTGAAAGTGGGCCAAGGCAGAGCTGGCATGAGCCCTGCTGTTCCAGGGACCAAATTTAAAGTCGGCCTGGATGCTCCTAAGCAAACAAGACTGGAAGGGGGGGGAGTTGTTGCGGCTTGCTGGAAGGGTGCCGGAGGACAGAGATCTCACCTGCTCAGGGTGAGGAAAACCAAGTAGGAAGGCGGCCCAGGGTGGAGGGCCCCATTCTGCAGTCTCCCACCCATTGTCCCAACCAACTGTCTCCTAGCCTAGACAGAGACAAGCCTGGGGGAGGAGATGTTCTAGCCAAGGAGGCCCAAAGTAAGAACAGTTGGTAGACAAGCTACAGCACAAAGGGGAAGACATCAGGAGGCTTCAAGAAGGGGGCGGGGGGTGCGGCTTTGACTGTGTAGCAGGTAAACCCAACTAGGAGTTGGGTCCCCCAGCTGACCCTGAGAGTCTCTGCAGAGAAATGGGAGGAAATCTCACAGCTCCCCACTCCCAAACCCTCATCCTGAGCACCTCTGAGAGGGGAAGTAGCAGAGGCTACACCAGGAGGGCTTGGTGGAAAGGTGGCCAGAGCACTGTTAGGTGTTGGCAGAACCAATGAAAAGCCATGCTAATCACCATCATTAAGGCCATAAAACCCCACACCTAGGGGCCCCCGAGCTGTGGCACGGACCCAGGGGCCCGGCTCCAGTCCCTTTCATCTAAGCATCTCCCAGTCCTGCACAAACAATAATTAGCACCCGCCCCCGGGATCACCTCATTATCCCACAGACGCGGAGCAGAGGGGAGAGGGGAAGGGAAGGAAGAAGAGGGAAACTGAGGCCAAACAATCTGCCCAGGGGTTATGGGCTGAGTCCAGTCAAGGCTGGGGAAGAAGCTGCCTCAGAATCAGTGGCCTCTGCCCTTCTGGACTCAGGCAGCCATCAGCCTAATGTTCTGAAGGCCCCAAAGAGAGTCTGAGAGGCTGGGTTGGCCTCTGGGAGGATTGTCAACCCCTGCCTTAGATCTGACCAGACCCCATGGGCAGAGACCTGTATTCCATGCCCAGTCTAGGGGCACAGGTGATAGGAATGGAGCGGCCCTTCCAGAAATGTCCTCTCGCTCTCTCCAGTGGTCATGGCATCCATCTCTTCCTCCCAGGCCACCCTCAGCAATGCCCGTGTCTATCTTCTCTCCCTGGACCCCCTGAGGCACCATTTCAAACCCCATAGTCTGTTCTGGCAACATGTCCCAGGAGCAGCCATACATGTTCCTACTCTCCTATCTTACTCCCTTGGGGAGAGAAAGAAGTTAGCAAAACCCACTTGGACTGAAATGTGGTGGTGGTGTGGCCTGCTGCTGCCCCAGGGGGAACCAACACCTATGCCTGTCTCTCATTTCAGGGCACTGATATAAAGAAAGGGAAGCTCCAGGGCCAGGAGTTGTCACGTGAGTACGACCCTCCCACATCCCTTGCCCCAGCCAGGGCAGCGGTGATGACCACAAGAACCATAATAATGCAACTTAATGTTGAGACTTGGCGGTGCAAAAGTGCACACAACCTAGGAGTTTACTCATACTAACTGCTATTTAATGGTCACATTGGTCTTTGGAGGCTGCTTCCACCAGCATCTCCATTTTATTTTATTTATTTTATTTTATTTTATCTTATTTTATTTTATATTTTATTTTATTTTATTTTTTAAAGATTTATTTATTCATGAGAGATACAGAGACAAAGAGGCAGAGACATAGGCAGAGGGAGAAGCATGCTCCCTGCGGGAACCCGACATGGGACTCAATCCCAGGACCCCAGGATCACACCCTGAGCCAAAGGCAGACCCTCAACCACTGAGCCACCCAGGCATCCCAATATCTCCATTTTAAAGAGAACGAAACCCAGGAACAAAACATGACCCACGGCTCACAAGGAGTAATGGGTGGGGCCAGCATTCGATGCAGGGGTCTGCGGGGAGAGCCCCTGTAACTGTTCTCCTGGAGGGATTGGCAGGGTCATTCCCTTCCCTAGCCTGCCTCCCTGCGTTCCCCTGCACCCAGTGCCATGATGCGCTGGCATGAGGCTCCAGAGACCTCCCTTTTCTCGGATGCCTGCCCTTCCCATCCCTATTCATCCCCAGTTCCATTCGCCCTCGGACTCCCCCTGC
Source organism: Canis lupus dingo (assembly GCF_003254725.2). Taxonomy (NCBI): domain Eukaryota; kingdom Metazoa; phylum Chordata; class Mammalia; order Carnivora; family Canidae; genus Canis; species Canis lupus. The sequence goes on from NC_064267.1 coordinate 34,618,374, forward strand.
AAGACCATGCCCTCTACTCAACTTGAAGGGGATGCTCAGGTGCGGACCTGGCCTCTGAAAAGGACCGAGCAAAAAAGACAGATGAGCCCCATAGTCCCACGACACAATGTGAGGTCAGACATCAGATAGGCCTGGGTTCAAATCCCAGCTTCACCACTTCTATGGGCCTGATTTCACCTCTCAGAGCCTCACGTCCTCATCCAGAAAATGGGGATAACACTCATCTTACCAGGTTGTGGCGAGGATTAAGGAGATGTCACAGAGGAAGGTACGTAGCCAGGGCCTGGCATCTAGAAGTGGCTCAACATGTGTGTATCCCTTTCCTTCCTCCTCATGACCCCTCATCTCTACTTCTGAGGAGGATGATTCTTCAGGAAAGCCCTAGTGAGAGGGGTACAGTCTCCACTCCCCTGAGGACAAATTCCCAGCTGCATAGAAGCAGTGAGTTCCAACTGCAGCCTCATGCACACAGAATCACGGACACCAGCTCTTTGGCAGCGTGGAGTGTGCCCACCCTCAAGTGCACTTGGCAATCCACGCATTCACCAGCCTTGCCAAAAGCTGACCCAGCCACTTCTGTTTCTCCACACACCATCACACCAGTTCTAGCAACACCTGCACCTGCACCAGTATAGACCCCAAGTCATACAAATTCACATGGCTCCTGGCACCCCTTGTGCTGTTCTGACTCGGAGCACACACGTGCGCCTGTATCAGTCTGCAATCAGAAACTCAGGGAGAGATGACTAGGCAGGAATTCCCCTGGCCGTGAACATGCTGGAGGCCCCCGTGTCCGGAAGTGCACCATGAGGAACACTTCCAAAGGCTCCAAATAGCGAGTGGTTCTTGTCTAATGACCGGGAGAGGGAGGTGGCCATAAAGCACCGACACTTCCTCCCACCAGCATCCTCACTGTGAACACTCCATCCCCACCCACCCCCAGGAAGATTCCTGGCTCTTTAAAAGGGGAGATGAGAAGAGTGAAGGGGAGGAGGCAGAGGCACACAGATTGGAAGGAGGCCCAACTGGAACCAACCACAAAAGTCTGGCCCACAAAACCCCTGCATAGATTTGGGAAAGAAGGAGAGGTGCCCCCAGCCCACCTCTCCTCTACCCTAGAAAAAGACCTATCTCCTGCACTGAGGGCAAAAGGGAGGGTTGATAGGCCTTCTCCTCCGGAAGAGCCTGAGTGGGCTCCAGTGCCCCGAGCACCCAGATCCTACACTTCCATGATCAAACCTTTGAACCGAGTCCCACCCACCCCCGTAACCACTTCCAGATCCTCCGGATCCAGCCAAGAAATTGGCTTCTTTGGGAATTGAGTTCATAAGGAAATGCTGAAAAGATAAATAAAAATCCACTGCCAAACACTCGCACAGAGGAAGATGGGTTTCTCTTGAGGCAGGAAATCCATCAGGATACACTAAAGCAGCAAAGGGATAACACCAACACCCACTGGCCAAGAAAGGCCCGGGAGTCCCACCAGCGCCCAAAATCCTCAACCAGCCCACACCTCGTTCTCCCTGCACTGCCCAAGATAAGGTGCTTCCTAAAAGAAGCTACCGAGGCTGAGATCCTGCCAAAGAGAAATCCTAAAGGTTAGCAATGGGTAAGCTCCCAGCTGGGACCCCAGGAGAGTTGAGGGGGACCAAGAAAGGCACAGAGAACTCTCTTTTCCTCTGGCCCAGGGCAGCCAGGAGCCCCTGGGTACTGTGCACTGGGGACCTACCCTCTGTCCTTCTTCTGCCCCTAGCCTACCAGCCTCCCTCCCCGCCAGCACAAACTGGCTTCCACCGCTACCAGTTCTTCGTCTATCTTCAGGAAGGAAAGAACATCTCTCTCCACTCCAAAGAGAATAAAACTCGAGGTAAGGCCTTCCCGTCTGCCAAAGCCAGTGTGAATTCTGGGGTGGAAGTGGATGCTTGTGCATGAACGGGGAAGTTGGGACCTTGACCCCTACCCATGAGCCTTGGAGGCCAGAGTCAAAGGGTGGCCTTTCTTGGCAGTAGACTGGAATGAGTGTCCTAAAGAAGGTGTTGGCATTGGATGGAATCTCCCCCAAGACGTAAGTCAAGTCCCACAGACCAAGATGGTGGCTTTAGTTGGGTGGGTAGGTCTATAAGGCCGGGTCCCAAAGGAAATAACTGGAGCCAGTGAGAGAAGCATTTCCCCAACTCAGCCTTGAATGGCATGTGCAGGCAGCTACCTCGCAGCACTTCTGCAGGTAATTGTACCCTATAATTGAGTCTGATCTGGGCAAGAAGGCCCTGGAATGCCACCCTGCCAGTCTGTCTTCATTGGTCGTTAATTGCTCTGTCTGCCCAGTACTACCTCAATGGCGCAGCAAAAACTTCCCCAGCCATGCGCCTTCCACTAGCTTCTCTGAGCAGCCCTTCTGTATCCTGGAGAGGATCCACTCCCTGTAGCCACCAGAGCTGGGGAGCGGGAAGACCTGTGGACATCTGGCCACTGCAATGCCTCAGGCGACTCACCTGACCCTGTGTGAGCCATGCCCTTCCTCTGAGCCTTGGATTTTTCTCCAGGAAAATGGGAAATAAAATATGCTCTGTGCACTCTATCATCTCCCCATTTGGGGGGAAGGGAAGATAACGTGGAAAGTACAGATGCCATCTCCAGAGTACAAACAGCACATCCCCCTGGCTGGCAGGAGGGTGAGTGGGTGGGTGAGTGTCATCAGCCATTTGCTCTCACCCAGTGACCCTGACCAACTTCTACCTACTGGGAAGCCAGGGAAGGTATTGTTACAAGGCTGTTGCCCAAGGCCCCAGAGGTTGAACGAAGGAGGCCTTCAGGTGTGCTAAGCAGGAGCCACCAATCACAGAAGGCTCTGGGCTGCCCTGAAAGCAGAGTTGGTGCAACCTTTCCACTGGTGAACCCTCCCCAGGTGCCCTCAGCACCTTGCCAATCTGTAAATCTGCTTAAACTGCTTTCCCAGAGACACACTTGCAAATCTGGAAACAAAGAAAGACAAGAAAAATGTATCTTGCCCAAGCCAAGATGAATTTCTCCAGTTCCCTGGATCCATCTCACAGAAGACATCGTGAGCTCCCTTCCACCAATCCAGGCACTGCACTTTCTGGGAGCTGGGAACTAGCACCTCAGCCCACCATGTTCCCCCACAGAGTAAGGCAGTGCCTCTGAGACCCACGTTAGACATCGAGGTCACAAAGCCCACACCCTGGGGGAGGGGAGGTAATGCTCAGGCTGTCCCCTGAAAGAGCCCCCCACCCCCACCCCTGCAGAATCAAGTGTTTTCTGAGGGGTGGGGTGGCAGGGGAAGGAGAGAACAGTAGGTTGTGAAGCCAGGAGGAGCATGAAAGGGGCAAAGGAAGAAGGGAGGGGCATGTCGCAGACACTTGGCCCTGCCATGGCTGCGGTCCTCGGGTTTGATCCTAGCTGGTCCTCCAGAAAACACGGTGGCTCGTGTGCCCCTCCCATGACACTGGCAGCAGCAAAGAGGCTCAAAACCTATCTAGACTGACACCCATTTATTGTCCCCCCAGTCTCTGCCCAAACCACAGTTTGTTATGCACACTCCTCAACACACATACACGTACACACATGCACGTGTGTGCACACACACACACACCCCTCTGATCTATGTGAAAACTTAGGAACTGGGCTTGCATCTGGCAGTCTCTTGACTTCTGTGCCATTTTGCTTGCTGCCAGAAATGGAGGTGGAAAAATTATCCTCCCAGGTGAGCTCTCTGGCCGGGCCAGGGTTCCAATTCCACCATATGACACCTTTCAGTGCTTAGGATAGGATGCTGATTCCACTGCACAGGGAATGTTCCCTGCCCTCAGGGGGCTTACAGTCTACTTTGAAAACACTTAAATAACAATGCAAAGCAGCTTATAATTAAGCACTTAATTGCATGTTTCTGGCTTTAAAGACAACTGGAGATTAAGTAGATTTAGGGATTGTCTCTACCTTCCTAGGATCCCCTTCCCTCCAAGAAGACACACCCTCTTTAGCCAGGAAGGGTGCAAAGGTATTTTACTGCAGGGTGAGGAGATCTGTACTGCCAGTCTCCAGCTAGTGATGTGATGTGTGGGCAAATCAGCTATCCTCTCTGAGCCTCGGTTTCCCCGTCTAGAAAATGAGGGGTTGGACCTAGATGATCTACAAGTCTGGATGGCCCTGAGGCTACGTGGAAGAGGCGCGGCCTGGGCTGGGCCTCAGAGAAGCAGGACATTTGACTTCTTCAGTGAAAGAGAGAGGAAGCCCTGGGCTGGAGAAACCACAGATGCAAAGATAATTTTTTAAAAGTGAGAAGGGGCACCCCTCGTGAGAGGCAATGAGGCCGTGAAAGGAGAAAGGGGGAAGCTTGCGCAGTTTCATGAAAGCCCAGCAGAGGCATGATCTGGGCAGGCACCGTGAAGTGCCGTTAGACATAGCCCACAGGAGAGGCGACACACAAAAGCCACCCTTTAGAATTGACTAAGCTGGAGCGGTGGGCTGGACTGAGGGGAGCAACAGCACAGGAGGCCGCCAGAGGCATGGAGATGTGTGCCTGGATGAACCCGGGGGGCCATGGCAGTAGCAGAAGCCGCCCTTGCACTTCGTTAGAACTCCAAAGGTCTGGCGCTCTCTGAAGCACCTGCACCGTGCTTGTGGATGCAGGGAGCCCCAGGCTGGGCCAGCCCTCAGGAGCCCAGGACCTGGAGCCAAGGAACACAGGCCCTGGGCCTTACTTTGGTCTAGTTTTCTCCCCATGGGAAGGTATCCTCGGAAAGACAGGGGAGTCCTAGGCTACATATGATAGAACCAGCCACTTGTGTTTCCTGGACAAGGAAGGCAGGGACAGATTTCAAGATTGAAGGGGAAAGCCAGTATGCAAGAGCCAGGTAGAAAGGCATCCCTGAAGGACAGTTGACTTGAGCCCATCCTATTGGGTCCTTTCCTCCCTAGGACTTAGGTGTGAATGACAGTTTAGGATGAGAAGCAAGTGTGACATTATTCTAGTTGAACTTGTATGACCATGGGGGCTGGGGAACATTGCTCAGTGCCAGGGACTGAAATCCTCTCCAAGGTTTTTCGCTATTCTGTGACCTCAAGACAACAGATATGGGGTCAGCAGATGGGATACCCTGATATATCCATTGTGTGGCCTTGGACAAGCCACTTCACATCTCTAGGCCTCAATTTCTACATCATCAAGATAAGGGATTGGACTAGCTGGTCTACCATTGATTGACACTTAACAAACTTGCTCCCAGCTTCCCAAGTCCCCCCAACTACCCCCAAGTGCTGTGAGACAAGTGCAGCAAGCAAGTGATCAGACTTGCCTAGCCCAGCCAACTCCACACACTTCGGGGTGGAAGCCCTCCCTCAGACGCTGATCTGCCAGGACCATAGTGAGGGCCCTAGAAGGGGATTTGGAGACACCTTGCTTCAAGTTTATGAAGCCCTGCCTTCCCACCCCTCCTGCCTTTACACAGCTCCCTCCTCTCCCTGCTGGTTTTCCCACAGCATGCTGGGCATGATTCACAAATGCCCTCTGCATTCGTTGGGATGATGTCGAGCGTGTGTGAGGCAGTGTTGTAGGTGCTGTGGGCAGAGAAGTGAGCCGTGTGGACCAGGTGCCCGCTCCCATGGATGTATGCTCTCACCTGGTGTAGCTCTGTGGATAATTAGACCTCATGGAGCCAGTGGAGGGAGAGACTCAGATAGTTGGAGCATGACCACATCCCAAACAGTGAACAACAGTGAAGCTAAGGGAGCCCTCTGACCAGAGCTGGCCCAGTTCCACTGACATTTATCCCAAAGGCAACACCTCACCCTCCCAAACTTGGGCCTGCAACACATTGGACTTGCACCTCTGCCTCCAACCTCTCCCAGCTCTCATACCCACCCCCCTGCACCTTCTATGTCCAAAGCCCAGAATCTGGCCTTGGGGCTCATCTGTGGCTCTTGACGGTTCACCCCTGCATCTTCTTCCACACAGCCGCCTTGGATTCGGCACCTAGGCTCCTACTACTTTGTAGGGGAACCAGCTGAATGAGTTGAAGGGACGTGTGCGACAAGGGCCCGCACACACAGTACTGGTTCACACCCCATCCTGGGCCCCAATCTATACCATAGGCTGCCAGACACCCACTAACTCCTGCTGTCTAAGTCCGTGGTGGAGCCCACCACGCTCCCCCTCAGCCCACTGATCCGGGCAGACCATTTCTCCCATTCCCCCATTTCTCCCATTCCCCGAGCCGGATGGCCCTGCCTACCTGCAGAACACCAGCCCTGCCCTCCCCACCCCCCATGATACTTTTCCACAGGGCGGTCTTTTTTTTTTAATATTTTATTTATTTATTCATGAGAGACACACACAGAGAGAGGCAGATACAGGCAGAGGGAGAAGCAGGCTCCATGCACGTAGCCCAACGTGGGACCGGATCCCAGGTCTCCAGGATCACGCCCTGGGCTGTAGGCAGCACTAAACCGCTGTGCCACCAGGGCTGTCCCTCCACAGGGCAGTCTTATCTCAACTTGACCCTGCCCTCCACCACTGCTGGTGTTCCTTCCACGTGCTCAGTGACACTGTGTTGTGCCTCCTTACTCACCCACTTTCATCTTTTTTGTATTACTCAATCATTTTTCACTTGCACAGGTCCCACTTCCACCATGAGGCTTTAAATTCCTTGAGGGAAAAGCTCACCTCTGCCGGATATTTCCTCTTAACCACCTGGCCCTGTGCTCTGCCCACTGTGAACTTGCAGTCAATGAGGATGTTTGTGTAGGGGACACACCCACGTATGCACATGTACAAGCCACACACACACACACACACACACACAGCTGTACATTCTCACACCCCCATATTCAATTCATCATCAACTTCCTTTAACACCTGAAAAGACTGCCACCCCTGTGAGCACCATGACCACAACTGACAATTTTGGCCTCCACATGCTCCCTGTCCCAACGACAAGCAGGCGGGAAGGACCCCTTGTGCCTAGCCTCTCCACCAGCCTGCCCTGCCTTTCCCTGGCTGTCCCTTCACTCAGCTGCCAGACCCTGTGGGGTGCTAGGACCATAGCCACTGGGTGAATGAGGAGACTCATTCACTCCCACTGGGTGAATGAGGAGACTGAAGCCCAGAACCCTGATGGCTTAGGGATCCACAGTTAATAGCAAAGATCTCTGACTTCTGGGTAAGGCTCTTTGCTCCTACCGCCCACTTACCCACATTCCCTCTCCCCTCACCCAGACCACCAGACATCTGAGCTCTAGTGTGGGGATAAAGAGTAAGCAAGTCCATCCTAAAGCCCTGGGTGCCCTTGGCTAGCAGCAGCAGCCACCTGAGGCTGTGGGCTCCCGGGCCCCTTCCCCGGAGAAGGCTATAGCACTGTGTGGAGACTAGAACTCCCGGGGAACTGTGGTCTGCGTCATGCCACATCTCAGCCACCTGGCCCGGAGGTGTCACGAGCCAGCCTCACGGCCTCAAGCTCCTCTCACAAGGGATCTGGGGAAATCCCCTCCGTGCCCCACAAGATGATGTGCCTCTCCGAGGCAGTGAGCCCAGGATGGTGCCACGGTGCCAGGGGAGCTAACGGGCCACACCATCCTCCGTCACCGCCTTGCTGGGGCAGCCTCAGAGACCTGCAGAGAGACTGTTCCTTGCAAAACGGGACGGGAGGGGTAGAGGAGGTTTCCTGGGTTCTGGACCAGATGCCATAACCCACTCCCCAGCACCACCCACACCTGAATTGAGCAACTCCTGGGCTGAGACTTGCCACACAGCAGGGTTTAAGTCTCGCCTGTGGCCTCTAAAGGCCTGAGGTGGCACCATGGGTGACTGAGACAATGGGCTTTGCAGGGGAAATGTTTGAAAGCACAGGCCAAGGGCAGGAAGGCAGCAGAACTCCAAGCAGTGTCAACATAGGAGGCATTGATGGGGAGGGACAGAGGCTGGGAGAAAATCTTGCCAGGCCTGGTGGCAGCGAGGAAAAAGTACATGGTGTGGGCAAAGATGGAAGGAAGGGGGCCCCCGCCTGCAGACCAGCCCCAAACACACACAGAGACACACACAAACACACACAGCCCACTGCAAAACAGCCCCTCCCCCCTGCCATGACCTCCCATGGTGGTTCACCTGGCCAGGCCCCAGAACCCCCCAGGGCCCAGCCCCTGAGTCACTGTGTGGGCTTGTGTCAGGCAGCCCTCTTCTGCCTCCCAAGGGCCCCACCCACCTGGCAGAGCGGGTAGGACTGGGGGCCTGGCAGCAACCCAGATGGGGCCATCCTGGGCAACTCTCAGACAGGCACCCCGGCTGGGAACTGCCTGCACCCTCCACGGGCCGGTCAGAAGCACGCCCCGGTCAAGCCAAACATCACCCGTCCAAGGCAGTATTGAACAGATCGTCGGGAAACCACAGACTATCCCCAAATATCAGCCAGAACTCCAGCCGGCTACCCCCAGCAAATCCTGGAATTGATCACCGGAAGCTGAAATTGACAGCTCGGAGCCTTCTCTCCCACCCCCTTCCCCACCCGACCCCCTTCACCCCCCCACCCCAAGAGAGAGGGAGGCATGGGTGATCCATTTACTGGGTAAATAGGAATTGCACTTCTACTCTCCAGCCCTCCGAGCGCTCCAGAAGAGCCGGGTAACCCCTGCCCACCTCTGGACCCTCCTCCCTCCCCCCTCCCCCAGCATCCCTATCCTCACTTCTACCAAAGTCAAAGTGGTCCCCTCTGCCCCAAGCCTCTCAAGCCAGCAGGATCAGCCACTCAGCAAATATTCTCCAGGAGTAATTGGATGTGATGGAACGAGGGCTTTTCAGCTCCTGAGTGGAAGTCTCCGGATGTCATTTAATGGCACAAAAAATAAGAGGCCCAGGCCTCCCGCCTACCACCGCCAGGACATCATTAATCTCAGCAGAAAGGCATCAGTGCTTCTATCACGCAGCCAGCCCCGCGAAGAACCAGACAAATTACAGACCTGAGCCGGGCGCTCGATGGGGCGGTTATTAGGCTCGTGTTCAATTTTTGTTCTTTCTTCAGGGCTACTATCCCCTGACAAGAAGCAATGGTGTCCCTAGGGAAAGGGGTGGGTGAGGTGGCGGGGAGACAGGGAAGAGGTGGCCGCCTTGGTTAGACACAACTCGCCTGCCTTGCAGGACAGGGCAGCTGCTCCTCACAATAGAGGCCCAAGCAGCTCAGCTCACAAAACAGCTCAGGGAAGGGAGACCCCAAGTCTCAGGACCCTGCCACTTGTTCTGCAGCCCACCTGAGTGGAGGCCTCCGTCCCAGTGGGGGCTTCCCAACCCCTACTTCCTGGGCTGAGAGGGAGACACTTGAGGGCCCCCTGAGGACCAAATGGCAAGTCAGGTGGGAGATGTCCCTTGGCTAGAGTGAGGACACACAGGGAACACTGCCCTGTGTCCCCTGGGAAGTCTTAAGAGTGAGCCTGCTAAAGAGACCAGGTGTGATGCTAAGAATGGGACCCCATCTGCCAGGAGCTGCAAAGTTGTGCTACTGGCCAAGGCCTAGCTTGTTACTAGTCCAGTGTTCGTTGTCTTGTATTATAAACCTGTTGAGGGAAGGAGTAGGACCTCGACGTAAGCAAACCCACTGTATGCCCAGCAGACACCGGGAAGCAGCTATCAGTTGGGCCGTCAGATTGCCCTCAGCCCAGAGGTTGCTCGTTCTAGCAGAAGAGCTGTCCACCCCATTCCCACAAGTCCTCTAAGGGGGAGGAACCAGACCAGAAGAATATTTCTCAGTCCTGAGATGCCTATTTAACCCTGATAGGCCCAAGAGGGCTGTCCAATCCCATGTGATGAACCACTCCCAAACAGTGCTAAGCCAACCCCACAGCCTGGGGAAGCTGGGGGCAGAGAATGACTATCAGACCTGCCCCAGGGCGATTCCAGAACTTTCTAGCCGTCACAGCTCCTGAGACTCAAGCTGGGAGGATGAGTAGCAGAAATCTTGGAGCCCTCTCCCAATTGTTGAAGTCACTGTCTAGGAGAGATTGGGCACCCAGTGGTGGCTCAGAAACCCCTGATGGCTTTAGGTAAGCTCACCCAGCTCTCCTCTTGGCCCATTTCTGGAACATCTCTCACATCCAGCATCCTTCATCGCCAACGTCTTCCCTATCAGCACCAACCAGTAGGGGAGAGACTGGCCTCTGGGCACAGCCAAGGCATAAGGCTTCCCGGGATGGGAATGGTGCCCCCAGGGTTGTGCAGAGAACATCTGGCACATCCTACACAGCAGCCCCACCCTGAGGAGACCAGGCCCCAGTGTTCCAGCCACTGGGCTGCTCAGGAAACGGGCAGCAGACATCCTCCTCCTTTCTCCCTCACTCACTACCCCTGCCCTGGGCCTAGGAAGAGCCCATCCTGGGTGGGCCCGAGGATACGAGGGGAGTGGCCTGTGCCAAGACAGCAGCACCACCCTCTTCCTGCAGGGTAGCAGCCTCTGCAGCTCCAAGATGGAGCAGTGCCATACAGGATGGGACTTTCCTCCACATGGTGACCACGAAGCCACAGCCTCTGAGCTCCCCATCTCTCCCCACACACACCCCTAAGGGCCTGACTCACCCCTCTTCCTTCTAGAACTTGCACAGGGTCAGTTCCTCTTGCCCTTTGTGGCAGGAAATGGGGGTGTGAGGAGTCAGGGCCCAGCCAGGGGAGGAGGCAGTAGGAGGCTAGCAAGCTGTCCTCGCTCTCCTGAGGGACACGGGCTGGTTTGAGGAGCTGCCCAAGAACCACAGCCTTGTCGGAACTGTGACCAGGAAGGAGCTGTGAGGCCCTTAGGGCAATCCAAGCTCAATCAAGAGAAGCCCTCTGAGCTAGAGAAGGGCAAGGTCCGAGGGAGGGGAGCCAGGTCTCCCTCAGGGTACAGGGGATTTCTTTCCACCGCTCACCCTGATCTCGTGATGAGAGTTTCAATTCCTTCCTGCCCACCAAGGTTTCTTCCTGCCCTATTCGGTGGGGAAGGCCCACTTGTCCACATGCCAGTCACACACCAGTTCACCCATGAGCACTTTTCCTGGCTTGCAATTGCACACACACACACACACACATGAATACACACATGCACACACTTTCCCAGGATCACAGTACCACCAGTTCTTTTCCAACCAGCCAGGCTCTCTGGGTGTGAAGACCATGCCAGGCCAGGGCCTCCCTGCCTCCCCTCCCAGTGGAAGACCCCACAGCACTCAAACACCCACCTGTCGTCACCCAGCAGCAGCCTTCCCCCAGGAGAGGGTCTCCCAGGACCCAGGGCCTCTCTCCCTAATCTGAGCATGCAGTCACCAGATGGGACCTGTGGGGACCTGAAGAGGCCCTTCCCTGCATCCCTGCCCCTAAGAAGCATCCTCACCGGAACCCCATCTTGTGCCCCATCCTCCCATCTGTGCACTGGGGATAAAAATAGTCCCCCCTTGTGAGGATTAAGTGTATGAATATGCATGGAGTTCCTGGCGCATAGGAAGCACAATATAGATGTGTTATTACTATTATTATTATTTGCATTATCATTATTATTGTCTTGTTTCTTTGGATTAAAAAAATTTTTTTTGTTTTCCTTGAAAACACTTTTGAAGTACAAATAGCCCCAGGGTAGGGGAGGAAGGATGTTAAGTGGAAAAACAGCACTTCAAGGGACTTGCTGTCTTCCTTGTTAAAAAGGGTAGCGGGTGCAGACAGAGGACCACAGGCAGATAAATGGCAGCTCCGAGAGGAATGCTCAGCTGCCACCCTTGCCCTGCTTTATCTGTGCATGTTCGAGATTACTCTTCTCCCCCCGACCAGGAGGACCAGGGCATATCAGTCACTGTCTCGTTCTGCTCCGGGCAGGGTCTTCCCTGAGCACTCCCTCCACCCAAAGAAGGTTCGTAGATTTAGCCAAAAAGAAAAAGAAAACAGGATGCCCAGTTAAACGTGAATTTCAGATAAACAAGGAATGAGTTTTTAAGTATGCTTCATGCACCATGTGGGACGTGCTTATGAATTATTTGTTGTTTATCTCAGATTCAGGTTAAGCTGGACATCCTGTATTGTAGTTGGCAATCGTGCCCAGAGGGTGCCTGAGGCCCAGGGTTTGGGAAACAGGACCGTGGGAATACGCTTTTGACCACTTCCCGCAGCTTCTCCCCAGTGCCCGGGGCTATGCCCTCCTTGCCCTGCTGCTGGGCCTGTCCACACTCGCCCCAGGAGAGGCACCTCCCCCTGCACCCCTGTGCTTTCTCCCCTTGCGGAGCACCTGGGCACCAGCTGGGGACTTCTCATGCATGCTCTGCTCCCGCGGGATACAGGTGCTCAGGAGTGAGGAGAGCCCTTCCCCTCCACCTCTGCCACAGCTGGGCTTCTGGGAGGAGAATGGAAGAAGGACACGGATGCTTGGGCCAGTCTCAGCCCCAGCAGCTGGGGTGATCAGGCGTGAAGGAAAGAAGCATGTAGGCCTCAATCATGGGGTCAGGAGAGCCTGCGGAAAAAGAAGGGTGGGTAGAGGAAGTGCGCAGCCCACCCGACCGGGCGCTTCCTTTCTATGTGAGTGAGGAGGCAGGGTTATGGCAACCAAAGGCAGTGCTTGACCTAGTCCAGACTCAGTCCCCGCTGCTTCCCAGGCACTCTGCTAACATCCAGCTAGGACCCAGAAGGCACCCCCAGGCGCTCTGACAACCTGGGCCCTAGGGCCAATGTCCTCACTTGCTGCCTCCACTTCCCCAGAGGTGGCCTTCCTCTCAGACCCTGCCAGCTCCCTGTCCATGGTTGTCTCTCACTGCCTTCCTCTGGTCTGTTTGTCCTTCCAGCCTCTTGGAAAATGGACAAATTCCTGAACCGCTTCCACCTGAGCGAACCAGAAGCAAGCACCCAATTCATGACCCAAAATTACCAGGACTCGCCAAATTACCAGACGCCTGGAACAGGAAGCTCGGAGCCCAGGGACAAACCCAAATAGAGATAACTGCCTGCCAGACGTCAGGCTTCGCGCTGCAGATGTGTGTGTCCACTGTGCCCTGCCAGTCGGTCTGAGCGTAGAACCTTCGCTGGGTATGGAACCCCTTCTCTTCCAAATTAAAAAAAAAAAAAAAATCATCCAGGGCAGACTGGTTGGATGTGTTCTTTCCTAACCTGTTGTCTTTCAAAAACTGAGAAGAGATTAATCAATGTCCAGCCCTGGGGTTTTCCTATAAATGCGAGTGGGGGGTGGGCAGGGTGCTGGGGTAGATGGAGAGGCAGGAAGTGGGGGTCCCTAGGCCTCAACTGTCACTGAGGCACTGTGTGGCCTTGAGCAAATCACATGTCCTCCCTAAAGTTCTGCTTCCTCGATTGTGAAACCAAGGTAAGATGGAGAGTTGGAGTAGTTGGTTTATCACCACAGTCCTTTCCAACTCTGACATCCAACAGATGTTGTTGGCACCTCGTACACATGTGCCTGACCTGCTAGGTGCTAGGGATCCATATGTGAACAGGGCAGACAAAACCTAGGGCTTGCTTCAGGAGTTTACAGTCCAGGCTGGGAGGGAAAGGTTCATCAGATGGCCACAAGCAAATTGCAACGAATGTGGTACGTGCTATGAGGGTGTAAGGGGGCCTGCTCTGCGTGCCAGGGTGCACAGTAAAGGCCCAGGCAAGGCCTCTCAGAGGAAGTGGTGTCTAACTCAGGACTGAAAAATGTGGAAGGAGTTAACTGTGAATGGGGATGGAGGTGGGAGACCATGCCAAAGAGAGGGAACATCACCTCTTAGCTCCGGCATCTTCCAGAAGGGCTTGCATGGCATCTTCCAGGCCAATAATATGGCCACCTGGACAGATGGGCAAAGACCAGAACATGCCTGGTCTTGCAGCCATGCTGAAGTTTGGGGTTGTACCTTGAAAGCAATGGGAAACCACTGGATAATAACTAGATTGGAGGGGAAGTAGGGGTGCAATCTGATTTACGCTTTTGCAAAACTATGAAGAAACTCCTTGGTGTCTTCGAGGCAAGGATTTTCGGTGCCTCACTCCCCTGGATGCCCTCTGAAGGTTGCTTGGCTCTTCCACCCAAGGCCCCCTTGGAGGTACCTCTTTTGCCATGGTCTCACTCACAGGCTGAACTCTGGTTCCTTGACTCCCCTATGCCCAGCTCCAGTCTTCTTAGCACCCCCCAACCCTTCACCACGCCCCCCCCAACTCAGTTTCCCTCCAAGAGTTAATAACCCCCCTCTACTTGGCCAGAATACAGCAATGTCAGTGACTCACGTGTACAGAGTGCCTTGAGATCCCCAGATGAAAGAGGCAGGCTGCAGCTGGGCACAGGGTTATTACCTTCTCAGAGCCATGCCCTGCACTAGCTGGAAGGCAGAGGTGCCCTGGCCAACCACTCAGCCCAGCTGAACATATCTTAACTGGTTGGAAGATTTGAGTGCCAGCCATCTGAAGAAGGCCATGAGGTGGGAGCCTGAGTCTGGGAAGGGAATTGGACAACACTTCCCCCCCAACATTGACTGAGCTCCCCACCTAAGTGATGGACACTAAATTCTGGTTCTGTAGAAGGGCCTTTGGTGCCAGCCCAGGCAGTAGGAACTCCCTCACCCTCTCGTACCCCAGCAGGCAAGCTTGTCAGCAGGGCTAAAAGAAGAACCAAAAGGAAGTGTCCATTTGCAGTGTCATGGAAGGCAGCCTCGGAAGGGGCATTCTGGGTGTGTGCGAACCTCACACTCCCAGGCTCTTCTCCCTGCAGCCCCCACTCCACCAGGCCCAGAGTGTAATTGGCAGCTCCGGTTGGTGCCCAAGGCCGGGATAAATAGCAGGTCAGCTTACTAGAGCAGCCCCAAATCGAGACACATCCTCCCCTCTTCTGCTTTTAATTCCTTGTGGCTAGCATGTTTATTTTGGGTGAGGAAAAAAAATCGGATGTTTATCCTTCGAGGAAATTATCGGCTTGCTTTCCTTCCTCCCCCCCCCCTTTTCTTTTCTCCTTGTGTTTTGGGCTTTGAGTTCAGCTGCGGGAGAGACCCCCACCCTTCTGGCCCCAAAATGTGAAAAAAGAACAAAGCTGGCCCAGGCTTGAGGCTGAAGCCAGCCCTGCCAGACGGTCCTGAAAGCCACAGAGAAGGAGGTCCAGCGCCAGGAAAGGGAACCAAGAGGGCCAGGGACTCCTGGGGAAACCCACCCTGGACTCTGCTCTCTGTCCGCACAAGACTTTAGGCCTCTTGCCCCTTTTCTTTGGACTGCCTCCTCCAGGGAGAAACAAAATGAGCATGTAGATCCCTGAGAAATCTCTAACAAAGCAGATAGGAAACATGTAGCAAGCCCTTTGCAGGGATCGGAGAGCTGACACTATCATCATCATCATCGTTATCAGATAATATTTGTTGAGCACTTTCTGCACACCAGGCGCCGTGCCAGATGCCTAACAAGTGGTATCTCATGTAACCCACTCCTGCCCAGCTTCCCGGCCTCCATGCAGATCCTCTCATTCCACCCTCCCAACAACCTGATAATGTCAGTGTTGCTATTCTCACTGTATAGATGAGGAAACTGTCATTCCCAAGAAGTTAAGGGACCTACTCCCTGCTCCAGAACTAGTAATGATGGTGTCTGCTGTGAACCTGGGCCTGTCACTCTCCCTATGCAGAGAGAAAACAGTACTCTTATTTTCCTCCCTGTGGGCTACATAAAATAAAGGCCAGAACTTCTATTTATTCAGAAGCCAGGTGGGCTGAGAAGGAAGGCTGGAAGTTCCAGAAGAATTTAAGGGGAGTCTCACCCAGCATCTGCCCTTCCCCTAGCTTCAGCTATTCTAGATCAAGTGTGATTTGTGGGAAGGGCCAACGCCTGGACACACACGGCAACAGCCTGGCCCATCCCCCTACCCCACTTGCCCAATGCTTTACCACCCTCAATGTGTGGAATCACCCCTTTCCCCAGGAACCTCACCTGTGTGACAGCTGCTCTCAAGGAAGGAAGAGAAGTGGAGGAGAAGGGAAAGAAAGCCATATGGGAAGACTTCCTGATGACGGTGACGATGGTGATGGTGGGGGTGGTGGTAGTGGGTTCAGGTTCCAGCTGAACAGCCATGGGCTAGATAGCGAGCCTGGGGGATGCATTAAGCGGTGTAGTTTTAAAAAGCACAACTTTTCTTACTGAGCAGAGCCAAATTCACATAGAATCTCTACCATAGATAGCCCTGTGACCTCAGGCAACTTCCTCAAATGTACTGGACTTGTGTTTCAAATGCAAAAAAAAAAAAAAAAAAAAAAACCGTATAACAAGAAAAGCATGGAAATAAATGCCTTCCTTGAAGATCTCTTGCTCCAGTTAGATGAGAGAGCAAACAAGGCACCCAGGCGCAGTGCTTGGCATGCAGGCTGTTCAGTAAATGCATGTTTTCCTCTCCTTCCCTGCCTCCACCTCACCTGCTTTGCTCCCCACCTGGGCCCTGGGCTGGAGCAAGCAGTGTGGCTACGGGTAGTAGGAAAGAGCCACCCTCCCTGGATGAGAGTCCTCCCCAAAAACCCCATCAGAGTCTCAGAGGCCCCAGGAAAAGGGCTGGCAGCCAAGGGATCCTCAAGCCCCAGCCCGGCATCCCCCTCCCAAGCTCAGCAAAACATTGGGAGGCTTGGATCAGGGAAGAGAGCCCAGTTCCTTAGCAACTAACAAGCATTTCCCTGTAAAGACAAAGACCCTTCACTCAGAATGCTCCTTCCCACCCCTCCCACCCCGCCTCTCCAGGTGTCTGATGTACTTTGCAGGAGTGGGGCTAGGGGCTGCCCCCCATCCCCTCCACCCCCACCAGAGGTCTAGGGGCCTTTTGCCCCACCCTCCCGACCATCTTGATATTACCTGTAATTATCCCACGGCACCTTTCATCCTGGTGCTAATTAACTTTCCCATTCTCCCCCGCCTCCCCCCCCCCCCCAGCTGCCGGGGAACACATGAGGCATGCATGCACACACACACACACACACACACACACCACATGCCCGCATGCACACACACATACACAGATGCTCACGTTTCCCCCTCAGAGACCCTCGCTCCATTTTCGAGACCAGGAAACTAAGGTTACAGAGAGGAGCCAGTTCCTTACGGGTTCCCATCTGCCTCCTCAGTACTTGGAAGGAGAAACAGGAGCTGAATAGGCTGGCTCAGGGAGAGGGGAAGACGGGGTCCCCCTGAGCATCCTGGGGGAAGAGGAACCAGGAAAGAGAAAAGCCTTTGGAAAAGACTAAGGAGAACTGTGCCAGGACAGAGGTCTTGGCTCCGAGTGCCACTTTGGTGCCACCAAATGCCAGCCGTCCTGCTTAGCACAGAGAGAACATTTCAAAGGGAAAAAAGGAAATAGTTCAACAAAAAAGGAAAGGAAGAGAAAGAGGCAGAGAAAGAAGGAAATAGAGGGAAAAAAGGGATGGCCATCTGGTCTGACGTAAGTAGGAGGACTGCTTGGCCGGGAGGGGAGGACTGAGTCTAGTGCCATTCACTGCTGTGTGAGCCTCGACAAGTCAGCTGCCCTCTCTGAGCCTCTATAAAATAGCTCTAGATGGGTGTTCTCCGAGGACCCCTCTACTTGAATATTCTCCAACTTTATGTGCTTATTTTGGGAAATGGTAGAGAAAGCCTCTACCACTGTCCATTTGACTGGGTAGGGATGGGAATAGGGGAGAAAAAAGCCCCCAGAACAGGGTAGAACCTTGGGATTGAGAATTAAAAGGAGCCAAGTGCATTTGGCTGCAGAAAACCCTACCAGGAGAGCCAAACTAAGAGGTTTGCAGATGTGGGGAACAGCAGACCTTGGGGTTTCAGGAGAAACTGTTCCCTGAAGCAACAACCAGCAACAGAGCTCATCCTCCCCAGATCCAGGCTAAAGGAAAGCCATTCAGGGAGCCTAGTGGAGGAGCATCTGGGTCTGCACCCAGATGGGGCGGGGGCGGGTAGAAGTGCAGAGCCTTTCGACATGCCCCAAATGAGAGCAGGACCTGAAAGCATCCCCTTGATTCCTCTTGAGCTGGAGTTCGGCCCACTGCCAGAAGTCACTTGGAAAGGGGTTGAGCTTGTCAGAAAGGCAGGCTGAGTGGGCTTCCTCCAGGGCCTGGACCCAAGGGTAAACATCCAGGAGTCCAGACAGCATCTACCCACACCCACACCCCTACACATTCACCCTCTCACATGCTCCCACACCTTCACTCACACTACTCACCTTCACTCCCCCATACAAGCTCACACACTCACACTCACATATATACTCACAATACTTACCTTCATGCATACACATGAACATATTCACATGCTTGCACACTCACTCTCTCTCTCACACACACACACACACACACACACACACACACAGAGAAATTTGCCCTGAAGTCCATAAGGAAGCTAAGCATGCACTTTCAAGTCACCATAAAAAAGCGCATCCTTTACAGACACACTGTGGCTGAAGCCAGCATTGATGGAGTCTCTGTTGTATGCAAAGAATGGAAGAAACTACAAAAGAAACCTAACAAGTCCTTGCCCTCCGGAAGGTGTCCCTCAGGAGCCGTGTGACTGGGAGACCTAAGGCTCTCAGCACTGGAGGCAGGAAGATAGGCTAACAAGTAGGAGAAGCGGGGGGTAGGGGGTGCACTGCAGCCAGGGGAAGATGAGGCGGTCTATGGAGAGGCCCAATAGACCTGTGAGGGTCCTGAAGTAAAGCTGAAAGGCACACATGAAGACAAACCGGCCAGTCCCTAGCCATTGTCCCTCTGGTACATGCTCACACCTGTAGGTCACTAACCTACCCTCAAACCCCAGTCCATAGATGGACCTTGTGTGCATTTGCCCATGAGGATACGGGTCACCATTGTCCAGAGCTCTCCTGTCTTCCTCCCCCTACACCCTTAGAACCAGGCCAGCCCAACCACGCATATACAAACGTGCGTGCGCACACTTACACACACCTCTACTATACGCATCCTGCACACACATACTGTAAATACACCAGCCCACACAAAATCACATGGTGTACGCACCCGCTAGACACTCCAGGGTTTCAACTCTGCCAAGCTCTTTCTAGACATCCATACAAGCTGTGTGTACATGCATTGTTCAGCCTGGACAGTTGTGAACATAGGATTTGCATGCACATGCAGTCTCCATATATGCATGCCCACTTTGTTCACAACCTACATACACACCAACCCATCGGTGACACAGACACACACACCATCCCTTGGAGTAGAGTGAGAACCAGACAGGGCCTAGCCCTGATCTCACTTTGCAGTCTCCAGATGCAGCAAATAGATTTGGGGCAGTAGCTATCAGCATTGTCTGTGTGTGTGTGTGTGTGTGTGTGTGTGTGTACATGCATGCACATGTGCCCACGCATACTTAGGGAGGTCAGATGGGAGTAAAAGGGAGGTTCTGGCAGAGGAGGGGAACAGGCCTTCCCCTGGAGTCCAGAAAGAAGGACCCAGACACACACACCCATCCTCCCAGTGGCCCTGCCTCTGGGCCCTTAGCTGGCTGCCAGGCCAAGGAAAGGAGAAGCTAAAAGTGGCCAGCCTGAACTGCTAAATTGGTCCCCAGCAGAGAAGGGGAAACGCGTCAGTTCCCTGGGGAAGTGGCCGAGCCCAGGGTGGCCACAGGCCCCTGGGCTTCTACTCCAATGGAAAAAAAGTTGCTCAAATAGATCTGACGCTTTGTTTTCGAACCTAAAATACCTTGTGGTGACTGCCGGAAGTGTGACCGCGGGAGGGAAGTGGGGCAAGAAGGGAGGGTTAGTTCGAGTTTCCATTGCGGCGACTTTTTCTTTCGTTTGGGGTCTAGAAGAAGCTCTCTCGCCAATCTGAGAGATGGCTCTGCGAGAGGGGAGTGGAGCTCTGAGATTCAGGGCCAGGGTACCCACAGCCACAGTCACCCTTGGCCCGCTGCCATCCCTCCCCCTTGAGGCTTCTGAACCACCTGCGTCCTCCTGAGCCATCAGAATTTTATCTCAGGCCACCTGGTGGCAGGCAGCAAAGCTGACCCGGGGGAGAGGGGCTGACACCAGTCACAGGTGACTTTGCCTTCAGAGACGTCATCTTCCTTAGTGGACTTTGATGTAATTTTTTTTAACTTTATTTATTTATTTAAGTCATCTCTACACCCGGCATGGGGCTCAAACTCACAACCCTGAGATCAAGAGTCACGTGCTCTTCCGACTGAGCCAGCCAGGCACCCCTGATGTAATTTGCTTTAAACTAAGATCGAGCCTAAACAGAACTTTTCAAAGAGCAGACAATAAATGAGCTGGACTACAGCACAGACCCACATATTCTGATTCCGTACTTTAATGTCGGTGGCACTGGCTCCAAAATGCAAAGAAGGGAAGAATTACTACATAAAACAGGATCTCAACATGCACTCTCCAACACTCTCCCCTTCTCTTTCTTTTTCTTCACATCACCACCTCCTATAGATTTACGGATTGCCCATCCCCACCCTGAACACTCACGAGGCCTTGCGTCTCTCCACAGCAAGGACTTCCAAGTTTTCATCCCTGCCCCAATCTCAATGCCTGACACAGTAGGTGCACAAGAGATCACTGTCCTATGTTGACAACAATTGGGCAGAGGCGTAGCCATCAAACAGTTCTGTTGCCTCATGGGGACTTGTTAATTCAGAAGAGGCCTGCTAGACACCAGACCCTGGGGACAGGTGGTAAGAACGTGGGCTGGGAGGAGGACACAAAAGGTAAACAATACAAGATCAGTAGTGGTTCCTGCCCCTTCTGAAACATGTGAAAGGTGGGAGGTGACATGTATCCAAGGATTCCACAAATAAATGTAAAAAGGTAAGAGGGATGATGGCAACAGAAGTGGTGTCTGCTTATCCCCTGGTCCCCTGGGAGGGGGCTATCATAGGAGAGGCTTTCCTGAGTAAGTAGGGGCTGAACCAAAGGATGAACTGACCTGATGTCCCTCAAAGACATCGCAATCCAAGAGAAAATGCCACAGCACAGTGGGTGCAAGGTGCTGGGCCAACAGGATGGCGGTTTGGCATTTGGGGACTCGCAGGCCGCGGGCCCCTGGCCCCTGGATATGGAGGAGGATTCGAACTGGTGGCCGCAGAGGGCCAGTGGTGCGGCTCCGGCTGGGGAGGGAGGGGGGCTGTGAACCCGGGCTGCAGTTCAGAGGCGGCCTGCAACTCCGTCCCTGGGTGATATTTACCGGCCTTTAATGACAGCAGGGTAATCACCTTAATGAAAAACTCCCTCCGGGCTCGGGGCGGCCAGACTGCGATGAGGAAACTGGGAGGCATTTCGAAGCTGCTGGTGACTCACGCTGAATACGCCCCGAGCCTGCCTGCCATTGGGCGCCAAAGACTCCCGGGTCCCCTTCCTGCTCTGCCCGCCACTCCAGCGCCGCCTCTGGGCTCATCCTGGGCCCAGGCCCACTCTCATGGGCCAGGCCACCAGCACTCCTGACTCCCCATACTGCCACCCTTAGCCAGGCCAGTGGCCAAGCCTCCTTTCTCTGTCCCTGGTGTCTCCCAATGCCCCCCCCCCCCCCGCCATTTGTGATCTCAGCTCCCCGGCTGCCTGGGTTTGGGAAGGGCCACCCTGCGATATGCTCAAGGCACCCTGAAGATTCCGGGCCCTTATTATGGGCTTTGTATCCACTCTGCTAACCCGTTTCACCACCAGTGCCTCAGTTTCCTGGACTGAGTAGCAGCAGCAGCTCAAGATTCTCCACGCCACCCCCCACCCTGCCCCCGGGTGGCTGGAGTATTAATTACAGTTTGTTCCTGACTTTGAAGATGAAAAATGCCAAGGATCATTACGACTCAATTAACGGGGCTATTACCACTTGAGTTTATGTATGATTAATCCTACCCCGCCCCCAACCTGGGATCCATGTTGCCTTGGACTCCTCAAGCTCCTTCTTTCTCCTGGATTTCATGCCTGGAGTTAGCCCCATTTCCTGTTTCTGCTAATAACATCCGGAATGGCCCAAAAGAATCCTGGCACATCATTCTCCAACGAATAGGTATGGAGCACCCCCATAAGCCAGGTTCTCACTAGGGATATAGCAGTGAGGGTCACAGACCCAAGCCTTTGCCTTTCTGGAGCTTACATCCTAGTCAGTGTCACATGTCTGATGGGATCCAGCATGTCCAGGCTCAGTACTGGTTCCTTCTCTCCCCTCTAGGGTTCCTCATTCATCTACACAACAAACCATGATCAGGCCTAGTGGGCATTTTGAGAGAGAAGTCCCGGAAAGACAATGCTAATGGGTTCCATTCCAAAGATGAAAAAAAGAAAGTTGACATGAAAATGAACCTGGGTGGCTCAGTCAGTTAGGGGTCTGCCTTCAGCTCAGGTCATGATCTCAAGGTCCTGGGATCGAATTCTGCTTCAGGCATCCTGCTCAGTGGGGAGTCTGCTTCTCCCTCTCCTCTGTCCCTCATCCTGCTAGTGTTCTCTCTCTCTCTCTCTCTCTTTCTCTCAAATAAACAAAATTTTTAAATATAAGGGGGGAAAATCATAGCTCTTGGCACAGAATCCCCTTCCCCTCTCCCTCCTCTCCTGTCTGTGTCGTCCCCCCTCCCCCAACCCCACACTATGGGTCTCAGCCCTCCTCAGGGCCTTAATCAAGCCCTCCCTCCCAATGGGGCCTTCCCGTCTTCCTGGACAGGTGTCTCCTGCAAGCCTATGGCAGTCCTTCCACCTCTGAACTGTGCCCCCTCGAAACCTATAGCATGTCTTGTGCAGGGTTGCTCCTAACACAGCCTCATTCCACATTCCCCGTAAGCTGGCTGCTCCCCGACAGAGAGCAGGAGCCCAGTCTCAAGTTCACTTCCCTCCACAGAGTACACAGGAAGGGCTTCCTAGATGTTTGCCATATTGAAGCAAGAGAGGCTAAGTCCCAGACCTAGAAGTACCCCTGATAAAATTGAATTTTGGTAGACAAGGGGTACCCCATCCTGCAGTGGGATGGCTGGGAGGTAGAAATGAAGGGACCAGGTAGAAAAATCCAAGTGGGTCAGGCTGTTCCTCAAATAGACCACGGGTCAGAATCACCAAGGTGGGCCCTTGAATTGGGCCAACAAGGAGAGCACCCAATGGGACTGGCCCAGGGCTAGTGCTTGGGAGACAAAGAGGAATAAGACTCAGTGCCTCCCCTCCAGGAGCTTGGACACCATTCTCTTGTCTTCCAGTAACTTTCTGGGTGATCTTAGGGTAAACAATTCTGAACAGCTCAAATAATTCTGCAGTAACTGAGAGAGAGATATCATGCCCTTTATCCTTTGTACATTGTGCCCCAAGACCTATCAGGGAGGCTCATGCCAGCAGTAAAACTGATGGGCAGACTTCCAGTGGGTTCCAGCCAGCTAGTTCCCCCAACCCTCAGGGTGATGGGACAGGTCCTGGGGCAGCGTCCGTCCTTTACCTCAGGAGCTGTAAATAGAGTTTCATTTTCTAGGAGAGCTAAGGCATGACAAAGGTTAGGAAGCCCTACCTAAGCCATCTTGGGGAAAGAGGATCCTAACATGTCTTAGGCCCCAAAGAGTCATTAACTGCTTTTCCCCAGATCCCAGATTTTTGACCACACAGAACAGCCAAAAAGAATACAAAAGTCTGTCTCCAACTCCTCACCTTGATGAATGAGGCAAAGGGCCCCCTTGTTTGAGGCTGACAAGGGTCCTGAGCCAAGGAACTGGTAAGGGACAAGGATCTCAACCACAGCTCTCTGGTTTCTCACAGGTGTCTCTTACACGGCTGGGAGAAGAGGAATCTGCCAGCCCCTTAGATCCCATGGGTGAAGTCTGCACCCCTGCAAGAGGCTGGCTGTGCAGAGAGCAGCAAGGGAAAACCAGTTCCCATCTCTCTCTCCATTTCTCTCTCTCTCACTCTTTTTGTTCCTGCTGAGTGCCTCCCCCACTGTCCCCTCACACACATTTTCTGGTTCATTTCAGATGACAAATTTCCTCTTTTCAAAAAGCCCCATCCCCCAAGAGTCCTTTCTGCAGATATACTATCCCTCCCAGTTGAGAAGGGGGCTGTCCCACAGTGGCCCCCAGGGGCAATGATGGGCCTTCTGAGCACATGACTCTACTTACCTTCCATGAACGCCTAAGCTAGCACAGCAAAGTTCCTATTGTAAGGCCTCATCTCCTGACCCATGCCTCCTTCTCCACGAGGATCCCAGACCAAGCTTTACAGAACACCCACCTCTATTGGGAACACTAACGCGTCTCCTCCTAACCCTTTCTACAGTGGAATCCTGAAACAGTGGATTAACAGGCCTGGGAAGAACTTAGAGGTGGATTGTCTGGTCTGGTTCCTACCAGAAGCCCAGGAACAAGAGAGCCTGGTTCAAAGTCCTATAGATAATTCACAGTAGAATGCAGAACTCCTGATTCTACTCTCCACTTACCCAACCAGCAACCTCTTTCCAAGTCTCACCTTCTAACCCAAGACCTGCCTTCCTTCCCTGCTCCAGCCTGGCCGGGCCCTAAACTCTCAGCTTCTCTGTCCCTATGGCAGTTACTTACAGCCTTGGACTTGTGTCTAAGGAGGGGGCTCCAGGACCACTTGGGGGCCCTTCCCCAGCAAATGTCACTTTTTAACAAGACTTTCTCCCTTTTGGTCACCAGACCTGCCCCCAAATTGCTGGAAGTGTGATCAGAAACGATCCCGATTCAACATGATTATAAAGAGTTACTTTGAATTGGGGCACAAACAGGTGTTTAAAATGGAAGAAGGGGGACCCTTGGGTGGCTCAGCGGTTGAGCATCTGTCTTCATTCAGGGCGTGATCCCAGGATCCAGGATCAAATCCCACATCGGGCTCCTTGTGGGGGGAGCCTGCTTCTCGCTCTGCCTATGTCTCTGCCTCTCTCTCTGTGTGTCTCTCATGAATAAATAAATAAAATCTTTTTTAAAAAATAAAATAAAATAAAAATAAAATAATAAAATAAAATAAAATAAAATAAAATAAAATGGAAGTACATGGCTGATGTGACATGGTCATGGGACCTGAGCTCAGAGGCACAGTGACCATTCCACCTACTGAGAGCCCTGCTAAAACGCTGCCCACCCACCCCCACCCCCCTGAGTGGGTAGCCTCCAACTGTCCCCTGGGCAGGGGCTCTTCCCCCACCACACACTGGGTCCAAGTAGCTGCTGGGAGGCAACATTCCAAGGAACGTTTCTTCTACCCACCACCTTCTCCACAAGTTCTATACCTATCTGTCCTATTACCCAGCTCTGCCACTTATTTCTTTCTCTGGCAGCCATGAGGAGACAAAGGTGGGGATGAAGAGCAGTAGCTTGGAGTCACAAGGCCTTGAGTTCAAATGGCAGCTCAGCCGCCTCCTGGCTGGGTATCCTCCAATGAACAATTCGGACACTTTCCATTTTTTGAAAAAGCAAAATGTTAAGGGGGCAGCCCTAAAAACTTTTTCACTGGATTGTTGTGAAGAATGAGGACAATGAAGCAATGAAGTACGGCCACGGGGCTCCCATGGCCGCGTCTTCTGTGGCTTCAGGAGGAGCACCCCCTTCAAAAGTCTTCATGGGTACCAACACTATTTCCCCTCCAAAAGCTTCTAGGCCAAACCCACCTGGCCTCAGCTGGCTGTTGTCATTGAACAAATAGCAATGACCTCTAGAATACCAGGAAGAGATGGCCAGGGAGATTCCCTCAGTGACCTGTCTGTCCCCTGTGCACATCCTGTGGGGCACCCCAAGATGGAAAGCAACTACATTGAGACAAGTGTCAATCCAGAGCAATACCGCCAGGGTGGGCCCTGTACCCACACAGGTGCCTGGAATGATGTGAGGAGCCCACTCTCTGAAGGCCGGCCCTCCCACTGCTTGTCCCTGGGCCTGCTACCCACCGTCACCTCATTCCACCAGTATTAATGAGCACCTACCATTTCCAGGGATCATGCTAAGCACAGGGCTTCATTCCTTTGAGTGATTTCCTACCCTCTCTAAGCATTTTCTTTGAAAATGCAGATTGCCTCTGAGAAGAGCAGTGCTATAATTGCTAACACCCCAGATTGAATTAATTGGGGGGAGGGGGTTGTTGTAAGATTGCAGAGAAAGACTGGATATGTTTAGCAGAAGGGAGCTAAAGTTTGGAGGTGACTGCAGAACTAAGGAGCAAGACAGAGCAACCACCTGGCCTCTCTTGGGGCTGAATTCCTAGGGCCACATGGACACCTTCCTTCAGCCTTCCATCAAGACAAACGTACCTATTGCCCCCATACGTGGCAGCTGTCCCCACAAATGCAGCTGGCAAGGGAGCTGGGCTTGGTGGGAGAGAGCAACCAGGGGCTGGGAGGCCTTGGCCCTAGTGCAGAGGGGCCGGGCCTGCCTTTCACCATCTCCAGGCCCAGGACGCCCTGAACCAGTGCCTACTCGCTCCCCAACAAGTCCGGGGCTTGGAGTTCAGGTAATTAGGCCCTTGGCATTCTCACCTGAGCCCGCCAATAAACCTGAGACAATTGCCCTCGGCCCCTGCTCAGGAGAGAGAGAGGAGAGAAGGGGGAGGAAAGGAGGAAAAATTTTTTTCTCTGCTGGATGCAAGGCTTGGCGACCAGAAGGGAGAAGGCTATTAGTCTATAAGCAGTCACTCCAAACACCCCACACCCACTTCATACCCAGGCTTGTCCCCACCTGCCACAGAACCCTGGCCTCCATCTGCCACCATCATCCAGGCTAACAGGGGACACCTGTGGGGGCTCCTACCTGAAGAGGAGTCAGGCAAGAATGACCCCTGCTTACAGAGGCAGCCTTTCCATGGCAGGACTCCTTCCCTGGCAGAGGAGGGACGGAAAGGCATGAGTCCCCCACCTCACCCCAGGAGCCAGAGCCACCCTCCAAAAAGTCTAGAAGGATGTGCCAGCGTCTTGAAGTGCAACCGAGTAACTTCTCTGTACCCTGTCTTATGTCACCCCCAGCGCTGGGGGCTGGTGCTCCTGCAGAGTGAGGACATTTCTTTAACCTTGGCACAGTGCCCAGCAGGTACCTGGCGCACGAACAGGACATTCTTTCTCCCCTAAAAAATAAACCCCAATGCTTCTTGTATATATGATCACATGGATAGGGGATATCTGGCCCTCGGTACTCCCTGCATCACTTATACGCACCCTTAAGATACCCAGTAGAGTAGGGGAGAGTATAGTTGACCAGTATTAACTGCCCTTTAGGGATCCCTGGGTGGTGCAGTGGTTTGGCGCCTGCCTTTGGCCCAGGGCGTGATCCTGGAGACCTGGGATCGAGTCCCACATCAGGCTCCCTCTGCCTGTGTCTCTGCTTCTCTCTCTCTCTCTGTGACTATCATAAAAAATAAATAAATATTTAACTGCCCTTTACGGGGTACCTTCAAGGGGGCTGGCATAAGTACTCTATGAGGATTATCTCATTTAAAGCTTCCTAAGGCATAAGTACTATCATTATCCCAATTTACAAATAAGGAAACTGAGGCTAAGAAAGAAATTCAGAAATTTGCCCCAGGTCACACTGAAGTTTTAATGAATGCTTATTTAATTGAACTGAAGGCTCCCATTCTTTGTCAAAAACTAGGAGGAAGCAGGTGGCAGGCAATTTGCCCCCAAAGCCTCTTATCCAGTCTCACCAACAAGTAAGCAGGCGGTGGAGCAGGCCTCGGAGGTCTGCTACTTGCTCCTCTCTTCGATGCAACAAGTGCAGCTAGCCTAAACGTGTTTGGGGGCCCCTCTCGGGAGGGGCTACACTCCTCCACAGTCTCTGGGGGTCCTGGAAGCCTTCAAGGATCCCAAATTCTCCCACTGCCTCTGCCTTTCCTAACGCGGGCCCCTATATAACAGGACTGGGGTTTCCAGCTCCTCACCCTCCTCTTCTGGGGAGAGGTCTGGGCCGAGGGGGAGGGGGTGCATCACGGCAGGGTCCTCCGGACTGGAGCTGGGCCGCCCGGAGGTCTCCCGCTTCCTTCCCGCTACCCCCGAAGGCTGAGCTGTGCCTCGCGCGGGGAAACAAGGCCACTGCAGTCACTACCGTGGCCTGCCGCTCGCGCAAGGCCGCGCCGCCCCGGCGGCGTCCCCTGGCCCCGGGCGGGAACCCGCCGAGACCCCCGCCGCCTCCGGGTGCCCGCGCCGCAGGAAGCGCCGCGGAGGGGCCAGGTGCGGGCGGGCCTCGCTAGTCACCGCCGCTCGCCGCTGCTCCCAGGCTGCGGCGCTCCGCGGCCAGAGGCCAGAGCCGCTGGCTAATTTTTCACGCCCCCCAGACCGCCTCCCTAGGTGACGCTAGAGTCTGTGCGGTTCCTTTAAAGGCTGCGGGTTCCGTTCTTCTTTCCTTTTCCACTGGATGCCAAAATATGCAAATCCGGGGACCGGAATCGGCAGCCAAATCGAGGAGAAGGGGCGCGGCCGGCGCGTCACCGGATCCGCTCCTTGTATGGCTCTTCCCGGCTTGGCCCGCCGCCCCGCGACCCTCCCTGCAGCCGCCGGGGCCCCTCCCGCGCCCAGCCGGGCTCACACTGCCGCCCACGCCCCCGGGCCGGCCGCTCGCCCCCCTAGGGAGGGAGCCGGGGGCGGGAGGCGCTGCATGCCCTGATTCCGGCCGGAGCCGGGGACCGCTGCAGAGCGCTCCCTCCCCGCGCCGCGCGGGCGGAGGAGAGCCCGGGGGCGCAGCGCCTCCCCTGGATAGGTGTGGGGAGCCTGGCGGGAGCGGCAGCAGGGGTGGGGTGAGGGGGCTCGCGGGCGGCGGGAATCCCTCCTTTACCAAGAACCAGAGAAGATCCGGGGGAGGCCGGACCCTCCCACCCCCAGTTCTCCGCCGCGCGGAGGGGAGGGGAGCGAGGTTGTCATCCACCCCCACCACGATGTGCAGCTCGGGAGTTCCTCCCACACGTCCCCGGCCCGCGTGGCCCTCCCACGGAGTGAGGCCCGGGGATCCTCTCTTCCTCCTTGTCAACACTCCCACTCCCCCTGAGAAATGCACGTTCCCCCAACCCCGACTCCCCAGCGTGGGGAAGGGGGGGGACGCGGGATTCACCGCGCCCACGCGGCCACCGAGGAGGGAATCCTCCCACGCCAAGCCGGTGCCGGTGTGATTCGGGGTCGCTCCCCCACGCTCCCTTTCTCTGCTCCGGCTCTCCCGCGGCCCGGCCGCGCGCGCTCCCTGAGCAGGCCTCGGGGAACGCAGCAGCCGCCCCCGGGATCTGCTGAGGCTCCGGGAGGTGACAGCGTCCCGGTCGGCAACCGGGAGGCCCCTGACTGCAGGGCGCCGGCAGGCAGCGATGGGGACAGCCCTGTGGAAGCGAGGGGGAGGGGAGGGACTAGAGGAGGTGGCTCGGAGACTGTGGGTTCGGCACACTCCTGCTGCAACTCCGTGGCGGGCCCTTCGCAGGCAGCCACAGACAGCGACTGCGCCTGGGCCTGCTGGGCCCTCCTGCCATCCCGTGGCCAAAGGAGGTGCTTTGGAACCGTTAGGGAATTATCAGGGATTTGGTGCACGCGTCCCCTATCCCCTCAACTTTAGTCCTACTGCCTTACCACCCAGACCGCACATCCTCGACCCCCAAAAGTGCTGGGTGCTCGCCTCCGCGCAGCCGCGCTGCAGCTACGAGGCTCCGGGCCACTGCGCTCAGCAGGGAGTCAGCGCCGGGTCAGCGGCCGGGGAGCAGCGGGGGTGTGGGCGGAGAGTCAGAGGGAGGGGTGGGGATCCTGGACCCGCGGTCCCTGACACGCAGGGCTCCTCCTCGAAGGGACGCGCTCCCTTTCTCCCCAGGCTCAGGCAGGGTCTTAGACGCGAGGGCAGCGGCGGGAGCGGGGTCGGAGCGCACGCCTTCCGGGTTCCCCAGAAGTTCGCAGGTTGCAAAGGGACCTCGCCGAGGGTTTCCAATTCCCTTTCTCCCTGCTTGGGCTGTTGGCGGCCACTCGCGAAGAACTCCGGCCCCCTGCCCCCCGCCACACAAGCGCGCTCTGGTTGTGCGGACCAAAAATAAACACACAGGAGGTTATTGCTTTTTCAACTCCGCGCTGCGCGCTTTACGCGTTGCGTTCAGTTGCTTCCCTCTTTCCTCTCTCCTCTCGAATTTTCCTTCTTTCGTCTCTTTCATTTCTCTCTTTCTCTCATTTTTTTAAGATCTGCGAGCTTTGCGGGCGCCGCATGTTGGCTGCGGCCCGCTTCCTGCTTTCTAATGTTCCATTGTGAGGAGCTTCCATTGTGACGTCGCGCCCCTTCGGCTGGGCTTTGTCTGTCCATATATGGGCAGCTACGTCACGGAGCTTTCCCGGGGCTCAGATAAATAGGCTGGTGGAGTTCCCTGGCTGGGAGCTTTTGGGCAGCAGTGAGCTTGCTAGGAAGCGGCGGGGCTGGTGGTGGTGGTAGCAGCGGCAGCGGCAGCGGCAGAGGCGGCGGCGGCGGCAGTGGCGGCGGTGGCGGTGGCGGATCGGGGGGCGGGGGGGCCGCCGGCGCGCATCTGTTTGTGAGATCAATACTGAGGCCGCGTCCAACCCCCTCGGACCGAGGTTCCCCCAGCCCAGGCCCCCCACCACCCCCCCGCACACGCCCCCCCCCCCCAGCCTCTTACGGCACCAGCTGAGGCACCCAAGAGGATTACCCCCCCTTTGCCCTCTCTCCCACCCACCCCAAAAAAGAGAAGATCCCCTCCCCTGGCCCACCCCTTCCCCTCTTCCCTCCCCCTCCCCCCGAACTTTCCCTCTCGCATGCTTTTCCCCTGCACCACGGATCGCCTCTCGGATGCCGCTTGCCTGGAAGCTGCGTTAGGAGCGAGCGGCGGCGGTGGCGGCGGTGGCGGCGGCGGCAGCTCGGGAGTGCTATGACCGGCAAACTCGCCGAGAAGCTGCCGGTGACCATGAGCAGTTTGCTAAACCAACTGCCTGACAATCTGTACCCCGAGGAGATCCCCAGCGCGCTCAACCTCTTCTCCGGCAGCAGCGACTCGGTAGCCCATTACAATCAGATGGCTACAGGTAAGGGCGGCGGGGAGGCGGCGAGGCTGCGAGGAAGGAAAGGGAGAGAGGAAGAGGAGGAGGGAACGAGCTAGCGATGGATGGATAGATGGCTGGCTGGCTGGCTGGCTGGATGGAGAGATGGATGGATGGAGAGATGGATGGATGGATGGAGAGATGGGGGGCGCGCTGGAAATTTTCCGGGGGGCGAGTTGCTTTTCCCACCCACTCCTCCCGCCCTCCCCGATCGGGAAGGCTCGGTTGGCGACGCCACGGTAGAGGCTTCGGTTCTCCCGGGTGGGGGCAGCCGCCGACCAGAGGGAGGTAGGTACGAGCGAGCGGCTCCGGGGTTCTCCACTTAGGGGGCGCGATCGCCAGGCTGCGCGCAAGGCGTGGTGCTGTCGCCCCCTTTCCCGGGAGGAGCCCAGCGTCCCTTTCACCCGCGCTCTCCCCCCCTTACTCCCTCAGCCTCCCACCCGGGATGGAGCCATGTGCGGCGTGGAGTCCCCGCGGTGGGAGAGGTACTGCGACGCTGCCTTTCCGGGGCGTTCAGCAAAGCCGTGGGGGTGTGGGGACGGCGGGGAGAGGGAGGGGGTCCACCGGCGCGGGGGCCGCCTCGGGGGGCGATCCCCCAGCCGTGGAGCTGGAGGAGAGGAGCCACTCCCGCCATGGAGACACGGGCCGGTTTTCCGCCGCCCTCCACCCTCGCTAGCTGAGGCTGGGCTTTCCCCCTCCAGCAAGAGCCGAAAGCTCCTCCAGGCCTGGAGAAGGCTGGGGCCCGGGAAGGCGGCGGGAGAGCTCCCTTGGCGGTCAGAACCCCTCTACGCGCAGAGGACAAAGCGTCGGAGCGCTCCGGGTCAGCGACCCGGGCGCGGTGCGCACGGGGGGCTTCGTCGGGGCAGGAAAGGCGCGGCGTCCCGGCGCGGACAGGGCTAGGGGAAGAGGCCGAGTTGTGTGCGCTGGAGAGCGAGAGCCCGGCGCGCTCCGGGTCTGAAACTACCTGTAGCTGCTGCTACCTGCCCGCCCCACCTCGGAAACAACAACAATGCTTCTCGCGCGCGCGCGTGTGTGTGCGTGTGATACGTGAGTGTGTGCGCGGCGTGTGCGGTGTGTGTGCAGCAGCCACTCCACACCCCGATCCGTAGTATTTTGCTGTATCCAGGTTGCGCCCGGGAGCGCGGCACCGCCCGCTTTGCGCCGGGGCGCAGCTTTCCTCCTACCCCGTGCGCTGCTCACTCCACCCGGCCGCACCCTCCGCACCTGGGCAAGGACCTGGGCGCCCCGGCCCGGGAGCCGGCTCGGCTTCACTCACCCCTCCCCTCTCTTCCCCGCTCTCCGCAGAGAATGTGATGGACATCGGTCTGACCAACGAGAAGCCCAACCCGGAACTCTCTTATTCGGGCTCCTTCCAGCCAGCCCCCGGCAACAAGACCGTGACCTACTTGGGAAAGTTCGCCTTCGACTCCCCTTCCAACTGGTGTCAGGACAACATCATTAGCCTCATGAGCGCCGGCATCTTGGGGGTGCCCCCGGCCTCAGGGGCACTCAGCACGCAGACCTCCACCGCCAGCATGGTGCAGCCGCCGCAGGGCGACGTGGAGGCCATGTACCCGGCGCTGCCCCCCTATTCTAACTGCAGTGATCTCTACTCGGAGCCTGTGTCTTTCCACGACCCCCAGGGCAACCCCGGGCTCGCCTATTCCCCCCAGGATTACCAATCGGCCAAGCCGGCCTTGGACAGCAATCTCTTCCCCATGATTCCTGACTACAACCTATATCACCACCCCAACGACATGGGCTCCATTCCGGAGCACAAGCCCTTCCAGGGCATGGACCCCATCCGGGTCAATCCGCCCCCTATTACCCCTCTGGAGACCATCAAGGCGTTCAAAGACAAGCAGATCCACCCGGGCTTTGGCAGCCTGCCCCAGCCGCCGCTCACGCTCAAGCCCATCCGGCCCCGCAAGTATCCCAACCGGCCCAGCAAGACCCCGCTCCACGAGCGGCCCCACGCGTGCCCGGCGGAGGGCTGCGACCGCCGTTTCAGTCGCTCGGACGAGCTGACCCGGCACCTGCGCATCCACACGGGCCACAAGCCCTTCCAGTGCCGGATCTGCATGCGGAGCTTCAGTCGCAGCGACCACCTTACCACTCACATCCGCACGCATACGGGCGAGAAGCCCTTTGCCTGCGAGTTCTGCGGGCGCAAGTTTGCGCGCAGCGACGAGCGCAAGCGCCACGCCAAGATCCACCTCAAGCAAAAGGAGAAGAAGGCGGAGAAGGGGGGTGCGCCCTCTGCGTCCTCGGCGCCCCCCGTATCCCTGGCCCCTGTGGTCACCACCTGCGCCTGAGGCTCGGGCCCCCAGATCCCCACTTTTCCCCTCCAGTGTCTCCCAGCTGCTGGCCTGAAAGCAGCGGGAAAGCTAGCTACGGAGGCGCAGGGGCCGCGCCCTGGCCTCTCCATGGACGTAAGGTCCCTTGTTCCCCTTCGATGTCCCCCGTTTCCACCCTTTCACACCGGCCAACGGTCGGGGGCCAGGGCAGGAGGCGCCCTCCCTTCGCTGCCCCCCCTTAACCAAGGCGTGGGGGCGGAAAGGTGGCGTCTAGCCCGCTTTGTTCAGTTCGGATCGTCTTGATCCAGGGGCCGCTGGGCCGCGCCAAGGACCTGCGGGGGACTGAAGGCGGGGCCCGCCCAAGCCTCGCCCGACCCAAGCACCTCACGGCTCCCCCCACGTCTCCCTCGGTTCCCCCTCGAAGACCCGAGAGGGGGAGGGGGTAAGGAGCGCACCAAAGCGCAGAGCTTGCTGCCCGCCGCACGCACGCGCGCCTGCGTGCGGGGATGCGCGCGAGTGTGCGTGCTCGCGTGAGTGTTATGTGTGTGGGTGTGTGTGGGTGTGTGTGCGCGCGCGCGCACGCGTGTGTGTGGGTGTGTGAGACTCTTGAGCTGAACTGGGCTGTGTCCACCCCAAACTCTTCCCCACATCGGGTCCCCAGGCCGCTGGGGGAATGTCCCAGGTTGGGGGCCTGCACGTGGCCGGATGAGACGGTCTTCCATCTGCTCGGAAATAATGTTTCTTACAGAAATGCCTCGGATGCCGCCGCCGCGGGGCTGCTACCGCCGTGTAGGGTTCGGCCCCTCAGCACCCCTCCTTTTCCGAGCGCTTCCCTCTTAGGCCTCAGGGCAGTTTGATCTGCGGGGAGACGGAGCAGCCATCACTAAACCTGCCTTGTAACAGATCTATTTCCTCAGCCCCACTTTTCAAAATCTCTGTTCCTGAGTTCACCCTCGGCCCTTTCTCCCCCCTCCTCTCCCTTCGCTCTAAGCCTTTTCCCATCTCTTTCAAAATCTTCTTCCAGAAAGGCAGGCCTCAACCAGCCACCTCATTTCACCATCTTTCTGTTTTTGCTCGCACGTACCCATTTCTCCTTCCCCGCCATTGATGGGAAAACAGGCTCATTTTTCATCCTTTGTCATGGCCAACACAACAGGTAGAATTAAAATCTATGTGGTGTGTGTGTGTGTGTGTGTGTGTGTGTATGCATGTATGTGTATATACACGCATACATGCATATGTATATATAACACACACACAATATGTACTCCTAGTAAAATAAAATTTCTAAGGTACTTGGCTATCCAGTGCAGTGCACCGGGATAAAGAGAATTTGTAGGTATATAAGCTTTAAATGATTTATTTTTTATGAAAAATTTAACTGATGAGATTATATCTACATAGGTATGTGTATGTATATATACACATATGTATGTATGTAGGTATACCTGCATATACACACATCTCTGTCCAAATTTTCCTTAAAGATATGGGTATTTTTGCATTAATCCATGTTTCTGAATGAGGCATATCTTTTCCCCCCCCGTAGCCCAGTCTCACCTTCTCCCTGCCCTACCTCACCTCTTCTCAGGCACCCCCTCCTCCCTAGCGCTTCCCCCACACAGGGGTGACTCTTTTGAAGTGGAGTAGTAGGGAAGGTTGCTCTGACACAGCTTCCAGCACAGTCTTGACTGAATGTACTGTTCCCTATTAGCGTTATTTCTCCTGTGGTCACTAAGCTGCCCAGAGAGAAGGAACAAAGGTCTGGAGTTTACAGAATGTCTGTTTTTAAAGTCACTTTATGCGTTTCCCACTTTTTTTTTTTTTTTTTAAGAAAAAAAGCATCGGGGGTTTTTGTTTTGTTTTGTTTTTTGTTTTTTTTTTGGGGGGGTTTGTTTTTTGTTTTTTGTTTCCTTTGGTGGTGGATAAATAATACTAAAAGGAGTCTAGTGAAAGGGAAAAAAATCAAAGAGCAGGGGGATTGTGAATTTCCAGGTACTTGGACTTTTTGTAGGAGAGAGAAGAGGGTGAAGTTTGCCAGGAGGGCCCATATTTTTTCAGCTGAAGGGTAAAATCTTTCTTTGCAGAGACAGTATTTTGCTGAATACTTTTTATAATGTGATGATTATTAAAAACAAAAATTTTGGTCACTTCAAAGCTGGAAGGAGGAATCAAATATCCTTTAATATTTTTTCCTTGCTCCTTCTGGTTTATGCATGTCACTGCATGATAATCTGAGTTTTCCTTTGTTTTAATAAAACTGTTCTCAGACATTTAAGCTTAAACTAAGAGAAAAATAACTTTGTTGCCAAAAGGTTGTGCTATCCAGATTTTTTATATGTCTGCATGTTTAAAAAAAAAACAACAAAAGAAAATGCACTCTAACTTATGTGAACTGAGAGAAAAAAATCAGGTTTTAAACAGGAAAACCTATGGGGAATGATATTTTTTGAAAGACTTTTGTATAAAGTTGAGTACTTAGAAAAAGACAAACCAGATGTAATATATTTTGTGGATGTTTTTATTTCTTGGATTTATAGTACCTTATACTAAGGTTAAAAAAATATGCTTGATATTGTGAAAAGGTGAAATTCTTCACCAACATTTCATTTGCTCCTTTGTCACATTGTTATGCCAATATAATATAGTTAATGAAAACAGCATTTTTAAAAACCGAAATATTGAAATGGTGTAATGTTGTACCATTTGCACTGTGAGCAAATGCTAATACAGTAAATATATTGTGTTTGCTGACAATCAGCCGGCCTATAAATCTCCTTATTTTATTTCTTGTTTTCATAGTATAAAGTTTTGGTTTGGCCTGTTTTTTTGTCTTGTTTGTTTTTGGCTGCTTGTTGGTTTGATAGGTTCTTATGCCAGGTTTTGCTGTTCTTGCTCTGAAAACTCAAGGTGAAACATGGAATTTGGCCTTATTAGAAGTTGGTCAGAATTTTGCGCGGGTTCTGGTGTTTCAAATCCAGTGTCGAGTGTTTACTGTGGTTCTAACAGAATAGAATTCTTCCTCCATACTGCTGAGACTCTCAAACTGCCAGAGAGATGAGGCTAACAGATGAAATAAACTCATGGGAATCAGGACTACTGACCGGAACTTTCTAGAACCCTTCTCCCTGGTTTCTAATGGGTTTTGAGGGTAGAGAAGTGGGGGGTCTTCTAGTTGATAAACTATGCCTCTGGAGGTAACAGGGCGCTCCAGAGCAGGACTCTGTAAAGTCTGTACAGCAACACTGAGTAGTGCTCTTGCTAAAGCTTTTGAAGCCTGAAAAACAGGTGGAGACTTGAGAGAGGGTTCTTCAAGGTTGGCAAGATAACCAGAAAGATTGGAGGCTCTATTGTGGTCAGATAATTGGGAAAAAATCAGATTTTAAAATTCTGCAACTTCAGTCCTACTTGGATGGGACTGTCCAGGCCTCACTATTTGTAGCTGCCTGGGAAAGAGGGTCTTGGCTGAAACCACAGCTCTTATGAACTCCCCAGGGACCCCATGCTTCTGAGAGGAGTAAGAACATTTGGGATTTGGAGAACTTACAAGGAATATTTTATATAGCATTAACTGCTCACATTTTATGACTTCTATCTCCCATAGATGTGATGCTTCCCCTACTCTATGAGCTTTCTTCCCCAGAATCTTACCCTTTCTTAACTGAGTTCCTATGCCAACCCTAGAGCTTTCTCCCGGTTCTCTTAAAGAGATATGTATCCACCACTTTCTTCGTGTGTCCCCCATCTCCACCCTGCTCCCCTCACCTTATTTCCCGTGAGTCTTTACAATCCTTTATCCTCGTGAGGCTTGTTCTAGAATGGTCTTTGGGCAGATCTATCCTTTCTCTCCCTTTCTTCCTGATTGCCCTTTAAAACACTCAGTTGGGCTTCTCTGTCATGTATTTTGCTTACCATCTGCCTCAGTGAAGCTTAGGGGCAGGAGCTCCATGTCTGATACTGCACTGTGTAAATGTAGCACCATACTGCAACTCAGGGGACAGTGTCTTGACACCTGAAGCAACGATCCAGTGACAGAAACGTAGTATAGCGTCCCTGCTCAGAAACTACTCTTGCTGCCCCAATCAGGCCCATCACCCAGAAAATGTGGGTGGTATTTCTGGCTGGCTATAGTTACCAAAAAGTTGAGGGCAGACCTGGGTGGAGGTGGTGGGTTGTGGCCTTAGAAAAGAATGTTTTTGAAGTTCAAGACCAATAAAGAGAATGCGGTATGGAATCTTACATTTTCTCACCCACACAATTCTAGGTCAGTGACTGCCATCTTGAATTCCCTTCTCTCACCTCACGAAACTTTCGAAATTCCAGACTGCAACTATAGCCACAAGGAAGTGTCCTTTTTTAACAAAGCGAATCCAAGATGACTGAAAAGTCCTAATGATTGAGTATATAATCCACCTCTTTGCTAAACTAGGTATTTGCTTCCAGATTTCTATGTGTTTTTCAAGTGCATATTATCAGAGAAGGATAGCGTCACTGGGTGTCTTCATAGTTAGCATCCAGCCCCACCTGCACCTTCCCCAATCAGATCAGGCCTTCAGAGTTACACTTTCGTCAACAGTGTACTATGCTTCATGATTAATAAACTCACTTCCCATTGGTGCATATTACTCAACTCAACCTGGTTCAACCACTGGGTGACAATATGGCAGCCCGCCTGGCTGGCACCAGCCCTTGTGTGGTGTAATCTCTGATTCATGCTTTGTAGCTAGATAAGGCTGTCCCAGATAGCATCACACCAGCAACCCAACCTGCCTGGGTTTTGTAAATATGGGGAGAGGAAACTCAATCCTCAAACTTAGGGATGAAGTAGGGAGATGGGTAGAGGAAAGGGTTGGTGGAGCTATCATGAGAAGGAATAAATGGAAGCTTTGCTGGGAGCAAAATCAGGCATAGAAGTATGGAAGAAGTAGAGGCACAGCTACATACAAAGCAACTTCTAAGGTGTTTAGGGGTAACTGAAAGGATTTCTCTCTCTCTCTCTCTCTCTCTCTCTCTCACACACACACACACACACACCTTGGGAGTGGCTTGCGGAAGGTGATGAGTCTTTGCAAAATTGTACTCTGTGAACTAGGGCTGGATACAAATGAGGAGATACTTCATGAGAAGCAGAGGCAAGGAGTGGCATATGTTTTTAAATGGTGGTGGCAGTAGTGATGTGTGTGTGTCTATGTATTCTTCTCAAGGATATAAAAAGGAATATTAAGGTGGATGATATTAATGGTAGCAAGGTAATGGCTTATGGCCAGTCACTACTGATCTCCTTTTACTAATCCAGAATATGCCTGCCATGGGTGAGGGGGTGTGAACTGCCTTTTCTTGCCCTTGATCAGCTCCCCTGGTGCCATGGATAAATAAGCCTAGGGAAAGTAGAAGGTCTCCGTGAGTGTCCCAAAGACTAGAAGTCATACCAACAAAATCTTAATGACTAGGGGAAATGACTTTCTAAAAGGTACAATGGGGTTTTCAATATAGGTCGTGATCCTAATTCTATCCCAAGTGGTTCTTTTTGGAAAACCACTCTCTGCATGGAGAGGAATGAGGCCCCCAGAGGAAGAGGAGAGATCAAGTGACTCTTGGAGCCCTTCGGACACACTAGTCCCTGAGACAATGCTGGGAGCAGTCATGCCCCCATCAGTCATCCACAGTGGCCAGGGACATGTCTGGCCTTGTCAGCTTCTCCCAGCATCCCAACTCTTGAAACTTCACCACTCTTTCTGCCTGAAGGTTCCTTTCTACCCCATCTCTCATATTTTCAACAGCTGATCATTTTCACAGTCTCTGCAAGAACAGAGGTGGGCCAGGGTTGGGGGCAGTGTGATGAGGCTTTCCCAACTTGCCCTAAAGTCACTGACCTATCTCCATGCCCAGGCAGGAAGGGACCAGACCCTGACTCACTTGCCTAGGATCCTCATCCCCCATCCTCATTACGGCTGCTTCCTCGGGCATGGGGAACTGGGACAGTCCCTACCTCTGCCTCTGCTGGCCACCAGGGGCACAGTGCTCCTCTGGCCGGCTGACCTGGGTGTGAAAACAGTATTTCCTCCCTCCCGACAAAATGCGCAGATGGCTAGAAGAAAGGTTTCTGAGCAATCTTACTAAGGAGCTGACACAAACATGGCCCAGAGCTGCAAACGAGAAGAATGAGAGAATCCAAGATTCTAGATGGTGCTGGCTACTCAACAGAAAGGCTCTAATGTCTAGGTTGGGTGGGAGTTTGACCACCATCTGATTTCTTTAGTGTTGCCTAGGCCGCTTCTTGACCTCATCTCCAGGAAGGCCCTAACGCATTCTCTTAGGACGAAGACATGGGGCCTCCCTGGTTTATTGATACCCTCCTCTCAAGGTCCCTGGACAAGGGACAAAGAAGTCACTCTCTGGTCCTCAGAATGCCTCTCCTGGACCTCAGGCAACCCACCCTTAGCCTATAATCTCCTCTTCCGTCTGTTCCTGGGGCCTCTGCAACTCCACCACCGGTCCCATCCAATCACTACCCACCATTGTTCTCTGGGCCCTGATCATTTTGCAAGGAGCATGATCACAAGTCCTTCAGGCTGGCTTTCCTGGTGAGGTCTGCCCAGGGTCTGCAGCCCTTCACCTCGGGCCTTCTCAGTGGTATCATAACCCACCCAGAAACAGACTGCTCTTTTCTCCCAGCTAATAGCTGACTTGAATTCCTGTTTGAGTTCCCCACCGAGTTCCTAGTTATGGTCTTAGGAATGCTTCCACCTCTTGGCTTCCTGGGGGGAAAGAGATGGCTGACACCACTAAGGCTGGGGACACCCCAACCTTCCAGAAGGGCAGTCACCTTTGTCTGAGGATCTGTATTCTCTGCGGTGGCTCTTTCCAGGGGGTGGCTTCCCACACACACACCCCTCCCCCATGCATCAGGTCCCTGTCTCCATCAAAGGGCTAGAGATTAGTGACCAGAACAGAACTGGACCCCCAGGAACCTTGGCTTCTTCTCAAGCATGGGCTACAAGAGCTCTAGCACTTTCTACTCTTTGTGTTTTGCTCCTCTGGGTTGTCTGGGTGCCTGATGGTCTTCCATTCCACTTTGTCCCCTTCTAGAACCTCCCCACTTAAGAAGGTCAAGCTATCTGAGCAGAAAGGCAGAAAACTTCTAGTGCCTGTGTGACTCCAGGGCACTAAAGAAAGTCTCCTTTGGAGCACTTATTCCTCCCTCAAGCTTCTGTCCTGAAAATTGGGGGGCTGTTTGATAATCCAGCAGCAACTTGGCTTTTCCCATGGGGCTCTGAGCCAGCTTTGGAATCACCATCTCCATCTCCATCTGAATCTCCACTCTGCCACTTATGGTGTGACCACTGGCAGGTTTCTTAGCCTCTCCACACCTGGGTTCCCTCTGGTCTTAACATGGCATTGTAGGGTTCAAATGACGCAGTGTATATGGTGCCTGGCTCATGATGGGTGCTCCATACATATTGCTTATTTCCCTTGTCCTGTGTCCTGTCCCCTTTCCCCATCCTTCAGAAACAGATGCAAGTAAGAAGGCTCTGTCTCCACCAGGGATCCGCACACCCATTCAAATAGAGCCAAGGCAGTCTCCGGTCCTCAGCACTCGCTCCCAGCTCCAGCCCTCTATGGGACATCTGTATTCTGAAAATGGATCCTTTCAACCCCACCTCCTCCCTCCAGTCCACCCAGAGGACACAAGTCCTGTCCATTCCCAGCTGCAGCTGCTGGTCATTGTTGTCATTTCCTGGCTGGCTCTTGACCCCATCCCAGGTCCTCTTGTCTCTCTCACTTAGATGGGTGGATGGAACACCTTCCTGATGCAGTATCATCTGCAAAGTTAATTAATGTGTCATTGGGCTGTTGCCTGCTTCCTGATCCTTATCAGGGATTTAAATAAAACGCAGCAGCCCCAGTTCCTCCCCGTCTGTCCTTCTCTCTGGATCTGAGGCTTGTTCTTAGTCATCCATCCTTGACCTCAGCCTTCTGGCCAGTTCTCAGCTTCCAGCCTCAGGGCTGAGGGACTGCCCCCGGCCCAACCCTAGTTCGGGAGCAGAAGCACCACCCAGGGCTTTCGTGGCAGTGATGTTGTAGGAGAGAATCATGTAGAGCAGGGCCCTTATCTCATCCCACCCCCTTGAGTGGGTTCCCCCACATTTGTGGAGTCATAAGGGACATTAAGAGTCCAATACCCTCTTTTTCAGGAAATAAATAAATAAATAAATAAATAAATAAATAAATAAATGCCTCCAGAGGTTCCATGACTTTTCCAAGATCACATCCAATAAGGGAAGAGCCAGGACTTCAGATCCAGATGCTCAGTGGAGGGCCCCATAGAAAATGTTGATTGCTTCATTTATTCAGTACTATTTGTTAGGGGATATAGCAGTGAACAAAGCATCCTTCCATTCACAAAGCTTCCCTTCTTCAGGCCAGAAGCAGGTAAAAAACATATATGTTGGATTGTGATTTGTGTCAGAGAAAAATACAGCAGAGCAATTGGAATGAAAAATCTTGGAGTAGGAATAACAATTAGATAGGGGGCAGCTAGAGCCGGCCTCAGTGGGGAGGGGCCTTTGTACAGATGCAAGAAGTGCTGGAGGCAGTCCTGTGGACATCTGGGCAAGAAGGGGTAGCAAGTCTAAGGCCCTGGTGGTGGTGTTCTTGAACTATTTAAGGAGCCAATGAAGCCAGAGTGGCTGCTGAGAAGTGAGGAAGGGGGTCAACCGCAGGAAGAAGGGGAGAGGGTAGGACCTATGCTGGGCTGCCAGGCCTCCTCCTCTCTGCCCTCAATGATCACCCTTCCTCCACTTGGCTTTTTAATCCCCCCAACTGCAGTCTTCTTAAACTTTATTTCATGTCCTTTCAGAGGCCCCTGCTGATTCCTAAACCCCAGTTTGCTTGCCCAAGGAGAGAAAGAACTGCCTCCTTCGAGAACCACAGCCTGAGAATCCTTTCTTTTCCTGCTGACATTTGCCTGGGTACCAAGTGTCTAATAAGATGGATGACTCTTCCTGCTGCCCAGTCTCAAAATGGGAATCTCCCTTGGCCTCCTCTCACAGAAATCGTTCTTACAAAGCCAGCTTCCTCCTTCATCTTAGCTGGATGGGCCATGTTTCCTGCCTTGGCAAAGAGCTGACGAATGGCCAAGTTCCTCCAATATGGTCATATTCTCACCCCTACCCTGAGCCCTTAATGTGCAAGATGGGACATTCCTAAAACCACTTGACCCAGTATACCATGAGCCATGAGCTCTGTGTCCCAGGATTGTCACAAATCTTGGTGCTCTGGCATTATCTCTATAGGCTTGTCTAAACCATTTATTTCATCTGGACAAGAGAAATTGCTTCCCTCTGCCCTTTCTTTGGTCTTCCATGTCATGTCTTTCCAAATGCCCCTCTCAGTCTGTCTTTCCTTGGCAGCTTGGCATCATCCAGAACTCCTTCACATTTCATTTGTTCATCCGTTAATTTTACGAAAATGTATGAAGCCAGGTATAGTGTCTGTCTGTGGGGTTGGGGGGAGTGGCAGGCAGCACGAAGATGAACATGACAGGACACTCTCCCTGCCCTCAAGGGTATTTCATTCTGTTGGAGAAGAGGCAGACACCTAAACAGATTATTTCAATACACTGGGCCTGGTGTCATGTAATGGT
This sequence comes from Canis lupus dingo, assembly GCF_003254725.2. Classification (NCBI taxonomy): domain Eukaryota; kingdom Metazoa; phylum Chordata; class Mammalia; order Carnivora; family Canidae; genus Canis; species Canis lupus. The sequence goes on from NC_064267.1 coordinate 34,661,238, forward strand.
GGTCCCTGATAGAAAGACACCTACCTAAATCAGAGTCTGGTGGGAGGTGGGGGAGGCAAGAAAGGGAACTTCTTGGAGGATCTCAGAAGGTCCTCTTCCACGTCTCTCATAATAATGAAACCAAGGCACTGAGAACTCACTACCTGACAAGTGTTGAGCTAAGTGTCTCTTTGTAAATTATCCTATTAGACTCCAGGTAGAATGGATCTACCCCAGAATGTTCACCTGGCACCCTGGGGGGCTGCTCACTCTCTTGTCCCTTTCCTCAAGGAGGAAAAAGAAAGTCTCAGTGGCCCACAGGCCCCAGGAAACAACATACCAGCTTGGCATCCCTGGAGCATGCCCAGCTGGCTTGGTGGAGGTTGTCCAACCCAGATGACACTTCTCTGTGTTACATTCTGGTTGCTTCTTCTTGCTACAGGCCAGACTTTTTCAGAGCTGGGGGAAGGGTTATGTTGGGGGATCCATCTTCTGGTTCTCCTTGGTCCACACAGAGCATCCCTCTGGCTGACTTCCCAGCCCACTCCTCATTCCACAGCCTGAAATAGTGAGCTGGAAGGGAACACTGTCCTCCATTCTCTTCTCTTTGGGCACTTAAGAGTTCTGCTTCCACAATTCCAAGCATAGACAAACCTCTGCCTTCCTCCCCTCGGCCTACTCACCTACTTCTCTGTTGCTACCGGTTAAAGAGCTCAGGCCTCTCAACCAAAAGACCCAAACTATAGCTTTGGCCTTAGTATTGTTCTTCTCTCTGCGTTGAACCATATCAGATCAAAAGATAAGAGATAGACCAAGTCAACCTCATAACTTGGTCAAGCATCTGTTCTCCCATCTTCCATCTGTAGGGGGTTATTAACCCCTACTCCACATGGCTGCTGAGAGGTCGACTGCAATGTAAAATTATGAAGGACTGCTATCCCGTCCCAGAAGCCTGAAGAAGACTGTTGGGAAACACTTTTCTCTTTCTACAGTGAATATTCCAGGCTGACGTTCTAGGCAGAGCTAGGAGCCGCGTCTGAACTCAGTGACTCTTCCTACTAGGTCAGATGAGAAAACCACACAGAGTTCAGATGGTTCAGAGGTGGCAAATCCGGGAATGGTCCTTGTTTCATTGTTATAAACTATCTCCTGGGTCTAAGTGTACTGAAATCCAAATCCAATGAGGATATATATCATCAAACCGCTGTATACCTCTGGGACTCCTTTATGTCACTCCTGTACCGCACCCAGAGAGTTAGGACACCTGGCTCCTGATCTTGACTTTGATATGAGAACAAAGCTGCATGATGTTTGCAAAGCCATAGCCCCCCCTCTGTGTCTTCAAGTCCCCATCAGAAAAGTGAGTGGTGCTAGTGGTGGATCCATATGGTACTTCAAGCTTGGATGTGCAGAGGTGCCAGGACCATCACCCTGTGCATACAGGACCCACCCCTCCACCTTAGAGCTGGAGGACTGAGCCAGGGCCCGGCAGGGGCAGGAAAAGGAAAAAGCCTCTGTTTTTGTCCTCGTAGGCCCGAACCTGATCCTACTTGCTGCTGGCCTCTTTCCATCCCATTGACTTCCTGGGGCCTCTCGTTCTCTGGGCCAAGCCAAAGGTATTTAAGATGACATTTAGTGAGATCCTCTGGTTTGGGGTCTCGGCAGTGGCCTGTGATACATGGATCAGCCCCAGGCCATGGACTGGAAGGTGCCAGAGGGTGGCTGGCTCCTGAACAGGAGGGAGTAGCAGAACTGTGGAGGGCTCAGAGCTCTGCCTGTGGGCCTCCACCCTGTGAATTCCTATCACTCAGAATCCTCTGTTTGGGGATATTAGCCCCAAAGAGCCTCTGCCTCTCCTAAGGGGGCCTAATCTCAGGAGAGGCTACCCCAGAGGTCCTGGAACCTCATTTCTTCTTCCCAACCCCAAAGACCAAGTGTGCTTCTCCCCCATCCTCCTCCCAAACAGGCTGCCCGGAACCATTGGCCCCTCCCTACCGGCCCGCCTTTTCTCCCTTATCTTGAGCATCACCCATTTCTTCCATCCCTCCCCACACTGGAGCGTCTGCTGGGTTACCCAACCACCCCTAGGTCAAGCCTGTGTCGGATGGGTTGAGTCATTACCTCCATCTCCTCTCCAACCCTCCCAAGGTCCCAGGGCTTGGTCTGGTTTAGCAAGCTGGGAGGGAAGGCTCCATCCCTTCCATGTGGGTAGGCTCCAAGGCTCCACAGGCCTCTTGGGACCAGGATTTTCCTGGTATTTGGCCTGACTTTGTCTTCTCTGGAACAGTGCCTCATGGGCACTCCTATGTCCTCAGCACTATAGATTCCCCCCCTCCCCCATCACCAACGAGACCACCCAACAGATGGCCTGAGTTTGCTTCCTGCCCATCTCTCCACCCCAGCTCCTTCTCTGGCTAGTCATGGAAACTTGGACACAGCAACTAGCCTCTCTGGGCCCCTTACGGGCTGACACTTCCATAAGGTGGTGGTAATAGCACTGTGCCTGCCTCAGGCAGGACACCAGCCCAGCTGCCTTGCCAGGTCCCTTAGGTCTGCTTGCCCTCTGCTCTCTCTTGCCCTTGCCCCAGAACGCCTCCTCTGCCACCATGTGGGATTCTTGGTTCACCATGCCCCTCTTCCTCATGTGCCAGCGGTCCTTGGCTCCTACCTCTCTCCCATCCACATCCTCTCACCCTCCGGCCTCCGAGGGCTGTCCTAGGAGAGTCTCCAAACACCTGACAACAGGCTTCCCCAGACAAATCTCCCAGAGGTTCAGGTCACTGCTTCCCTCTGCGATCTCCCCACATTATCCAGGAAACCTACAGGCTATGGAGCACAGCCCAGTTTCCCCCACCCTGGGACAGGAGGATGGGCTCTGTCCTCTCCCTGGCTGGTCTTGCAGTACTCGGGGGTGGGGGTGGGGGGATGGGGGCCTGGGCCATCCCGCTGTATATGGCCTGCTCACATGACCCCCATCTCCGTGCATGCCCGCAGCACCCCACTCTGTTCTCCCACAGCCCAGGCTCCCTTGCTTGCCCTCCCCCTCTCGTTCTCTTTCTGTGCTGCGCTCCTAGAACACACCCTCCCGGCCCACCAATCCTACACAAGCCACTGTGCCTTACAAGCCTCGCGGCTTCACAGTCTCCCAGGCTGCCTTTGTGGGAAGGGTCTCTGCGGTCTACTCCCTGAGCCCTGAGCCCCTCTCCCAGGGAGGAAAAGCAGCCCCAGGCCCCCAGGGGCCCAGGCAGCCCCTCCCCAGCCTCTGGTGAAGGGAGCAGGAGAAGGAAGCATGGTCGGTTCTTTTCCCTGAGACTCCTAGATTTTGCACCAAAATGCAGGGTGTGCTCCTGTTTGCATTTTTTTTTTTTGTTTCCTTTCTGAAAATAACCATGAAACTATCATTTCCTCCCACTGCCTTTTCCCTATCTTATTTGGATTAGCAGAGTTGCTGGGAGAGGTGGTTTGGAGCCACTGGCAGCCTCCTTCTCTGACCTGGGTCCAGAGAGCTCACAGGTGGCTTTTGAGCAGGTGCTGCCAGAGGGGCACCAGGTCCCACGGTGGGGAGGAGAGGGGCACAGACGCTGGACACCGTGGAGTCCCGTGACTCCCTCCATCACAGACCTCAGGCAAACCAGGTTTCTGCCCCGCCTTGTCCCCAAGTTGGCAAATCCTGGGACCGACTGTGCCCTGGTTTCCCCTCAGGCGTAGCTTCTGGACGTGGGGGAGGGGCCAGCTGCTCACCCCCATTCTTGGCTGGCTGGAGGGGAAGCCACGATGGTTGCAGACTCTCCTAGTGAAGTGGAGGGGATCCACACAGGAGAGTCTGTCCTTATATAAGAAGGAAAATGGGGTGCATGCTGGGGGGTATATTATTGTGTTTCCCGTCCAGTGCCTCCTCCCATTCGGCCATTCTAGGCATTCATGCTGGTCCTCCAAGAAGCAACCCTCTAAGGATACCAGATCCAGGTTGGGGTGGTGGACCAGAGAGGCCCCCAACGGAACCTGCCGCACACTCCTCCCAAGTACCTCCAGGTCCAGCCCACTTCCCATAACTTGCTTGACAAACTGGGTTCTCACTACCTCCACCAGCCCATGCTGTGGAGGCACTGGTTCCACGGGTCTCAAGCCCTCCAACACCTCAGGCGGTGAGGAGAGCAGTCAGAAATGAGGGGGTGAGAAGCCAGCACTCCTTGCCCTGACTACTTTCACAAGGCACCCCATACCAAAGGCTCGGGGCCCCAGCTATACAGGATTCCAGTCTCCAAAGTCCACAGCTGCTTGTCTTTGTGTCTGGTTGGGAGGGAGGGCCCCTGGGGTCCAGGAAGTGACGATGCCATCCAAGGCAAGGGATGCCCAAGGTGAAGAGGGGCTAATGCCTGAGCAGCACCCATACCTTGGCCTGGCCTCTGGGGCAGGGAGAGTTTGTGCCCAGCACCCTCCACACCTTCCCTTAGCCTCTCTGCCCTGCACTGCGTGCCTTCTCTGGGAATTCGTTCCCGATCAGGCCAGAGGTACAACAGGCTAGGACTGGAGGCACACTGGCCTGGCCCAGTGGCACCACTGGTTCCTCCTACGGAGCAATGAGACCCTTCCTACATGCTGCTCCATGCTGGTCACCACCTCCTCAGTGCGCAGATTTACCCTCAAGAAGCCTGGAGTAGTGGCGTCTACCCCAACCACTGACGCCCTTCTCTAAGTCGGCCTGCTATAGTGGAGACCTCCTCCCTTTCTTTCAGGGTCCTTGACTGCCCAAAAGACAGAAAGCCTGACATGGTGCCCTCCCTGCCCCCACAGGCCTTCCAAACACATCCATACCATGCACCCCTATGGTCCTGCCCCATCTTCTCCAGCAGGACCCTTCTCCACCCCCACTCCCTGTGCCAGGCTGAGCTGCTGGGCTATTTGGGGCTTTGGCCGGCCTTGCAGTGTAATCAGTGCCTCAGGATAATTGCCACCTGCCCTGCCGGTGTCTGGGGGCTGTCTCGGCCACAACAGCAGGGGGCGGACACTGGGCAGCCAGGCCCAAAGTGAGGTCAGGCTAGGGCAGTCCTCCCCACTCCCTGGATCCGCTCTCATCGTGTGTGGGACCTGCAAGGATTCCCGAGAAAAGCCATGCGCTCCTGGGGGCTGTGCTCACCTGGGATACCCTGCGGCTTTTGTGGAGAGCAAAGGGTTCTCCCAGCCAAGGGACAAAAGTCCTGAGGCCACTCTATCACCCACAATCACCTCCCTGCACTGCCATCTGATATCAGTGGGTACCCCTCCTGTCTGCAAGCTGACCTCTGGGCACTGCCACCGCTGGAGCATGGGCTTTGCAGCCAGAATGACTTGTTGGACCATCCCAGGATCTCCTGTGGCCAAGCCAACCAAGCCTCATCACCCTCCTTTGGGAAGGTGGCAAGGGTTATTGAGATGGCATATGAGTGAGAATCCCACAAATGCTAGCTCCCTCCTCTTTTGCTACTTTCTTTTCTACTCCAAGGCAATTTAGATAACCTGGTTTTAAACACCTGTCATTGTCACTTGGCCAACTCTATGACTTTGGGCAATTGGTTCAGCCTTGGTTTCCTCATCTATAAAAAGGATCATCAGAGCAGCTGCCTCATCAAGCTACTGTGAAGAACATGTTGTCTTGGGTCACCTGGTTGGCTTGGTCAGTAGAGTGTGTGACTCTTGATCTCAGGGTTGTGAGTTTGAGCCCCATGTTGGGTGTAGACATTATGAATAAATAAAATCTTTTTTTTTCAGCAAGGTAAATAAAATATTTTTTTAAAAAACAGAATACAGTGTTGAATACATGTCAAATGCTTCACTCAGCACCAGTAGCACTCAACAATGATAGTTATTATGGAGAACTGTGAAGAGCAAAGAATGGGTGTGGGGAGCGTCAGAAAGCCAAGTGTGCCACAGTCAGGAGACCAAAGCCTGAAGAGATGTGCTGGAGCTGATGGGACAAAGCACACAGCAACCCCAGTGCCTGGACATCCTCTGTGACAGCTAGGGCTCTGAGGGTGAGGGGGACTTTTCCCAGAACTTCTCTCTCTTGCAATCCCTTTTGCTCTAAGGTGATGCCCCTATAAGCTCCTCATTTAAAGAAAATTTGCAACAGCAAAATTAAGATGAAGTAGCTTTGATCTTGGGAGATGTCGAAGTAAAATTGTTTCCTTTTCTTTACTAATATAATCCCAAGGTTATTTGTCCTAATCCTTGGAATTCTTTACAAGGCTATCCACTAGTGGCTAGCCAGTGGGAGGGCCATTCAGACAAATTTCTTCTTCCCAGGATGGAGCAACACGGGTGGGGGGATGGGTTGAAGGACTGACCAGAGAGAACAGGATTCACAGGGTCAGCCTGTCAACATACAGCCCAGTTCCATCCCTCCCTGCCTCAGAGCCTTCCCCAGGGAGGTGCTGAGCTCCCATCGCTGGCACCCAGGTCAACAGGACAGACCAGGAGGGCACCCCGGCTCTTCTGCCCCATCAGCACCAAAGCAGGAGCAAAGGCCACCCAAAGTACCAAAGACTGTCCCCTTGATAAGCAGAGGAAGGGAGAAGGTTGGAGGGTAGGGCCTGGAAAGCAGGGACTAGTCCCCACCTGCAGGAACTGTTCAACCCCAGGTGGCGCCCTGCAAGCCCCAGGCCGAGGTGGCACTTCTTGGCTCCTCCACAGCCTGGGCACCAGCCCCATGTCACAGCCACTGTAGACTCTTTCCTCCTCTTCGGCCACCAATGTTCCCTCCTCAGGAGCTGCAGTGACTTCCCTGTGACTTCCCTTTCCAGTTGACCCTAGACCCACCTAGAGGAACAGGCCACCTGGAGCCAACTCAGACCCTGGGGAGCACAGGCTCAGTGCTCCTCTGGTCAGTTCTCTTTTCAGTGGGCACCTCCTAATCCAGGTCGAGCTATCAGGGGGCTGCCCAGCCTTGACAGAGCAGCCCTTGGACTGATGCCCAGGACACATGTTGTCCAGGGGGATTGTTTTCCCTCCTGGGTGCACTCTTTCTCACTCGCGTCTCCTCCTTGGCTTCTGCGAGCTAATCAGGGAGAAGGAGGGGGAGGAGGGGGATGCTGCTTGCCTTCCCCGTTATCTGCAGCAATCCACGGTGACTAATGCTCCCAGTTGGTAAAAAGGCAGTGTAATCAAAACACTTTTTTTTTAGTCCTTAAAGTTAGTCATTCTCCCAGAGTGGAGGAAAAAAAAGCCCACAGCAGGCACCATGAAATGCAAGCTGAGAGGCTCACGCTGCGGGTGGAACTAAAGCATTGGCCATGGGAGCTCCCTATGGGTTTGAGGCCCGGTCCTTCTTCCTCCTGGACCTTGGCTAGCCCTCCTGCACACCCTCCTTTCTTCTTGCTTTCCTTGACATCTGGGCTGTCTGATCCCTAAAGGGCTTCCATGCCAAGTCCGGAATCTGCCCTTTTCTCTCACCCTGCCAGGTGCTGCCACCTGCTGGTCCTGAGCTCGCCAAACTGGGGGAAGCATATAAAAGCTCCCAGGATGAGGCCGGGCACCGAATCCCTTTAGGTGCCCAGTCTCCTGCTGGCCCGCTCTCCAGCCCCAACCCAACCGTTCCGTGTTTGTGCTTCTCCTGTCCCCGACTGTCTGCTGCTCCCTTCCACTTTGCCTTGGCAGAACTATAGGTTGTCAGAAGTAGGAACTTCTAGAATCATAGGTAAGAGGTGGGGTACCATAGTGGCAAAAAGCATGAGGCTCAGGGCCAGGCTCCCCAGGTGGGAATTCCATCTCCCTACCTACCAGCTGTTCTTTGTGCTGATCACAACAATGGTACCTACTTCACAGGGTCATTGTAAACAACAAAAACTGAACCACTGAGAATAGTGCCTGCCATGTTGTGAGTGCTCATGATATTTACTAACTCATAATAAAAATAATAACAGCAACTAAATGATAAAGTAGAATGTACCTCATTAGTCATCCAAGGCAGACATTGCTAATCAATCACAGAACTTCCCCCACCAATGGCAGACTCCCCAGAATTCTCATATGGTGCCCCAAGCAGCCAGGAATAAGCAATTCGAGATGCCAAGTGGGATGGCACCCATTTGCCATCCCAGATCTAACCTGGACTCTTTATGTGGCAGTCAAGAAAAAGGAGACCCTGAGGAGGGAAGAGACTCATTCCAGCTACTTGGGAGACATAGCCGGGGTCCAGACAGCTATTCCTGGCCCTGACAGCTTGGCTAGCCCAGCCTCTGACTCGCCACTTTGCACTGACATTTGAGCCATTGAGGTGTGCTTCCTGCCACTGGAAACTCTTACCCTCATATCTTCCATCAGCTCCCACCCTTGGTCCTCTCCCATGCCCTTGGCCCATGGCTGCTCAGGGAACTCTGTTGTTCTGAGACATCTTGCTGAGCAGATGCAGAGCAGAGGGAAGTGGGTAGTGAAACCAGAAAAACCTGAGGGTCCCGAATTTACCCTGCAGGAGACTCCCGAGGAGCACAGACCTTCAGGGCTGCAAGGGAGCTCAGCCCATCAATTCGGCCCCTGAAGGTGAGTCCCCTCAGTCTCAGCTCTTATGTTGTAATGAAACCCCTAATGGCCCAGCTCTGGTTCTGGAATCCTTGCTCTTAGCTGATCAGAGGTCAGCAGGGTGAAAGAATGGGAGGGTCAGTCCTAGACCTCTGACAAGACCAGAGAGGAGGGTCAGTGGGGAGCACTTACTTACCAATTTCTGAGTGAAAAGCTCCAAGGAGAGGGGAGGGATGTGATGGCAGGACTGGTTCTTTGGCTGCTCTCCCTCTGGTATAGAACTTTGTCCACCCAAGCAGATCTCTGCCACCTGAACACTCTTTGAACTTCAGACTCAGACTCTGGGGGAGGAAGCAGCTTCCACCAGGCTTGCAACCAAGAGCATCCACCTCTGTCTGAAGCTCCTCTACTTTCAGCTTCCACGTAGAAACTGAATTTGCTCCTTTTCCAGCCCTCTCCTGGACGGGCAGGATCAACCTAACCCGCACGGTGCTGTTGCTTGGTTGGTTCCCAAAAGAAAGACATAACTCCCAAGCCTGGTCTGGATACCCTATGGCTGAGTTTTCTATGACAGTGGGAGGTGTTGATGCTTCCTTGTGTTCAGCTCCCAAGGGATCAGTGCCACAAGGCATGGCACGCTCATGGAAGGAAGCTCGGGGGTCCACGGAACAGCAGGGGACCTGGCCATCCATCCTCAACCTGGCACACTTCAGGCTGAGCAAATGAGCCACAGACAAGGAGTCAGAGCAGGCACTTTCCTAGAAGGCCAGCATTCTTTCCAGGACCCTCAGAGGTCCTTCTGGCCTCATCAGAGCCAGGGTTGGAGGTAAGCAGCACAGCCCTAGTTGGGCCTTGGGCTGAATCCTTCCCTCCCTCTCCCCCAACCCCCCTGCGGGCTCTGAGATGTCACTGATCCCTCAGAGCTGCTCTGAGCTTGCCTTTCTGTTCTGGCCCCACCCCACAGGCCTCCCCTATTTTCCTATTTCCTGAGGACCTCTTCAGTCAACAAGACAGTCAACGTAAAACCTCAACATGTTGGCAACTTTGGTGATATTATCCAACCACTCATCTTCTGGACAATGGGGCCAAGGCTCAGAGAGGGGATGTGATTTCCTGAGGTCAGTCCTAGTATCAAAGGTGGAACCAGAGCCCAGGACTCCTCCAGACTCTTAATTCAGAACTCATCATTCTTGACCTATGGGATGTTCCTGCTATTCCCAGCCATGAAACAGTCTTCCCCTGGGATATGGTGATGGCCTAGGCTAATACTTTTGGAAATTCTTTAGCACTTTGGGGGAATAACACAGAGCATGAGGAAAGGAAGAAGCAGGTGGGAGAGCCATCCACAGGTGTTAAAATGCCAGAACATTCATAAACCACAGCACCCATCATCCATCCACCACACCTTGTACAAAGCAGCAAGGACTGTCCTTACCTTTGCCTACTCTGTCCTGGCTGCTCTTTGGTCACTTCTCCTCCTCTTTATTCTTCAATATGCTCTAGTGCTCATTTTGGCCCATTTCCTGAGGAATAACACGGTGATGAAACTAATCTGTGTAACGCACTTGAGGGCCCACCCTTTATCGGAAAACCTTGGTGGAGTCAAACTCAGACCCTCCACAGAGGAAACAGGAAACACAAACGAGGGACCATCTCCTGTAGAAAGTCCTCTGAGCCTCTCTACTCCTCCTGACCAAGCCGTCCACGCTCCCCTGAGAAGGCAGAACAAGTAACGTACATCTGTTCAGTGGCTTAGCTGCTCTCCAAATGACCCTAAAACACTCAAGATCCATTTGAAAGAGAATTCCCAGAGAGAGGGCCCTTGTGGATCTGGCAGTTACCTTCACGGGCTTCACCACCTGCCTTTCTCTTCTAAGGCAAGGAGGTTCTTGGGGGTAAGGAGGCCAACACAGCCCAAGACCCCAGGCAGCTTATGAGGAACTGAGACCCTGAACTCTGACTTTGGGAGACCCAAAGTGAGCTGCTTGCCTGGAGCTCAGGTCCTTTCTCGGCCAAGACAGGTTCCTCTGCCTGGACCGTCTGCAGCCCTCATCTCAGATCAACCCGGTTAGCGTGCTTTGCCTTCAGGACTTGGCTTCTCCTAGAAGCCACGTACAGCTTGCAGGAGCCCTTGACTGGCAGCCCAGCCCCCTGTCCTTTCCCATCACATGTGATTCTTTAGGTGCCCCTTACCTCTCCCTCTGGGCAAGTGGCCCTGGGACGGATTAAAGGCAGGATCCACCTTCTTTCTCAGGGTTGTGACCTTGAGGTTGCACAGGGCCCAGCACATGGCAGGATCCCATTTGTTAAATGACAGAGTAAAAAGAATGGGACCGGTCACATCCCCTGGGTTCTGTAAAGGGGAGCGGAGAGGGAAGGACTGGGAGACCTTTACTCTTTGTTCTCTTCCGTTGGGTCAATCTACAGAATGTTTCCAACCCAAAAAGCATCTATTTTATATTCAGAGCCTTGTGCCATCTTGAAGAAGGGAAGATCCATTTGTGTCTGTGTTTGTAGGGGAAGGTCAGGGTGCACAATTTAAAAGACACAAAAATCCCATACGGTGAATGTAATCCCCCCCTCTTTCCCCCAACTGGCTCCTTCCCCCATCAACAAGGACTACTACTGTCTCTGGATTAGAAGCCTTTTCACAGAAAAACTGAGGCACTAACAAGGTTAAGAGGCACGAATGAGAATTTTACAAGTCAGTGTCTCAGGACCCGGGGTCCCCACGCCGCCCCCCCCCCAGCCCCCCAGCCCCCCAGCCCCCCAGCCCCCAAGGAAAGGCGCGAGGTCGCGGGCCGGGCACACCGCGCGGGGCGCCCGCCGCTGCAGAAGGGTTAATGCAGCGAGGCCCCGCCCACCGCCCCGCCTCTTCCGGGCACAGGAGGCGTGGTCGCGTCACTTCCTGGAGACTGGCTGAATCCGGAAGTGATCCCTGAGGACCCAGTCGCGGCCGAGGACCCCGGCGGCAGGGCCGAGTTCGGGACCATGAGCTGGTGAGTGAGGCCGAGCCGCCGGAGCCCCAGGCCCGCCGTGCGCCTTGCCCGCGCCCGCCTGGGTCCCCTCGCCCGCGCTGCCCGCACGGACCCGCCGCCCTTGGTCGTTTGAGGGCCCTTGCTCCGGTGCTTTCCCGGAGACTCACCGGGAGTTGGGTCGAGGGGTCCCCCTCGGCTTGGGATCCCGCGTCTGTCTCCTGACTCTTTCTGTTGCAAGGAACCGGTCGCGTCTTCTCCCGGCTGCTTGAACTGAGGAAGTCTCCTGTTTCCTCGTCTTGTAAATGCTCGCTGTGAGGTGGAGTCAATGCTTTCTCCCCCGTGGGCATCTGTCCACCGCTCCCATAGCCCCGGAGCTGTGGCTCTCACTCTGGCAGTCTGGGCCCAGTTTCACCGACCAAAAAAATCCCCTCGCTTCCAGATGGCTAGCCTTTGCACCACTTCATTGTCTTGGAGAGACAGAACTTGCTTCTCTTTGGGGGTGGGTCCAGAGTTGAAAACCCACACCCACACTCCCAGTGTGGGATTGAACTAGCTTTCGTCGCTAACAGGGCCATTACCCCACTCACTGCTTTCTCTTTAAAATAGACATAGGTAAGCTTAAAACATGATGGGAACCAGCAGGCCATCAGAAAAGATGCTAAGGAGTCTCAGAGTAGTAGAGTCACCACTCCAGAGCCGGTAGGTACGTTGCTCTATGATGCCCACAGCTCATAGTAGAGACTTCGTAATATGTAATGGTTGATTTGTCTTGTAAGATTCGGTTTGCCCAAAGGGCCTTACCTTCAGGCCCAAGGACCTGCATATAACCACAACCGGAAACCTCAAGACGGTCCAACTACAGTTCGTTTATATGAATACATTGACCCCCAGAGATGTAGGAGATTAATCAAACCTCTCTTGGAATCCAAGGTCCATATGGAATGTGTTTGCCACTCTGCCCTCATATAGTCTAGCCTGTTTCTTTATGCAAAGTAAATGTAAGATAACTAGTCATGAGTGAATGAAGGTAGTAGAGTATCCTTCAGGAAGGCTCTTGCAGGCTCACATTTGACCATTAGTGTAGTGGAAACTACACGCTAGCCACAAGCAGCTAATGGCAGTCAGCGTTGAGGACAATTCTCTAATGTAAAATTTAAACCATTTCTGTCCCCTCCTCCCTCCTGCTTCTTAGACAAGATTGATGGACAAATGTCAGGCAGTAGGTGCCAGCACGTGAGGGAAGCCCGGAGCAATGCCCTAATAAGCCCCGGCAGGAGCTGCTCCTTTTCCCTCCACCTTTGCCCCAGGAGGCCGATAGGGGGTTAGAGCTTTAAAAAGCTAACTTTCCCATCTTGTTATAACCTAGTTAGTGATGAGAAAAGTGGCAGTCCTTCGATTCCCTCTCCTTGAGGAATTACTTCCTTAAAGTGTCAGCCTGGATCCCCTGACCCTGTGATATAGACGTCCTCTTGCCAGCCACATCTTGAATCTTTGGAGTTCTCTTGCTTAATTTTTCAAGGTAAAAAACAGAAAGTGCGAATGCTTTGTATTGCTTAGATTGGCATTTTACAATTTTAAAAATCGATCTTTTCTTCACAAATGGGGAGAAGGACAGACCGGAGACCAGTGTAAAAGATTCTCTTGGTGATCTGAAGCATACTGTTAACACCTGTCTTGAGGAAGTCTTTTTTTTCTGAAAAAGTAATAGCCTGTTTCCTGAGGCCTGTCAGATTGCAGAGAATTGAAATTGACAACCAACTGTTCAGCGAAAGCTGAGATTTTTATCCTGTAGAATTAATTCACTAGTCCATGTGCGGCTTGGCACCTCCCTGGACTGAGGGTCAGAACCAAAAGGGTGGCTTTGTCCCTCAATGCCGAGATTCCTTTTTCTTCCTCTTTAGAGGGCTTCTACGTCATCTCTTACGTGGACCCTGACCCTGTCTCACTGAGAGGGGAACAGCACCGGCGCCTGGGCACACAATCACACTCAGTTCCTGGCTCAATGGCTGGCAAAGGGATCGGGGCTGGGTCCTTCTGATTCACTCCTGGAGTGGTTTTCCTGCTCCCAGAATGAATCTATCCATTCATCCGAGACTGGAATTCTCAGTGGGGGAAGAGACCAGAGTGACGTAGGGCCATGATAGGAGGCCGATGCCCAAGGTCAAGTTCACCAAGCACATGGGGTATTCCAGCCATCATTGAATAAGGCCCAGGGGCATGCAGCGCATGGTCCCCAGAGTGTAACCATTGTTCTGGGCTAGGCTGGGCTCTCAAAATGTCACAGTGAGAAATGTCCAATATTGATGCCCTTTGTACACTGTGGACTTTGCATGAAGAGTGAGCGGTCTTTGTTCCCTGCTTCCTCTGTGCATGCAGCTCGCCCACCGCGTTTGTTTAGTGGGTACCTGCTGCCTTCCTGTACCATCTACCCATCCATTGGTCTGCTGACCACCCACGTGTCTTCTAGCCAGCTGGCGCAGTGGTGTGCCCTGCTAGAGAGAAGGCGTTTGATGTTCACATCTCAGATACTGATCCACCCTCTGGGCCTAAGTCCAGTGCTTATCTCTCCTCTCCTCCTGCTTGTTTCCCCCTCTCTCTTCTTGTGTGTCTGTGTCTTTACTGTTGTAAGGAGGGAGAATTCAGTAGAATTAAGAATATAATATATCTTGTTAATCTGGCTTAGCTGTCTCCAGTAATTGTAGCCTTCCCTGGAACCACACACCTTGATGCTCTTTAGGCTTAAGTGATGAGGAGAAAGGAGGCTACAAGAAATCTTCCTCTATTAGGGGTGTAGAAGTTTGACTCAGGATGAAGGAAATGAGGGTCCGTACAGAGAAATCTGGCTGGGTGTTAGAGGGGTGAGTTCAGGGTCTGGTTCCTTCACAGCCTGGCCTGGGTAGGCATCCAGCCTTCCTCCGTCTTGTTTTCTCCAACTGCGGCATGCAGAGGACAAGCCTGGCTGACATTGTACCACCCAACTGTGTCGTGAGAAAAAAATACAGACTATGCACATATGATTGTTTTCTGACTCTTCTGGGCTCTTCTACCTCCCGCTGCCCCTTAAGTATCGGTATTCCTTGGAATCCATCCTTTTTCCCTCGCCTTGTTCTCACCATGTAGGCCCTCCCCCATCATCTTCAGGATAAAGGCTGGGCCATGACTTATAAGGCCTTCCTGGACCTGGCTGTCCATCTTTACTCTTCCCCTCATCGCCTTGTCCATCAGGCCAATGCACACTCATCCTTCCAGAGTCAGGTCAGGTTTCACATCTTCTGAGGGTTTTCCCCCAACAGCCCCCCACACCCTGCCAAGCCAAGTTGGATGCCCCTCCTCTGACCCTCATTAGTGTCTGTACTTGAATTGTTGGTCTGCTTGTCAGTAACTCCACTGTGCATGAGGACGGGACTGTGTCTTGGTCATCACTGTATCCCTAGCAGTGTTCCCAGCAAACAGTACATGTTTATTGGATGTATGAGCGAGCACTTTTTTTCCATTTCCTGACTTGCCTTAGCTCAGGAAAAATTTTCAGATAAAAACATGCAGAACCTATAAGCCACTTCCTGAAATGGAGAGTCTCTAAAAGTGCTGTTGTTAAATCAACGAGGGAAGAAGTGGCTTCAGAGCCTTTCAGAGACTGTCTGATTATTCTCTCTCCTCTCCCCCTGCCAAACTACCCTCTTCCATACATGCCTAGAACTCCTGTAGCACTTCCACATCCTTCCAGGGAGCACAGACGTGATCCTCTCCCGCTCAGGCTTTGTGAGGGCAGGATCTACAGCTTCTTCACCTTTGTGTGTGTCTACTGTTTGCACATAGTAAGTACCTAATTGGTAATTGTCAAATGAAATGAATGGAATATAAAGAAAGGAACGTAAACTGCCGAGTCAAACTGAACCACCCATTCTATTTCATACATGTTCTCAGTGGAGTCTCTTTTCCCTCTAGTGTTACCCTTGCTATTGCACATTTGTATAATGCTTTTAACTTTTCAAATGACTTTCCCATCCATTATCTGACTACATCCTCACATGTACCCTCAGAAGTATGCAGTTCAGGTCTTCTTATCTCCCTTTGACAGCTTATTAGAATTCATGTGCGGAGTACCCGGCAGCACTAGAACTAAAATCTGCTGCTCCTGAGTATTCTCTGTGCTTGAACAGAAACGTTAGAAGAATGGAAGACCAGGGGCATCTGGCTGGCTCCATGGGCAGAGCACGTGACTCTTGATCTTGGGGTCCTAAGCTCGAGCCCCATGTAGAGTGTAGAGATTACTAGAAAAAAAAATTTAAAAAGGAAGACCATTCCCAAGTAGATTGGGCCCCAAAGGAAGATATTTTACTTTGCCAGCGTGTATGAACTCTACCAGGGTGGTAGTGAATTACAAAAAGTCGCCAGTGTTCACACTCCAAGCAATAGAGGAAGTGTTCTGGACCATCTCAGCTTCTTACTCTGAGGCCTTCCTGCCTTGGGCAGCCTTCCTACTCACTTCCTTGGACAGGCCAAACTCTTCCCAAGCTTTTTCCTCTTCTGTGGAGAGCATGGTCATGTCCAGAAGACAGGGCCCCCCTGGAGAGCCTGTGTGATTCTATAGTTAACGTTGCTTTGGGCACAAATGTAAAGCATCTCACTCTTGTTTCTGCTGAAACATTCCCCTCTTGTAATGAGAGGGGAAGGGACTTTTTTTACATTTGGAAAGAGTCAAGTATCTTAAATCCCACAGCTTCTTTGTCAAAGATGTTTTGTTCTGTGTTATACTCTTTATGTGCATGTGTTGGGGTCACTTCGGAGTTGGCGGTTTAGTTATTAGGGTTGCTTCCCTGAACCCGTTATTTCAGTGGCTAATCCATTAAATATGGCCCATAACATGTTGCCATACAGATAATGCTCAATAAATATTTGTTGATCTGATGCTCATTGAACATTTCTACTGTACAAGGGCCTGTAGTAAATGTTGGGGGACATTGAAAAGGCTATAAGCATCGATGCCTGTCTTGAGCCAGCGTATAGAAAGTGCCAGGGATTCATGGAATGACAGCCAATCGCTAAATGTTAGGGTGACATCAAGAAAGATTTCAACCAGAGGATGTGATTTTAGCTGAACCTTGACTAGTGAGTGTGCACTGTCGCAGTGGGCAGTCAGAGAAGGGTCCAGGTAGAAGAATAACCTTGACAAGGTGTGTGGAGACAATGCATCAAGTATTCGACACGGTCCATCAGGAGGCCAGCATGGGTTTCTCAAATAGGGATTTGAGTGGAGGCTTCGTTGATGACAGCTGGCCCCATAGTCAGGGCCATGTTGTCAGTGCTTTCAGTGCAATGCCGAGGAACTGAACTGAGCCGAGGCTTTTGAAAATTGAAGGGATTTGAGCATGGAAGTGGCATGGGGAAATCAGTGATTTAATCAGATGAATTTGGTGGTGGTCTATACAAGAGCTCAGAGGAAAGGAAGCATGGAGCCATGGGGACTGACTGGGACAGTAGCTTCCAAATTTTTTTGACCACAACTTGCAGTCAGAAATACCTTTGATATAACGGCACACATACATTTATACTTCAGATAAAAACTTTACATGGTATATGTCTAATGTACTCTAGCATTTTCTGTTATATTCTATTTCATGTTTAAAAGAATGGTGTATTCAGTTGATCTCATGACTAATTTTGATAGGTTTACAGTGGAGTAACATGTAGCAGCAAACGTGATTGATGCATGACCCCAGTTAGAAAAACACTGATCTAGGAGTTCATTGCAGGTATTCAGACTAGAAGCCAACGCCTGTAACTCCAGCCAGCTAAAGGTAGCATTGTTAGTTTATTTGTTTGTGTTTCGTGGGTTATAATAATAAACCTAGAAGGAGTAACTATAAAGAACCCCAGCTGTGTGCTTTCTAAGAACTTAATCCAGAGATGTGAAAGCTGTCAATCACTTTATAGAAAAGAAAACCCAAGTGGACAAAAGCCTTTACCAAGATGTTGGTTTGTTAGTAATCAGGGGAAAGCAAAGATGCCATTGCACAGCCATCCAACAGGCAACAATTTTAAAGTCAGGCAAGGGCCAAGTATCTTAAGGATGAGGAGCAGTGGGAGCTGGCTGTCCACTGGCATCAGGAGTGCAGAGTGGTGTGGGGGGTGGAGGTGTAAATTGATACAACCCCTTTGGAGATTTCTACAGTGCCTCTGGCTATAGGAAACATTCGCACCCCCTCACCCAGAGAAACTCCTGCCCTGGTGCAGCAGGAGACTACAAGGGAGGGTGAGTTGCTTCATTGTCTGTAGATGTCCAGCCTCTACAATGTGATATCTTTACATAATGAAACATGTAATCATTAAAATGAATGAAGTAGAACTATATATATCAGCATGGACAAAATCTCAGAAGCATAATGCTGGACATAAGTTAGTTTCCTAGTGATACATTCAGTATTATTCTATTTACATAAAGTTCAAGCCTGTAAAACAATACTATGTTGTGCTCACAGATTTAAATGTATGTAGTGAAAGTATAGGAATAATGCCTACTAAATGCAGGGCAGCAGTTACCACTAGGGTGAGGAGGAAGAGAGAAAAGAAGATGGAATGGGGCTGTAGCATTCAGGGAACTCCAGCAGTATTGGAGATGCTGCATTGCTAAAAGAGTAAGATCTGAAATAAGTGTGGCTTCATGTTAGAACCTGATGGTGCTAGGTGAATGCATGAGTGTTTTTAGTATTCTCTGTAATTTTTTGAGTGTTTACAATCATTTATAATAGTTTCTATTAACTTTTGTCATGCCTCGCCTGACTGGCATCACGGCTAGGGTTGACCTCACTGTTCATGGCAAGAGAATTATTGCCTTGCCCAGCCAGTAGGTGAGGATGACCTAGGGAGGTAGGCCTAGAAGCGAGTTTCCATCCCCCTTCTCTGTCCTGCTATCAGACCTTCCACAGAGAAGGGAAAAGGTCAGTGCAAGCTCTTTGTGTAATTTCCAATTGGTTAGAGACAGGAGTGAACGTGAGATTAGAGGTAGTGCCTCAGAGCTAAACAGTTGGTCTGGTGCTTCTCAGGGTCTGTTGGTGTCTGAGCCACTGTTCGCCCATCAGAATGGGAAGCAGGCATTGGAGGCTTCTCTCTGGCTTGTTGAGTAAGCAGGATAAGCTTTTCACCTCAGAAAGCCTTCTGTTTTCCTTTTATAAAATGGGGAAATGCATCTTCTAAGGAGCTACAAAACAAACAAACAAACAAACAAACAAACAAACAGAATACCTCCCTGAATTGCCTTCCTTCCTTTTGTTTTCCTGACCTTTAGATGCCTCATCAGCCTCCAGACTTCTGTCACAACTCCTTTCACTACTCAGGAAGAAGTCCCCATTCACTGTAGGCAAAAGGATTAACTTGGGCCTGGCAGTGATGCACTATGATACGGGACTGCTGCTTGCCCCCAAAGCAGAAAAAAGCATTTCAGGTTTCCTAGCCATACTTACCTCTGTGCAACTGTGTGTGAACCACCCCCTCAGGCCTGTTTGATCATCATCATCAAAATATCACCACCACTGTCTTTCCAGCAAATACAGGCTGCTGAATATATGTCAGGAACTATTTTAAGCACTAAACTCATTTAGTCCTCTCAGCGACCTGACCCTACATAATATATATGTTCTTGTCCAATTCTAGACAAGGAAACTGAGAGCCAGCAAGGTTAGGTAACTTGTCCAGAACCTCACAGCTGGCAGTCTGTCCCCCAATGCAGCGCACCGTCTCTTGTGAGGAATACAGCAGTGGACCGCTTTAAATGAACTGATGTATCAGAAGCACCTAGCACAAACCTGCAATAGGAGATGCTCAATAAATGGTCACATGAATTGGAGGATTTCTAAGATTTCACGTGCTGTGAGATCTCACTGAACAGTCTGTGATTCATTCTGTCTCAACTTCTCAAGAGGTCAGCCTGGGGAGCAGTGGGGAAGGAGGGATCACAGCTGAGCTGGGGGATTGTTCTGGTCCAAGTGACAAATCAGCCAAGTCACAGAGTCATGCCTTTTATTTTTAAACACACACATACCTCCTCGGACGGGTGGTGAGTTAGGGTAGCGTTGTGTGTGCTCTGGTTTTAGATCTGGCTAGTTTAAGGGAAAGGCTGATGGGAGGGGGGATGGTGGAGAGGCTGTGGTCAGAGGTGCTGGAAATGGCCATTTCACAGCTCTGTTTTCCTCCATTTCCCCTTCGGATGGGGTCTCTCACACCCTTGCTCGGGCTGAACTCTCGATGGCCGGGTGACACTGTGGCCAGATGGCCTTACAGAGAGGATGACATCCAGCAAACAGCTGTTCTGCTGGAGCCAGCTGCCTCTCCATAAGGCCTGCCCTGGCCCCAGCCCTGTTTCCCCTTGGAGCGTCAAGGTGGTGGTAGCCTTGGTGGGCCCTCAGACCAGAGAAGGCAACGACCCAAGGATAGGGTAACAGAAGGATGGGGGGAGGAGGGGCTTGTCCTTCTAGCCTGCAAAAGCTGCTGCCTTTCGCCCACCTTCCTGCTCTTGCCGAGACAGTGACTCAGGCCCAGACCACTCCCCGGGGAGCCAGGATTTCAGCCACTATCAACTGCCGCCTACTCTTTGCTCAGCCCTCCCTTCGTTCTCACCTCCCTCACCTCCTCCCTCCCCCCCAAAACTGTGATCCATCAGAAAGATGTGGGGTGGGGTGGGCTGAATCATTTCAGGGTTCTTTCCACCCCCAAGCCAGGCCGAGGGCTCATTCACATTCAGTAGAAACAACTTGCAGAGGCCAAGGCCAAGGTGAAGACCAGGGAGGAATGTGTAGGTTCCAGCTTCTTTCCACTCTTCATTGTAATGGAAGCGGAGGACTCTCTGAAGAAGGCGGGGCTTGAGGGATCTGCTGGGGTGACCAGGGGATCCCCACCCAACTGCCATCTGGGCCTGCCTCTTGTCTCTGCCTCTGCAGTCGAGGGGGTGGGGAAACAAAAGATTGAGAAACCTAGCAAATTGAAAATGCAAAAGAGCTGTTTTTGTAAATAGACATTACACAAGAGCAGGAGTTTTTCTGGAAAGGTTTTACTGAGATGGACAGAATTAGCCAACTGGCATCATGCTGCTAATAGAGATATTTACTGTTTGAAAAAGTATATTTGTAGCTTTGGAGAACATCCTGTTGACTTTTCTTTACTGTGAAAGTGAATTTTCCCCCTTTCCCTCTGTGCACATAGAACTTTTTTTTTTTGTTTTGTTTTTTGAAGTGGAGCACGTTGAGGGATGGAGAAGGGGAGGCTCAAGAGAATTGTTTTCTCCGTTTTGTTGCTGAGACCAAAATATCCCTTCTCCTGCCCTCTGGTGCTCATATTTACGGATTGGCAAACAGAACCAACCAAGGAATTCTCGTCCAGAGGCTAGGAGCACCGAGCCCTCTTGATTTCTTCCAGAGCAGAGAGATTCTGTGGGGAGCAAGCCCTGTCTTCTCTCTGGACCTCATCTCACCCACCTGATGCCACAGGAAGAACACTGAGGGGAGCTGTGAGGAGGAGGGGGACAAAGGTTCTGAGGCCCAGTGACCGTCTCCGGGTCCTGGAGGACTGCCAGCCTCGGCTCCACAGTTCCAGCTGGGCCAGGACTCCGCTGTCCTCTGAGATGCCACGATGCTCTTACTCTTGCCACGTGCGTTCCAGAGCAGCTGTTTCTCCCGAGGAAGTCCCTGCGTCCCAGCAGGGTTCTAGAACCACAGGGATGAGAACAGGGAGGCAGTGTTGAGAAGCAGAGAGAAAAGGCAAAGAGCTGCTTGAAGTGTTAGTCCTTCTGCTCTGTCTTCTCGCTCTCCCCTGGCCACCTTTCACCGTGTCAGTGGCAGAGAATCTGTTCTTCCCTCAGGGTACCTGCCCCAGTTTTCAGGCTATTGAGGGGAGCATATCTG
Organism: Canis lupus dingo; assembly: GCF_003254725.2. NCBI lineage: Eukaryota > Metazoa > Chordata > Mammalia > Carnivora > Canidae > Canis > Canis lupus. Next base: position 34,682,581 of record NC_064267.1, read on the forward strand.
CCATTTGGCAGCCTTGGAATAAATCCAGGAGACTCTTCTCCCATCATATTTCCTCTTAAGCTCTTCAAAATATTAGTTTTAGGGGCGCCTGGGTGGCTCAGTCGGTTAAGTGACTGACTCTTGATTTCGGCTCAGGTCATGATCTCAGGAGCATGAGATGGAGCCTGAGGTTGGGCTTGTGCTCAGTGGGAAGTCTGCTGGAGACTCTCTCTCTCCCTCTCTCCCCCTGCTTGTGGGCACACTATCTCTCTCTCTCTCTCTCTCTCTCTCAAATAAATAAATAAGTCTTTCACAAGAAAATATAATAGTTTTCCCTCAACCCATATTCAGATAACATGTCTAGCCAGGCTTTACTGCCAATGCCAAAGGCTAGCTCCGTTTTCACAGTCTCCACCGAGTAAACTTTCCCCTGTCCCCAACTGCTGCTTGTGGCTGGGAATATCATCCTTTTAGGTTGGTTTTAGTTAGATAGGGACTGGGAAACCAAAGACAATGATACTACTTTTCTTTGTTGTTTATAAAGCCTTCTCTGAGACTAATTTTTTTCAGGAACCTTAAATTAAATGGGGGTATGGTGTTATATAGGGCCCTTGGGGCAACATAACCGGTTTACTCATTTATTTAGCCACTTATCTATCCAACGCTTACTATGTGCATCAAACTGGACTATACACTCCCTGAGATCACAGAATGAGTCAGTCTTGTTCATCCTGATAGCCCTAGCACCTAGCATAGTTCTAGGTATAAAGGAAGCCCTCAGTAAATATTTACTGAATATTCATTCAATGAAAGGTACTTACAGAAGTTGCAAAAAAGCATAACATTCAGTCCCTGCACTTGAGGGCTTATGTGTCATCATCAAAAGCAAGACAGATAAACAGCAAGTTGGTTAGCCTAACCCTTTACTGGGCAGAGTGTAACAGTGAATCACAGCACTAGGTCTGAGAGAACAAACTGGGCATCTAAATGCATGCTGAAAAAGCTGTGATATAACTCAAAAATCCAACCTTCGTATCTTTTAGGAAACCAGGAACAAAAAGATATTTCCTTACCATTAGGAGGCTTCCTGGCTGAAACCAGTAGACTTTTTCATATTTAATAGTGAAAGGTCAGTCTCGAAGCATCCTTACTAAAGTCAGACATATTTTTCTACAATTTCAGGCCAATGCTACAGACAAGACAAGAAATGGGTACAAAATATCAGGAAAGAAAAGGGAAGTTTTATCATTATTTTCAGGTGCTATAACTCTCTGTTTGGAAAACCTAATTCTTTTTTTCCTAGCTGAATTTCTCAGACTATATAGGCTAAGTATGTAGGTGTGATGACTGGGTCAGGGTAAATATTTAATACCCAGTAGCTTTCCTGTGTACCAGGACAATAAAATGAAAGGGAATTCCACTTGCAGTAAACCAAGTGGAATTGGTTCCGTGTGTAGGGCTAAAAATTTCACATGTAAGTGTTATTTTGGGATCTTGATATTCAGCAAAATAAAAGTAGAGGACCTATATGAAAAAACTCTTAAGACTAAAGCACATGGGGATCCCTGGGTGGCGCAGCGGTTTAGCGCCTGCCTTTGGCCCAGGGCGTGATCCTGGAGACCCGGGATCGAATCCCACGTCGGGCTCCCGGTGCATGGAGCCTGCTTCTCCCTCTGCCTGTGTCTCTGCCTCTCTCTCTCTCTCTCTCACTGTGTGCCTATCATAAATAAAAAATAAAAAAATTAAAAAAAAAAAAAAAGACTAAAGCACATGATAAAAAAGACTTAAATGAGGGATACCTGGGTGGCTCAGTGGTTGAGCCTTCGGCCCAGGGCATGATCCTGGAGTCCTGGTATCAAGTCCCACATCAGGCTCCCTGCATGGGGCCTGCTTCTCTCTTTGCCTACATCTCTGTGTGTCTCATGAATAAATAAATAAAATCTTAAAAAAAAAAAAAAAAAAGACTTAAATGAATGGAAAGAAATATTTTGGCCTTGAATGAGCCAACCTAATATTTGTAAAAATGTAGGCTCTTCAAAAGTTAATCTATAAATATAATGCATTTTTAGTAATAAGTATCCTGGGGCGGGGGGGCACACAGCATATGACTCTTAAGTTCATCTTAAATATCAAGACAAATTAAAATAAATTACCTGAAGTGAAATGTAATGAGAAGGGATCTGTTTGGATAGGTATTAAGAACTCTTATAAACCTAAATAATTAAATCTATGTTATTGGCAAAGGACAGGTCTGTGGTATGGAATAAAAGTATTTAACACTAAAGAAATGATTTCTTGGGGATCCCTGGGTGGCTCAGTGGTTAATATCTGCCTTTGGCCCAGGGCATGATCCTGGAGTCCCGGGATCGAGTCCCACATCAAGCTTCCTGCATGGAGCCTGCTTCTCCCTCTGCCTGTGTCTCTGCCTCTCTCTTTGTGTGTCTCTCATGAATATATAAATAAAATCTTAAAAAAAAAAAAGAAATGATTTCTCAAAGATAGTTTATTTTTAAATTAGGTTAAAATAACTGGCTAACCATACACTCAAACTCTAAATAGAATAAGGATTTATTTTTTTATTTAAAAAAATTTTTAAAGATTTTATTTATTAGAGAGAGAATGAGAGAGAGCATGAGCGGGAGGGGAGGGGCAGAGGGACAGGGAGAAGCAGACTCCCTGCTGAGCAGGGAGCCCTATGGAGGGCTTCATCCCAGGACCCTGAGATCATGACCCAAGCCTAAGGCAGACGCTTAACTGACAGAGCCACCCAGGTGCCCCTGGAATAAGGATTTAAATATAAAAAATACACCACTAAAATTCATTTGGAAATGCAAGGGACACAGAACAGCCAAAACAATCTTGGCAAAGTTGGAGGGCTTACTGCTTCTCAACCACAAAACTCTCAACAAAAGTCCAGGAAGTAGGACATTGTGATACTACCATAAAGATAGTGTAGGTCAATGGAATCGAAATAAAAGTCCAAAAATAAACCCTTAACATTTATGGTCAGTTGATTTTCTTTTTTTTAACAAGGATGCCAAGACAGTTGAATAAGGATGGAATAATCTTTTCAACAGTGCCAGAATAACTGGGTATCCACATGCGAAAGAATGAAGGGAGGCCCGTACCTCACACCATACACAAAAATTAACTCAAAATGGATCAAAGTCCTGAGTGTAAAAGCTAAAACTATAAAATCTTTTTTTTTTTTTTTTTTTTAAATTTTTATTTATTTATGATAGTCACAGAGAGAGAAAGAGAGAGAGGCAGAGACATAGGCAGAGGGAGAAGCAGGCTCCATGCACCGGAAGCCCGATGTGGGATTCGATCCCGGGTCTCCAGGATCGCGCCCTGGGCCAAAGGCAGGCGCCAAACCGCTGCGCCACCCAGGGATCCCTAAAACTATAAAATCTTAAGAAGAAAATATAGGGGTGAGTCTTCGTGACCTTGAATTTTTTTTGACCTCTGCTTTTTTTTTTTTTTTAAGATTTTATTTATTTATTCACGAGAGACAGAGACATAGGCAGAGGGAGAAGCAGGCTCCATGCAGGGAGCCCAATGTGGGACTCGATCCCAGAACTCCGGGATCACGCTCTGGGCCAAGGCAAGATGCTCCACTGCTGAGCCACCCAGGCATCCCGTGACCTTGAATTTGGCAAAGAATTCTTAGATGTGATACCAAAAAGCACAAACAACAAAAGAAAAAATAGATTGTACTTCTTCAAAACCTAAAACTTTTGTGCTTCAAAAGAAACCACTAAAAGAGTGAAATAAACAACTCACAAATGAGAGAAAATGTTTGCAAATCATATATCTGATTAGAAACTTATACCCAGGGCAGCCCCGATGGCCCAGTGGTTTGGCACTGCCTTCAGCCTGGGGTGTGATCCTGGAGACCCGGGATCAAGTCCCACATTGGGCTCCCTGCGTGGAGCCTGCTTCTCCCTCTGCCTGTGTCTCTGCCTCTCTCTTTCTCTCTCTCTGTGTCTGTCATGAATAAATAAATAAAATATTTTTTTAAAAAAAGAAAAGAAACTTCTACCCAGAATAGATGAAGAACTCTTAACAACTCAACAATAAAAAAAGACAACCCATTTTTAAAATAGGCAAAGGGTTGGAATAGATGTTTCTCCAAAGAAGACATTTAAACGACTGATAAGCACATGAAAAGATACTCAACATCATTAGTCATGAGAGACATGCCAGTCAAACTGCAATGAAATAACTCTCATACTTGCTGGAATGGCTAAAATAAAAAAGACAATGACAAGTGTTGGTGAGGATGTGGAGAAATTGGAACCCTCACTTACTGCTGGTGATTTTAAAATGGCACAGCCACGTTAGAGAAGTCTGGCAGCTCTGCAGAAATGTAAGCATGGATTTAACCATATGGCCCCAGCAGTTTCACTCCTAGGTATATACCCAAGAGAAATGAAAATATACGTCCACGCAAAAACATGTGCAAGCATTTATAATGGCCAAAAAAATGGAAACAGCCCAAGTGTCCATCACCCAGTGAATGATAAATGGAAAGCGAATTTGTGGATAAAGATGGTATATCCCTACAATGGAATATTATTCGGTGATAAAAGAGGAATGAAGTCATGATATATGCCACAATGTGGACGATCCTTAAAAACATTTTGCTAAGTGAAAGAAGCCAACACAAAAGACTTCTTATTACATAATGCCATTTGTATGAAATGTCGATGCTAGGACATTCCATAGATACAGTAGATTAATGGTTTGCCTGGGGGCTGACTACTAATAGATATGGGGTTTCTTTTGGGGTGATGAAAATATTCTGAAGTTGGATTGTGGTGATGGTTAACTCTCTAACTGTACTAAAAACAACCAAATTGTACAGTGAGTGAATATTATGGTATGTGAATTATATCTCAATAACGTTATTTAAAACTTAATAAAAATCAGCTTCCAAGTAAAGATGACAGATTGAATACATATATCTAAGTTATCTCCCTCACAAATCCCACAAAAAGCACAGTAAAGTGATTTTTTTTTTTTAAGGCACAGATCTACAAACTCAGGGAGAATAGAGACATCAGCCACATTTAGGAATTGGAATGCAGTAACATGCAGTAACAGTCTTAAGTTCCAAGAAAGCCAAATCCTAAACTGGCATTTAGGAAAACCAAGAGCCCTCATGACTTACATTATTGAATCCTCAAAAGTACAGGAATTGGTGGCAATAGGAACTTCTAGAAGTGGGGTGAGGCCAAGCACTCAGATCAGAAGGATTGCTTAAAAGTGGTTTCTGAGTAAATTTTTTTTTTTTTTTAAGATTTTATGTATTCATGAGACACAGAGAGAGAGGGAGAGACACAGGCAGAGGAAGAAGCAGGCTCCCTGCAGGGAGCCTGATGTGGGACTCAATCCCAGGACTCTGGGATCAGGCCCTGAGCCAAGAGCAGACACTCAACCACTGAGCCACCCAGGCATCCCTCTAAGTAAGTTTAGAGCCCTGCCATCTCCTCCCCAACTCCAGTGTCCCTGGGAGACTGTCCCTGCCTCACCCTAGCAAAAGAATGAAGGGGCCCCACCCCTTGGAGAGTATGAGACAGGGAGTTCCTCTACTAGGCACACAAAGGTGGATTTACTATGTGAAAACTATTTAATAAGGTTTAAGCTTTGGGGCCCCTGACTTCCATGAACCTTGTCCAAGGCCCCAGAAGGAACCCTGGTGGTGTGTTCACATGATGCTGGGTTTTGTAAACATCAAAAATATATACTGCACTCAGTTAAGAAAACCTCTGCCTTCACTTCCTCCTTTTTCTGCTTATACTACTCGTGTCAGGCAGCTTTGGAGTAGCACAGGCCTTTCTGGAGATGTGACCTGAGGGTTGAACAGGGAGTATGCTGTTTTAGCTGCAATTTGTCGACATTTGAAAACTTTGATGAAACCATGAGATATTGCACATTCCTGAATGGTAGATATACAACGAGTCCCTCTTCTTATCCTCTTTAAATGTACTTAAAAACTAAGGGAAAGGGCACCTGGTTGGCTCAGTCAGTAGAACTTGCAACTTGATCTTGGAATTGTGAGTTCAAGCCGCACGTTGAACGTAGAGCTTACTTTAAAAAAAAAAAAATTGTACGCCTTCAACTTTCACAATGCTATATATATCTATTGTGTCTCAATAAAGCTGGAAAACATTTTTAAAAGAAGAAAAAAAGCTAAGAGGAAAATTGGGTCAAAAATAATGGAACACAATATAAAAGTGACAAAGGTGAGCAATTAAATCAAGAGATTCTGAAATCAAAGTACAACAAAATATTTTCAAATTGTACTAAAAACTAGTGATTCATTATGAGAACGAGATCGGTTTTAAATAGCGGCAGTTGCTTGATAATCTAGTTAATAAAGAGGAGGAGCAAATCATGAACACATTGATAAAACATTTAAATTTTTTAACATGAAAGATAACGAAGATGACATAACTCATGATGTACCCTCTTCCAGGGACATCAGTGACAAAACAATTAACTCCACTAATTCAGAGTGGTTAAGATTAGTAAGATTAGTAATCATACAAGAAACCCTGAAATGTGTCCTAGAATCTTAGTTTATTTATGAAGGAAACATGAGATTTTCCTAAATTTTACAAGTCCTAAAATTTATAGTATATTTATATATTACTGGTAAGCCGAAAAAAAAGCTTTTCTAAACTGTCAGTAATAGAAAACAAATCTTAGTCAACCCTACTAGAGGAAGGCTGAATTACCTTTCTTTTCTCTAAGAAAATGATGGTACCCACTCTGTGTCATATAAAGAGGCAATCATAGACTACGCAGCCAAAAAAATGTAGGGAAATGAATACAGAGGTGTGTCAGGCAGATGATTAATAAAAAAATTAGGTGATTCTTGATTTTCTGATGTTCATGTTATTTGTCAGCTTTTATAACTTATAATTTGTTATGTTCTTTTCTCTGTCTAAATAAATACTTTCCTGCCTATTTTTATATTTGTTTTTTTTTTTAAGTTTTTTTAAAGATTTCATTTTTAAGTAATCTCTATACCCAACATGGGGCTTGAACTCACAACCCCGAAATCAAAAGTCACACATGCGGGGATCCCTGGGTGGCTCAGTGGTTTAGTGCCTGCCTTCACGCCTAGGGCATGATCCTGGAGTCCTGGGATCGAGTCCCACATTGGGCTCCCTGCATGGAGCCTGCTTCTCCCCCTGCCTGTGTATCTCTTCCTCTCTCTCTCTCTCTCTCATGAATAAATAAATAAAATCTTAAAAAAAAAAAAAAAGAAAAAAGTCACACATGCTACCAGCTGAGCCAGCCAGGCACCCCATCTTGTTTTTATATTTGTGAATTGGCATCCTTTTTCTTTAAAAGGGCATGCAAAATCACATAAGCTAAAAAAAAAAAAAAAAAAAAAAAAAAAAAAATCACATAAGCTACAGGCCCACAAACCCCAGATCCGTTGTAAGCCCAGTTGAAGGCCAGACTGCATCCTGAAGGCAGGAATGAAGTGAAGGAATGCATGGGGAGGGCTGACACAACCCTTCGCCTCACGTGTGTGTGCACGTGACCTCTTCTCACTGAGCCCTCAGAACACTCCATGGCGAGACAGCAGAAGAATCTTCTCTAGGAAAATTTACCTGCCCATGATTAGAGACAAGTACTAATGTCAGGGGCTCCCCCACAAAACTGCCCAGCCAGGCCACTCTACATAGTAGACAGACATCATCAGAGCACTCCCGGCTTCTAATCAGCTGTTTTGTCTCCTGTCACGCATGTGAGCAGACACCCAAGAATTACCATACCCCAAGGGGAGTGTTGAGAATAAAAAATGGAAACAAAAGCAGAAGACAACTTGAGGGGGAAACTGAGACTACAGGAAGAAGAAATGTTTTCTAAAGCTATCATTAAGGTCTTTACAGAGATAAGGCATCCATGAAATAAAAAACAGGATACATAAAAAATAAAAATAAAAAAAAAACACAGGACATCCTGAAAATTAAAAAGAGCTCTCGGAAATTAAAATTATGATCACAGAAACAGGGCACCTGGCTGGCTTGGTCCGGAGAGCTTGCAGCTCTGGACTGGGGTCATGACCTCAAGCCACACGTCGAGTGTAGAGATTACTTACCTAAATGAATAAAAACTTTGAAAAATGTATGATGGCAGAAATGGAAAAGTTGACAAGTGTTAGAGGATAAGAAAATGTTGAAAAATTGAAATTGTGGAAGCAACCAAGGAGGGTCTGCATTAGTATTACAGGAACTTCAGAAATAAGAGGCAGAAAAAATGGGGGGAAGAAACCAACCACAACCACGTTTTTTTAAAATTCCAGACAGAAGATGATGAATTGCCAAACTGGAAGAGTGGCATTCAATTTCAGTGAGTGAAATTAGACCCACAAGGTACATCGCTGTGAAATTTCACACCGCCACCGCCAGAGACAAACATGATCCAATAAAGTTGCGTGAAGAAGTAGGTCACCTACAAAGGATAGAAACCAGGGTACTTTAGACTTCACCACCACAGTAGTAACTGTGAAAGGAGAAGCCAGCAAAGCAATGCCTTGGAGATTCTGAAAGATAAAGCCCAGCCCACATTCTATACCCAGTCAAACTAACTGGTGTGAGGCAGCATCAGAAGGGTTTTGGTTATGCAAAGTCTCAGAGTATCTGGCACTCGCTTTTACTCCGCCCAAACAAGGAGTAAACCAACAAAGAGGTAGATGTGGATTCCAGGTGTTTGAATTCCTGGGAGAAACAAACGGATTCCGTGTGAGGGAAGACACGGGGAGAGCCTGGGCCCCCAGCTGTGCACCAGGGCCTGAGCAGCTAGCTCACAGGCTGCCGCCAACACTGCTTCAAAAAGTGAACCCCCATACAAATGAACGTATTGGTGGTAGACTGGGACAGCTGAGACAGTGAGGGATAAATACGTAGGAAATTCTGCACGTGCAAGAAAAATGACAGTTTCAGGGAAAGCAAAAACCTGCAATGTTATTAGTTATGTATGGCCGCGTAACAAATTACCCCACAACAGTAGTGTCTCAAAACAACAGTACCAGTTTCTGCAGGTCAGGAATTTGGGAGTGGCTTAGCTGGGGGGCTTGGCTCAAACACTGTCTTCTGAGGGTTTGGCTGAGGCTGAAAAATCTGTTGGCCGCTGCCACATGTAGGAAGGAAAAGAAATCACATTATTGTCCTAATAGTTTACTTAGTATTGATCTAACCAAATCACATAACTATTTCGAGAAGAAGAGGAGATGCAGATGTGCCTCTGTGTAGTGGGGGTGGAGGCCTAGAAAAGGTTGGTTTGTTAAATCTTCCTCTTCCAAAATAAAAAGGCAGGAGCTAGTGCCTAAAACCTAACAAGAAATAGCAATAGAAGCATTTTTATTTAGAGATGCAAGGGCACATGCCAAAAAAACCAGTGGAGTTGAAAGCGCTTGTCTTGGGCAAGTGAGACAAGGGTGGGGAAGGGAGGATAGAACCAAATGTTTCACTTAACAAACCTTAATGTCTTATTAAACTATGCCCACGTAGAACTCTGATGAAAGCAAACTTAGATTAATAAAAGGAAACCAATAAAATAAATTTAGGTGAATTTTTATATATTGGGGCGGAGAGGGCAGTTCATTCTCACTAAGACACCTAAAGAAGACATCATAAAAAAGATTTGGTAGATTTGACTTCATACCGATTGGAAGCTTCTGTACATTAAACACATATGTACAGGGGATCCCTGGGTGGCTCAGCGGTTTAGCACCTGCCTTTGGTCCAGGGCGTGATCCTGGAGTCCCAGGATCAAGTCCCACATTGGGCTCCCTGCATGGAGCCTGCTTCTCCCTCTGCCTGTCTCTCTCTCTCTCTCTCTCTCTCTCTCTGTGTGTGTGTGTCTCATGAATAAATAAATAAAATCTTTAAAAAATAAAAAAAAAAAACACATATGTACAGAAGGGAAGAGCAAACACTAAGCCAGAAAAAGAAAAAAAATCCTGATAAAACAGGCCGAAGGGCTAGTGGTAAAATGTAAACCATTTCAATCTTTTTTTTTTTTTTTTTTTTTTTTTTAATTTTTATTTATTTATGATAGTCACACAGAGAGAGAGAGAGAGAGAGAGAGAGGCAGAGACATAGGCAGAAGGAGAAGCAGGCTCCATGCACCGGGAGCCCGACGTGGGATTCGATCCCGGGTCTCCAGGATCGCGCCCTGGGCCAAAGGCAGGCGCCAAACCGCTGCGCCACCCAGGGATCCCCCATTTCAATCTTTTAAAAAATGTAAACTGTCTCAATCTGCCTCTAGGGTGATTTGGCAAATGTATCAAAGTCTTGGACATGTATATATCCTTTGACCTAGCGATTCCAATTCTAAGAATTTATCCTATGTGACTAGTTCTTGATGTACACAAAGATTTAGCTATTAGAGTTTTTTATAATAGAAGGAAAATATGAAACAGTTGAAATGACCACCAGTAAGTGATGTGGGACACAAAAATAAAATGGTGAATGAAGTACTAGGTAGCCTCTTACAAGTCAGCCTGGTGACAAACCACATACTGGCATATAAAAGCCCTTATGAGGGGGATCCCTGGATGGCTCAGCGATTTAGCGCCTGCCTTTGGCCCGGGTGTGATCCTGGAGACCCGGGATCGAGTCCCACATCAGGTTCCCTGCATGGAGCCTGCTTCTTCCTCTGCCTGTGTCTCTGCCTCTCTCTCTGTGTCTGTCATGAATAAATAAGTAAATAATCTTAAAAAAAAAAAGCCCTCATGATATGTTTCCTTTATTCTTTAAAAGTTATATAAATAGGGGATCCCTGGGTGGCTCAGCTGTTTGGCGCCTGCCTTTGGCTCAGGGCGTGATCCTGGAGTCCCGGGATCGAGTCCCGAGTTGGGCTCCCGGCATGGAGCCTGCTTCTCCCTCTGCCTGTGTCTCTGCCTCTCTTTCTCTCTCTGTGTGTGTCTATCATGAACAAATAAATAAATAAATCTTTAAAAAAAAGTTATGTAAATAGGCATATATACCCATGTACATATATGTACACACAGATTCAGGGTGTTGCTGTTTATTTTTCTCTGTGTGTGTGTGTGTGTGTGTGTGTTTGTATTTTTCCATGTTTTCCAAGTGTTTGACACTGATCAGGTGTTATTTTTGTAGTCAAGGAAAAAACAAGGGATTTTTTTAGTTTATTTGAAAAATATGGAAAGTGCAAAGAAGAAAACAGTAATCACACACCACCCCAAATTAACCGCTACTAACATTTGGCATATTTGCTTCAGATTCTCTTCTTTCTGCAAACTTTTAAAATATAATTAACACCAAAACATTAGCTTTGGTTATCTTTAGATATGAGACTGTGAGCTGTGTTTTGTTTTTTTTTTCCTTCTTTTCCTTACCTTTCTCTCTCTCTCTCTCTCCACCCCCCCATACTTTTCTGTATTTCCCAAGTTTTCTCTGATGATTGTATTTTACTTTTTAAAGGCATAAACTTCAATTAACTATAAAAGGTAGACTATTTTTAAATACCAAATAAAGTCTTAGGTATTTAGAAGAAGGTAAGCAAGATTTTGGACTAGAGAACAGCTTTGATCAAGCTGGGAAAAGGAAAGGCATCCCATGTGGATGGGGTGGCCATAGGTCCCAATTGCCCTGGATGGTCCAAGTTTTATACCTGTCGTCCTGATGACATTTTGCACTCAGTTGACATGGTACATGTAACCTGTCATTTGTGCAGAAGGAGCTGTGTTTGCACAGCCCCTTACCTCCTAACAACACTGCTCTCTTCATTTCTTGTGTTTCCAGTCTTTTAAAGAACAACGAGCCCCTTTGAAATTCCATGGTGTTTTAAGGTTAGGTATTTTGATCAAATGATTTTTCTTACTTGCTTCAAATAAATATAACAAATTCATGTGAAAGAGTAGTAAACCATGAATAGCAGAGAGAGAAGTGGATTGTTTACTCCTGGTTCGGTTGTGAAGGAGCAGAATGACCCTGGGCTAGTCATTGGACCTCTCCAGATTGGCTTTCTCATCTACAAAATGAGAGGGTTGAACTGGAACAATTTCTATGGTAACTTGCAATTCTAAAAATACTGTGATTCCAAATTAAGATTTAGAGAGGCTGTGGCACCACAAGTAATGGCATCTAAGTTCCTAATTTCTTTGTAGCTTGTCTGTAGTATTAGACTCCAAGTTAGAATCATTTTGAAGACCACTCAGAATTCTGTAGAATTCTCATCCAGCTCCTGTGTTCCTGCAATGAAGATTCAGTTTAGAATTCAAGTTTTATTAGATGGGCTGAAGGGACCCTCTATTCCATCTCCTTTGTCTTAGAGTTTAAGAAACTGAGTTCCAAAGAGATCGTGATTTGTCCACAAAACTAGTCAGAGACGGAGACAGGCTTTCTGATTCCCAGGCTAGAGCTTATTATACCGCAACATGCTTCACACAGAACAGAGTCCATCTTTTCTCAATGCCACCAGGGCCTCATTTGCACTGTCACCAAAATGGTCCTTGAGGGCAGTTGTTTGCCTTACAAAACCATTGTGTCAATCAACTCCAGTCCCTAATTTTGGGAAGAATAACTGGGGGCACGAGGAGGGAACTACAGAGCTTAGCTCCCCTAACCTCTGTTCTTCAGATCTGAAGAAGGGAAAGAGCAATTTCGCCTTTTCTCTCCTTTTCAGTTCCAGAGCTTACCTTTCCCCCCTGCTAATTATATAGCCACTGATTATTTGTTTACAGAAGCCACGTGAATCAGCCAGCCCCCAAAGGGTTAATGCTCCTAAATTACCAGGCTGGGTTAACAATAAACAGGATGTCCTCCAGAAATTAAATTTAAACCGCTGTGACTCAGGCTGGCCCATCCTCTCAACCGGATCGTTGTCTGGGGTTATTATCCGTGGTTAATTATACCATTGGGTTTAGCAACAGCGTTGGTCAGTTTGGGCCAAGAGAAAGCAGGCTTGGGCAGAAGGGGGTGCAGAGGGAAGGGGCGGTGGATGGGTGGGTGCGGCAGTGGAAGCGGGAGGTTTGAATGGGAGGGATTCTGGCTCTAGGGCGTGTCCTGAGTGCTACAGGGAATAGGAGTAGGAGTGGCATTGTCCCCTCAGTGTTGTTGTGGTGTCCCCTAAGTTGATCCCAGGGGGGCTTAACACACTTTTAGCTTGAGGGCCTCCCGGAGCCTCTGCTTCTCCAGCAGTTGGCACCCTGGTGTTTACTTCTGGCCAGGCCACACTTCTCAGAATTGTAGAATCAGAATTCTCAGTGCCTCCAGGAAGCTCTGAATTATCCAGTTTAACCCTGTCCTTTCACAGAGCAGGAGATGGGTCCCAGGGCAGTCATTACCTGCTGAAGGGCAGCTGGCTCCTCAGAGGTGGAGGCGGCAGTGGGGCTGGTGCCTTGGTTTAGAGCCTAGACCTTGACCTTCCTTCTTTTAGGCCAAACTGTCAACTGTTTCCAAATGGGGAACCCGAGGTGCAAGAGCTTCCTAGCAAGTTCAGGACAAACTTGGGCTCAATTCAGATTCCTCTCCAAGTTAGCCACCTTTCAATTTTGTCACTTCTTACTGGAAATAACCCAGCCTGGTTGGTTCTTCACGCCCCGATAGTTTGCTATCTCCAGCCACATAGGAGGCTGTGCAGGGCTACTGTTTGTCCCTCTAGAAAGAAGTAGTGAAGCACCTAATACAGACGATAACTGGTTCTTGTGGTGTTTTTTTAAATGCTTGTTTTCAAGGATGACAGCTACCTAGGCAAGCCTGTGATTTCTGACTTCACAGCCCCTCAGGACAGACTTACAGTGACCTGTTAGTGAAATTGCATCTCTGCTTTCCCACCTTCACTTCTGCAGTGTGTCTCAACACCAGAGTCTTGGTAGGAAAGATGGTCTGGGGCAGAAGGCTGCACCCAGGACTTCCAGCTGACACCGTCCATGGAAAGATCACTCTCCAGAGCCCAGCCTGGCTTCCGATGGCCTGAGACCCACGGGGCATGTGGCATGAGTGCTGAGGAGTGAGCCATGGCTGCTCTTTGCCTTCCTGGGGAATAGCAGCCTAGACTTCATCAATTCTTTCCAGCCACATCCTTTCCCGCATCTCCTAAAAGCCCCCTTTGTCTTTTTTTCTCATAGGATTCCTTTCAAGATTGGGCAGCCCAAGAAACAGATTGTCCCCAAAACAGTGAGTAACCCGATTCTTTCATTCTAAGACTCTGTCTCACGTGGCCTTTGCAGAGAACCAGAACTTTGACTCAGCACATCGTGGCACTGGGAGGGCAGACCCTGGGCTGCCTTCTTCCCAGCCGCGTCACTCTAGAGCCTCACCTAGACTGGGACTTGCAAGGGGCCTCCTAGCTTGGGACATTTTCCTGCCGCAGATCAGCCTGGGCTCGTCCCCGTCGTCCTCAGGCAGGTCGAGGAAGTAGGTGATGGGTGAGGAGAAATCCATTGCTTCTGAATGGCCCAGCTCTGCGATCTGGCATGACATCTGCACTTTCCTAAGAGGGCTCCTGAAACATAGGCCCCCACCGAAGACATGTCCCAGGCCTTTATCTCCAGCCACCTCGGGCTGCATGAAGACCAGGAAGCTTCTCCAGGGGGGTCCTTTTCTCTCCACTGCCAAAGGCACGTTGGCCAGGACCCAGAGTCAGTGGGAGGGCATGACTGAATCCTGCCCCCTTGAAAGCCCACAGTGTTTATCCCTATTTTATCTCCAGAATGGGAGAGGAATCATAGATTCTTAGAAAGTTAGAAATGGAAGCCCTTTCAGATCATCTAGTCCGACTGACAAGAAAACCCAGGCCCAAAGAGTCACAGTGACTTCCTAAGGTTGTAAAAAAAAAGACGAATACTGACAGAGCTGAAATTGGAACCCGAGTTAGAGCTTCTGTTCAATACACATTCCAGTACTTTGTGCTACCTTACTCAGGTTGTGATGGTCTCCCAAGGTTTGGGAATTCTGGTAAAGAATGATGTCTTGAACATCCCCCCAAACCACCCTCCAAAAACCTAAGCAGGCTCTTGGTTTTACTGTGGGGAACCGTAACTGCACAGCGCCTCTCATTGTGACAGTTGCAGGAAGTGAGTGCTGTCAGCCTGGTAGACGTCCTGATGGTCCTCCTTGGCTCCAGCCTCAGAGCTACAGGAAAGATAACTGCTTCAGTTTGGCAAGAAGGGAAGTTCAGCACACATTTGACCAATGGCTTAGTCTTTGGAAAATCCAAAGTCAGGCCACTTAAAAGGAAATGGGCCTGCATTTCTCTTTCCAGTGAAGGCAGGCCGGGGACAGCCTGAGAGTTTACCTCCCATGCAGAGGCTGACCATCTGTGGAGGCTCTCAGCTGAAGCGCCGAGAATCTGGGCGTGCAAGTGTTGGGCTCTAGCCGGCTACAGGAAGTGGGAAGGTGTGGCTTGGAGTCTCCAGAGTTTAATCCAGGGCAGATCTGAAAGGGAAGTGGTTTTGAGAAGGGTCCTTTATTCCCAACACTCACTACCAAAAAACAAACAGACAAACAGAAAACTCTCCCAACATCCTTACCTTTGTGGAGATAGTCGTCGTTCTCCACAGAAAAGTCAGTTTCTGGCTTCCTTACCGGAGTTTTTTGACGGAAAGATCTCTGGGTCTTTTCCTCTGAGGAGTAGCAAGGACTCCCCAGAGAAAGGACAGAGATACAGTCCCAGCACCCTACAGACAGGCCCACGGCTGGGCCCCTGGCCTCTCTCTTCCCTCCCCACATGGCTCTTATTTGGGATAGAATCGCAGTCCTCTGACTTCCGTAATCTGCTCCCCCGGACAGACTGGGCAGCAAGTAGTGGTTACAAAGAGGGATTTGGGAGTTTTCCTGCCTGGATTCCCACTGCTCTGCTGCATGCTGTGTGTGACCGAGGGCAAGGCCCTCACCCCCTGAGCCTTGCTTCCCTCCTCCATAAGTACGGATGAGCCTCGAACCTGTGCCATTGGTGTATTATAAGTCTTACATGAGCTCCTGCGTATGAAACACTTCACCCAGCGTCTGGCACATAGTGCGCCCCCAATAAATATTAACTACATGGTGGGAAGATAGTTGATTTGACTCTTAAACCACCAAGGACTCAGCCTGTCCCCAGGAGCCAGATCCCTAGTTCAGGGAAAGGGTAGGCGGGGCCTTTGATCTCTTACAAGGAATCAAAGCGGAGTTAGGGCTTTAGAAGAGAGTTATTTGCTCCCTCAACTCCCCAGAGGCACTGAAGTATAAGGAATGAGAGCCTGCCCCTTCGGTCTCATTCTCCGCCACCCCTCCTGGCCCCCACAACAGGCCGAGCCCAGGCAGCTGTCTCGGCGCCTCTGGCGGCTGCCCCTAAACAATGGTGACGCACTGCTGTTCTTGCCCAGGCACTGTCAGAGGGGGCCCAGATGTGGCTGCCTGCTGACTGGAAAGCCTGGTGCCCCTGTCATGGGAAGAAACACTCATGTTATCTTCAGGGAGTTTCAGGAGGTTTTTGGCTCAAGGCACCCAACTGTAAGACACAAAGAAAGCATTGTGCATGTGCTCTCACTGTTCTCCTGTGCCCAGGTCATGAACACGAATTCTATTATTGTCAAGGCTCTGGCTGGAATAGCATGTTCTCTGCAGGGGCTGGCCATTGGGATGGAAGTGCAAGGACAGAAGGTCCCCCAACTCCAGGTCTGAACCTCCTGCTCAGTCCCCCTCCTGCTCTTGCAGTCCCATAAAGTAGCTGGAGCATCTTGGTGTGGCAAGAAGTAGCTACTCCTCCCTCCGTCACCTGCAAGGATGGAAGAGCTCTTGGAAGCAGATAGCTTGGGTCTTACGGGTGAAGGAAAGCACACACTCAGAGTCATAGCTACGTAGGTTCTCCACAGCATCGAGGCAGAAGAGCATCCACCGTATCAAGCCTTCACTCCAGAAAGATTTTCGCTTGCAAAGTGGAGCATCTCTCAGCCTCATTTAATCTCGTTGCAGTATACCAAAGGGACAAAGGGAAGCTGCTCCCCCCCACCAACACCTCTCAAAGAGAGGCTTCTTAGAGCACCTCGCATGCCCCTTGCCTCAGCTCTGATCTGACACAGCTTAGCTCCATGGCTAAAGCCCCAGCCCTGCCTGCTGGCCTCCTTTTTCACATCACCATGCATGGCCATTTGGCTGGGAACTGGACCCAGTCACCCACTTAGAGACTGAGGCCTGCCCTGGGCCAGCCTGCCCCAAGGCGGTGGCGGTTGAGCGGTGAGCGCACAGTCTCACCCTTCCACCTGCAGTATTCAAGAACATAGGGAGCAGGCGACAGGGTGGTGCTCGAGTCCCCCTGTGCTAACCCCGCCAGCCTGGCCCAGCCGCCCCTGACCCTCTGACAGTCCTGCACATGTGTTTACACTCACATTGTTGACTGGGGGCCAATCGCCTCTTTGGCAAAAGCATCAAGCGTTCAAAGATGTTCCGATCTTTTGTGTTTGGCTCTTCCTTTCAGAATGGATATACCTCGGACTAAGGCTCCAGTGTGTCTCTTTATTCCTTCAGCCATTGTCTGAGGGGCCAGAATCCTGGCTGTGTGGCCTTGGATCTTTCCCCAGGGGAAGAGAGAGATCTTGAGGCCAGGGAGCTGTAGAAACAACCCACACCTGGCTTCCAGAAGCAGAGGAGGGAAACGCTCATGAACATCGCAGGCTGTCACGGCCCCTGAGCAGCAGCAGAAGGACCAAGCCCCACCCCGACATACTTCTGACCCGCCAGTGTGAGACCTCGAGTTTCTCACCAACCAGAGTAATCCGGCCCAGTTGGAAACCCACAGTCGCTCACTCTGTGTGCAAGTCCAAGCAGTCCCAGCTGGGGGGACCAGGTGCTCTCTGACATCCCACACACACACACACGCATCAGCACACGTGGGGATTGCAAAAGAGAGTGCCGGGAGCCAAGGCTGGAGCTCCGGTGGGTCGGCAGGCGTTCCTTGAGCCTGCCTCCCCAGCAGCAGCACCGACTCCACGTTCTTGATCTTCAGGAAAGCTGGATTGTGACCAGGACCTCCTTAATCTTAGTTTCATTCTCTTGGGAAGAAAAGACTTTTCATATGTGAAGACTCCGCTCAGCAATCCTATGAAGTAAGAGGTGATGTGTCCTGTGAAGGTTCATCCTAGCTATCAACCAGCCACATGCTATGCACTGCCTCGCCTCTCAGCCAAGGGGCTACAGTTCACTCTGCACCCCCAGACTGCTCTGGGCTTGGCACGGACTCCTGGGAATCCTCCAAGCAAGCCAGTGGGGCCCCATGCTACCCCCTTGCCTCGTTGGCTACCGGAAATCTTCAGAGGGAAAAGCTAAACAAAGTTTTCCCATGCTACCAGGAAAGAAACCGAGACTCAAAATGTTAGGTAGTGTGCTGCACAGCTGGCGTCAGAGTTCATGTCTCATCCATCTCTGCTCTCTCCTGTCCCCGACCGTCCTCGGAGAAAGGGCTGGACTGCCTCTATGCCAGCTTGCTGGGCCTGGGCCAGGCGCCCCCCCCCCCTGCCCCCCAGAACAAAGCCACCACCTGTAGTCATGCCAGATGTTCTTCAGTCCTTGGCTGAGACTTTGATTCCTGCCCAGCTACACATCCCCTGGGACAGGTGGCACTTGAAGCTTTTACCAGGAATATATGCTTTAGTGAGAGCAAATTTTGAATTTCTCTAGAGCAGCTTTTGATGGGTCATAAGGAAGGCAGTGATGAAGATGTCCAGTTCCTGGAAACAGAGACGGGGGGTCTATAGAAAAGAGGGCAAAGACTGTGGGAGGGGGAGAAACCAGGAGTGAATTTTACCTCACACTTTTGTGCCAGATCCCAGATGCTGGGATCATAAAGTAAGGAAAGACCCTGGGTTCCTGCCTTTAAATTTTACAGTTCAGATGAGGAGGATGAGGTATGTCTGTGCAAGGGTGACACATGGTCATGCCCTAGGACCCTAGCTACTCAGGTTCTCCGCACCATTCCCACAGTGTCATGTCTACCATTTGGGTTACATGTGTGTGCCTGTGTGTGAATCTGTTTCATCTCTTCCACAAGGCCCTGCGTCTGTTGTATTCACCGGTGGATCCCTCACACCTGGCAGAGTAGATGGTCATAAGTGTTTGTGGGATTAATGACTGTCATTTTCTCTTTTTTAAAATTTTTTTAAAGATTTTATTTATTTGACAGGAAGAGAGAGAACACAAGCAGGGGGAGGGGCAGAGGGAGAAGCAGGCTCCCCGCTGAGCAGGGAGCCCAACACAGGACTCAAACCCAGGCCCCTGGGATCATGATCTGAGCCAAAGGCAGACGCTTAACCAACTGAGCCACCCAGGCACCCCCCTGAATGTCATTTTCAAAGTGGGGGAGGGTGCCGAGCTCGAAGACTGAATTCTAGCCTTGCTTTGCCACTGACTAGCCCCTACGTCCTTCCATCAATCACCTCCTACCTCCAGGCTTTGTTCTCCTCATTCATAACATGAAAAAATTGGCCCAAATCATGGGCCAATTGACTATGACTATGTTGAGTTTACCTCGGTGCACATGAGGAGTATGGGGTCCATGGGGCTCCTGAAAGCTCCTTGGCTGGGCACCATGAAGGAAGGGTATGCTGGGTAAAGAGCAGTGAGGCCGTGACACTTTGCACAATTTCGCACTCCATGAGCGTCAGCCTGCCTGTTGTGAGCATGAGAATCCATTCAGGGCTCTCACTGGCCGGAATCTTGGAGAGCAGCCAAGAAGGCACCTTTCTGAGATCATGACTTTAATTCATCAGCAAATACATTTTTCCCCTTTCACTAGAATGCTAAGAGCACAGGCCTTGGAGCCAGGCCACCCATGTCCAAATCCCAGCTGGGCCACTCACTAGTGGTGTGATCTTGTACAGTCTGTTTCACTGTGTCCTAGGGAGCTCCTGAGTACAGTGAGGCCCATAAGTACACCTGCCTTCTCCAGGTGTGGAGGAACGGCCGTCCCCAGAAGCACGGGGTGAGCGCCCTGTGAGCGTTAGCTGCTTTTACTTGAGACCCTCAGCCCAGAGGCTCAGCAAGCCGCCAGGGGAGCTGGTACTGCCTCTGTGGAAGGGAAAGAGGAGAGGCCTCGGCCCCCTCCTTTCAGCTCTCAGAGGTTGTATAACTCACGGGCCACTCTCCTGAGAGACCATTGCCAGAGCCCTGGTTGATGGATGGAGAAATTCAGGCACTAGACGTGCAGATGACTTTCTTAATTTCTGATATGTGGGCAGCAGAATTGGGATCAAGACTCACACACATCTGATGTAAATATTGGTGGCATCGGGGAAATGTGGTAACTCAATCCAGAATTTTAAGAGAGCCTTGCCTGAGTCCGTAGTAATAGTATTTGTGCTGGGTACATCCCAGCACACAGAGCTCAGACACAGGATCTTTCAGGATCCACCCGGAACCTCCTTGCAGGTGGCAGGCCCTGTGAGGAAACCGGGAGCTGGACGGGACCCACCTGCTTCCCCGCTGGGCTGCCTGAGTCTCGGCACATTCCAAGCACCTCACCTGAGGGGTGAGGGAGGAGAGGGAACCCAGCTGAGTGCCTCGCTCCCTGTGGCAGAGGAACAGAGCCACAATCCGCTGCTACTTGCCTGGCTGGCCCATCTGGGAGGGGAGGCTTTTGCCCTAAATCCAACACTTAATTAATTTGGGAACACAGGGATACTGTGTCGTTAACGATCTGCTGGTGCTTGTATGGGCTGGACCGAGTTGTTCTCCACAGCCGGGGGGAAGTCGTGCAGGGAGTTTCGGGAGGCTGGCAGATTTTTTCCAACGTGTTGTCATTTCTCTGATGATTGAGTTATCTCTTTGGTTACAGGTGGAGAGAGATTTTGAAAGAGAGTATGGAAAACTCCAGCAGTGAGTGTCAACCCCCAGAAGGATGAGGGAAGCGGGGAGGGAAGGGCAGGAGCCTTCCGCCAGGTCTCAATTTCTGCTGTGCCCCTTCTGGCACCGCCGGTGGTGGGCCTCTCCTCTGCCCCACTAGTACCCTGGGAGCTGAGGGTGGCTCAGTTCACAGCCTGCCGGAAGTTCTCTGCCAGCTGATGGCTGTGGGAGAGTCGTTAACTCATAGCCTTTGGGTGCCTGGCTTCACGCAGAGCTGGTGGTGGCCCTGCGGTCAGTGGGAAAAATCCCTGCAGAGTTAGGGGCCCCTTCTTCTCCTGGCAGGCATTCCAGAGTGTCAGGTTGGCCTTAACTCAGGTGGATGGGAAGGAAGGGGGTTGAAGCAGGCTGGTGGTGCCAGGTGCCCAAGCCTGTGCCCCTGCCTTGCAGGCTGGAGGAGCAGACCAGGAGGCTGCAGAAGGACATGAAGAAGAGCACCGATGCTGATCTGGGTAGGTGGCGGATCCCCAGGCCTGGCTGGGAGGGGCGGGGGGCGCACAGGGTGGGCCTCCGGCCCTCCATCACTTAGCACTGGCTCCTGTGGTCTGTGCACAGAGCCCCCTGCCACTGCTCACCCAGAGGCTGCAGGTGGGTCTGAACACAATTGCCACGGCGTCCACATGCTGTGTGCACAGCGAGCCGAGGGTCTGATTTCGGAGCCCATCTATCACTTGTTTTGTGGGTAGCTGCACGTTACCTGGGTGGCATCTTTATCATTTGCCACTGCCTTTTTAGCACAGGAGAGGCTGCAGCCTACTGCTTCCTTTCCTCGGTGCTTCTCCAGACCACTGTACTGTCCAAGCACAAATGAAGGGAAGGTAGTGTTTTTATTGCAAGCAGCTTTGGAAGCAGTGGAATGTCAGGGGTCCATGAAGTAGAGGGTGTGGTTGTCCAACAAAGAAATGGGGCGGGGGGGCAGGGAGCAGTGCCCTGGAGCCCAGAGTCAGAAGCAGAGTCTGGGCAGGAAAGGCCCTCCTGAAACAGCAGCACCCCAGCCCAGCCCAAGGCCTGAGCCCCACCCCAGACAGTATGTCAGAGTCTCCGGAAGGCCCACCCCAGACAGTGCCGCTGCAGCTGCTCCAGGGACCCCATTTGGAGAACCACTGCTCCAAACAGTTGAGGGGAATCAAGTTTCCTGCTCTTGGAATCTAGTCCGCTCCCTGGACAAGATCTAATGTCCCATTGCATGTGCCCAAACCAGATCACCTGCACGTGACCAGTCCTGGTTGACCCTTACATTCTCAGGTTGCATTGGGGTTCCAGAGACCCATGTGGTGTCTAAGACCCCTGCTCTCTTTAAGGTTCAAAGACAACCAGGCTTCCAGTTTGCATTAGGCTGGCCACACAGTCCCAATGCCTGAGGGTGGGGGCCCAGTGGTCCTTGGATGTGCTCACAGAGGCGGCTGAGGACTCCCGGGGGACGGGGGTGAATTTCGTGCTATTAATGGACTTCAGATGGTTCAAACAAAGGACCCCCCCCCCCCAACAAAGGCATGAAGTGTGAAGGCTTTAGGAAAGAAAAGGAAAGTTGGGAAGAAAGTCTCCTCCAACCCCGACTTTTCAGGGATTATTCCCAAAATATTTTTTAAAAAATTAGAAGAAATTTTTCAGACATTTCCAGTTTTGTCCAAGTTTTTATCCTTTCATGACACTGTCTTGAGACCATTTCATAATCCAGGCAGGTGACGTTTGCTCCTTGGCCTGCAAAGTCACCTCGCAGATTTGAAAGAGGGGTTTTTTTGCTCCACTGCTTTGACATTTCTGGGAATTTTACATTTTCAGGGTTCTCCTGTGTTTAGCCTGTTTGCTGGGTGACCGCAGCAAGCTCCCAGTTTCGAGAGGAAGCCAGGACAGGTCTCTGCCCAGGCCAGTCACCCACCTTGGGCCTCTTTGCTGGCCTGTGGAGGGGCCCAAGTGACGAGGGGCCTCTGGGTGGGTTTCTGTCTCTCCCCTTCCCCCCCGCGGGCTAAGGCTGGGCTTAGGGCTGCTCCCTCCTCGTATACAGTGGCCAGGCAAGGCCACATCTGTCATGAAGTGGAGTGGCCCTGATTTCATAAATTCAGAGATTTTTTTTCACATTTAATAACAGCTCTGAAATCTAGACACCGTAACACTTAATGGTGTTTAGTTGGCAGCATTTTTGTCCTTCAGTGGCTCGTATGGTAACGATGTCTTACAGTTGCTGGCATCTTAAATCCAATGGTGTAAGATAGTAAGAAATACATTCAGAAGCTTGTTTTCCCCTGAGACCCTGGATTTGGCACAGACCCTGTGGAACAAGCATGACCCTTCTCCTGTCTCTCTTTCGGCACCTGGAGACTTTGTTTTTTTCTCCAGAGCTGCCACTAGAGCTCGATCCTGCCTCGGAGCTGCC
The DNA here is from genome assembly GCF_003254725.2 of Canis lupus dingo. Taxonomy (NCBI): domain Eukaryota; kingdom Metazoa; phylum Chordata; class Mammalia; order Carnivora; family Canidae; genus Canis; species Canis lupus. The sequence continues at coordinate 34,705,798 of NC_064267.1, forward strand.
ATGGGATTTCCAGACTCCCCTTATGTCAAACAGGGTCAGAACACGTGAACAAGGCTACAGCAGGGCAGTGGTCTCTATCCATGTGGAAGCAGTCTCAGGAGCCTTGAACACCATAAGCCAAGACTGTGGTAGAGAGGCAGGTACCCGGAGGCTAGGCCTGGCCCGGCACTCGCAGTTGGCTGGCCTTGAGGGAGTTAGACGCTCCTCTGAGCCTAACGCGCCTCATCTGTAAAGTGGAGCCAAACATGACTCCTGGGTTATTGGAGCCCCGAATAAAACAGTGGGGGCATGGGAACCTGTTGGCAGCTATGTAGTTCTTGGCTTGTACGAGTTTTTAAGTCTCCATTGTTTGTGAACAGAAGTCCCAAGGGGCAGGAAGAGACTGCAGAAGGGCCATGGTTCTGGAAGGTCTCCGGGGAAAAAGGGTTTCTGAATGTATGTCTTACTGCTCTGTGGCACTGAAGCCTGGGGTGGTCTGAACACACCAAACCTGCCCTTGTTGTGTCGATAAGATGATATCAGAAGCAGGCCACCCCCATTCTGCAGGTATCATCTGTGGCGGAGCTGAGTAATGACAGCAGAAACCAAGCAGCCCCGAAAGCCTAACCTCTCAATTTCTAGCCCTTTACACTGTTTGCCAGCCCTGGTGTGGAAGGCTGTTACTCTTGTCCGTGAGGGAGTCCCAAACCAAGCTTCACCTCCAAACCGCCCAGAGAGTGTCTTTAGAATGCACGTTCCTGGATTCCAGACTTACCGAATTAGAATCTGTACAGCTAGAAATAAGTTTGTTTTTTTAACAGCTTCCCACCCAAATGATTCTGTTAAAATCTCGAGTTCAGAAAATTAAGTCATCGCAAAAGGTAAAGCTACTCAAAAGAATGACCCAGAGCCGCATCAGATGGTCAGGAACAACCACCAGGTAGTAAGGACTCATGACTCACGGCTCTGTGGTGCTTTGTAGAGCCCATGGCCCATGGCCGGGGCGGAGGTCAGGGGGTGGCCCCTGGGCTGAAGGAGGACAGGGTCCTTCCTGATGACAAGGCCCTGAAGCCAATCCCCTCGTAGGTTTACTGAGCTTTGACTTCTTACAGCCATGTCCAAATCTGCTGTGAAGATATCCTTGGACTTGCTCTCCAATCCCCTCTGCGAGCAAGACCAGGACTTCTTGAACATGGTGACAGCCCTAGACACGGCCATGAAGCGGATGGATGCCTTCAACCAGGAAAAGGCAAGTGGGGTTTTGCCCTCCCCCTCCTCGTGGCTTCTGCCCGGGTGGAGCTCCTGCAAGGGGTCCTCAGCAGGGACTTCTCAGCTGCCCTCAGCCCTTGGAGGCCCGTGTGTCCAAGCCCCATGAGCTCTTCTGTGGCTTCAGCACTGGAAGCTCCCCGTAGCTCACTCACAGTGCGACCCTGAGGGAGAAGGGGAGCCCCTCACACTTGCTGCAGTGCCTTCCCGGCCTCCCCACTGAGCGGCCTGCAGACAGCGGCTGGGGGAGGAGAGCTGACCCAGAACGAGCACAGTTCTCCCCATTGCCTCGCTCCCGCCGCAGAGGTACGGACGCCACGCCTCGCCTGTTCGCTCCTCCCCACAGTCTTGTCCCTGCCCAGGGCTTTCAGCGTAACCCTGAGGCCCCCTTTCTCTTCTCAGGAATTTGGAGGCCCCTGTGTGAGGAAGCGTTTGACTCCCCCTCAGTTTTGTTGTCATTGGGTATTTTCTTTTAACAGGTGAACCAGATTCAAAAGACCGTGATTGAACCTTTAAAAAAGTGAGTAAAGGTCATCCGGAGACCACAGGCCTCAGGGAACTGGGTTCAGGGCATTTATTGGAAAGGCAGGTCAGCTGCCCAATTGGCAACCAGATATCATCTCTAGCAGCCTGTCCGCAAACACGCCAGGGCTGACCAGAAGCTCAGCAGGAACGCTGGCTACATGACCTGTGGCCCTAGGGGTGCCACACCCGTGGCAGCTCCAGAGCGCCCACCTGGCTGGGGCACACTCAGTGACAGTGGGGCACGTCTGAGCCGCCACAGCAGGTGGCCTTTGCTCCAGTGGTCACTTCGCCACTCTCCCCTTTGTTCCCGACTGAGAAGCAGAGGCCCGGGGCCTGCCGAGTCAGGCGAGCGAGGTCTTGGCCGGCCCTGAGCGGGGCTGGGCAAGGCCTTTCATCTCAACCGGCCGCACTGGGAGAGCAGCTGCCTGCCGCACTCAGCTTTTGAAATGTGGGGGTGGCTGCACATGGGGAAGGGCGCAGCCGCGGGGGCCTGCCTGGGAAGGTCCCCTCACTTGTGACCTGTCAGGGTCAGAAATTCTTCTGTAAGACTCATCTTCTCTCAGGCAGGCCCTGGGCAGTGATCAGACAGGCCTATTCTATTCCCTGAGTCCCTGGAGGGGGTGGGCTGGCGGCGGGCTGGTGGGGGGCGGGGGGGGGGGTCCAGGCAGGAGCCTTGCCTTGAAGCTCCCGGATCACTTCATCATCTTCCCTAGCCTCTCCCAAACTGACTCTGACCTAGAAAGGCTCCCGCTCCAGCCCGGCAGCTGCACTTTATTACCTCTTCTGTGGTGGTCCCTGGCAGCTGCCTCACCAGGCCTGGGTAATGAGGCTCTGCTAATTACCATTAGGCCTGGATCAGGGCCCGGAGGGAGATGAAGAGCGCAGCTTTTGGTCCTCCAGCCCCTGGCGTTGGGGTTATGGAGCTCTTCGTTCCCTGCTCAGGTCCAAGGGGTGGGGTTAGGGAAGGCTCCTTCTAAGCCGGGGCTCTCTGGCAGCTTGGCCATGGTGGGAAGGGATTTCTCCCTGCACCCCACTCCTTCCCTGGCCCCTGCTCTGCCCCAGGTTGCAAGCTGCCGAGGAGGCTGGTGGCTGGTGGCTTGAGATGTCAGCAGGAGCTCCATTGCTGGTGGCCTTCTGAGTGGGTCTCCAGGACTGAGGGTTTGCAGCTGGGTGGGAAGGACCATGGGCAGAGCACACCCTGTCCCCCGGGGTCCCTGGGGCTGCCGCAGAGGCTGCCGTGGACACCCACAGCTGGCAGAGCTAGGCAGGGGACACCAGCTCCGAGGACTAGGGGGACTGACTCCAATCTCGATTTCACAACCAAGGAGGCGGCCTTGAAATCTGATGCCTGGCTTCTAGAGCCAAATGGAGAGAAATCCCGGCTGCTTCCCACCGCCCCAGCAGCCCACCACCTGCCAGGAAGGTGGGTGAGTGGCACAGGGGGCGGGCACCATCTCCGCAGCGGATCCGCTGACCTGCCTGAGCCCCCGGCCCGCCTGCCTGGCGGCTGGCTCCTCCGGCCCGTAGCCGACATGCGATCCCCCCCAACCACATAAAACCGCCACTGCCTGCTGCCGCCTCTTGCCAGGAGAGGAGCTCCCAGGGACCCCGGTACCGGAAACAGGAAACTGCAGCTTTCCTGTCCTCTGATGAAGAACATGGCCACATGGCCACCCCACCGCCCCCAGCCTCCCCCCAGGGGGCTCGGCCTCTAATCCCCCATCTCTGGGCTGCGTTCACATGGTCGGATGGGGATGCTTTCAATTTCCCTTTCCTGGTGGGTGGAAGATCCCGGCTGTGTGGGCACAGATTGAGGAATGGCAGGCATTCCCCACCAGGGCCGGCTGCTCCCAGCCTACCTCCCAGCCGGCCTCTTCTCCCTCCGCCTTCCCCTCCTCCCTCTCTCTGCCTCCTCACCCCACCATTAGCCCAGGGGAGGCAGTTTGGTTGAACCTTAGGACAGTCACCTGGGCAGAGCTCCAGCGATGGTCCGGTGTAGGCCCAGCCCTATTCCCCCTTCTCCAGAGGGTAGACACAGCACAGATTTGAGGAGCTTGTGGCCTAGTGCGGATGCTGCAGAGGCGCTCTGGGGAAGAAGGACCCGGATAATCCGTAACTGCCAAGGTGGTGCAGCTCAGTGGGTGTGGCAAGTGCCAGGTGGGCCAGCCTGCCCCAGCCAGCCCACGGCCCTGGCCAGGCCCCACTCCTCTGAACCTGTTTCCCCATCTGGGAAGGGAGGCCTGAACCTCCACCCGCCACCTGGAATGGCTTGGTCGGCGCTCAGGAGGAGGAGACAGAGGTGTCCATGGGCTGAAGTGGTGGGTTGAGCTGCCTCTGGAGGATGGAGTCCACCCTGGGGCCCTGGCCCGGGGCCTCTTGTGTTCCACAATACTGCTTATTATCGGGGGGAAGTGGGAGATGAGCGGAGGGCCCCGACTTCCCAGCCTTGTTTCTTTGTGGCAGCCGGGTGAAAGTGTGGACTTGGTACCTGCGGGACAGCTGGGCTCCCACCGCCCCTTCTCAGCTGAAATCAGCAGATAACTCTGTAGGGTCCTGGGAGCAAGTCTGGGAGGGCCCAGGCACAGGGACCAGCCTCTGGCTGTCCCCACCTTGCTGCCCACCCCCCTTCCCTTCCCGACCTGAAGGTGGGTGAGAGCACTGGCACCCCGCACCGGGGCCTGGTGCTGTACGAGCTCCCGGCGCAGGCAGCATCCCATGTGTTGTGTCTGTGTAGTTAACCAGAGCCAGGATTACAGACGGGGTCCCCCTGGGTCCCCACGCTTTTGTCACCACCTCAACTGTGCCATCCGGTCCCCCTGCCTGCCCTCGGTTTACCCACTTTACTGTAAGAAGGGCATGACGCCTGTCTCCACTCCGAGGGAGTCCTGCAGCCCAGAGCCCAAAGCCACCCAGGTGGTAAGTGACTGACTCGTGACCCATCTGCAGTGACCTAAGCCAGCCAAGCCTCCCGAGGTCTGTTGGTGTGACCGAGGGGCACCATTTTGGGAGGCAGAAGTTACTATGGTGAAGAAATGGTTTTCCTAGAGGCTCTAACAGAGCAGCTGGGACCGGTTTGCACTGCAGCCACTTCCTCCCCACGGGGGACAGGTGCTCCTGCTTCTAGAGGCCGCCTGGCATCCTGGAGACACATCACTCGTACACTGCCTGTCCCCTGAGGTTGCCTGGCACTGCATGGAACTCTGTAGTCCTGGACCCTTGCTTGGCTCACTCAGGGCTCAGGACTTGGCCCTTGGTGGGATTCCTGTTGCCTTTATGAGCTCATCCAGTCCTTGCATTTAGTCAGCATCCCTGGTGCCTTTGACCAGAGAAGACAGGCGCTGCAGGGGCCAGAGGGCATCCGGAGCTGCTCAGCTGACCAGCAAGGTGGTCGTCCACACGCCCCCCCCCCATCCCCGTAACGTGCATCTCGTGCTGTGGACACTGCCGTGCTGCCCTCTTCCTAATAGGAGAAAACCCTTCAGCTGCCGCTTCCTGCCTCCTTCCCATCCTGTAAGCACCCCCTGCCCCCCCAGGCCACCAGCAGCATGGACAGCAGAGGTTCAGGCCCTGGGGCCACCCAATCTGGGCACCTCTAATGAGAGAATGAAGGTGGCCCTCAGTGGCCCCTCGTCTGGCTGGGGTGGAGGGGGAGGTGGCAGTGGCTTTCTCAGGCTCCATTGCACCTGCTTCCTTGAGTCACATCCTCTCAGCTGCTGGTCACAGTCCTCCCAGGGAGGGAGAGGGGCTCACCGAGCCGCTGACACCCTGTCAGAGCCACCACCTGAGGCACAAACAGCAAGGCCTGTCCCTGCCGGTGGTCTCAGCTCTTCAGACCTGCCCAGAGGCGGTGGGGAGGCGGTGTCCTGGAGGTGGCCACTACCCACACCCGGCCTGCACCGCACCCGGGAGGCCTCTTCCACCGGCAGCTCAGTCGGTAGCAGTGATTTGATGACTGATTTGTCCAAGGGCCTGTCTTACCCACTTCTGGCCTTTCCACTTAGGTAGTGAGCCCATTAGCACACGCCATCAGCTAGAAGCGCTCACTTTAGTGCTCTTCCTCGGGTGTAAGAATCACCAGAATTTTCCTGCATCTATAGCCTTGGCTGGGGAATTCAGTGCTTTGGTCAAATTTATATTCTCTGTTCTCTGGCAAAAGACACTCTGTCACAAGGACCCTTCATCTGTTGAGGCTTTTTTTGTTTTGTTTTTTTTGTTTTTAGGATCTTATTTATTTATTGGAAGGGGAAAGAGAGAACATGAGGAGGGGGAGAGGGAGAAGCAGGCTCCTCGCTGAGCAGGGAGCCTGATGTGGGGCTCGATCCCAGGACCCCGAGATCCCGACCTGAGCCAAAGGCAGTCACTTAACCCACTGAGCCACCCTGGCGCCCCTGTTGAGGCTTTTAAAACCCAAATTCATCAAACTAGAATTTTATGCAAAACTTGGAAAGAAAAACCAAATTCATGGGCAGGCCCCTTTGAGAGGCGGACTTGGGGAGTCATTCCTGATGTGGCATCTGAACTACCTAAACGTGGCCCGAGAGGCCCTGGGCGCTCGTGGAAGGGGAGAACCCCACTGCTCGCTCCTGGCCCTGAGTCGCCCCCTCTGCTTCGCAGCCCCCCCCATTTACCTCGATTGCGGGGCCGGATCTTCTCAGGCTGCTCACGTTCCCACCTTGCAGGGTGGACACCTCCAGCCTCCCACAACAGTGACAGGCACCTCCTGCCCTGCACGCTTAGCATTCCAGGAAGCTGGCCCATCCCCTCCTGTCCAGTTCCAGAAAACCTGCTTGCAGGTTTGCCTTGCCTCCTCCACCATTCCCTTGATCAAGGGAAGTCCAGCATCCCTGCCTGGGATACAGCCCTGCCCTGTGTCTATCTCCCGGTCTCCCACTCCTCCCCGTTAGAGATGACACCTGCCGCAAGGATGATGCCCACAGAGCCAGAGTGTCCGTTGCCCCTCCGTGAATGGCATATAGTCCTCAGCATTTCCCTGTGGTCCTTTTTAGTTGTGGTGGGGCCAGAAGATGCCCTGGAGCCATTGCCCTCAAACATCTGGTTTGAGAGTGTAGCCATGTGAAGGAAAGCACCAGAGGATGCCTGCTTTTCCCGTGGTCAGCTGATAGAGACCAATCCTAGGTTTCCACTGCAGTTGTCACCTGCTGGTGACATCTCATGGCATCATGAGATGGTGGGGAGGTTCCCTGAGGACTGGGATGCTTGAGTTCTCTGCTGGACAGTCACTACCTAATTGTGACCTTGGAGAAGTCACATCATCACTCTGGCCTCCATCTCATTGGTTGTATTACAGGAGGATGTTGGACAGAGGACTCCAAGGAGTCCCTCGGCTCGGCCACCCTCTGTGACAGGTGTCTGTCACGCACGGGGCCATGTGAGATGGGCAGGGAAAGAGCAGGGACCGCCTCGGTGGCCTCCTTGCATTCCTGCCCCTGTGGCTCATCTCAGGTCAGTAGGGTGACCCTTAGCCCTCCTACCTTCTTTCCCTGGGCCTCACCCCAGATCGTATTCTCAGCAGCGGGAGCCCCACGAGGCCCGGGCCTCATCTGCCTTGCTCATGCGAAATCGCCAACACCCAGAACGGTCCGGCACTCGGTAGGCGCTCAGGCTGGGCCGCAGCTCCGAGAACGGCCCGCATCCAACGGGGCTGTGTCTGGCAGGTTTGGCAGCGTCTTCCCGAGCCTCAACATGGCAGTGAAGCGGCGGGAGCAGGCCTTGCAGGACTACAGGAGGTTGCAGGCCAAGGTGGAGAAGTACGAGGAGAAGGAGAAGACCGGACCAGTGCTGGCCAAACTGCACCAGGTACCAAGAGGAGGGCGAGCTGGGTGTGGACAGCGGGCCCCCTGGGGACACACGGCGGATGCCTCCTTTACCTGGGGACCGCCCTGGGGGCTGTGGGACTCTCTCCTGCCCCCGACGGGCACGTCCTGCCCCAGGCAGGGACGCTGGAGGAGCCACCGGGAGCCCTGCCAGCCCGTGTCTTGGTCCCCAGGCCCGAGAAGAGCTTCGGCCTGTGCGGGAAGACTTTGAGGCCAAGAACAAGCAGCTCCTGGATGAGATGCCGCGCTTCTACAACAGCCGGCTCGACTACTTCCAGCCCAGCTTCGAGTCCCTGATCCGAGCGCAGGTGAGGCCGCGCCCCACCCTGCCCGCAGGACCGCGGACACCTCCCTGGGGAGATGCGACAGCGGTGCCGTCACCCTGCCCCCGTCACTGCCTCCAGAGACTCCAGCTCTGAATGTTTGCTCCACTTCTCTGTCTTAGCTCCTCCGTGGCTCTTTGGTTAATCCCAGCTCTGGGATGAGGCCCTTTTTGTGGAATGGCTTTGCCCTCCAGTTCTCTCCTTCCTGTCCTTGTACCACCTGTGGCAGGAAGAAAGCAGGCCACACTGTCCACGCCTCCCTTTGGTGGGCAGGTCCTTTGCATGGTGTGCTCAGGAGGCCAGGCGCAGGGGCCTGCAGGATGAGGGCCCTTGGCCCCGCAGCCCCACAGCAGTCACTCCTCTTCTGATGTCCTGACTTGTAGCAACCCTTGGAGGCCTCCCTAAACCCTGGGGAGAGCGTGCTCAAGGCCCCTGCGTGGGGGCCAGGCCAGGCGCACCTTCCAGCAGAGAGGCCAGCCGGCCTCAGACCGGGTGTGGGAGGGGCACGGGAGCTCCGGGGTCTGGCAGTGGAGAGTGTGGCGGGCCACAGGCTGTGACCCTGTCTCTCAGGCCTCAAAGGTGTAAGGACACAAAGTACAACTGCCCACAGCTCCTGCCTGTAAGGGAGAAGGCTGAGGTACAGAGTCCCCACCAAGAAGGACCCCCAGCCCACGGCCGGTGCCCCGCATCCTGCCACCTTTCCCACAGTCCCCCGCAGGTAACAAAGCTGGCGGCGCGGCCGCCTCCAGCCCACCTCTGCCCTTGGCCTGGGTGTCTGGCGCCCTCCAGTGGACACATCCGGTCCTTGCAGTCAGCAATCACAGGCGGGGCCCCCCCCAGCTTTGAGAACACCGAAGGCGAAGGCGGGGCTGCACACCCGGGCTCAGGAACCCTGAGCTGGAACTTGTTAGTGTCCTTGGTCGCTGGGGAGAAAGGAGGCCGCACATGACCTTGCACGAGCGAGTGGGGGTTCCTGCCCCTGCCCCCTGAGCAGTGCCCCTGGAGATGAGGCTCCCCTCCAGCAGCTCAGCCTAGGCCTGGGAGAAATGGGCTCAAGGAGACCTGCGCCCTCCCTCCCTTGTGCCGCCACCACCCCTGCTCCCGGCCCCCGCCCCCTCCATTCTGTTGTGAGTTAGCTCCAGGGTGCCCGGACCAGAGCAGTTTAGGGGCTAGGGATGCCCTGTAACCAGGCAGCGGGGTGCCTGGGGGCTGTGTACTGCCTCCTCGGCACCAGCCTCCACCTCCCGAGGCTGTCGCTGCCATTAGTCACTAGAGAAGTGAGCATCCCTAGTGACTCAGCCTGCGCAGTGCGGCTCTGGGGCAGGGAGTGGGGGAGGGCGGGCCAGCCCCTGCCCTCCCCCAGCACCCGCCCAGGCCCCATCCGCTCCGGTGGCAGCACCACTGGCACACCTCCACTCAGCTCCCCCTCGGCCCAGGGCAAGTCCAGCTGTGGACTTGCCATCAGACCTGCCGCCCCTCCAGGCCTTGCCCACCGGTGACAGCACTCCAGGGTCCAAGTGGAAGCAGAGCTCCTGCTGCCCAGGCACAACTTGGAGCCGGACATGATACCACATAGGGGTGGGTGTCCAGATAGTGTTTCGAGGGGTGGGCATCACTTTCATGAAAGTAGGTGTTTGATTTGGTCATGAAGTGGCGACTGGGGCAGAGGTGGCCTCTGGAAAAGGTGCTGGGTCTGAGCAGCCCTCCGCCACCTGAGAGTTGCTGGTGGGTCTCCTGGTACCTGAGCACACCTGCACCTGCCCCACTGCAGGCCTCTCCTATCTCCCCTGGACGCCCCCCCCCACCCCGACATACACACACATGGACACGAGGCGGACTCTGAGCCCTGCCCTCAGCCCACGACAGCAGAGGTGGTGATGAGCAGGCTGTTGCCATCCATGAACAGTGGGACAGGTCAGGAAGGAACAGAAGGCTGGGGAGGTGTCACCTTCCTCATCTTTGCTTCTGGGAACTCCCAGGGTCTGGCGGCCACTACACCCTCTCTCCTGTGGATGAGGGTCCCGGGCTTCTAGCTCTGCTAAAGCAGCCTGTAGTTAGCACCGGCCTCCCCGGCCTCCCGGGACCTGCCTAGGGCCCTGCCAGTGCCCCCACCCCAGCCTCAGCTTCCCAAGGGCATGAAGGCCCTCCCCACCTCTGCCTCCCCAAGGACCCTCTGACTTACTGCCATCCTGGCAGCAGCAGCGGCTGCCCCTGAAGGGCTGGGGCCCGTGGCTTCAGTCTCCCTGCCTGCTGTGCAGTTTCGGGATGGGCCGAGGGGACAGTGGAGACAGCCCTTTCCCCAGCCTGAGTGCTCTGCTTGAGGGCACAACAGTGTGTGGGCCTCTGGGACGCTTCTCTGGCCCCGCTTGTCCTGCTGTGCCCGGGGGTGCCGTGCTGTGGGGCCTGGTGCCACGGGAGCCCGGCACCTGCCAACCTCCTCCCCGCCTCTCCCCCCAGGTTGGGTACTACTCAGAAATGCAGAAGATCTTTGGAGACCTGACCCAGCAGCTTGACCAGCCTGGCCACCCTGACGAGCTGCGGGAGAGGGAGAATGAGGCCAGGCTGAGTGAGCTCAGAGCCCTCTCTATTGTGGCAGATGACTGAGTCCTCGCTGCCCTTTGGAGACTCCGGGGACACAAGTCCGCCTCTCCGGTCTCTGGCCTTGTCAAGCTTAGGCTCAGGTATGAGCCAGCAAAAGGCCCTCCCCTGAGAGAAGCACAGGGACAGCAGAGCCCCTGCTCTACCTCACCAGCCCTCTGAAGTGACCTGGCACCAGGAGCCCCACACAGGCTGCTATCTCCCCACCCATAGCAAGAGCCCAGACAGGTAAGCAGAGCAGAAAAACTCCAGGGGCCTTCTCCCCTCTAAGAGAACCGTCCAGAGGGCATCCTGGCCCGGGGCCTGCGCGAGCTTCCAGCCTTCAAAGCACCGGCTTTGCTCACCTGGCATCAGCCTTGCTTGCAAGGTCGCGATCACATCTACCTCCAAAGACCCCTGGGGAGTCCACCTGCCCTCGTTGCCTTTCCGCTCCAGACTCCTCTATTCTGAAGAGGCCTGAGACTGCCATGGGGAACAGAAGAGCTGTGCTCCCCCAACCCATAGACCCCCTCACTCCAGCCTCCCAGCACAACAAAACTGGCTTAGCCCACTTCTGTCCCTTAGGTCAGGTGCACAGAAGAGTCCCAAGCCTCGTAGGTTCCCTAGGAAACCAGACTCAGCTCGTGTAAATAGGCTACCAACCACACAAAATGTCACAGCCTGATTCACAGGCCTCAGAGCAACAACAGTGGGTTTGTCTCACCGGAATACTTGGAATTTTATTTTTTCAAGTAAAGTTTTCAATAAACTTGCCAGCTGTTACTGTGCTGTGACTGAGAGGAGAGCCACCCTAGGATTGTGGCAGGGTGTGCTGCCCCCTGCCGAGCTGGCCGCACCTCTACAGCACTGCCCCTCTCGACCAGCAGGTGGCAGGGCCCAGAGCACCAGGGGCTCACCCTTCCCACTGCCCCGCCCTACCTTCTGGACTAAGGGCTGGGAGGAAGGGGGCCTGCACAGGCAGACCTAGAAGAGGAAGAAGGGAAGGGCTATGGAGGACACGTGGCTTGTTTTTGACTTTGGTTTATTTAAAAAACAAAAAGCCAAAAAAAAAAAAAAAACCAACTTTATATACAAAGTCAAACTGAAACCACGGATTATGGAAAGAGGCGAGACTTATGGGGGGAACAGGGAAAAAGGCTGGGCCAGAGCCAATACCACATTCTGAACATGGGGAGGTGCTGGTTTCTTCTGGCAAGTCTGGGGTGGCTAGAACACAGTGCTCTCTGGGAAACACAGCCCAACACCAAGAGTTTGCTAGCACGGACTCCATTCCTGCGATGGCCAAGGGAGACCCTTCCCCCAAGAACCTGCTCCTGGACCTAGCAGGATTTGTGCCATCCGGAGGAAGGGCTCTTACCCGCCCCCGCCAGATTCCACGTCTGTTTCTTCAGTTTATTGGCATCAGACCTTATGACATACTTGAAAAGCCTTTTCCTCCCCTGTCTTATTCTAAACTGGAAAAGGACAGGAGAAAGCACAAGACTAAAGGGCCCCAGGAGAAATCCCAAGGTGGAGGACAAAATGACATTCGAGGGGTGCAGAAGGTGTTGGATTTAGTTGTTAAGTGGAACCAGGGTTCCCCACTCATCCATCCCACATAGCGCAGACCCCACCCTGACGGCCTGAGCTCCTCTACAGAGGCTGAGCACAGGGGTCAGCCACCCCTGCCCATGGCTCCCAGGTCCTGCTCCAGCTGCTTTCTGGAACCAAAAGGGCTCGAACGTCAGCAGGCTCCATCGCTGACCCCACGGGAGGGCAGCTGCTGCACCAGGCCCCTTCAGTTGCTAGGTGCCGGCTCCTCCTTCTCTACCCAGCTGTCAGCCTGTAACGAGAATCAGGACTTGAGGAGGAAGGGCCAGGACGGGGGTGCCCACCAACCCCCCTTGCTAGGAGCAGGCTGCAGCAGAGGCCAGACTGACCCCCATCCCCAGAAAGGAGCAAGTGGGGAAGCCGAGGCGAGGTGTGGGCAAACTGGGGTGGGGGCGGGAGGGGCAGAGCGGTGGCTGGCTATCGTCCTCACAGCCTCCCAACAGGACACCGAGCCGGCCTGGCTCTCCCCCGGGTGGAGAGAGGGCTCACCTTCTCAACCATCCGCTGCATTTCCAGCTGCAGGGGGGTCAGGCGCCTCCGGAACTCCTGGAGCAGCCGTTGCAGCTGGTTCTTCTGGCGCTCGGCCGTCCGGGCCGTCTCCTCCGCCTCGGCCAGCCGGCTGCGCAGCTCCTGCATCTCTGCCGCCAGTGTCTTGTTCGTCACCTCCGTGGCTGAGAACCGATTATGGCTCTCCTCTGGTGGAGGGAAATGGCAGAAAGACCCCTGCTAAGGTTGAGTGTCGCAGCCCAGGGCAAGAGGCCCGAGGCGTGAGGAGCCTATGAAGACACACGTCTGCATGTCCTATCCTGGTTGGGTCCCTGCAGCCGCAGGCCACTCACCCAGCTTCAGTTCCAGTGTGTGAATCTTGTTCTCCAGGTAGAGCCGTCCGCTGTCCTGCTGCTCCGCACGCTGCAACAGGTTCCCCACGTTGATGAGGCTGCCGTTGTGGGACACCAGGCCTTTGTGTTCCGTGGGAGCAGCACCTGGTTTTGCGTTTTTCCCCGAAGGAGGTAGCAGGTCCAGGTTTCCTAGAAGGGGCCGTGAAGATTTAGGGAGAGGTTCTCAGGAGAAAGCAGCCTGCCCTGCCCGTCCTCCTGGGAAGGCTGCAGGGCACTCCTCAGGACGCACCGAAGAGCACCTCCTCGGGAAGCCCGGCGTCTGTGCCCTCCTGGCGGCTGTACTGAAGGCTGCGGTACTGGCAGATGTTCTGGGTCACCACCCTGCTGACCAGCTGTTTGGCCTACAGAAAACACACACCGAAGAAACCCACTGACGAGAAGGGGCAGCCCTCGCCCCTGTGACATGCAAGCACCCTGAGCCACCCATGGGAGTGCATGCACAGGCGCCAGGGGAGGCCATCTGAGGAGGCCTGAGGGGATGTAAGAGCAGGCACCTGCTCTGCACTGAGCCGGAGCCCAAGGGTGAGCAGGATTCTCTCCAAGTCCCGCCGGTGCAAGTAGCCACACCAGTTGGCGTCAAAGAAGACAAAAGCAAGAAGACAGTCCAAAGGGAGCACGGCAGAGGGGTCCAGCTCCTTGGGCTGCAAGATAAACAAGGATGAACAAGATTTACAAAGCATTCTCTGAACAGCGAAATCACCCAGGAGGTAACCCCCTGAAAAAGGAGCTGACATCATCACACCCGGGTACCCCTTCCAGCTGGAGATGGGAGCCCTGGGCCACTTGGGCACCAGGGGCTGTCACACACACACAGGAGCCGAGTGTGCTCCTGCATCAGACACCGCCCTGGTTCGCCCAGATGGAGCTACTAAAGCATCCCGGATCCTGTGAAAGTACCACTCTGCAAGCCAAGAACCACATTTGTCTTTTGTCGGTCAGAGGATGCCAGGAGTCATACGGTAAAGTCTCCCCATCCCAGCAGTGAGTCAGAGGCCTCGCTAGGCTTCACTGTCAGTGGGGCGGGGGGAGCAGGAAAGAGGTCTCACCATGTCCTGAAGAGAGGAGAACTCCATCTCTGATTGGTTCGAGGCAACCGACCGCACCTCTGAATCTTCCAGCTTGGCTCCTGCTACAGGAAGCCCGAGGTAAGCAGGGAGCAAGGAGACCCCTCCCTCCCCCCGGGGCCCAGATGCACAGCCATGACAGGAGAGCACCAGCTACAGAGCCAGGAGGCTGCTGCGTGATGCCAGAACGTACCAAACTCTTCTTCGCCGTCATCCCTTAGAAGGAGCAGCTCTGGGTCAAGGGCCATCTCACAGAGGTCCTCGGATGCCTCACCCCGGGGTTTTTCTTCTTCCTCTCCCCCGGAAGACGGAGGTTTGGGCAAAAGCCCATCTTCCTTCTGGAAGCAAACCAAGATGCGAACGGTCACCTGTAACCGCTAACAATGATAAGAGCCGACATTTGTGCGCTGGCCGTGTTTGGGCACCGCGGTAAGGGTTCTCTATACAGTCTGGTTTACTGCGTTGTGACGTGGGGTTCAGAGTGAACTAGGGCAATTCTCAGGCACCTGGCATTCTCTTTAAGAGTCAATTCAGTCCCATAAGAAATTACATTTACTCAATAGCATTTAGGAAGAAGCAGACCCATGCACTTTAGAAAGCATTAAGAAAATGCAGTGTGCTAGTTAACCATCAAGGAGCCAAAACCCCTGTCCTCAGAGCATATTAACTTCTGTGCTGCCGTGGCCCGTTGGCCACACTTCCAGGCCCACCTCCCTCCCAGCACCCCACCTCCTGGCTGTGTGGCCATGTGGCAGAGTGCAGTGCCCTGCTCCTGAGGACGTGCCAAGGCAACGGGGTGCATGCAGGCAGTGAGGGGACAGTGAGAAGAGCCCCGCAGAACCCCCCCAGCAGCGCTCAAACCCGCTCGGCACTCCCGTGTGCAGCCCCAGTGCCCAGGCAGGCAGCAGAAGTACTCACCGGTGGGGCGTCTGACTCGGCAGCTGTGCCCTCACTCTGTACCTCATCCTTGGGCTCCTTGGCAGCCTCTTCCTTGACTGCTTCTTCTTCCTTGGCTGCCTCCTCCTTCTCAGGTTCAGGCGGAGCCACTACCTTTTCAGGAAGGCTCAGCAGCATTTTATAAATCCTATAGCCAAAATCCCTCTGGAGCATCTCCAAAAACAGCTCAGCCAACACCATCACCTTGTGGAAGAGACAACAGCAGCCCGTGAGCATCTGGAGAAAGGGAATGTTCCAAGCCCTCCATCCCATACACCCTGCCACACAGCCCTTCCAGACCCCTACACCTACTTCAAAAGAGATCCTTTCTTTTGGCCTCCGGTCTCTACAATGCTATGGAGGGAGAGGTTTACACAGCCAGGGCGGGCCATGACAGCAGGTTCTAGAGGGGGTGGAGGGGCCTCGGGGAGATCAGTGTCCATTTCCTGCTGTGTGGTGGCCTCCGGATTCTCCGCATTCTGTTTAGAGGTGTCTGCTACTTGCTCTGATGTATCAGCTGCCTGCTCCGGAGGCTCTGCTTCCTGCGACAAAAGTCAAGAGCTATGACCACCTGCAACCAGAGGTCAGGACACCCACTCTGCCCACTTGTCTGTAAGGCTTAGCCTTACCCCAGACACCTCTTGGGCTGGGGGAGCTGCCTCTGCAGCTTTCTGCTGGCACAGGGCCTCCCACTCTTCCAAAGTAGGCATGATGGTCCAGACATCTGGCAAGTACACCACCACAGTCTGGAGCCGTCTTGGGGGACCCGGCTGCAGGTACTGAAACTCAGCAAAGCGCCACCTGCTCACGGCAAAAGGAAAAAAGAAGTCCTGACCCACAACCTTTACAGGTGCTTCAGTTTCCAACCAACATTTAATGAGCACATACTGCACACGCAGCGTTGAAAACATGAAAACAAAAGAGACCAAGTCCTCGAGAAGTGGTTCCCCGATGAGCCGACATGAGTAAGCAGACAATTACTATCCAGGGTGCTCCCAGCACCAAGGACCACTAACGTGGCTGGGGGGTTGCATGTGACAAGCCTTGAAGGGTCGGCTGGCCCTCAACACACATACACCTCCTAGTCATGCTCACAACCAAGACAATCATCTGCAAGGGCTGGAGGGAGGGGTGAGGTAGGCCTGGGGGAAAAGAAGAGTTCTGACAGGTCAGAAAGGCACAGGAACCTGGTCTCCCAGACAGTCGTGCCAATGAGCCACCAAAGAGAAGCCCAGGACAGCCACTCACCACTTTGTGCAGGCGCTCAAGTCAATGCCAGTCTGGGCTTGCGCACAGCGAATGGCAGTGCGGACTAGCACCTGCGGGTCGCCCTTGGGGTCGAGGCCATCCAAAGAGGGAGACCACTCCCCCCCAACCAGCACTGCCTCTTCTTCTTTCCGGCTCAGCAAAAACTGCAAAAATAAATGAGATAAAAAAACAAAAAAACAATTATCTGGATCTCTCACCAGGAGGCAGCTTACCACCCCTGGGGAATGAAAGCAGCAGGATATGGTGAAGAGTCTGCCACACGGGGTGGAAAGCAGGGGAGGATGGATCTCTCCACCTACAAACATGAACTAGCCATGTAACTTTTTCTGACAAGAACATCCTAAGCCATGCTGTCTTTCTGGTAAAATGAGTGGTCATTTCAGTTCTGGGCTCCTTGTTTCTACGAGCTCGTGAACAGGAGCCAGGCTGCTGAAAACGTGACAGGGCCTGGCCGTCATCCAGGACTACCTCCTGCCTCATGAACTCCAGCTCTTACTTTAATCTGCTTCAGAGGATGTTCTGGTGTCTCCCTTGGCTCAGCCAGGTCATCCACAAAGAGCATGCAACAACGATACAGTTCCTCCAGTCCCGGGGAAGAGAGCAGCAGTACCTGTGCAGGGCAGCATGAAGGACACGCTCAAGAACTTTACTGGCCTCCAACCATGGGACAAGGCAGCAGGACCTCAGTCCTCTTACCTTAGAACTGTAAGCGGGGTCACTGTCTGCAGAGGTGGGCTCAGCACCAGCATCTGGAGCTGGCTCCTTCTCAGAAGATACCTGGATGCGGCTTGGAGGATGGAGGGAAAAGGGCTGGCTCAGAGGGAAGGCTGACAGCCAGCTCAGACACACAGCCAGAAAATCGGAGGGCACCAGGAGGCTGCGGTAGCGGCGCTGGAGCTCTAAGAAGTCACAGGTAGGGCTGGGGGAAGAAAGCAAGGGGATCCAGACTGAGCAAAGACCACACTATTTAAAAAATGGAACCATGAAAGACTTGGGGGGAGAAAAAGGGCAAATTATTTTCTAATCTGGGAAGAAGACATCTCTGAATAGAAAAAGATGGATGAGATTTGACCACTAAAATGTTTCAGCCTCTAACAGCAAAGTAAAGTCGAACTGGGAAAGAAAAAACAGAAAAACATTTGCATATCTGACAGCTACGGCTCACTATCTTGATTGAAGAGAAGCAAACAAATTATATCAGGTTCACAAGAAGGTTCACGAGTCTGAGAGAAAACTGAGAAAATGGTCATCAACAGGTACTTACCAGAAAAAGAAAAGACTTAAAAGCCTGTGAACGCCTGCTCAATCTCACTTAGAACTAAAGACATGCAAATCAAAATATTACTTTTCTCCAGAGAGACTGACAAGGACTGAAAAGTTTGGTAGCACAGCACTGCCAACAGCAGGGGGAAAGGAAAACTGAGCACTTCAGGCCCCTCGGGCAAGAATGGAAACCAACACAGCCTCTTTGAGAGAACCGGCAATGGATGTGCAAGTTCAACATCAGACCCTCTGAGCCAGCTACTCCATTTCCAGGAAATGACCTCAGTAAACTACTTGCCCCTGTCCACACGGACTGTTTGTGACAACAATATGTAGGATGATTAAAATGTGGAAACAGAGAGCTGGTGAAATAAATGGTCTATCCATTCAGTGGAATATTGCGTAGGTGGTGAAAAGTATGAGACTAATCTAACAAATGCTAACATGGAATAAATTCTAAGACACATTAAGTGAAAAAGCAAAATCCCAACCAGTACGTACAAGAGGCTTCCAAAGACATGTGTGTGGCTACCTGCTGGCAGTCACATTCTGATTAGCAGGAGGCGCTACCTGCATCCTTCTCCAAGATATGGGGACCATACCATCCTATGAGACTAACCTGGGAAAGCAGCTGGGTTAGCAGGGGGCACAGGACAGGCCCTACCCGGCCCTGCAGAGAGGAACCACTGATGCCAGAAAGGGCAGCAACAAGCCCTCTTTCCCTTGCACCTCGAGGAGGAGGTGCCAGGAGGCTGCCCCCTCCCCTGAGCTCGGGCTTAGGTGAACTTTGCTACTGGGGCAGTGGCCGGAGCCCTGCCTCCACGCTGCTGGAATCACTCATCTGCCTCTGAGTCAATCAGTTCCTAAGCACAATACATAAGCTTGCAGGCCAGAGTCCTCCCATGCTCTGGAGCACTCTAAAAATGAGTCTAAGGTCCCCCTGGAAAACCAGTCCCAGGGTGCTTAAGATCAGGACTTTTCTACCTAAATTAGAACTGGTATTGGGTACCTGGATTCTGACCGGTAAACCTTAAATGATAACCTGGCATAATTATTTCTGGTGATAAAATCACAAAAGCTCTATCAAGGCATCCATGTCCAAGGCACTATGATGGTCAAAATTGGAGATTCAGAAGCTAAAAACTGGGATCCCTGGGTGGCTCAGCGTTTTGGTGTCTGCCTTTGGCCCAGGGCATGATCCTGGGGTCCCGGGATCGGGTCCCACATCAGGCTCCCTGCGAGGAGCCTGCTTCTCCCTCTGCCTGTGTGTCTGCCTCTCTGTCTCTGTGTCTCTCATGAATAAATAATCTTTAAAAAAAAAAAAAAAAGAATCTAAAAATTGTTAGATTAAGAAACAGAAAGGTCCCAGGCGCATGACCCTACACACAAACACACTTATTCTTGCATAGACTGTATCTCATTTACACAAGAAACTGTTACCAGCTGCAAAAGCCTCACCCCCCACCCCAGCCTCACCACTCACCTGTCCACAGTATAGGGAGTGAGATGGACCCGGTAAGGAGGCAGGTCATGCCTTGGTTTCTTAGCACCCCAAGTCTCTCCACCAGCCCGCTGCTTGCGTTTCTTGGAGTCATAGTCATCGCTGGGGGGGTTGATCCATCACCAGGAGGAAGAAACCACAATGTTACATTAAGATTCAATACCTACTGGCCTAAAAGAACTGGAAACAATCTGAATCCCCAACATCAAAGAAATGGATAAAGAAGCCTAGCTAACAGCCATCTAACATTTATAACATTGTTATAAAGTTATTAAAATGGACCTTTAAATACTTATAAACAGAAAACCACCCATGGTGAGCAAAAAGACTAGTACAGGAAAGTATGTATATAGTATTGTCTCAACTGTGCAAAAAAAGCTTTAAAAGACTGAAAAGTAGTAAAGTATTGGGGCACGCCTGACTGGCTTAGTTAGTGGAACATGTGACTCTTGATCCAGGGTTGTAAGTTTGAGCCCCAGGCTGGGTGCAAAGATTACTTTTAAAAAATATATCTTATAAAGTATTAATGATGAACACCTCTGACTGGTAAGGCTTGTGAATAATTTTTTTCTATTTTTCTGAACTTAAAAATTATAGCTAACGTAATTTTTTGAAATGCCAAGATTTTAACTGATTTTTAACATGAGACACGTATATAGCATCATGCAAAGGATTCTATAAAGGAAGTTTTATTAAGAGACAGTTCTTGTAACAAACCCTTAGCACTATGCATTTAAGTCATAAAAACACTAAAACCCTTTGATCCAATTATTCCATTCTTGAAAATATTATCCCAAGGAAGTTAACTCAAAAGAAAAACATAAGACTATGAATAGTGGAAAAAATTCACGCTGAGAGGCGCCTGGATAGCTCAGTCAGTTAAGCGTCTGTCTGCCTTCAGCTCAGGTCATGATTCCAGGGGTCTGTGATCGAGCCCCACATCGGGCTCCCTGCTCAAAGGAGAGTCTGCTTCTCCCTTTCACTCTCCCTCTGCCTCTCTCCCTGCTTCTACTCACATGCTCTCTCTCTACAATAAAAAAATAAAATAAATAAAATAAAATAAATTAAATAAAAAGATTTTACTTTTTTTAAAAGATTTTATTTATTTATTCATCAAAGACAGAGAGAGAGAGGCAGAGACAGGCTAAGAGAGAAGTAGGCTCCCCGCAGGGAGCCCAACGTGGGACTCCATCAATCCCAGGACCCAGGGATCACAACCTGAGCCAAAGGCAGACACTCAACCACTGAGCCACCCAGGCGCCCCCAATAAATAAAATCTTTAAAAAAAAAAAAAAAAAAAAAAAATCAAGCCAAGAATATGAAAACCACATTCAAATCTAGTTAATACTTGAACTTTTAGGATTATACCGCAATATGGAAAAAAATGTTTGATCACTTTAATCACAATGTATAGAAATAATTTGGACTCTAAAGTCAAAATTTTTTAAAATTAAAATTGAAAAAAATTATAAAAAGTATGCTCATACTCAGAAAAATTATAAAAAGTATGCTCATAAAGACCACAAAAGAACATAGAAAAAAAAAAGCAGTAAGTAATTTCTCTTTTCAAAATTGTTTCTAAAGGTCTTTAAGAATGGTAACCTTTACAGGGAATGACACATTTTTATCGTATTTTAACTTTACCTACCTAATAGCATGTACTACATTATACATTTCTATACTTATGACAGTTTCACTACTTTATGGGTTCAGAAGTAAAAACAAAAAAAGAAAAACCTTTAGACCATTATAAAATGCCAGACTGATAAGAGAAAACAAAACCCGCATGTCTCACGAGAGAAAGGAAATCACTGTCAGTTCTTCCTGCCCAGGTATGGCGCAGACTGCAGTCTATTTACCAGAAGGCCTCTGCTCTTCCCTTCAGACCCACCTGTCTTGTTTCCCTGATCATTCCAGCCCTGGGCATCTAAGTTCATTACATTCAACACAAGGTTTTTCATCATTTCTCTATCTGCCTGGCTCATTTCCTGGTTTATTAGCATCTCCATCCGAAAGCTGCCTTGCAATCTTGCCTTTACAGGATGTCAGTACTTGCACGTTTCTAAGAGTCATTCTGACAGCTCTCCTCAGCTCATCCACGACTGGGTGAACACTTCAGTAAAGGCTGTCCACCCCTAGTGACGGTGGATGTCCCACTGAATCCTAGAATTCAATGGCCAGTTTTCTCTCCTCACTGTGAATCGTAAAGAACACATTAGAAAAGTGGTACCAGTGGGAGACATCTCAGTAACCTCAGCAGGATGCTGCGATGGCATCCCGCTGGATATGCCTGTCCAAAAACCTCAGTAGTTCAGTACCGGCAGTCCAACGGAGACACCGTTACCTCCGTTACCTCCCACCACCATTATCCCAAAACCTGAAATTTAAAATAAAACTTGGCTTCCAGTCAAAACGCTAAAGTAGCTGGACTCCTTTGTAAATTGTTGTTCTCCCCGAGTGACCTAACTCCTACTGCTCCCTTTCCTACTTCGCAGCCTCTCTGTACTGACTGATGGTGCTATCTCTCAGCCAGTGGCAAGACCTCCTTTCTCTAGAAGCCACGACGCCAAAGCATTATGGTGAGAATCATGTCACACAGGCCTCACACAGGGCTTGGCGTGTCCAGGACAATCAAATGCATGTGACTATACAGAATTTGAAACTAAAGCACAAAGTCAATAGCAACCATTGATTCCCACCCAGGCTACACTATCCCTCAGGGCACTTGCTGTGATTTGGTAATGATGCCTTTAATAAACCCACAGGATGGGAGAGGTACAAAGTCTGAAAATTGGAGACAGGGAAGATGCACAGGACAAGAGGTGTAGGTGTATGCAAAATATACACCAGTGACTTGAGGACAGAACAAAGCATTTCAAGTAGTGGAAGCACGGTGGAAAACAATCCTGGACCACAGAACCATTCTCCTAGTTAGAGTTCATGATGACCTAGCCCAAGGGAACATCCTTTTGTTTGCTTTGCTTATATTTGCAATTTTCCATAATAAAAAAATTAAAGTAAGGACCGACAGAAGAACTAAAACAAGTCAACAAACTAGCCCAGAGCTTAACTCCTAGGAATATAAGCATAACCTTCTAGGGAGAGAGTAAGGCAGGAGAAGGAACACATGAGCTGGAGAGAATGGGGAGTGTGCTCCCAGCAGTCCCTGAAGCTCAGAGATGATACAGGATGGCCTAAAACACCCCCAACGTCCCAAAGCTACCATGCCGGCTGCACATGTGCCATGAAGCTATTTACATGTTCTAGGCACAGGCCTGGACTTTTGGGAAGAGTGCAACCTATAGACTCTAACGCTAAACTGAGGTGTACAGTGTATATAAAGAAACGTTATACTACAAATTAAGACATACTACAAATTTATACTACAAATTAAGACATTCCCATTTTTTGGACAGTCACCAGTATCTGCATAGTTTGATTTTTGGCATCTCAGTCTTAAGGACAAGAATTAAAAGGGAAATTTCTATATTTTAAAAATTCAGTGTGGTATTTTGAAAGATAAACTATATTATCAAATCCCTGCTGAACCAATTTATAAAGTTCTGACATTGGCATATACATCTCAGTGCATCAACTTATTTCAGGGGAAAAGGCCCAGGATCTAGTTGCAGAAAGAGAATGCTGGTGTCAACAGGTGGCAAAGAGACACTGCTCCTAGAGACAAATAAAGTATCTTCCCTATTTGATCATTCTCTTACCTTCGGCCTTGATCCAATCGTCCGTGAGGGCCCCGAGCAGGAAATCTGTTCAGGTGGCTCAGATGAAGTGTGTGGGATGTTTGGAAGAGACTCAGAGCTACAGAGAAGAAATGGCTGGTGACTCTAAAACCCTACATATCTGCCCAATTTCCCTGTCCCTTTCCTCCAGTGATAAAAGTACCCCCTCCTAGTCTGAGAGTAACCACCTGAGAGTTACAGGCCCATTCATCCAAAATACCCCATAAAGCCACACCCCAACATCCATCCCACCGGTACGCACGCTTCTGAGGAAAGAGCGGAGGAATCCGGTGAGGCTGGAAGATCAGCTGGGGCTGAGCTCCCAGAATCCCTTGCTTCTGGCCCAGGGCTGCCACATGTAGAAGGGGAGGTGCTGGGGACTTCAGCAGGGGCTGTAGGACAGTAACCAGGAAATTCAGGGAATCCTGTGGCTGATGTGCTCACTACCTTGGAAAGATACAGCCCCACCCCTTGACAAAAGTAAGGTTCTTGCCCAGCTGTCAAGGCACTGGGGGTTCCCCCCTCCCCTTTCCAATGCAGACACCAGAAAGACGAATACCTGGTTGGAGAGCGTTTGCACCTTGACAGCATTCCAGGGCACTGCCTGGCCTGGGTTGTATGCAGCCTTCACCAGTACCTTCTCACCCAGCTGGGGCAGCCGGCCCTTCACCACACTGCCAGCACACAAGCCAGGAGACCCAGTCAGGAGACAGACCCTGGCCAAGCCACCTTGACTGCCCCTATGAGGCCCTGCCCATCAAGATTTCGCACACCTTGCATAAAAACAGCAAAGCAATGGCTTCAGAGGGGCCCCACCAGCATGGTGACAGAACTGAATTCAACAAGCATTTCCAGAAAGGGACTAACCTCAAGCCTACCTGAGCTGAAAAAAGACCTCTTCATCCACCACCCCAAAGTAGTCATGCAAGCTGGTAACAATGCCAGTGAAGACCCGCTGCTTCTCCCCACCCTGAAAGAGAATAGTGCAGTTTGAAAGTAACAGCATTTGTCTACGCTCTGCCATTAGCATCTCATCTCCAGCCAAACCCCATCTAGCTCAACAGAGGATGGCATCAAGGGTCACATGAAGGAAGCACACAGAAAGAACAGTCATAATCTACTGCTGGGAGGAGGAAGAGATCACACTGAACCTTAGCTCACAGGCTTCTTCTGGGATTTCCAGTTCTTTAATTCCAAGAAGCACCCAAGAGATTTCAGCCAGAACTTAGGACTCCCGGTCAGAGGTGTCTAGTTACCTCCATCCCGGCCCAGGCCAGGAGCTCCAGGAAGGATGAACATGGCAATGCAAGAATGAAAGCACCAGGCCCCCATGCATGCTGCACTAGTCCCAAGTGCTGAAGCTCACTAGAAAAAATGCACAACCTACCTGAAGGTGCCTGGCATTTTGGGACAGGTCTGTGGCC
Organism: Canis lupus dingo; assembly: GCF_003254725.2. NCBI lineage: Eukaryota > Metazoa > Chordata > Mammalia > Carnivora > Canidae > Canis > Canis lupus. Next base: position 34,730,006 of record NC_064267.1, read on the forward strand.
ACAGGAGGAGTGAGCAAACCAGGAGGAGGACCCAGAAGAGATGTTGAAGCTGCGCCTATGTGGACAGAGAAGCAATCTCCAGGAGCTGCACCCACCATTTTGAGCACCAGAGTCCTCCAGAAGGTACGGGGGACCCAAAGGGCAAAGGGACTCGAAGGGGACTCGAAGCGACTCCTCCGCAGGGTCTCACTTGCCACCACTGTGCTCGTCTCCTATCTTCCTATGAAACGTGGGCAGCAAACGGCGCTCCCCCAGAGAAACCCCCAAAGCCACATTTTAAAAGACTAACTCCAAAGCACATCATACCCACTATGGGGCCAAACAGGGATAAAGGTGATCACCTGAGAAGTTGCGTCCCCCTGGAAGCGGGTTGATCCGCTGGCGCTTAAACTGGGACATTGGGAATGCTGTCCTCTTTCAGAGTCTTAGAAAAAAACCTTTAATTGGAAAAGAAAGAAGTTAAGAGCTCAGAGGGAAATTTTCCATCGACTCCCCCCCCCCCCACACACACACACACAGACACCCCAGCCAAAAAGTAACGGAGGATCTTGATGTAGGTGTGCAGGTGGGTGCGGAGAATGAATGGAGGAGCTGGAGAGCACATAAAGCAGGAAATGCAAAAACTACACCGCTGCAGGGTGCCCTCACGGTAGTGTCGTGGTGGGTGATGCCGTCAGGCTGTTTTTAAAGAAAAGGAAACTGAAGCTCGAAGAGACTGAGGCTTGCCGAGGGTCACATCACCAGTCGGTGACAGAGCTGAGCCTCGCACCCAGGTCGCCAACAACTTGGCGCCCCTCTCCCTCTCCGCGGATGCCTGGGGAGACCCCGGTGACACTCATTCATTCAAATACATCCGTCAAAAGGCCCTCCACCAGGCCCGGGAAAATGGAGGAGGCCGGTGCGGGAGAGGAGGTGGTGTGGGCCCTGTCCCCGGAAGCCCGGCCCGTTGTTCCCCGGACCGGCTGCTGCGAAGGGAGCCCCGGGGCCCGGCCGACGCGAATCCGGCAGCGCGCCCGCCCGCCCCGCCGCTCCCGAGCTCCCGAGCGCCCCGGGCCCCCGCTCCCGCCTCAGCAGCCGCCGGCACCGGGCCTCCCGGGCCGGGCCGGGCCGCGGCGGGGCCACCGTGGGAGGACCGAGGCGCGCGGTTTCTCCTCCTCCTCCCGCCCGCCCCCAGGGCCGAGGCCGTTGCCAGGGAGACGGGGCTCGCAGTCCGAGGGGGGCTCGGCCCCTTCCGCGCCCCGTGCATCTTGGCCGCCCGGCCCTCGCAGCCCCGCGGCCGGGGGAGGGGCAGACGGGCGGAGGGGCGGCGGGGGGCCCCCCAACCCACCTGCGGGCCAGGGCCGCGACACCGGGGGGACAAAGACACCCGGAACCACCACAGCCGCTGCTGCCGCCACCACCGGAAGCGCCTCTCCGGAAGCGCGACCACTGGTCGGAAGCTGCCACTCTCCCGGATATGGTCCCTCCCTCCGCTCCACCGACTTCTCCCTTCCCCCACGCCGCCTGCCATCCCGCTCCAACTGTGGAGCGGAAGTGCGCCTTCCCCGATCGGACGCGCGTTAGGAAGCCGGGCCTCGGTGGTGCCCCCGCTTAACGGTCCCATTGGAAAAGTAGGTTCTGGCGCATTGGTTCCTAATCAAAAAAAAAAAAAAAACCGGCAGGAGCAGGACCCCCAAAGAGAGTACCCACCGCCCGACACCTGGCCTCCTGGCGGAGCCCCGGGCTGCAGCCGCAGAAACAGCCCCTCCTGTCTGAGGGCGGAGGGGCGCCCCCGCGGTGGCCATCTCTAGGAGGCGTTCCTGAGGGACTCAAGCCCGTGACTTCATCCCCAGCCCGGCCCTTGCATTGACAGCTCCCCTCCCGACCTCCGATACCTACCGGAGACTAAGCCTTTTCCCCGTCCTCAATTCCCAAAGAGCTGGGAGCCCAAGGTGCTGCAATAAATAAACCACCACAATATCTTGGTAGACATTTACAACGTGCTCAGGAACATTTTCCTTTAGTCCTCACAACTCTGGAAGGTCACAGAGGTCAGGAATCGGTGCCCTAATTCTCAAGCTATGAACCCGAAGACCTTGGAGAAGTGACCTGCTTCAAGTCTTGCCTGCTCCTCACTGGCCACTTAAGCCTCCACTGGCAGCCCCAGTCCTCCTGTAGCCGCCTCAGGCCTCCCCGTCCTCCCTCCAGGGTGTCCTCCTCCCAACACCACACCCTCCTCCCCCTCCCCGTTCATTTAACATTCACAGCGCACTTGGATGAGACAGTTTAATCTCATTTTATCTTCATAACAAGACTGTGAGGTAGGTGGGGCAGGTATCATGAAACCATCTGGGAGGTTAAGTAGGAAGCCATGGCTCAGAAAAGTTAAGGGATTTTTGTCAAGGTCATAAAGCTCGTAGGAGTCTCTGGTTTTGGCTCTGATGTGTAAAGGGACCAAAGCGGCGGAGGACAGATCTTGAAGGTTACTACTCTGCTCTTCTCCACGTTGTCCCAGGCAAGCTCTCTGCAGAGGCACCCAAGGTGGGACCCTCCTGCCCCGTCCTGGGGCTACCCACGAAGGTATGAGGAGGAAGCAAGACTCCAGATCAGCCCACTGAGGAATGAAGGCCGGTTCCATCCTTCCGCAGTTACCTCACCAGTTACGTCACCCAGAGGACCAACCCCCTGAGCGCATGATTCAGAAGACAGGGATGGATCCAGCCAGTTTGCAACAGTGACACACTCACAGAGATACACGTATCATTTTGCATAGATCCACCTCTGTGACACGCCATGCCCCAGTAGGACATCGTGCCAAACCTGCTCCAAGGACTCCGGATAAATAAGTTAGTTCACATTGTCTAGGACCAGGGATTTCTGGCAACCAGTAAGGAGCCCGGGGGCTGCCACACCTGGGGGGCCTCTCAGGGAACCAGGGCTCCTCTGCCAGGCTGCCCAGAGGAGAAAGATCCAGCTCTCTCCTCAGAGAGAAGAGTGAGTATCAGCAGCTTTTCCTGGCAGTGCCCAGAAGCAGCAGAGGGCAAAGGGCGAGGAAGAAGACTTCACTGCACACCCCTCCACCCAGGGTCACGTCCCCGCACCAGGAGGTCTCAGCATACAGAGAGGTTTTTCGTTCGCTGCTTCTTAACCACAAATGATGGCATAAAGGTCTTCCGGAGTGGCTGGCATGAAGTTCTTTCGGGGACCCCCCTTGACTCAATCCTGTGCAAAAGGAAAGGTAGCTTTAGGCTAGGAGGGGGACACGAAGGCAGCAATGGCCACAGACTTGATGGGGAATTGCCTATCTGCCGTGGGGAGCCGGGGACTTCGGCATGGTGCTTCCTTGCCCCACTGAGTTATTCACCATCACCCCCCATCATCTATTGGGGAATCCTCTGTGTCCCTTTGCTCTCCCAGCAAATCTGGGAGGTGGCCTAAGGTTCAGCTGCGAAGGGTGAGGGCTTGCTGGGCGGACATGAGGGGGTTTCCCCTCTTCTGGCCCTGCCCCTGCCACCGTCTCACCACACATGTGGCCTCAGGAAAGCAACTGCCTTCCCCAGTCCAGTCCCCATCCTCCTCTGTAAACGGGATGTGTTAGCTACTTTCTGTTTCTTCCAGCACCCTCTCCAAGACTACCTGCGTCTCTCAGATTTCAAAGGGACCAAAAAAAAAACCACAACTGGCAGTCCAATCTCAGCATCCGGGTTCATCACTCCTTTCGCTGCCCTAACCTGGGCTGGGCCCCAGGACTCACCTAGGGGCACGCCCATCAGAAGGGGCAGGGGACTCAGGGTGCTTCGGGCTCCTCCAACGGATCCGGTTGAGCAGGACTTTGACCTTGTTCCAGTGGGAGAGATCCAGCTGAGCAGAGGGTGGGGGGATCACCACAGAGCTCCTCCCCACAACATACCCCCTGACCAAGCTCCCAGAGACAGCAGGCACCACAGCCAGGACAAGTCACCCTCTCCAACCAGGAATTCCATCACTTTCTGAGTGTTTCCAGCCTTTGGGATATGTACACATCCCAAACAGCCCCTAACCCCCTCCATCCTGTCACCTGCCTCCGCACACACCCATCACCTACCTTGTGTCCCTGGGAGGGTGGGATGATGTGGGCTGGCTCTGCGGTGGCCTCTGACAGCCTGTCAGGGTTGGCACTTGGCAGCCCTACCTTTAGGGCTGCTGCTGTTTTTGCCCCTTCAGAAAGAGAATCAGATTACCCAGGGCCAGAAGCAGGAAGCCACCCATCAAGGCCAGGACTCAAAGGGTCTGCCTGGGGGGCCCTGGGCAGGCAAGACACAGTGGGAGATGCCATGGCCCCTCACCTGTCTCCTGTGCCTGGCTCAGCAGTTTGCGTGCCTCACTGCCTGGGGCACGAGAAGGTGGAGGTGAAGGTGCCAGGATTGGCTCCCCCACCTCCTCCTCTTCCTCTGCCTCCTCCGCTTCAGGATCCTGTGCACAGGACAGACGGGCACTTGGGACCTGACTAGAGGGCTGAGGCTGTTCTGAAGGGAGCCCTGGTTCCAGGGGTCCCAGACCTTCTCTGCTTCCCCCACTCACCTGTCTCCACCCACCCCCCACTGGCCTGTCCACCTGCAGCTCACTCACCCTTGGGGGCCTCTGGGTCTGCAGCTGCAGGTAGAGCTGCTGAAGCCTTGCCATCTGCTCCAGCACGAGGCACAGGTGTTCCAGGTAGCGGAGACCCTGCCCTGGGAGACAGGCCCAGGCTTCAGGCCCCAGGCCCCTGACCTGTGGGACAGAGTGAGGTAGGGGAGACCCCTGAACTCAGCCAGACGCCCATCCTGGGCAGCCAGCAGATGGGAGCAGAGGGGCCGGGGATAGTAGGCGCATACCACCAGCTGGCCTCCCTACCCGGCCAGGCATGGCCAGGCTGGCCCCGTACTGCCCCCCTCCACACAGCTGGGAGTGGGCCGAGGCAAGAACAACCCGTCAATTAGAAGCAAGGAATGCCCCACCCCGAGAGAGCTCCAAGGAGAAAGAGCCAGTGAGGCCCCACAGCCAGCAACCCACCCCCAGCCCCCCCACCCCCGTGTGAAAGGGCCATTTCCATCGCACTCTTCACCCAGCCTGAGAGGTGGCGTGGCACTCACCACCTCTGCTTCTTCCAGGCCTGCCTCTAGGTCCGTTTCTGCCTCAGTGGCCTCCTGTTCCCCTGCTCCAAAAAGGGGCACATCATATTCAGGCTTGCTTGGTGGCTTCAGGGAACGGTGGTGGGGCGGCGCGCCGGCAGGGGAAGCCGGGAGTTGGCGGGACCGCTCCAGCACCTGCTCCAGCTTGTGGCTGGCCACAAGCCGGCCTAGGTGGGCGGGAGGCTCCATGGAAGCGAGGGCCGGGGGCTCAGGGCTCCCTGTGGGCTCAAAGTCCAGAGAGTCCTGAGAAAGGCCCGGTGAGGCGGTCAGGGGGCTGTCTCCAACCACCATCTCCACTCCTGAGTCCCGGGAGGCCAGTTTGAGAAGCGGCTCCTGCCTCCTGGGACCTCTCAACTGCCCATCCGCCTTCCAGGAGGCCAGCGAGCACCCCTGAGCAGCGTCCGGGATCCGTCTGTAGGTGCTGCTGACTCCAGGTACTACGCAGCCGAGCGCCGAGTCCTCAGCAACCCCATCTGCCAGGAGAGTGAGTATCAGGCTGAGCAGGCCGCCCCTGACGCCCCCAGCATTCCTGGCAGCTGGCAGCATTCCCCGCGGAGGAGTGTCCTGGGCCAGAGGTGGAGGGAGGCGAGCCACTGGGTGGCCACCGCCCCGCCCAGGTCTCTCCCTTCCCTGGCCTGGAGAAGTTAAGATGGGTTCCCCTCACAGTAGTCTTTGTTGGCCATCACAGCCCCCCGGGATCTGGGCTGTGTGGCAGGCAAGGCCTGGTAGGGCACATTCATCAGCTCCCGGTCTGGCCGGTCCCCCTTTTGAGGGGGGAGCTGCTGCTTCTTGGGATCCCTTGTGCCCTGGGGCCGGGTCCGCCTAAGACCTCCAAGTGGTGAACGGGGAGCCTCGGTCTCTCCAACTACTCCCCACGGGGCGGTAGGGCTGTGACCTACTGTGACCACCCCCACCCCCACCCCCACCCCCACGTCGGGACACGGGGAAAGGCACAGAGAAGGAAGCCTGGGGTCGGGACTGGGATGCGAGATCAAGTCCCTCCGGAGCTCCCGGGGAGGGTAATAAAAATAACAATCGCCGTAGCCGTGGCGGGCTGCTGTGCTTTTAAATGAGAAATAGTGAAGATTTTTTGGAGAGCTGGTGGGAAAAGGGGGGGGGAGCTGATTGGGGGGGGAGCGGAGGCGAAGCCGCGCCCGGCCCCAGGGCTGCCCTCGGCGCTGGGCCCACCCAGCCTGATGCACCAGCGCCGGCGCGAGCGGACAGACCGACGGCCGCCCCCGGCTCCCCAGGCCAAGCGGCCCCCGCCCTCCCGGCCGAGGGCGGTCTCCTTCGGGGACGCGGCCCCCACCGCGGGGGGATCCACGGGGGGAGTCAGAGGCCGGGATGGACGGGGCCGGTCTACCGCCCCCACCCGGGGCTCCGGGGCGCGGCGCCATCCCCAGCCGGTCCGAGGGGAGGCGGCCCCGGGGCAGGAGGCGGGGGGGACTCACCCCGGCCGCCGAGCGGCTCCACCGCGAAGACGCGCCGCCGGCCCAGCATGGCCCCGACGCGGCGCCCGGCCCGCCTCCCCCGCCGCTGGCTGGCGGCTCCGCACGCGTCCGGCCCGGCTGGGCGCGGCCCCGGACCCTCCCGCGGGGCGCGGAGGGGAGGGGCGGGGCGGGGCGGGGCGGGGAGGGGCGCGCAGGTGAGCGGCGCGGGGGGCGCGGGCAGCGCCTGGGTCCGCCGACCCTCGGGCTCCGGGCGCCGTCGGCTGCAGCTGCGGCCCCCGCCCCGCCCCGCCCCGCCCCGCCCCCGGTTCCCTCGCTGCTCCGTCTTCCTGCCGCCGAGATGCCGCCGCGGATGGGGGGCGTTGGCGGGGCCTGGACGGGGCGGGGAGCGCGGAAGGAAGTGGAGCCCCACGGGGCTGCGGCAGAGGCCCCGACCCGCGGCCCCGCGCTCCCCGCCGTGTGCCCGGGCCCGCCGCGCAGCCGCCCCAAGCCCGCCGCGGCCGACGGTCCCCCTGCGCCGAGCGCGCGTGTCCGCGGCGAGAGCCGAGCCCCGCGGCGCCCCCTCCTCTTCCTCACCCGAGCACCTCGGGGAACTGGGCCCGGGGGGGGGGCCGAGAAGCAGCCTGGAGGCCGCGTCCCCACCCCCACCCTCTTTGGGCCCATGCATTCCACCGTCCTTCACCCCCAAAGGCTCCCAGCCTGAAAGGGGAGCTGCCGAAGGTGACCCGAGGGGCCGCTGGCCTCTAAGGAGACCTCACTCGCCGGAGGAAGGGGACAGGGCTGGAAAAGTCCCGGCAGAACCCAAACCCCCGGGAGGCAGATAAGGGAGCTGGTGGACGTGCAAACTTGCACCTGAGCCTCGGGGGGAGGGGCTGGGGCCGGAGCCCTGGGAAGGAAGTGGCCGTTAACTGGGAGGGGAGAAGACACTACCCACCCCGCTGTGCTCCTTGCTCCTTCATACCCTTCCTCAAACACCTTACACGGGAGCCTTACCAGGGGGCCACAAACTAGAAGATTCTAACTGTGTAGGAAGAGGAAACGGAAGCCGGTAGCCGGTAGCCAAGTCGGGAGACAGAATGAGAGCCTAGTCCCTCAATTACCTGCCATTCAATTACCTTGATTTTCAGGCCAAGCCCTACCCTGCTAGGCATAGGTCCTCTGGGTTGCCCCCTCCTAACCCCATCCTTCTAGGCAGCACCGCTACTCCATTCCCCTTGCCCAGATATAGACGGGGACACTGAACGCAGGGCCTGGCAGGAACTGCTTTATGCTTGTCCAACAGGATGTGTGGCACCAAACCCCACAGGCAGTGTCCGACCCCACCCCAGCCCTCCTAGGTAGGAGGGTTGGAGGGCTGGCCCCTATCAGGTGGCTTCCTCCCTCCAAAGAGAGGGTGGGGAGGTAAAGGGGGGGAACCTTTGCCAGATCTCGCCCTGAATTTGGAGAATGTGGGGCCAGATTCCAAGCAGTCTCCCTGGTGACTCTGGGGCAAGAATGCATCTGGAACAGGAAGCCCAGCCAGCAGGAATGCAGTGTCTCAGCACAAGGCTTTGTGTGGGCTCAAAAGAACCCACACCCCCACCCACACACACCCAAGCACACTCCCTTCCAGGCCACACGCCTGCACCCCACCACACCGATAGGCCTGAGGGGTATCTGGTGATGGGGATCCTTCATGGGGGCTACACACTTCCCTCCCATCTGCCTTCTGAAGCCCTGACTGGAGCAGCCCTGTGACCAGAGCTAGGTCCCGGCTTCGCCACACAGAGGGCTCTGTATCTCCCACCCTCCTTACTACTAAGGGAGAATCCTTTCCCTTTGAGAGATGCTTGAAGGAATGGCAAAGCCACCCCCTCGCTGCCCACCTGACTGGTGAGCAGCTGCCCTGAGTTCCTGAGACACATGGTGGCCGGGCAGAGTCATCTCTCAGGATGAAACCAGGGATGCCCAGCTGCCCCTCGTCCTCCATGGGGAAGTCCCAGCTTCAGGAAGCACATTTCCTGCAAAGCTCAGCACTGAGCTAGGCCCGGTGGGAGGAAGGTCAAAGCCAAGAGGCTGGAGGCAGCTCCTGCCAGAGCAGAGAAGGCTGGGAGCCATGGTGACCTCCCTTGTGGCCTGGGAGGCAGCCTCTGCTGATAGAGGTGCAAAAACTCCCTACCCCAAACCAGAAATGCGGGATTCAGACTCCAGGTGCCATTTCCTCCCCTCCCCTTAACCAGCTAGGAGTGCTTGGACTGGTTACTCATCCTCCCTGTCCACAGTTTCTTCATTTATAGAAGAAAGGGGATAGCAATACCTATCTCAGAACTGTGAGGCTTAAAGCACTTAAAACATCTGTGTGTTAAGATTATCTAGTCGTGTAACTTTGGGAATGTCACCTTCCCATTTCTAACTAAAGGGGCTATGTTAGATGCTCTCTGGGGAACTTTTTATTTTTTTAGATTTTATTTATTCACAAGAGACACAGAGAAATGCAGAGACACAGGAAAAGGGAGAAGCAGGCTCAATGTGGGACTCCATCCCCCAACTCTGGGATCACGCCCTGAGCCGAAGGCAGACACTCTACCACTGAACCACCCAGACACCCAGATGCTCTCTCAGGGAACTTCTAACTTGAATCTGTCTCCATTTCTGAAGTTATTCCCCCAAATGCAAAAAAAAAAAAAAAAAAAAAAAACCTCAAGAGGGCACAGCACTGGACAAATTGCAGTCTTATAATTAGATAGTTGCCACACACACATACACACACACACTATATCTGGGTCACGTGGAGTGGCCGCTCACAGCTGGCTTGGCATGGGTGGAGGGAGAGCAAGGTAAAAGATCGAAGACTGCCCCCAACCTTCTCCTCTGACCAATGGGTTTGCCTAATAACTCCATCTTCCAAAGAAGTTTGCTCCCAAGCTCAGGCTGGCTGTGTAGCTGCAGAGCACTCTGAAACCCTCAGGCTCCTGCAAAGAGAGCTGCCTGCCACAACTAAAGAACTGGATTTCAGCTTCAACCCATCCAGCAAAAACAAAAACAAAAACAAAAACAAAAACAAAAAAGCCCATCCAGCCTTCCAAAGGCATTCAGCAACTCACTGGCATACCCATTTCACAAGGGGCTCCTATCCCACATTTTGTTCTCCTCCACTCCTTAGAACACTGCTGGCCCACCAGGCTTGGTTACAGGTGGGGATCTGACCATGTTAATATCCCGGCCCACCTTTTCCAACCTGTCACTTCCCTGCTTTAAATTTTCAAAATGTTTCCAGAGCCTCAGGTGAAGTTCAGACCATTTCTTCTGGCATTCAAGGCTCCCATCTCCCTTTCTAGTCTTCTCTTGATACCTCCTTCAGCCTCTGCCCTAAACTGAGCATTCCACCTGCACCCACCCCATCGGTTGGCGTCTGTCCATTCCACCTGTCAAGTCCTGTCCATCCTTACACACAGATGGCCTCTGCTCTGTACTCACGGGGCCCGCCTTGTATGTTCCACATTAGCTCTTAGCACTCATTGCCATATAGTCTTATTTCATTCATGCCATCTCAGTTGCTGCCACTTGACCATTACCTTCAGGAAAGCAACAAAAAAAAGGCTATATTTTTCCATATTCTCACTGTGCCAGGACCCAGGTATTGACGGAGGGGTGAAATGGCCCCTTTTGGGCGCATTCTCCTCTGTAGCTCCCTGTCGTGGGCTACCTCTGACAGTAGGTGGCGCCAAGGAGGCCGTCCCGTTGCGGACCAGGTGTTCTGGCCTGGTGCACTCCTAAGCCACAGAAAGCCTTGATCTTTTCTATGAAAATAAAGGCAGCCATCCAGGCAAAAGGTGAGACAATTATAGGAAGGTGTAAATTATATCAACAGGTGCCTGAGGAGCCAACACAAACAGTCTCCACCAAGGTTCCTTCCAAAAAAAAAAAAAGGTTCCTTCCAAAAAGAGCCCCACAGCACAAAAGCCTCTGAAGTCCAGCTTTGATCATTTCTGTGAAAATAAAGCTGAGGCTGTGGCCCATTCCTCAAGCTACCTGGAGGTGGGGTGGGTAGGTCTGGAGCACCCAGCAGCACCCATACACCTTTCTGAAATGTCCTTTGGGATTAGGACTGGGGGTGGTGGGTGAATCAAGCCCTAAATCTGGTAGGGAACCTCTGGCCCCCACCTCAACTCAAACATACCTGAGGGTAGACTCACCTGGCACCTAGCACTCTTCACTGATTGTTTTTGTTTCTCAAATCAACTACCAATGAAGCCAGTGGGGTCTCCCAAGATGGGTAGGGTGGTCCCTTGGGATGGAGACTCCACTGGCCTGTCCTTCCCAGGCAAGGCTAACCTGCAGCCCTGTCCGAGGTTCTTTCTGGTGATTATCTTTCTCAAATGGGTGCAGACAGCCTTGGCCAAGTGCTGGAGGTGCTCTGGATGCTGCCCTTCTCCTGCCCACCCGGCTCATCTGGGTAAGTCAGCGGGGCTCACAGCATTCACCCCAGGTAGAGCAAGGAGCACAGAGTCCCAGGCTGGCCAGTGCCAGAGGAGTATTGACACTGTCTCACCAAGCCGGGCCTGGACAGATTGGACATCCGGGCCTGCCTCTTATTTCTCCTGCCTGCCCTCCAGCACCTCTCCTCTTCTCCAGGCTCCCAGTGAGAAACTCACACCTCTCATGGACCAGGAATTATCCGTAAAACTGGCATCTATAAAAAAGGGTCTAGGAGGTGGGGCGCCTGGGTGACTCAGTCAGTTTAGCACCTGCTGGGGCTCAGGTCATGATCCCAGGATCCTGGGATCAAGCCCCCCATGGAGCCCCCTGCTCAGTGGGGAGTCTGCTTCTCCCCCTCCCTCTACCCGACTAGTCCTTATCCACATGTGCTCTTTCTCACATAAATAAAATCTTTAAAATAAATAAATAAATGGGTTCAGGAGGGGCACCAATAAATGGGTCCAGGAGGAGCACGCAACCAAATGTACTCCACCAACTGTCGTTTTAAGTTCAAGCCCCATATTGGGGGGTAGAGATTACTTAAAAATAATATCTTTTGGGCAGCCCCAGTGGCTCAGCGGTTTAGCTCTGCCTTTAGCCCAGGGCCTGATCCTGGAGACCCGGGATCGAGTCCCATGTCAGCCTCCCTGCGTGGAGCCTGCTTCTCCCTCTGCCTGTGTCTCTGCCTCTCTCTCTCTCCCTCTCTGTGTCTCTCATGAATGGACGAATAAAATCTTTAAAAATAATAAAATAGGGATCCCTGGGTGGTGCAGCGGTTTGGCGCCTGCCTTTGGCCCAGGGCGCGATCCCGGAGACCCGGGATCGAATCCCACGTCGGGCTCCCGGTGCATGGAGCCTGCTTCTCCCTCTGCCTGTGTCTCTGCCTCTCTCTCTCTCTCTCTCTCTCTCTTAGACTATCAGAAATAAATAAAAAAATAAAAATAATAAAATAAAATTGTTTTAAAAAAGAGGAGAAGTTGTCCAGAAAGAGCATAACCTTCCACCAAAAGAAGCAAGCCTCTTCAGTAAGGGGGATCACATAGTGAAGCACCTGGTAAGGCAAGGGTTCATGGGAGGGAGGGAAATAAAAGGGAAAAAATTATGCCAATAAGGACTTTCTCCCCAGTGGTAGAGAGAAGCTCGTCCCCAGGGGCCCGGGCTGGGAAGGAGAGAAAAGATTTACTTTGTTTTGTCCATGTATATATATTTATAGAGCTCATATGTGAAAACTATACAGAGTGAATACCTTTAGCCTCTGGCCCACCCCTCTCTTTCTACATATTTATCTCTGTGTCACATCCCCCACCTAACCCCTGTTGCACAGAGATACCCAATGCAGTGCCCACCTCAGACTTTGGTGCACAGCCTGTCCTGCGGGGGAAATTGAGAGTACCTAGCAGAAGCCTGGGACGGTGAGACCGTGCATGAGGACAGGTCCCAGGCCCTGGCCTCACCTAGCGCGGAGGGCGGAACCCCACCACCTGCCACCACCCTTCCCTGCCAACTTGTTTTTGGCATGGCCTTGCTATACAGGTGCCCACAGAGTTGAGGGCAGGCTGAGAGCACAGCCAGGAGCTCAGGCCTGGGAGCTGAGGGTGGGGGGTGAGGAGTAGCGCTGGCGGGCATGCTTCTCACAGTACAGCTCGTCTCCCACCCAAAAGTGCCCCCGCATCTTCAGGTTCAGCCCACAGTCTGCGCAGGAGTAGCAGCCCGGGTGACGGTAGCGCCCCTCCTGGATGCGTACAGCATGGTTCCTGCAGGGGCGATGGAGAGGGGAAAGCCATTAGCCTGGGGCGTTGGGGTGGAGATGGGGCGACAGGCAGGACGCTGCCATTCTCATTTCCCAGGAGCCTAGTTCCCAGCCCAGAGTCAGGGAAGATCCCCAAATCTCAGACCCTAGACTCCCTGAGGCTTCCTTTGGGGCTCTCACTTCAATAACTCCCAACCCCCACCCCTAGGACCTCTGGTTTAAAAAAAAAAAAAAAAAAAAAAGGAGTCCTTTCTCCTTTACACAAAGCAGACATAATCCATCCGGAATTTTCTGGGTTGTTAATGGAGCAGTGGTTCTCAAAATGTGGTCCCAGGTACCAGGACCCTCAGGATTGCAACCCCTGGGAACAAGTCGGAAATGCAAATTCTGGGGCCAGGGATCCCCAAAGAGGAAGCTCTGAGGCATGGGCCAGCCATCCGTCTAACGAGCCCTGGGGAGCCCTGCCCCCTGCTCTGAGATACACCACTCGCATCTGCACAACAGGCATGAGCAGTATCCCATTCCGCAGGGGGAACACGAAAGCCCGCAGAGGCTAAGGGCTTTGCCTAAGGTGAGTCATCCGCTCGTCAACACTGCACACTGCACGTTAAGAAATTTATGGCAGGGGGAGTGGGCTTTCAGCAATTTGCCAGAGAATGTGGCTGCATTATAATGCCACCCACTGAGAAAAATGAACCTACCTCTGGAAAATCTCTTTCCAAAGGGGGTGAGGGAGGGGGAAGAGCAAAATTTTCCAGGAGGAGGCACCTCATCTAGAGGCAGATCTCCAGAGGCTTTGAGATTATTGGAGAGCAATCAGAAGCAGTAGCATTTCTTCTTCCTCCTCCTCCTCCGGGGTGGGGGAGAGAGACCAGGAAGGAGGAGATGCAGCAGGAAGAAGCCAGCAAGGCGTGTAAGAAGCCTGAAAATAACCCACAAACCCCACCCCACCCCCTCCAGGGGCCCTGACAGGCTGTTCTCTGCAGAGTCTTCCTGAGGGCATCCCAGGCTCCACCCCCCACCCCCCACTCCCACCCCCAGCAGGGCCCTGCCTGGGCGTGCCTGCCTCCCAGCCGCCAATACTCACACAATGCTGGTGCCGCACTTCTCGCACGTGTGGAGCTTGGGTGGGGTGGCCAGGGCCCTGGAGGTGGACAGGGAGGACTGGGGGCTCAGCAGGCTGGGCAGGAAGGCAGGTGTGCCACCTGGGAGGGGTGGGGGGTGCAGACAGACACATTAGAGTCATCCACCAGCGGCAGCCCCAGGCTGTATTGATCCTTGCATGCTCCTCGCACGCGGACTCCTAAGAGGTGCTCTTGTGCACCTCCAAAGGAACACTGGGTGTGAGGCAGGTAGGTAATAGAAGAAGAGAGTGATCACGGCAGCTCCTTGGCTAAGGCGCAGTCAGCCCAAGCTAAGGCACCCCGAAGAGCGTCTGTGCTGTAGCTACCACCTCCCACCAAGCAGGCGTTTCCTCTCGTGATCCAGTCGTGATGATATTAATTAAAAATGGTAATAACAGATAATAGCAGCACCACACTACCTTTATACAGTTTTCAAAGAGCTTTTATGGACACTGTTGCATGTGAGCCTTGGAACAACACTGAGATGAAGCACAGATGTTCCTGGGCGGGTATGGTCCCTGTTGGCCGCCAAGGACGCCAAGGCTTGAGCCGTGGAGTCACCGACTGTCTGTGCTCCCCCCACCCCTCTCCCTGGGCCCCGTCCCGGGCTCCACCAAGGCCTCAGGGTGATGATGCACAAGACTGGCTCCCTGCCCTCTGACCGCAGTGAACATCCCAGGAGCTGAAGGTCAGAGTTGAAAGGGGCCACCAGATACTGTGCTGGTGAGGCTGTTGATCCTCCCGACCGCCCCACCTCTGCCTCCCTGTAGCCAGTGCTCAAGCCGGGCCTCCTCGCCTCTCCCCTGCACGGGGGCAGCGCGCACGCACGCGCACACACACGCACACACGCACACACAGTACAGGTACAGCCACCTCAGGAGCTGCGCAGGCCCGTCTGCCCCATCAACAGCTCCTCAAGGGCGGACAGGTGCCCGACTGCGCTCGGCCCCACGCTCCGCACGCCCCTGGCCCATCCGACAGGCACAGTAAATCTGTCCAGTGAATCACCGAGTGGCCGGCAAGAGCCCGTCCCTCTCCTCCTGCTCACTCCGGCATCCGAGAGGCGGCGCCTGGCGTTACGTACCGGGCCCTCCTGGGTCAGGGCACTCGTCGGCCGGGCACGCGACACCTCTCAGCCAGGACTTGACCTCCGAGACCGCCGTCTGCGCTGCCAGGCCCGCTGCTCCGGCTCCCACACCAAGCCCCGCAGCTGCCAGCCACAGCCACCACAGGCCACGGAGCTCCCTGCCACTTTTTTTTTTTTTTTTTTGGTGTCCTCTCTGAGGCTCCAACTCCCAGCCGCCATCTTAAGGCCTTTGTTAAAAGTCTTGATCTTTCTTCAAGAGTCAAGTCAAACCCACCTTCCTCTGTGAAGCCCTGCCTGGGGACCCTGCCCCCCACCTTTATGCTTCCCTTGACACGCTTCCTGATCCCAGGGAGCACCTCTGGGTGCACCCCCCTACCAGACCTACCAGACCTACCAGACCTACCAGATTGAAAGCTCCTTTGGTGCTGGAACCCCCCTCTGGTGTCTACTCCTGTGATGCGCACTTAAGAAATACTAGTTCAATATCGTGTCCAGTCGGGGCCCAGGGGTGTCCTGCTGGAACCTACTTCCTACCCTGGGGGTTGGAACCCCCCGCCCCCCCTCCCCAGGGACTCACCTTTCTCCTCAGCCTCCAGGGCTTCCTGCAAGAGCCGAAAGGAGCTGGACTGCCGGGGGGCCACCCGCCCCTCGCGATTTTCCTGCAGCATCTTGTAGACTTCGGAGTCCTCGTCCAGAAGGTGGCTTCCCCTTTCGGAGTCCGCACTGCGGGGACGGGAGGCAGCCAGGAGTGAGGGGCCCTCCCTGGGTATGAGCGCCAGCATGGGGGCAGGGAAAGGGTGCCCCAGGGGAGACCCAGGGGATTCCGGGGGACTCGGAGGAAAGCCAAGCCCCCCCCCCCCCACCTCCCCACTACCCCATCCCTCTTCTCTGGAAAGCCCGTCGGCCTCAGGCCCTCCCAGGCCCTCCGGGACCCCCCACCCCCACCCCGGGGCCCGCCGGTACCTGAGCCTGGGGCTGGAGGGACAGGGACCCGGGGAAGGCGGCAGCACCAGCACCGCCGCGTCGCCAGCGCCGCCGAGGCCGGCCTGCGGGACAGCGAGGCACCAGGGGAGGAGTCGCGGCTGCAGCCTCGGGCCGCCCGCCCGCCCGCCCGGCCCCAGGCCCGCCACCAGGGGGCGCCCGGCCCCCGCTGACCAGCAGGCCCCCTGCAGGCCCCGGGGTACCCGGCGGCCAGCACCCACCTACACCCACCTACGGAGGTGCAGAGGCCCCGCCAGGAGATTGGGCAGGGGCTGGACAGCAGAGGGGAAGCAGATCCTCCTGCGGTGAGGTCGGGGAAACATGGAGTGAAGGGCCTGAGACCCCTCCAGGGGCAGGGCTGGGGCCGCACCAGGGACCTCGCCCCTGCACACGCCTCCTGTCCCAGGTGTGGGCTGGTGGGCCTCTCGTGGCTGCCCTGGAGCCGTGGGGGGTCAAGCCCATTTGCGGCCCACGTGCCAGCAGCAGTGCCCCCTCTCCAGGTGTGTGCTGTCCATCTGGGGCTCTTTACACTTGCTGTCCAGTGGAAATCTTGCCTTCGAATTCCCTGTTGCTCCCCTTTCTGGCCTGCACCTCTGCACCCACCCCTCCTCCTCTGCTTCCTCTCTCTGGGCACCCCCAAGGAAAGAGGGAGCCCCACCCAGCCACAACCAGACAGGCCACAGCGCACCATGCTGGGAGCACAGTTCCCCAGAAGGCCGAATTCCCTCTTATTTTATTTTATTTTATTTTATTTTATTTTATTTTATTTTATTTTATTATTTTTTTTATTTTTTTTTAATTTTTATTTATTTATGATAGTCACACAGAGAGAGAGAGAGAGGGGCAGAGACACAGGCAGAGGGAGAAGGAGGCTCCATGCCAGGAGCCCGATGTGGGATTCGATCCCAGGTCTCCAGGATCACGCCCTGGGCCAAAGGCAGGCGCCAAACCGCTGCGCCACCCAGGGATCCCTTTATTTTATTTTTTAAAGATTTTATTTATTTATTCATGAAAGACCCAGAGAGAGAAGCAGAGACACAGGCAGAGGGAGAAGCAGGCTCCCCGCAAGGACCCCAGTGTGGGACTTGATCCCGGGACTCCAGGATCACACCCTGGGCCAAAGGCAGGTGCTCAACCACTGAGCCACCCAGGTGATCCCCAAATTCCCTCAATTTTAAAATTCAAAATCAGGGACAAATTATGGGATGAAATGATAAAGCCCTATGAATTTTTAAGCTAAAAGCAGAAACTTGAGAGTTTTGAGAAGACAGCCCTGGACCCTCACCCCTGCAGCCCCCTTCCACCTGCCTACATTCCTCATGCTCTCAATGCCACGCAGTTGACAGACGGTAAGATGGTTTCCTCAGGAAGGACAGTCAGCCCCTGCTACTTAAGAACCATGTCCCGTTGCACCATCTGAAGTCAGCATGTGCCCACACAGGGGCAGCGGCTAGCCAGAAGGGGGTGCTGAAATCCACCCAGGCGCTCTTGGCAAGCCAAGTCCCCGTGCCAACCAGCCAGAGGGGTGCTCCCTTCACTTCACATCTGCTCACCAAAGCATGTGCCGACCCAGACATGGCACTTCCAGTTTCCAGAAGGGCACCATAAAGGCTGGTGGTGTCCTGTGCCCTGGGCTCAGTGGAGCCCCAGCCAGCTCAGGAGCCAGCAGCAAGGCCCTGGCCCTGGCAGACTGGGGTGGGGGCACCTCATCTACAGTCACCTGTACCCCCCTTCCTCCTGAAAGACCACTGTGCCCTGGTGGAAAGGGGCCCAACCCCCTTACTGGGGAGCAGCTCTGCCTTCCTTCTCCCTCCCTCCTGGTCAGCTAGGGACACCTGCAGGAACCTTCATCCCCAAGTACAGGGGGTGAAAGGGCTCATCTATAGCCAACACCTCTCAAAATGTGTTCTGGTGAACACGGGGACGTTAATAAGTGAGTTGCAGGTGTGGGGCAGGGAGCGCCAGGAGAAATTCTGTTGTTAAAGTAAGTTTAGGAAAAATAAATAAATAAAGTTTAGGAAATTAATAAAATTAAATCTATTTCTCATGGGACTTCTTAGAGCCTTGAAGGTGCTACAAGTACACAGTGACTCCCAAGAGGGAGGTGTGGGGCCCTGTGACTCCCACACCATCTGACCACAGCCTCCTTTATAGGCCAGAATGCAAAGCTTCATTGGGCTAGGAATTTCTGTTTATCCACCAGTGCATCCCCAGAGCCTAGAAGGGTGCCTGACACAAAGCAACTGCTCAATAAAAGTTTGTTGAAGGAATGACCACGGTCCTCAGGCCAAAGAAGGAAACTCAGAGCATGGAGACTAACTCTGAGGTCCAGAGAGAGCAAGAGGGGCTTATCCCAGGTTAGATGGTGGCGGTGGTACTAAGCCACGTCTCCCTACCACCCAGCCCAGGGCTCCTGTTTACACAGCATGGGTGGTCTTCAAGTCTTTGCATCGGGTCCCTGAGGGCTTCTGAAAACACATATTGGTGCCCCTGCTCCGCACCCTCACTCCTGCATCTCAGGCTAGGACCTGAAAATTAGCATTTCTAACAGGTTCCAAGGTGCTGCTGCTGGCTGGGGAGCCACACCCTGTACCACCAGCATCTCCCGTTTGCCCAAGTTTGGGACGCTGCAGGGAAGAAGGCCAAGATGATGGACCCTCTCCAGCCATGCCCTGGGCCAAGCGTATTTTCAGCTGGTCTCCACCCCAAAGCTCTCCCGGAGAAGCCCCTCCCCTCCCCACCCCACCGCCACCCCAAACATGCCAGGTCTTGCTGGTACACCATTTTCCCATCTCCCTGGCTTATCGTCCCCTAATCTAAACCCTACCCAGTCCTACCTCCGACGTCCAGCAAAATTCCTGACAAAGCCTTCTCAGGCCACCCAGCTGACACTCCTCTCCCCTCCCAGAATGCCTCCTGCTTTTATAATTAAGACCACACTGTTCAGTTCTTAATTGTTCCAGAACTGCTTTACATGTTTGTCTTATCTCCCAACTACATTTCACATTCTTTAAAGACGGGGATCTTATCGAAGGCATCTCCATGCCCACACTGCCTGGCAGGCCACTGAGTAGGCCCACAACGAGTCACTGGAGGGGCCCTACCATGGGCTCCCCCACAGGAGCCCTCCCTCTCCTTCTCCAGAGCCCCCAGTTTCTAATGCCCTCCCCCAGCCATCTCCAAAGGCTCTGCCTTCTGGAATGCAAAATCAACCGGGAGGTAGGATTCCAGCGGCTGGGCCTCATCCCCTTCACCCCAAGGCTGGACATGCCCCCCCCCAACTCTGCCGCCAGCAGCTGTGGCCTCACTCCCTCACTTCCTCACCCCTGCCCTTACAGAGGAGAAATACCACCAAGGCAGGGAAGGCGGGGCCTGTCACCAGTTCACAATGGGACCCAGTGGGGGGTGTCCAGGGTAGAAGGGCAGGGAAGGGGGCAGACAGAAAGTAAGCCAAATGCAACTTGAGGCAGAACCACAGTCCCACTGGTGGTGGTTCTCTGGGCTGAGTCAGAGGAGGAGGAAGGGGGATGGGGGGGACAGGAGTTGGGGGTGGGCATGGGACTTGGAATGGGGAGGAATGTGTTCAAGAGATGCAGCCAGAGCCAAAGGGAACCATCCCAACAACAGCAGCAAAACTATTTCAGCCCTGGCCCAAGAGAAACACTCAGGAAGGGAGGAAGCTAGCAGGAGGAGGGGAGGCGGCAAGTGGGAGGGCAAGAGGTAGAAGGCCGCTGGGGACTGGCCAGGCAGGGCTGGGGCACAGAGAGGGCGGCCCACCACAGACACAACGGCCTCCTGGCTCGGGAGAGGGGCGTGCTTGGTGCTGGGAAATGGAGGCCCCAGCTGCCCAAGTGGGACCTGAGTGGGTCCTGCTGGTGGGCAGCAACCAACCAGGATGGGAGGCTCTGTCCTCCCCCCAGGTATCCTCACCTGGCGGCTTCCAGGACGGCCCCCATAGGAAAAGCGGTTGGCAGCAGTGGGTCCCGGGGAATATGCCAGGTTCTGGAAACTGAAATGCAGGCAAGGGCAGCTGGGTGCCAGGCATCCCCCCCCCACCACCCGCCTGCCTCAGGGACACAGAGGGTGTTCCCTCAGGCTCCCCTAAACCCTAAACCCAGCTATGGAGACTGAGGGGCCTGGTCTGGACCCCACCCCGTACGCTCACCTGCGGCTGACCACAGCCTCCCCAGGGAGGGTGTGCGGGCTGCTGGGGGGCAGGGCAGAGAAGGGGCTGCCCGGCTGGGGGCTGGAGGAGCAGGGGCTGGAGCAGGAAGACCGCAGGGAGGACTGGCTGTCCGAGTGGGTCCTCACAGAGCCCTGTGGAGAGAAGGCTGGGAGGGTGGCACCCAGCCCCTCCCGGCCCTGCCCCTCAAGGCTCCCCTTCACTTCAGGGTGCTGGAGTTCCCAGAAGAAGGCCCCATCCTACCTGGAAGCGAGTGGCCAGCACTTCCACAGAGCTTTCCCCATTGGTCTGCCTGGGGGAAGCAGCCGGAGACCTGAGGAGAGGCCAGGGGAGGCAAGTCACAGGAGTCCTGGAACCCTCCTAACCTGACAGGGGCTGCAGATTCCAGCTGGTCCCACAACAGATTCTCAAGATTAGTAAAATGTTCAAAACGTGGATATCAGGTTGTCAACTTGCAACTTTGCCAAATTCAAAACAAACAATCATTATCAACAACCACCGCCATTTCTCCAAGGAAAGGACAGTTTAGCATCAATATGTAGACTGGACATACTTCATAAATTCAATTTTGTTAAAAACTCCTCACAGTATCCCCTGTCTTTTTCTTTTCCCTTTTCTTTTTATTCCTTTTTTAAAAAGATTATTAATTAATTAATTAATTTATTTATTTATTTATTTATTAGAGAGAGAGAGCATAAGCAGGGGAAAGGGCAGAGGGAGAGGGAGAAGCAGACTCCTCAATGAGTGTGGAACCCCGACGTGGGGCTCGATCCCAGGACCCCAAGACCATGAACTGAGCCAAAGCCAGATGCTTCACTAACTGAGCCACCCAACCACTCCTCTTTTTTTTCTTTAAGTAATCGCTATGTTCAACATGGGGCTCAAGCTCACGACCCCGGGATGAAGAGTTGCATGCTCTACTGACTGAGCCAGCCAGGCACCCCTCTTTTAATTTTTTTTTAAAGATGTATTTATTTACTTATTTATGATAGACATAGAGAAAGAGAGAGAGAGACAGAGACACAGGAGGAGGGAGAAGCAGGCTCCATGCTAGGAGCCCGACGTGGGACTTGATCCCGGGACTCCAGGATCATGCCCTGGGCCAAAGGCAGGCGCCAAACTGCTAAGCCACCCAGGGATCCCTTTTTTTTTTTTTTTTTTTTTGCATTTCATCCAGACTTTGTCACTGGTCAGCATCAGTTTGTAGATTAATTTTGGGGGAGATTGCTGATTTCACATAAATAATCCTTTATCTTGCACCCATGGAGAAACTGAAGCCCAGAGAGAGAAAGCAATTTCCTAAAGCCCAACAATGGTCAGGCCAGCCGCCCACTCTCCTCTGCCCAGCCAGATGCTGTCTGCCACCAGCTGCTAATGGCTTGGAATACCTTTGAGAGGGTCATTCCTGGTCCCTTCTGAAGCCAACAAAGGATGGAGCCTGTGCCTTCTTCCCCCCACAGGACCCAGAGAGCTAAAGCAACAAGCAGCCCCAACCCCCCCACCAATCACCAAGGCACCCAGAAAAGAGATGCCCTTACCTCAGCTCCCTGGGACCCCCTCCAAAGCCCTTCCCACTGGAGCCTTGAACAGGAAGCCATGGGAGGGCTGGGGCTGGCTGAGGGTGAAGAAAAAGCCCACCATGTCCCAATCCCACTACACCATTCCTGGATGTCGGGTCACTTCCAGAGAGGTCAACAAGAACCTCAGTCATCGCACACCACAGCAGCCACAGCCTCAGCCTCCCCAGGGAGGGGTGTGGAGCCAGAGTGAAGGGAGCTCAAGCTCAAGCTCAGGCTCCAGTCCAGAGCACTGCTTCCTGCCACAGAGCTTCTGGGTGCCCAAGTGGCCTCCTGATGTGGGGGAGACTCGGGGGGTTTCGGAGGAGGCCAGACAAAGAAAGAAGAGGCAGGGAGTCTTGACCTACCCAACATGGAGCTGGAGGCCTGGAGGGATTCAGCCAGGCCCACTCCCTCATGGGACTGGGTCCCTCTAGAAGGAACTGTGAGGAAGTGATGGCGTCAGCAGCTCCCTGCCCCTCTGCCACCCCATTCTGCAGCCTCTTATAGACTTTGGTTCCCTTCACATATGCCATAAGCTACTCTCCACCCTCCTCTTCTAGGCCCCACTCCTGCAAACACTCATGAGTCCGAGGAAGGAGTCAGGATGGGGCCAGGGTCATGAGAGCATCACGGAAGCCAGCTTCTGCAGCACTGTGGGATGGTGGGGGGTGAAGAGATGGCATGGAGCCAGGGCCCAGAGAGAGCCCAAGTGAGGGGAGGGGATGGCAGAGAGGCTGGAGGTGCCTGACTCAGGTTCAAGGCTTGCCCAGAGGGTTCTCCTGGCTGGGGGATCTCCCAACATTCTTGCCCTGTGACTCACTTGGACGCTCCACCCCAAGGAGCCACCTGTTCCCCCCACCCCCACAACCAGGTCTCCGGGCTGAAAACCCAAGCCTAGGAATCTTCCTTCACCAGCACAGCCCCCAGAGGCAGTGGGGAGGGACCGAGGGGTCCTATGGTGAGTGAGCTCCCAGACCCCTCAAACCACCCCCCCCCCGGATCAGAACAAAGGCCATCCTCTGTTGGAGGCAGGGGCCCAGGAGACCCAGCCTAAGGCACACCTTTCCCCTCTTCAACCCACTTCATGCCCACACCCTGTACCCTGCGCACTTGGGAACCCGTCAAACCCGGGCATCCAGGTGGCTGATGCCAGCCTGCCCTGCCCATGGCTGCATGCCCAGCCATGCATAGGGACACCCCCCAGCCCACCCTGCTGCAGCCCCAGAGCCTGGACCTTCTCAAAGATGAGCCCAAAGGGCCCAGGAAGGCCGGGGTGGGGCTGAGGGCAGGTGGGTGAGGACAGCCGCCGTGCAGCAGGCAGGCAGAGGAGAGAAAAAGCCGGCGGGCCCAGCGGAGGTGGAGGGCCTACCGGTCTAGCTGCAGCCGCAGGGGTGAGGGGCTGTGGCGGATCTTGCTCTGGGCCTCAGCATGGAGCATGCCCTCGGCGCTCTCCCCGTTGATGGCCACGATAATGTCGCCAGGCCGGAGGTCAGCAGCCTCAGCCTTGCCCCTCTCGGTTACCTGTAGGGGATGAGATATCCCTGCTCAGACAGTGATGACATTCCCGTCGGGATGGAGGAGAGGGGGTTTCTCTCTGTCCTGCCCAGGGAACACAGACGCTGGTTTGAAGCAGGCTGGCCTGCTTCCCACTTTGTCCCCCGGCCCAGCAGGCTCTGCCCAGCTGATCGGCTCATGCCCTCCAAAAGCTAGAGGGGAGCCACCCCCCCTCACCCCAGCGCTGGCGTTCTCACCGGGCCTCCCGAAGAAATGGCAGCATTTCAGGGACTGTACTTGGAAATGCTTTAGGATAGAGAGCCCTGCCCGTGCACATCACACCATGCAGGTGGCTGCCTGCATGCAGCCCGTTGGCACGAACGCTCCCTGGCCTGGGCCTGGGTCAAGAGGAAACTGCCAAGGACCTGGGGCTTCTGTTCTAGTAAACTCCCCCAAATGGCTGCCAGCAGGTATAGGGTTGGTGTCCAAGGAGAGAGGAGCCCTGTACTTGGCCCAGCTCCCTTTCACTCCCCAGAAGTCTGTTCCTGGAGTGGTCATCGCAACCCCATGGCAATGGAGCCCCAGTCCTCCCCAGGCTACCACTCCCAGCAGCAGACCTCTGCTTCCAGAATAAACAAAGAAAGGTGCCTGTGCAGAGCAGGGTAGACCCTACCTCTGAGGGGCACCTCCTTAGCTCCTGGAACTAGCCCTTACCTTGGTCACCATGATGGGCGAGTGGAAATCCCTGCCCCCAGTGATCCGGAAGCCCCAGGGCCCTGGCCCTGCCACATCCACCGTCAGCGCCATATCTGAGGAAGCAGAGGGATGGAGACGCTGTAAGGTGGCAGGAGAAGCAGAAGAGAGGGGATGACAGGTCCAGTGAGCAGCCAGTTAGGGGCTGGGGGGGTGAGGGGGAGGGTAGAGGAAGTGACTAACTCCCTTCCTCACCCCCCAGTTTCACTTCCCCCCACGCTGGGAAGCCATGGCTCTGAGTTCCCCCTTCGCCGCCACCATCTCCAGCAGCGCGGCTCCCAGAGGGCAGGCTGCCAGGGCGCCTCACGGGGGCTTGCGGGATGGAGACCAGGAGAACAGGCGGCAAGGCCGAGGCAGGTGGTAGGAGAGGTCACCGCTTCCTGCCTCTCCCCCTCCTCCACCAGCAAGGCTAAGTCGCTTCAGGGCCCGCTTCCTGTCCCCAAAACTGACTGCACAAGGTACTTCCTCCCCACTCTGGGGGAGGGCAGTGTTCTGGGAACAGGAGTGATAGCAAACAAGGGGATGAGGCCACCGCAGACTGTCCCAGTAGTTGGCTGGGTGGGGACTGGCCCAGGGTCCTCAGAGGGGCCTCCTGGCTGCCTGCCTGGCCCCTGGCAATGTGGTCCAGATAGGCAAGACTGGGCTTCCCACCACCCCCAGCGGCCTGCTGCCCTCCGAACAGCCCCAGCCAGGAGGACGGGCTCATGTGCCCGGCTGGGCACATCCACCCTCTGGCAATGAGCAGCAGGGTGAGCTGACTGATGCTGCCTGCTAGCTGGCGCCCCGGGCCTCCCATCCACTGCCCCTCCGCTGGGCAAGGGAGTGTCCTCGCAGACCAGCCCTTGTAGGATTTCCTGAGCCTCTAGTTATGGAGTCAGGAGCCAACCCGGGCAGGAAGCTGTAATGCCAGCCTGGGCCACCACCCTACCCAGCAGCCCCCTGAGGCTGCCCCTGGGGAGGCCCAGAGACCGCAATTGCTGTCAGAATCGATCAAGGACACTGGGGCCACTTCCCAAGTTTAAGAGCCTGGGGAGAGCGCGCTCAAGCCAGAACCGGCTGCCCGCCCTCTCCTCGGCCTTTTGCCCAGGCCTAGCCCCTGCCCCTGCCAGGTCCCGGGGCCCGGGCCGGCGCTGGCAGTGCAGAGCCCCCGCGTTCTCAGACCTTTGAGCCGGCGGTGGACTCCGCGCCCGGGGCCGCGGGGAGGTGCCCAGCCCGTCGGCCCGGCTCTCCCAGCTCCGGCGCCCTGTGCGCTCCGAGGCCAAGGTACCGCGGGCCGGACGCTGGAGCAGAAGCGCGGGGATGAGAAAGGGCCGCCCGCGGGGGGCGCCGCCTCCGGGGAGGCTGCAGGGCGGGCGCCGGGGCGCGGAGGGGGCGGCAGCGCGCGGAGCCGCCAGGGCCCCGGAGCCGGCCGTGCGGACGGCGCGCAGGTGGGCGCGCTCACCGGGCCCCGCTCACCGGGCCCCGCTCACCCGGCCCCGCTCACCTGGCTCCCGCTCACCCGTCGGGCTGGGCGGCCGGGCCCGGGAGGGAAGGGCAGGGAAGGAGGAAGGGTGAGGAGCCGCCGCCGCCGCCGCCCGACTCTGGGGAGAGCCCGCCCGGGGCTCCGGGACCTGCCTCCGCCCATGTGATCCCGGGGCCGCCCCTGCCGCCGCCTCCTCCGCGCAGCCCGGCCCCGGCGGCCACCTGGCCCTCGCCCCGCCGCGGCGTGCGGGGAGGGGGCGCGGCCTCCCCCGCCAGGTGCCCTGCGACGCCCGGGGCTGCCGCCCCCCGAGCTCTCCCAGGCCGGCCGCGCCCACCCGCCTTCCCGGGGCCTCCCCCCAGCACCCCGCGGCGGGGCGGGCCGGGCCGGCTGGGTCCGTCTGCGGTCCGCCCGGCTCCCCCGCCCACTCCGGGCTCCGACGCCGGCGCGGGTGCGGCCGACACCCCCGATCCCGAGGCGGGCGCCCGCCGCCGCCCCCACCGCGCCCCCGAGGCCGCGGCGCTCCCGGTGCTGGGGCCCGCGGGGGGCGCTGAGCCGCTGCCGAGACGCCCGCGAGCCGGCCCCGCTGGGGCGACCTCCCGACCCGAGGGCCGTGGCGGGGGTCGCCGGGCACTCCCCGGGCTGGCGCCGTTTCCTTCCCTGGCTGCCCTCTCTGCTGCCCTGCTGGGGTGCGCCAGCCGCAGCAGGCACCCCTGGCCCCCGCTCCCGCCAGCCACCTGGAACCCAGGCTCCGGGGCTAGGGACACGGCAGCCAAGGGAAGGCCCCAGGCCCCAGCCCAGACCCCTCTGGCACACGGTTCCCCAGAGCCATCCCCGGGCACCTTCACCCGGAGCCCGAGGGTCACCGGTCCTCGCGCATCTCCCGCCGGCCCGGACTTTGCACGGTCGCTGTGGGGCTGGGCTGTTTTCAGGGAAGCACACCTGTGGGCACAGCTGTAGGCTGCCTGGCTCCGAGTGAGTCATTCCCTCGGCTTCCCCCTGCGAGGACTGCCTTCCACCCTCCTGCCACCCTCCCCGCCCACCTCAGCCCCGTCTCATCCTCCCTGCACTGACCAGGCCATCAGCGACAGCGCAGCCTCCAGCTCCCTGCTGGGGCTCCCCCCCTCCCCAGGTGTGAAAGCCACTCTCCCACCCCTCAGTCCCGGGCCTCCAGGATTGACCTCTTTGCAGGACACCACTGCTCTCCCCCCCACAACTAGACTGGAGGCCCTCCAGGGAGCAGGAGACTGCAGGACGGGCAAGTGCAGCCTTGGAGTCGCACAGACCTAGCCTCAAATGTCAGATCTGCCTCTTACAGCGTGACCTTGGGTAATTTCCTCAGTTTCCCCATGGATAAAATGGAGATAATGCATACCTTAGCCTCCGGTCTGCAGACTGTCCTCCCCAATGTGCTGACGGGCAGGTTCCTCTTAGGGTGGGAGGGATTTGTTCACTGCTCCATTCCCCGAGCCTAGCACAGTGTCTGGCACACAGCGATTAGCATTCGCTAATCGTAGAATGAATATTGTTTGAATGAGTGAATGGATTCATTTCCCTTCCTTCACCCCCAGTTTGTGGCAGGGCCTCTGTTTTATGTCTTTCTGTGCTCCTGACATCACCCTAGTCCCTAGCATCTATAGGTTAATCTGTAGGATTTCTACTCTGTGGCTTGTGCATTCACAAAACTCACAACAAAAACAAAATTGACTAAGCAAGGGCCAGACCCTGTGGACCAGAGGGGAGTACTGTCCCCATCTAAGCAACTCTGGTCCTGGGCAAGTCACTCAGCTCACCTCGCCAATAGGATAAGCATCCCTCTCCCCCACTGTGGCCTGCAGCCCTTTCTGACATCTCAGGTCCCCCTCACCCCCTCAGGCCTCGGGCCCTCCCCTCCCCTCCCACCTCACACCAGGTCAAGGGACAGAAGCTGTCATTGTGCAAGCAGGTGGCAGGCAGCCCAGGGGCGGAGGGTTGATTTGCTGCAGAAGTTTCAGGGTTCCATCAAAGAGGGTGTGGATTTGGTTTCTGCCCCAGGGAGAGGAAGTCCCAATCAACCCTGATATCTTTTATGAGGGCATCAGGGAATGCGAAGAAGCTGTGACAGGGGATCAGGAAAGGGACCAGTGGGTTCCTGAAGGAAGGTCATTTCCACAAGATGGGCTGGGCCTGCTAACTTAGAAGCAGATGGTGGTGAGGACTGGGGTGGACAGAAGAGACGGGTGCACATAGGTCTTGTTCCTCCAGCTGCTGTTTAACCCCCACTGGGGCCCAGGCCACACCCCAGCTCAAGGAAACTGCCAGGGCCAGGCTGTGGCCCGGTCATTCACAAGCACAACTAGGCGCCACCACCTCTTCCCACCCACCTGGCACCACAGGGTGCCCTGTGACAGGTCTAGCAGACAGGACTGTCAGGAAGAACGTGAGAGGCCCAGCCTGGCGCTGCCCCAGGAAGTCCTGGGCCTCATGCAGGACCTTCCTTATCCAAGACAAGGAAAGGACTGCCTGGGCATTTAGTATACTTAGTGCAGAGAGGTGACAAGAGTCATTGGACTTGACTTCACATTTTACAATCATGTAACCCAGACAACTTAATTTCTCATCCTCAGTCTCTCGTCCCATAAAATGGAACCCCACCCCTGTCATTGGGACGCTTACATCAGATAACCCACGTGTAGCACCTTATACTTTGCTCAACGCCCAGCAGCTGGCAAGGAATGGAGTTTTCTTTCTCGGCAGAGCACCCAGGCCCAGACTGTGCCACTGCTGTGGCCCTGCAGGAGCCACCAGGCCCCAGGACTCTGAAACCCCGGATGAGAGGCGTTGCTTTGGCTAAGCTGTGCCCCACCACTCCCAGCTTCCCACAACCAATGGCTCAGAAACCCAAACCCAAAGAAGAAAGTAAACAAACACACGAGAGCTTCGGTGTGGAAATGGAGCACACAGAAGGAAAACATTAGAGCAGAACAGCTAGAAATGTCATCTAGTCCAGCAACCCCATGGCGGCTCTGGAATCAAAACAGCCTGCACACAAGGCCGCATTCAGCTCCCATCTCTGGTTTCTCCCCATGGCCAGGCCTTGCCCTGGGCCCTGTGACAGAGGTGCTCTCAGGGCTGCTTGTCAGACAGCTGCCCAATCCCGGGGGCTGCCCCATTCCGCCCGCGAACTGACGTCTGAGATCTCCAGAGATAATGATGGTGCTGTCTCACCTCCCCTTTCACACACAGCCTCACGTCCCACCTGGCTCCCGGCACAGCCAGCCGCCGAGACAATCCCCACAATCCTTCCCACCCGGAAGGAAACAGACTGGCGAGGTCCCTGGTATCCAGATTTATTTTATATTCTCTTCCAGGGGGGATTTGGGGGTTTGGAGGAGCAGGTGAGACAGGAGGGCAGCACACCTCAGTCTCCCCAGAAAACACTTGGGGCGGCGGCCAGTTCTCTGAGGCTCAGCCCTTCCTGGGCACTGCAGCAACACGATGACACGCACAGCCCAGGCCCAGGTCTGGGCAGCCTCTGGGAAGAGGGGGCGTTCAGGCAAGGCCTCTTGCCAGGGCTTAGGCACTAAAGAGGTGCTGGGTCTCTCTCCCACTTCACTCCCAAGCCCAGCTGGAAGCAGGAAGACAAAGGGGGCAGCAGGCAAGTTGGAGTGAAAGAGGAGGACTCCCCCCTGCCGCCCCCCCAGGCAGAGGCGGCCTTTGGTCTCTGTTAGGTTAGGAAAGCTGGTTCTGGGTAGAGGAACCCCATGGGGGTGAAGCTGGGAGCCAGTCCCTGTTAGAGGAAACGCCATAGCAGGGCAGGGGGGAGCGGGGCTCCAGGGTCTGGTCTCAATAAGGCCTGGAAACAGTCTCCACTTCAAAGCAGACCTCTATATTTGAGGGGTGTGGTAGGGGGGGAATAAAAAGGCTGCTGGAGGAATGTTTGTGAGTTGTGGGTGGGAAGCGTTCCAGGGGGCTTTGAGGGGGGCTCCAAAGAATGGTTGCTGGGGTAGTCTGCAGATGCCAGCAGCTCGGGTCTTGGGGAGAGGATGGAGGGGGATCCTCTTTCCTTCCTGTAAGTGCTACTGCTCCGCACCCCATCCTGGCTGGGCTCTGAGTTGCCACGGAGACGACTCACACCGGAGCTACATAATTTCCAGGGAATGTCCCAAACTTCTGGGTCCTCCGAGAGACACCTGAAAGAGAGAAAGAGGAAAGGCATAAAAGGCATTCCCTGGACTTTAGGAGGAAGGTCGGGGTGAGGGATCTTCTCCCTACTGGCAGTGCCTAGAACTGCAAGTGGAGTCCCCCACCCAGGGAGGGAGGATTTATTTTACTCGTTTCTGCCCCCTAGTGAGCAGATGGGCAAAGCTACACTTTTTTTTTTTTAAGCTACACTTATTTTTTAATTTTTTACTTTTTTTTTTTTTTAAGATTTTATTTATTCATTCATGAGAGACACACAGAGAGGCAGAGACACAAGCAGAGGGAGAAGCAGGCACCACATAGAGAGCCCAACGTGGGACTCGACCCAGGGTCCCCAGGATCACGCCCTGGGCCGCAGGCGGCACCAAATCGCTGCGCCACCTCGACTGCCCAAAGCTACACTTTTTAAATGCAAGGACTGGGAATTGAAGTACTCTAGAACTTTGCACTCAGCCCTGAATTACCCCGCCTTCCTCAGGAATGCCAGGAAGCAGGAGAGTGAATCCAGAACTTAAATGCAGAGGAAACTCACTGGTCTCACCTTCAATTTAGAGATGGGACTGTCAGGCAAGGCCTAAAGAGAAGGCCAAGTGAATCCCCAAAAAGCACTCTTGCTTAGAGGGAGAGGTGGGAGTAAAATCCAGGCCTCGGGTCTGCTACCACCCCAAAGAAACCCATGTTCTGGGGTGGAGAAGGGAGAGTGCTAAAAGATATAGGAATGCAAAATGAAATTAAAGTCCTGAACCTTCTCTTCCTTGCAGGCTGGCATCCTGACTTCCTTCTGGGCAGCCCTTGCTCACCCTGCCGCCCCCCAGGTCTTGCTGACACAGTCCTGCTGCCTGGGATGCCTCATTTGCCCTTCACGGCCTCGCTCCCCCACTTCCTCCAGGAAGCCTTCCCTGATCTGCACTGTCTGAAATGATAACCACTAGCCACATGTAGCTGCTGAGCACTTGAAATGTGCTAGTCTGACCAAGACACTGAACTTTCTTAACCTTTCCTCTGAAAGCACTTATGGCTTTAATATCACAAAACGGCACTTTTTCTTCTTGTCTATATTTGCACAATTTTATTAGTGGTATTAAAAAAATTCAAATGCAGGGGCGTACACAGTAAAATGATAATGTGCCCCCGAGCCCACCCCTCCAAGGCAAGAACTGTTAACAGGTTGGTGCTCCATCATCACTGGTGTGTCCTAAACTTGGTGGGGAATGAGGTGCTAGGATTCAGATGAGAAAGGGTGGGTTGCCAGGTCAAGAGACTGCCTGCCCTTGGGGCCACCTCTGCTCTAGCAGCCTTGCCACCCTTTAAGCTCTACAGTCTGCTGTGGGAGGGGGCTTCGGGCTGTTCACTACTCTTTGAGGACAGCCCCTTCCTCTGAAGCTGAGGCTGGCCCTGCCCACTCTGAGGACAAGGCCTTGTGAAGCCTGCTGGCTTGGTCACCTTGAACCAGGCCAAGGCCAACTTGAGGCTTCCTGCTTCAGTCCTTTCATGAACTGCCCTAGGGCCAGCCCTGACGACTGGCTCTTTCTCTACTCTGTCCCATGGGGGGTGGCAGGGGCAGCTGCTAACTGGGGGCAGGGGATGGGTGATACATGCGTGTGAGACTCAGTCCTTTCCATCAGGAACTCAGTGTCTCAAGAGACAGGCCCTTCCTTGCCAAACTGCTCCAGAGACAGGTGAGCGGTGGGAAGGAGCAGGGGTAGAAGGTCAGGAGCCCTGCTGCCCCGAGTCTGTACTGACTTCAGCAGTGACCCTGGGCTCGTCTGTCAGACCATGAATCTTTGCTCAATCAGCCCTGGCAGGCAGTGACAGTCCACCCAAATCTCCCCAGCAACCCCAAGGTACTCCCTTCTAACTTGCCCCCAAGTCATCTTCCCCAGGATCCTGGGATACTCCCTCTGGTCTGCCCCCCCAGCTACCCCACCTGGGGACTCAGAGGTACCCCCTTCTGGTCCGCCCCTCAGCCCATCCCCTGGGGACCCTGAAATACCCCTTCCAGCCTGCCCCCTCCAGGCCCACATACCCACAAACCAGCCGTCATCACACTGCTGCATGACATCCACCCGATCCCCCTCCTGTAGCTCCAGCTCATCCTCATTCTGGGGCCTGTACTGGTACATCGCCCGATACCTGTGGGAGACAGCATCGCGGCAACTACTAGAGCCCGGCCCCTGCCTCAAACCAGGCCCAGAGTCTAACCCAAGTGTTGCCACATCCCCCGGATTTTCCAGATGATCCCATTTGCCCTGGCCCAGCTCCTAGAATGCTGACTCCCATCTGGCTTCAGCACATTCTTCCCCAGGCCTGCTCCCTGCACTCTGAGCCCTAGCCACCCCAGCATCTCCTCTGAGTTCCCACTGCCTCCAAGTTCGTTCTACTGGTTTCCACACTTCACACATACACACACTGACCACAGAGCTGGAAACCCAGTGAGGAGACTGAGGCCCAGGGGGCAGAGAATGGGAGGCTTGTTTTAAGGCTGTAGGGCTGGCAGGGACAGGTGAGGACCACCACAGACAACCCATAAGTGCCGGAGGTAGGAGTCACCAAATCCATCTTAGGGGGGAAGGGGCAGACTATGGTCAATGTGCGTAGTAGTGCCTGCCAAGCAACACTCCACCCCTGATCCAGCATCCCCAGATGGTACTCACGGGGTCCAGTGTATCTGAGTGGTGGTGGTGGGGGTCCCCAGGTCCAGGGGACGGCTGGAGTCTCCAGGATGGGACAGAGTTGACCCAGGGGTGCTGAGACCCTGGGTGTCCATAGGAGGAAAAGCAGGCACACGCAAGCATGAGGGAGGAGAAGTGCGATGGGCCCTCCCACCTGTCCTGCAGCAGCGTTCTCATATTGCCCCGTCTCATCCTCTCAACCCCCACGGTCTGTTCGACAGTTTTGCTTCACAGGCGCCAAGAAGCTGCGGCCCAGGTAGGGTAGGTGACTGAGTCTAAATGCCAGCACAAAGCTGGGAACGGAAGCATCCCACGCGCTGGCTTGAGCCTGCTCACAGGGGTTTCCTGAGTGAATGGATGAGTGTGGGAGCGAATGTACTCGTTTACAGGCCACATCAGTATGAGGACCAATGAAATCCTTTACCTGTTGGCTACTACAAACTTTTAGGTCAAACCCACCCAAGTACCCTCCTCAGGGGAAATTACTACCCCTATTCCACAGCTGAGAAAACCCAAATCCAGAGAGGGTAAGAAATCTGCCCAAGGTCACACAGCAGGTGAACGGCAGACTTCTGACTCCCACGTGACCATGTCCCAGAAATTCCTATTGGCAAATCACAAAAGCGGAATCTATAGGGTCAGGAGGCCTACGCTGGTTTTCAGGTCATTCCTAGAGCTGGCTGGCTGCCCCATGCCTCCGTGGGCTGCAGCTGTGGCTCAAAGGCCAACCAGGGGTCTGAAGGCCACAAGGCCAGGGTGGCTCTGTGATGCAAGGCTCTCGGTCCGGGGCAGACCAGGAAGGAGTCCAAAGTGTAGACCCACTTGGTGGGAGGAGCAGGGAAATGGAGGAAATGGTGTGGGGAGCAGGGGTCAGCTCTCTAGCCCAAGGCAGATCACCCTACCTGGGTCTGGGCTCTGGGCTCCTGGGTGGGGAAGGAGAAGCCAGTGCGGCGGGGGGAGGTCCGGCTCCCCCAGTCGGTGGGATCACCTGGGCTGTGTGGTGTCAATGGGGAGCTGGAGTGCCGAGCCAGATGGGCGGTGGTGGTCAGGCGCGGTGACGCGGGGAGCTGGGGACCATCGTCACTGATCCGGAGCCGGGGCTCACGGCACACCTGCACGTAGCTGGCAGGGAAGATGCCCTGGCGCCCGGTGCCTGAGATACGCCCCTCGTACCAGTTCTCATTCACCTTGCGGATGAGGCAGATGCGCTCCCCCTGGAGGGGCAGGCACAGGGGCATTAGCATCTGCAAGGCCCTCCTGGGCATCATGCCCCGAGGGGAGGGGCCTGTGTGGTCTGTCTCATTTAGACCTAGCGCCTTGCACAGAGTGAGCAGGTCAGCAGGAAGTCACGGGCACATCACGAGGCAGTGGTAGAGTCAGGAGCCAAGCCCAGGCCGCCTGAAGAAGCCCAGAAGTCTAGGCTCTTCCCACAACATGCCGCCCTGGGTGTGGATCAGGTCCTGCCTCTCTGGGAAGCCTATCTGACACGCACCCCTCTGACTTCATAGCATCCTCTCCCCAGAGTTCTGGTGGCTATGAACAAATCGGGCTTTGCCAATTCCAAGTTGGGCGGCACTGGACCAGTTACTTTGCATCTCTTAGCCTAGTTCCCTCACGTGTTAAGTGGAAAGAACAATCCTGTTGCTGTGAGGAGCAAAGGAGATCAGCGACAGATGGTAAGAAGCACTGGACAGTCATCGGCCACCACTCCTGTCCCTGCCTCCTCGCTGGTGATCCATCACCAGTGCATCAAAAAACAAACTCTCCGAGGGCAGCCAGCACATCCTCCAACCTACATGCTCACTGACATTAGGTGAGGCTGCCCTGGGGAGGGTGGTTCCCTGCCCCCCACCTCTCTCCACCCAGCCACCTCCCTCCTTGTCTCCTTGGGGCTAGTTCTTCTGGAGGATGTTCTCTAAGGGCATGCCCCAAAAATCAACCAAAGAGAGACCAGTTCTGTTTCCTAGGACAACATTTTTCAAACTTACCCTGACTATGATCTATAGTAAAAAATATGTCCTA
Source organism: Canis lupus dingo (assembly GCF_003254725.2). NCBI lineage: Eukaryota > Metazoa > Chordata > Mammalia > Carnivora > Canidae > Canis > Canis lupus. The sequence continues at coordinate 34,764,307 of NC_064267.1, forward strand.
ATAACAACCCAGTATACACACATGTGCATGGGTACATATGTAACCGCTTAAAAGTTTGATAAAATAGCCTTTTTACATGCAAGACATTCTAACACTTCCTTTCTGTTCTAAAAATGCTCACAGCCTATCAACCTGCAACTGAAAAAAAAAAAAAAAAACACACAACCACAACTACTCTAGAAGTTTCAAACTTTTTAAAAAATGGGCTAAATTAAGGGAAACATAGATAAAGAGATTAGGGAAAATTTTAAATACTGGCTGAAGATTGGTGCACCTGACTCTTTAAAAAGATGTTTTTACTACACATATTTACCTATGTCTTCACCTCCCCCCTCACCCCACCCCTACTTCCTGCCTGGCCTTACCTTGCGGAAGGACAGCTCCACCTCCAGATCTCCCTTGAAAGTGTACTGGGCCACAGCTTCTCCATACTCCAGCACCTGGTAGGTGGGGGGCTTGATGGGCTTAGGGATCTCATCTGCAGGCAGCACCTACAGGAAGAAAGTTCATGAGAAAGACTCAGCCTGGGTATCAATTGGGCACAGGTAACAAAGAGAAGATGGTATGGGCACGATCTGCCCCCAAGGCCAGCAAGGACACAGACACCAGCCACAAGCTTGAGGGTAGCCAAGGGGTGGTTAGTCCCAGAAGGCTACTAGAGGAAGAATTTCCCCAGGAGGTATGCAGAGTAGGCAATGACAAGCCAAAGATGGAAACCAGTCCTAAGAGACAGCATATATTGGAGCCCAGATGTACATGAGGAGTTCCAAAAAGCAAGGCATAGGGATGCCTGGGTGGCTCAGCGGTTAAAGCATCTGCCTTCGGCTCAGGGTATGATCCTGGGGTCCCGGGATCGAGTCCCACATCGGATTCCCTGCAGGGAGCCTGCTTCTCCCTCTGCCTATATCTCAGCCCCTCTCTCTGTCTCTCATGAATAAATAAATAAAATCTTAAAAAAAAAAAAAAAAAGCAGGGGATAGCTGTAACCTGATCTAAAAGTGAGGATCTAACTTTTTGTTTTTAAGATTTATTTACTTGAGAGAGAGAGAGAGCTTGAGCTGGGAGGGGGGCACTGGCAGAGGGAGAAGCAGGCTCCCCACTGTAGAGGGAGCCCAATGTGGGGCTCGATCCCAGGACCCTGAAATCATGACCTGAGCTGAAGGCAGATACTTAACTGAGCCACCCAGGCACCCTGAGGATCTAACATTTGACCACTGCTGAGAACCAAATGTCTCTCTTCCCCCCACCTTTCTACCCCATCAGGTACCCAAAATTCCCATGTTCTCTCTGCTTCACCCTACTTATAAAAAAAATCAAGAAGCTAGTAAACTAGTTCATACTAAGAAGTAAATTACTAATACCACGGAATGCTGTATATACTTGGTGGAATTTCAGAATCAGAGAAACTGTTTTGAAGGTAGGGGAGGCCTACTAATGCTTATCAAATCGAGAGCCTGAATTAAACAACAGCCCAATCCATGGGTCAAAGAGGAAGTCACAAAGGAAATGAGAAAATAATTTGAGTTGAATGAAAAAAAAAAAAAACTCACAAAATACCAAATCTGTGGGGTGGAGTTAAAGCACTGCTTAGAGGGAAATTTATATCATTAAATGCTTGTATAATATTTTTAAGTAAACTCTATCCCCAACGCGAGGCTCAAACTCACAACCCCAAGATCAAAAGTTGCATGCTCTACTGACTGAGCCCGCCAGACACTTCTGGATCTTGTACTCAACCACTTGTCTTTGAACCTTAGCAAGTGCTTCTGTAAAACGGGGACGACTGATCACTTCTCAGGTTAATGAGAAAAGCAACGGAGGTAATAGGCGTGAAGGATGTGATGAATGTATATGTGATTTGTAAGCTGTCACACACTTCGTGCTTTTTCCCCGTTGCCTTCATTATCCTTCCCAAAGACAGCTTGAGAGAGGTGGATGCTGAATGGTGGAAGTCTGGCCTGGTGGCCTCTGGTGCAGGAGCCAGAGGTTTCATTTGGTTCCCCATGGGCTGGGCTCCACCTTTAGTGTTCATTTCAGAAACATGTCCTGAGTGCAAGCAGAGCACTGGGCCAAGAGCATGAATGAGGCTGGCTTGCCCCAGCCTCCTGGAGTTCACAGTTTTACCTATCAGGAAGCCTGTCAGATGTAGGTTATCTCCAGAGAGAGGCTATGGAGGGGATAAAGGGATCTGCACTCTAAGTCTCTGCAAACCCATCCACCCTCCCAGCTGGGCTCTCCTTTGCACCCCTGCTTACCTCCACATAATTAGCAGGGAAGATGCCCAGCCGGCCATGGTGTTCCCCCTCCAGCCAGTTCTTGTCCACCTCCTTGTGGATGTAGACAATATCACCCTTCTTCAGAGTCAGCTCCCTGCAGGCCAGTGCAAGGATGTCCAGCAAGGTGAGCTCCTCCCCATCCTCCTTCCCTTCAGACCCTGTCTAGTGCACCCAGTCTCCTCCACCCTCTGGGGGAGACCACTCCTCCGTGGGGTGCAGAGACATGTGGGGTGGGGGTGGGGTGGAGAGAGAAGGGCGCTTACTTGGGGGACTGTGCCTGGAAGTCAAACTTGAGTCTGGCAGCTTTCCTCTGGGCAGGGGGAGAGGACAGAGGCAGGCACCTTAGTCAAGCAGGTGGCAGGTCCAGAACAGCCAACAGGAGATCCATCCTGGATCCCCATGCACTCTGGTCCGAGTAGCTCCCATCCCTGCTTACCTTCTTCTCTTCCTTCCTGACTGGGCTGGCCCCGCGTTCAGTGGCCTTAGGGTCTGTGGAAAAGCGCGACCTCAGCTGGGGAAGGCCACGTCTGGGGGGCGGGGTTGGGAATGGGGTTCTGCTCCCCCCACCCCAGGACATGGACCAGTGGAAGCAGGGTGCTCTATGACCGCCCGCTCCCCACAACCCCACAGCAGGGGGGGGGGGGGGGCACGGTGGCAGGCCTCCAGGTGAGAGAAAGTGCAGGATCCAGTGCTTACCTCGGGCCGACGAAGGGTAGACAAAGTCCCTACGACCTAGGAAGGGGCTCGCTCCATCCGCCATTCTGTGGGGGCTCAGAGGCCGGGAGGAACCCTGGTAAAGTGCATTCGGGGAGCTGGTGCTCCAGGCGGAGGCCGGGCTGCGCGGGGACGCGGCGCGTGAGCCACCTGTCGGGGCCTCGCACCGCAGCCACTCACCCCGGCCGCCCGGATGCGTCCCCCCTCCCGCCGCCCCCAAGGCGTCTCCCCGTCCCGGGCTCGCCGCAGGATGTCCTACTTCCCCCGCAGCCCCGGCAGGACAGGGTGCGGCCCGGGCCGCGGGGGGCGGGAGCGCGCGTGGGAAGCGCGAGGCTCCCCCGGGCGCGGGCCGCGGCCCCCCAGGCCCTGCGCGGGGACCGGGGACGGGGACGGGGACCGGGGAGGGGGACGGGGACGGGGACGGGGACCGGGGAGGGGGACGGGGACGGGGACCGGGACGGGGACCGACCCCTGCGCGGCCGCCCGCCCGCCGCCAGGCCCCTCCTCCGCGCCCTCGCCCGGCTCCCCCCGCCCCGCGCCACGTCCCCCGCGCCCCGCCCGGCCGCGAACTCACCGCGCTGGGGGCCGCGGCTCCCGGGACCGTCGGGGCGCCTGGGAGCTCTGTGCGGGGACACGGGGCGCGGTCAGGGCCCGGGGCGCCGGGTTCCCGCGGCAGCCGAGGCCGCCGCCTCCGGAAAAGTTTGCGGCTCGGCCGCAGGAGGGGTGGGGAGGGCAGGGGAGGGGCGGGAGGGGCGGAGGGACGCGGGGTCCTAGAGTCGGCCGCGCAGGAACCCGGGAGGAACAACGCGGGGGCGGGGCGGGGGCGGGGGCGGGGGCGGGGCGGAAGAGTGGAGGCCGGCCCGGGTAGGTGGGGGTCCCTGCGGACAGGGCGGGGGCCCCCAGCACCCCGCACCCCGCCGGCCGGCTGACGTGGAGTCGCCTGGAAGGGTTCTTAGGGGTCACTTGGAAAAGTCAACGCCCTGCATTTTATACAGGAGACAGCAGTCCGGGATGAAGTCCGTCCAAGGTCGTGCCGAGCGCGCCGGGGGCGACACCTCCGCTTTGCCTGCCCCTCCCGCCCACGCTCGGAGGCCGTGCGGGGGACTCCGGGTCATCCGGGAGGGGACTGGGGGGCCGGTACCTTCGGGGACGGCTGCCGGGTCTCAATGGCCCGCAGGTCCTTGTCCAGCTCCGCACTCAGCTTGGCCAGCTCTCTCTCCAGCAAGACCTGGGGGCGGATTTATGGGGAGAGACCCGGGCAGCGGGGCGCGGCGGAGGGGTGGAGGGCACGGTGGGGGAGCACTGGTCGCAGGTCAGATGTGAGAAACCCAGGGGGCGGCAGGACGAAGCAAAGCACACTGTGCCTGGGTAAAGGGCAGGCTCGGGGCACAGGGCCAGGCCAGGCTCCCTGCCTGTGGGCCTGCCCAGAGCTGTGTCTCAGGGTGTCAGGATGGCCCATCCACAGCTCCTCGCTGGCCCCTCCCATCTGACCTGGCTCACCCATCCCTACTCCCAGGATAGTACCTTAGTACTTCCTGTTGGTGCCTTTTGTCCGTTCACTTCCCTGTTCCAGAGCCTATAGAGCTCCCTATTTCCTCCCTCACCAAGTTGCCGGCGGCTTTCCACAGCCTGTGCTCCACCGGCTTTCCCTCCTTTGCTTCTGCATCTCCCTCACACTGAGCTGGCTGTCTGCCAGAACCAAGCCCTCCCAACTCTTGAGACCTCAGCTCCACCTCCAAGAATACTTCCTGACAAGTCCACACTGACCACTCCTTTCTCTGCTGCTGCTCTGGTCAGGGGACATGTATTCAACACATCTTTGTGGGCAGACTGTATGCCAGGCACTGTCCCAGGTGCTGGGGATACAGAGGCAAACTGTATGGGACTGGAGAGGGTCAGAGCTTTGGGTCTCTGTTTTTGCCCATGGTAACTGGGGCTAACACCACCCCAAAGTCTCCCTCACTCATCCCCCTGCATAGCTGTCTCCCTCCTCCTCCAACCTGTCCTGCAGGACTCACCTCAATGGGCTGGGAGGGCTTCTCAACAGGGTCATCCACTAGTGGTTTCTTGGGCTAAAGGTGGGAAGGGTGAGTCAGAGGGGGTGAACTCACTTTCCAAAATGCACTAGCTAAAGAGTATCTTCACTCTTAGAGGGCCAGGAGGACACTTACCTTCTGTCCAGTTTCTAGTTCTTGCAGAAACTGGTTCCAAGAATCTTCCGTCCAGACATTGTCTGCTTTCTCTTGGCGTTTGGGTACCTGCATGGAAGTAGGTGGGCATCAGCTTAAGCAGAGGGGTACCAGGACACTGTCCAGGCTCAAAAAGCAGGCTTGTAGGCCCCTGCCTCACCTCTATGCCTGCCAGTGCCCTCCTAAGGATTCTGGGCTCTCCTGGCTACATAGGACAGGCCCCAAACTGAAAGGGCATTCATTATCTGTGCTCTTCAGCAGAGGTGTCTGGCCCAAGAGCACAGCAGTGAGGAGAGGATGCCGGGCAGGCTACCTGCTTTGGGGTCTGGTGTAAGGAGGAGGGTGCTCCAGGATTACAGTTGAAGGTACTTCTAGGAAACTCTTCGGAGGGGTTCCAGCTTCTTCTAAAGAAAGGGGAGGACATCTCTTCAAGTTTCCTTTTAGGGAGACTGAGGCATGAGTGAGAACACCACCATCCCCATCCCCCTGCACTATGGGTTCCAGCCTGCGAAAGCACTGTTACATCGAGGAGTTATGAGCTCTAAGTTCAGATGACAGCTCCACCACTTAGCTGTGACCTGTTGGTGAGTTACAGAGCTCTCAGAGCCTCAGATTCAATACCTGTAATATGAGGAGGAGACCCACCTTCATGAGAGTGTGGTGAAGCTCAGGTGAGGGAACACATGTGAGGCACCCAGGAGAAGGCCTAACACATGCATCTGTTCCATGAGTGGCCAGTCCCTTCCCACTGGTTTTGGTGAAATACGCTACATTTGTGTTCAGTCTGAACCCACGCTGTGGCTATGTATGTCTGTGCAGCTTTGATGAAGCTGGTCTTCCTGGCTGTCACAGTCAAGCGGTCTTGCTCACATGCCCAATGGGTGGGATGACATCCTAGTCTGAAAACCAGGATAGAGCAACGGGCCTGCAGCCTTGACTCAGGACCCCGGGCAAACTATTTCTGCTCCCTGAGCCTCAGTTCCCTGGGGGTGCTGGATTCAGTGATGTCATCTGTGAAACCACGCCAGCCACCAAAGCTCCACGCTGTCACGTTTGCCTTCATTCCCCTCCAGGGCTCCTTTCTTGGCTGGCCCAGATGCTCCAGCCTCTGTTGAGTCAGAATGTTTCCACCACTGTACCAAGCTTATCAAATGATGGAATGTCTGACCAGAGGGTCAGGATTTATTGGCTGTAACTATGACTCTATTCTCTATTTTAGCAATAATAATATTAGTAATACCACTGATAATGAGAACAGAACATATTATTCCTAACTTAGGGAAGCTCTAGTCATAACTGAGCCTGTATATTAATAATATCCGTGGCTCAGTTGGTTAAGCATCTGCCTTAGGCTCAAATCACAATCCCAGGGTCCTGGGATCGAACCCTGCATTGGGCTCCCTGCTCAGTGGGAAGCCTGCTCCTCCCTCTCCCTCTGCCTACCCCCCCCCCCACACTCATGCTCTGTCTCTCTCAAATAAAGAAAGAAATCTTTTAAAAAATAATAATACGTGGAGATTTGCTATGTGCCTAAACTCTCACAACCACCCTGTCAGGGTCCCCACTTGGCAGATGGCTAAGATTGGTTATGTTGCCCAAGATCACATGGCCAGTGACAGTGTACCAGCTTGAATCTGAACTCTGGGCTCAATCATGAGGTCTTAACCTCTATCTTATTGATGATGCCAAGAGCCACAGGCCAGGTATGGCCATGCTAATGAGGTTAATCCCTTCCTACAAAGGAATAAGAAACTCATGGATTTCATTTTGAGGCAAAGCTCCTGATTCTCAAGGTCTGGTTGAGCACCCCCCACCCCCCCACCCCTCATCCCACCCCAGGACCCCAGCAGCCTGGGCGGGGCTTGTGTGGTTTGTGCAGGGCAAAAGAACTACATTCTTCACTCATGTGGAAGGGTTCCTCACTCATCCTCATCTCCCCTGCCTTTGAGGAAAGTTGGGATCATCTATACCCCTGTTTTCTCCCAGGATTTGGAGTGAATGGCCACAGGTCCACACCTACCCATGGGCCACCCCACTTTCCATCGCATTATGACCTGTGGATCTTTGGCGTGATGAGTTCCTGCTGCCAAACACAAAAGCATCAGAGGCATTCCTGACTGGAAAGGGGTGCTTAAGTCCACCCCTGCCCGCCATTCCCCTTTGGCCCTGGCAGGGAACAAAGAGAGTATCTAGGGTAGGGACCCTAAGAAGGAGCAGCAAACTGTGGAATGGGGTGGGGGGGAAAGGCTGCACTGGCTTTGGCCACCAGGGGGTGCCAGTCCCCTCCAGGAAGCCAGGGCCCCTCTGCAGCCTGTGGGCCCTTTCCCAGGATGGCTCACCCACTCAGAGAAGAGGCCTGGCCCGGCCTGGCAACTGGTCTTTGCTGGGGCCCTGGATGCCTTGAGTCTGTAGAGGCGGCACAGGAGGAAGGCACTGAAGGTGGGAGAAGACAGGCCAGGGGAGGTGAGAGCTGAGCTTGAGGGTACCCAGGTGAGCACTGAAGATTCTGGAACCCACTTCCACACATGCTCTTGGGTGGTTTGTGGGAACAGGGCTGGGGATGCTCTGGACCACTATATGGGAGTTTCGCATCAAGAGCTTTACACTCTTTACTAAATCTTCACAACTCTGGGGGCAAGGAGTATCCCCATTTTACAGATGAGGAGAGAGAAGCCCCGAGAAATCATAGCCAGGGCCAGGACACTCTCAGGAAAGTGAAGCTGAGGCTCTTAACTGCCACCTACTGGGAAATTTGGAGCTCACCGAAAATGGGTATATGAACTTTTCAAGTTGAACTAAGCAACTGGGGAGCCTCAAAGCCAGACATAGCTTGCCACACCACCCCCCTCACCTTTGGGTGATTCCTCAAAGTTCCAGTCCAGCTGCAGGTCTGTGGGAGCAGAAAGGACCAGATCAGAGGTGGGGCAGCAAGCGAGGATGGAGAGCCTTGTGAGGCTGCCTCAGCTGCTCCCAGCCATCCCCCTGCCTACAGCAGGGGCCGAGGGGCTGAGTCAGGGCCTGAAGAATGTCCCGAGGGAGGCAAGGAATTAGGAGGGCAGTTCTCTGGAGGGTTTGAAATGCCTCTGGCAGACTTAGGGCCTGAGTGAGCCAACCCCGGCAGTGGACTTGCCCAAACCCTCCTGCTCCTCCCTCCCTGCATTCCCACACACACCCTAGCCCTGACCTTTGTAAACCTGCCCTCACCATGTCAGGTTGGAGAAATTCCACTTCTCCTTCTCCCTCTTTCCTTTTCCGCACCCCTTCTAAATGCTTGTCCTTCCTCCTGTGCCCAGACCTACTCCTCATGGTGCTCATGACTTTCCTGGGCCTCTTTGGAAAAGCAACTGCCCAACCAACCCACTCGATCCCCTTGGCATGCAGACGTGCCACAACAGCACTTGTCTTAAATACAAACCAAAATGCCTCTCTCCAGATCCCATACTGTCCTCCAGCTCCTGGACTATTTTGCTTTCCTTTGCAGCCAACAATTGCCCATAACTAACTCACCGTCTCCAATTCCCCTTTTCGGTTAAGTAGACTTTCAGCCCAATCACCAGTGCCCCAACTGCTCTTAAAAAAAAGACCCCAGTGAGGGGCGCCTGGGTGGCTCAGTGGCTGAGTGCCTTTGGCTCAGGTCATGATCCCGGAGTCCCAGCATTGGGCTCCCTGTGGGGATTCTGCCTCTGCCTGTGTCTCTGTTTCTCTCTCTGTGTTCTCTCTGTCTCTCACTAATAAATAAATAAAATCTTAAAAAAAAAAAAAAAAAAAAGACCCAGTGACCTGCATGTTACCAAATCAAAATACTTGACCCATCAGCAACATCTGTTACAGTAGATCATTCCTCCTTGAAATTCCTTTTCCACTTGGCTTCAGGAAGACAACTCTAGTTTTGCTCCCTGCTGTACCTTCTTAGGCTGCTCAGCTGATGTCTGTTCATCTCTCAAACCTCTGAACATCCAAGTGCCTCAGGGCTCAGTGATTAGGCCTCTGTCTATCTCCCCAGGTGATCCTGTCTAGTCTTCTGGCTTCGAAAACCCCATCTATTGCAGGGATTCACGTTAGAATTAGTTGGGGAGGTTTAAATCAAAATCTCCTTGAGTGAATCCCAGGTACTTCCATCTGCAGCTTAGGCCTCACTGCTGAACTAGAGACTTGCATATAACTGCCTACTTGACATCTCCAATCAGATGGACCTCACTGAAAACTGAATGCCTCTTAGACTGTACCTGCCTCAGTCTTCCTTGAATTTGGAGGCAACATCCTTTGACTTGCTCAGGTTTCAAATCATCCTTGACTTCTTTCCTTCATGCCACATCCAATGTATCAGCAAATTCTCATGACTCTGTCTCCAGATCCCACCAGGCCCGCTGCTACTGACCTGGTTTGAGACACTGCCAGCTTCTAGCCTGGATGAAAGCCAGGTCCCCTAAATGGTCCGCTGTATCCTCCACTGCCTCATCACCCTCCCCCAGCTGGCGCCGGAGGGAGCCTTCAGAGCATGTCATTCTTCTGCTCAGAACCTCCCATTGGCTCCTCAGCTCTTATAGAATAAAAGCCAAAGCCCTGATCATGGCCCCAAAGGGCCTCCCTGACCAGATCCCATCACTTTGACTCTTGTCTCCCACCAATGCTCCTCTCACTCCAGTCTAGCCTCTTCTTGCTGCTCTGGAACAGGCCAGGTCTGCTTCTGCCTCTGGGTCTCTGCTGCTTCCCCTGGCTCTGCAGGACTGGCTCCTCCTTTCCCTTAGCTCTCTGCTCAGATGCCACCTACAGGGCCTTCCCTGACCAGCCTGTACTGGGCACTGACCTTTCCTTTTTCTCCCTTGCCCTTACCGCCATCTGCCATATTAAATATGTATCTGCTTATTCTCATGCCTTAAGCTTCACTGGGGGCAGTGACATTCTTTTTTATTCCCTGTTTTATCTTCAGCACCTAGTATAGTGCTTGTCACGCAGTTATGTGTTTGATAGATGGTCAGGGGACGGATTGGACAAATAAGTGACTGCATGGCAGGACAGAAAGGAGTCTGGAGGCACCACCCCTTTAGCCTCCCTCCCCTGGCCCCAAGGGCTGGAGCCCACTCAGGCACGGTGTTTTACCTGGCATTTTCCGGTGAATCTGCTGGAACATTCTCCGGTACCAGTCCCTGGGGCTATCAACACTCTGAGATCAGAAAAGACAAAGTCAGGCCGCCCTTTTAATATGAAGCCACGGAAGTTGTTCTTCACAGAGTCCTTTCTCTAGCCACCCTTGAAGCCCCGGTGGGTGGGCTGTTGTGATGGGTCTAATAACAATAACTTCATATAGCATATTACATATGAATGAGGTGTACATAAGGATCTCCCTCAGCGATGATCCCAAGCCCATGAGATTTGGGGTGGTTTCTTTTTTTCTCTTTGCTTTTCTGTATCTCTGATGCTTCTACAACAACTATGTGTTTCTATGTCATGAAAGAATAAATGCAATGACATAGGAGTAGAATGGTGTTTCAAAGCTCCTGCCCCACGGAGCCTGAAAATAGGCCCGGGAGGTATACTACCAACTTCAGTTTCAGATGGAGAACTGGAGGCATGTGGTGGGCTCGAGATAGACATGGCTGTAGAAGACAGGCAGGCCCTGGAGCCTGGACCCTGGAGCCTTCCATGCCTGCCACAGTGTAAGGCCTTCTCACCCAGAACTCTGCTGGCTTATCCAGCCAGGTCATGCACTCAGCAGCTGTGCCTGGCCCTGGGGCTGTGAACAAAGGGGGTCCCTGCCCAGGTCAGCCCTTATAGCAGGGGCTCTGTACCTCTGAGAACCTGGTGGCAGGGGCATTCTAGATTCCCCTTCCCCCCTACAGACCACTTGTGCAACTCAGACACACAAGAACACCTGTAATTTTATGTGGTTTATGACACCCCCACCAAACTCATCATGGCAGAACCCCTGTTTTAGTCTGAAATGGCTTGGGTGCATTCTTTGCGGCTCCCACTCTAATTCACAGAAGTGGAGCTCAGCGTGGGTCCCCGGGCCCCATCTATCAGTTATCAGTGGCCCGCAGCCCTGGACTCACAGATCGGGGGGCAATAGGCATGCCGGTCTCATCCACAGGCCCGATTCCCTCGTACTTGACCCAACGCTTGTCCTGACGCTTGTTGTCCTTGGTCCACGTAGCTGACCAGTTCTGGGGATGCTGGGAGGCAGGGGTCTTCTGGCTCCCAGAGGGCCGGCTCCCAGGACCTGGCCAGGTCTGATACCAAGCAGGGTCTGTGGGAGTGAGCAGCACCACATTAGCAATCAGCAGGGGCACCCCCTGGACTAGTTTGGGCCTTAGCTCTTCAGAACTTGATCCCATGGGTTCAAAAGTTTCAACATCTTGTTTGTTTGACTTGATGAAGCAGACTCTACAGACTTCCCCATCCCCAGAAGGACCACACGACGTTGTTTATTTTTTAGTTAAAGTGAATGAAAATGGATTTTGTCTTGGGGGGACATCTGTGCCCACATGTGCCCTATCCTTTCCACAGGCTGTCCTAAAAGTCTTCAGAGTGAGGGCTGGGAATCATTACTTGCAGAGAATGCTGGGGATAATCCCAGCTGAGAAGGTAGCAGGGTGTGGCAGACAAGACGCTGGGCTTGAAGGGGATAAAGGATTCAGGTGCCAGCTCTGCCACCTACTGGCTGTGTGACCTGGGGTACGGCAGGCAACCTCTCAGTGCCCCTGCTTCCACTCCTGTAAAAGGAGGATAATCTTGGCAGACATCCAGGAAGAGCTAGTGTGTGTGACCGTGCCCAGCAAGGTGCCTGACACATAGTCACTTGGCTCCTCATAAGGGACAGAAACTCATTCACCAGACATGGCAACTGTGTCCTCAACTCCCCTAGAACCTTCAGCCTCCAAGTCACCAGAGTAATGGCAGAAGGGCTTCGGGGCTGGAACGACCAGGGTTTGAATCTCAGCTCAACCTCTGCAACTGAACATCTCTGAGACTCAGGTTCCTCAGTGGGAAGATGTTGACAATTGTATCTTATCTTTCCAGGACATCAAGGGATTATATGAGATAAGGCTTGTAACATGTCCCACATGTTCCAAGGGTTCAACAAGTTAAATGAATAAACTATTTCACACAGTGCCTGCCTCAGTGGGATGCTCAAGAACGGATGTCTCCCTCCTCAGGAAAGGGGCCTCCCGGGTAGACCTGTACCCAGGAGGTCCTGGGATCTTTTGGATCCCATGGCCCAGACTGGTGTGACTTGCAGGAGCCCAGGAGCTGACAGGCTCTCAGAGCTGCCTTTCCAAACTTCTGCTTGGCTGGTGAGTACAGACCACAGCAGCCCTCAGGGCCTCTCATGGGGTTTGGCCTCGTACTCTTTCTGCAACCAACACATGGTCACATCCCTCCCCCTTCCATCCCCAATCCAAGCTATTCCGCAGCCTGCTAGAGGTCCCGCTGCCTCCCAAGGCTGTGTCCCCTGCACACTTCCTTCCCCTGGCTCAGGGGGGGCAGGGAGAGGGGAAGGCATGCGTCAGCCTGTTCTCTCCCACAGCAGATTTCACACTCACAGCGCTCACATAGAGAAGGGCAGCTAGCTGAATGCAGAGCCCAAGACCTTGAGAGCCCTTCATGCCCCTCCTGACCCCCCTGCCCATCACAGGGTGGTGGCCAGATGGCAGGGAGGCTCTGATCCCCCCAACCCCGACATGGAGCTCCCAGAGCAGGTTTTCCTGAGCAGACCCACCTGGGTGCCGGGAAGCATCTCTCCTCTGGGGGAAGTACCCATTGCACACGGTCCTGGGCGCAGGGTCATGAAACTGGAAATTAAGGGTGTTGGAGCCACCATTCCGGATCACAGGCACCTGTGGGGAGGGGCCAGGAGCAGCAGCTCAGGCCCGAAGGTTCCACAGAGGGGTGGGAAGCATGGATACAGTTTACCCCCTGGGAAGGGCTGGAGGGCCACCCTGACCCCTTAGCAGGTAGCCCATCAGGCTCTCTAGAGCTCCCTCCTGCCCTGTCCCTCCATTCCTCTAATCCTCCTGCTTCCCACCCCTCCGCCTGTCCTTCGAGGTCCCCATCAACTCTGCACCCACAGGAGCCCGCTTCTCACTGTCTCACTCACCCGTGCCCCCCGGGAGGATGACCCTCTGTGGGCCCGGAGATGGCCAGGGATGAAGTCGTCCAGGCTCAGCCCAGCGGGGAGGCTGCAAGGCGGGGCCTGCATGCTTGGGTCAAGGTTGGAGGGTTCCGGGTGTGCCAGCTGCTCCTCTGTGCGTCCTCTGCAGGGAAGGAAGGAAGAAGGGAATGACCAGCTGGGTTCAGGCCACCTGTGCCCTCTGGGCTCAACCTTGGGGTCGGGGAGGAGAGGACAGCTGTGGGAGGGGGTCAGGCCAGCTGGGTGGGAGCTCAGGGACCCAGGAAACAGGCTTCTGCGGGCACCGGCCTGCAGGCTGCCCGTGCTGGCTCCCAGAGGCACAATGGGCTGCTTGTTAGGCCGCTGGGCAGGAGCTCCGGGTGGGAGCGGGGGAGGGGGAAGCCAGGCGAGGAGGAGGGGAGGCTGGCCAGGAGTGGGCCTGCTGGACAAAGCCCTGGGCACACGGGCCCGCTGGCCAGCCCCTCTGGGGCTCTCACTGCACAGTGCGGCCTGCTCCCCCAGAGGGAAGGCAGAGGGAACTGGGGCAGCTGGCAGAGGAGGTCCTGGGCATTCAGGACTTTGTTTCAGTTCCCCATGCCTCCTCCAGTCCCTCTGTGAGCATCTGCTTGCCAGCAGGCACCACAAGTTTCTTGGGCTGTGGGAGAGGCCCCAGTGACAGCAAGGACACCCGCCCACAGTCCAACAGGGCCAAGGCGATGGGAGGGGGCGGGGCATTTCCAGGCAGCAGGAACCACTCCTGAGCTCAAAGCAGTATCAGCTCCCTTCTTTGGCCTTCTTCCCTGGGACTGATGCCTCAGAGGGCTCAGGGTGCCAGCGAGGGGTGGGATGGAAAGCAAAGCGGTGCACAGCAACAACGTTGGACTTGCTCTTGGAGACGTGGTGCTGAGTGCCCCCCACTCCTACAGTCCCACTTTCTTTTACACCTCCAGGCTGGTTTTGTTTTTTAAGATTTGTTTTTCAATTAATCTCTTCACCCCCAACTGGGGCTTACACTCACAACCCCAAGATCAAGAGTTGCACATGCTACCAGCTGAGCCAGCCAGGTGCTCCTATCATCTAGGTGGCTTTTTGAACAGAGTGTCTTCCTGGCAGAGGGTCTGGCTGGCCAGCCTGGTCCTTCTGCCCCACGCAAAAGTTACCCCAGGCACCAGGATATGGAGGTGGTCAGGCTGTCCAACAGGGCTTTTCTACCCTGTGCAGAGCATGAGCCTCCTTACCTGTGCAGTTGGACTGGACCTAGAGCTGAGCCAACCTCCACTGCTGGGGCTGGACCTATTCTGGTGTCTGTGTTTGAGGTTAGGCTTGTGTGTGTCTGTGGGGTTTGGGGACTCACGAGAAAGCCCAGGGGGCCCAGTGAGGTGCTATGTTTTTGTGTGGTGGGAGTGCAGTGCTGTGAATGTGACTTGTGGGAGATACCATAGGGCTGGGAGGTATGTGAGCAGCATGGAAGCTGTGGGTAGGGAGGGGTGTCAGCTGAATGGTAGTTGGGGGTGGGTGGGTATGCAGTGGGGGTTCATAGGGGAAGCACAAGAGCTATGGACACCAGAGGGGGTGAAGGTACAACAGAGGGCTGTGATTACTCCTGTACCAGTTCCTGCTCAGGCCACAAGGGCTGGAGGGTACAGACAAGGCTGGTGGCAGGTCCCTGTCTCTGTTCTGAGTGGGGATTTCGCCTGACATTTGCAAAGACCCACTGGGGACATAGCTATTCCATGCCCATCCCTGGCTGTGGGGGGAGTGAGGGCTGAGGCTGGAGGAGGGGCAGCTCACCAGCTGGATCCAATTAGGACTCTTACCAAAAGCAAAACATGCAGACACACCCCAGTTCCGGCTGTGCTCCCTCCCCTTGAGAGGGAAATTGAGGCAGGGGAGAGCAGGAGATCCAGAGGCCCGGGGCAGGCTGATTCCTAGCAGCCACCCCTCCCTTCCCAGCTGACTGCTTGTAGCCAAGTTGCGAGGTCAGCATCAGCAGTCCCAGCCATCAGCTGACCCCAGCCTCCTTCCCTCCTCCGGTCCCACCCAGTTCTGCTCAAGAGAACTGCCCCCCCCCTAGCAGGATGGGTAGGACAGGAGATCCCCCAACACCACTCAACTTTTCAGGGGTTGCTGATCCTTGGTGGTCTAGCTTGCCCTCTCCCACACTGTTGCCTGCGGCAGGCACCCCCCAGAGACAGGGGTGCGTGGGCAAGAGCGGGCTAACTTTTGCTCTCAGTGGCGGAGCCAGGAGAAACTAAAAGCGACTTCTGATAGGGAGACGGGGTCCCAGAGGCATTGGTCCCGCACCCGCAGAGGACAGACAGAGAGGGTGCCAGGAAATTCCTGGGGTCCTCCCATAATTCTGGCAGTCCTTCACCCGAAGGGCTGAAGCTGTGAGGTAGCTCCGCCGCTCGTAGTGGGCAGACTCCTTTCCACCTCCAAGGATGGCCCTGCCCTTGGGGGCTTGGCCCTAGGAGCTTTAGCAGGTATTTTCCAGCCGCAAGTCCACGTGGGCAAGGACAGGATTTCTCGAGTTTTGCCTTTTCCAGATTGAGAGGGGACTCCCACCTCTTTCCCCCCCAGAGCTGCGGACGGGACCCCCCGGGGGAGGAGCGCGCGCCCTCCCCGCCTCCTCTCCGCCCCCTCCCCTTCCGGCGCTTACCTTCCCCGGCGAGCAGGTGGCGCGGGCCGAGCACGCCCGGGAGGGCAGGAGCATCTCCGGCCGGCCCCCGCCTGCTGCGGCCGCGGCGGGCCCTCGAGGAGGGCGGGCGGGGAGAAGTCCGGGCCGTGCCGCCCGCCCTCGTGACCGGGTCAGGACGGGCTCCGCGAGGCAGGGCGCCGGAGGAGGACGGGGGGGTCGCCGGGCCCGAGGGCGCGCGGGGCGGGCGGGGGCGAGGGGCGCGCGGGCGGCGCAGCTCGCCTCCCTCCAGTCTGCGCCGCGGGGCCGGCGGGGCGTGCGAGTGCCCTGCGTCGGGGTGCGACGGGGGACGAGGTGGCCCCTGCCGAGGGGGCCGGGCCGGCCGCGGGCGGCGCCGGGAGGGGCCGCCGAGGGTCCCCGGGGAGCCCGCTCCGGTTTCCCAGCTGCCTGCCCGGGCCCCCACCGCAGGGCTGGCGTCGGCCGGGGGGGCGGGGGGGCGAGCGCCACTCAGAGTTTCCAGCGACATTTCCAGCGTGTGGGAAGGGAGCCCTGCACGGCGGAGCCAGGACAGAGGGCAGGGATGATTAAAGATCCCGGGGCAAGCCCGCGGCTGATACCGCGCCGGCAGCTCGGAGACAGGCCCGAGATGCAGACAGGCTGGGGCCGGGATAAGGGCGCCCCGACAAGTGGAGTGGCTCAGCGGACCGAGTTAAGGCCCCGCCGCCTCCTTCCCCTCTTGGGGGAGATTTTGTGCTTTCGTAAGCGCGCGTCCGGGCGTGTGCAAACAAACACACGCACGCAGACGCGCGCGCGCCAGCACATGGGCGGATGCTCACACACGTGCAAGCGCCGCTGAGGGTAGCCTGGGGGAGGAAATCAGCCGTAGGGAGCGGCCCCCTGGGCGTGCCGCGCCCCTGAAGAGGATGAGGGCGGGGTCCCTTTGGCGGGGATGGGGTTACCAGGGTCTTGGTGTTCCCATACACCGTATTTGTTTTGATCTTGCTGCTTTTCCGCTGTTCCCACTGCTCGGACACCAGTCCCAAGAGCCTGCGCCCATTGGCTCCCAAGCCCTCTGGCCCATCTTTCCATCCCCCCCAAGCCTCTGCGTCGGGCGCGGAGCATGGTATAGAATGCCAAGATGCTTCATGAATGTTCACAGCTAATGGGAAAACTGGAGGGCTGCTTCACCCATGGCTTGCCTCTGGGACCCAAGCCCCAAACCAACCAAAATAACAAGTAGTTATTGGGCAATTTTAGATCTATTTTGCGAGGGATCAATGATAATTTATGAAAATATGAAAACATTTATTGCATGTCTACTGGGTGTAAGATTGGTGTCCCAAAGCCACCATGCGCTTAAGGGTGTCTTCCAACCACATCATTCAACTCAGAAGTGGAGAAGGAAGGGAATGAAGAAAAGATGAAAAAAAAAGTTTTTTTTAATCCCATTATTGATGCTGTTAGCTTTATCTTTTCTCAGTTCAGTTAAAAGAGCTATTCCAGTGTGGTGAACCAGCTTGAAACAATACCACATGTGAAGAAGGAAGGAGGCACGTTTAGGTTGTGGAAAAGATTGAGAGAGACAGACATGCTGGCTAGCTTCCAGTGTCTACAGGGTAGACATGTGGAAACGGCCTGGCTGCACTAACAGAGGTGGGACCCTTGGGTGCATACTTGGAAGCTGATCCAAAGTTTCCAAGGAAAAACTTCTAGAATGATTACAGGGGTTCCAAAGCCTACTGATCATTGGGTATCTGTCTAAAAGCAGTGACTGCTCTGAGCAAGGAGCTGGACAAGGTCACCGTTAAGGCCCCTTCCAAGAATCTATGATTATCCAGGAGAGCTGAGGGATGGGGTGCGATGGGTAGCCCTGGCCCACAGAATGCAGCTGCAGAAAGGAGTGTAGGCATTCTGGGACTTCTTGAGGACAGGCAGCAGTGCATTGTCCTACCCCTAAAGCTTGGATACTTACCTACCCACCCTCCGCACCATCCTCTTCCCTCCCTCAGAGATAAAATATATGCCCCTTTCCCCTGTCACCAATTTTTTCCCACCTGTCAGGATCCTTTCGACTAAGAAGGGCCACATCTCTTTCATGTTCTTCCTTGTTCTCCAAAGATGGTGAAGCTGAAGATCTTCCAATTCCAGGAATCCTGGCCATACCCTCTCTCACCAGCAGCGAGCGTCTCTTATTCTCTAGGGCTCTGACCTGGACTCCAAGATAAATATTTAATGTAGATGGTGCAGCTGAGCTGACAAAGGTCCTCACTTCCTGTTTCTCACAAAAGGAGGTAGCAGCCAGGGGCAAGGAGCTGGGGACTGGCTACCAGTTTCATCTCTATGGGAATAGGGAGTCCGGTAAACAGCTTTGTGGGGGGAGGCAGGGTAGGTCCCACACTGGAGACCTGAGCCTTTCTCCTGAGCTGCTCTGACTTCTGCCTACTTAGGCCCAGGCTCTGCTGGGCTTATCACCTCTCTCAGGTCAGAACCTGCTCTGCCCGGGTACCAGTGGAAATCACTCTCCTCTGAGTCTTGAGCCGTGTGCTTGGACCAAGGAAGAGCTACAACAAGATCCCTGCGTAATATTCCCTCGTTGCCATTGGGCCTCATAGCAAAGAGGATGAGAGATTGGTGGGAGCATAGAGCATAAGGAATCTTGACTGATTGCTCCTTTTCTGCACATATTTAGGGAGAAGAATCCCTCCTCTGAAAAGTGGAAGATTAAAGGAGGGGTGGGGAGGGCGCCTGGGTGGCTCAGTTGGTTGAGCATCTGCCTTTGGCTCAGTTCATGATCCCAGGGTCCTACTCAGCAGGGAGTCTGCTTCTCCCTCTCCCTATGCCCTTCCTCCCCATTTGTGGTCTTTCTTTCAAATAAATAAAAGTCCTAAAAATAAAAAAGTAAAGGGCGGGGGTGAGGAGTAGCAAAGTCCAGAGATGTAGCCAAGAAACAGGTATCTGATCTCTCATCTCCTCCCTCCAGCCTCAGTTCTACTTGCTGATGGCCTAACCCTGAAGACAGCTGGCACGGTTTAGGGAGAGGCTGTCCGAGGTGACCTGGCTGTTGTCAACAACAAAGAGATTCTTTTCATCCCAATGCATTATCTCCTCTGGTGACTCCCTTATCTAACAGGGACGTCCCTCCCTGTGACTCTTCCCCCATCTCTGGCAGTGCCTCCTGTCAGGGGGCTGCCTCTGCCTTCTCAGAGTCACCTGAGCCATAGTAAACACAGTTACATAACTGCTCTGTTTTTCCTAGCTATCTGATCCTGGTCAGCCGTATGCGCCACCCCCCACCCCGCTCCTCAAGCCTGGCACCTTTTGTTCCGGGAATTATCCCCTGGTGGCACCCAAGTCAACAGAGATCTGTCCATGCCCACCACCCTAAGGAATGATTAGTCAAGAGACTCCCAAGAGATGTGACTCTTCACACAGAGCAGGAGAAGAAGCCTGTGGCTGTTCATACAGGAATACAGGTCACTCTGAAAACCAACCTCTGTCACCAAGAAAAAGGATGAATTGAAGAAGCCCTTAAATAGCTTTTTACTGTAAGTGAGCAGAGAATTCAGTTTTATTCCTCAAGTGGGAAAAGGAAGCCAGGGAGCCCAGAAGACATACACCTGGAACGCTCATTTCTGGAGAAGTATTTATCTAGTCCTAAGAGTCCGGTATTTGAATGTCACACTCTGAGATCTGCCCTGAGCAGTTAAGTGGCTTTCTGGCCCTGTGCCTCAGTCCTCCCACATTAGGCAAAGGAAGGGCATCTGATTCCTTCTCTTCTTCACAGAGATGAACTCTGGCATATTCTTTAGTTAGGCTTTGAGCAGGTTATTTGTGCTCTCAGAAGAGTGTTCTCTTCCTGCCAGGGGAACTGAGCGAGCAGACCATAATGGAGTGAAAAAATACCCACCACAGGTCAGATATGGTCAGCGCTGGGGCCTGGCGGCCAGGGTGCATGAGTGGACCCTCATGGGCGTGGAGGAGGAGGCTCTCAGGCCTGCCTTGCACACGGCTCTCCATAGCACACACATGATGTAACAGGCATCATATATGCAGGGTTCTCGGAGTCAGTCACATCCCAACCCCAGAGGCTGCAACAGAACTCAATCTTTTGTCCAATTGTCTATGCTGTCTTCAAGGAAGCCTTTACACTGACATCACGCCAGCGACTGTTCTCTCTCCTTTTATAGATGAGCAAACAAGCATCATGTGCACATGGGGTGTCTTTGAGAAGAGCTGAGCTGGACCTCTTTTAGTTCTCAGAAAAGAAAGAAAGAGCAAGTAGCTGTCAGCCCCTTTAGAAAGTAGATTTTATGAGGGAAGGATAAATAAGTGATGACCTCAGAGGGAAAACCCAGCCAAGTTAATTCAGCCACAAAGACGGGCACACAGAGCAGGGGCTGGAAAACTAGGTCTGCATCAACCTTCTTCCCTAGCACAGGTAAACAGATAAGATAAGAGGGCTGATTTGTCGATCAGAGCACGACTTCACGGTGTCTACTGGCCTCCAAACAAAGAATAACCTTGTCTTCCCCTCCTTGAGTTCTATGATGAAACTTCTCCTAAACTGTATCAACATTAAAAAGATTGTCTAATTTGCCATTAAGTTACTAATCTACTGGGTCAAAATTAATTCTTTCTAAAACCTGCATGTCACAATAGAAAACCCAGGAAGACCATATAATTACATACAGCAGGCAAGAAGGTAGAGATTGAATCTACACGTAATGGGAGGTAAATATGAGTTTGCACTTTAGTTCTTAATTTCCAGGATTTTAAATAACTTTTTTCACAGTTCTGGAAATAAGGGCAAACATTGCCTCATTTTACTGATGGTTTAGCTGAGGTATAAGGACATTGCCAAGTCAGGACACTATTTGGATAACAAAGATCCCAAAATGCATACCCAGCTTATTTGAAATTAGGAAGCTGGGCTTGTATTCTGGCCTGTAAATTGCTCTGTGGCCCTTGCTGTGGCTATACTTGCAGTGAAATTACCTTACTCAGGCCTGGCAAGGCCTGGATTTAAGAGGCCTGATGTCTGGCCTCTTCTGCCAGAACTGATAAAATCCTCTGATATATTTGTCCTAAGGACCCTGGGTGCTTTCTCTCCTCTCAATCCTCTACTTATTTTACCTTGTGAATCCACAGCACCTCATGCTATTTTTACTTTGGGGAGGAATCAAAAGGCTGGTCTTATACTTCCTTTTCTTGTCAGTCCAGCCCCATAGTCCATGCCTCTCTGGCTCCTGTGACTTTTCCCAAGATAGAACTCATGCCTATTATTAGGATCATCTGCAATTACTAAGTTACTATAATAAAAATTATTTTTATCTTTTGTAAGATAGATAAAAACTAAAGAAGAAAGACATTCCATTCTTTCTTCCTTTCCTACAAGTAGTGGCCTCTGCCAGAAAAGCCACAGGAGGAGCTGGGACTGGAGCATGAGTTAGTGGTAGGCAGAGTGCCGGGGGAAGAGGGTGGGGCAAGGCAGTAGATTCTGAGTGGGAGAGGCAACACTGCAGTCACCAGAGCCTATTTAAAACTCAAGAAAGGGCTGAAGAGGTAAGGGAAAGAAGAGGTCTTTTTTATTGTGAGGAGATTCCTTTATCAGAGACCAGACATCAAACACCAGACTTTCCTTTGATTTATGGAATTATTAAACGGGTAAGAGCCAAATATAAGTGCCTCTACCAGGAAATAAAGGAAATAAAGACACAGGAAGCCAATAAGGTTATCATTTAATTTTAACAGTGTTTTTTTTTTTTAAGATGACTTCCAATTTACAATAAGAAAGTTTTAACAAATTAATTTCTTGATCACAAAAAAGACTTGTTAATTTCTGCCAGTAAATAACATTTCCACCATTTTCTTTCACATAACCAAAAGCAAGATAAAGCAAATAATCTCTCAGCATAGGCAAATGATCCATCATTCAGAAAGGCCTTTTAAAAAATGACATTACCAGCTAATTTATGTCTGACCACCTCATTTAGGAAGCAAAACTGGGATGCTTTCTTGGAAAATGCCTGCTAACATTTCCATTGGGAAAAATACTATTGGTCACAGTGCGCTGAGAAAGGAAAAGTAAGGCATTCATGATGACATCTTCAAAAAGGTTCTCTGACACAAAAAAACTATCTTTATTGCCGCAAATCAAAATCTATGGTAGGCTTCCTCCCTATTACATGCACTTTCAGTTTAACATGCAAAAAAACCCCCACAAAATGTTATTTGGAAACAGCTATGTTAAGGAAGTGAACGGGATCGGGGCAAGAACTTACAGGAAGGCCGTGTGCATGGCCCTACTTTAGAGTTGCTCAGAGGGATGGTCCACATTCATTGTCCTTGCTTCTTGATCTTAAGCCACCTTGACTTGTCATGAGGGTGTAGAAGAGGGGAAGATGCATAACCCTGTCCCAGACAAAGGTGTTATTTAGCAAGTCTTGCCAAGGTTGCTGGGGCGTGAGGCCAAGGCCTCCCGGGAGGGAATATCCTCGCCAGTATCATCTTTACCTTTGTGACTGCATAGATGAAGGCAGCTAAGCCTGGCCCCATTCACTTTGGCTGGCTAGACATAGGCAGGGCAGGTGATGAGTCTCAGAGTAACACAGGTTCCCTCTTTCACACTCTGGCAACGGCACAAAGCTCTACTGTTAACACAGTTCTCTGCACAACTCAAGAGTAACAGCCCTGTTTTTCGACTACACAACTTTCTTCCTCTATACACATCTGCTCTTTCTTCTGACTTTCCTATGAGTGTTTGATCACACTACTGCTGAAGAGGAATTGTAGCAACATAGTGCTTTGGAACTACCCTCCAGGTCATTCAGACCCTCCTCTGGCTCTTGATGAGGTCTCCCAGGCTGCCCTCTACTCCCTCTTATAGAGGCTTTGGGAAAGATGTGGACCAGGTGCCAAACAAGATGGTATCCATCACTATAACCACAAATGATTTAGGAAATTGGAACCTCATTCCCAAACTGGGGCTGTGGGTTTACCTTTCCTCTGAAATTGTTTCTGCCTAGGTATAAAAAGCTGAATAATGTCTGAAAAACACTTAGGTTCCACTGTTACTATAACAACTACAATAAATATTGGGGATTCTAGAGTGATGTCTTAACAAGTCTTTATGGGTTCAGAAATAATTTTCAATATAAAAACTGGAGAAAAAACCTGATAATTAATATGAAGAAAAAGTTTATAAATTAGTCAATCTGGGGCAAGTTCTTCCTAAACCATTTTAACTTAGTTAATTCTAAAGAGCTTGAATTTTATATTTATAGATAAAATAGTCAAAAATTCTGGCAATCAGCTACACTATATACATAAAACAGGAGGGTGGAGGGAAGCGATTTTAGCCTTATTCCTTCTGAGAGGCTGGACAGACTCTTTAGTAATGACCATGTAAGCCCAGCTATATATCATGTAAGCATGGTTTATATTATTTTTCTTATGAAGAGCAGCTGCCTCAAACTTTGTATTTTAAAATTACTGAGAAGAGGATATATGGGACAATGACAAAGCCGAAAGGCCCCAAAGTTATCCGATTTTAAGAAATCCCACCCTTGCTCCTTAATGACATTGAATAATAATATTCTGTTGGCAAAACAAATAAAAGGATTTTTCTTTTCCTATTTTGAACAGTGTCAGGAAGTCATACCTAAGTTATTAGGATAAGTTATTAGGATGTCTGTCTGCTATTGACAAGAACTTGCTTCACTGAATTGCAACTGTTTGTGTAGGAACAGAAAAGACAATGTAAATATAGATAGAAGTATAGGAGAAATACTGATATTCCCAGAGAGTCTGATTCTTCTACCCCTGCACAAGGAGCCAGATCAAGCCCATCGGAGGGCAATTCACAATTTTCACTTTGCAGTTTGCAGGTCAGTATCCAGTCACAAAAGGCCAGTGAAACAGCAATGTCTGTCCTTATTAACCAAGTGTTTGCCTTGAGGTTTTAAAAGAAAACTGAGGCTGCTTTTGTTTTAGCATGCCATTAAACATACACGCACACACACCCTTGGCTTATTGGGTTGTTTTAGCTCTAAATATTCAGAACACAGAGATTTAAAAAGGATGTATATTTTAAGCTTGTGTTAGATGAGTTTTTACATTTTTATTAAAAAAAAAAGTCATCTGATCAGTTTGAAATTTCCTATGATGCAGATGTAAAAAAAAGTCAGAAAAACTGGTCCTTGGGAAGCATCAGTTTTTAAATGATATTTCAGTAAAATATACAAAAACTTATTATATTTCAGTAAAATAGACATGTCCTCCAACATGTCTAGGGAACGGATGTAAGAAGTGGGTTTTTTCCCTCCTAGATGAGAGGAATTGAAGAAAATAAGGTCTCTATGGATCTTAAAGTAGAGAACAAGAGAAAAGTATTTTTAGTATCTTTAAAACATGTGGGGGTAAGATTTAATAAAATAGAAGAGGCTTTGAAAATGGAGATACAGCAGAGCTCTGACAGCAGTTAAAGTGTTTGAAAT
Organism: Canis lupus dingo; assembly: GCF_003254725.2. Classification (NCBI taxonomy): domain Eukaryota; kingdom Metazoa; phylum Chordata; class Mammalia; order Carnivora; family Canidae; genus Canis; species Canis lupus. Next base: position 34,788,726 of record NC_064267.1, read on the forward strand.
GATGGCCTAAGGGAAACCCAGAACAGGTAACCAGCCATCTTGGGAGCTACTGTTTAGATTAAAATATTTGAAAACATATTAAATACCCTCCAATGTAAGGGATGCCTGAGTGGCTCAGTGGCTGAGCGTCTGCCTTTGGCTCAGGGTGTGATCTTGGAGTCCCAGGATCGAGTCCTACATCAGGCTCCCTGCATGGAGCCTGCTTCTCCTTCTGCCTATCTCTGCTTCTCTCTCTGTGTCTCTCATGAATAAATAAATAAAATCTTTGAAAACAAACAAACCCTCCAATGAAGCCTAAAGTGAAGAAAAAGTACTGTTATCAGTCTTTATTACTATCACTTTATCACAGTCTGTTACCACTATCTATAGATATCACTATCCATAGATGTAATCTATAGATATCTAGATAGTGATAGACCTATCATAATCTATCTGGTAGGTAGATAGATCCTCAAGGCTCAGGCCTTCTAAACCCATCTTGAGTCATAGGTGCAAATACAGATGAAAGTATAGATTGTTGGTCTTACTTTCAGAAGCTACCTGTATCACACAGACACACATTTATACGCAATTTTCTAAACTGTTGAAACACACACCCCAACTTTCTACAGAACTAAGAAATATCTTTGCCTTTAGAACTCAACAGAATTTGAATTTTCAAACCTAACTTCCTTGTCACTTTGTTATAAACTCACTCTTACTTTCTTGAATCATCACTTCCTATCTTTCTGGCTGATCCCTTAACAGCTAACAGGGTACCTGTAAAATACATCCCTTTTTTTTTTTTTTTCCTCCTTGGAGTATAGTTGACACATGTTACATTTCAGATATACAAGTTAAGTAATATGACAAGATAATACATTATGCTATGTTTACCCCAAGTGTAGCTACCATTTTGGCCTGTTACATTGTTATTATGGTATCATTGACTGTACTCCTTATCCTGTGCCTTTGTTCCCATGACTTATTTACTTCATAACTGGAGGCCTGTATCTCCCTCTTGCCTTCACCCATTCTGCCCATCCCTCACTCCCCTCCCTCCTGCTGGCAACCCTCAGTTTGTTCTCTGTATTTACAGGTCTTTTGCCAGGCCTGTCAAGAAGACTTGCTTTACTGTATAAGTTGTTTTTGAGAAGATATGAAGACATTCCTAAATAACTATCCTTTTTACTAGAACAGTATTTTTTTGCTTGTAGAGATTTTCAATAACTATTTCATTGTACTTGCCTGCTGATTGAAGCCCTTAAAAGTGGTTTCTACCTGCAGGTTATGTATGTATAACAGCCTCAGCTAGGAGAAAAGGAGAAAGGGATGGGGACTCCCATCCATCAAATCTGTCATGTGGACTGACCTTCATATTAGGTGAGATTTCCAAAACAGTGGTCCTTTCTATAGTGGGACTGGGGGAGGGAGGAGCATGAGGCTATTCAGGTGATGAATTCCCTCTTTGAGTATAAATAAATGATGATCGGTAAAAGATAACTACTCATGGCTTTAGCTCCCTCCTTTCACAGGTTTTACTCATAAGCCAGTAAGAGGTCTTCTATCTCCTTCCTCCATCTCCTTCCTATCTTTTTATTATTGACAGAGCAATACATGTCACCAGATTCCAAGCCCTAAAATGCTTTGATCTCTGTCATAAATTGGGAACTGATAGCAAAAGGTATAGGAAAACAGAGATAGATGGGCTAAATCCTCATTATTTTAGTGAAATGGTGTGGATTTTTTGTTTTGTTTTTTGTTTTTGTTTTTGTTTTTTGAGAAAGGTTTCTGGTGTCCTTAAAGCTTACAACATTAAGTATTACTGTCTGAGATACTTGCTTCAATGCTGGACTCCTACATCCCAAATGATATTAAGAATTTTGTTAATAATCACTTTGGTGTAGTATTGCCCAGACATGCACATTCACTGCAAAGCTGACCAGTGAGTATTATGACATGGCACTTGTCACCAGACTAAACCAAAAATGGGAGCCCAAGGATCACCAAAATTTCTTTGCCTCACTGGTTGTTACTTGAAAAAGTAAGAGAAGGCTATTCAAACACTGTGTCTGAATACTTTTTGTATTCCAAAATATGCTAATGGAGACTGACATACAGTTCAACCTAATGAGTGTTTAAAGATGGAGAAACATCCCAGTAATTACAGAAAATAGGAAATACAGAAAATAGGAAATCCTCATCATCCAATGCCCTTTAGAAAGACTTCGAATTCATAAGGGGATCAAGAGGATCATTCTACTCTAATCAGTTTTGAAACGCTGACATAGAAAAATAGAAGGACAATGGGGAGAACAGATACAACAGCTGATGCAATTGCACAGAAGGACATAAATACCTCTTACTGTCAAAAGTTCTACAGAGGGCATTTATAAAATATTTAGATACGTAGCTTCCTTTGCAGTTGGGTAAATCACCTGGGCTTCAAAAATCAAAGCAAAAGGATTTGGGAACAGTTAAGAAACCTCCCAAGTTCTAAGGGAAGTTTAAACCAATTATGCCCACGGTTGGAAGAAGAAATTTTGAGTAATTTTAAGAAAATCCCTCATTGCTTTTTATTTTGTTTTACTAGAACATATTAAAAGAACTGAGAGTCCAAAAGAAAGTAGGTTATATGGAAAACATTCTCCTTGGCCTTCAAATCACTGGATTTGGGTTATTCACTTAGAAGTTCTACTCTAATCAAGTTTTCCATAAGAAGAGAAGTTTTAGCCACTGAAATCTGAACAATCTTTTCAATGGCACCCCATAGAAAGGGAAAAGAAAAACACCTTCTTGTGTTTGAAAAAGTCTTATTAGTCTGAAATGAAAGATATCACCTTCCAAAAGAACAAGAGAAAAGGCTGGCTAGTTCAAGTCAGAAACCCAGGGTGGAGGTTTCCAAGGCCCTTTTATTAGGGGAAGGTCCCCTTTGTAGCACAAGACTTCACATATGTATCAGACAATCAGATCAGTTCCTAAAAATTAGGGGGAAAAAAGGAAAACATGTATTTTTTATATATATATTAAACATAAATTAAAAACAATTTATAAAATGGTCACCTTTCTTACAGCATAAATGCAGAGTGAACTATGAATGCACCTCCAGGTTTAAGTTGTTAAAGTTGTTTTGTTTTGTTTTCCAATAATAAATTAATAAAATTCGTTCTTAGGTTTTGGATCCACCTGTGCCACAGCAGGGCTCTGTGTCATTATTGGCTCTTCTCCCCCTATCACTCCTATGCGCAGCATTGGGTTGTGCAGCAGCCACCAATTTCACTGGCCCATCAGGGTACTGGCTGTCTTTTCGGGGTGGCATCCGTTCGTTAATTCGGTCCAGGCCTCGGGCTTCTTCAAAACTCCGGATCCTGTGCTGAAGCGAAAACCCTCTGATGGCTACAGAAAAACAGGAAAGGGAGGAGCTTGATTAGACAACAAAGCAACAAGCTTAAAGTTTTTTTAGCATACAGCAACCTCGTAGAGAAAACCAAAGAAGGGTTGGAGCACATGTCTGGTGAAAGTAATATGCAAGACTTGATTTGAATCAGCCTCATCTGAAGCTACTGCTTCCCTAAGGCTGATAAGGCCATCGAAACTGAGAAAGTTAATTTTCACAGAAGCTCAATACAATTAATCATGGTCTAAGTATACCTGACAAATGGCTAAGTTCATTCTTAACCTCAATACATTTGAGAAAGAGTTTCTTATGGGCCTGAAATATGCTTAATGTAAGAGAAGAGACAACACTAGAATAATAGAACAAGTTCAACAGAGTAGTTGACTTTAGCACAAACACCATATTGACCACAAAAAAAGTAAAAAAAAGAGCTCATCTTTTTGTTTAGAAGGACAGCTTTTTCTCTTGCACAACCAGGGGCTGAATATAAGTTAAAAGGCATCTAAAAAAGAGCTTCTGGATATCTTCCTTCTAGTTGAACTTTTGTATCACCAAGGAAAGGCATTCCTATTTTGAACCCACCTTACTTAACAAAACAATGAAATTAATAACACAAGTTTATCAATCCCAATGATTTCCATTATTGGATTCATAGATGATCTGTTACTTGAAATTTGTTTTCATAGAAACAGATAATTTAGCCTAACTGCCTTAGGGCAACCTCAGAAATGAATCAAACTAAATCCTTGTCCAATTGTGTCTCTGCTCTGGATATCCCTCAGAATCATTAGATAAAGAGGCTGACCTGTTTGAGTCTCTAGTGATCACACAGAAGTCACTTCTCTATGGAAGGGCTACAGGATTAAACTACCTGATTCCTCATGACCAGTTGCTTAAGCTTCAGCCATTGCATTAAAACTGATAGAGCCCAGAGAGGCCTTTAGCTGTGGAGAGGGTAATTTAAATTAACATAAATACAGGACATAAAGGAAACACTTTGTGAGCATGCCTAGAAATATTTATTCCTTTTCTCACTGTTACATTTCTGGTGATGCAATAATAGAAGATTTCAGATGTTGACAAAGCTCTTAAAACTAGTAGACAGACACATGATCACATCTATCATAGGAATATGGCCATACCTTCCCGGGCCTCTACCGCTTCTACTGTGGCTGTAAGAGGCAGGAGCAGTGGCATGCAAAAATGAAGACAGAAAAAGAGTGAGTAAACCAACAGCATTGCTGCCAGCACAGACATCCCAGGCTCCCACCTCAGCCTATTCCCATCCATAATAAAAGTCAACTAGTTAGAGAAGTGAGGATTACTACAAAAAACTAAATTGGGGAGAAAATGTGAAATGGGGAGAGTTCTGATACTTTTTAACATTTCAGGTGGCATGGGAACTTTTTTAGCTAATAGCATCTATAGCTAAGACAACAGGTCAGTCAAGCTGACTATAAGAAACCAAGAGTTATGTTGCTTTCCTCATTTTTAAATAGCCAGCTGCTAATTTACATCTTGACGTTCACATATCAAAATAAGTTGAGTCAAGTAATTTAATATTACAACTGTTCTTTAGTTTCTAACAGCTCAGATGGTATTCAATGAGCTGTTGCTGGGTCCTATTCAAAATGGTCATTTAAGACTACTTCTTACTGCTCTTAAGCAATTTATGTAGGGTAGGGTCCAACTGTCCTTTTTAATTACCTAATAAAAAGAGAATGGCCTTTGAATAACAGACTAGCATTTGGAAGGAGAGAAAAATGGGTTATAAGTAAGTGGTTATTTCTTGTCCAGGGGTAGAATACTAAACTGGCAAAGACATAAAACTACTCAATACCGGATACAAATTCATGTACCATTTGGGATTAGAGATCTAGCAGAAGGTGACATTTCCAACCCATACATGGCTTCCATTCACTGTGCAGAAGAGTGGGTCAATTACTAAGAGAGCCTTCTCCTTCAGTGATGGGAAAGGAAGCAATTTAAAAATTAGTGCCAGGAGGTAAACTTCCTTGCATCATCTTTTTAAAACAGTAAAAACCCTAGTATATGAAAAGGTTACAGGTTGTAGCAAGAAAGATCCTATTAGAGGAACCCTCTCAGTTCCTTCAGTAACAAATTTTTACAAGAAGTCAGGGAAAAATAATGAGCAGTATAGCTTGCTGTTTCTGAGGTTTTATATAACAACAAGAGAGGAGAAACTGGGAGGACTGACAATTAACCTCCTGTCACAATGTGAAAAATGGAAACTTGGAATCAACTTATCAAGTGCTTGAATTTGTCCACCGTATGTGGGCCTGTGGTAAAGCAATGTCACACGCTTCCTAATCTCCTGGAATAGAACAAATAAACTTTTACAAGAAAATGATAGTGCCTTCAAGCAGTACATCACTGCTGCTACTGCTACAAAGTGGAAGAACAAAGCACAGCCTGAAATTGTATACAGGTTGTTGGTCTAATTAGAGTTTAAAAGCTATGTGGTAAAATGTGTACTAGTATTACACTGTTTTGAGTCCTTCTAGAATTACTTTTTGCACGGAGTTTTAAGATACTAGCCTGCATTAAGGGGCATTATAAGAAACAGTCACAAAAAAACCTGAGAAACTGGTTTATTTATATTTAATTTATATATATTTATTATATTTCTTTACTGAAATATAATTCACATACCATAAAATTCACTTGTTTAAAGTGTACAGTTCAATGATTTAATATATTTAGAGTTGTATAACCATCACCACAATCTATGGTTAAAACATTTTCATCACCCCAAATATCCCTTCCCCTTAATCCTTGAGCCAACCAATAATCAACTTTCTGTCTCTGCACATTTGCCTGCTCTGGACATTTCACATAAATGCAATTGCACAGAGGGTGATTTTGGTGACTGGCTTCTTTCACTTAGCGTAATGATGGGAAAATGACAATGTTTTTAAGGTTTAGTCATGTTGAAGCATGTACCAGTAATTCCTTCCTTTTTATGACTGAACAGTATGCTGTTGTGTGAATAGCCACCTTATTAGGTGATGGACATCTGGGCCATTTCCACCTACTGGCTCTAATGAAAAATGCTGCTGTGAACAAGTCTTTGTGTGGATACATTTTCATTTTGGGGGGTATACAACTACAAGTGGAACGGTTGGTCATAAGGTTAACTGATGTTTACTGATCTAAGGAACTGCCAGATTGGTTTCCAAAATACTTCACCATTTCACATTTCTACCAGCAGGGTACCAGAAGGTCTCAATTTCTCTACATTCTCACCAACACCTGTTACTATCTGTCTTTGTGATCACAGCCATCCTGGGTGTGGTATGTAGTGGTATCTCATTGTTGTTTGGATGTGTTTCCTTAATATCTAATGATGTTGAGCAACTTTTCCCATGCTTGTTGGCTAGTTGCATGTCTTTGGAAAAATGTCTATTCAACTTTTTTTACTCATTTTTTAATTGGGTTGTCTTTTTATTATTCAATTATAAGAGTTCTTTTCTGTTTTCTAGATATCAGTCCCTTATCAAATGTATGATTTGTAAATATTTCCACCGATTCTATGGGTTGTCTTTTCACTTTCTTTTTTAAAAGACTTTTTTGTGAGAGACACAGAGAGAGGCAGAGACATCAGCAGAGGGAAAAGCAGGCTCCCTGCAGGGAGTCTAATGCAGAACTCGATCCCAGGGCCCTGGGATCACGCCATGAGCCAAAGGCAGATGCTCAATCACTAAGCCAACCAGGCGTCCTGTCTTTTCACTTTCTTGATGATGGTTTCATTTGTAGCACAAATGTTAATTTTGATGTAGTCCAATTTATCACCCACTTGTTTCTTATTTTACGGTCTTTGTGAATCTCATTCAGTTCTTGGCACTCCTCTTTATTTCGGTACTAGGAAGCTTGGGAGTAAAATCTGTGACTATCTATTGGCTTTTTGTTTGTTTGTTTTCCTTTGTGCTCTAATTCCAAGCATATTTATTTTACTTCACTGTGTTATATGTACACTGTAACTTACTCAAATCCCTCTTGGAACAAGCTAAGACATAAATGAATGAATCCCATAAGGCCATATGGGATATTGTTGGTTGAAAGCTCTCCAAGTAGAGTTACCAGAACAATAAAAGGTCTTTTTTAGCTAATGCTCCAGTTTGCCAATGAACCTGTAAAACTGAGTGATGGGAAAACGACAAAATAAATTCAGTTTCTGTCAATCAATGAGACATAAGAAGCTCTAAAAAGCTGGCTCCAACTTTAGTTTTGTTCTTAATGCATTCCTGAAGACATCTATCAATTTCAAAAGTATCAATAAAAATGCTATTTTTATTAAAACACTCATATTCCAATTAGGAATGAAGAGAAACTATATACTTGGGACTGAGAACAAAAGGCAGACCAAAGATTATAAACAAATCTCCAAATAGCACATTTATACAATTCTCTTCATTATTCATCCCAGATTTGGTCTTTCAAGGTGCAGATTAAAACAACAACTTTGTGGATCAGCAAGTTTCTAAAATTTTTCAAGTAAGGATATAGACATTCCCTTTTTCCTTATCCATGGTGTTTCCTACTAATTCCAACCTGCCTCGTCAGAAGTACTCTCAGAGTAGCTCCCATGACTAACTACCAAACAAAGTAATGGAAGTATTTTGTTTATAAGAAACTGCACATTTGTTTGAGAGAAAAAATTTCAACCTGAAGTAGTTTACTGATCCTTTCTATGAAACTAAAGAAATTAAGAAAATAGTTATGTACTTCCAAGGAGAAAATGTTCATTCCTCCTTCCAAATAGTTGAACTCTAATATTCCAGTATTTAATTTGAAAGAGAAGGAGCAATTCAATCCTATAAAAGGAAAGGGGAAAAAGGGGCTTGTTCCTATTAATATCAGTGGATTTTCCACAAAAAGCAAAGGATTCCTATAAGTAATGGTATGACAAGGAAAAAAAAAAGACAAACAATGTAATAAAATAAGGGGCCAATAAAAGCAGTGAAAGTCTAGTTTAAGTTGTGAATGCTTCAACTCCAGTTTTTGTGCCTAGAATTAGTTGCCTTGCTTGACCACATCTATGTCTATTCTGACAAACATTGATCTCTTCATTGCAGGGTTCCATAAAGCCCTCTCCTTACAAGTCAGCATCCATAAGCTTTTTAGTACTGACACTGACTGGATAGGTAGGTGACTGTGACACTGGAATAGGATATGGCTGGCAGGCAGAGGCAAACTCCCTCTCTGAGAAATTCTAACACCCCAAAATAAGACATTAAGTGGGGTGTCTACGTGGCTCAGTCAGTTGAGTGTCTAACTCTTGATTTCCACTCGGATCATGATCTCAGTTAGGCATGAGATCGAGCCCCAGATGGGCTCCATGCTCATCAGGGAGTCTGCTTGAGATTCTCTCTCTCCCTTTCCCTCTACCCATCCCCTGGCTCAAGTGCTCTCTCTCTCTTTAAAATAAATAAATCTTAAAAAAAAATACATGAGACATATCATGTGCACCAATATCTATACGTTTTTGTGTATGAATACACTTATGTAGGGATCCCTGGGTGGTGCAGCGGTTTAGCACCTGCCTTTGGCCCAGGGCGCGATCCTGGAGACCCGGGATCGAATCCCACATCGGGCTCCCGGTGCATGGAGCCTGCTTCTCCCTCTGCCTATGTCTCTGCCTCTCTCTCTCTCTCTCTCTGTGACTATCATAAATAAATAAAAAAAAAAATTAAAAAAAAATACACTTATGTAACTACTACCCAGGTAGTGAAATATACAGCATCGCCACTACTCCAGGAGTCCCCTCTGCTTCTTCTGAGTCAATATTCTCCCAACAGAGTGTCATTCTGCTTCTATTACCATTTGGCTAGTTTGCTTATTCTTTCTTTTTCTTTTCCTTTTTTTTTTTTTTAAGATTTTATTTATTTATTTATTCATGAGACACACACACACACACACACACACACACACACACACACACAGAGTCAGAGACACAGGGAGAGGGAGAAGCAGGCTCCATGCAGGGAGCTCAACATGGGACTCAATCCCAGATCTCCAGGATCAGGCCCTGGGCTGAAGGCGGTGCTAAACTGCTGAGCCACCCAGGCTGCCCCCTTTCTTTTTTTGTTTAAAGATTTTATTTATTTGAGACAGAGCAAGAGAGAGTACCAGCAAAAGGAGGGTCAGAGGCAGAGGCAGAGGCAGAGGCAGAGGCAGAAGCAGGCTCCCCACTGAGCAGGGAGCCCGACATGTGGCTCAATCAGGACCCTGGGATCATGACATGAGCTGAAGGCAGATGCTTAACCAATTGAGCCACCCAGGTGCCCCTAGTTTGTCTATTCTTGAACATCCTATAAATTACACAGTCTGTGCCCTTTTGTGCCTAGCTTTTTTAGTTTACCATAACATTTGTGAGATTCAACCATGTTTTTGCATGTATCTATAATTTTTTTCATTGATGTGTAATATTCCATTGTATAAACAGAACACATTTATCTATGCTGCTATTGATGAACATTTAGGTTTTTCCCCATTTGGGGCTATTATGAATAAAGCTATGGTGAACATTCTTATGCAATTCCTTTGGTGGACATATGCACTTATTTCTCCTTGATATACGAGGTCTGGGATTGCTGGGTTTTAGGGTACGATAATGTTTTGCTTTATTGCCCAACAGTTTTCCAAAGTGGTTGAACCAATTTACATGCCCAGCAGCAATGTATATAGTTCTATTCTCCACAAATTCACCAACACTTGGTATTGTTAGAATTTTTTTTTTAAGATTTTATTTATTTACTCATGAGAGACACACAGAGAGAGGCAGAGACACAGGTAGAGGGAGAAACAGGCTCCATGCAGGGAGCCCGACATGGGACTCGATCCTGGGTCTCCAGGATCACACCCTGGACTGAAGGCAGCGCTAAACGGCTGGGTTACCAGGGCTGCCCTAGAATTTTTAATTTTAGCCATTTTGCTGAATATAATGGTATCTCACTGTGGTTTTAATGTCTATTTCCCAGATGAGTAACTATATTAAGCATCTTTTCATATGCTCTCTGGCCATTTTGATACCCTCTTTTGTGAAGCATAAAGTGTAGTTGTATTTTTCTTCTTGAGTTTATAGTTCTTTATAGATTCTGAATTTAAGCCCTTTGTCAGACAGACATATTGCAAAAAATCTTCCCTCGGTTAATGGCTTGCCTTTTCCCTTTCTTAATCATATATTTTTGTGAATAGAAATTCTCAGTTTTAATGAAATTTAATTGATTTTTTTTTCTTTTAAGGTTACTACTTTTTGTGCCCTAAGGACTCTTTATCTACTTCAATACTCTCCATATTTTTTTCTGGGAGTTTTATTGTTTTATCTTTTATGTTTAAGTTATAATTCATTTTGAGTTAATTTTTGTATATAGAGATAAGAGTTAAGATTCACTTTCCCCTCACATGGATATCCAATTGCTCTAATATCATTTATTGAAAGAAGCCCTAATTTTAAATTTTCTGTTGACTGCTGGGTAATGGGAGCACATCTTCCATGAAAGGAGTATTTCTCATACTCACCTGTCTCAATAGTCTGCTTTCCTCCTGAGAGGACACCTAGAGGGAGTGTCCCTGTAGGAGTCAGGCCCTTAAGAGTCAGCACACTCTCACTCTCTTCCCTGCAAAGGAAGGTGAAAGCCCTACATTAATGCCAGGATGTCTACCACTCAGCAGTTCAAAGATACTAGAAGGGAAGTTAAGATGCACAGAGATAGAGGACAGGTTCTCCTTCTTCCTACCCCTTCCCTGACCCAAAGAAAAAGATGCTTTCTGTAAATATTCCAATTTTAAACAACCAGCAGGTTCAATAGCCAGGAACTATTTAAATGTTTCCCATATATCATCCCATTTAATCCTCCTAATAACTGTAAAGCAGGTCTTGTTATTATCACACTTTTATAGACAAGGAAACTGAGGCTCAAAATCATAGCTAAGAAGAGGTCGAGCCAGGATGTGAACACAAGCAATCTGGCTCCAAGAATCCACAGTAAGTCACTGCATTCACTACATCTAAGCTTGTGCCCAATGAATGTTTGCCAAAACATTTCTAGTCACTTTAACATATTGGTTAGATTCAGTGTGCACTCAGCTCTGAAGACCTATCCAATCATACCAAACTCCAATTCTAAAAAAAACTGTCCTGAAATCAACTTCTAATTGTCTCTCAAAATGCCTTGATCCCACATTGTAATGACAGATTTATCCTTACCGCAGAATTGAAAAGACCCGTGCCATCTTCCCAATGGCTCTGATTTTATTCTTGATGATCTCCTTTCGAACTGTAGTGCCTCCTTCAATACAAAGAATCAGTGAGTTAAAAGAATGTGTTAACAGGTTAGATGATAAAAATGCAGGATGAAGTCTCTTTCTAAGTTAAAGAAATGGTTGTTTTAGAAAAGGAAATCAGGGCCTAAGTTTGTTTAGACAAACAAAAATCCCAGAAAGTTCTAAGGAGCAAGAGAAAAAAACAACCTAAGGGGGCAAACGATGAAAAAATGGAAGGGTCACAACAAAGACAGACTGGATGGACCTACGAGAGGCAGGGACTTCTTTGTGGCCTCTGAAATGCAGAGCACAGCAAAGAATGAAACATACACATGTCAACAAAGACAGCTGCTACAGCAAAGATCTCTTCTGAGAATGCTGTGGGCCACCTCAGGATGCAGGGTTTGGCCTGCCAAAGGGCAAGTGATGATTCACGCAGTTGTCTTCTGCAGGCAAACATACAGCTAGCTCTCCTCAGTTTAGTGAGGGCTGCTTTCATTCTATAATCCTCACTTACTCACACACCAGTGAGTTACTTCCTACCATAGACAACTGTGCAATATCAGTTATGATGGGGGTGGGGGAGGCTTCTTTAAAAAAGCTACCACAACATTGTATGGCCTTTTCTCATCTAAGATTCAGGGAACAGCTCACACATGAAGCCAAGGTCCAGGCATGCACCAGGTGACCGCACTCAAAAGTCAGAAAGAGAAACATGGCCTCTCCTTCCTTGCCCCTTCAGCTCTCAATATTCTGCAGAATTATACAGCAGGCACAAAGAAAACATTTACACTAAAACAGAAAGGGAGGATGGAGAGCCTCTCTGAAATCATTCAACTACAACTAAAAAAGTCTAATAAAATTAATAGGCTGTTGTGGGACAGACAGCAGGTATTAAGCTCTTAGCACATTTTAGTCGGATACCTTTCCGATAGCTGGAAATGTAGTGATCTTCGGGGAGAAGAGACAGCAAGAAACAAGGAGATGAAGATAGAAATATGGCAAGAGAAATTTAAGTTGACATGGAAGAGAGAAAAAAAATCAAAATGAAATGCAATGAGAGAAGCAGGCTACTATCTTTATCGGCTCAGAAGAGACATCCTTGGTAGCATGACAGTATTAAATTACAGAATTCTTGTTAGCATTTTCCATTTCTTAAAAGTCTATAGTTTTACATTAATTCACATTTGTTGTCATCCAACATACCCTGTCCCCCCATAAGTCACGCAAATAAAATTAGACAAAGAAAAAGATACTGTTTGGGAAACAAATGACACTGAAAACAGGGAACCAAAACAAAGGGCAATATGAAGAGCCTACAAATCTCTTAAGAGAGGTATATTTTTTGTTTAATTTTTGTTACTATCTTCCTACATCTTTTTGGAGATATTATAGTCTTTCCCTTTTTCAATTTTGTATTCTCTTCAGAATCTCACATTCATTCACATTGCTTTTTGCTGTTTGTGTTGTTGATTCTCTTCAAGACTATCCTGATATAATCCCAGGAGTCTGATTGTGGCTGAGAATGGGGACCTACAAGGCTCTCCAAGTTGCCGAGTGGACAGCTTTATCAGAAGTGATCAGAGTGGGACTTTGTGAGGGAGTTCTCTGTATCAGTATTGAGGATATACATGGCCACTTAATTCACATGTCTCGGGCACGGCACTGACATCTTCAGTTGTACCCCTAATCCAGAAATTCTTTGGCTTACATTTTTTTTTAGAGATTAACCTCCAGACCTGGAGGTGAGGCAGTTACCCAGTAACAACTAGGACTTAATTGCCTTTTTCTTTTAAGATTTTATTTATTCATGAGAGATACACACAGGCAGAGAGAGAAGCAGACTCCCTGTGGGGAGCCTGATGTGGGACTTGATCCCAGGACCCCGGGATCATGACCTGAGCCAAAGGCATAAGCTCAACGACTGAGCCACTCAGACGCCCTGTAATTGCCTTTCAAATAGCTTCCATCTAGTCTCATTTCAACTCAGTGACCATCTCCCTCCTCCCCACAGCCCACAGTCCCCAATTCTAAAAACTCCTACTACCAATTCCTTTGCCTTTTGAGAATTCTGTGCTGGAACTCAGCATTCCCCATTACTTCAGCTTTCTTGAATCAGCCAAGTGAGGAACATTCATTCGTTTTCCAGCTTCTAAAAAGTCCTGCAAAAATCTCATGTTTTTATAGGTTTGTAACTTTTAAAACTTTTTTATTGTCAAGTAGGAGAAACATAAAGAAAAGTACAAAATACAGATATATAATCTCTTTCTTCCCAAAGAAAATCGTTCTCTTGACCCTTATTGAAATCACTTTCTTGCTGTTCTTTATAGTTTTACCATGTAAGTGTGTGTGGATCCACAAGCACTATGGTTTTCATTGTTTTATACTTTATGTAATTGGAACAATCAAATATATATTTTTGTGTCTGGCTTCTTTTGCTCAACATTATGTTTTTGTTTTTTCTTTTAAGATTTTATTTATTTATTCATGAGAGAAACACAGAAAAAGAGAGAGAGGCAGAGACACAGGCAGAGGAAGAAGCCAGCTCCATGCAGGGAGCCCGATGTGGGACTCAATCCCGGGTCTCCAAGATCACACCCTGGGCTGAAGGCGGCGCTAAACCGCTGAGCCACCCAGGCTGCCCTCAACATTATGTTTTTTATTTAAAGATTTTATTTATTTGAGAGAGATAGTGAGAGAGAGCATGAGCAGGAGGTGGAAAAAGGGAGAGAGAGGAGACTCCTTGATGAGCAGTGAGCCTGATGTGGGGCTCAATCCCAGGACCCTGGGATCATGACCTGAGCCAAAGGCAGACGCTTAGCCCACTGAGCCACCCAGGTGCTCCTCAACATTATGTTTGTAAGACTGATCTGTGTTTTGCCTGTTGTAGTCCATCGTCATTATCGTATACAATTCTATTATGTATACATATGCCACAATTTACCCTTTTAACTGTCAGTGGTATTTGGTCTGATTCCAATTTTTTGGCAATTGTGAATTTGACTGCTATGACTATTCTGATGCATTTCTCCTTGCTGCTATTTCTGTGAGGTATATTCCAAGAATTAGAATGCTCAGTTATTGGATATGTATATGTTCAACTTTGGACAACAGTTTGGCATTACTGACACTAGAGTGGACATACTAATTTACACTTCAGTGTATGAGCATTCCTGTTGCTACACATCCAGGCCACCATTTGGTGTTATCTGTAATTCACCTTTAATTTTAGCCAATCTAGCAGATGTACAGAATCATCCATTGTGGTTTTAATTTGCATTTTCACAATTACTAATGTGGATGAAAATCTTTTCAGGTCATTTTGATATTCTCTTTTGTAAAGTGTTTGTTCAAGTCTCATCTAACTGACCTGCAGTTCTTTACACATTCTGCAACTGAGCTCTTTGTTGATTGTGTTACAAATATGCTCTACCACCCTGTACCTTGTCTTTTCACATTCTTAATAGGGTCTTTTGATAAATATAAGTTCTTATTTTAATGTAGTCCAACTTATTAATAGTTTCCTGTATGGTAAGTGCTTTTTGTGTCCGCACTAAGAAATTGTCCTTTACCCCAAAGCCATGAAGATATTCTATATTATAAATTCTAGAATAGAAGCTTTACTGTTTTGCCTTTCATATTTGAATGTATTAATCCATCTGGAAATTATTCTGGGGCTTGAAATGTGATATGGATCAGGTATAATTTTTTCTGATATCCCCAAATCACTTATTAAAAATACAACATTTTCCTACTATTGGTAGTGCCACCTCTGGTGTAAACCAAGTGTCCACATATGTTGTGATGTTTCAGGGTTCTCTGTTCTGTTTCAGTGCTCATCTGTCCTTGAATTAATAATTATAATTACTCTAGCTTTATAGTAAATCTTGATATGAAGAATAAGTCCTCCCACCTTGTTCTTCTTCAAGACTTAAGCTATTTCCATACTAATTTTGGAACCTTATCTGTAGCATTTTCATACAAATTTTAGAATCTATCCTCAGCATTTCCATATGAATTTTATTTATTTGTTTGTTTATTTATTTATTATTTAAGATTTTACTTACCCATGAGAGACACAGAGAAAGAGGCAGAGACAGAGGCAGACAGAGAAGTAGGCTCCCTGTGGGGAGCCCAATGCGGGACTCAATCCCAGGATCCCAGGATCATGACTTGAGCAAAAGGCAGGTGCTCAACCACTGAGCCACCCAGGCATCCCTCCATAGGAATTTTAGAATCGAATGGGCTGCTAATATTTGACTTTGTACTAAATCCATAGATCAATGTGGGAATAATTGAGATCTTTAAATACTGAGGTTTCCTTTTTTTTTTTTTTAAGATTTTATTTATTTATTCATAGAGACAGAGAGAGAGAGAGATAGAGAGAGAGGCAGAGACACAGGCAGAGGGAGAAGCAGGCTCCAGGCAGAGAGCCCGACGTGGGACTCGATCCAGGGTCTCCAGGATCATGCCCTGGGCTGCAGGCGGCGCTAAACCTCTGCGCCACCAGGGCTGCCCAATACTGAGGTTTCCAAATATTAATGAACATTTCTTTCCATTTGTTTAGATCTCCTTTAATTTCTCTAATAATGTTTTAGGGATCCCTGGGTGGCTCAGCAGTTTGGTGCCTGCCTTTGGCCCAGGACATGATCCTGGAGACCTGGGATCGAGTCCCGCATCGGGCTCCTGGCATGGAGCCTGCTTCTCCCTCTGCCTCTCTCTCTCTGTCTATCATGAATAAATAAATAAAATCTTAAAAAAAAAAAAACTTTAAAAAAAAAATAATTTCTAAAAAAAAAAATAATTTCTCTAATAATGTTTTATAGTTTGTTGTTCAGAGGTATCACACACTACTTGCTAGATTTGTTGTTATGGAGGATATCCTAAATGGCATGCTTTTAAGATTTCATTTTGTTTGTTGCTGGTAATAGAAATATAAATAATTTTTGCTTATCGATTTTGTATCCAGCAGTTCTGCTGTATGCATTTGTTGATTTTAACAATCTATAGATTCTTTTAAGTGTTCTCTGCACACAATCACATCATTTATAAATAATGACAATTTTGTTTCTCTCTTTCCAATCTTTATGCCCTATGTTGCTTTTTTACTGCCTTATTGTATTGGGTGCAACTTCTGATACGATATTGTATAGAAGTATTGATACTGGCATTCTTGTCTGTTCCCAGTCACTAAGGAGAGCTTTCAATATTTTGCCATATGATGTTTGCAACAGGCTTTTATAGATATGTTTGTTAAATTAAGGAATTCCTTTGTAAGCTGAGTTTAACATATCTATTGCAAAAGAATGATGACTCTTAATGCTGTTTCTACATCTACTAAGATATGACTTTTCTCCTTTATAATGCAGTGAATTATACAGTTTTAAATAAAAATTCTTAAGAATAGTTTTAGATGTTAAGCAAAGTTGTGAAGACACTATAGAGTTCCCATACACTCTCCACCCAGTTCCCGCTATTATTAAGATCTTACAAAAAAAAAAAAAAAAAAAGATCTTACATTACTATATACTGACTGAATTTTTTTTTTTTAATTTATTTATGATAGTCACAGAGAGAGAGAGGCAGACACAGGCAGAGGGAGAAGCAGGCTCCATGCACCGAGAGCCCGATGTGGGATTCGATCCCGGGTCTCCAGGATCGCACCCTGGGCCAAAGGCAGGTGCCAAACCACTGCGCCACCCAGGGATCCCTACTGACTGAATTCTGAATGTCAAATCTTCCAACATTTCTGGAATAAATCAACTTGGTTGGGAGGCATAATTCTTTTATGTATATTGTTAGTTTGAATCTCTTGATGTTTTGTTTAGGATTATTTACTTAGGATTATTATATAGATATAATAATGTCCTTTCACATTTTAGTATCATAGTTATACAACAGCCTCACTAAATGAGCTGGGGAGCATTTCTTTTTTGTTCTCAGGAGGAATTTGTATAAGGTTGGTGTTGTTTCTTTCTTAAATGTTTGGTACATTTGTTGGTAAAGTTATCTTCACCTGGAATTTTCTTCCTAGAAAGATTTTAAGTTACAGATCCTATTTCTTAGTAGGCATGTAATTATTAAGATTTTCTGGGGATCCCTGGGTGGCTCAGCAGTTTAGCGCCTGCCTTTGGCCTAGGGCGCGATCCTGGAGTCCCAGGATCGAGTCCCACGTCGGGCTCCCGGCATGGAGCCTGCTTCTCCCTCCTCCTGTGTCTCTGCCTCTCTCTCTCTGTGTCTATCATGAATAAATGAATAAATAAATCTTAAAAAAAAAAGATTTTCTATATTGTGTCAATTTGAATAAGCTACATTTTTCAGGAATCTGTCCATTTTACCTAAGTTTTAAAATTCATTGGTATAAATTTACTTTATTTTCTTAAAGTCTATAGGGTCTGATGTCTACATTTTTTAATACTACCATTGGTAATTTTTGTCTTATCTTGTTTATTTGGTAAATCTTACCTAGGATCCATCAATTTTATTACCCTTTTAAACGAGCACATTTTGGTATTACTACCTCTGTATTTTTTTCCTATTTTGTAACTAATATTCTTAACTTTTTATTTTATTCCATCTATTTTCTTTAGGTTTAAAGTACTGTCTATCCTTTTGTCAACCTTTTGAGATGGATGCTGATTTTCTGCCTCTCTTCTTTTCCAGTATATGTATTTAAAACTATAAATTTAAACACAGCTTTAGATACATCCCCCAAATGTTGTTGTTTTTTTCCCCCAAGTTTAAATCAATTTGTATTTAAGCACTGATTTTATTTTTATTTTATGTTTAAAGCTTTTATTTAGGGCAGCCTGGGTGGCTCAGCGGTTTAGCGCCGCCTTCAGTCCAGGGCCTGATCCTGGAGACCCGGGATTGAGTCCGACGTTGGGCTCCCTGCATGGAGCCTGCTTCTCCCTCTGCCTGTGTCTCTGGCACTCTAGATTTTATTTATTTATTCATGAGAGACACAGAGAGAGGCAGAGAGAGGCAGACTCAGGACATAAAGCCAAATACTTGATTAAAATTTTTGAAGAACTCTTTGTGGATGGCATCTCTTTTACTTAATTCGGACCATCCTGTTACTTTAAAGTCAAGTATAACTAAATTCCTCTCAGAAGACAGCAGAAGCTGTCAACCAGTGAGTATCTGCTGACATGGCCACAAGGTTCAGGCTCTAGCCCCAAGCCCAGTCCTGCCTGGTGTGCTGCCTGTCCTTAAACTTTAATATGCACTACTTTTCATTTTCATTCAGCTCAAAATATTTTCAAATTTTCAATGTGATTTCTTATTTGACTCATTGGTTATCAAGTATGTATATGCACATGTGTGTGTGTGTGTGTGTGTGTGTGTGTGTATACATACTTTTTTTTTTTTTTTTAAAGTAACCTCCAGGGACGCCTGGGTGGCTCAGCTGTTGAGCATTTGCCTTCAGCTCAGGTGTGATCCCGGGATCTGGGATTGAGTCCCACATCAGCCTCCTTGGAGGGAGCCTGCTTCTCCTTCTGCCTGTGTCTCTGCCTCTCTCTCTGTCTCTCATGAATAAATAAAATAAAATCTATAAATAAATAAAGTAAGTAAGTAAGTACATAAGTAGGTAAGTAAGCTCCAGCCCCAATGTAGGGTTTGAACTCATGACCCTGAGATTAAGAATCACCAACTGTTCCACCAACTGAGCCAGCCAGCCAGCAGAGCAGGTATCAAGTGTTTGTTTGTATGTATGTATATATGTGTATATAATATATATACTTTAAAGATTCACTTATTTTATTTTATTTTTTTAAATATTTTATTTTATTTTTTATTTATTTATGGTAGTCATACAGAGAGAGAGAGAGAGAGAGAGAGAGAGAGAGAGGCAGAGACACAGGCAGAGGGAGAAGCAGGCTCCATGCACCAGGAGCCCGACGTGGGATTCGATCCCGGGTCTCCAGGATCACGCCCTGGGCCAAAGGCAGGCGCCAAACCGCTGCGCCACCCAGGGATCCCAGATTCACTTATTTTAGAGAGAGGGAAGGAGAGTGTGTGAGTGGGGGGAGGGGCAGAGGGAAGAGAATCTCAAGCAGACTCCCCGACTAAAGCTCAACTGGAGCTCGATCTCATGACCCATGAAATTATGACTTGAGCCAAAATCACAAATGGGACGCTTAACCAACTTAGCCACCCAGGCACCCCACATATATTTTTAAATCTCCTAAAATATAGGAGTGTTCTAGATTACCTTTTTATTATTGATTTGTATATTAACTATATATGGTCAAAGAACATATAGTAATTATGATTTTAAATATTAAATATTTTGACATCTGAAACTTGCTTTTAGCTCAGTACATGGTCAATTTTTGTAAATGTTATGTGTGTTTAAAAAGGTGTATTCTGGGCAGCCCCGGTGGCCCAGGATCGAGTCACACGTTGGGCTCCCTGCGTGGAGCCTGCTTCTCTCTCTGCCTGTGTGTCTGCCCCTCTCTCTGTGTGTCTCTCATGAATAAATAAATAAAAAGTCTTTAAAAAATAAAATAAAATAAAATATAAAATAAAATAAAATAAAATAAAATAAAATAAAATAATAAAAAGGTGTATTTCAGCACCTCTTGGATGCAGTGTTCTTTATATGTCCATTAGGTCAAGTTCATTAATTACATTGTAATCTTCTACAATGTTTCTAATTTTGTCTGCTTGTTCCATCAATTACTGAGAGATATTTGTTCATTTCTTCCACCATTGCTGTGAATATTTTTTTCATTATACTGCTATTTTTTGTTTTATATATTATGAAGCCATATTATTAAGTCATTGCATACACACTTAAAATTATTACATCTTTTTTAAATTTTTTAAATTTTTTATTTTTATTATTAACTAATTTATTTATTGAGAGAGAGAGAGAAAGAGAGGCAGAGACAGGCAGAGGGAGAAGCAGGCTCCATGCAGGGAGCCCGACATGGGACTCGATCCTGGTCCTCCAGGATCACGCCCCGGGCTGCAGGCAGCGCTAAACCGCTGCGCCACCGGGGCTGCCGTAACATCTTTTTTTTTTTTTAATTTAATTTAATTTTTAAAAGATTTTAGTGTGGGTCTCTTGGTAATTCTCTAAGTAAATATTTTAAGGAAGGGATATCTGAAAAATGCTTATTTTCTCTTCACTCTTAAAGGTATTTCTGCTAGGTCTCCAGGTTACCAATTATCATCTTTCAGTGCTTTGAATATGTTATTCCATTTTTCTTGCTCCTACTGTCAGTTAAATTGATCTCTTTTGAAAGTAATCTCTTTTTTTCCCTGGCTGCTTTAAGATTTTTTTCTTTGTGGGATGCCTGGGTGGCTCACAGTTGAGTTGCCTTTGGCTCAGGGTGTGAATCTGGGTCTGGGGATCGAGTCCTACATCGGGCTCCCTGCAAAGAGCCTGCTTCTCCCCCTATCTATGTTTCTGCCTCTCTTGGTGTCTCTCAAGAATAAATAAATAAAATCTTAAAAAAAAAAAAAAAAAAAGGTTTTTTTCTTTGTCATCCGAAGCATTTTTACTATGTTGTGCTTAGGTGTTACTTCTTTTTCGTATTTATTCTACTTTGGTTTACAGAGCTTCTTCAATCTGTGGCTTAATGTCTTGTCAATTTTAGAAAATTATTAACCATTATCTCTTCAAATAGTGATTCTATCCCATTCTGTCTCTTCTGGGACTCCAAACACAAAGATGATAAGCCTATTACTGTATCTTCTGCTTCTTGGGCTTTTTTTCATATTTTATTTTTTCTATTGATTTCATTCTGAATTTCTTTTCCAAACTAATGTCTAGTTCATTTATTCTTTATTTAGCTTTACTGAATCTGTTAATTCATCTTTCACAATTTTAAAATTTATTTTACTTTTCATTCCTAGCATTTTCTTTCAGTGCTTATCAGCTCTGCTTTTATAATTCACAATTTCCTGCCAAAATTTTAAACCTAGTTTTTTATGTTCTTTTTTTTTTAATTTTTATTTATTTATGATAGTCACACAGAGAGAGAGAGGCAGAGACACAGGCAGAGGGAGAAGCAGGCTCCATGCACTGGGAGCCCGACGTGGGATCTGATCCCGGGTCTCCAGGATCGCGCCCTGGGCCAAAGGCAGGCGCCAAACCGCTGCGCCACCCAGGGATCCCAGTTTTTTACGTTCTTGAACATAGTATACATTGTTTAGGTTTGGTTTTTAGCATAGTTATTTTATTTTATGATGAAAGAGCTTATTTATTTATTTGACAGAGAATGCACAGGCAGAGGGAGCAGCAGGCAGAGGGAGAGGGAGAAGCAGATTCCCCGCTGAGCTGGGAGCCTGACATGGGGCTCGATGTCAGAACCCTGGCTGGGATCATGACCTGACCCAAAAGCAGATGCTTAACCCACTGAGCCACCCAGGTGCCTCAGCATAGTTATTTTAAAGTTCAGTCTGATAAAGCCAATGTCTGGAGAACCTAGCATCTGTTTTTTTTTTTTTTTTTTTTTTTTTTTCTGTTTCTGTTGGTTCTCATTTATGTTATATTTCCTCATAAGCCTTGTTATTTTTGGTTGTGAGTCACATATTATATTTGAAAGACTATTTGTAGTAATTTAAAGTTCTACATGATGTTATCTTAGTATAGAGAGGTTTACTTTTGCCAGGCATCTGGGCTACTTTATTTAAATTTCATGGATTAGGGCAGCCTGGGTGGCTCAGCGGTTTAGCAGTGCCTTCAGCCCAGGGTGTGATCCTGGAGACCAGGGATTGAGTCCCACATCAGGCTTCCTGAGTGGAGCCTGCTTCTCCCTCTGCTTGTGTCTCTGCCTCTCTCTCTCTCTGTCTCGAATGAACGAATGAATGAGTGAGTGAATGAATGAATGAATGAATAAATTTCATGGATTAAAATGATTTGAGGGTAAACTGTAGTCCCTTTCAGGGCTGTTCTGCTTCCAGTTCACCTTGACTCTTAAATAGATGCAACGTTCTGGAGTCCCAAGCCAAAGAGCAGAAACTTATCAGCATTCACATCATCCTTAGCGAGCCATGAAGCCCTAACTTTTTTTTAACCTAGACTCCATACCTAGCCTAACACTGGGCTTGAACTCACAACCCCAAGACCAAGAGCCGATCTGAGATCAAGAGTTGGATGCCAGGGATCCCTGGGTGGCGCAGCGGTTTGGCGCCTGCCTTTGGCCCAGGGCGCGATCCTGGAGACCCGGGATCGAATCCCACATCGGGCTCCCGGTGCATGGAGCCTGCTTCTCCCTCTGCCTGTGTCTCTGCCTCTCTCTCTCTCACTGTGTGCCTATCATAAATAAAAATTAAAAAAAAAAAAAAAAAAAGAGTTGGATGCCCAACCAACTAAGACACCCAGATAATACAAGCCCTAATTTCTTAGCTTCTATCAAGAGGGCTGCTTAACCTCTTAGCCCCTTCTTTTGAAATTCATGAATATCTCCAGGAGAGAAATAGTTCCAAATTTTGGTTTTACCTCTCTGATTTATGCCTTCTTTCAAGTCTCTTGGTAATTATTTTACTTCATTAGCTTTCTGAATGCCTTTAAAGCAAATTTTAAAATACTGTGTCTAGCTTTTACAGTTATCTTAAGTCAGGATTGATTTAAACGATCTATTATAGCATTATTAAAGTAGAAATCTTTAGTTTATATCACTAAAATTGTATGTGGTTTTAGTGTAGCTTCAGAAAGGAATGGAATTAGAAGTATGTTCAATTCACCATCATAACCTAAAAGGTTATTCTTCATTTCCTTTCATAAAAAATTAAAAAGCACATATCAGCTTATGGCTACACACCCTGTAAAAAATGGGAGAGGATTCTATTCATTTACTTTTGCACTTAACAGAATATCTAATAAATTTTCCATATTAGCACCAAAAGCTCTACTCCATTCTCTTTTTAATAGTTGCCCTTCATATCACTCAATCTAACTCAAGAAATGTTTACTTACCATGCTCATTACACTACACTAGGCTTTAGGGCTCTCTTGGTGAGCAAAAACCAACTGTGTCCTAGCCCTTAGGGGGTTTATAGTTGAGTGGGAGTAAAATATATTAATCTTATATTAATATAAATAAATGCAAAATTACCATTCTAGTAAATGGTAAGGAGAGGGACATGGTGATATGACACAGCATGACAGGGGTATTAGATCTAGTCAGGGAGGTCAGAAAGGTCTTCCATGAGAATGTTATAATAAGCTGAACAAGAGCTAACTAGAAAAGAAGGAGGAAAAGGAGTCTTGCATAAGGAAAATAATGTTATGTATTGAATCTATCATATGGGTATGTCATACTTGAATTACCCACTTCTCCACTGAGGGACATTTAGATTATTTTGAATCTGTTGCTATTATGACAATATTTTAATATATATATTCCATATACAATTTTTGGCATAATTTTGTAAGCATATCTTTATGGTAATTAAGAATCCTTTCTTAGTGCATACAATTAGCATTCACAATAATTTCTATATGCACAAAGATTTTTATTTTTTATTTTTTTTATTTTTTTATTTTTTTAAATTTTTATTTATTTATGATAGTCACAGAGAGAGAGAGAGAGAGAGGCAGAGACACAGGCAGAGGGAGAAGCAGGCTCCATGCACCGGGAGCCCAATGTGGGATTCGATCCCGGGTCTCCAGGATCGCGCCCTGGGCCAAAGGCAGGCGCCAAACCGCTGCGCCACCCAGGGATCCCTGCACAAAGATTTTAATACAAATTCTATTACATCTATTTCTTACATATTTTATCTATCCCTAACTTAAATGCTTTTTTTGTTTTAATCTCCTCTTGTCTATACTATTTCCTCAAGAACTGGTTCCTTATAGTGATCTCCTATCTCATATATAAAGATACTCACAAGCTATGCTCCATCTGCTCTTCACCCTCATGTGGAATCTAAAACATAAGGATGTTTAGAACTCCTCTCTATCTGCCCAAAGTAAGCTAGGCTTTTTCCACTACATAGATGGTTTATCCTAACAGGTGAGTAAGTCACTTCAGCACAGAGCTTGGAAAATGAGACAGCCAGAGGTTTGAACTTAGGAGCCACCACCTTTCCAGAATCTTCTACATTCTCAGATAAATTAGGACCTATCTTTAAAATCAAACCTCCCACAACATACTAGACAAAAAAATACATGGCTACATATCTAACAAAATGTTACTATATAAAGATCCCTCACACAGCTAAGAAGAAGAAAGCAAAAAACAAACATGCACATAACCCAGTAAGAAAATGGGCAAAAGGAATGAATTGACGATTCACAAAAGAAAAATACATGTGGTCAATTAAAAAAACTGTTCATCAGTCATCATAAATATACAAATTAAAATTTTAAAAACACCAGACATAAAAATGGTAATAAACAGTATTGGAGAGTACACATGAACTATGCATCATACACAAAAAAATGTAATCTGGTATAGCCTTCCAAGAAGTTATCTGTATCTGATTTAAAGTTGTAAATACTAATTAACACAGATATTCAATTTCTAGAAGTTTATCCTGTGAAAACAAGAAAATGTTATTCTCAATTTCTTAATGTTTCCCCCTTTCTTTCGTATCATGTATCAACATCTGACTTGCACTTATTTATTGTTTGTCTTCCCACCACTAGAATATAAGCTTATTGCATGCAAGGACCTAAATAGTACTAATAGTAGGCATGTAATAAATATTGGTTATTGACAGAATGTATAAAGATTTATCTGTAAGAATTTTCAAAACTGTACGGTTTTTAAAAAGTTAGAAAAAATCCAATATCCAACAGCAGGAGATTGATTAAAACAAATCATCAATAAAGACAACTAAGTAACTATTAAAAATTAGTCTATAAAAAAACTATAAATGTTTGTGATACTAATATATGACCTTTTTGTTAAAAAGGAAAAAGAGGGGGAAAATATATGCAAAGATAAAAGGTCACCCAATATTACATTAGGATATGAACAGTCGCTATCTATAAGATGGTAGAATTATAGGTAACTTTTTTGTTATTTATGGTTTCCTGCATTTTTCAAATTTTATTTTTCTGTAATACACACAATTCTGTTTTTAACAAGACACAGAAAATTACTCAAAACAAACTAAAACCAAAGCTAAAATTTCTGTTTCTAGTTCAAATGAGAAAAAGGCAAGTTTACCTTCAATTTCATCATCAGAGATCAATTCATCGTCAGAACAGATGTTGAGAATGTTGACCAGCATCTCTGTGACTGTATGAGAAGAGAAAATAACCCAGAATTTGTACAATTAGTAAGATAGTCTTTCTACAATGATGTGGATGTCTAAGTAAAATACATGTTAAATAAACAAAAATTATTTATCATAATGCTATTAAGAATAATTATAAAAAGTCACATTAAATCTAGACTTTCAGATTTATAAAGAATTTGGGGAAATTACTTGCTTCAGTAAAGGTCAGGTCTTTGAAGATTTGATTGCATAATTACTTGGTTCCATGGAACTGCTGTCCAGAACCTTTTCCTCACTGATGTGTACACAAAAAGATTTCCTCCCATTTTACAAAGACAGATTTATTTTATATTTGCATAGCTTACTTGTATAGGTGCACAAATAAAATTTACAGGACAATATTTCCTATTTATATTTCTTTATCACTGAATAAATACTGAAGGAAAGGTGCGGTGATTTATGCTATTTTAACATCCTGGTCATAGCTGGATAGCTACTTTAAATTGATATTTATAATAAGATGAGCATAATTGACTAGAACTATAATTTAAAAACCAATTAAGTGCCACTCAAAAATCTTTGTCAAGAAGAAAATTAGAAAATATTTCTGATAACTTTATTATTCTTATTTTTATTATTTTTTTACTTCTATAAGTTTAAGAAAAACATTTCTGAATCAGGGGGCTCAGGCAAATATAAAAGTGTGTTCCATTACTAATTAAGACGATAATCCGGTTCTCTTACCTTTTTCCCCAACAAAAGGCAAAGACCAAGTGAAAACATCCATAAAGTTTGGAAGCCAGTAGGGGTGTGGAGAACAGTTAAACTGCCTGATATTCATGACATTGTTTTCATATTTTAACACAGCAGCTAAAAAGGAAAAGGCAGGAAAGTCTGGTACAGAAGAACACGACATGGCAACTGGTATGCTTTGTATAGCTGTGTACCTACTAAACAGAATTCATGAGCTTACTTTCCATTTGTAAATTCAGAACTCAGTATTTAAGAACAGATGGAAAATCTTAAAGCATTTTACACAGTTCATTCTTTTGAGAATTATCCCAATGAACAAAGTTACCTGAAGATCTCATATAATAAAAGTACAAAAGAAACTGAATTTTGAAACTTCAAAGGGTCACTGCACAGTAACTGTCTATAGAAATCTCAGGTTCCACATTAGAAAAATGTTGTCATAATTTCCCTTTATAGGACAAATGGTTACAATTACAGCTTTCTTTTGAAGACAAACATTTTTCATTAAGTGAACACAGCTCGTTTTGCTAGTCATTACCCAGAGCCAAAGACTTTATAAACTGTCTGGGAGCTTATAACATAGCAATTATCAATTCATAGAGGGGAATGCAGATGGTAAACCTGAACCAATTTACAAGGCTCAAAAGTAGATTAAATCATCTCTGCATATTATATAAAGGACTAAGAAATATCCACCTCTCCTATACAGAATCACTATATTGCTAGCACTGTATAAATGTTTAAATTAACCAGTTCATGTATTTGTATACATACTTTGGTACCAAACTAATTTTCTTTATATTTTAAGTTTTAAAATCCAATTTCTTAGACTTTACCATGAGCACAAGCACTGCAATGTTGTTGGCATTATTCTCTTTACTCTTACTGTGCTCAGCAGGGAGTCTATTTGAAGTAGTATTTATGTGATCATAAATAGAATCAGGTATTATGAAGTACTCCAGAAATGACAGGTATAGGTCATTTCCTAGTTTCTGTTTCTTTGCTTATTAAAGGATAGCCTCGTATGCTCAAAATTTAAGTTTCTGAGTGTCTAAAATGTACACCATGGATTATAAAGAAAACACATTAAAGTAGGATCTCCTGCTCTTTTTTTTTTTTAATTTTTTTTTTTTAATTTTTATTTATTTATGATAGTCACAGAGAGACAGAGAGAGAGGCAGAGACATAGGCAGAGGGAGAAGCAGGCTCCATGCACCGGGAGCCTGATGTGGGATTTGATCCCGGGTCTCCAGGATCGCGCCCTGGGCCAAAGGCAGGCGCCAAACCGCTGCGCCACCCAGGGATCCCCTGGATCTCCTGCTCTTAAAAACCTAACACTGGATATGATATACATGTCCCATTATTTTCATATACATGTATTTTATTTAGGTTAGATGAATTTATAATTATTCAGCATTTCCCTCAATCTATACAGGAAAAAGAAGTGAGAAGTGGGTCTTTCTAGTGGGTGATTAGAAATGAGAGTATAAAAAATTGCTTTTGGGTATGTTCCCAGTAGACACAAAAAAATGAAAATAGAAATCTTTAAAAATCATGACTTAAGGATCTTTCACATAATCACTGGAACTAAGGAATACTTGTTGGTACCAATATGCAAGAAAGAAGAGCAACAGGAGAAGAAAGAGAGAAAGGAAAGGGGGAGAGGGCTGTCATTTTCAAGAAAGAGGTACTTGGATGGGGAGTAAATGAGTACCAGCAGATATTGTTTCAGATGCCACTGTGTTTTTCTTAAAAAAAGAAAAAAAAAGTTTGAGAAACAACCAAGGAAAATAAGAATGTTTAAAATAAAGTTACCAATTGTATCAGTCAACAGAAAACTCTGGTAGAATGACTATGAATTTAAAAGTTCACTAAAGGAATAATCAAGATCAAAACCAGGTTAGAAGGGGGCAGAAAATGAGCTAGGGTATTTAGTGAGTAAGTGAAGTGACTGCTATGTTGGGTGCCATGCTTCAGGTGAGCACACTGATAAATCCACTGTGCAGTCAACAGACACTCTTCCTAGAGAGGTTTAACAAGGGACAAGGGAACGTCTTCTCACAAATATAAGAACTAGGGCCAGGAAGTGTCCTTGAAGAAGTGACCAATACAAGCAGTACATACCATTCATAATGGAAGAAATAAGAACAAAACTAAGTCTAACATATTGGGAATAGTAGGAAGAGGAAATAAGAAAGAATGGAGTTAGGGAGAAGCAGAGTGTTGCAGGATAGGTAAGACTCAGAAAAGAATGACGAGATGTAAAAAATTATACAGCTAAGAGAGAACTTTTTTTTTAATTTTTTTATTTATTTATGATAGTCATACAGAGAGAGAGAGAGAGAGAGAGAGAGAGAGAGAGAGAGAGGCAGAGACAGAGGCAGAGGCAGAGGCAGAGGGAGAAGCAGGCTCCATGCACAGGGAGCCCGACGTGGGATTTGATCCCGGGTCTCCAGGATCGCACCCTGGGCCAAAGGCAGGCGCCAAACCACTGCGCCACCCAGGGATCCCCGCTAAGAGAGAACTTAAAGAAGTTTTTTTTTTTTTTAAATGGATAGTAAGCCACTGAAGGACCCTGAGATGACTGATTCAAATCAGACTGAAGTGAGATGTGTCATTCCTCAGTTTCCCTTTAAAAAGGCTACATAGTTAGTATACTGTGGATTTCTTTTAAACTTGACTCCCCAGCTGCATATACAAGGTATGACTATAAAGTAATGAGACTTAAAAACCACCAACTACAAACACACCAGACCTTATATATGAGATGAGTATGGTCCTCCAATGTAATCACACTAGGTACAATAACAGTAAAATGTTATAGTATCATAGCAATTTCAGAGTTTGACAGATGCTTTTAATGTTTATTTTTATTGTTCCAACTTATCTTCAATAACCCTATTTTAAAGATACACTGAGGCTCAGAGAAGTTAAATGTCTTCTTAAATGTGAAATTGTCATGTTAACTGTGAATTTAAAAGTGAAGCAGGACTAGACTAGAATTTCTGATTCCTAGCTTAGTACTCTTTTCAATATACCTTGCTCCCTTACTGTATATTTAATCCAAAGATGCTGCCATTACTCAAAACATTTTTGGAACTCCTCTTTTGGAATCGCCTCCAAACCTATTTTATAAGCAACACAAGAAAAACCAGTCTCATTACCCTATAATCATACCTTGTTTCTGACCCCAAATGGTAGCATCTAGCTTGATCACTCACCTTATTCACCAGTCTTGACTCCGAATGACTTTTGGCTGTTCCAAAAATCAAATCCACCCTCAAAGGACGAAGATTTCCCATCACTGAGGATAATCAAAAGAATGTGTCGCAGACTCTGAAGGCAATGCCAAAAGAGGAGTTCCAAAAACGTTTTGAACAATGGCAGCATTGTTGGAATAAGCATATACCTTTCCAAGGTAACTACTGTGAAGGGACAATACTCACTTGGATATATATGTTCCAGCATGTTTGTAAGGAAGTTCTATTATTTTATAGTCATACTTTGTAAACGACAAAATAGTTACACAGAGGCATGTTACAGAGGATATTACAGAGGAATTTTGCCCTGATACTTACAAATTATGAATCATAAAAAATTTTTTTAAAAAAATTTCAGGGTACTTCGCTGGCTCCATCAGTAGAGTATGCAACTCTTGATCTCAGGGTCATGAGTTCAAGCCCTACATTGGGCATATGTAAAAGTAAAAAATTTCAATAGGATAAAGTATAAGAATGAGAATTTCTGGATTGCAAGCATGTTTATATTTAATCCTCTTTGTTTATTTTTTATTTTTTCCCTCTTTGTTTATATGGGAAACTGAGGCTTAGAAAAATTATGTGACTTATTTAAAGTCACACTATTGGTTTATGGTGGGGCTTGGACTAAAATGATTTTTCTGACTTGTTATACAGTATTCATTCTACCTCTATCATTCACAAAAAGCAAAAACAGCTTAATAATTTACAAACATTAAAATACCAGTGACATTTTATTGAGATACTGTTACAAATAAATTAAATTCACCAAAAGCAATAATTTATGATGACTATTCTAACATGAACCTGAAATAACTTCTTCTTATATACGTATTTTTAAAGATTTATTTTACAGAGAGAGGGAGAAAGAGTGGGGAGGAGGCACACAGACAGAATCTTCAAATAGACTCCCTGCTGAGCACAGAGCTCAATCCCACAACCCACGAGATCATGATCTGATCAGAAACCAAGAGCCACGGACTCAATGGACTAACTCAACCAACTGAGCCACCAGGCACCCCATTCTTCTTATATTTTGATTCAGGAGTATACATCAGACCTATTATGATCATTATTTATATTTACAAAAAGCCCAATAATCCTTAGGAAATGAAAACCAAGCAGTAGCCTAAATTCTAAGTTCCTTGGCCCTTGTTTCAATTAAGGCCTCTTTTCTTATTTAAAATTTATATATATATATAAAATATATATACATACATATAATTAAACTAGAGCTCACATTTACTCACAAATTCAAATTCAAATATCACTGGACTCCTTTACCTTTATTATTATAGACATCTAGGTAATTGGGGGCAGAGAAAATTGTAATGAGTGATGGAAAGCCTGTCGTTTGGCTCTTCCTGTACATTCGATACCTGGAAGAGAGATAATAATCTGTCTTGATATTAAAGGCAAAAACTCGACCATGATAATTGGTATAGTTTTATTTTTTTATTATTATTATTTTTTGGTACAGTTTTAATATAACTTACCCAGCATCCTGGGCTTCATGGGCTCTGATTATTGATAACAAATTATTGTTCTGCAAAAATTCACAAACTGCAGGGTAACTGAAAAAGAAAATTAGAAAACATAAACCGAGAACTAAAACAATTGTCTTTTATTTTATTATTTTTAAAGATTTTATTTATTTATTTGAGAGAGAGAAAGAGAGCGAGCACAGAGGGAGAGAGAGAAGCAGACTCTCCACTGAGCATGGAGCCCGATGGGGGGCTCAATCCCAGGACCCGGAGATCATAACTTGAGCCGAAGGTAGACATAACTGATTGAGCCACCCAGGTACCCCTTATTTTTTATTACTTTTTTAAAGAATTTATTTATTTTTGAGAGAGCAAGAGAGCCCAAGCAAGGGTGCAGGGGAGGGGCAGAGGTAGAGGGAGGAGGGGCAGAGGGAGAATGGAAGCAGGCTCCCTGCTGAGCAGGACCTGACTCAGGGCTCAATCCCAGGACCCTGAGATCCTGACCTGAGCCGAAAGTAGATGCTTAACCAACTAAGTCATTTAAGTGCCCAAAACAATTGTTTTCTAACAGGAGGAAGGGGAAAAGTCAAGATGCTATAAGTTGAATTTGTTTCAAAATTATAGGTTTGATATATCAATAAACTTTTATTAATGGCTTAGCAATCATCACTGTTTTCCCACTTCACTAATATACCTCATTCCAGATCAAATATGCAGATAACAAACAACCTTAGGACAGAAAAAGAGCTTCCTTACCTTTTAATTTTTTTTGTCTTAACCCATAACATAACACCACCAAAACTTTTCTTGTCTTAATAATAATAATAAAAAAAAACCAGGGTAGTGTGTGTGAAAGTGGGGGGGGGGGGAGGGAGAGAAAGAGAGAGAGTGAGAGAGAATCTCAAGTAGATTCTGTGTTGAGCATGGAGCTCAGTGGGTTGGAACTCATAACCCTGAGATCAAGACCTAGCCAAACTCAGGTGCCCCAGGTGCACTCTTGATTTTTGTTTAGGTTTCTTAAGATTCTTTCTCTCTATTAAAAAAAAAAAGAAAAAAGAAAAATCTGATAGGAAAAATTGAAGGATACTAAATTATCCTAGAATTAGTGTTAATTATTTACTTCATGTTTAAATCTTTATTTCTTATTATGCTCATTAGAAAAATCAATTACATTCACATGGTATAAAATGGAAACATACAAATGGTTATATAGTGAAATGCTTCCTTTTTTTTTAAGTTTATTTTTTAAAAATAATCTCTATACCCAACATGAGGCTCAAACTCACACCCCCAAGATCAAGAGGCAGCTGCATGCTCTTCTGATCTAGCCAGGTGCCCCTAAATGCCTCCTTCTTCTTACATCTATCTTCCAGCTACCTTAGAAGCAACCAATGTTCTCGGCTTCTTTGACTATCCTTTAAAAGATATTCTATAGGCATACCTTGGAGATGTTGTGGGTTCTGTTTCAGACCACCATAACAAAGCAAATATTGAAATAAAGCAGGTCAAATTAATTTTTTGGTTTCCCAAAATTTATTCCCATTATTTATGTCTAAAAAAATAATGTACATACCTTGCAATAAAATAAGGTATGCTTTTATTTTGTATACATATATAAAGAGTTTCTTTTCTTTTTTTTTTTTTTTTAATTAAAAAAAAAAAATAGCCTCGGAATCCCTGGGTGGCTCAGTGGTTCAGCACTGCCTTCAGCCCAGGGCGTAATCCTGGAGTCCTGGGATTGAGTCCCACATCGGGCTCCCTGCATGGAGCCTGCTTCTCCCTCTGCCTCTCTCTCTCTCTCTCTCTGTGTGTCTCTCATGAATAAATAAATAAAATCTTTTAAAAAAATAGCCTCATTGCATAATCTGGCACATTCCATTGTCTGAATGTACCACAAGGTATTTAACTACTCTTCTATTAACAATTAGGTTGTTTTAAATCTTTTATCATAGGGGTACCCTGTCCTGTGTGGCTCTATTGGTTAAACATCACAATCTTGATTTTAGGGTCTCAGGGTCATGAATTCAAGCCCCACGTTGGGCTCCTTGCTGGGCATGGAGCCTACTTAAAAAAAAATTGAGTTTTTATCATAAATAATACAGCAGTGAATAACCTCGTACCATTGACTCTTAAACAATGTGGGGATGCTGATTCTCCATGTAGTCAAAAAGCTGTGTTTAAAATTTTTCTTCTGTTAAACTTTTTTTAAGTAGACTCCATGCCCAACATGGGGCCTAAATTCATGGCCCTGAGATCAAAAGTCACATGCTCTACTAACTGGGCCAGCCAGGCACTCCTCACGTATGTAACTTTTGACTCCCCCAAAACTTTACTGGCCTATTGACTAGAAGCCTTACCCTTAACAGTCAATTGATACATATTTTGTATCAACATTCTATGTTCTATCTATTATATGCTGTATTCTTACACTAAAGCAAGCTAGAAAAAAGAAAAACGTTATTAAGAAAATCATAAGGGGGACACCTGGGTGGCTCAGCCATTGAGTGGCTGCCTTTGGCCCAGGATGTGATTCTGGGGTCCTGGGATCGAGTCCCACATCGGGCTCCCTGCATGGAGCCTGTTTTTCCCTCTGCCTATGTCTCTGCCTCTCTGTGTGTCTCTCATGAATAAATAAATGAAATCTTAAAAAAGAAAATCATAAGAAAAAATAAATTTATAGTACTGTATTGTATTTGTATTTAAAAATCCATGTGTAAGTAGACCTGTTCAGTTCAAACACATATTGTTCAAAGGTCAACTGTACATATATTTTACACACTTCCACATAGTTGATTATTATTATTTGCATTAGCTATGTTCTATAAAGCTAACTTGTAAATACTGAGTTAGTTAAAACTGAACCACCACTCCTAGAGAAAATACATAGTTAGGGTCCTCTGATCCTCTGGTCACATTTTCATTAAGCAATCAATATATAACCTTGTTTTATGTGTGTCTCTGTGTAAGGATACCTTACTTAATAATATATACTGTTGGTTAATTAACATGGAACTCATGGACAACAATGCTGTAAGTCATTCCCAAATAAAGCTTATATAACATAAATGTATTTTTTAAAATGTATTTATTCATGAGAGACACACAGAGAGAGAGAGAGAGAGAGAGAGAGAGACATAGAGAGAGAAGGAGGCACCCTGCAGAGAGCCTGATGGGGGACTTAATCCCCAGACCCAGGATCACGCCCTGAGCCAAGGGCAGATGGTCAACTGCTGAGACACTCAGGCATCCCAACATACACGTATTTTGTCTGTAAGACACATCACAGCCTTCTTACATGAATAAATACTCAATAGCATTTAAGCACTATGCTTAGGGGCCATTTTACCAACAAAAAAATGCGAAAAATATTGCACTAAATGGATCAGAAAAAGAATGGTCTTAAGCATGAAAGCAGAAACAAGAAGGCAGAGCAGCTCCTTGAGACCTCAGGAACACACATTAAGTAACATAAAGTAACATATTTTTCATCATTCTGCATGTGTACATGTCTGAATGACAGTGAAAGTGCTATGAGTGGGGACTTTACACTTATAAGTAATTCTTAGTAAGTAGACAAGTTTGCATATCGGAATTCATAAATACCAAGAATCAATTGTATAGCCACAGGACCACACGTTAGAAGTAGAACTTCTGGATTAAAGGCCTTTATAATAGAGAGATGCTGTCAGGTTCATCTCCAAAGAAATCATACCAGTTTATATTGAGCAAACAATAAAAAGACATTATGCTCTTTATTTTAACCAGTGTAAAGATTAGTAAAATTTAGGTAGTCAGTTGGCTGACTGTCCTTCTCCTGGTTTTGGCTCAAGTCATGATCTCAGGGTCATGGGACTGAGCCATACTCTGTGTGGGTTCCATGTTCTGTGGAGAGTCGGCTTGAGATTCTCCCTCAAACTCTGCCCCTCCCCCCACCCAATGTGCTCTCTTTCTCTCTCAAAATAAATAAATAAAATCTTAAATTTTTTTAAAAGAGAAGTAAAATCTAAATTATTTAGAAAGAACTAAAACAAGGTTGCTTAGAAGAATGTTAAAACTATGGCAGTAGTAAAGCTTTTTACTTTTTGTATGTGGATTTCACTTAATGGATATGTTATCTCATGCAATTAACAGAGATTTTTAGGGAACTAAATATATGCATTACTTGTCACAGTAAAATATTGGGATTAAAAAACTTTAGACTTCAAACCTCTATCTCCCTATTTTTGAATGGCAGAACACAATAAAAGCTCACATAGGAGATTTAAGACAACAGCCAACTTCCAGGAAATGTCCTGCACTTAGTTCACAATGTCCTATTCTTTTTATATCTTTGCCTATAGCAGTGGTTCCAAACACCGGAGAACTCTTTAAAAAAAAAAAAATAACCGGATTTTCCTGTCTCAGATCTACCTAATCAGAATCTCTGGGGGAAGAGCCAACAAATCTTTATTTTTAAAAAACTCATAGATAATAATCGAGATCGTTTAGAATCAGAAAACACTTAAGCACTGCAAGATGTTCTGTTCAATTATGTTCAGTACATCACACTTAGGTATTAATGAAGGTACTCCTATATATTATGGGAGCACATAATACCTATTAAAACATGAAAAACAAAATAAACACGTTTTCTACCTTCTATTAATCAAAAAATTAAACAAGTCTCTATACTACACAAATCAGAGATATAAAGTACTTAAAAATAATTTGATGATACATATTACAATTGCCTTTCTTAATTTTATAACTTTGGGGATTAGCTTACCTGTAAAAATAAGAGCACCCTCGGACAGTGTTGTGGGTATAGTGCTCCAAAGTCTTTTCATTGCCATAATCCTCTGAAGGATCGGACCAAAGCAGGTCACACACTGGCCCAAAGGCTGGAGGTTCTTTAAATCTGTCTAACTAAAAGACACACAAAAGCCAAAAGAAGAAAAATCATGAAAGCAAAAGAGCTTTTGGAAACTGGTATGGGTCAAAAAACAAAACAAAACAAAACCCTCCTACCCACAAGAATGTATTAGGAGAAAAGCCCCTTAGAGGAGTTTTCCTTTAGGAAGAAAATGAGCATTTAACAAATCTGGATACATATTTATTATTTTTTTGAAATAAATTTTTATAAATATCCCTGGCATCTAACCATACTGTAGAAAAGGACTCCTTTACATCCTAGTCTTAAAAGCAGAACTCATTTAATTCAAATGTGAAATCAACCATTATAGAGATATACTATTATTGAGAAAGACTATGTAAAATTCACTTCAACTGCCTAGGTGAGCTAACATTACCATCAGACCAGGAAAGGTTTTACAATGGTTCTGTTCACTGTTTACCTCATTCCAAAGGAGATTTCTAGTTTTGTTTGTTTTTTTCTTTTTTTTAAGTTTTTTTTTTTAATTTTTATTTATTTATGATAGTCAGAGAGAGAGAGAGAGAGAGAGGCAGAGACATAGGCAGAGGGAGAAGCAGGCTCCATGCACCGGGAGCCCGACGTGGGATTCGATCCCGGGTCTCCAGGATCGTGCCCTGGGCCAAAGGCAGGCGCTAAACCGCTGCGCCACCCAGGGATCCCCTCTAGTTTTATTTTGTAAAGAACTTTCATCCTTTCCCTTCTATGCAGTGCAGGCATTTCAATGTAAGTTATTAATTTAAGCTTTTAGTCATTGCTGCTTTGGTTAGTAGCATGAAAACCAAGACAAACCCAGTAACTAAAAGAGTTGAAGACTTCTAAATGAAAGGGGAGGTTTTTAATACAATTGATTCAGAATTGCAAAATTCAAGACTTACAATGTAAAGGAGAAAGTCGGTTATTTTAAAGATCATAAGGCAGCAGAAATATAGGCACACCCTCTTACCCTGAGGAGAGTAACTTTAATTCAGAGAAAAGTTTTATAAACAAAAAAAAATCTTTAATTTCAGTACCTATATGAGACAGGTACAATACAAAGGTAGAGAAAAGATGATGATAATGTAGGACAAAAGAAGTAAAAAAAGATTGATCATCTTTATAGAAAATCCTGAAAATAATAATCATTAACTCATGCAAGTGTAGCAGTTAAACTCTATCATCTAAAATGTCAAAGCCTGGGATCCCTGGGTGGCGCAGCGGTTTGGCGCCTGCCTTTGGCCCAGGGCGCGATCCTGGAGACCT
This sequence comes from Canis lupus dingo, assembly GCF_003254725.2. Taxonomy (NCBI): domain Eukaryota; kingdom Metazoa; phylum Chordata; class Mammalia; order Carnivora; family Canidae; genus Canis; species Canis lupus. The sequence goes on from NC_064267.1 coordinate 34,826,217, forward strand.
GGGATCGAATCCCACATCGGGCTCCCGGTGCTTGGAGCCTGCTTCTCCCTCTGCCTGTGTCTCTGCCTCTCTCTTTCTCTCCGTGTGACTATCATGAATAAATAAATTTAAAAAAAGAAAAAAAAATTAAAATGTCAAAGCCAGGATCCCTGGGTGGCTCAGCGGTTTAGCGCCCACCTCCAGCCCAGGGCATGATCCTAGAGTCCTGGGATCGAGTACCGCATCAGGCTCCCTTCATGGAGCCTGCTTCTCCCTCTGACTGTGTCTCTGCCTCTCTCTCTCTCTCTTTCTCTGTGTGTCCCTCATGAATACACAAATAAAATCTTTAAAAAATAAAAAAATAATAAAATAAAATGCCAAAGCCAATGAATTTGAGAGCTGGAAGTTCACAGACTATCCATTCTAACTTCCTCATTTCCCAGAGAAGAAAATGTAACTAAGAGTTAACCTTGATTTGGTCAAGGTTACACAATTAATTGCAGAACAGGGGAAGCCTGATTTCCTTCCTTTCGTAATGCTACATAATTTAAAATTTTAGGGCTATACTCAAAATAGGTTATGTTTCCAGTTGATGAAAGTACAGATTTCACTAAAATTTACAGAAATTTTCTGGAAGACATTTAGCAAAATGTTAATAGTAGTCCTCTCCCAATAATGAGGTCACAGATGATTTCCATTCTCTTACTTTTGATTATCTGCATTTAAAATTTTTCAGCAATAGAGGCATATAGTTGACTACAATAAAAAAACTGAAAAAATATATATTCCATGAGGCTAATGAAAGGTTACTTACTTTCTTAATGTCATCTAAACTAGTAATTTCAGGTGACATCCCTCCATGTACACACAGAAACTGCTGGTTTAAGAGGGCAGCAAGAGGAAGACAGTCAAATGTCTCCATACATGCATCATATACCTCTTCAGAATATTTAATTCGACCTATAAAAAAAGAAAAACAGTCAAAAGAAGAAAAGCTAAATTTATCATATATGAATAAGAATATTGGGCAGAAAATTATGAAGCTAGTTCAAAGTCATTTATTTCAGGCAAATTTGAAAACACAATCATCTTTATAAAAATATTCTTGAAAAGTTGTAAACAAAATCTAAAAGGTAAACAAAATCTTCTCTAAAGACAAATATGACCCTGGATTAACCTTCTAGTCCTGTTGTCCTGGAAACCTGTTAAGGTGAATGTCAGCTGTGTTATTAGGCAACATTTCTTATGGTAAAAATTACTCAATTACCTGATAGGCAGCTATAGCTTTGGACTTTTGAGTGCAATGATGACTCAAGGTAGGTCCCTCTGGGACCCTGGAATCTATACCAACCAAGCTTTATGGGAGATACTGGCAACTGTGCTACATGAGGCTTCTAAGCCACAGTGGCTCCCTGATCTGCCCAATGTGGATTTTGTTTCCCTGCACCTGGGATTGTGACTTGGAGGGGATGGTGAAAGGCAGAAAACGTCTGGACTGCTATACCCACTGAAAAGGAATGCCTGGTGTTGTCCCCCTTCCTGGACCATATCCTTCTTAAGTAGATGAATGCCAATATGGCCCATGGTAGTCTTGTAAGCCTAAATGTTTATTGGGTCTAAAAAGATTCCCTGGAGGTACTGAACATATATTAATGGAAACTGAAGTGTTAAGAGTAATCAATAAAATGTCAATAATCTTTTGCTCATGATCTTTAAGGTCTTTAAGCAAATTTTGTCCTAATTATATTCTGTATAAAAATGTTCATCTTAAATTGTATTTTGGGGTTAAAGAACAAAGAAACACTCCGGTGGGCAGAGGGTGGGGTCTCTACAATTATCCAGAAAATATGTCATTAAGTAACAGGTGGAAAACTGACAGAGATAAACCAAGAAACAGACTCTTAACTATAGAGAACAAACTGATGATGACCAGAGGAGAGGTGAGTGGGGGGGGATGGATGAAACAGGTGATGGGGATTAAGGGTACACTTATCATGATGAGCACTAAGTAACATATAGAGTTGCTGAATCACATATTGTACATGTGAAACTAATATAAAACTACATGTTCCCTAACTGGAATTAAAAATTAATAAAAATTTTTAAAAACCAGGAGGTTATAAATCAAATTAAGCAAAACAGAAGTAAATGTTATATTAACACATGACCAAAATAGTTTACAAAATGTTATTTTCTTAAAGTATATGGATAGGTATATAAACACCAACACTTATCTCCTGAGGGGTTAGACTGAAGATGATATCTATATTCTTCTTTGGCTTAGTTTATTTGTGTTTTCTCTGATGAGATATATTAACTTTCTATAATAATATATATTATCATATTACCTTTATTATTGAATTTGTTGAAGGCTCACAGTGTATCTGGGTTAAGTGTTCCTCACAGGGACGCCTGGGTGGCTCAGTGGTTGAGCGTCTGCCTTTGGCCCAGGGTGTGATCCTGGAGTCCCGGGATTGAGTCCCCATCGGGCTCCCTGCATGAAGCCTGGTTCTCCTCTCTCTGCCTGTGTCTCTGCCTTTCTCTCTGTGTCTCTCATGAATAAATAAATAAATAAAATCTTAAAAAAAAAAAAGTGTTCCTCACAGCACAGTGGTCAAGAGAACAATCTGGAACCTGACTGCCTGGATCTGAACCTTGTTTTACTAGCTATGCTACTCAGCACAGATGACTTAGCTCCCTATGCTTTGATGTCCTCATCCATAAAATAGGCATAATAACAATACATGCCTACATTACAAGGCTGCTGTGAAGATTAAATGAATTCATATATGTAAAATGCTTTGAATAATGTCTGGCACACAGTAGGTACTATGTAAGTATTAACTAATATAATTACCTTATTTTATCTTCACAGAAACCCTATGAAACAAGTACTATTACTATCTTCATTAAAAAGCTAAAGAAATTGGGTCTACTTGCCAGATGTTGGGCTGGAAACTGAACCTATTCATGCTCTTAAAACCATGCAGTTCTCTTCCCAATCATTATTTCAAATTAAATATTTAATAGGAGAATCTAAATAGCCAAACATATAATTCCCAAAGGTTAATTAAATTACTTGACTCAGTGTTTTATTTTCATGACAAATTTTAAGCTACATTCCATAAGACAATCATTTCCATAATAAAGGAAAAACGTACCTCAATCACAGGATCACACTGATGATACAAGTTCTAACCAGTATCAACACTACAATATTAACAAAGTTTCAACAATATTCTTTAAAAGTAATTTTGTGGTTTTTTTAAAGATTTTATTTATTTATTCATGAGAAAAACAGAGAGAGAGAGAGAGAGAGGCAGAGAGAGACACAGGCAGAGAAGAAGCAGGCTCCATGCAGGAAGCCTGACACAGAACTCGATACCAGGTCTCCAGTATCACACCCTGGGCTAAAGGCGGCGCTAAACCGCTAAACCGCTGAGCCATCCGGGCTGCCCTATAAGTAATTTTGAGAGTCAACACTATTTGCAAGAAACCCTGACCTGGTCTAGCCACTGATTATATACTTATCTTCATTTACATTTGCTTTCATTATTTAAAAAAAGATTTACATTTACATGGTTAAAAAATACAAAAGCTATAAAAGGCTATACAGAGCCTCCTACAAACCTCTACTCCTGCCACCCCCCCCACCCCCCCGCAGGCAACCAGTATTTCTAGTTTTCTGGAGATCTTTACAAAGATACCCTATGCATACACATGCACATATTTATTCTCTTTTCAAAACATCCTTTTGTTTTTCACATAAATGGTAGTTTATATACACTGTTTTACACTTGCTTTTTGTACTTAACATATTTTGGAGATCATGCCACATCTTTATATGAAGAGTTTGTAATTATTTTTTATGCTTGTTTCATTCTAATGCTGCATCTGAAATGTGAATAAATCTTGGAACAAGCACACAAATACTTTATGGCTAGTAGTTCACTTTATGGATATACCACAATTTAACCACACCAATCTCTTAGTACTACAAATAATACTATAATTAATGACAAGCAATACTTATTTTAAAAAAATAAACCTGTCATTACAGTACTGTTTTCATTAGCAAAATTACAAGAGGAGTTTCCAGAACTTGTCAGTAAGCTATTTAATTAAATATCAAAAAATGGCTTATGGAAACAACAATTAATTTACTTTAGAAATTGCTATGAGATGGAATCATAAAAGCATTAGGTTCACTTTTCAAGTATATAACAATAAAACAATGCTTTTGCAACCATAAATGATATGTCAAAAGTTAACTTCTATTTTTCTTTGCTACTCAAATTATCTCTGGGTTTGAAAGGAATGTTTTTTAAAAACTGTAATGTAAAGCAACTTAAGAATTGATGTAAGAAAAAAAAAAGAAAAAAACCAATCTTCACCTGCGATCCTTAGAAATAGTCACAAGACTGCAGCTGCACACTCAGAAACTAAGCATCATTTAGCAGTAATTGTAAGGTGCTGATTCTAAAAGCCACAATGGCCCTTTAAGAGAGACAGTTTATCAGTGAAAACATCCATGCAAAGCAGCACACATAATCTTTGTTCATAAGAATAAAATGCGAAAGTGTATTTATGTGCTTGTTCCAAGATTTATCCACATTTCATATGCAGTATTTGACTGAAACTGGAGTATCTCTATAGATAAGAAAAAAAGAAAGAAACCTGGTTTGACAAATTAAAGCATGTGAAAAGCAAATAAAAACCTAAGATAAGAAATTCTGTGTAAAATGAAATACTTAAAAAATTTTCTCCCAATGTTGTATTGTTTCGTCTTCTAAAAATAGTCTGAACCAATTTATACTAGTCAAAAAAAGAACTCTGAGCAAACAGAGGAAGGATTGGATAAAATATTACCTAAAAAAACCTGACCCTTAATTCAGAACAGAGGCATTCATAGGCAGCTTTCTTATGACTTATTTTTTGCTACATACTGATCATTCCAGAACCTTTGTTAATGGCTTGATACGCATTATTTAATTTTCCCAGGTAAAGAAAAGAGAAGTGTAATGAGTAATATCCCCATATTTGGTTTATAAAAACAATGCAAAATATTTCCAATTTTTACTATTTGGTGAAGCGGTTCTCAAATGACAAATTGTAGATACTTTCAAAGCCTCTAGACCAGCGGCATGCAGCACAATTACCTGCAGAGCTTTAAAAAAGCCTCTTAAGTGCTTGGGGCCCATTCAGGTGATTCTAAATTACCAGTTAAAAATTTTATTGTAATAGTTGTACATGGTAGTTATAAAAATAACTCTAGCAATACCACAGGCAGATATAAAATTAAAAATACAAGTTACGCTGACCCAACTCCCCACAGGTAATAACTATTATACATTTCTTCTAAACATTATATATTTTTAATTTACAAAGGAGATGGCATTATATATGTTCTGCAAATGGGATCCTGTCACCTAACAATATATTTGAACGTCTCTCCATATCAGTACATGTAGGCCCACCTTGATCTTTCAATAGCTGCCTAGTATTCCATTCTTTAAAATGTATTCTCACTTATTTAAGTAGTCCTTCATTTATATTCAAATTCTTTTTTTGTTGTTTTCCTTTTTTGCTATTACAATTAATACTATAATTGTTATCATACATCCTTATACATGCATAACCTATTATCTTTGTGAGTATAGTAAGCAGAATTCTAAAATGAACAGCAATGACCTACAGCAGTGAGTGTGGAATTTGTGGCTATGTTGAGAGTCCTATGACTACATATCATTACAGCAAAAGGGAGATTCTGCTAGGTGGACCTGACCTAATCAAGTGAGCTTTTGAAAAGCAAAGGGTTGGGATGCCTGGGTAGCTCAGCGGTTGAGGTCTACCTTTGGCTCAGGGCATAATCCTGAGTCTGAGGATAGTCTCACCTAGGGCTCCCTGTAAAGAGCCCCTGCTGCTTCCTCTGTCTATGTCTCTTCCTCTCTCTCTCTCATGAATAAATAAATAAAATCTGTAAGAAAGAAAAAAAGAAAAGGGTTTTCCCCAGCTGGTTGATCACAGAAGGCGGTAGAGATATGCATTTAGGCTGTCTGGAAGAAAGCAAACATCGATACTGTGAACTGCCTACTGCCAATAACTGGTGAGCTTAGAAAAGATACCAAGCTGCAGATGAGAACTGCAGCCCTGGTGACACTTGGATTTCAGCTCAGGGAGACCCTGAGCAGAGAATTCAGCCACACTCTGCCTGGATCTCTGACCTACAGTAACTGTGATATAATAAATGCATTGTTTCGAACAGCTGAATTTGTGGTGATTTGTTATACAGCATTAAAAAATGTATATATATATAAAAAAGTATATAATCTGCATGATAAATTGCTAGAAGCCAAGATGCTGGATCAGAAATTTCACAGACATTCCAAAATTACTCTTCAAATACTTTATACCAATTTAAACACTCACCAACGTAGATCTAATTTTTAAAAAAATTTCGTGGTTGTTACCTACTGGTTTGAACTGTATTCTAAATCCCAAGGGCTGGAATGATCTCTATCTTGCCCACCTGTAGCTGACTGTCCTGTCAGAGGAATTTTTTTTTTAAGTGTTCATACTCTAAATTTTTCATTCTAATACGAATGACCTTTTCTTTCAGAATCTACTAGGAGACAGACTGTCATCATAACTGCCAACTCCAGTGTAGGAAGCTTCAATAACAAGAGTTACTATGAGTCGAACACTATTAAGTTGTTACCTACCTGTAAATAAAGGGATTTGGGGGAGAAAGATTGGATGAACTCTTGAACCTTGGGAAATAAATTTAAAAGTTGTTTTTTTTTTCAATTTTGAATATTCTTTGGGAATAAAACTTTAAATATTTTATGATTTATTCCTCCAAGATAATAAAGAGAAATCTAAATAGGAAGCAAAGTAGAATCCATGATCAAATCATCAATTATATGACATTAAAGCATTTGTATATATTCAGTTTTATTTGGGGAAAGAGGTAGATCTCAGAGCTTCCTTATTTTATAAAGAATGTGCTAACATTTTAGAAATCAAAAGTGTTAAAATTTTGTGGGTTCTATTTCTTCTCACTTTATATAAAAATACAAAAACTCCCTAACGTATAAATTGATAAATCTTTATAGAGGGCTAGTTAGAGTATGTATCAAGTCTTTAAAATGTTCGGGCTCTCTAACTTAGTAATTGTCTTCTGAGAATATGTGCCCAAAGTACAAATTCTAGATGATCATTCATTCAACAAATTAACTCAACCAATATTTTTAAGCATCTCTTTTGAGTTATTTATTTATTTTTTAAAGATTTTATTTATTTATTCATGAGAGACATACACAGAGAGAGGCAGAGACACAGGCAGAGGGAGAAGCAGGCTCCATGCAGCAAACCCGATGTGGGACTCGATCCCGGGGCTCCAGGATCACGCCCTGGACTGAAGGCGGTGCTAAACCGCTGAGTCACAGGGGCTACCCTCTCCTAGGAGTTATTAGACGCTATTATGGAAAAACAACAGTGGATAAAACATGTCCCTGCTGTCATGAAACTTAAATTATGGTAGGAGAGAAAAATAATAAACAAATCTATTTTTAAAAATATAAATCTTATATAAAAATCCAGGTGTTGATAGATAATATTAAAAAAAAGGCGAGGTATGAGAGTAAAATGATGATATATATAATTTAGAAAAAGCAACCAAGGAAGAAAGTCTCTGAGATGACATCAGTGAAGTAAGGACATAGGTCTTATGAACAGATAGCTAACTGGGAAAACAAGAAATACTAAGTACAAATGTCCTGGGGTAAATTCTCTCAAACAAGCCCAATAGATTAATATTCACATTGAATGTTAGTTAAGAGTCAATAGTGAGTACCTAGATTCTGGTCAAAGAAATCTTTTTTTTTGGTCCAAGAAATCTGTGACGTTTTTTGTTTTTTTTATCAAACAGCAATTTTTTTTTTTAAGATTTTATTTATTTATTCATGAGAGACACACAGAGTGGGGAGGGCAGAGGGAGAAGCAGGCTCCACGCAGGGAGCCTGACGTGGGACTCCATCCCGGGTCTCCAGGATCACACCCTGGACCAAAGGTTGCACTAAACTGCTGAGCCACCCAGGGATCGCCAATATTTTGACTTTAAAAAACTCTACCTTTAATAATAGTTTTTTTTAAACTATTACAGTATTAATGTCATTCAACAGAAATGTCATACAGTTGTCACTAAACTGGCTACATGATAGTGCATTCATAAGATGGAAGACCTTTTTTTTTTTCTTTAAGAACTTATTTATTTATTTGAGAGAGGGCACACAAGCAGGGGGAGTGGCAGAGGGAGAGGGAGGAGCAGGCTCCCTGCTCAGCAAGCCTCTATCCCAGGATCCTGGGATTACAACCCAAGCAGAAGTCAGATGCTTAAATGATTGAGCCACCGAGGCACCTCATAAGATGGAATACTTTAAAAATATTAAAATAACATTTTAAAATCCTGTTTAAAAATATTTAATGATACAGAGAAATTTTATTAAAGTGAAAGGCACAATTTATTAAGCAGTGCATATAAAAGCCCAATTTTATTTTGAAAACGTACAAATATACATGCATTTGAACTCTTTCATGATAGGTTTTTATGTATACAGAAAAGACTACCTCTCAAATAGTGAGATAATAGTTATCTTTTTTTTTTAAAGATTTTATTTTTTATTTATTCATGAGAGACACAGAGAGAGAGAGAGAGAGAGAGAGAGAGAGGCAGAGGGAGAAGCAGGCCCCATGCAGGGAGCCTGATGTGGGACTCGATCCCGGGTCTCCAGGATCATGCCCTGGGCTGCAGGCAGTGCTAAACCGCTGCGCCACCAGGGCTGCCCAATAGTTATTATCTTTAAGTGGTTTTACTGTGGACAACTTTTATCTTCTTTGGACTATTCTATGTTTTCCAAATACCCCAAATGTACTACTTTACATACATAGGGGAAAACCACAAAAGTTATTTTGAAAACAAATGTCTTGGTTCTTACCAGAAATAAATAGGAGGCATTTGAGTTCCATTAATTTAGTTTATGTTTGATTCATTTTGGGATTGACAAACGGTAACTAAAAAATTTATGTGGTGCCTGGTTCAGTTGGTAGAGCATATGACTCTTGATTTCAGAGTTTTGAGTCCAAGCCTCACACTGGGGGTAGAGTTTACTTCAAAAAAAAAAGTTCTGGAAAAGTGATTATACTTACATTCTTGTTTGAAGGTGAAATATTCTGTAAGATGCCTACATTCATGATTTCCTCGAAGCAGAAATACTGTTTTGGGATGATTAATCTTTAAACTCCACAAAAACAGCACACACTATAAGACAAAAATAAGGATATATTTTTATTTGTGACCATAATGCATAAGGATAATTTATAGAAATTCAAATGACCTGCTATAATGGCATATCTCATTGCTATTCTCAAATTGAGACATGAAACTTTCTAACTTTTTGTATATGTGCTGCCGAAGCGAGCACAACTTTCTAACTTTTTGAATGTGACATACTGTTGCTCTAAAATCTGACAGACAGTAGTTTCATACATACCTCTTCTTAATTTATATTTTAATGTTCTATCCAAATATCTATAACTCTGTGACAAAGCCACCTACTGACCCTACCCCCACACTCTTGGTCCTAAAATCAGTATTTTATTTAATGAAGAAACACCAGAGACATTTCCATTAAAATAAGGAATGAGGCAAGGATATCCACTATCTCTGCTATTATTCAACACTGTACTAGAGGTACAGGTAATTAATTTAGACAAAAGAAATCAATTAGAGGTTTAAGAATGGGTAAAGAGGAAAAAAAAAAAACAAAGAATGGGTAAAGAGGGGCACCTGGATGGCTCAGTGGTCGAGTGTCTGTCTTTGGCTCAGGTCATGATCCGGGGGTCCTGGGATCGAGTTCCACATCAGGCTCCCTGCAGGGATCCTGCTTCTCCCTCTACCTATGTCTCTGCCTCTCTCTCTGTCTCTTATGAATAAATAAAATCTTTATTAAAAAAAAAAAGGAATGGATAAAGAAAAAATAAAATAACTCTATTTGAAGAATATATATAATAATAGTATATCCAAAAAAAAAATAGTATATCCAAAAACCCCCCAAAAAAATCAATGATAAAACTAACTCAGTGGAACACGTGGGTGGCTTAGTTGGTTAAGCATCTGCCTTTGGTTTAGGTCATGATCCTGGAGTCCCAGGACCGAATCCCATGTTTGGCTCCCTGCTCAGTAAGGAGTCGGCTTCTCCCTCTGCCTCTCCCCCACTCATGCTCTCTGGCTACTCTCATTCAAATAAATAAATAAAATCTTTTTTTAAAAAAAGATTTTATTTATTTATGAGACACACACACACACACACACACACATACGAGAGAGAGAGAGAGAGGCAGAGAGAGAGGCAGAGACACAGGCAGAGGGAGAAGCAGGCTCCATGCAGGGAGCCTGATGTGGGACTCGATCCCAGGTCTCCAGGATCAGGCCCTGGGCCGAAGGGGCAGGCACTAAACCTCTGAGCCACCCAGGGATCGTCCAATAAATAAAATCTTAAAAAAAAACAAAAACAAAACACAGGACAGCCAGGGTGGCTCAGGGGTTTATTAGCACTGCCTTCAGCCCAAGGCCTGATCCTGGAGACCTGGGATCGAGTCCCATATCGGGCTCCCTGCATGGAGCCTGCTTCTCCCTCTGCCTGTGTCTCTGCCTCTCTCTCTCTCTCTCTCTCTGTGTGTCTCTCATGAATAAATAAATAAAATCTTAAAAAAAAAAAAAGAACCCAACTCAAATAATAAAAGAATTCAGTAACATGGCAGGATATAAAATTAATATATAAAATAAATAGCCTTCATATACACAACCAATAAATAGGACACCTGCCATTTATAATAGCAGCAAAGAAGATTAAACATACAGGAACAAATTTAGCAAGAACTGTACAAAATTAATACCAAGAAAAATTTAAGACCCTCCTGAAAGACACAAAAGTAGGCAAGAACAAATGGAAAAACATCCCTTGTTCTTGGATAGGATGATTCTGCCTTAGTTCTTCCTAATTTATAAAATCATTGTAATTCCAAAAAAAATACCAACAAGTTATTTTCTTTTTTTTTTTTTTTTAACAAGTTATTTTCTATGGAAAAATAAACATGCAAGAATAGCCAGGAAACAGCCAGGAAAAAAACACTGAAAAATGAGAACTATGGGCGGACAGAGAATGGAGGGGAACTAGTCTTACTGGACATTAAGAGATACTATAAAGCTTCTATAATTAAAACAGTGGTACTGGCACATATATAAATATACCAGTGGAATAAACTAGCTCAGAAATTAATCCAAGTATACACAAATTTTTTGGTATATAATAAAGGTAGCATCCTAGTTCACTGAGGGTAATGATGGATTTAAGTTTTTATTTATTTATTTGAGAGAGAGAGCACATCGTTGCACACAAACATAGAGAGGGGCAGAGGGACAAGCAGATTCCCCATTAAGTGGGGAGCTCAGCGTGGGTCTCCTTGTGGGGCTGCACATGGGACTTGATCCCAGGACTCTGAGATAATGACCTGAGCTGGTCAGATGCTTACTGACAAAGCCATCAGGTGCCCCTAATGATGGATTTCTTAATAAATATCTCTGGGTCATCTGATGCCATTTCAAAAAAAAATTAGATCTATATCTCATGTAATACATAATAAATGACAAATGGATAAGGGAGCTAACTGTATCAAAATGAAATCATGCAAGTTCTATAAAAAAAGTGGTGAGTTCTGTACCCTTAATGTAGGGGGAAACTTGATTTTTTTTAAAAGATTTTATTTATTTATTCATGAGAGATACAGAGAGAGGTAGAGACATAGGCAGAGGGAGAAAAGCAGGCTCCATACAGGGGGCCCAATGTGGGACTCAATCCCGGGACTCCAGGATCACGCCTAATCCAAAGGCAGACGCTCAACCACTGAGCCACTCAGGCACCCCGGGGAAAAACTTGATCTTAACTAATGATAAAAAAAAACCAGGGGCAGGGAACCCTGGGTGGCACAGCGGTTTAGTGCCTGCCTTTGGCTCAGGGCGCGATCCTGGAGACCCGGGATCGAATCCCACGTCGGGCTCCTGGTGCATGGAGCCTGCTTCTCCCTCTGCCTGTGTCCCTGCCTCTCTCTCTCTGTGTGTGTGACTATCATAAATAAATAAAAATTTAAAAAAATATATTAATTAAAAAAAAAACTAGGGGAAAAGAAAAGAAAAGAAAAGAAAAGAAAGAAAAGAAAAGAAAAGAAAAGAAAAGAAAAGAAAAGAAAAGAAAAGAAAAGAAAGAAAAGAAATATGAAAAGATGGAGGGGCTCTTGGATGGCTCAGCTGGTTAAGCATTTGCCTTCAGTTCAAGTCATCATCTCAGGGTCCTGAGTCTCAGCCCATGTCAGGCTCACTGCTCAATGGGGACTCTGCTTGTCCCTCTTTCTCTGCCCCCCACCTCACTCCCCATTTGTGCTTTTTCTTTCTCCTGAATAAATTTTTAAAAATTTTATCTATCTATCTATTTATTTATTTATTTATTTATTTATTTATTTATTTATTTAAAGTCTTATTTATTTATGAGAGACAGAGAGAGGTGCAGAGACACAGGCAGAGGGAAAAGCAGGCTCCATGCAAGGAGCCCGACATGGGACTCGATCCCGGGTCTCCAGGATCAGGCCCTGGGCTGAAGGGGACGCTAAACTGCTGAGCCATCAGGGCTGCCCTAAAAAAAATTTTTAAAGGATGGATAGGGATCCCTGGGTGGCTCAGCGGTTTGGCGCCTGCCTTTGGCCCAGGGTGTGATCCTGGAGTCCCGAGATCGAGTCCCGGGATCGAGTCCCACATCGGGCTCCCTGCATGGAATGGAGCCTGCTTCTCCCTCTGCCTGTGTCTCTGCCTCTTTCTCTCTGTCTCTCATGAATAAATAAATAAAAATCTTTTAAAAAATCTGTTTAAAGGATGGATAAATTTGACTATCTACAAATAAAATAAAAATAATTTGTACAGTAAAAAAACTGGCAAAAACTGCTAAAACTACATATTCATTTAACTTTTGACCTACCCTGAAGATATACCTCCAAATAATAATAATAATACAAAGTTGTGGTGTTGTTTATTTTTTATAAGATTTTATTTATTTATTCACGAGAGACACAGAGAGAGGCAGAGACATAGGCAGAGGGAGAAGCATGCTCTCTGGGGGGAGCCTGATGTGGGACTCTATCCCAGGACCTGGGGATCACTTGACCTGAGAAGGCAGATCCTCAACCACTGAGCCACCCAGGTGCCCTGTGGTATTGCTTGTAATAGCAACATTTCAGAAACAACCTAAATGACCATACATTGGACAGAAGGCTTAGCAAATTATGACACACACAAAACAGAGAGAAAGAGCTGTATAAACTGATTTGGAGCAATTTCTAAAATACAGTATGAAGTGAAAAAAGTAAAGTACAAAAGAGTATGCTACTGTTTCTGTAATAAAGAAGGGATACAAAAAGACATATGTACTTACTCATTTGTGCAGAAGAATTACAGGAAGGATAAGTCAGAAACTAAAGTTACTTACAGTGGGCACAGAGGAAAGGGGTGGAAAGGAGGGGGCACTGGGGACAGTTTAAGAGGGTTGAGGAGAGAGCAGTGCCTCTCAAAGGATAACCTTTTGGATAGCTTTGACTCCTAGAACAACAGTAATGTTTTACATGTGTCTCCCAAAATAAATAATTAAATCAACCAGCATGTGAAAGAAACCCCAAACAGAATACAAACAGTAATAACCCTAACTGTATTATAAATAGATATCAAAGCAACAAAGAAGGGTATGGGGAAAAAGAACCCAAGTAACTTTGGAAAATAGTATTTTGACTGCCTACTACAAGACTAAAGACACAAAGAAATGTACACAAACACTGTATCTCTAGTTAGGAAATCTGTTTTCACAGTATGAACTGGCTGATATATACCTATTTTATGGATATACTAAGATTGAACAGACAAGTGAATATACTGTAGATAATGGGAGTAGGAAAGGAGGAAGGCTAGACTAAATCTTGTGATGGTTGGACTGTAATCAAAATTCATTCTTTTTAGGGTATATAAGAGAAATACAGAAACAAATAAAAATGTACAGGTTGGTATGCTTATATATATTTCCCAGTTCCTGGTGAGAGGGCCTAGGACCTCAGAATCACTAGGTGTATTGAATTGGGGACTAAAATAAATTTTATCAGGGAGACATATATGCAAATACAGAACCTGCAAATAATGAAACCAATCATATATACTAATTATGAAATATACATATCTCACACATAGTCTCAAAACACAGCAACAATTGACAGGACTAGGGGGAGAATCCAACAATCAGTAACTGTAGTTGGCAATTTTGACACATAAAAAGTAACTCCTAGTTCAAGCAGATAAAAATAACGAAAGTTACAGGGAACAATTCCAAAGACAATGCATTATTTTCAAGTATATGCAAGATAGTACAAAGAGGCACCTGGCTGGCTCAGTTGGCAGAACATGTGACTCTTGATCTTGGGGCTGTGAGTTCAAGCCCCATGTTGGGTACACAGATTACTTAAAAAAAAAAATAGTCACAAAAATCTAGTAGGTACCTCAGGAAAGGAGTCTCAATAAATTCCAAAGAATATTATTCAGGTTATGTTCTCTAAATTATATTAATTAGAATCAGTAACAAAATACTAACTCTAAAAAAAAAATCCTGCATGACTGGAAATAAAAACCAAACTACTTCATTATCCTAGGGTTAAAGAGAATTCTTAAATATAAAATACCAAATAATAATAAAAACAATACATGCCAAAATCTGTGGGACCCAAATAAAGTAGCACTTAAGGGGCAATATACACTGACAAGTACATTTATTTTTTAAAAACATGTGGAAAAAAATAAAAAATAAAAACATATGGAAATATGTTTGTAAAGCTAACATATGAGGAGATGCTCAATTTCATTAGTAATTGGAGACATTTTCGCTAAATATTAGAAAGTGAGATAAAACTAAATTCTGGAGAGAGGACTGTAAGGAAAAATGAACTCTTAGGTGCTACAGGTAGGCATATAGATTGGTACAACTATTCTGAAGAGGAATCTGGGATCGTCAGTTCAAGTATGAAGTATAGAGTATGAAGTATATACCTTCAAGTATAAAAGTATATACCTTTTTCCCTGGCAATTCCACTCTTGTTCATAAACCACAGAGAAACTAAAGCATGGGAATATCAGTGGATTTATATAAGAATTTTTTTTTTAAGATTTTATTTATTTATTCATAAGAGACACACACAGAAAGAGAGAGGCAGAGGGAGAAGCAGGCTCCATGCAGGGAGCCCGATGTGGGACTCGATCCCACGTCTCCAGGATCAGGCCCTGGGCCAAAGGCAGGCGCTAAACCGCAAAGCCACCTGGGCTGCCCTATATAAGAATATTTATCACAGCAATGTTCACTGTAGAAAGAAACTACAGACAAACTAGCTGTCCACCATTGAGAATAAGGAACTAAAATGTCATATAGGTATACTATGGAAACTACACAGCAGGCAGAAAGCAATGACCGAGAGACAGTAATCTGGATAGATCTTATAAACATCATAAGTGAAAACCCAAATCAACAGAAACAAAGCCACAGCAGTAGTTCTCAGTGTGGTCATATTCATCTCAAATGTGGTGCATTAGCATTACATGGCAACTTGTTAGAAATAGAGATTTTCAGACTCTATATCAGAAAGTGAATCAGAAATTCTGAGGGATCCCTGGGTGGCGCAGCGGTTTGGTGCCTGCCTTTGGCCCAGGGCACGATCCTGGAGACCCAGGATCGAATCCCACATCAGGCTCCCGGTGCATGGAGCCTGCTTCTCCCTCTGCCTATGTCTCTGCCTCTCTCTCTCTCTCTCTCTCTCTGTGACTATCATAAATAAATAAAAAAATTTTAAAAAAAAAAAAAAAAAAAAAAAAAAAAAAAGAAATTCTGAGGTGGGGCCCAGTAATCTGTTTTTGAGCAACTGCTCCAGGGAGTTATGATGCATGCTAAAGTTTGAGGACCACTGAATAGCACCAAAAAAACTTATATAAAATTTAAATACTTTATCCAAAACCTTACATATTAAAAAATTAATGTAATGTATTATATGTATTCTGAGGTATATACTAAACATAACAGAGATATACATAATAGCAAGAGGAAGAAAAAAATAGAGTTCACAGATAAGAAAAAAAAAATAAGACAGGGACTTTGCAATGATTAGTAATAAATGTGTCATGACCTGATGAGCTTGATTACTTGAACTGAGATTTTCCCACCTCCCAAAAAGGAAAGACTTCAAACTTCTTCTAAATCCCAGGTGCTTATGAATAAGCCTAATCTAAATCACCAACATCTCCTGCCCATGTACTGGATTAGATTCCTAACTGGCCTCCCTGTACCCACTCTTAGGCTTCCACAGTCAGTTTACCACAAAAGAGCCAGAGTAACTAGTTTTGTTTTGTTTGTTGTTTTAGAGAAGGAGGGGGAAGGGGAAGAGGGAGAGAGAATCTTTTTTTTTTTTTTTTAAGATTTTATTTATTTATTCATGAGAGACACATTGAGAGAGAGAGGCAGAGACACAGGCAGAGGGAGAAGCAGGCTCCATGCAGGGAGCCTGACGTGGGACTTGATCCCAGGTCTCCAGGATCACGCCTTGGGCTGAAGGCAGCGCTAAACCGCTGAGCCACCAGGGCTGCCCAGGGAGAGAGAATCTTAAGCAGACTTCCTGCACAGCAGGAGCCTGACAAGGGTTCAGCTCCATCTCACAACCCTGAGGTCAGGAGCTGAGCAGAAATCAAGAGTTGGCATCAGACTGAGCCAGGTGCCTCAGAGTAACTGTTTTAAAATATAAATGTGAATATGTCACTCCCCAGCTCAAAACAATCAATCTCCAATGGCTTCCTATTGCATTCAGAATAAATCCCTTACTATGGTTTGAAAGTGCTGACATCATCTAACCTCTGCCTATCTTTCTGATACATCACCTACAACTTCCCCTTACTCATTATTCTTTCTGGCAAAATTGGCCTTGTTATGATTCGAGGACTGCATAAGTCTTCCTCCAGCCTCAGAGCTTTTATACTTAATATGTTCTCACCCCTCCCTCAACCCGGACTGCATAGGCAAGACTCATTCCCTCAGGTCATTCAAGTTTCTATTCAGATGTTAACTCAAGTAGGCCTTTCCTAATCTCCAACTAAATTAGTTATCCTTGTGGCCCATTACCCTGATTTGATTTTCACAGGCATAAACAAATACACAATGAAGTCCTTTTCACTAGAAAACATGTATGGGACCTGGCTTTGCTTGTTCATCTCCATCCCCAGAATTTAATGGTGCTTCTCTACAGAGGTACTGACAATCTGAAAAGCGTGGTTCTTTGTTGTTCAGGAGTTTCCTGCACATTGGATGATATGTTTCCCTGGAGCCAGCTCATTAAATGACAGTAGGACTTCTCAAGCATTTTGACAAACTATTCATTCATATGTCTTTGTACATAATTATGTGTACATCTGCAGTATTTCTAAAAAATAGAACTGTTGTATCAAAATATATGTACATTTCAGGACACTGCAGAACAAACAAGAAACTTAAATATGTGGACATACACAAATATACTTAGATGACTTTTTTTTTTTGGTTGACTTTGTTTTTGATATATATCAACTTGCACAGAATATTCCCCAAAAAATATACATTAAATTTTATTTTATTTTATTTTATTATTATTATTTTTTTATGATAGTCACAGAGAGCGAGAGAGAGGCGCAGAGACACAGGCAGAGGGAGAAGCAGGCTCCATGCATTGGGAGCCTGATGTGGGATTCGATCCCGGGTCTCCAGGATCACGCCCTGGGCCAAAGGCAGGCGCCAAACCGCTGCGCCACCCAGGGATCCCTACATTAAATTTTAAATGAAATAAGTCAGGCAGAGAAAAACAAATATCGTATGACTTCACTTACTTGTGGAATTCAACACAAAACTGAATAAATAAACATAAAAAGCAGAATCAAATTCATAAATACAGAGAACAAATTGATAGTTGCTAGAGGGGAGGTGTGTGGAGGGACTGACAAAATGGGTAAAGGGAGTAAGAGGTATAGGATTCTACTTATGGAATGATTAAGTCAAAGAAATAAGAGACAGTATAGGAAATACAGTCAATGGTATTGTACTAGCATCGTATGTTAGCTCCACTTGTGGTGAGCATAGCATAACTTATAAACTTGTTGAATCACTATGTTGTACACAATATAACGTTGTGTTAATTATACTTAAAAAAAAAAAAAAAAGACAGGGGGATCTCTGGGTGGCTCAGAGGTTTAGG
The DNA here is from genome assembly GCF_003254725.2 of Canis lupus dingo. Classification (NCBI taxonomy): domain Eukaryota; kingdom Metazoa; phylum Chordata; class Mammalia; order Carnivora; family Canidae; genus Canis; species Canis lupus. The sequence goes on from NC_064267.1 coordinate 34,844,595, forward strand.
GCCTGCCTTCAGCCCTGGGCATGGTCCTGGAGTCCTGGGATCGAGACCCACGTCGGGCTCCCTGCATGGAGCCTGCTTCTCCCTCTGCCTATATCTCTGCCTCTCTTTCTGTGTCTCATGAATAAATAAATAAAATATTTTTAAAAACTCACTTCTTGGGGCACCTGGGTGGCTCAGTGGTTGAGCATCTGCCTTTGACTCTGTTCATGATCCTGGGGTTCTGGGATCAAGTCCCGCTTGGGGCTCCTTGAAGGGAGCCTGCTTTTCCCTCTGCCTATGTCTCTGCCCCCTCCCCTTCTCTCTCTCTGTCTCTCATGAATAAATAAATAAAAATCTTAAAAAAAAAATAATATGACTCAAGGAAATATCAGAAATGCTATTAAAAATTTATTCGAAAAGATATTAACTGCAGCAATATGCAAAATGGAAATAACTAGAAAATGACCACTTGTAAAAATAATAAATATGCAATTAAATATGGCTTAAGCCACAGAGACATTTAAGTAATTTAGGAAGAAACAAGAAATCAGATGCCCAGTTTAGTGTATCAGCTCAGTACTGTCACCAAGAAACCATGTCCTCTCTCTTTGATCTGTAATTCACAGCAAGTCTGCTTTTCATTCTTAGCCCTTCCTTCCACATGGCCACAAAGTGGCTGCTACAGTACATTTGAAATGACAAGGTGAAATAGTGCTCAAAAGCTTTCACCTTGCGAGAGTCTTTTCATCTGGAAACAAGTATTCCAAAGTACCCAAGTGTGTGTGCACCCTCACACCAAAATATACACAGCAGAGTTCCCATTACATATTACTGGGCAAAACAGAATCCCATGTTTACCCTAGACCAATCACTGATGACAGGGAATTAATTCACATGAGTAGCTCAGACCAATTAGAATTCATTCCCTGAGGTTGGGTTAAAGGGCCTCCTTTCCTGAAATCAAGGTTCTCTCTAAACCCCCAATCTCATTTATCTGAACAAAATAGGTATTTTGATAGTAAGGAAGAAGGAGAGAAAAGATGGGCAACAAGCAGTACCTGCTAAAAATTATTGGGCAACAAGCAGTACCTGCTAAAAATTACCTGCTAATAATTATCCAACAATAGGAGAATGGTGAAGTAATTTATGATATTTTTACCATTAGCCATATTTTGGAGAGATTTTTCCAAATAACAGAGAAAAATGCTTTCAATACAATACTGAGTGGGGAAAAAAGACTACAAAAAGGAAATGTACAAAATGATTTCAATTTTCTTTAAAAAAGATATATGCATATATAAAAGAAGAAGAAAGACTATAATAAAATATAAGATGTTGGTGCCTGTCAGTGGAGCAGGCAACTCTTGGTCTCAGGGTTGTGAGCTTGAGCCCCACATTGGACATAGATTACCCAAAAAAAAATCTTTATAAAAAAAAAAAGAAAGAAAATACAAGATGTTAACAGGGATTATATCTGATTTATAATGTTTTTTTTCTTTTAAGATTTTATTTATTTATCCATGAGAGACACAGAAAGAGAGAGACAGAGACATAGGCAGAGGAAGGAGAAGTAGGTTCCATGCAGGGAAGCCTGATGCAGGACTTACTTGATCCCAGGACTCTGGGATTACAACCTGAGCCGAAGGCAGATGCTCAACCACTGAGCCACTCAGGTGTCCCAAAAGTTTTTGTTTTCTTAGATTCTACATTTCCAAATTTTTCTACAAAAATGAACTATTTATGAGTACCTGGGCACCTCGAGTCCTACATTGGGCTCTCAGAATGGAGCCTGCTTCTCCTCCCTCTGCCTATGTCTCTGCCTCTCTCTCTCTCTCTCTCTCTCTCTCTCTCTCTCGTCTTTCATGGATAAATAAAATCTTTAAAAAAAAAAAGTGAACTATTTACAACAACAAAAAATTGTAATAAGGGTTCCATTACCTATTTGCATCCATTTGACAAAAACATCATATTCATGCTTATCAAGGACACTGATAAAAAAATGGTTCAAATATATACTTGTATTATATTGGACTAATCTGTTGCCTACAGAAGTTTATAACCTTAGGGGTTTACAAATAAGTGACTTCCAACTAACACTACATACACCCTGATGTTTACTTTTAAAACTGGGATAAAATAGGGATCCCTGGGTGGCGCAGCGGTTTAGCGCCTGCCTTTGGTCCAGGGCGCGATCCTGGAGACCCGGGATCGAATCCCACGTCAGGCTCCCGGTGCATGGAGCCTGCTTCTCCCTCTGCCTGTGTCTCTGCCTCTCTCTCTCTCTCTGTGACTATCATAAATGAATAAAAATTAAAAAAAAAAAAACTGGGATAAAATAGCATTGTCACTGGGACACCGGGGTAGCTCAGTGATTGAAGGTCTTTCTTTGGCTCAGGGCATGATTCTGGGGTCCCAGGATTGAGTCCCATATCAGGCTCCCTGCATGGAGCCTGCTTCTCCCTCTGCCTGTGTCTCTGCCTCTCTCTCTCTCTCTCTCTCTCATGAATAAATAAAATCTAAAAAAAATAAAGGAAAAAAAATAGCATTGTCACTTTACAGTTTTAATCCATTTATCTCTTCAGCTATTCCAGAAAAATCCTTTAAGTTAGTCAAACATCAAATAACTAGATAAAATGAAACTGATTTATTAACATTCATTCATTCAACAAATATAGATTCAGTGTCTACTGTCAGGCAATATGCCAGTTCCTAATATGAAGAATACTGCAAAAAATTAAATCAGCATTTTTGTACGATTACTGAAAGATCTGTTTATAAGTGCATCTTTTCTAATAGACTGTCAGCTCCTTTAGAAAGCATGAATCTTTTTTTTTTTTAAGATTTATTTATTGGGATCCCTGGGTGGCACAGCGGTTTAGTGCCTGCCTTTGGCCCAGGGCGCGATCCTGGAGACCCGGGATCAAATCCCACGTCGGGCTCCCAGTTCATGGAGCCTGCTTCTCCCTCTGCCTGTGTTTCTGCCTCTCTCTCTCTCTCTCTGTGTGACTATCATAAATAAATAAAAATTAAAAAAAAAAAAAGAAAAGATTTATTTATTATTTTCGAGAGTGTGTGAACATGGGGAATAGAGGGCGTGGAGGGGCAAAGGGAGAGAAAGAATCCCAAGTAGATTCCCAGCTAAGCATGCAGCCACGAGGGGCTCAGTCTCATGACCCTGAGAGCATGACCTGAAGAGAAATCAAGAGTTGGATGCTTAACTGACTGAGCCATCCAGGTGTCCTGAAAGCATGAATCTTAAAAAGAAAACAAACAAAAAATAGAAATCATGAATTTTATTCATTAATTTCTTTTTTTTAAAATTTTTTTTTATTCATGACAGACACAGAGAGAGAGAGAGAGAGCTAGAGACACAGGCAGGGGGAGGACCAGGCCCCATGCAGGGAGCCCAACGTGGGTCTTGATCCCGGGTCTCCAGGATCAGGCCCCAGGCCGAAGGTGGCACTAAACCCCTGGGCCACCGGGGCTGCCCCATTAATTTATCTTAAGAGCCTGCCATAAAGTTGGCAATCAGGAAACATTTGTTGGTGAATGAGGAAAAAAATATATAACAGAAAATATTCTGAATATAGTATATGTATATAAAAATCATTATGGATTTTTTTGATGTATGCTTTACTGAACATACTGATGCATTGAAACTATTTATAAATATGTGAGTTGATAATCTGAAGATGATTTGGTACAATATTATCTTTTTAAGAAGTTGTTTCATTGGGGCAGCTGAGTGGCTCAGCGGTTTAGCGCTGCCTTCAGTCCAGGGCATGATCCCGGAGCCCTGGGTTTGAGTCCCACATCAGGCTCCCTGCGAGGAGCCTGCTTTTCCCTCTGCCTGTGACTCTGCCTCTCTCTCTGTGTGTGTCTCTGCCTCTGTGTGTGTGTGTCTCTCATGAATAAATAAATAAATAAATAATCTTTAAAAAAATGTTTCATTAAATAGAACTAAAAATTTAGTAAGTTTTGTATTCTTCTCGTCAGCTTCTAAAACCTCTTCATGCTAACAAATACACAAATAAGTACACATTCAATCTGTCTTTCAAAATCCATACTTTTGACTGTCTATTGAAACGTGATATGAATAGAAAGTAGGAATCTTTTCTTTTTTAGGCTATGTTTGCTTCCCTTTTTATCTTATTTATTGAACTACAGTTGATATACAATATTATATTAGTTTCTAGTGTACAACATAGTGATTTAATAATCCTATACAATATGCAGTGCTTACCACATAAGTGTAGTTATCACCTATAACCCTATAAAGTTATTTTTTTTAAGATTTTATTTATTTATTTATTTATGAAAGACACAGAAAGAGAGGCAGAGACACAGGCCGAAGAAGAAGCAGTTTCCATGCAAGGAGCCTGATGTGGGACTCAATCCTAAGAATCCGGGATCAGGCCCTGAACCAAAGGCAGATGCTCAACTGCTGAGCCACCCAGGCATCCCAACCCTACAAAGTTATTACAGTATTACTGACTATATTTTTGGTGATGCACATTTCATCCCTGTGACTTATTTATTTTATGACCTGAAGTCTGTACCTCTTAATCCCCTCTATTTTCCCAAATCCGTACATTCCGCCCCCCTCGGGAACCACCAGTTTGTTTTGTGTTTATAAGTTAGCTTCTGTTTTGTTTGTTCATTTGTTTTGTTTTTTACATTCCACATAAATGAAATCATATAGTATTTGTCTTTCTCTGTCTTATTTCACTTAGCATAATATCCTCTAGGTCCATCCATGTTGTTGCAAATAGCCACTTTTCATTCTCTTTTATGTCTGAGTAATATTCTATTATATCTGGTATATATGTATATAGAACACATCTTTATCCACTTATCTATTAATGGACAGTGAGATTACTTAGAATAGAGAAACATTTCAATGGTACAGTCTGCAAGTATCATCTTTACCCATCCCAGGTCCCTACTTAGAGACTTTGGGAATTTACTGAGCAGCAGGGAAACATAATTATTTTCTTAGCTTCTACCACTACCTTTTTTTTTTTTTTTAAGATTTTATTTATTTATACATGACAGACACAAAGAAAGAGGCAGAGACACAGGCAGAGGGAGAAGCAGGCTTCCTGCGGAGAGCCCAATATGGGACTCCATCCCAGGACCCCAGGATCATGACCTGAGCCAAAGGCAGAGGCTCACCCACTGAGCCACCCAGACATCCCTCTATCACTAACTTCTGTCCTCACAGATGACACTAAATTAATTGGAGTCACTGGCAGGTAACACCAAACTTCTGATTCATTAATTTAGAACACTCATCTAACTAAAAAGGACAAGCTATTTCTCTTGTGTATCTTTCTAGCATCTTTAGAATGCTGCTTTTTTTGGTTGAGCACTAGGTAGGAGAGTTGACTTGGATCTAGGAGTGATGCTGCAAAAACAATAAACTTTTAACTGCCATAAATACACTAAGTACAGTGAGACTATATAACGCTATGAAGGAGAAGCACAACTAAAGACTAAAAGAACAGCAAGCAGACTCAATTTCTCATCTCATGTTTATTCTGGACACATTATAAATTCAATTACCTGCACTATTTCAAGTTACTTCTCTTTTATTTGCCAAACATGTATACATAGCTGCATCAATGGACATTAAATATGAATGTGCTTTTTGTTCCACTTTACTCAAGTCATTGCATTAGGGTCTAAAACAGTTTTGTCTTTTATATATATAACAGTTTACACTTTAATTATTTCTTTTTTAAAGATTTTATTTATTTTTTTGAGAGAAAGAGAATGATCAGGGAGAGGAGCAGAGGAAGAGGGAGAGAGAGAACCCCAAGCAGTCTTCATGCCCAATGTGGAGCCAAACCCTGACATCATGATCTGAGCCGAAACCAAGAGTCAGATGCTTAAGCAACTGAGCCACCCAGTCCCTCCTACTTTAATTCTAATCATTTTTTCTCATCATTCAATTTTTGAAATATATTTAAGTAAATTGTGGGTTTACATTAACTTCATTAACTTTATTTTTTCCTTCAGTGAATATTTATTGCTTACTATGTGCAAGAATATCAAAAATTATTCCTACAACATGCTAAATGACTGCTTATTTAGCATTGGGAGCTAATTTAAGAGTAAATTGCAGCCCAGCAGCTTATGGTTTTATAAATAAGGTCTGCTAATTCAAGCCCTGTTTAGGAGGAATAGTAATTTATGTCATTTATATACAGCCTATACACTATTTTCAAGAGAAAAGTTTGGTAAACAATTTATTTGCAAAGCTGAGTTAATATAGATTTCTATATGTCTACTACATACAGAAGCTACAAGAAGGAATAGACCTTTCTTATATAAATGAAAACATTTTTCCAACACTTTAATACTCAAAGTAACAAAGTTTATAAATTCTGCCAGTGTTCTCATTTAAATTTCTTCTGCTGAAGAATGGAAAACAAATTTCTTTTTTTCTTTTTTTTTTTTTAAGATTTTATTTTATTTACTCATGAGAGATACAGAGCGAGAGAGAGAGAGAGAGAGAGAGAGAGAGAGAGGCAGAGACACAGGCAGAGAGAGAAGCAGGCTCCATGCAGGGAGCCCGACATGGGACTCGATCCCAGGTCTCCAGGATCACGCCATGGGCTGCAGGCGGCGCTAAACCGCTGCACCACCGGGGCTGCCCTGGAAAGCAAATTTCTAAAAAAAAGACAATATAATTGTTCCAAGGTATCCAGTTTAATTTTTACCTCTATACTGAAATAGCCTCTGTCCACATAGTCACCCAGAAAGAGGTAGCGCGTGTTACTAGGTGATCCCCCAACTTCAAACAACTTCATCAGGTCAAAGAATTGTCCATGAATGTCACCACAAACTAGGAAAAAGGACACAAGGTGAGGTGAAAAATTGTATCTTATAAGAGAAGGGCAGTACACCAATAAGATCACAGTTTAACTTTTAACTTAAATCACTTTAGCTTTTGACTGGATTGTTCTATAATTGTAGTCAATCTACCAATACTGGAAATATTAGGTATTTTAAATTGTATTTCTTCGACGAACAAACATACTGAACAATCCCTAAGACTATTTCATAATTCCTAGAAAGATTATCATACATCTTAGTTGGTTATTTGTAATAATTTCTCAAATTTGCTGCTGTGCAAACACTTCTCTTACCCGTGATTGGAGCCTCTACTTCTATCATGGTCTTCTCTTGTCTCAGGATGGCAGCCCCATCATTGATTATCTTTAATGCTACTTCCTCTTCCAGTCGCCCTTCCTTCACCAAATGGTTTTTCAAAACATCAATTTTAGGCTTCCCATTCTCAAATACTTCCTTCAAAGTAAGCCGTTGGGTTGGAGGAAAGGGAACAGCTAGAAAGAGAGGAAAAGTAATTTAAAATACTTAAACGTAGAGAGAACTGTGAACCCATTTCTTTTACGTAACAAATTATACCTAATACATCACTATGATTTCACAACCACAGCACTAGAATTTTATGGGGAAAGAAATCTAAGATACTGTATGTTACAGATGATAGACTCTAATTTTTAAAAAAGCCACAGTTAAAGTGTTTAAAAGATGTATGTGTGGGACGCCTGGGTGGCTTAACGGTTAAGTGTCTGCCTTCAGCTCAGGGCATGATCGTGGAGTGCCAGGATCGAATCCCACACCAGGCTCCTGCCTGGAGCCTGCCTCTCTCTCTCTCTCTCTCCCCCTGCATCTTTCATGAATAAATAAATAAAATCTTAAAAAAAAAAAAGAAATCAACACTAAAGGGCATTTATTTTTCCAATGAACTGACATAATGGAACTGTTTTAAAAGTCTGACTTCAGCTCCTGATCGGGTAATGAATCATAGTTGTACACTTTATTATGAAAAAGCAGTTGCTTAAAATATTACTGATAGCAAGCATATCACTAACTGAATGGAGCTGTTCCTCAGAATTACTTGTTACAGTGACACAGCATAAACTCGAGAATACCAGATAAGGAAGGTCTAGCTGTGTTTTCTAATCTGGAAATGCTAAAAGATAACTTCAGTTTATGTCTGATATAAAGTTCATGTAATATCATGGTGAACTAGCAACTTTAACAGGAAAAAAATTTTTGACTTTAAAATTGGCCATCGGGATGCCTGGGTGGCTCAGGGGTTGAGCGTCTCCCTTTAGGTCAGGGTATGATCGTGGAGTCCTAGGATCGAGTGCCACATCGGGCTCCCTGCTTGGAGCCTGCTTCTCCCCTTGCCTATGTCTCTGCCTCTCTGTGTGTCTCTCATGAATATTACATAAATAAATAAATCTCATTTACTTACTTCATAAGGTAGTCTACTTTAGATTATCTATGATCTAACATTCACAAGGCTATAAATTATACATTTAAAAGAAGGGCTCATTTTAATTTGTGATTTATGCCTGGTAGTTCCACTTCTAGCTTTATGCATGTGTTAAGTACCAAGATGAGGGACTCTTGGCTGGCTCAATCAGAGGAGTGAATGACTCTTGATCTTGGGGTTGGGAGATTATTTAAACAAATAAACTTTAAAAGGGGGGAGAGGCACCTGGTAGCTCAGTTGGTTATGTGTCCAACTGTTGATTTCAGCTCAGGTCCTGATTTCAGGGCTGTGATATTGAGCCCACATGTTGGGCTCTAAGATGAGTGTGGAGCCTGCTTGGGATTCTATTCCCTTCTCCCTCTCCTACCCCATAGTTTGCACATGCATGTGTGTAGTCTCACTCTTATGCTCTCTGTAAAAAAAAAAAAAAAAGAGAGAGAACCAAGTTGAAATCTATAGGCACTATAAAAATTTGAGACTTGAAAATCCTTGAAAATGGTAGTTTCACCAGGCTCTTAGCTACAACTTGACTTTTTTGGGCTATTCAGAGCTTACTGAAAAAATTATAGTAGTTATCTAACCAGCAAATATTACCTTGAAATAGGGGACCATATACATCCCAGTTTATGCAGGCAGTCGTAGATTTCCACTGCTCTCCTATCGTAATTGTTCATAGTGCCAGCTTTCACTCTCAAAAGTATTCTAATTTGCAGGTTAAATTAATTTAATTTGTGTTATTCAGGTAGAATATCAATACATTATTTTAGTAAAATAATCTACTTCTAAAATAAAACAGGTGTATCCTTGGATGGCTCAGCAGTCTAGCACCTGTCCTCCGCCCAGGGTGTAGTCCTGGAGTCCGGAGATCGAGTCCCGCATCGGGCTCCCTGCATGGAGCCTGCTTCTCTCTCTGCCTGTGTCTCTGCCTCTCTCTCTCTCTCTCTCTGTCTCTCTCATGAATAAATAAGTAAAATCTTTAAAAAATAAAACAAAAATAAGATAATGAAGATTTTTAAAATTTATTCATCTGGTGAGTCTCTACAACAGAGTGAAAGATAAGTCCTAAACAAATTTACTTAAATTTTTACTGAAGTGTATTGTAATATGGTTGTGTTTAACAATAACAACAGAGTCCTTTATAGTTTAGAGATTCTTTTTTTTTAAAGATTTATTTTATTATTTATTCATTCATTCATTCATGAGAGACAGAGTCAGAGACACAGGCAGAGGGAGAACCAGGCTCCATGCAGGGAGCCTGACGTGGGACTCGATCCCGGGTCTTCAAGATCACACCCTGGGCTGAAGGTGGCACTAAACCGCTGAGCCACCTGGGCTGCCCAGTTTAGAGATTCTTATTGAAATATCTGCAGATGAAATTATATGCTACTTGGGATTTACTTCAAAATAATGGAGGGACAGGGAATAAGCAGTGGCACAGAGGAAAAAAAAGACTGGTTTTGAGTTACTAACTGAAGCTGAGTGATATTCACTTGAAAGTTCCTCTATTGTTCTAATACATTTGAAATACTTATTTTTTAAAAGTGGAAAAATTACCAAAACTAAGGGTATAAGGTTTTTTTTTTTTTTTTTTAAGATTATTTAATTGTTTGAGAGAGAGAGAGAAAGAACATGAACAGGGGAAGGGGCAGAGGAAGAAGGAGTAGCAGACTCCCAGCTGATCAACTCTGAGGGCTTGATCCCAGGACCCTGATATCATGACCTGAACCCAAGGCAGATGCTTAACCCACTGAGCCACCCAGGCACCACAAGAGTTTAAGTCTTAGAGTAACTTTCTTTGGGGAAATTTATATGAGGTTCAATCAAGAGCTACACTTAATTTCTTGTACATAACTTCAGAGAACCTCCAGTCCTCTGAAATCTTTTTCCAGAAAAATAAAGAAACGTATTTAATCAGTCCCCTTTTCATACTTAATTTACCTCTTTTTGGTTTTCAAAGTTTTACTCTCAATTCTGGCTAGCCAACCTGCCCTTCCCCATTTTTAAATGAACCCAAAAGAAAGCCTGCTTGTTTTTAATTTACACTTTGTAAATAAAAGAAATTGGTCAACAAACTATAAACAAAATGCAATAATATAAAACCAAATATGTTGGAATTGACAAAAATGGTATTTTAATAGAGGTAGTCTCAGAGACAAGAGATCCACAGATGATATTTGACTTCTAGCAGCAGGATTATTACTACTAATAAAAATAATAATACTAAAATTCAGTTGTTTTTTAAAGATTTTATTTATTTATTTGAGAGAGAGAGAGCACAGGTGTGGTGAGGGGCAGAGGGAGAAGCAGACTTCTCACGGAGCAAGGAGCCCGATGCAGGGCTCTATCTCAGGACTCCACAATCATGACCTGAGTTGAAGGCAGATGCCCAACTGATTGAGCCACCCAGGCAGCCACCCGCCCCAATATTCAGTTGCAATCAAATAATAATTTACAAAATAGATAAACCATTTTTTCTATCATATAATTTACGTAAGGAAAGGTGACAACAACCTAAAGAACTCTTAAATTTAGAAAGGTATTTTTTCTTTCTCTCAAATTCTTCAGTTGCAATTTACTTAAAACAAGTAAACAAGTCACTTAGTTAAATGAAAATGAAAGCAAGGTTGAAATGGATCAAGGGGATTATGCCCAGCTAAGAGAAATGGGACACAGCTGATCCAGGAACACTAAGAGGCATTAAGACTGGCTTGAGACAACATGCATAACAGAAAGTTCCAGAAGAGTCCTAAGTTTTTAGCTAAGGGCAAATAAAATCAATTTCCTTCAAATCAGAAGAAAAGAATCTTCCACTTTAAAGGAGTGGGTCCTATCTCCCTTCAAGTTATTAGCTATGTTTAAAAGCCCTGAATGCCATCTTCCTTTATTAGATAGTTATATACACATTATTATTAAGGTTGATTCGTAGAAGAGTGGGAACAGCCATCATCCTGAGAAGACTAAAGGAAATCTAGCTAAGTTTGGTCATGAAAAGAAATAGCGGGAACTTTCTGATTAAACTTTAAACCTCAAAAAAAATAAAATAAAATAAAACAAAATAAACTTTAAACCTCTATTTTCAAAAAACAAGCCCCAGGTACAGTGACCATGTGTCTGAGTATGTGTATTAAGATATTCTCAGATTATTTATCTTGCCCTAATGTGATTCAGTAGTGTCCTCTTTTACTCTCAAGTATCCTGATTTAAATCACCTACCCAAAAACAATATTCACCAGAATCAGCTGGGATGTTTGTTTAGAATGTAAATTCTTGGGTCTCAGACTGGTAGAATTAAAATTTGGAGGGATCCTGCACAGGCATTTGCATCATTAACAGGTGTCCCAGGGGATTTCCCTCTGCCAGTGTCTCTGCCTCTCTCTCTCTCTTTCTGTGTCATGAATAAATAAAATCTTAAAAAAAAAAAAAAAAGAAGAAGAAGAGAGGATCACTAGTAGTGTTTCTCAAACTATCTGTGGGAAGTGCCTCACTCCATCCTCCAACTTGTCAAAACCTGTACTTTGTAAAATGCAATAAAAATAAATTACTGGAAAAACGACCACATGCTTAGATGTTGTGCCAATGTCAAATTACTATTTAAGTTTTTTAATGCTCAATTTCTATACTTCTTGAAGTTAATAACAGGTTGTAAACTGACACTGATCCATGGACCACACTTTGTGTTAACACTGGTTTGGATAAACAAGGATTTAGGGGAACAAGAATAGGACTAAAGTCAAAACTTGAATATTATGTATGTATCCATCTTTTTTTTTTTTTACATTTTTTTTAAGATTTTATTTATTTATTCATGAGAATACACAGAGAGAAAGAGAAAGGCAGAGACACAGGCAGAGGGAGAAGCAGGCTCCATACAGGGAGCCCGACGTGGGACTCGATCCTGGGTCTCCAGGATCACGCCCCGGGCTGAAGGCGGCACTAAACCCCTGAGCCACCCGGGGGCTGCCTTGTATCCATCTTTAAGCCAGAGTTTGGAGATTTTATTATGTCTAATGTATACATAGGAGGATTTTCAGCTGACTTCACTATTCACTTCACAGTGCTGAATGATAATCTTTTCTTAGAACCCAAGTCTGATAAGTTCATTTCCAACTGTTCTTAATGACACACAGGATTTCACTAACAAAAAATTCAACAAAACACTATGACTATACAAGCAGACGAACAACCTCAACTTTTAGCTTATCCCTGCCTTAAACTATGAAGTATATAAACTGTAACACAAGAGTTTTAGTTCTTGAATCTTTTCAAATTATAAACAAACTACTCAACACCAAGCACTGAAGTTTCCCTTCTTTCTGAGGCTGTATGTTACCTCTTTAAACACTCCATTTATGGTCATACTTCCAAAATGTCTTGACACAATTTTTCAAATTTCAAAGAAAATGTACTTAAGTGATTTTCAAGGCTAATAGTAATTCCAGACATTTCATTTGTTCAAAAAATTAAACTAGGCATTTTTAAATGAAAGAATCAAAATGTCATTAGTGTCAGCTCTCAATTTACTGCTTTATTGATTATATCATATCATAAATTGAGGGGAAGTTGTCCCTTCATCTTTAATATAGGTCTATTATTGGATAAACTACAATCTTTACCAATGAGAAAGGAGAGTTACTAGAGGGATCGAAGGGTCTCAAAATACAAGCACGGAGTTAAAAAAAATGACTATGAGCCAAAAGATGACTTTATCCAGAAATGCAATAATTTGGGGATTCTAAAACTACAGTACTTTTTTTTTTGAAGAGTAGAGGAGGTCCTTGTTATTCAAAGAAGATCAGTACTAAAAAAAGGCCACTTAGAGGGGCGCCTGAGTGGCTCAGTTGGTTAAGCATCTGTCTTTGGCTCAGGTCATAATCTTCAGGGTCCTGGGACTGAGCCCCACATCAAGCTCCCTGCTCAATGGGGAGTCTGCTTCTCCCTCTTCCTCTACCAACCCCCCCCCCCCCCCCCCCCGCTTGTTCTCTCTCCCTGTCTCTCAAATAAATGAATAAAATCTTTTTAAAAAAGAGGCAGCCCGGTGGCTCAGCGGTTTAGTGCTGCCTGAAGCCCAGGGCATGATCCTGGAGACCTGGGATCGTGTCCCCGCTCAGGCTCCCTGCGGGGAGCCTGCTTCTCCCTCTGCCTGTCTCTCTCTCTCTCTCTCTGTCATGAATAAATAAAATCTTAAAAAAAAAAAAAAGTCACTGCTCTGACCTCTACTGACTGAGCCAGCTAAGTGCCCCTGGTTCATTCTACCTTTAAAATATACTTTAAATTTGGAGACTCTCCAGCCAGTCCTCATTCGTGCTGGAAGCACAATGTACCCATTCTAACAGATGTGAGATGATGTCTTAACTGTGGCTTTAATTTGCATTTCCCTGATCATTAGTGATGCCAAGCAGCTTTTCAAGTACCTGCTGATCTTCTGCATGTCTTCTTTGGAAAAAAATCTATTTAGCTCCTTTCCGATTTTGTTAATCAGACTATTCGCTTGTTTTTGCTATTAAGTTGTACAAGTGGCAGCCCCGGTGGCTCAGCGGTTTGGTGCCTGCCTTCAGTCCTGGGCCTGATCCTGGGGACCCAGGATGGAGTCCCACATCAGGCTCCCGGCATGGAGCCTGCTTCTCCCTCTGCCTGTATCTCTGCCTGTGTCTCTGCCTCTCTCTTTCTGTCTCTCAAGAATAAATAAAACCTTAAAAAAAAAAAAGTTGTACAAGTTTGTTACCTATCAGATACATGATTTATAAATATTCTCTCCCATTACATATAGGTTTTCTTTTTGTTGATTGCTTTTGTTATGCAAAAGCATTTTAGTTTGATATAGTTCCACTTATTTTGTTTGCTTTTCGATCCTATGCTTCTGGTGTCAAGTCCAAAAAATCATTGCCATAACCAAGGTCAAGGAGCTTTTCCTTGTGTTTCCTTCTAGAAATTTTATGGCTTCAGGTCTCAAATTTAATTCATTTAAACAGGGATGACTGGGTGGCTCAGTGGTTGAGCATCTGCCTTCGGCTCAGGGCGTGATCCTGGAGTTGTGGGATCAAGTCCCACACTGGGCTCCCTGCATGGAGCCTGCTTCTCTCTCTGCCTCTCTCTCTCTTCTCTCTGTGTCTCTCATGAATAAATAAAATCTTTAAAAATAAAAAAAATAAAATGGATTAAGTTTAAATGAATTATTTTTTTTTCAAAGATTTTATTTATTTATTCATGAGACACAGGGAGAGAGAGAGAGGCAGAGACACAGGCAGAGGGAGAAGCAGGTTCCATGTGGGGAGCCCGATGTGGGACTCGATCCGGGGTCTCTAGGATTGCGCCCTGGGCCGAAGGCGGTGCTAAACCGCTGAGCAACCCGGGCTGCCCGAAACTTAATCCATTTTAATCCATTATGAGTTAATTTTGTGAGTGGTAAAAGATAGGAATCTAGTTTCGTTCTTCTGCATGTGGTTATCCAGTTTTCCCAATACCATTTAATGAAGAGGCTATCCTTCCCCCATTGTATTTCTTGGAGCCCTTATCAAATTATTAGTTGACTGTACATGCAAGGGTTTATTTTTGGGCTCCTGATTCTGTTCCACTGGTCTGTGTGTCTATTTCTATGCCAGTACCATACCATTTTGACTACTTACAGGTTTGTAGTATGTTTGAAATCACCCGTGGGGAACCCAGTGTGGGACTCAATCCCAGGACCCCAAGATCATGACCTGAGCCAAAGGCAGATGTTCAATCACTGAGCCACCCAGGTGCCCTAGGGGATATATTATATATTTAACTATTTTCTTACTGATGGTTATGCTATTTCCAAAAAATTTATAGTCATAAATTATACGGTAGTGAAAATTCTTATATATATGTCCTTGTCCAAATCTGATTATTTCCCTACAACAGATGTTTAAAACTTGCATATAATTATTTACTGTTGTATAACAAATTACCCAAAACTTAGTGGCTTTCTTCTTCCTTTTCACTTTTTAGAGATGGGGGAGGGGCAGAGGGGGAGACAGAATCTTGAGCAGGCTCCATGCTCAGCGCAGAGCTGATGTGGGGCTTGATCTCACAACCCTGAGACAAAATCAAGAGCTAGACACTTATCTACTAAGCCACTCAGGCACCCCAAAACTTAGTGGCTTTAAAACAATAATAGTTATTGTTATCTCTCACAGATTCTGTGGACCATGAATTTAGACAGTGGAAACAGTGGGGCTGACTTGTTTCTCCTCCATAATGTCCGGGGCTGCAGTGGATACTTGACAGCCAGGAGCTGGAATCATCTGAAAGCTCACCCACTCACTCATCCAATGGTTAACGACTATTGCCTGAGGCTTAGCTCAGGTTTTCAATGAAATTATCTACAAGTGGCCTGCTCATATGACTGAATTCTAAGAACATGGATCTCAAGATAAAGAAAAAGGCAGGAGGAACCTGTATTCTTTTTATATTCTAGTCTCAGAAGTCACATCATATCATTTCTACCACACTCAACTGGTTGGAGCAGTCACAAGTCTTCCCAAATTCAAGGGGATAGGAAATGGATTCCACCTATTGATGGAGAGTGGCAAAATTCTGTGAGTATGTGAGACTAGAAATACTGCTGTGGCCATTACTTGAAAAAGAGAATCTGGGGATCCCTGGGTGGTTCAGCATTTAGCACCTGTCTTCAGCCCAGGGTGTGATTATGGAGTCCGAGGATTGAGTCCTGCATCTCCTGCATCGGGCTCCCTGCATGGAGACTGCATCTCTCTCTGCCTGTGTCTCTGCCTCTCTCTTTCTCTGTGTGTCTCTCATGAATAAATAAATAAAATCTTAAAAAAAAAAAGAAAAAAAAGAAAAAGAATCTGTCATACTTTCTCTATTTCAAAGGGGAAAAGTCACCAATGCCTCTAATGATACCTTTATTTTACTTTATTTATTTACTTGTCAGAGAAAGAGAGAGAAAGCACACAAGCAAGGGGAACAGCAGGCAGAGAGAAGCAGGCTCCCCGCTGAGCAAGGAGCCCAATGCAAGGCTCAATCCCAGGACTCTGGGATCATGACCTGAGCCAAAGGCAGATACTTAACCAACTGAGTTACTCAGGTGTCCTTTAAATTCGAGTCCTTTTTAAACAGTCTGTCCTATATTCTCCAGGCTATTATCAAATGAGAATATTTATTCACTTATTATAGGGAAAACATTAAAGTAGATAATTCCCAAATGTTTCAAAAAAATTTAGGGTACTGTATTAGAAGTTGCATAAACTGTTTTCTGATTTGCTAGTTGTTAAAAAACAAATCAGGATTTTTAAATAAAAAAGATAAAAATGCAAAAATAAACTATTGATATAAGGTGAACATTTTACAAATACTTGATTCAAAATAAAATGTCAATGGGGATCCCTGGGTGGCTCAGCAGTTTAGCGCCTGCCTTCAGCCCAGGGTGTGATCCTGGGGTCCCGGGATCAAGTCCCATGTCAGACTCCTGCATGGAGCCTGCTGCTCCCTCTGCCTGTGTCTCTGCCTCTTTCTCTCTCTCTCTATGTCTCTCATGAATACATAAATAAAATCTTTAAAAATAAAAAAATAAATAAAAAAAATAAAATGTCAAGTTCTCAGTTTAAAATGAAGATGTCATGGTACTAAAGATTTTCAAGTCCAGCTTTATTCACTTTCAACCTAGATCCAGAAGTCCAGGTTGATTTCAAGATTATATAACTCTGAGATCAAACTTAACAGAAACTCTCTTGATATGGTTGATGACCACATCCAAATTACATTCTGGACACTCTGCAAGAAAAATTACATAACAAAATATCTGTCTTTACCTCTCCCCTCTCTTCAAAAGTAAAAGTATAGCAAGTAATAATCTATTTTATTGTCGAGCAACTCAAAAAATGATTTTCTGTATTCTTTAAAAATTCACATAGCAAGGGGCACCTGGGTGGCTTAGTTGGTTCAGTGTCTGCCTTCAGCTCAGGTCATGATCTCAGGGTCCTGGGATAGAGCCCTATATCGAGCTCTCTGCTCAACGGCAAGTCAGCTTCTCCCTCTCCTTCTGCCCCTTCCCACCATTTGTGCTCTCTCTCTTAAATAAATAAATAAAATCTTTTTAAAAAATTCACACACACACACACACACACACACACACATACACACAAACATAAAAAAATAAATAAAAAAAAATAATAATAAAGTAAAAAATTCACATAGCAAGAGGGGTACCTGGGTGGTTAAGCAGCCTACTCTTGATTTCAGCTCAGGTCATGATCTCAGGAACATGGGATTGAGCCCTGAGTCGGGCTTCACTCAGCTCAGTCTGCTTGTCCCTCTTGCTCTGGTCCTCCCCCTGCTTGCATGCTCACTCTCTCCCTCTCTCAAATAAATAAAATCGTAAAAAAAAAAAAAAAAAAAAAAAAAAAAAAAAAATTCACCTAGTAAGAGAGCCCAGTCTACCAGTATTTCAAAAGAAAGACAGTGCACTGAGGTTTGATATTAGTCTGTACCTTCAGCTGAGACATTTTGGCATGATAGTCAGTATAAGAAACCAGGAGGGGACATAAGATACAGTACTCTGTTTTACTAAATCTAGAATGTTCTTTTCAGACCTCTTTTTGGGGGGTGGTGCCTGGGTGGCTCAGTTGGTTAAGCCTTTGACTCTGGTTTTCGGCTCAGGTCATGATCTTGGGTCATGAGATCCAACCGCATCAGGGCTCCAGCTCAAGAGTCTGCTTGAGATTCTCTCCCTCCCCTTCACCCTTCGCCCCTCCCCCTGCTTGCACATGCATGCTCTCTGTAAGATAAAAAAAAAATTTTTTTTTTTTTTAAAGACCTCTTTTTGGGCAGCCCGGGTGGCTCAGCGGTTTAATGCCACCTTTGGCCCAGGGCACAATCCTGGTGTCCCGATCAAGTCCCATGTCAGGTTCCCTGCATGGAGCCTGCTTCTCCCTCTACCTGTGTCTCTGCCTCTCTCTCTCTCTCTCTCTCTCTCTCTCTCTCTCGAATAAAAAAAAAAAAAAAAGAAAAAGACCTCTTTTAGGGGCATGTGGCTGGCTCAGTTGGAAGAGCATATGACTTGATCCCAGGATCAAGTTTGAGCCCACATTGGGTGTAGAGATTACTTAATAAAAATAATAAAAAGGGGGACCTGGGTGGCTTAGTGGTTGAGCATCTGCCTTCAGCTCAGGTCATGATACCAGGGTCCTGGGATCGAGTCCCACATCGGGCTCCCCACAAGGAAGCCTGCTTCTCCCTCTGCCTGTGTCTCTGCTTCTGTGTCTCTCATGAATAAATTTTTCAAAAAAAAAATTTTTTTTAATAAAAAAAAGACCTCTTTTCAAAGCCATTTTCTTCTCTTGAGCAACTTGTCCCCCAATAGGGATGCCAGAGCCAGTGCATCTTGTGCCAAGGAATAAGACCGAAGAGCCAATGGAAATGTGCTATCCTTCGCCCATTGATGCTAATAATAAACAGTGAAAACTCAACTGTCAGGGACCCTTGAGGACTGAGTCAATTTAGATAGACCATGGAATTTTGTTTTGTTTTTTTTACTATTTCATTAAATATTGATTATGAACCTATATCAATACATATTTTTTAAAAGATTTTATTTATTTATGAGAGACACAGAGGGAGAGAGGCAGAGACACAGGCAGGAGGAGAAGCAGGCTCTCTGCAAGGAGCCCAATGTGGGACTCGATCCTGGATCCCGGGATCATGCACTGAGCCGAAGGCAGAAGCTCAACCACTGAGCCACCCAGGTGTCCCTATCAATACGTATATACACACAAATATATACATACATACATATGTACAATTTTGAATAGAAGAAACATTTATAAATCTAAAACTCATACAGAATAGTAATTTTTATTTTTAGTTTTAGTTTTTTAAAATATTTATTTTAGAAAGAGAGAGCACACATGTACAGCGTGGAGAGGGAGAAAAAGAATCCCAAGCAGGCTCCCCTTTGAGCACAGAACCTGACATGGGGATCAATCCCATGACCCTGAGATCATAACCTGAGCCAAAACAGAGTCAGATGCCATAACAACTGAGCCACCCAAGTGCCCCAGTGAAGTCATTTTTAAAGATTAGGATACAAAAAACTCTACCAGGCAATATATAATATGTCAAATGCCTCTTACATAATATCCACAAGTGTTCCAGTGTTAACTCTACTTAAAAATAAATCCACACAATAGGATCTAAACTGTGATTAAAGAATACATTAGAAAAGGTACTAAGGAAATATATCCAAGTATTAGTGATGAGTAACAAGATTCTAAATTATTTTATTCTTCTTACTTTCCTATTTTTTTTTAACTTTTCCAATGACTGTATTACTTTGATAATTAGTGAAAAAATACACTTAAGTCAGTATAATTATTTCATACACCCTGTGATTATAATGATATTCTCTTTCCTTTTAAAAATATTTTATTTATTTACTTGAGAGAGAGTGATATCATGAGCAAGGGGGAAGGAGGCAGAAGCAGATTCCCCGCTGAACAGGGAGCCCAATGAGGGTCCCAGGACCCTGAGACCATGACCCAAGCAAAAGGCAGATGCTCAACCCACTGAGCCACCCAAGCACCCTACAATGATATTCTTTTAATTGAACAATAAAAACTGGAAGAAAATGATGAAAAGTAGTAGAAGGAAGGGACGCCTGGATGGCTCAGCGGTTGAGTGCCTGTCTTCTGCCCAGGGCGTGATCCTGGAATCCCAGGATCAAGTCCCACATCAGGCTCCCTGCATGGAGCCTGCTTTTCTTTCTGCCTATGTCTCTGTCTCTCTCTGACTCTCCCATGAATAAATAAAATCTTTAAAAGAAAAAAAATAGTATAAGGAAGAGTGTTTGGGGATCCCTGGGTGGCACAGCGGTTTAGCACCTGCCTTTGGCCCAGGGCACAATCCTGGAGACCCGGGATCGAATCCCACGTAGGGCTCCCGGTGCATGGAGCCTGCTTCTCCCTCTGCCTGTGTCTCTGCCTCTCTCTCACTGTGTGCCTACCATAAATAAATAAAAATTAAAAAAAAAAAAAAGGAAGAGTGTTTGGACTACAGGTGGTTTTGTTTTGTTTTTTTCTATCTGCTTTGCCCTACATTCTAGTTTATTTCACATTTTTGTAAACTTTATTCAAATAAAAGTAACAGATGCAAAAAAAAAAACACAACAATCCCATTTGCAATAACCTTCCATATGGTAATCAGTTTTATACCTAAATACTTTTCTTAGATCAGTAGAGCTATATCCCGAACTGACTCTTATGAGTAACACTGAAAAATTCAACCTCAAACTTACGTTACACCTATAAACCACCAAGAGTTACTAAGATGACACACAGGCTTATGCTTCAGAGGATTAAAAAGACACTATGATAGGCAGGAGGTAGGCCCCCAAGATTTCTGGCCTATGATATATACACATCTTCTCCCAGTTATATCATCAAACAATAATGTAGGTACTGCTGTGAAGGAAATCTGCAAACATAATTAAGGTCCCAAATCAGGTGACCTTTAAATATAATTATCCAAGTGGGCCTGATCTAATCATATGACACCTTTAAATCTGGATCTAGAGATAATATATGTAATATTTCATGGATTTGAAGCATGAGAGATTTCATTTGCAAGTTCCACATTATTGGCTTGAAGATAGAGGGGACCATGTAGCAAGGAATACAGGCAATTTCTAGGAGTGCCCTGGTTGACAGACAGCCAGCAACAAATATGCAGTCAAATGCTCTACCACTGAGCTATACCCCCTGCCAGCAACAAATATGGATTTCATTACTACCACCATGATGAATTGCCAACAACCTCAATGAGCTTAAAAGCAGATTCTTGGGATGCCTGGGTGACTCAGCGGTTGATCCCAGGATGCCTGGATCGAGTCCCATGTCGGGCTCCCTACACAGAACCCGCTTCTCCCTCTGTCTATATCTCTGCCTCTCTCTGTGTTTCTCATGAATAAATAAAGAAAATCTTAAAAAAAAAAAAAAAAAAAGGCAGATTCTTCCCCAGAAACTCCACATGAAAACAGCCTGTTTGGGCACTTTGATTTCAGCCTTTGAGACCACCATGAGCAGGGAAGTCCATGCCATGATTGGACTTTTGACCCACAAAATTTTGAGCTAAAAATTGGTTGCTGTTTTTAACCACTGAGTTGTGACACAGGAATAAAAAACTAATGCAGAATTCTTGAAGTCAAAATTCTTTTCTAAGGCCTTTCAACAATTACAAATACAGTGTTAAATACACAAGAAACTAACATAGGCTGTCTCTTAGAATTGCAACAGAAGCCACAACTTGTAACTGTGCTATGATTCATAAAACAGATAAACTGAACCAAACCAAACCAAACCAAACCACAACATGTATCACAGACTATCTTAAGCTCAAACTGTTTTTTTCTCATTTTTCTCCTTTATCTATTCAACCCATCCCCCCACCTACCTCCTCTCTGGCAATCACGTTTGTTCTCTGTTCTTTTGTTTGTTCATTTGTTTTGCTTTTTAGATTCCACATATAAGTAAAATGATATGGTATTTGTCTTCTTTTTGGGGGGAGGTATTTATCTTTCACTGTCTGGCTTATTTCACTTAGCATAATATCCTTTAGGTCCATTCGTGTTGTCTCAAACGGCAAGATCTCATTTCTTTTTTATGGCCAAATAATATTCCAGTGTGCACACCCCACATCTTCTTTATCCATTCATCTATTAATGGACACTTAGGTTTAGAGTGCTTACATATCCTGGCTACTGTAAATATGCTGCAATAAACATAGGGATACATATATCTTCAAATTGGTGTTTTCATTTTCTTTGGATAAATACCAGTAGAATTACTGGATCATATGGTATTTCTATTTTTAACTTTTTGAGGAACCTCCATTCTGCTTTCCTTAGTGGTTATACCAATTTACATTCCCACCAACAGTACACAACGGTTCCCTTTTCTCTACATCCTTGTCAACTCTTGTTATTTATTCTTTTTTTTTTCTTTTAATTTTAACCATTCTGACAGGTATGAGGTGATATTTCATTGTGGTTTTTTGACTTCCATTTCCCTGATGATCAGTGATGTTGAAGCATTTTTTCATGTGTCTGTTGGCCACCTGTATGTGTTCTTTGGAAAAATGTCTATTCAGGTCCTCTGCCCATCTTTTTAAAAATTTATTTATTCATGAGAGACAGAGAGAGAGAGGCAGAGACCCAGACAGAGAGAAAAGCAAGCTCCATCAGAGAGCCTGATGTGGGACTCGATCCCGGGTCTCTAGGATCACGCCCTGGGCCGAAGGCAGGTGCCCAACTGCTGAGCCACTCAGGCGTCTCTTCTGCCCATTTTTTAATCAGATTTTTTTTTTTTTTTTTTGGTGTTGAATTCAAACTCTTTTTTAACACCAAACTTCAAATTCATATGTTCCAAGGTAAGGCCTCACACAAACTGATTTAATAGTTAACTGCACAGACACTAGATCTAATCTTCTCTGTACTAGAATCTCATGAGTTCTAGCAACTCATCTAGTGTACAAATTCTAATCAATCCTTGCTCAGATTACAAACTTCCACCCTAAAATCTAACAACAGTCCCTAATCTAACAACAAACCTGCTAATCCTTGATGAGCAGGTTTTCCTAACTGTTCCCCCTTTTGAGAAGACTCCTCATTCCTCTGGTTCTCTGCTTGTTGTAGGAAGTTAAATAAAGCTAACTAACTTTTTTTTAACTACAAATAAATCCTTGATGATCACTGGTAGGTGGTTTATGGGTATCCTACTATTTAACAACTGGCATTTCCACTAAGATTCAGTTGACCCCTTTGTTTCTGGGGAGACCTATGACTTTGTCATAGTGTGCATGTATGTGACCACTTGATTTCTCAGCTGTTCAAGGCCATTCTGCCTGCAATAGTGAGGTATCTGAGCTTCAGTGATTTTGTTGAGCACTTCAGGATCAAGGTAAAAGTTGGGTCCTCTGACTATAAGTCTTACCAGATTATGCTGTTCATGAATGAAATTTGGCTTCTACCTAGTTAATAACATTCCTATCGTCTGTCTGCTTGTTGAATATCTTTATTTAAGTAAGCTCTACACCCAGCATGGAGCTTGAACTCATGGCCATGAGATCAAGAGTCACATGCTCTACCGACTGATCCAGGCAGGCACCCCTTGTTCAGTAACTTGAGTGTCATTCATCTCTAAAAGGAAGTCCATAGCACAGGACAAATTCAGTCCTAATAAGCCTATCTTCCAGCCAGCTCCAAAAGCTGACACGTTCAGGTCTCACCAGACCAGCATCTTTACATAAACTTTGTATTGAGTCATGTTTTCTAAAACTTCTTAAGGACTTTCCTTAGTCCTTATAATCTTGAGATATGTTTTACTTAGTTCTGAACTTGGAGCTGAGGTTCTGACAAGTTCTCAACTAATGAAAGCTGATCTTGAGTATCACTTCCTGTTTTCTACAAAAGCACCATCCTTACATCCAATCTTACTGCAGGTCACATAAGAATTTTCTTAGTCTATATCTGTGTCCACTCCGTGCCTCCTCTATATACTTCCTTCATGCTTTCAGATGATGAATATAACCCAACAAATGGCATAATTTCACTAAAAAAAATTCTGAATTGGAGCAGCCCGGGTGGCTCAGCGGTTTAGCACTGCCTTCAGTCCAGAGCATGATCCTGGAGACCCAGGATCGAGTTCCACATCAGGCTCTCTGCACGGACCCTGCTTCTCCCTCTACCTATGTCTCTCTCATGAATAAATAAATAAAATCTTTAAAAAAAATTCTGAATTATAAACATCCTCTTAGGGAACTATTGACACAAACAAGATTGTTTGAGAGGTACCTTAAAAGAAAAAGGTGGAGTGTCTAGGTGTCACATGAGTTGGTTAAGTGACTGACTCTTGATATTGGTTCAGGTTATGATCTCAGGGTCATAAGATGGAGCCCAGAATCAGACTTCTTGTCTGCTTGAGATTCTCTCCCTCTCCTCCACCCCGCTCCTGCACTCATTCTAAAAATAAATAAATCTTTAAAAAGAAAATTAAAAAAAGAAACAATTTTGACTATTCAACGGTATTCACTCCTTAACATGGGGAAATTTCTAAATACAATTCAAATTCTAAAACTGCCTCCCTGAAAGAATTCCCAAACCCCAGGATAAAAAGGAGAAAGTTCAGGGGTACCTGGGTGGCTCAGTCAGTTAGGTGTCTGACTCTTGATTTTGGCTCAGGTCATGGTTTCAGGGACCTGAGATTGAGCCCCACGTGGGTCTCCACCCTAAGCAGGGAGTCTGCTTCTCTTCCTCTCCCTCTATCCCTGCCCCCCTGATCACAAACTCCATCATTCTCTCTTTCTAAAACAAAATGAATCTTAACAAAAGAAGAAAGTTTATTGAAAAAAATCAGCCTTGTGTAGGCCTCCCTAATGTCTATCAATTAGTCTATTCTGATGTACCTAGGAGATGCAAAGTCTGGTAAAGGCTAATTGGAATCACCCTAAAAAGAAATTAGAGATTAATCCTTTAAAAAAAAAAAAAGAAAAAAAAGAAAGGATCCCTGGGTGGTTCAGCGGTTTAGCGTCTGCCTTCGGCCCAGGGTGTGACCCCACAGTCCCAGGATCAAGTCCCACATCAGGCTCCCTGCATGGAGCCTGCTTCTCCCTCTGCTTGTGTCTCTGCCTCTCTCTCTCTCTCTGTACCTCTCATGAATAAATAAATAAAATCTTAAAAAAAAAAAATGAAAAAGGGACACCCAAGTGCCTCAGCTGGTTGAGTGTCTGCCTTCAGCTCAGGTCATGATCTCAAGGTCCCATGTTGGGCTCCCTGCTCAGTGGGGAGTCTGCTGCTCCCTCTTCTTTGCCTCTCCCCCCTGCTTGTGCTCTCTCTCTCTCTCAAGTAAATAAAAAAATCTTTAAAATAATTTTTAAAAAAAAACAATGAAAAACTTATGATTTTTAACTCTCTGGAAGTTATGAGATTACTCAAGTGGTAGGAATTTCTTTTTTTTTTTTTTAATTTTTTATTTATTTGTGATAGTCACAGAGAGAGAGAGAGAGAGAGAGGCAGAGACACAGGCAGAGGGAGAAGCAGGCTCCATGCACCGGGAGCCCAAGGTGGGATTCGATCCCGGGTCTCCAGGATCGCGCCCTGGGCCAAAGGCAGGCGCCAAACCGCTGCGCCACCCAGGGATCCCGGAATTTCTAATACCTTTAGAAATCCCCTCTCACTTGGCCCTTAACTGTAACACTGTCTTGCAGTAATACTGATTTTGAAGGAATGTAAAAGAGTATGTGTGAAGACAGGAGAATGTGAATGCATAGTATCAGATGTGTTTTTGTTTATCTAGAAATAAAGAGGATAATTTTGCCTTAAGTAAGAAATGCGTATTTTACCACCAAAAAAAGAAATGGTAATTACATAGCATTATATATTGTTAGCTAATCCTATGGTGGTAATTCATTTTGCAAAATATATAGGTGTATCAAATGAACTCATTGTACATCTTAAAATTACATGTTATATGTCAATTGTATCTCAGTAAAACTGGAAAAAAAAGTGAGAAATTTGAGAAATTGCTGTACCAAGGTGTAGAAAAAAAATTTGACACTCACTATAAAGGTAGAATGAGAATTATTACACTTTATTTGTCTGGGTTTGTAATAGCTACCATAAAAAAAAGAATTTGAAGGTAGAAATAAAACATGTTAAAAAAATTTTTTTTACATTTATTTATGATAGTCCCACAGAGAGAGAGAGAGAGACAGAGACAGAGACATAGGCAGAGGGAAAAGCAGGCTCCATGCACCGGGAGCCCGATGTGGGATTCGATCCCGGGTCTCCAGGATCACGCCCTGGGCCAAAGGCAGGCGCTAAACCGCTGCGCCACCCAGGGATCCCCACATGTTAAAATTTTTAATAAAACTGATCAAATGTGAGAGGTTTATCATAAAACATAATTTTAAAATAATAGCTTAAAAATAAAGGCTTACAAATCCTTTTAATGTGGGATGCCTGCGTGGCTCAGCGATTAAGTGTCTATGCTTGGCTCAGGGTATGATCCTGGAGTCCCGGGATCGAATCCCATGTCGGGCACCCTGCATGGAGCCTGCTTCTCCCTCTGCCTATGTCTCTGCCTCTGTCTCTCTGTCTCTCATGAATAAATAAAATCTTTAAGAAAAAAGTCCTTTTAATGTAAACTCTCCATAAATAATAAATGGAATAAAACTAGGATTTAATTTCCTTTTGTTGAAAAAACAAAGCTATTTTGTGCCCAGATAAGACATCCCTTAAATTATCAAAATATTCTGTTAAATCTCTGTGCTTTTTGGAATACTCATAAATCTTTTTTTTTAAGTTCCTTACTTCCGGGAAAAAAAATTAACATTCCCAATAATCATTGTTTTTATTTATTTATTTAAGATTTTATTTATTTATTCATGAGGAAAAAGCAGGCTCCCTTCAGGGAGCCTGATGCGGAACTCGATCCCAGGACCCTGGAATCAAGACCTGAGCCAAAGGCAGACACTCAACCACTGAGTCACCCAGATGCCCCAATAATCACTGTTTTTAAAAATACTGCTTGGGGGTGCCTGGCTGGCTCAGTCAGAGAGCATTCAACTCTTCATCTTGGGGATGTGAGTTTGAGCCCCACATTTGAGGAAGAGATTTCTGAAGAAGAGGAAGAGACTTTTCTGAAACTATTTCTTTGGATAGTTATGACTTACATCAAGATCCAGACTGTCAATAAACACCCTGTCCTGGGACGCCTTGGTGCTCAGACCAATGTCTGCCTTTGGCTCAGGTCATGATCCCAGGGTGCTGGGATCAAGCCCCAGGTCCAGCTCCCTGCTCAGTGGGGAGTCTGTTTCTCCCTTTCTCCTCTGCTTGTGCTTTCTCTCGCTCTCTTTTGCTCTCTCTCTCAAATTAATTAATTAATTAAAACTATATGCAAACAAACAAACAAACAAACAAAAAAAAAACCCACCCTGTTCCTTATTCTTAGCACTACCAAGACCTGTATTCTTGACAATCACCACATATAGGACTAATTCTTCAGACACTTGCAAGGTGAATAATCCATACCTAAAATTAAAGGGGAAAAAAATCACTTGCTTACTAAAGGAAGATTCAAATAGATATGGAATATATAGGACATTATATCACTTTAATAGTAACTCTTGGGCAGCCCGGGTGGCTCAGCGGTTTAGCGCCGCCTTCAGCCCAGGGCCTGATCCTGGAGACCCAGGATCGAGTCCCACGTCGGGCTCCCTGCATGGAGCCTGCTTCTCCCTCTGCCTGTGTCTCTGCCTCTCTCTCTCTGTCTCTCATAAATAAATAAATAAATAAATAAATAAATAAATAAATAAATAAATAAATCTTAAAAAAATAGTAACTCTTGTTTGAGCTTTTGTTGCAGATGACATGTGTGTATGATCTCTGGGTTTTAAATGCTACAGTCACATATTATCATGCCAGATGATTTAACAAATGAACACCTAAGAAACAGAACAGAGTGGGGACGCCTGGGTGGCTCAGCAGTTGGGCACCTGCCTTTGGCTCAGGTCATGATCCCGAGGTCCGGGATCCAGTCCCACATCAGGCTCCATGCAGGGAGCCTGCTTTTTCCTCTGCCTATGTCTCTGCCTCTCTCTCTCAGTCTCTGTCTCTCATGAATAAATAAATCTTAAAAAAAAAAAAATGAAAGAAAGAAACAGAACAGAGTGGCCTGTGCTTATAGAGGTCAAAATTACTACCATCAAAAGCTTGATAAACATTCACAACCTATCTAACAGTGATATAGATCTTTTTTTTTTTTTTTTAAAGATTTTATTTATTCATGAGACGGGGTGCGGGGGGGCAGACACACAGGCAGAAGGAGAAGCAGGCTCCATGCAGGGAGCCTGACGTGGGACTTTATCCTGGGACTCCAGGATCAGGCCCTGGGCTGAACGCAGCGCTAAACCCCTGAGCCACCCGGGCTGCCCAATGATACAGATCTTAATTGATCACTTCCCCTAAATGATGTTAAGTCCTCCCGCTTCCTTAACAAATGATCAAAAGCAGAGACTGAGAATTGAAAGAGAAACCATAAATTGCTCACAAACATCACAAAAACACTATGACTTTTAAAACAGATATACTGAACCAAACCAAACCACAAAGTGCTATCCAAGCTCAAATTTTTTAAAATATTAGCTCATTATACTGCAATACAATAGACAAATTGATCTAACTGTAACTTCTGAAGGACTCCTGTGTTCTAAAGCTAAGAACCATTGACTATTCCAGCAACTCACTTAAATTACAGATTCTAGCCAATCCCTGTCCAAACGACTAATTTCCACCCTAAAATCACTCTACAACTAACCCCAGCTCCTAACATCCTATGTATCTTCTTTGCAAACCTCCTCCTTTTGAGATGCCTCACAGTTATTCTGGTGTGTATTATTCCTTGCTGTAGCAAGCTAAATAAATGTGAACTTATTTTTGTCTATAGGTATATTCCTGGTGGTCTTTGGTAGTGGGCTTTAATATCCTCAAGGCAGACAACTGGTGGCCCAGAATTAGGAATAGGAAGAAGACTTTATGATATATACCTTTTAAATTTTTATACCGTTATTGAATTACCTATTTAAAAGAATAAAATGAGAACCAACAAATGTATATAAGTCTTTTATAAATAAGTCAACCAACACTAAAACTACCAATATTCAATCAGCAGCAATTCAGCCAGCAATCAGAGTATTGCTGGCTGTCAGCAGTCAAAATTTACTACCTGTCTCTACAAGGCTAAAAAGATTCCAGACCACTAATGGATCATCAATAGGTCATCAACAGATCTTTGTGTCAAAATTCAAAATCTCCTCTTGTTTGGAAGTTAAATCTAAATCAGCCAGCAGTTAGAAGTGAAAATTAGCTTTGCATCTAATGTGAACAAATTTTTATTATACTATGTGGAACAGTATAATGAATACCCACGTAGCAACAATTAACAACCTTCTGCTAATCTTCAAGCTACTCTTTATTTAAAGATTTCTCTAAATCAAAGATACTACATTATAATTCAACGCAAAAGAATTATTTATTTATTTATTTATTTATTTATTTATTTATTTAAAGATTTTATTTATTCATGAGAGACATAGAGACGGAGAGAGGCAGAGACACTGGCAGAGGGAAAAGCAGGCTCCATGCAGGAAGCCTGATGTGGGACTCAATCCCAGGTCTCCAGGATCATGCTCTGGGCTGAAGGCAGCGCCAAACCCCTGAGTCACCCAGGCTGCCCGCAAAGGAATTTTTTAAAAACTAAAGAGCACACATGCACCTGGCTGGCTCAGTGGGTAGAGCATGACCTTGGGGTCGTGGGTTCAAGCCCCATATTGGGCATGGGACCTATTTAAAAAAATAATAATAATATAAAAAAACCTAGAGCAAAAAAAAAAAAAAAAACCTAGAGCACAAAAAAACAATAACTACCACAGAATAAAAACAAATCTCTTAGAATGCCAAAGATAACCATTTAATAAAATTTTGGTATATATCTTAACATTTTAAATATTTAAAAATATTTTATACTTAGTTATATTATACAGTCCATAGTCTCTTTTGAATTTTGTGCAAGCTACTAAAATTTTCTCATACCAACAAATATTCTTCTATAATTTTCAGACTCTGCATCACGAGATAATGTAATTCACCTAACTAATCTGCTATTACTTTTTTTTTAAGATTTTATTTATTTATTCATGAGAGACACAGAGAGAGGGGCAGAGACACAGGCAGAGGGAGGAGAAGCAGGCTCCATGCAAGGAGTCTGATGTGGGACTCGATCCCAGGAATCTGGAATCATGTCCTGAGCCAAAGGCAGACGCTCAACCCGCTGAGCCACCGAGGCATTCCCTAATCTGCTATTATTAAACAATACAGTTATTGTTTTCTTCTTTGCTATCATGAATAAGGTAGCAACAAATATCTTTGTTAATACATTATGAACTCACACGTTTATCAACCCTTTATATGTATTCATTTATGGGACATCTGGGTGGTTCAATGGTTGAGCATCTGCCTTCAGCTCAGGGTTTGATCCTGGGGTCCTGGGATCAAGTCCTGCTTCTCCCTCTGTCTATGTCTCTGCCTCTCTGTGCCTCTCATGAATAAGTAAATAAAATATTTTAAAAAATAAATGTATTCATTTATAAATTATCTATAAACAGCTTACCCTTTGCTCATTTTTCTTTTTCTATGATTTGCAGTTAAATATAAAAAGATGACTAAAAACATCTTTAAATATTAAACATATTAATATTAAAGCTAGTAGTGGGACATATTAAAGCTAGTAGTGGGAATCCCTGGGTGGCACAGTGGTTTAGCGCCTGCCTTCGGCCCAGGGCGTGATCCTGGAGTCCCAGGATCGAGTTCCACATCAGGCTCCTTGCATGGGGCCTGCATCTCCCTCTGCCTGTGTCTCTGCCTCTCTCTCTCTCTGTGTGTGTGTCTCTCATGAATAAATGAACAAAATCTTTAAAAAAAAATAAAAAATAAAAAAAAAATAAAACTAGTAGTAAAACATAAATATTTTTTCCCTAAAGCATACTTTTAAAAGGCATTTCAACTCCAGGCAATATTTTATTTATTTATTTTTTTTAAAGTAATCTCTACAATAAGGGCACCTGGGTGGCTTAGTGGTTGAGCATCTGCCTTTGGCTTAGGTCATAATCTTGGGGTCCTGGGATCAAGTCCCATATCAGGCTCCCCACAGGGAGCCTGCTTCTCCCTCTGCCTATGTCTCTGCCTCTCTCTTGAATAAACAAATAAAATCTTTTTTTTTAGATTTTATTTATTCATGAGACACACACACACAGAGAGAGAGAGAGAGAGAGAGAGAGAGGCAGAAACACAGGCAGAGGGAGAAGCAGGCTCCATGCAGGGAGCCTGACATGGGCGATCCTGGGTCTCCCGGATCACACCTGTGCTGAAGGTGGCGCTAAACTGCTGAGCCAACGGGGCTGCCCAAATAAAATCTTTTTTTTTTTTTAATTTTTATTTATTTATTTATGATAGTCACACAGAGAGAGGCAGAGACACAGGCAGAGGGAGAAGCAGGCTCCATGCACCGGGAGCCCGATGTGGGATTCGATCCCGGGTCTCCAGGATCGCGCCCTGGGCCAAAGGCCGGCGCTAAACCGCTGCGCCACCCAGGGATCCCCCAAATAAAATCTTAAAAAAAAAAAAGGTAATCTCTACATTCAATGTGGGGCTCCAATTTATAACCCCGAGTTCAAGAGTTGCATGCTTTTCCTGAGCCAGCCAGGCACCCCGACTCCAGGCAATATTTTCTTATATATTTCACTTTTTAAATTTTTTTTAGTTTTTATTTTTTAGAGATTTTATTTATTTATTTGAGAGCAAGAGGGTGGAAGAGAGAGCATGAGCAGGGAAGAGAGGTAGGGAGACCCTCCATTGAGCAGGGAGCCTAATGTGGGGCTTGATTCCAGGACCCTGAGATCACGACCTGGGCAGATGCTTAACTGACTAGTCAGTTAAGCATCCCTATTTCAGGGATTTATCTCACATCCCTATTTCACTTTTTTAAAAAAGATTTTATTTTGGGGCACCTACATGGCTTAGTCGGTTAAGCATATGCCTTTGGCCTAGGTCATGATCCCAGAGTCCTGGGATCAAGTCCTGCATCTGGCAGGACCATTTCTTTACCAAAAAAATTATTTTATTTTTAAGCAATCTCTATACCCAAAGTGGGGCTTGAACTCACAGCCCTGAAATCAAGACTGACTTGATTAAATCTCCACTGACTCAGCCAACCAGGCACCCCAGGTGATATCTTAAAGTAAATTTTATCTTCCTAAAGCAAACTACTAATCCCTAGTTCATAGGGGAATCTCCATTTACTTCCTTCTTTCAGGCTGTCAATACAATTCCACAATAGCCTATTAACTTATGATCTCATTTTAATCAAGGTAAGTCAGTGCTAGCTTTGGTAGCACATATACTAACCAAGGTAAGTCATTTGTACTAAATCCTGCATTAATTTTAGGGAATAGCTTCCATAGCTTTTTTTTTTTTTAAATAAGCTTTATCAAAGTTTTATTTAGGTACAATAAACACATCCACTGAAGTGTATAAGTTGGTAAGTCTTGACACATGTATATATTTGTCAAAACCACAATCTCAAATCAAGATACAGAACATCTCCATTACTACCAAAAGATCCTCTCCTCTGCCAGCCCCCAGCACCACAACTACTGATCTGATCTCTGTCACAAGATAAATTTGAACTTTTCTAGTTTTATATAACTGGAACTGTCCAGTATACAGTCATTTATGTCTGGCTTTTTTCACTATGTTTTTGTGATTCACCTGTGCTGTTGCATATATCAGAAGTTTGTATCTTTTTATTGCCAAGTAAGGATGTACCATGTTATGGTTATTCATTTACTTGTTGAATATTTTCTAGTTTTGGCTATTATGACCAACACTGCTATAAACACATATGTATAAAATCTTTTGTTTTCATTTCTCTTGGGTAAATACCTGGGGGTAGAATGCCATGGTAGAATGGGAGGTGCATAACTAACATATTAAGAAACTGTCAAATAATTTTCCCAAGTAGTTTACATTCTCACCAGCAGTATATGAAAGGTCCACTAATTCCACATCCTTGTCAAAACTAGTAATTTTTAGTTTCAGCTGTTCTAATGGGTATGTAGTGGTATATCATTGTAGTTTTATTTTATTTTTTTAAAAAGATTTTATTTATTCATTCATGAGAGACACACGGCGAGAGATAGAGAGAGGCAGAGAGACACAGGCAGAGGGAGAAGCAGGCTCCCTGCAGGGAGCCTGATGTGGGACTAGATCCCAGGTCTCCAGGATCACGCCCTGGGCTGAAGGCAGACACCAAACCGCTGAGCCTGAGCCACCCAGGCATCTCTCAATGTAGTTTTATTTTATTTTTTTCAATGTAGTTTTAATTTGCATTTTCCCAGTAGCTAATGATGTTGAATATCTTCTTGTATGCCACTGGTCATCTATAAACATTCCTTTGTGACTCATCTGTTCAAATCCTTAGTCCATTTTTTAAATTCTGATTGTCTTATTAGTGAATTTTATTTCATATATTATTGGTACAAGTCTTTTGTAAGATATAGTGTGAATATTCTCTCCCAGTCTGTGGCTTGTCTTTTCTTTCTTTCTTCTCTCTCTTTCTTTCTTTCTTTCTTTCTTTCTTTCTTTCTTTCTTTCTTTCTTTCTTTCTTTCAAGATTTTATTTGAGAGAGCGAGCATGAGCAGGGGGAAGAGCAGAGGGAGAGGGAGAAGCAGACTCCTCACTGAGTGGGGAGTCCAATACAGGGCTGGATCCCAGGACCCTGAAATCACAACCTGAGCTGAAAGCAGATGCTTAACCAACTGAACCCCCCAGGAATCCCCCCACCTTTTTAAAGTAGGCTTTATGCCCAGTGTGGAGCCCAACATTGGGCTTGAACTCACCATCCTGAGATCAAGACCTGAGCCAAGATGAAGAGTTAGACACTTAACCAACAGAGCTTCCCAGGTACCCCATGCCTTTTCATTTTCTTAATGAAACATATTTAGAAGAACCAAACATTTTAATTTTGATATAGTCCATCAAAAGTTATCAGTTTTTATGGTTCATGTTTTGTGACCTAAGAAAACTTTGCCTACCCCAAGTAACAAAGATCTCTCCTATGCCTTGATCATTGCAGCTTTATAGTAAGTCTTTAAATCAGGTAGTTAGAGTTCTTCAACTTTGTTCTTCCTTTTGGAAATTGGTTTGCTTAATTCTCAGTCTTTTACATTTCCATATAAACTTTATTTTTTCTAAAGTTTACTTATTTATAATCTCTACACCAAACATAGAGCCTGAACTCGTAACCTCAAAATCAAGAGTCACATGCTTTATGGAATGAGCCAGTCAGGTGCCCCTCCATATAAGTTTTAGAACCAGCTTACCAATTTTTATTACAAAATCCCAGGATTTTGGGGGTGGTTGGGTGGCTCAGGTCATGATCTCACGGTCCTGATACAGAGCCCCAGTTCAGGCTCTCTGCTCAGTGAGGAGTATGCTTCTCCCTCACACTCTCCCTCTGTGCTCTCTTTCTCTTGAATAAATAAAACCGGGACACCTGGATGGCTCAGTGGTTGAGCGTTTGCCTTTGGCTTGGGGCGTGGTTCCAGGATCCTGGGATAGAGTCCCGCATTGGACTCCCTGAATGGAGCCTGCTTCTCTCTTTGCCTCTGCCTCTCTCTCTTCCCCTCTCATGAGTAAATAGATAAATCTTTTTTTTTAATAGATAAATCTTAAAAATAAATAAATCCTCTCAAAAAAAATCCCAGGATTTTGATTAATATTGCATTTCTTTTTTTAAAAAAATTTTTAATACTGCGTTTCTTTATAAATCAGTTTGGAGAACTGACATCTTAATAATTTTGCACTGTCTGATTATGAACATGATGTAACTTCCTTATAGTTAGGTCTTAAATTTCTCTCAGCAATGTCCTGTAGTTTTCAATAAATAAATTTTATGCATTTTGTCACATTTATTCCTAAGTATTTTGTGGGTTTTGGAAATATTCTAAATAAAATTTTTGGAAATTTCATTTCCTAATTCCTTACTGATAGTATATAAAGATACAATTGATTTTTATATATTCACCTTATATTCTTTGACTTTGCTAAATTCAATTATACTAATGATTATTCTGCAGATTACCTAGGATTTTCTATATAAACAATCTTGCAATTTATAAATAGAGATTTTTTTTTCTTTCTTTCCAAACCATATGCTTTTTAGTTCTGCTTTTTACCCTATTTCAATGGTTAGAACGACAGAAATGGCAAGCAAGGCCATCTTTGCCTTATTCCTAAGGGATACCTTAAGGGAAAAGCATTCACTATTTTACCATTAAGTATGAATTTGCTGTAGGTTTTTCTTAGATGATCATCAGTCGAGGAAGCACCTCCTAACTTATTCCTAGTTTTCTGAGTTTTATTTAAACCGTGAATGGATGGTGAATTGTTGTCAAATGGTTTCTCTGAATTTACTGAAGTAATCATGTGAGTTTCCTACCTTATTTTGTTAATATGGTAGATTATACTGATTGATTTTCAAGCCAACTTTGCATTCCTGGGATATACCCTACTTGGTAATTATGCTATTATTAGTATATTCAAGTTGCTAATACAAGTTAGTTAAAAATCTGATGCTAAATGACTTACGTTTTGCTAACCATCGGAACTAAGGTATCTACAAAACCTTTTCAATATAGGTTTCAATACAGGTTTTAGATTTCAATTTCCTTAACTGGAGTTGCAATAACAATAGTGATCCTGATGTTTACTGTTTGTATGCTAACTACACAACAGACATTAAGCTAACGGCTTTATATATATTCTCACTGAATCTAATAACACTCTATTAAGTATTATTATCTCTATTTGACACATGTGGCAGCCAAGGGTTAGGGAAGTTAGAAAATCTATCAAAGATCTCACAACTAGCAACTGGAGGAGGTGAAGTTTGATTCCAGGTCAGTTGATTCCAGAGACTAAGCTCTTATCCCTCTTCTGCTATACTGCTTTACCAAATACTCTCTTTTTCTTAACAAATATAACATAGCTTAGAATGAAAGTAAGTTCTCTGAGAGGCCACTAAAGTTTAAGTCCAAATGAGAACTATGTAGGCATACATAACACACAACAAATATGCAAGACAGACTCTCATGGATACAAAAGGATTTTACATAATTCTATATAAATTAGCTAAAACTCTTCTACATACCAAAAAAACAAAACAAAAAAAAAAAAAAACAGTGCCTCAGTCAGTTAAGTTTCAGTGTCTGCCTTCAGCTCAGCTCCAGATCTTGAGAGTCCTGGGATAAAACCCCAACTCCTACTCTGCACTCAGTTGGGAGTCTGCTTCTTCCCCGCAACTCATGTGTGCACACACGCACTCTAATAAATAAAATCTTAAAAAGAATACATACAAAAAAACCCACATACCAAAGTGAATGACTGTAAAGTGATTATTAATGGTCATTCTGAATTCACTCTAATTCTAAAATATGTAAAATCATTCAAAAACTTCAGGACTTCAAATATTAGTAAATAATTCACACCTGAATTGCATAAGGAATAGTAACAACTTGTGGCTTTATCATAAAAGAGAACAGAGATTTAAAAAAAATACTAAATTTACCTTTCTGATGTCAACTTCAATATGTGAAACATACAATGCCACATGCTAAGACTGCACCCTTCTTCCTAACAATGAAGCATTTTTTTCCTTTTATCATTCTACTTACTGTTGCTGACCTCCTTGATTTGATTTAAAAGTAGCAAACTTAGAGGAAATCCACTAATCACAATTAAAACTACCTTTCTCTCTTCCTAATAATAAAAGCTACAAAAGACTGGGTATAATTACCAACTCTCTCCTGTTTCTTTATGAAACTTTAACATTTTAGCTTCATCTCTAACAACACCAATTGGGGGAAGTTTACAATGTTTACAATTCAAGTCTAATTATCCAGTATCATCTATCTATCTATCTATCTATCTATCTATCTATTTATTTTTTTATATTTATTCATGAGAGACAGAGAGAGAGGCAGAGGGAGAAGCAGGCCTCTTGCAAGGAGCCCGAGATGACTACTCAATCCCAGACCCTGGGATCACACCCTGAGCTGAAGGCAGACACTCAACCGCTGAGCCACCCAGGCGTCCCCCAGTGTCAGCCTTTTAAAAGCTGAGATTATATGATAGTAACTGAAAAACAAAACAGTCAATAATAATTCTATTTAAAATAGATCTAAGTTTCTATACTTAGCTTTTTTTTTATATACTTAGCTTTTTTGGAACTGGATAACAATATTTGTTAAAAATCTAAAGTCCAAATAAATAAATAAATAAATAAATCTAAAGTCCTGAAATCTGTAGGAGAAAGAGAGCTGGAAGGGTAAGTAAAGGTCAAAAATAGTACATAAGTAGTTATATTTTAAGTTAAATAATCCAATATTTATCTGATACCTATTACATGTTCACATTGTGTAAGTCATTTAGAGATTATAGTTTTAACAGTTGGACTCTACCTTGAAGAAACTTTATGTTCTTTTTTTTTTAAAGATTTTATTTTAAAATAATCTCAACACTCAACATTGGGCTCAAACTCAACCCTCCAAGATCAAGTTACCTACTCTACCGACTGAGTCTGCCAGATGACCCTATGTTCTATTTAAGTAGACAAAATAATTCATATAAAGATTTAATATGAACACAGAAGAGTTAAGTAATATATTAAATGGTATAGACTCTAAGTATGGAAGCATACAAAGGAGATATCAGTGGTGGCTACAGAAATCAAGTCTCAACAGGAAGTTGAGACTTGAGCTGGGTTTCTTGAATTTCCAAAGCCACTTCCTCATGTTCAGATATTTGTCATGGCAGCATTCCACTCTTGGCACCAAAATAAAATAAATAAAAGGTATACTAAAAGGAAGAAAAGAAGAAATTATAGACATACACATAATATACTGTATGTATGGATATTTTTAATGAAATATTTCAAAAATAATTTAACATAAAATGGCACAGGAAATAAATGCCACAAATGTTGCTACCTACTCATATACCTACCATGTAGATTTAAAATTTTAAGTTCGCCATATTTGTTCCAAATATTTTTAAGAACTAAAATATTGCAGATATAATGGAGCAACTTCCATCTGCTTCCTTCCACTCCAGAGGTAATTACTACATTTAAGTAGTTGTACATCCTTCTCATACTTATATAATTTGTTACGAATATATCTATACACAACATAGTATATTTTAAATTTTATATAAACAGCATCATACTGTGTATCTTTTTGTAACTTACATTTTTATATTTTTATACTCAACATTGCTTTTCAGATTTACCTAGAATGGGGCCACAGTAGTCATTTTTCTCCCATTTTTGTTTTTAAGTTCGACAGCTAATTCTGATGGGTAACTAGAGCTGAGAACAATCTTTTTTTTTTTTTTTTTTGGCTTTTTGATTGATTGATTGATTATTTATTTATTTATTTATGAGAGTGAGCAAGCGAAAGCACCAGCAAGGGAGGGGCAGAGGGAGAGGGAGAAAGACTCCTACAGTGCAGGGAGCCCAACAGGGAGCCCCACTCAAGCAGGGAGCCTGAGGTGTAGCTTGATCCAGGAACTCCAGGAACTCTGGGACCATGACCTTAACTGAAGGCAGATGCCCTACCAAATGAGCCACCCAGGAGCCCCTCACTTAAACATCTTGATTGTGGTGGTAGTTATGCAAGTCTACACATGTACAATTGTATAGCGCTACACACACATGCATGTGTGCACAGGTTCACATATAACTGGTGAAGCCTGAATGAAGTCTGTGCACTGTGCCAACGTCAATTTCTTGGTTTGGTATAGTGCTGTGGCACTGTAGGATGTTGATACTGTGGAAGACAGAGACCTTGGGGAGGATGTATAGGACCTCTCTGTACATTTCTTGGCAACATCCTGTGAATCTATTATCTAAAAGTAAAAAACTGGGGCGCCTGGGTGGCGTAGTCAGTTAATAGTCTGCTTTCAGCTCAGCTCATCATCTAAGGATCCTGGGATCAAGCCCCATGGCCAGCCCCCTGCTCAGCAGAGAGTCTGCTTCTCCCTCTCCCTCTGCCCCTTCTCCTGCTCTCTCTCATATAAATAAATAAAATCTTTTTAAAAATTAATAAACATACATGAATTTTTAAAACTAAGTTTCTTTTTTTTTAAATATTTTATTTATTTATTCATGAGAGACACAGAGAGAGAGAGAGGCAGAGACACAGGCAGAGGAAGAAGCAGGCTCCATGCAAGGAGCCCGACGCGGGACTTGATCCCAGCTCTCTAGGATCATGCCCCAGGCTGAAGGCAGATGCTAAACTGCTGAGCCACCAGAGCTGCCCTAAAACTAAGTTTCTAAAGTACACTGAAGAAATTCTGCAACCTTTTCACAGGCAAAATCAGTTCAGTATCATGCTACAATGTACATCCACTATATAAATAACATTGTTAGGTAAATAGACCTAACATCAGATGCAAATCTGCATAAAAGAGAAAGAAAACATTTCTGATGACCACTTTAATTCTGCAGTAAGTATAAAAGATAAATCTTAAAAGTTATTGGCCTATAAGCTATTATTTTTAGATTATTGTGTGGTCTTACCCTCATGGGACACTAGGATTTAGCTATCTCTGTTCACTACAAATAACCCTGCTTTCATTCCTATTTTAAGCCAGCAAGCCTGCCCTACTTTTGCAGACTTATTTCCTAATCTACTCACCTGCTTTTCGAATCATGAACCAGTTAAACACTGCTGAAAAGGTTATGTTAAGTATTATTGAAAGTCATACATAGCTTTCAGATTCTTTCATAATCTATTAGAACAAGTAATTTTATTTCAGTGATTGGATACAGCTCTTTGAGATTATTCCCTCTATTCTTTGATAGTCATAGAGCACACTTTCAAAGTATTGGAACTAGTCCTCCTAGAACCAATTAAGTAATAACCACTATCGGTGATAGTCTGAGAGAAGCAGTAAGTTTATGGTGACATCATGTTTTCAATAAAACAGTGTACAACAGTAAAAAATAAGTAGACTTATTTCACAGATAAACCCACCAATTACCTTTACTACTCTGGCCATTAATTAAAGCTACCTTATTTTTTTTTAAACTACCTTATTTTTTAAAATTTTATTTAGCATTTTACTTTTCCTATTTTATTTTTAAACCTCCACAAAGCCTTTGGTCACAAAAACAAAATGTACCTATGGATATACACAAAAATCCACAAATTAAGTCTTACTTCTTTAGGTTACTGATCAACAGATTAAAAAAAAAAAAAAAGATCCTACAACTATCCTATAAATTAGGCTCTATTATGCCTTTTCTTCAGATAGGGAAAAGGAGCCACCTAGGTGTCCCTCAAGGCCATGTTCTAAAATCAGTCTCTCGGGATCCCTGGGTGGCGCAGTGGTTTGGCGCCTGCCTTTGGCCTAGGGCGCGATCCTGGAGACCCAGTATCGAATCCCACGTCCGGCTCACGGGGCATGTAGCCGGCTTCTCCCTCTGCCTGTGTCTCTGCCTCTCTCTCTCTCTCTCTCTGTGACTATCATAAATAAATAAAGAAAAAAAATATTAAAAAAAAAATCAGTCTCTCGGGCAGCCTGGGTGGCTCAGCAGTTTAGTGCCACTTGCAGCCCCGGGTGTGATCCTGGAGACCTGGGATCAAGTCCCATGTCGGGCTCCCTGCATGGAGCCTGCTTCTCCCTCTGCCCATGTCTCTGCCTCTCTCTCTCTGTGTGTGTCTCTATGAATAAATAAATGAAATCTTTAAAAAAAAATAAAAATAAATAAAATCAGTCTCTCTCTCTCTCTTTAAAGATTTTACATATTTGAGAGAGAGACAGCACAAGAGGGACCATGGGCAGGGGCAGGAGAGGAGGGGAGTGGCAGAGGGAGAGGAAGAAGCAGACTCCCAGCTTGAGCAGGGAAGCCCAACATAGGGCTCCATCCCACAACCCTGGGATCATAACCTGAGCCAAAAGCAGATACTTAACAGATTGAGCCACCCAGGCACCCCTCTATACAGCCTCTTAGTAGTAAAGGAGAAAAAGCTTCTCAGATGTCCTCTTAGCTAATTCTTGAAAGATAAATAGGGGCTGGTCAAGTTGGGTCATAGTATTCTACATAAAAATAATGCAAAGAGGGAGGCCTGGGTGGCTCAGCGGTTAAGTGTCTGCCTTAAGCATCTGCCTTTGGCTCAGGTCCTGATCCCAGAGACCTGGGATCCAGTCTCACATCAGGTCCCTGCATGGAGCCTCTACCCATGTCTCTGCCTCTCTCTCTGTGTCTCTCATGAATAAATAAATAAAATCTTAAAAAAAATAATAATGCAAAGAACCCATTCACAGATACAAAATTTCATGACATTCTGGGGAAGTAATAGTAAAGTAAGTTTGGGAACAGGGGTATGAAATGGGAAAAAGTAACACAGGATTAGAGATTTAGCATGAAGGGAACTATTTATCAACAAAATTAGAGTTTATCCAATGGGCAGAAAGTGCTCTTGAAGGATTTCATGCACAAGAATAATCATTTACATTATCTACAGATCATGATGGCACCATGGACACTAAATTAAATCGCCCTAGCAAAAGGCTACTGCAATAGTATAAGCAAAAAGAGAGGGAGATAACGAGAAGGTTCTGTACAAACCAAAAGACCACAGAACTGAGTCTGGTAGAACTGGATGTGAAGTGAAAGGGATAGGAAAGAGTCTGGACTGACTCCCAGGCTTGTCATCTGAGCCAGTGACTAAATGGGTAAGCGGTGTGATTAACAGGGATGGGAAATACATTTAGAAAATCCTTTCTATCTCCTCTGCTTTTTAGTGCTTTTTAATATTTATTTTATTGTTCTACCAACTTTTTCTTTTTTCAAAATCTCTTCAATGAAATAAAAACAAGCCTGTCTCACTTTCACAATATCTGCTTGTATGATGTTTAAATCATCTGTAATCCTGAGTTACATTTACAAGCCAATTAAGCCTTGGGTTTTTTTTTTTTTTTTTTTTTTAACATATAGCCATCAAAATAATCTTGCTGTTCCCTCAATGGAATCATTGTCAACTGCCCTAGCAGTTTTCAGCTATCCCTCTTCCTCATTTCACCTCTTTTAATTCTTTAGCATTTCTAATTTTACCTACCCCATCTACTCCTTCATCAAGTACACTTTGTTTTTCTACATCCTTACTTCTGCATGTTTTTCCAAACCCTATGTAGCTGAAACAACTTCTGTTTTGCTAAATAAGTTACTTCCACTTCATATCAGGTATAACATACTTGAAAACTCATTTTTCTCCTTTTTAGCTTTCACTAAGACACTACTGAATCCTTCGATATGATGGTAGCCTTTCCCAAGTCTACCTGTTTTGATACACTTAAGTGTTAATTCTTTTTTTTCCTCTCCCTAATTTTCTGTTTTGAAAAACTGTAGTCCTATCAAGAGAGTAAAAGAATAGGGGTGCCTGGCTGCCTCAGTAAGTGGAATCTGTGACTCCTAATCTCAGGGTTGTGAGGTCAACCCCCACACTGGGTGTAGAGATTACTTATAAATAAAATCTTTTTTTTTTTTTTTAAAGAAGAAAGTAAAAGACTGGTAACATGAATACCTATTTGCTCCTTTTCTACATTCAAAATGGTGGACATTTTGCTACTTTTGCTTTCTCTCCCAATAAATACGTAATTTTTTTCTGAACCATTTGAAAGCAAATTGCTGACATTTTAACCTAAATACTTCATCAGGTATCATCTAAGATCATTCGTCTTTACAAGCACAATACTATATCATCAGACCCAAGAC
The DNA here is from genome assembly GCF_003254725.2 of Canis lupus dingo. Taxonomy (NCBI): domain Eukaryota; kingdom Metazoa; phylum Chordata; class Mammalia; order Carnivora; family Canidae; genus Canis; species Canis lupus. The sequence goes on from NC_064267.1 coordinate 34,887,313, forward strand.
ACTCAACACTGATATATTATCTAATATATGTTCCATATTCATATTTCCCCAGTTGTCTCCAAAATGGCCTCTACAACTTTATTTTCCCAATTCAGGCTTGGCACTATACTTGACAGTCATTTCTCTTTCATTTCCTTTCCTCTAGAATAGTCTTTCTGCCTTTTATATTTTTCATCAGCTTGACATTTTTGAAGAGTTCAAACCAGCTGTCTTATATAAAGTCCCACAAATTGGATTTGTCTGATTATTTATTATAACCTGATCCAGGTTAAATATTTTTAGCAAGGATTATATAGGTAATTCTTGAATGAATTCTAAAATTATCTCCCAGTGTTTATTTCACTTGTTTTACTTCCATCTCTTGAGCTAACACTGTCTACACTGCACAAAACATCATGAATTGTTTGCATTCAATAAATCTAATAATGATCATGGAAAATACACATTGCCTTGGCTAGCTTATACAACATATCTGTCACCTCAAAGATTATAGTTACCAAGCTGTATCCTCTTCTAATAATAAAGACTCAAGAAACTAACAGATTTCTTGATAAAAATCTAGTTTGCACCAAATAAAACTGAATAGATAAAACTAAGTACTCTCTGCATGTATCTGAATAATTAAGTAGATTATAAAGATAACTAAGATATCACCAACCATGAGTTGTAACTTTTACATCTCAGTTTTGCAATTTAAAATGCAGCTAAAATTTAACATGAAAACTTAAAAACATAGTATTCTGTATTCTGTTCATGATTATACCAAAGAATGATTACCAGACACCCCTTTATTTCCATTAGTCCTGTAGCAATTAAGTAGCAGCAAAGCCCCAAAATGACAGCAAATACCAAGAATTAGCTGAATAATTTTGTATATATGTCTAGGTATGTCTTTTTTTTTTTTTTTTTTTTTGTCTAGGTATGTCTAAAATTATTTTCCCCAAAATGTTTCTTTAATGAAAAAATATTTTATTTTTTTAAATAGTTTATTTATTCATGAGAGAGGCAGAGACACAGGTAGAGGAAGAAGCAGACCCCCTCCAGGGAGCCCAATATAGGACTCAATCCCAGGACCCCGGGAACCACGTCCTGAGCTGAAGGCAGACACTCAACCACTGAGCCACCCAGGCATCCCTGGAAAGATAATTTATTACCAAATACCACTTAAAGGAAGATTTGTTTTTTAAAGATTATTTATTTATTTGAGAGAGAGGGAGTGTACAAGTAGGAGGGAGGGCAGAAGGAGAGAGAGGAGAAGCAGACTCCCCACTGAGCAGAGAGCCCATTGTGCATTGTGCAATGTGCATGCCTGAGAGCACAACCAAGCCTAAGGCAGGCGCTCAACTGCTGAGCCACCCAGGCATTAATTTTTAAATCACCTTAGGTACTGAATCCTTACCATTTTTTTTTTCAAATGATTCAAAAACATTTTTTACTTTTACTAAAATGTAGTAATATGTTACTTTATGGGAGAAAGCTTTATTACCAAATGTCTGATATAAATAAAGCTTTAATCATAACCATTAACATACAGGTAAAAAAGAACACCTTATTCCTACTCGAAGAATTAAGTGTTTACATTAAGATATCCTTTCCAAGGTTTGAGACTTCCACTCAGAGGTATGAATCTCAAATAGCACAGATTTCCTTTTTTTTTTTAATTTTTATTTATTTATGATAGTTACAGAGAGAGAGAGAGAGAGAGAGAGGCAGAGACATAGGTAGAGGGAGAAGCAGGCTCCATGCACCAGGAGCCCAATGTGGGACTCGATCCCAGGTCTCCAAGATGGCGCCCTGGGCCAAAGGCAGGCGCTAAACCGCTGCGCCACCCAGGGATCCACTAGCACAGATTTCCAATGTTTAAATAGTTTGGCAGCTTGGTAAGTACAATGGTAAAACTAAGTATAACTTAGTAATAGTGTTGACAAATTCAACAGATATACACTATCTAACTTGTCTATGTCAAATATTTATATTTGAAATGTTTCTTCCAGATTGACACTGTATCAAATGATTGATTTTATTCATAAAGGTCCAAAATATGAATAAAAGCACTTTCAAACCATTCCATACTGATTGAAACCGTCATGGATATTTAGGTAAAATTATAATATTTATGTTAAAATGATATGAAAACATTTTCCAAGAACAAACTTTAATATATGTGACCTATTCTCCTTTGAATTCAAAATATACTAACACAGAAATACATGAAAAGTTTTAAGAGCACTTATTTCCGGGAGAAATACGACACCTTTGTTTTCTTTTATTTATTTATTTATTTATTTATTCATTCATTCATTCATTCATTCATGAGAGACACAGAAAGAGAGAGGCAGGCAGAGACATAGGCAGAGGGAGAAGCAGGCTCCATACAGGGAGCCCGATGCGGGACTCGATCCCAGGACTCTGGGATCATGACCTGAGCCAAAGCCAATCGCTTAACCACTGAGCTACACAGGTGCCCCAGGATACCTTTGTTTTCTTCCCTTTCTGCCTTTCAAATTTTATAATTAGCAGGATTAAACTTATATGTTTTTTAAGGATTTTATTTATTTATTCATGAGAGATACAGAGAGAGAGAGAGACAGAGGGAGAAGCAGGCTCCCTGCAAGGAGCCCCGATGGGGGACTCAATCCCGAATTCCAGGATCATGCCCTGAGCCCAACGCAGACATTCAACTGCTGAGACACTCAGGCGTCCCTAAGCTTATATTTAAAAGAAAAAAAAAATTTTTAAAGAAAAGAAAAAATAAAAGAAAAAAATTGAGATGCCTGGCTGGCTCAGTTGGCCGAACATGCAACTCTTCATCTCAGAGTTGTGAGTTCAAGCCCTATGTTGTGTATAGAGGTTAGTTAAAAATAAAATCTGGGCAGCCCCGGTGGCCCAGCGGTTTAGCACCGCCTTCAGCCTGGGGTGTGATCCTGGAGACCAGGGATGGAGTCCCACATCGGGCTCCCTGCATGGAGCCTGCTTCTACCTCTGCCTGTCTCTCTCTCTCTTTCATGAATAAATAAAATCTTTAAAAATAAATAAATAAGGGATCCCTGGGTGGCTCAGCGGTTTAGCGCCTGCCTTTGGCCCAGGGCGCGATCCTGGAGTCCCAGAATCAAGTCCCACGTCGGGCTCCCGGTGCATGGAGCCTGCTTCTCCCTCTGCCTGTGTCTCTGCCTCTCTCTCTCTCTCTATGTCTATCATAAATAAATAAATATTTAAAAAATAATAATAAAAATAAAATAAAAATAAATAAATAATAAATAAAAATAAGATAAAAATAAAATCTTTAGGGATCCCTGGGTGGCGCAGCAGTTTGGCGCCTGCCTTTGGCCCAGGGCGCGATCCTGGAGACCCAGAATCGAATCCCACATCGGGCTCCCGGTGCATGGAGCCTGCTTCTCCCTCTGCCTGTGTCTCTGCCTCTCTCTCTCTCTCTCTCTGTGACTATCATAAATAAATAAAAATTTTAAAAAAATAAAATAAAATCTTTAAGAATAATGAGAAAAAGAAAAAAATTATTTTTAAAAAGATATTATTTATTTATTCATGAGAGAGAGAGAGGCAGAGACATAGGCAAAGGGAGAAGCAGGCTCCATGCAAGGAGCCCGATGTGGGACTCAAACCCAGGAATCCGGGATTACGCTCTGAGCCAAAGGCAGACATTCAACTGCTGAGCCACTCAGGCATCCCAGAAAAAATTAAAAAAAAAAAAAAAAGAAAAAAAGAAAGAAAAAACACTTGGGATGCCTGGGTGGCTCAGTGGTTTAGTGTCTGCCTTTGGCTCATGATCCTGGGGTCCTGGGATCAAGTCCCATATCGGGTTCCCTACAGGGAGCCTGCTTCTCCCTCTGCCTATGTCTCTGCCTCTCTCTCTGTGTCTCTCATGAATAAACAAAAATCTTAAAAAAAATAAAAATTCAAAAAAATTTTAAAACCGGGGCACCTTGGGTAGCTCAGTGGTTTAGCACCGCCTTCAGCCCAGGGCCTGACCCTGGGGACCCGGGATCGAGTCCCACGTCGGGCTCCCTCCATGAAGCCTGTTTCTCCTTCTGCCTGTGTCTCTGCCTCTCTCTCTCTCTCTGTCTCTCATGAATAAATAAATAAAATCTTAAAAAGAAAATTTAAAAACCAAACCCTTGGTAAACACATTCTCATAATACAGAAAAAGGCAAGAGAGGATAAGAGCTGTATAAATAAATGAGGCATAGGTACCAAGGACTGAAACAGTTCAGGGTATACTTGTGAAAATAGCAATTTTTGTACATACTATTCTTAAAATCTTTTAAGAAAGCTATAGCCACACTCTTCCAATTGGCAGGATATACAAAAATCAGTAGCCTCTGTGTGCTACAAATGACCGTACATTTTGTGAATATACAATACACTTGAATTCCAAATGAATGGAAGAAATGTATCAGCATCTTACTGAAAAGAAATCTGACTTTTTGTGAAACATCATTTGACCAACAACAATGGATTCTCCATATCTGTCATGCAATTCCTAGTGAAATTTCTTTATTGCAGCACAGGAAAATAAACCTTTAAAAAAAAAAATCACTGTCAAAGGAAAAAATTTTCTTAAACAGGAAAAGAACTTGGAAGCCATAAAGGAGAAAAGAGAAAAAAAGGAAAGGAAAGGAAAGGAAAGGAGAGGAGAGGAGAGGAGAGGAGAGGAGAGGAAGGAAAGGAAAGGAAAGGAAAGGAAAGGAAAGGAAAGGAAAGGAAAGGAAAGGAAAGGAAAAAAGAAGGAAAGAAAGAAGAAAGAAAGAAAGAAAGAAAGAAAGAAAGAAAGAAAGAAAGAAAGAAAGAAAAGAAAGAAAGAGAAAGAAAGAAAGAAAGAAGAAAGAAAGGAAGGAAGGAGATAGATCAAGCTGAAAGACCTTCACAATTCAGTCATTTGAGTTTCTGGGGGTTTTTTCTGCTCTAGATAACAGCATCGATGCCACCACAGTGTATATGGACTATTCTAGAGGCACACAGAACTGTTACTTTAAAAACAAAAAAGAAACAAATGAGCACTTGTTGGTATACACTGCAGATGGCTCTCCATAAACACTTAAGGAATGAGTGAAACCCTAAGAATTTTTATATTTTTAACATAAAACAAACACCTTCCACTGCTAGGGGAGAAACCAGCTGCCAAGAAAGTACTAGACGGAAATGTATTGATCTCTTCATGCTGTTACACATGAGATTCCACCCAGATATCCTCTAAAGCATAAGAAGGGGAGGGGCGCCTGCCTGGATCATTCAGTAGAGCATGAGACGTTTGATCCAGAGGATTGTAAATCTGAGCCCCATGTTGGGTGTAGAGATTACTTAAAAATAAAAAAATTAATTGTAGAACAGGTATTTTCCTGACTGGAACAGTTTTCCAACCTATGTTATAATTTCATATACTTTCTAATTCTTACTTTTTCAAGTGTTGATTTCTCAAAAAATGTTAATGAGGGGCACCTGGGTGGTTCAGTTGGTTAAGTTGATTTCAGCTCAGGTCATGCATGATCTCAAGGTTGTGAGATGGAGCACAGCGCATTGCTCCACACTCAGCCTGGAGTCTCTACCATTCTCTCTCATTTCTCTCTGCCCCTCCCCCAAGTCATGCCCCCCCAAGTCAATCAATCAATCAATCATTTAAAAATGTTAATGATTTCTCTACTAACCACTTATGTAGATCTATTATCAAACTATCATGTTTCATAATACAACCTGTCTTAAGCTTTTCATGTCAGTTATATCATTTGCATGGCTCTGAAGCTTGACAAAGATTTTAGTAACCCTATTTTGCCAGTGAGATTATTGAAGCAAAAAAAGGGGGGGGGGGGGTTAAGTAAAAAAAGGAAGGTCAAAAAAAAAAAAAAGGGCAAGGTCGCAAGTAAGCTCCAGATGCAGTAAAACCTAGGTTTCTTGACCATCCATCTAGTCCTTCTTCATTTTAGGAAAGTTGCTGTTTAAAGGACACTTAAAATACTAGTCATTCCCTCCCACTCTTCTTCAAGATTTGTTCAAAGAAAACAATTAAGTAGACTTTAAAGTTAACAGGAAATGACAGAACCAAAAATAACTGGGGTGTGGTCTCACCTCTGAAAAAGATTTCCAGCTGTGAATAAATGCAGACAACTCTGGCCAGACAAGATAACATCAGATCAGGATTTAGTACCCAATACAATGGACCTTAGCTACATATACAATGACACCTTTCACTGAACAAATCTCAACTATTTCAAACTCTGCAAAACCCAGAAAGAAAAAGCAACATAAGTCACGGAGAAGCCAAAATTGCTACGGTCAAGTTCTTACACTACAGTTTTTAAGATAAATCCACACATTCTAAGTAATGGCTTGAAATTATTATATTTCATTTATTTAAGAGTAATCTTATAAGTATACAACATGCAATATACTCCTAAAAAACAAAAATTATACAGATTATAAGGGTGTTTACTTAACTGTGAGCATGCCTAGCAGTAAGACAGCACCTGCTTTTTAACTACATTTCATTTTACTTTACTTCTATACTTCAGGGTCTGAAAGGGTTATTTTAAAATTGAAAATTTCCTTTATATCTCATGGCATCTTACAGTGGAAATTACATGCTACAATGGTGATCAGAATTTGAGATTCCTGAAGGTCTGAGGGCTGACACTAAGCTTCACTGAGATCCTATTCATTCTGACTTGACACACAATTCTGGTTTATCTGGTTTCCCTGCCTCCTTCAGCTTAGAAATAGCAGATTAGAAGGGCATATTTTGACAGATAAAGAACAGTACTGCAGGATATAAACTAAAAACAGACAAAAGCATTATTAAATAGTATAGCAGTAAGGAGTCATTTTGGTACAGGAGGAAAGTGCCAACACCCTTCTACAGCAGAATGCACCAGCCATGTTAACATCAGAGGACAGAAATTAATGTACACAACTGACCTTGATTTATCCAAAAAGGTTATGTTTAATATATTCTTTATCTTAAGAGAAGTTTTATTATACTCTTTATGGGTTATATACTATAAAAACTGACATTAAAATGGCCAAAATTATTTAGCTGTTAAACGGCTGTCAGTCATATGAACAATTAATTCACTTAGACCCTTAATAATATCAAACTGAGTAGATAAATTTCAAAAACCCCATTATATTCACTGAATATTACATAATATAGGTCATCAGTGTTTATAATCATCACTTAGGATCTTGACTTTTTAGAGGGGGGGAAAAACTTAGTTACATGCAAAAATTTAGCAGTGCAGAAGATCAACATTTATGATGATTCATGTTTTAGGGAGAAAAAAAATCTAAGTCAAACACTAAAATTCTGTCTCTTCACTGAACATTCAAAATAGGCTTTTCCACTTAAAATACTTTTATTTTTTCCATTTCGGTGATTAGAAGGAGAAAGGAAACTAACATTGGTGACAGGATACATTTTGATAGTTTTGCCCACATCCAGAAGCCACTAAAACAGCTGGTCGAAGCATACTCCCTTCTTATAAAACCAGTGCTTTCAAAACCGGTAGTTAAAGAGAGAAGAGTCTTTACCTAAGTGCTACCGCTGAACAAAAGAAGTGCATAAAATAGTGGTCATGTTTAAACCAGTATCCATAGTTTAAGAGCAGAAACAGGGGGATCCCTGCGTGGCTCAGTGGTTTGGCTCCTGCCTTCAGCCCAGGGCGTGATCCTGGGTCCAGGGGTCGAGTCCCAGGTCAGGCTCCCTACATGGAGCCTGCTCCTCCCTCTGCCTGTGTCTCTGTGTGTCTCTCATGAATAAATAAATAAAATATTTAAAGAAAAAAAAAAAAAAAAGAGCAGAAACAACTGCAGTGTAACACCCCACAAGTATCCGTAAGGAACAACCTAATTTTTGGTGAGACCTCTGAACCAGAGAACGTCCTTCTCCAAGTCTCTACAGCCAAAAACTAAAAACACCATGTCAAGAGATCTGTAAATCCCTCTAAAGCATCGCAAAATGGATTTAGTTGTGTCTATTTCACCAATGGTTTCTTTTCATAACAGCAGTAATTTAGGATGATCTGTAGAAAGTGGGCCAAAAGGTACTTGGTAAACCTCCTCAAAAAAAAAAAAAAAGGGGGGGGGTGGGGGAAGGGCGAGATGATCAGGTCCTAACGGGGAGCGGCTGAGAGAGATGTGACTTGGAAGAATCTACTACATCACCCTAGATGGCTTCACCAGTTAAAAGGCGAGAATAGAGGAATTGAAGGGAAAAAAAAAAAAAAAAAAAGATGGGGGTCCCGGCCCTCTGGGGTGGCGGGGGAACTCCCCATCCCACCTGCAAGTCCCACACGACGGCGGGAGGTGGACGAGCCATCCCGGCGAGCTCCGGCCTGAGGCGGCCTGAGGTGCGAGGGAAGACGCCCCGGGATCCCCTCCCGTCCCTCACACCCCCTCCAGGCTGTCCCCCCGGACCCACGCAGCCAGGGTCCCCGCCGCCCTCCGTCCCTCCGCCGTCGCCCTGCCGTGGGCCGTTTCCCGCGGGGGGACGACGAGGGCCCGGCCCGCCCGGCACCTTTGACGACGCGCTCGGTGGTGGAGAGGTGGAGGTTCCTCCCGGACATGGTCCCCTCGGCCTCCTCCCGCTCCCGGCGACCTCCAGACGAGCGCCTCCGCCTTCGAGTCCCGCGGGTGTCAGCTCTCCGGGGCCAGTCGGCCCGCCGTGCGCCGGCCGGTGCTCCTCCCGCTGGCCCAGGTACCGGAGGGCGGTGGCCGCCGCAGCCCGGCCTCGAACCCCGCCGACAGGATGCGGGCCCACTGGCCGCTCCCTCCTGAGGCGCCGGGTCGGGAGCGCGGGCGGCGGAGGGAGGCAACCCGGGCGGCCGCGGCGGCTCGCGACCCGGCCCCACGTGCGCGTGCGCGCGCTCCCGCTCCCGCTCCCGCACCCGCTCTCCCAACTTCCCGGCGGCCCGCGCGCGCGCCGCCGCCGTCCCCGCCGCCGCGGCTCCGAGGCCCAAGGCGAGGCGCCGGCCGGCCGGGCCCGCAGCACCTGCCCCCCGCCCCCGGGCCCCGCACGGAAAGCCCGGGCGACGCAGCGGCCATCTTGTGACCCGGTCGCAGCCCCTTGGGCCGCGAGCCTTCCCCTGGGGCCACCCCGCCGGGAGCCCTTGCCGTCCCCGACCTCCCCGACCTTCCGCAGCGGGGGCCTCCCTCCTTTCCTCCCGGTCCTCCTCGGGCTCGGTCTCCAGGCGCCGCCGTCAGCCCGGCCACGCTCCTCACCTCGGTTTCTCCTCTGCATTCTCCAGGCCCGCGGAAGCCCTGATCTCAGTGTTCGCGGTGGTGCGGTGCAGTTAGTACAGGAGGAAGCCCGCTGGTGCCCGTGCTAGTTCCAGCCCAGTCCTTGGGGAGCCTTCGATTCCAAGCGGCTCGAGACCCGGCTAGGCCCCGTGGCCTCCCCACTTGCTTTCCCGGTCTCAGAGGAGGGAGCCGCTGGCCTGGACCTCTGATGTGCAGGGAACTGACCTTATAAGCCCTGCGTGTCACCTCCTTTGCTAGAAGCATCCCCCTCCTTTTTCCCCCTTGTTGCAATGACAGCACCTGCTGGCCCCGCTCATGCACTGGGGAACACGATGGGCAAGACTAGAGAGTCTTGGGGATCCCTGGGTGGCGCAGCGGTTTGGCGCCTGCCTTTGGCCCGGGGCGCGATCCTGGAGACCCGGGATCGAATCCCACGTCGGGCTCCCGGTGCATGGAGCCTGCTTCTCCCTCTGCCTGTGTCTCTGCCTCTCTCTCTCTCTCTCTCTCTCTGCGACTATCATAAAAAAAAAAAAAAAAAAAGGCTAGAGAGTCTTAACAATCTAGCTTGTCTCTGGGTTAAAAACTGACCGCTTGGGACGCCTGGGTGGCTCAGCGGTTGAGCGTCTGCCTTGGGCCCAGGGCTTGATCCTGGACCCGGGGATCGAGTCCCGCATTGGGCTCCCTGCATGGAGCCTGCTTCTCCCTCTGCCTGTGTCTCTGCATCTCTCTCTCTCTCTCTGTGTGTGCCTCTCATGAATAAATAAATAAAATCTTAAAAAAAAAAAAAAGGCCTCTTCTTTCCTTCTATTGTGAGCCTAGAACAGAAACTGTCTTACTGTGACTGTCTTCCCTCCCTGAGTATAGTGCCTAGCAAAGTCAAAAGTATTTTGAGTTTTAGCAATGATAATGTAATAGTGAAACTGAGACCCAAGGAAAACAGGCAATCCAGTCTTAACAGTTACTGTGGGGGCAGTAAGTCCTATGTGGTTACACACATTTAAATAGAATTAGAAATTTGAATATTCAGTTCCTCAAGTGCACTAGCCACATTTCAAGTGCTCAGTAACTACTCGTGGCTGGTGGCTACAGTATTGGACATGGTAGCATAGGACATTTCCATCATAGCAGAAAGTTCTTTTGGACAGCTCCTAGCTAAGAGATCTGAAGGGTTAAAGCCTCTATCTCCACTAATATAGTAGATTTATGTATTGGGAGGAGATCTGGGGATATATATATATATATATATATATATTGCAGTCATTCCCTGAATTATGCCTTGGAATTTTGACCTAAAGCCATTCATGGCAACCCCAACAAGGCAGGAACACTTTGAAAGCTGGATTTAATTTGGTTCTGTTTTCTTGGGTCTTGACATCAGGCTTCTACCCAAGAGAGTTGTTCAGATATCCTGAGGAAGTTCTTCATTTAAGAAGTAACGAGAACTCCAGACTTCTATCAAACAGAGCAAACCGCTAAAGGTCAAAAATAAATTGGTCCCTGCAGCATGGTAGATGCTAAAATTCATCTGGAAGAACATAAACAGGATAACTAAAAACAAAAATGTCAAACATTGCAAACCAATGTGAAGAGATGGATTTTTCAATAATAATGATAATAGTAATAGTGGAGGGACACCTGGGTGGCTCAGTGGTTGAGCATCTGCCTTTGGCTCAGGTCATGATCCCGGGGTCCTGGGATCGAGTCCTGCATCAGGTTCCCTGCAGGGAGCCTGCTTCTCCCTCTGCCCGTGTCTCTGTCTCTCTCATGAATAAATAAAATCTTTAAAAAAAAATAGTAGTGGAAAAATTACCATTTGGATCTCAAGTTGGAGCCACTCCATAATATCAAAATATTTTATTTTTTACTTTTTAAAAAAGGTTTTATTTTTAAGTTATCTCTACACCCAATGTGGGGCTCAAACTCACAACCCTGTGAGTTCAAACTCACAACCCAAGAGGTGCGTGCTCTACTGACTGAGCCAGCCAGGCACCTCAAGGATTTTTATTTTACTAATTTATTTTTTTAAGATTTTATTTGTAAGCAATCTCTGTAACATTAGAATAAAGTGAACCTTGTTAAAAAACATAAAAATAAATAAAGTGAACCTTGTTTAAAAAGTTACATATAAAAAAATAAAAGGAAAAACTATCTAGGGCAGCCTCGTTGGCTCAGCAGTTTAGCGCCAGCTTCAGCCCCGGGGCTGATCCTGGGAGTCCCAGGATCGAGTCCCACATCGGGCTCCCTGCATGGAGCCTGCTTCTCCCTCTGCCTGTGTCTCTGCCTCTCTCTGTGTGTCTCTCATGAGTAAATAGATAAATATATTAGAAAGAAAGAAAGAAAGAAAGAAAGAAAGAAAGAAAGAAAGAAAGAAAGAAAGAAAGAAAGAAAGAAAGAAAGACTATCAAGAAGAAAATAAAGTTATCTTGGTTAATTTGGTTAATTGTGGTAACTCCAGGGATCCCTGGGTGGCTCAGCAGTTTAGCGCCTGCCTTTGGCCCAGGGTGTGATCCTGGAGACCCAGGATGGAGGCCCATGTCAGGCTCTTGGCATGGAGCCTGCTTCTCCCTCCTCCTGTGTCTCTGCCTCTCTCTCTCTCTCATAAATAAATAAATCTTTAAAAAAAAATTGTGGTAATTCCAGAGCTAATAATATATGCCAACAGATGCTGATGCTCCCTTCCCCCACTTACCAGATCAAACACAACTTAGTTAATTCAGAGAAGGGCTTTCAAGGCTCAAAGGTAATGAAAGGGGAGCACCTGGGTGGCTCAGTCAGTTAAGCATCTGACTCTTGAATTTGGCTCAGGTGATGATCTCATTTGTGGGATGGAGACCCACCTCAGTCTCTCTGCTTAGCAGAGTCGGCTTCTCTCCCTCTCTCTCTTTGCCCCTCCCCATGTGTCTCTGTCTCTCTCAAAAATCAATCAATCAATCTTACTGCCCCCCCCCAAAGAAGTAATGAAAGGAATCACAAAAGAATATTGTGTTTGACTACTTGAAAAAGATAAACACAATCAAAAAGCACAAAACCAGGAAGATATTTGCATCTCCTAAGTCAGGATAAAGAACTTCCACTATTCAAAAGAGATCTACAATACAAGTATGGGCAAAGGCCATGAACAATGAATTTATAAAAGAGTAAAAGATAAGGCACTAAACATTACAAAATGTTCGACTTTGAGCAGCCTGGGTGGCTCAGGGGTTTAGTGCCGCCTTCAGCCCAGGGTGTGGTCCTGGAGATCCGGGATCGAGTCCGGCGTTGGGCTCCCTGCATGGAGCCTGCTTCTCTCTCTGCCTATGTCTCTGCGTCTGTCTGTCTCTCTCTCTCTGTCTCTCATGAATAAATAAATAAAATCTGTTTTTAAAAATGCCATTTTTTCACATAAAAAATTAGAAAACTTTTTTATTTTTATTTTTTTTAAGATTTTAATTTATTTATCCACTAGAGACATAGAGAGGCAGAGACATAGGCAAAGGGAGAAGCAGGCTCCATGCAGGAAGCCGGATGTGGGACCCAAACCCAGGACCAGGATCATGACCTGAGCCAAAGGCAGATGCTCAACCACTGAGCCACCCAGGTGCCCGGAAAACATTTTTAAAAGGGGACACTCTACAGAGCATGCAACTCTTGATCTTGGAGTCATGAGTTCCAGCCCAATGTTGGGTGTAGAGATTACTTAAAAAAAAAAAAAATGACACTGTTGGTAGAATTACAAATTAGCACAATTTCTCTGGAAAGGGATTTGTCAGTATCAGTCAAAGAAGAGCTTGGATATGGCTGATGAAAAGATTCTCTCGGGGCAACTGGGTGGCTCAGTGGCTGAGCATTTGCCTCTGGCTCAGGTTGTGATCCTAGGGTCCTGGGATTGAGTCCAGCATTGGGTTCCCCACAGGAAGCCTGCTTCTCCATTTGCCTATGTCTCTCTCTCTCTCTGCATATCTCATGAATAAATAAATAAAATCTTAAAAAAAAAAAAAGGGTTCTCTCACTTTCATTAGCCATCAAGGAAATGCAAGATAAACCATACTGAGATACCACTTCACTAGGCTGAATAGTACTAAAGATTCTTAGTACTAGGATACTTGACTGGCTCAGCAGAGTATGTAACTTTTGAACTTAGGATCATGAGTTCGAGCCCCTTAAAAATAAACAGACAAACAAATAAATAAAATGCAATGTGGAACACCTGGGTGGCTTAGCGGTTGAGTGTCTGCCTTCGGCTCAGAGCATGATCCCGGGTCTGGGGATTGAACGGTGCATCAGACTCCCTGAGAGGAGCCCACTTCTCCCTGTGCCTATGTCTTTGCTTCTCTTTCTGTGTCTCTCATGAATAAATAAATAAAATCTTTAAAAAATAAAATAAAATGCAATCGTCACAAAAAAAGATTATATCAAGTGTTGGCAAGAGTGGGAGCAACTGCAACTCTACTATGTTACTGGTGGGAGGGTAAAATGCTAAAACAACTTTGGAAAACAGTTTGGTAGTTTCTTATAAAGTTAAATATACACCTACTCTATGACCCAGTAATTATACTCAGGTATTTTACCTGACAGCAATGGTTATCCAAACAATGAAATGCTACTTAGCTAATAAAGAGGAATAATTACTGATACATGCAACAATATGGATGAATCCCAAAAACATTGTGAACAAAAGAAGCAAAATACAAAATAGTACATACTATATCATTTCATTTGCATAGGTGATGACTACATGAAATATGATATTGGATATGACATTGTGCTTTATGAAAAACCAATATTTATTTGTTTGTTTGTTTATTCAAGTAATCTCTACATCCAATATGGGACTCAAACTCACAACCCTGAGATCTAGAGCTACATGAGCAACTGCTGACTCAACCAGCCAGGTGCCCCAAAAAACAAACATATTTTACGTTACTAAGATACTTGGTATCATGAGAAAAGCCTCAGGAAATAATGAAAAGTGAAAAAGCTAGAATATAAGAACGCACAGTATGGACCCTATTTGTTAACAAACAAGCAAATGTGTGCATAAAAAGATTAGAAGGAGATATCAATATATTTGTACATTTGTACACTCAATAAACATTAATCAGATGCCCACTATGCCAGGTACTGTGCTAGGTGGTAGGATGAACTAAAATTGACACAATTCTTTTTTTTTTTAAGATTTATTTATTTATTTATTTATTCATTCATTCATTCATTCATTCATTCATTCAGAGAGAGCAAAAGAGAGGCAGAGACACAGGCAGAGAGAGAAGCAGGCTCCATGCAGGGAGCCCGACTTGGGACTCGATTCCGGGTCTCCAGGATCACACCCCGGGCTGCAGGCGGCGCTAAACCGCTGCGCCACCCGGGCTGCCCAAATTGACACAATTCAATCAAACCTCCAACATTGTCTGATTTAGAAAACAATGTTAATAGCCATCTCTCGGTGGCTAAGAATGACTTACGCGAAACAAATGAACAGTAATTTCTGTGGTTTACAAATTTTCCCTGGTGAGAATATTTTACTTTATAACTAGGTGAACATAAAAGTGCACTTTTCTTTCAAAGATCGATTGTCCATGCCTATTTCCAGTAGTGTTACATATTCATTTGGGGGTACTTTCTGACTTCTCTGATCAAAACAACTCAATGAGGGTACCTTGGTGGCTCAGTCGGTTGGGTGTCTGCCTTCAGCTAGGTCAGGATCCTGGGATCCAGTCCCATGTGGGGCTTCTTGCTCAGAGGGGAGTCTATTTCTCCATCTCCCTCTGCACCTCCCCCTGCTCATGCTCTCTCTCTCAAATAAATTATTTTTTTTAATTCATGAAAATATGAAAAGAACACTCTAATTAAGCTCCTTCCCAATTTTAGATAAGTGAGGCTTAACTTTATTGATAGTAGTGATGCTTTTAGTCATAACCTTAACAGTCCCCAGCAACAATTAGATGTTTTATTTCATTCAGCTTATACATCATCCACCTGGCCAGCTGTGGTATTTTAATCTACAGGAGCTGTGGTGAATCTGATTCTCTTTCTTTTCACTTTCTGCATTGGTCAGGATTAACTAAATATTTGGAATCACCAAGATTGATGGGTAATTGGCATTTCTACTCATCTTTTCAAAGCTAGGTTTCCATCTTACAGAGCTTGGGAGATTTGGTATATTTCCTTGTGAAACTCCCTAAGCACTTCATAAACCTTAATTAACGAGCAGCTCTTCCGAGAAATAATTACAAAGCTTTAACAATGCACAGGGAATTCTAGTTTCCATTGTTGTATAAAAGTAACCTGGTTTCAGTTTCTATTTGTATGAAGCCATTAAACTTCTGGGTTAAATGCAGGTTAAGAGAACTATATAATGTTTTTTAAACTAAAATAAAATGAGTGTTTCTAAAATAGCTACATAGAAAGGGTATCTTATAGGGATCCCTGGGTGGGGCAGCGGTTTAGCACCTGCCTTTGGCCCAGGGTGCCATCCTGGAGATCCGGAATTGAATCCCACGTCGGGCTCCCGGTGCATGGAGCCTGCTTCTCCCTCTGCCTATGTCTCTGCCTCTCTCTCTCTCTCTCTCTGTGACTATCATAAGTAAATTAAAAAAAAAAAAAATATATATATATATATAAAGAAAGGGTAAAAAAAAAAAGAAAAAAAAAGAAAGGGTATCTTATAGTATATAATTCCTAATTTTATATGAAAATCCCTACATAGGGGCACTTGGGGGGCTCAGAGATTGGGGGTCTGCCTTTGGCACAGGGTGTGATCCCGGGTCCTGGGATTGAATTCATCATCAGGCTCCCTACAGAGAGCCTGCTTCTCCCTCTACCTATGTCTCTGCCTCTCTCTGTCATGAATAAACAAATAAAATATTTTTTAAAAAAAGAAAGAAAAGCACTACATAATTTTTTAAAAGTAATCTCTACACCCGACATGGGGCTCAACTTGAAATCAAGAGTCCCATGCTCCATGAACTGATCCAGCCAGGTACCCCAATTAGTAATACATATTGTATGGACATCATATAAGGTATTATATTTAATTCATATCTTCCTATGAGTATGTTTTAGTTTTGATTAAATTACCTTGATTAAATTTTGATTGGATTATCTTGGCATGGACCTTCCACAGTCTTGAGGTCTAAAACAATTAATGAATCCAAATTAAGAACACAGCCTAAAGCAACATCCTACTAATTATAAGAGCCCAATATGAAATTCGGAATCTCTTCAGACACTTGTAAGTAAAAAATCCTCATGAAAGTCCTGCTGACTGGTAAATATGTATTTACAGGTTGATATTCAGGCTATTTTGGGGCAGTGTGTAAACCTCTTAGTGTGTTATCCCTTGTTCTTCCTGGGAGACCCCCATACTGTGAGAACCATGATATGACAAGGAGCCCCAAAACTGCCATCATCCCCTATTACTTTTGTTTGCATCATTCCAAAGCAAGAAATAATGGTGGCAGTCATTACTGGTTACATAATATAATCATCTAGAAGAATAGAATTTAATACCTCTTTCACACCTGAGCCCCAGCATTCCACAGGTAGGATGCCAAGGTAAGTGGCACTGGCATTCATCAAGTTGCTTGGGCCAAAAATTTAGAATGAGGGGGGCGATTAGAGGAGAGGACACCCTCCTTCAGGAGACATATCCTGTCAACTGACGCCCCCTACAGTCCATTTTCTCACACAACAAATCTTTCCAAACTTCAAACATAAACCCGATTTGTATCATTCCTCTGCTTTAGAATCTTCAAGTGTCTGGGGCACCTGGGTAGCTCAGTCATGAAGCATCTGCCTTCAGCTCAGGTCATGATCCCGGGGTCCTGGGATGCAACCCTGAGTGGGGCTCCCCGCTCAGCAGGGAGTCTGCTTATCCTTCTCCATCTGTGCCCCCACCATGCTCTCTTTCTCTCTCATTCACTATCTCAAATAAATAAAATCTTTTAAAAATAAATAAATAAAATAAAATCCTCAAGTGTCTCTTCCTTTCCCCAAAGTGGCCTGACTCCAGTCTACTCTGAACTCAGCTCAGACCTCTTTCCTCTGCCTGCTGCAGTTCAGACATGGTGGCCTTGTTTATACTGTTTGTACTAGATTTAGTTACAAACTGGCCTCACACAGACCAAGTTCATTTCTGTCCCAGGGCTCTTGCATTTACTACTACTTTATCCTACTTTATCTGTAGCACTTGTTTTTTGTGTGTGTGTCTACCCTCACTCCTCAAGGGGAACATCTTTGTCCTGTTCACTGCCATTGTCAGTGCTGTGCCTAGCACAAAGTTGGAGCTCAATAATTTGTTGAATGAATGAATACCTTACCCTTGTCTGAAGCAGTTCTTAACCTGTGGTGCAAGGCTTTCAGATCACTCCCTTCTCATCCTGCCCCCAACTATAAATGAAATTAAGGTTCAGAGTATATTTGCAAGTGGTTTAGGGTGTGTGTGAGAGAAATGTTAGAAAATTTTCAGATTCTGAAAGGAATCCAAACAGAATATTCATGTTAATTACCACTGGTATAGAGTTTTAATTTATAAAGCACTGTCTCATACATTTTGTTCTCATCACATTTATGGAGATAGATGGGATGGAAATGACAACTTCTACTTCATAAATAAAGGCACTGAGGTGCAGTTCACCTAGCCAGTCAGTAATGGAATTGACACATCCAATTGGCCTAAAGATCTTATGCTTCTTTAGGTGAAGACATAAACAGAATCCAGAACCATGGGGGAGCAGTCTTGTATTCATTCTTGCTCATCTTCATTTGCTTCAAAACTTTCTTGTTTAAACTAGCATATAAGGCTGAATTAAAATTTTCAATGAAAAATTACCATCAGCTAGATCAAGGCAGTTTTCAAGCAAAATTTTAATGCATGAACCAAGGATTGCAAATTAGTTTTGTTAGGCTAAGTAGAGCATAATTAGGAAAATCAGATTGCAGGATTAAATATAATAAACTTTAAAACTAAATAAAAACAACATTGAAATCTCTAATGTTTAGATTTTATCTACACTTTTAATTAGGATATACGACTGAATCATCTATATTAAAAAATCAATTTAATTAAAAAAAATCAATTTTTCCAGGGGCGCTTGGCTGAGCAGAGTCCATAGAGAGACTCTTGACCTAGGGGTCATAAGTTCAAACCCCACATCAAGCGTGGAGCCTACATTCAAAAAAAATTTTAAAAATCAGTTTTTCCAGAAAAGAAAAATCTAAATTTTTTTTAAAAAGATTTTATTTATTTATTCATGAGAGACACAGAGAGAGACAGAGGCAGAGGGAGAAGCAGGCTCCATGCAGGGAGCCCGACGTGGGACTCGATCCTGGGTCTCCAGGATCACACCCCAGGCTGAAGGTGACACTAAAGCGCCGAGCTGAGCCACCTGGGCTTCCCAAAAAATCATTTAATCTCTTCTTCTGCTCACACAATTTTTGAGAGAAGGGGAAAAAAACCCTACATTACTTGGAGAATTACTACAAAATGTTTAAACCATGTGAATTTGGTAGGCTAAGAGATTTCTCCTCAGGGGCCTCACCTATAGGATACAACCAGACACTGAATTCAAAAGAATTTATTCTTGAGGTTAATAAACCTCAAGAAGTTGAGAAGTTATAGGAAATATACCACTTGAAAGAATTTCCTATCCTGGGAGGATGTGCTGGATCAAAGAGACTTTTTTCACCTCCTTACTAGCATCTGTAATGAAAGACCTAAACTTTTATTTTAAGCAACAACAAAAAGTCTTTATCGAATGAACTGTTTTCCCATCCCTTAAAACCCATAGGGTTAGCATCATGTTTGGAAGGAATTTCCACTAAACTGGCTTGGGTGTCATTCTTAGATTTTGTTGCATTAAAAAATGTTAGCCGGGACACCTGGATGACTCAGCGGTTGAGCACCTGCCTTTGACCCAGGTCATGATCTTGAGGTCCTGGGATCGAGTCCTGCATCGGGATCCTTGCAGGGAGCCTACTTTTTCCTCTGCCTGTGTCTCTCCTCTCTCTCTGTGTGTCTCTTATGAATAAATAAAATCTTTTTAAAAAAACAGTTAGCCAAGCAGCGCACACATCCTTTCTCCCAGGATTTGGCCCCAGTCCCCCGATGTCCATCCCTGCCTCCCGGGCAGCCGCATGCACCAGAAGGCAGGCCGTAGACCCAGCTCCCAGGCCACCGCAGGCCTCAGGCAGGACAACCCCATCTTCCGTGCCGGCAGTTGTGGAAGGGAGGTCAAGTTCACCAGCTCATAGCTAGCAGCACAGCGTAGTGGTAGCAGACGGCCACAAGCTGATTTCCTCCAGCAAGGCCAGGGCAAGTACCCCTGAGGGGTTTCAGAGGGTTCCCCTAGGCGGCTGCAGGGCCTGCCTGACAGCTGTGGCAGACTGGGACAACCACCAGGTCAGCATCCTTTGCCCTGAGGGCAAGTTGAAGACAGATTGGAGGCACACCTGTGCGGCTCAGTGGTTGAGCATCTGCCTTTGGTGCAGGTCATGATCTAAGAATTTATTTACTTATTCCTGAGAGACACAGAGGCAGAGACACAGGCAGAGGGAGAAGCAGGCCTCCTGCAGGGAGCCCGATGTGGGACTCGATCCCTGGACTCTGGGATCACACCCGGAGCCAAAGGCAGATGCTCAACCGCTGAGCCACCCGGCATCCCTAAATAAATGAAATCTTAAAAAAAAAAAAAAAAAAAAAAAAAGACTGAGATTGGAGCCAGCCACCTCCTGGGCCCCCAAAGTGGCCACATCATGGTGGTTGACAGGTTGTGTTTTCACCTTCCAACCCAAGGGCATTTGGTAGGGCCCCGTTTTGTGGCTTAAACAAGAATGGGATTGTAGTGCAGGAGTTCCAGAATCAATCCCGTGAAGGTGGGAGAGTGGGTGGAGAGTTCCTGTTCAAGCTTACTCCCCGGGGAGTAGCTGCAGACTCCGGAGGGACTGGGGTGGAGCCAACAGCAGCATCCAGGTTATTCTGCACCCTGGCCCCTTCCTGTTCTGTATCAACGGTCTTCAGATCCCGCGCGGGGTGCACAGGGACTGGCACCGGCCCTGCGGTGGTGGCTTTTGCTGATAACCACGGATTCAAAGCCAGTATGTATGTAACTGCACAGGGGCCCCGCCTAGCTCGCAGACAGATGGATGTAAGGGTGATCGGTCAAGGTCAAGAGGGGCTGGCCAGGAGGTGGGGCCAGACCTGGCTGCACTGAAGGTGGGCTGTGGGCAAGCCTGGTGTCTTCATTCTTCCCCCTCCCAACACGGGGGTTGCAATTTTTGTATTCGATTCTACCTTTGGTGACTGAGTGGGCCTGGACTGTGGTCCAAGAATGCGGGCAGAGCTTCACCCAACCCTGCCCCGACCCCTCGGTCTGCACCCTTTCCCCCAGCCTAGGGCCATGACAGCCTCTCTGGGGCATTAGTCCCTCTGGTTGTCTTCCTACCACCCCATCCACATCGACAGAGATGGCAATACCCCACTTCTTTTATTAAATGTATACACATACACAAAGCCAACTGCAGGATGATACAGATTTTTTTTTTAAATTTTGTTTATTTATTCATGAGAGGCACACAGAGAGAGGCAGAGACATAGGCAGAGAGAGAAGCAGGCTCCTCACAGGGAGCCTGACCTGGGACTCGATCCCAGACCCCGGTATCACACCCTGAGCCCAAGGCAGACACTCAACCACTGAGCCACCCAGGCGTCCTCCCATATGATTATGAGTTTATTCTTAGTGCTCCAAAAAACTAGAAGCAAACTACATTGAAAAAGAAAAAATCCAGATCCCAGTGGAAGAAAAAACTACTTCTTGGCTTGTGACTGTCGGTCAGAGAACAATTTGGGGTTATTCCTTAACTATATCGTGAAATCTCACCTACTGCCAGGGTCAAAGATTGCTGTTCTACAGGGACATGGTCTATTAACTCCCTCCCTTCGTTTAAAACAAACCATGAGGGGATCCCTGGGTGGCTCGGCGGTTTAGCACCTACCTTCAGCCCAGGGTGTGATCTTAGGGTCTCGGGATCGAGTCCCACATCGGATTGAGTCCCGCATCGGGCTCCCTTCTTCTCCCTCTGTGTCGCTCAAGAATAAATGAATGAATAAAATCTTTAAAAACAAACCATGAGGAGTGCCTAACTGGCTCAGTCAGTTAAGCAAGCGACTTTTGATCTTGGGGGTGTTGAGTTCAAGCTCCAAGTTGGGGATGGAGCCAACCTCCCACCCCCTCAAAACCATCAACAGGCATCCAACAGGAAGGGGCTGTGATGTTGGTAAGAAAAATGTTTTCTTGGCCATGGACTCTAAACATACTTCTCCAAGGGCTGATAAGGGCCTATGGATCTTTTCCAACTACCAGTATTTTGTATTTTATTTATTTTATTTTTATTTATTTATTCAAAGATTTTATATTTATTCATGAGAGATGAGAGAGAAAAAGAGAGAGAGAGAGAGAGAGAGAGAGAGAGAGAGGCAGAGACACAGGCAGGGAGAAGCAGGCTCCATGCAGGGAGCCTGATGTGGGACTTGATCTGGGGTCTCCAGGATCAGGCCCTGGGCTGAAGGCAGGCGCTAAACCGCTGAGTCACCTGGGCTGCCCCAGTATTTTCTATTTTAAATGGAATGTTAATTCATTTTATTCCAGAGGGATGAAAGGAGTCTACTTCTGGTGGGATTCGAACCTATCATTCCTCAGAAACCTAGGTATTCCACACTAAATCTAGAGTGCAAAAATCTTTAAAAGAGATGAGCACTGGGGTGCCTGGGTGGCTCAAGTTGGTTAAATGTCCAGCTCTTAATTTTGGCTCAGATCATGATTTCAGGGTCCTGGGGTTGAGCCCTGAGTTGGGCTCCACACTCAGCAGGGACGCTTGTCCCTCTCCCTCTGTGCCTCCCCCTGCTTGTACCCTCTAATAAGTAAGTAAAATCTTAAAATAGAAGAGCATTGGGATGGGACCCCTTGCTGGCTCAGTGGGTGAAGCATGTGACTCTTGGGGTTGTAGGTTTGTCCCCACAGTGGGTGTAAAGATAACTTAAAAAAAAAAAAAAAACAATCTTAAAGTCTTAAATGGCCTACCTGGTTAAGAGCATTACAAAGAATGGGCTATGATCTGTTTTAACCCCCTGAAGGACTTATTTATGTTTAGCTCTCTTCTACACAGACCACAAATTCAACTCTCAAAAACTTGTTTCTAGGGATCGCTGGGTGGCGCAGCGGTTTAGCGCCTGCCTTTGGCCCAGGGCGCGGTCCTGGAGACCCGGGATCGAATCCCACGTCAGGCTCCCGGTGCATGGAGCCTGCTTCTCCCTCTGCCTATGTCTCTGCCTCTCTCTCTCTGTGTGACTACCATAAATAAATAAAAAATTAAAAAAAAAAAAAAAAAAAAACTTGTTTCTAAATGAAGGAGGACTAGAGGCACCTGGCTGGCTCAGTTGGTAGAGCATGTGGTTCTCTATCTCAGGGTTCTAACTTTGAGCCCCACATTGGACATAGAGATTACTTAAAAAAAATCTTTAAAATATTTAATTAGGAAAAGTAGATAGAGTCAGGTAGCAAGGCAGAAGCAAAACCAACACCAAAGAGAAAAACCCCACTCAAACAATTGCCAGTGGAAAAAGATTATTTTCACAGACCTTTCAGTTGTTTTTCTTCATTTATTCCTCCTGTGTGGCAGGTGCTGAAATCCCACCAAGAAACCAGGGGAAGGGGCAGAGAGGGAGAAACAGACTCCCAACTGAGCCAAGGTGGTGCTCTATCCCAGGACCCTGAGTTCATAACTTAAGCCAAAGACAGCTGCTTAACCAGCTGAGCCACCTAGGCACCTCCTTACTGCTCATTTTTGTTGCGGAAGAAACATAACTGATCCCTGGCCCTGTGACTAAACTGGAATAAGAAGGGTTTAAAATTTTAGGTCCCATGACAGGATTTTCTCCTGTAACCCATACAGGAGATGTGGCTCAAATCAACCAAGCTTACTCTACAAATTTCATTCAAGTGGTGGATGTGCACAAGGGAGAAGAGCGTGGATAGAAAGCTCTCCTTAGTAAACATAAGTCAGGGATGCCTGGGTGGCTCAGCGGCTGAGCGTCTGCCTTGGCTCAGTGTGTGACCCTGGAGTCTGGGATAGAGTCCCGCATCGGGCTCCTTGCAGGGAGCCTGCTTCTCACTCTGCCTCTCTCTGTGTCTCTCATGAATAAAAAAATAATAATAATTAATAAAAAATAATAAAATAAATAAAAATCTTAAAAAAAAAAGGAAACCCAAGTTCTTCTGTGATGCAACATTAGCAAAGTCAGGCTCCATCAAAGATAAATGATTTTCTTTTCATTCTTTAAAAAGATTTATTTTTAAGGAATCTCTATACCCAACATGGGGCACAAATTCACAATCCCGAGATCAAGAGTCACATGCTTGGGGCACCTGGGTGGCTCAGCAGTTGAGCATCTGCCTTCAGCTCAGGGTGTGATCCCAGGGCTCTGAGATCTTGTCCCACATCGGGCTCCCCACAGGAAGCCTACTTCTCCCTCTGCATGTGTTTCTGCCCCTCTGTGTCTCTCATGAATAAATAAATCTTAAAAAATAATAATAATAATAAAAGTTGCATGCTTCACTGACTGAGCCAGCGAGGTGCCCCTAAATCATTTTAAAGCGAGCAGGTTATGGTATCTAAGGTTCTTTCTGTCTAAAATCCCCTTTGCAAATAGAAGCGGGATTGGCACACAAAGCTTTAGACATTGGTGTGACACTATCGCCACCTTGTGTCCCCCAGTCTCCCTTACTGTAAAAGATCACACTTGTGATTCAGTAGTACAGAATATAGCTTTTATTTATAGAATCTTACAAATAAAACATTTACAGTCCACATAAGTTATTTTCTTTTCTAATTTATCCTCATTAACACCTGAGTTATTGAAAAAAAACACTGTGATGGAACTGCAGAACTGTAAAAGAAAAGATGAATAAAAACCTAACCTCTCTCTTTTGCAAAAATCAGACAGCTTCTTGTTTTTAAGCAGATTTCCAGAATACTACCATCTCTTTGGAATGGGACTTCCTAAAGACAGGTCTTAGGACACCCAGAGACGCCTCCTCTTTTAAACCCAGGGCAAAGAACCTATGAGGAAAAGCCCGAGTTGACACTAGAAACAAAAGATCCTAAACACCTCTGGGAGGGGGGAGGACAGAAGGCAACCTGCCTGGCCAGGGCAAGGGTAAAAGCAGCAGAAGCCTGCTCCTGGGTCACCGCTCCTGTTCATGATACAGGCTTTCCTTGTTGACATTAGGAGCTGGTCACCTGGGGAAAGATGTCAAAGGTGCTAATGCCAGGGGTTCTCAAAGCTTGCTACTCTTCAGACTTCTAATATGTACAAATGCTTAAAACAGCAAATCCAATACTTCAAAGTCAAAAAGGAATTGCCACATTTTCAATGCTCGAGGCAAATCTGCTGCCAATGGCAACACAGACTCGATTGTACTATTTGCGTGCCTCCACCCCTCCTGAGTTCCAGCCAGGACTGGTCTCTGGACCAATTACAGTTTAAAGAGAATTTCTCTTTGAGGCAGCTGTCTATGAAAGGAAAAATTCTTAAGTTAATATAGATGTGCATGAAAAGGGAAAGCACCCTACTACTTCATACTTGATTTTTAAATTTGATACCAATTACATGTTCAAGCTCTTCTCCTAAAACTAGGATCCCACTACCTCTAACTTAGTATTCTACTCCAAGAAGATCGGTATTTGTAAGGAATGACGGATCTATAGGGAATGCTAAAATTATAAATTTCATATATTAATGTGAATTAGGGAAAGAAAAATCTCCGTAAAGTCTTAAAGTTTGTTACTGGCTGCTAGCTCCTGAAAGCAAAGTCAGACACAGAAAAATAAAACAGAGAAGACAAAGAACCGTTTTTAAAATAGCAACAACGATAATAAAAACAATGATAATATAAAAAGTTAGATTCCAACATTCGAGGAATTGGTTCTTTGGTAAAATTGGACCATAATCCTATCAGGAGTCAGGCCTGATATTTACTCTAGAATCATGAGAACTCAAGTTTTCCTTCTTCTTCAGCCCCTTCTCAAATCTCTCCAAGTCAACAGGCAAGAGAAGGAAAAAAACTTATAAAGCATCGCCAGCAGTGCAGTGTTCCCGCTCATACTCTTTTCAAGACTATTCCTGATTTGAGGGCCATTTCCCAAGAAGAGGAAAAACCAAAAGAGATGTGGCTTTTAATTATTGTGTTGTGGAAAGTCTTCCTGTGTAAGAACAGAAAAGCTCACAGGTGTGGGCCATGAGCAGCACACCTGTGAGTCATGCACACAAATCAGTTAGTGAGCACAGCCCCTGGGCTGCAACTGTGGGCACCACTAAAAAAGGCTTCTGGGGAGACTGGCTCCCCAAAGTGGCTAAGAATCTCACATTATCAATATGATAATAATAAATCAATTCACCTAGTGAACCTGGAGATGAGCTCCCCCTGAAGCCAGAGTTCTGAGGCGACGGCTCCACAGTGCCTGGGGCTGGCCTACAGTCTCACAGACAAGCCTATCAATCCATCTTCTGAAGAGGGTTAGAGCAATTCATGTTCCGTTCAGTCTAGGATTCGCCCTTTCTTGCTTGGGGTGAGGGATGAAGGGGAACCTAAAACCCACTCGTGGCATCACCAGGAAGCTCCTGTTCTGCAAGCATCTGCAGCGCCCCATCTGAGCACTTGGATCTTCCAACTTAGACTTCCATGACTCGTACTTTTTTATCTACGAAATCCTAAACTGTGCCCGCACCGATTCCATTTCTGATCACCTTTGTCTAAGAAGAGCATGATCTGCACCCGATTCTGCAAGTGATTGGATTGCCACTTTGCAGCAGAAGTGGTGACCAGGGGAGGGAAATTTGTGCAGTCTCCCCTCAAATACAAGACTGGGTGTGCTCAGAATGTGCTTCTATGGAGGCAGATAAAAATCTCTCAGAAGAAGGGAGAGGGGAGGAAGGGGAGGTGGAAATCATAGCAAAACCAACTGGTATCTTGCAGGTCTCCATTCTTGGCCTTCCATTCTGTCAGTGTTAATGTGAAAGAAGGGGAGGTGGTCCAGGCAACTGGCCCCATGCAGCGGCCCACCAGTGGGGAATGTGAGCTCACCGGTACAGCCATGAGATCGCAGCTGCAGCATGCCAGGGGGACAGGTAACCATCATGACAGGGCACAACCATCACTGCTAGCCACCCACCTCGCACGCAATGAGGATTCTTACGCTCCTCTCCTGCCCTACACGTGTTCCAACTTTCAGTTCTCTCTGAGAAAACAGGCAACTGGACAGACTTTGAAAAAAATAGGAGGGGTTCTTGTTCCCTGGACCCTTTCTCTGTAAAAATAGGTGAATCTACTTCAAAATGGGTTATCTTGAGGTCCAGGACACACATTTAGATTCATGGGCCCTGAAACCCCAGATTTGCCTCCCATTACCATGAACCAAGTCATGAACACTGGTGGTATTTTTGCATTGTAGGGCGATGGTACAAAACCTCTCAGCGCTGGTTCAAAGAGAAAAGAGGCCAGGGTAACCAAAGAAAAAAGTTAGGCTTGCCTGCTAAGTAAGCTGCATTCAAGGTTCCAGGGTCAATCTGAGAAAGGGGGAGAGAGGGGAGAGAGGCACTACCTAGACACTGGTTGCCAGGGCAGCTTATTCCTAGGACAGAGCATGTGTAAAAACAGCTGACATCTGAATGCGGGAGTACAGTCCGTGTCACAGTCTTTAATACAACTGCCACTTCGGAGGTGCGTCGCGGGTGCAGAGTCCTTGGGCCAGGGACTGGGCGGCCCAGAGCCAACTTCCAATCCCGCCGGCTCCTGGCAGGGCCCTACCCAATCTGGATCTGTCCTGAATACATAGTGAGGAGGAGCATGATGGTGAAACCCGTCAAGAGGCCCAGGTTCTGGATGACAAAGGGGATCAATACGCTCCCATTCCTTTCATCCTCTTGGCAGACCTCATTCATCTCAGGGAACTGAGAAAGGAGAAAAACAAGAGAGCTAGAGTTCCTTTCCCAACCTGGGGAGTCCAGGACAATTCAGTGAGAGATGGATCACATGGACGGACTCATCGTTATACCTATCCTAAGAATATCTGTATTAGAGTATGTTATGTATCATTCAAGTGTTATATTATAGGGAAAGAATATGTAAATGAGATATATGTATATTACATAGAAGTCCTTCACAAAAAACGCCAGCAGCAGTAGCCTTATCAGCTTTGGTCCAAGGTGGCTACTACTACTTTTCAACTACTGAGGTAAAAGTATCTGTGCATGAAACCCTGGATAGGTTTAGATGTTGGCTAAAAAGAACTGCTTTGATAAAAGTCAACTTTTTGCTGTGGACTTGAAGAACACTCGAGAAGATCTTTTTGTTACTAAAACGCTGCTGCCACCTCTTTGGAAAATTCAGCAACTGTGCGAGGAGCCAGAGCTTGGAGCTATGAGATGGCTATGACTCAAGGCCCTGGGCTGCTGGCCAGCAAAGCAGGTGACAATGAACAGACTTCCTAGACCTCCTAATTCAAGTAATGCAAAAGGATATCCTCACCGTGGGAGGGGCTCCCCACAAGAGAGGAGGGAATTTAAAATGTTTCCAGGGAGTGAGGAGGGGTCATGGTGGTCAGCACTCTCATCACTGTACCAAAAGTATTATTTTCAAAGGATGTGGGAAATAAGTCATGCAAACATGCCAGAGAATGTCATGCCAACAAGAAATCAACCTCCATCTACAAAAGATGTAACCAATCAGGTATTTCATTAGCCGACTTAAAGCCACTTAAAAGGGTCACGCCAACGTTAGTGGGTACAGTACCACGAATGTTGGCGGTCACCGCCGAAAGCAGTGACACTCATCAAAAGCCTCCAACCACAATACATCCTTCTTGAGCCAGCAATTCTAGTTCTGGAAAAGGTATATCCTCTCACCAAATAACACTGCCATGGAATAGAATATGCTTCTAAAGGGTACGCAACGTGGAAAAAATGTCTAGGATACATGAAGTAAAAAAGGAAAGCAGAACATAAAAGTATATATTCAATGTTCATTTCTTTTCCTTCCTTCCCTTCGTTTATCTGTACATACTTATTCTGTAATACTTAAGTATTTAAGGGAGGAGTGTGGGATTAAGGTTAATCATTTTCTTTAATAACACACGCTGGTAAGTTTTTTGTCCTTTAAAATCCAATGTCTTCTTTAAAAGTACTGAACTGTAGACCTTAAGTAGGTGAATTGTGTGGTAGGAGTGATTCCTCAACAAAGCTGTTACTAAAAACAAACTCATGTCCTCTCGGCTGCCTCCTGCCCAGTGAATAACCCAGTCCCTCCCATGGTGCCTACATGGCATGAACTATGGAAGACTTACCATATCAGCCAGAGCAATATACAAGAACATTCCTCCAGCCAGTGCAAAGATCCAGTTGGCAGAGAAGTGGCTGCCAGCCAGGATGCCAAAGGCCAGACCCACGTAACAGCAGCAAGCAGAAAGGAAGTTGAAGAAGAGAGCCTGCTGGATACTCATCCCGGCATTGAGCAGGATGACAAAGTCTCCTAAGGGGGGACAAGAGGGAAAGGTGGGGAAGAGTTACTCTAGGTCACAGACAGAGAACGTGATGAGGACAAACTGTTTCAGCTATGCATCATGTCTTGGGGGGGAAAAAAAAATCAAGACAGCCTCAGGCCTGAGACTGCAATGACAAGTCCAAAGCACCCTTTCCTCTTCACATCTAGGAGCTTTCTCCATTTACAAAAGTAACCATGCATTTCCAGCCTAGAGGTGAAAATAACACACAGGATTTTCAACATAGATAAGCAACTAGCAAGAACCTCACTGCTCTTTAGATGGATGGTGAAATAGGAGCTTCTTTCCTCACAACTACACTGAATGGTATTCTCAGAAAACCAAAGTGACACTGAGAGAAGTTAAATAATTTGCCCGAAGTCACAAGCCAGTAGATTGGCAAAGCCAGGACCTGACCTTGAGTTTCTGAGCCTCTGAAGTCTGGGCCTTTTACATTCTTGCTCTGATAAAACTAAGGACTTCCTAACTCCCGGCTCATCTACTTCTTCCACCCACTGACCTCTAACAGACATCTGAACCTAGTAAGATTGATAGGATGTAAGAGATAACCTTAAAAAGAGAGAGAGAGAAAAAAAATAAAGAGAGAGAGAGAGAGAGAGAGAGAGAAAGATAACCTACTCTGTACACTTAGAATACACATGGCACAAAGCAAGTCCTTTTCACTGTTTTTGCTCCTTTAATCCTCATGAAAAATCTATGAAATATTATTATTAACCCCATTTTAGAGGTGAGGAAACTGAGCCACAGGGAAACAAACACCTCTATAAAAATGTCCATCATTTTTGGGGCACCTGGGCCTCACTCAGTTAGGTGTCTCTTGATTTTGGCTCAGCTAATCTCTGGGTTGCAGGATCAAGCCCTGTGTCAGCCTCCATGCTTAGTGTAGAGATGGCTTAAGATTCTCTCTCCCAAAAAAAAAAAAAAAAAAAAAAGATTCTCTCTCCCTCTTCCTCTAGCCCCCCCCCCCCCCACCCGCCACTCTCTCTCAAATAAATAAGAAGGGTGCTGTGCCAACAACCACAGCAGTGCAGGTACAACGGGAATGGCACAGTGCAGGCATTCTTACCTAGCTCATGTGGGAACTCCTCGCAGAGGATGGCCACTGAGGTACTGATGCCTTGGAAAACAGACACGGTGAAGGAGGCACCAATAGCCAGGCCATCAATGAAATTATGGAGGCCGTCGCTCAGCGTGATCATCCAGGCCAGAGTGCCGATATCAGAGTAGCGAACGCCTTTGAGCCAGTAGCAGGCACTCTGGGAAGCCTGCAAGTCCTACAACAGAGCCCATCCCCATGGCCCCCAGGTCAAAAGGTGGAGGATGGTCCTTCAAGGTAAGCCTGAGCCATCAAGGCCATTACTAGTTAAAGGCTCCCACCCAACAGCAGACGGCCCACTGACCTGGACAGAGAGTGAGCCCACGATGACCTTCTCGTCCATCACGGGGGCCTTCCCATCCAGCTCACTGCTGCAGTGCTGAGGAATCATATGGTCCAAATCCCCATTCTGCAGCTTCTCGGTCACCCCCTCCTCCTGGTCCTTCTTGGAAGGAAGTGTCTCAGAGGCATAATGGCTATGTCCATGATGATGCTGGAGGGGCCATCAGGAGGGATCAGCATGACACTCACCAAAACCACAAAGCTTCCTGAGCACTCACTATGGATAGGTGCTCCCAGCACTGGGAAGACCTCCTCCTTCCCACCATCAGAGAAAACACAAGCAGGCAATACACACAGGAAAAGGAAAGTTGTTATAGGAAGCTGAACCCAGGTGAAGGCAGGACTTGGTGTAGGACAGAAATCGAAGCTGTGACCTCAGAGCCAACACCTGTTCCGGTGAGGCGGCTTTGCTTGAAAAGTTTATAGCTCCTCCTTTGCAATGGCTCATTTTATTCCATTCAGCAACTATTTGGAGGACATCCACATGCCAGGCACCAAAGATACCTTTTCGGAGCTATACTACAGTAATCATCCTGTTTCTTTGTAGTGGTACTTCCTACACCATGACTATACACATCAAGCACCTCCCTCACCTCCTAAAGGTACAAAAGGTGCATTAAAGAAATAATTTTGAATGAGACAAGGGAATAAACTGCTGCTGCCTAGCAAAGGCACACACACAGGCCAGACATGGACATCCTTGCCTGGTAAGGTGAGATAGGAGATCTGTTCCTGAAATCTGTCCACAGCAGGTAAGTTCACTGCATTGGTGCTTGTAAGATAATACGACTACTGAGACATACAAACATTTCTAGGATGGATGCATGCCTAGGAGCACGGTTTTTTTGTTTTTATTTTTATTTTTTAAAGATTTTATTTATTGATTCATGAGAGACACACACAGAAAGAGAGGCAGAGACACAGGCAGAGGGAGAAGCAGGCTCCATGCAGAGAGTCCTATGTGGGACTCGATCCCTGGACCAGGAACCACACCCTGGGCTGAAGGCAGACCGCTGAGCCACCCGGGCTGCCCAGGAGCACTGTTTTTATTTTTTAAAGATTTTATTTATTTATTCATAAACACAGAGAGAGGGGCAGAGACAAAGACAGAGGGAGAAGCAGGCTCCATGCAGAGAGCCCGATATGGGACTCGATCCCAGGTCTCCAGGATCACACCCCAGGCTGTAGGCGGCGCCAGTCCGCTGTGCCACCGGGGCTGCCCAGGAGCACTGTTTTTAACCAAAAATTGGGCCTCACCTCATTTTTCTGCTTAAGAAGCATCTTCAAGATCTTCTCTGTGAAAAAGAAAAGATAAAAGCCCCCAAACACCACTGCAGACTTGGAGACATAATAATCTTCGAGAGGGTTGAAACCAAAAGCCTGTGGACCCAGGAAAACAAAATGAGTTTAAGAAAATAAAAAATCTTCACAGGTCCCCGCTTGTCTCTTAACCACTTTCTTATTCTAGGACTGGAAAGAGTGGTCCTCAGTGGGGGTAGCTCTGCTACCTACCAGTTCCTTCCTTTCCCAGCAAAATCGAACTCCTGACTTTCCTTCAAGCCACATCACCATGCCTGTTAGGTTCTCTCTAGCTTATTTTCAGATGCAAAAGACCGATCCTCTTTAGAATTTTACTGTCAGGAAGAACAGCCCTTGGATATGGTTTTCCACTTTTAGAAAAGACTGTTTACATTTTTCCTGGTTTTCTGCTACAAGGACACAATCTGCCTGCAAATTCCATCCTTAAGGAGACACTTGTGTTTACTTTCATTGTTATCTAATGTCCCTCGCTGATCTGCTTATAAACAAAGAGTGATGGTGTAATTACGCTTTCTAAAATGGGAAATCCATTCCCCAGTTAAATAGTAAGAATTTTGGCATCTTCCTGACCACAGACCTCCCAGTGACCACAAAGCCAAGAAAGCAAACTGTGTTGCTGCACATGCCAATTTGGGGAGTGGGAAGGGAAGGGGGGGTTGTTTGGGGTTATTTCTGGAAACTTCAATGACCATGGGGGTGGAAAAAAGCAATCTACTGGGAAGAGGACTGGAATAGGAATCGGGAGAATTCCATGCTCAGTGACGCTCCTGACTTGTGGTGAGGTCTTGGGAAGCTGGCCAGTGAAGGGCTCTCTCCATTTTCAGACCGGAAACAAGCCTCTTGAATAAACCCACCTTCTCATGTGGATAGGTCTAAGATGAAAGTGATCCTAAGTACCAGGAACACTAGACTGCTTAAAAGGTTAAGTGTTTTTCCTTTCTGTTTTAAAGGGGCAAAAACGCATCTCCACTTGCTTGTGTAGCTTCCTAAGAGATGTAAAGGTTAAGTTGTAGAGTAGAAACGGCACATGGAGGCCGACTTTCCAGGAGAGGCACAGCATCTCAGAAGAGTGGAGTGGAAACCGCCAACTAACAGTTCTCCACAAAGGCATGGCCTTAGGAGTTATGAAACCTGGCCTCTAGGATATGTGCTCTTGTTCCATATCCGTTAAATGGGTAAAATGTTACTAGATCTCTAGACATTAGCTGATCTAAGATTCGATCAGGGAGACAGAAAACCACCTCTTAGAAAACACAAGGTGCTCTAAGAAGCAGCAGGCGGCGTCATGTTTGTGCCAGACTCTGGCTATGCCCAGGCCTGTCAGACCACCACAAGGAGACGCCGCCCGCACACCACCACAGACGCTGCACCAAGTCAGATAAAGCTTCTCCACGGCTGCCTGCCAAACCCCACAGGGACTAAGTTCTCTGAAGATTTTCTCAGTAACCTAGGGAATGGGGCAAAGGTGCCATTAATGTACGTGAAAACCAGGCTGCTTTATTCAGATTACCTTTGCCCCAAAACAACCTACTGCAGGGAACTGATCTTTTTACTGAGACCTATGGATTCTGTTGGTTTCTCTGCTTGTGCCACAAGCTCCAAATTGGGAGCCATAAAGCAATCTTAACTACACTGCATCTTCTCACCCAGCAGTTAGAGAGTACATAGCAGGCACCCAGTTGCCTTACAAGTATTAACTCACGTAGCCCTCACAACGTCATCGTGAGGCCCATCCTATCATTTCCCCTGTTTTGTATAGGAGGAAACAGAAGCCCAGAGAGGTCCAGCAACATACCCAAGGTCAAAGAACTTGTCAAAGGTGGAGCTGGGATCCAACTTAGCTCCCAAACCTACATTATGTGGTCTTTCCTAACTCGAGATTCAATCTCAGCTTCACCTTCCGAAAGGAAAGGACCTCCTATGCCTTGCGTCAAAGTGGAGGGTCCTCCCACTGTGCCCCGCAGTCCCCCCCAGAGACTGGCATGCTCCTGTGTGAGAAAGCCCTGGCTTGTCATACCTCGGGGATGAGCTGGAAGAGGGCGTTGGAGTAGAGGGTTCCAATCGCCAGAGCTATGAAGTAGAGCAGCAGCCTCTTGTAAAAAGTCTTCTTCATGAAGGGCACCACGCTGGCCCCCATGAGGGAGCAGAGGGAGATGACGGTCACACAGAGGAGACCATATCCCCACACTGCCGTTGGGGGAGAGCCAGCCCCACCCGGGACAGGGAGCAGGGCAAATGCCCCATTTCACAGCAACCACCATTTAGGGGAAACACAGGGTGGAAAGGATGGGGAGGCAATGAGGAAGGTTTGGGTGGATATTAACAAGGAAACAAAAAGAAAAATCAGAGAGACAAGTAGGGAGGGAGAGAGAAACAGAAAATTTGTTAGTGATTCAGGTCTGATGAAATTTCCTTCAATCAGTTCAGGAGAAATGAGGAGGAACTCAAGGTGGCCTTGGAACCCTGTGGCTGCCGCTTCTGGTGGCCCGAGTGACACCTGGAGGTGCACCTGCCAGCTGCTGTAGCTACAGGGTGGGGCGCCGCCTCGTCACACAGCTGAGGTGTGCTGAGGTGTGCTCGGGCCTATCCCCAGGCAGCGCATGGCAGACTTTGGACTTGAGGGCGCTCTCTTTAATAGGAAACAAGATCAAGGGGACAAAGAGAGCTCACGGTGCTGCCGTGTTTGCTTTCACATCCGGACCATTCAGTACCACCTGGACTAGGTCGGCTTTGTGCAAGATACAACAGGTCAGAGGTGCAGGGCGGCGGGAGAGAGAACAGGCAAAGCCTGATGCCCATCAAATTCAGTCTCTTAACTTCTCAGGGTTTGTGTTTTGTTTCTTTTTTTTTCTCCCCAAGTTTGTTGCCATTTGCTCTGAGAGTGCTCCAACATACAGGGCAGAGTTCCAAGATCACCTTGTCACAAAACAGTATTTCCTCTGTCATTTCCCAGCATCCCACACTCTAGGTAGGATGAAATGGAGCCAGGATGAGATGCATGCCCCTGTGAACCACAGGGGCACAGAATGTACAATTATTACATTTCCATTCAATAAGCAATAACGGTATTTTATTTCAAATCTTTAAAAAATTAATAAATTCAATGTCTGGAGCTGAAAAAAGAAAAGCCCAAGATGAGGCCTCCCATGACAAGTGTTTGTTAGATTTACGTGGGATTTTGAGGTAACAATGAGATGGTTCCTCTTAAGCCAGATTTCTTCCTTCACTTAGAACCAGGAAAGGCCCAGGAATCCTATTGGCAGCTCTTCTGGGTAAGAGTCTTGATTGGGATAAGCTGGGCAGTCACTGACACCGGCTCTTTTTATGAAAGGCGGCTGCCCCTGTTCCCAAAGGCGGCCCACAGAGTCACCCCGACCACATGGGCACAGCCTTGCCAGAGCTGACAACATGGGCAGACCATCAACTTGGGTCTTCTTCTTTTTTTTTTTAGCTCCTCACTGGTCACAATTAAAAAGCAAAATTAACAAATATTACAAAACAGTCAAGTAAGGGCACCAGGAAGTCAGTCCTATCCCAGGAAAAAGTCAAGATGCAAGGTATAAAGGACTGAGAGCCTCTTTTCTTTGTCTCAGAATTTTAATTTTGTTTTGTTAAATAAAGTTTTGGTTCTGTTTGGCTCTCTATGCTCTGAATTGTGGCCTACTTGAAATAAAAAAATAAAAGGATCACTTGCTTTTGAAGCCAATTTTATTGATCAGTTGGTAGCCTCTTTTCCTTCCGTCTCTTTCCATATGGGGGATCTCTGGGTGGCCACACTGGAGAACAGCCAGGGCCTCTACTTAGAGCAGAGACGGCACAAAGGACCAGGGCTCAGACAGTGACCACCAGCTGCAGCGCTCCTTCTGAGCCCTGCAAACCGGGTTTCAGAGAGTCAGCGACCAGGGAAAGGAGACAGAGAGATCTCGGACAGGGAGGGCAAATTCAGAGTGCCTTGCATCTGACATCACCTGAAGAGGCCACAGGCCAACCTGGGTGCCCCAGGAGCAAGAAGAAGGCCCTTGAGATCCAGAGTTTGAAGACATATTGGTGTCCCTTCATATGAGGGAGAAGTGAATTTTCCAGGTGGTGGCTGCCAGGTGCCTCAGGACAAGGGGGTGGGACAGGGCCATGAAGCAGGGCGGCGCAGTGGCCAGCCCCCAGGGAGAGAGGACGCACAAGTTTCTGTTCTACTGCACCTCTGGGATGAGCTGGAAGAGCGCGTTAGAGAACAGCGTTCCAATGGACAGGGCGATGAAGTATGTGAGCACACGGCTGAAAAATGCTTTCTCCGTGCACGGCAGGACGAGGACTCCCAGGAGAGAGGCCAGGTTAATCAGTGAAACACTGAGGAAGCCAAAGCCCCACACTGCGGAGGAACAAGAACAGATGGGGGCCTCCGTTACTGAGGGTGGGGGTGTTCCTGCTGCCTGGGGAGGCCCGTTCTCAGTTCAGCTACGAGCGGGGCAGACAGAGAACACCAACCCATCAGCACGTGTTTGTTGAGTCCATCTCTGGCGGGATGCTGTGGGGAAGCCTACCAACAGCACAGCAGAGTCGCTATCAAAAGCAGCTTACCTGTCAGATGGGAGAGGCAAGTGAAAACAACAGGAAAAGTTTAAAAACCGGGAGGGAAATGGACAGCAGGAAACAATGAGCACAAGGCAGGCAGCACGTGCTAGGCACCAAGGGGTGGGCCGCGGGCACCAGCGAGGCAGAATTTCAGGGCGATGCAGGCCCGTGAAGTC
The DNA here is from genome assembly GCF_003254725.2 of Canis lupus dingo. NCBI lineage: Eukaryota > Metazoa > Chordata > Mammalia > Carnivora > Canidae > Canis > Canis lupus. The sequence goes on from NC_064267.1 coordinate 34,923,649, forward strand.
ACACAAGCTCATGGCCACGGTGAGTCTGCTGTGGCTGGAGCAGAGATACTGGGCAGGGCGGGGGAAGGGAGGTGGGGGCCAAGGGCAGCCAAACTGAAAAACGGAGGCATTAGTCCCTTGTAGTTACAAAAATGAAAAAGTGGCTGGTCCAAAAGGCCAGTACTGAACGTTCAACAGCCACACCACCGGGTCCAAACAATATGCCAGGGCATCTTGTGAGCGCGGGAGATGCCAGTGTAGTCATTCCTCTAATCCACTCCCCAGGTGTGGACGAGCTGCTCACTGGTCAGATCTGCCGCGAGCAGCACCATCCATTAGCCCGGCAGTCCACGCGAAGACCTGCATGGCCCCCGGCCCCTGCCTTCTTGCCCCAGCTCACCTTCGATGGCACTTGGCTTCCCCTCTTCTATCTGCTCATCCTCCTCGTTTTCCTGGTTCTCAGAGGAGCAGGCTCGGGAATCCAGCTGCTGGAGGATGGTGGGACAGAACTCCTGGAACTCGTTCCTTCCGATCCGTGACTGGTTGCTCAAGTTGTGGGCAGCAAAGAGGTCTCCAGAGCTAAAGCACTGAGGCAAAGGGGAGAAGCAGGAAGTCTCTCAGGATCCAAACTCATATCTCGCCCCTTGTCGCCACGGACTCGGCCTTACAAGCATGGAAAACAAAGATGGGACCTGTCCCAATCCTGGGGAGTCTGCAGACTCATCTCATGGGAGGAGAGCAAGGTAGTCCCTAAACTTGGAAAACTTTGAAGTAAAATCTCAGGCATCAGTCACCCAGTGAAAGTCACACACCTGACACACACGCACTAGAACATGGCTGCCCACGAGGTCTGGGAACAGCTGGTTTCTAATCTTTGTGAGCAGGGTGTGTTTTTTGGAAAACATGATTCTATTTGCATACCTGAAGATATAGCTTCATCCAGATACCAAATCTGCCCGCACATCACAACAGCCTGAGGAGCTATTGTATCAAAGTGCCTATTTGAGAGACTTCTCCAGAGCTACTGAGCTCCGGCATCTAAGGAGGTCTCCATGACCATATACGTAGTGTTGACCCCAGCCTGAAGAATGTGTTGACAGTGATTAGGGGAGGAAGGAAGGAAAAAATAAAGATTCACTCTACCGTGGAGCAGGCAAGGGCTGGTACAGGACATGAACACTCAGTCCCCTTAGGAGGTGGTTAGGGAATGGTTCTCACATACCGTTCTCATGAAACACTGCAGTTTTACTTCTAATTATACTTTATATACTTACACATCAGTCTTTATCTATCTGAGGTGGTTTAATACGGGTCTCTAACAGCCCTCTGGATGTGCTGACAAGTGAGAGCTTCTGGGCCCACAGAGCAGAGGGTTGGACTCTAGTGACCTCAAGACATTGCTGCCATGCCAGGAGGGCCTCTGGGGTCAGTCTGCAGGAGCCTATGCGGGCAGCCTCCTCCCCAACTCTGACATTACCTCCAGCCTGTGGTTCTGTGTCCAGGCTACCTGGTCCCTTACCTCTACAAAAAGTTGTCCTTCAAGATAAAGTCCCTGGACACCTAACCCACGGACCTTCCTTGATTACTATAGCACACACACCCCACTCCCTCTCTCGTTTCTGAGCCCTATGAAGAGTGTCCAACTCACAGCATCTAACTTATTTATTTAATTTATTTATGACAGAGAAAGAGAGAGAGAGGCAGAGACACAGGCAGAGGGAGAAGCAGGCTCCATGCAGGGAGCCCGACATGGGACTCGATCCCAGGACTCCAGGATCATGCCCTGGGCCGAAGGCAGGTGCTAAACCGCCGAGCCATCCAGGGATCCCCTAACACTCCATTTTTAAAAAAGATTTATTTATTCATTTTGAGAGAGCACGAGAATGAGAGTGAGAGAGCACGAGAATGAGAGTGAGAGAGCACGAGAATGAGAGTGAGCAAGCATGGGGGAGGGGCAGGGAGAGGGAGAATCTCAAGTAGACTTCCTGCCAAGCGTGGAGCCCAAAGTTGGACTCAATCCCACAACCCCTCCCATGACCCCAAGATCATGACCTGAGCAAAGTCAAGAGATAGATGCTCAACTAACTGAGCCACCCAGATGCCCCTAATACTTCAGTTTATTATCCGATAACTTTGTCCTCAGCTGGTTAAGCTCTCCATCTTGACAGCAAACTCTTCGACATGACTCATTTTTCTCTATTTCTCGCAGCACTCAACCCCGGGAACAGAGCAGATATATAAAGACACTGCTGGCTGACTTACATTTGGCTGCCACAAATAGCCTCAGACTATGATTAGCCAAGATGACATGGAAGAAAGAACAAAGAACGAGAAGCCAAGGACTTGGGACCAGGAACTGTGGGACCCCTGGAATTCCCTTAAAAATAATGAAGACCTTCCGCCTTCTGTTGGAGGTACTGTGAGGCTCCCCTGCAACTGCAGAGAGGCCTTGTAGAGCATAAACCCTGTGAAAAATGCTCAGCTTGCTGGCGGGGCCAGGTGATCCCACTGCAGCTGTGAGGAAGCCGGTGGAGGACTGAGGAGCCTCACTGGCTGCTTCCTCCAGTAAGGGCTCCAAAACAGCCACGTGGAAGGACAGGAGGTGCTGCTGGGGACCCAGACTAAAAGGGAAGAGCTGGCCCCTCTGCTCTGCCATCAAGGCTCGTCTGTCCCAAGCTGCTTGGGCTACTCATGCCTGATGGGACTGTGACCCCCCCCCACCCCGAGGGCAGACAGTGCTCAGCAGACCTGACAGCCTTACCGTTGAGAGGTTCCTCTGTCCGTGCAGGGTGTGGGTGACATTGTCCCGGCCTACCCCCACATCCAGGTGGTTGAGAAGGGCCTTCAGCTGCTGCAGAGTGAGGCTGTCACCCTCCCCATAGCGATGCAGGAGGTCCTGCAGGAAAGAGACTGCATTGATGGTTGGCGTCCCCGTGGACAAAGCGTGAGCTTCAGGAACAGCACTCCATAAACTGAGCAGGATCAGCTGGAAGCAGTTAAAGGCCGCTGGGTGTAGCAGCTTCATGGTGACAAATAAGCCTGCAAGAAGGAGAGGCAGGTGAGTGAGAGGCTTCAGAAACCCATCCTCTCCTCTCACTTCCCCACCAGATGCACCAGACCCTGGCAGCCTCAGCTCCACACAGCCTTCTCTCCCCTCTGACTCTTCACCCTTCTCTAAAACCTCTGCCAAACTTTTGAGAAAAAGCATAGAATAAAAAAATGAAAGGACAAATCAACAGGTTTGACTAAATTTAAAAATTAAAACTGTGATTATGCTATAAAAATTATCTTTTTAGAGATACTTAGATCACAAATTAAATGATATCTGGAATTTGCTTCAAAATAACAAAGGAGGGGGTATTTGCACTAAGAGCATAGATGAAATAAGACTCAGCATGAGTTAATAACTCATGAAACTGCTTGATGAGTGAATGGGTATTTATTATATCCCCCCCTTTTTTTAAAGTAAGCTCTACACTCAATGTGGGATTCAAACTCCCCGAGATCGAGAGTTGCATGCTCTGCCGACTGAGCCAGCCAGGCACCCCTATACTATTATTACACTTTTGTACATTGGAAATTCTCCAAAATAAAAAATTTGCCTTAAAAAGAAAACACAAAAAAACTACAACTAAAAGGGGCGGGGGGAGTACACCAAACATGATGGGTTTATTTCTATACCACCTAAATTAGAGAATAAAAATGAAAGAATACTCTCTGGTTTGTTAGGAATACACACTTAAGGGGGCAAGAGGATGGGCGAAACAGGTGAAGGGGATTAAGAGGGTGCCAACTTCCAGCTATAAATTAAGACAGGGGGATGAAAAGTACAGCATAACAGGCACATGATGTGATGAGCACTAGGTGTTATACTATATGTTGGCAAAAATTGAATTTAAATAAAAATAAAGTAGTAATAGAAACCTCTAAAAAAAGTACAGCAAGGGGAACATAGTCAACGCTACTATAATAAGTTGGTGTGGTGACAGGTGGTGAATACACTTATCGTGCTGAGCACCGTGTAACATAGATAAACGTCAAATCACTATGGTCCACACCTGAAACTACTAGATTGTATGTTAACTATACTTCAATTAAAAAAACAAACTTAGGGATCCCTGGGTGACACAGCGGTTTGGCGCCTGCCTTTGGCCCAGGGCACGATCCGGGAGACCCTGGATCGAATCCCACGTCGGGCTCCCGGTGCATGGAGCCTGCTTCTCCCTCTGCCTGTGTCTCTGCCCCTCTCTCTCTATGTGACTATCATAAATAAATAAAAATTTAAAAAAAAAACAAACAAACTTAAAAGATGGATGGTGCTATATTGCTGTCTATTACAGCAAAACAGATTTCAAAAAAATACAAAACTGAATGTTAGTGAGGTGAAACAACAGAGTAGGATGCTGCCGGTGGCTAGGTAAATATCGAGACTTTTGAAAAGTTATAGGACAATAAACGGGCTCCCTGCTCATCCCTTTCCCTCTCCCTCTGCTCCTCCCCCTGATGGTGCTCTCTCTTGCTTGCTCACGCTCTCCCTCAAATAAATTTTTAAAAAGCCTATAAAATTGATACTAATAAAGCAATCCAAAAATAAAAAGGTTATAGGCAGAAAGTTATGGTCAGGTGAATTATATCAATTCATCCAATAGTATGGAGTTTAATGTTAAGCAAAGAAACAGAACAATTATGTAAAAGTTAGGCTGTGAGAAGGAAGAGGGAAATACAGGCCTGAGAGATAGCAGGGGTGATGATGATTTTCTTTCGTTAATCATTTCCCTCAGTATAGTTATAATTTAATTAGGGAAATAAACACCAGGTGGGGAAAACGAGCCTCCTATTTAATCTAGGCCCAGGAACCCAATCACTGCAGGGGTTTCCACGCCTCCCAGGCTTCCGGGGCCTGGGCACGTCCCACAGTGGATCACTCCACCTCCAGGCCATTGCTGGTGACATTGGAGCCAGAGCAGAGTGCTTAAGAACAGGCTTGTTTGCACCCTGGTTCTGTCGCTTACAAGTGGTGCAATGTTGGCCGATAAATTTAACCAGAGTCAACATTCTGGAATCAGAGCAGTGATGCAGGAACACCCAGCTGGCTCAGTCGATGATGGAGCCTACCACTCTTGATCTAGGGCCCCATATTTGGTGGCTAGATTACCTAACAAAACAAAATCTTAAAAAAAAGAAAAAAAAAAGTAGTAATGCAGCTTACCCTGGCCTTTAGTGTCAGAAAACCTGGTCTGAATTTCTGTGCCACTGTGCTGGCCAGATTAAGTGGCCTTGGGCAAGTTACTTGGGCTCTCTACTTCAGTTTTCTCTTCTATAAAATGGGTACATACCACACTGGATTATTGTGAAAATTAATGACATGAGCTACGGCAAGTCACCAAGGGCCTGACCTATAGAAAGCACTCAATCAAATGTTATAATTTTTTTAAAGGGATTTTTTTTCTTTTATTCATGGCCTAGTTCTTTTTTTTTTTCTTTTTTTTAAATATTTTATTTATTTATTCATGATAGACATAGAGAGGCAGAGACACAGGCAGAGGGAGAAGCAGGCTCCATGCTGGGAGCCTGATGCAGGGACTCTATCCCAGGACTCCATGATCTCGCCCTGGGCCCAACGCAGGTGCTGAACCACTGAACCACCCAGGGATCCCCTCAAATGTTATAATTTGATTATAATCAGCAGAGTTCCTCCACTTTCAGGACCTGGGATGGGAGTCAGCTACGCCTAGAACTAACAAGAATACCCCTGTGGCTAACTTTACTCCAGGCCCATAGAACACACATCACACAATTCTCCCAGGGGACATTCCAGGCTTTAGCTTCCACACATGGGACACGCACAGATCTGGAAAATCTCACCCTTCAGTGGAATGTCCTTTGAGTTACACAAAAGAGTGGATTAGCCATCAGAACAAACGGCGGTTTTGTAAAGTGTTACTTTGAGGTTAACAACTCTCAAATCTACAGAGAACCAGAAGTTCATACAGTGAGCAGGTGGGATCTTAGGCCAAAATGGCTAAAATCCAATGTACAAAGCAAATGGTTCTCTACCTGAACACCCTGTCATCTGAGACAGGTGTTGTACTATCAAAGGAGAGCAGGGCTGTGGATTTAGCAAAGGAGGGCAAAGAGATGATGAGGGCAGCAGCCGGCTTCACCAGCGCCAACCCTGCTAATAAGCACCTGACAGTCACAGATGCCTTGAAAAGAAGTTGGGATGCTTATCTTCATCTAATAGATGAGGAAACCCGGTTTCAGAGATTAGGAAACGTGATCGATGGCCAACAAGTTGAGCAGTGAAACTAGAAATTAAATTTTTCATCAAGTGAAGCCAGGTCTGAATGAAAGGAAAGTCCATGCACTCTGAACCACTTCCCCGCTGTATGGAGACATAAAATACACGCCCTGGCTCCCCGAGGAGGCCTGAAACATCTCGCATGTCTCCTAGGCAGGGCTTCCCAATCTCTTTAAAGATTTTTTTTAAAGTAACCTCTACATCCAACGTGAGGCTCGACCTTACAACTCCAAGATCAAGAGTCGGCACATGCTACTGCCTGAACCAGCCAGGCACCCCAGCTCTTCCCAATTTCTACCACCCTCAGCAAGCACCCCAAATCCAGGCATAACGCATGCTGAAGACCTGCGCAAGAGACACCCCCCCCCCCTCCCCGTACACCTTAGAGGCCAGGCGGTGTTACGGGTACCTTCCTAATAAACAATGGTTCCCACTTCAGTTACATTTCTCACATTTATCTGCAGCAACCTCAAAACAAACACAAAATCACTTCAAGTGTGAGACACCCCACAGAACTTTAGCAGCTTTACCTGGATTGCCATTCATTTCAAAGTCAGCATTTACAAAACATTTGCTCTTTGCCAACTCCCTGGCCGGCTGGCACAGCTCCCCAAGTGCATGAGTACGTTCAGTGAGTGGGACCTACTGCCTGACCCAACACTCAAGACACAACCCACCCCTCAGAGCATCTAAAAACAACTGAAGGGCAGGAAGAGGTCCTGGTCCAGGGATCTTGGAGTTGCTAAAAGACACTTCAAATCCAAGTGACCCTGGCCTTTTGGTAGACACAAAAGGGGAGCCTTCTGCTCCAATAGAGATTTTTTTTTTCTTTAGCTCCCAGTTATTCTTTTTTTTTTTTTTAAGATTTTAAAAATTTGTTTATTCATGAGAATACGGGGGGGAGGGGAGAGAGAGAGAGAGAGGCAGAGACACAGGCAGAGGGAGAAGCAGGCTCCATGCAGGGAGCCCAACGCGGGACTCAATCCTGGGTCTCCAGGATCACCCCCTGGGCTGAAGGCGCTAAACCACTGAGCCACCCGGGCTGCCCGCTCCCAGTTATTCTTAGGGGGGAAAAAAAAGTTTATGAAAGATTCTTTGGAGGAAAGAAAGGAGAGTGGACGAGAACACATAGAGTTCTTGATGCAGATGGATGGTGGTGCTGAGCAGGGGTCATCCGTCACCTTGTGGGCCCAGCTGCAGGACAAGCCCAGTCTCTGATGGCTATGGAAATGGGCAGGCCCCTGGGTGGGCCGCTCTGGTCTTTCCAGGGAGCCAAGCCAGCTGCGCTCAAGGACACCTTCCAGGAGTCCTAAGAGAAGCGCACAGGACAGGAAAACAAGCTGGAAAGAGACAAAGGTTTGAAATGTGCTCTTGGCTCAGAGGACCAGGCTCTCCCACTCAAGAGAAGTTGGAGTCTCTCCACTCCTTTGTTCACTTGGCCTGGGTTCAAAGAAGTCAATTATTTTAGTGCCTTTAGGTCTGCCTCCAAGGCGCCAGACCCAGCCCTTCTAGGGGGAAGTAAAAAACCCCCAGGGAGAAAGTCAGTGAGAGACGCTTGCTTTCAGACCCTCTGTGAACCTTCAGGTCTCTCTACCATCTTGGGGGCTCCTAATTCCACCTGCCTGCCATCCACCCATCCCTTCACTTGGCTCAGAAGTATCTTATCCTAAACACGGCATTTCTGTGCTGTGGACATAGTTTTACTGTTGTATTTACCACACTGTTGGTTTTCTATGCCCACCTCCCGTCAGACATGAGCAAACATTGATTTCTCTCTATGGTGATACAGTGGCACCTTTTCCTGATGCTGGATCTTCTAGGCCTCCCAACATCCACTTCCTTCCCTGACTACCAGCTGGCCCACCGTTCTCATTCTCAGATCCCTCTGAGCAAGGAATGAACAGGGAAGAAAAGAAAAGAATGCTCCAGAGACAACTGTATCCGAGGCCACTGGTAAGCCACAGGAAATGGGTGAAAGATGTTTGTAAGCACACCTACTTGGGCCTATCCTGTAACCCCTCAAATGATGGGTTATGTAGGAGCACCATGAATTCTAAAGCTAGAATTCAAGCTGATGTCTTAGCTGCAGATTGAATGGCAGCATTCAGGGCAAGGGCATCTCAACTGGGTTTTTACAAAGCGCTTGACTTAAAATTTTACAAAGCACTTAACTTAAAAGGTTGATTGTCCATACCAAAGCAAGCAAGCAAGAATGGCCATGGGGGTTGGAGGGGTAGCAGAGAGCGAGGGGGATGCCACAGTGACAGAAACAATGGCTCCCCAGAACCCTTGGCCCCACCACTGGCTGGCCTCAGTGAATCACCTTAAGCTTTCCTCTGAACTGTCTTCTCCTCCACCTAAAATCCAAAGGATGTCAAAAGAAGGGTCTAGTTCTCTTATGTTCCTCTTGGGGACAGACAGTAGGGGGTCTCTGAGGTACCTGTGACCTCAGCACATCCAGGGCTCCAGGGCTATGAGTGACCCAGCTAACTATGAGGCAATTCCCCACCCCTCTGGGGATTCTTTCCAGGTCAACAGTTCACTTCTGTAGAACAGCTTTTGATAGATTGGTCTTTCTCCAGTAGAACTGTCTCCCCAGGGGAGACTCCTCACTAATGGTTAACTATTGAGGGGTAAACAAATGCAGATGGCCCCAGGGGAGTCAAGGGGGCAACATTCCTGCACCTCTATTAGGAGAGGTATACAAAACCCTGAAACTCGCAGACAAAGACAAAGCTAGGGGGAACAGAGTGGGTGGGGAAGGTCTTGAGGAATCAAGAACACTGGGCATCTGTCTTCAGAACACTGGGCATCTGTCTTCCTCATCCATGAAATACCAAAGGAAGTGCTGGCTTTGGCAGGAGAAGGACCACTGGGCCTGAAAGCCAATTTGCAGGGACTCCACTCAACACACTCATCTCACTGGGTCTGTTTCCTTAGTTCACAAAGAGGGAAAAGAAATCTTCAGCGTTTTCTCAATATTAAGAAAGATAAAGTACGTTGAAACATTATATGAAAATAAAGACCTGAGTTCAGATGGAGAACCCAAATGGTTTTCACAATTTTCCTTCCCCTAAATCATTAACATTTGAGTAAAACATGAGCAAAACCAAAACAAAACACCAAGAGTAACCAAACAAGAGGGTAGACATAGTCTAATATAGTAGCTTCAAATCCAGAGGCAGGTTAAGAAATCCAAGAGGCACCACCCATGGCCCACCTCTGACGCCTGGCCCAGCCTCACAGCCATTAGCAGGGACAGCGGAGAAGAGCTAGAGTTCTCACTAACCTCCCCCACATCTGCAGAGGCAAACGGTTGCCAATCCCTTTTCCTCTCCAATTAAGGAGTAGTGGGAAAAGCTGCTGGGAAAATAAACAGGTGACACTGAAACAAGAACAATGAGTGACTCTCTTTTGAGGGAAATGGGAGCTCCAAGGCCATAGACTGAACTGGAGAAATGATCCACATCCAGTGAGTATAACTCCCCCTCCAACACCAGTGGGACACACCCCCCAAATCTGTGGGCTGAGCCATGCCACAGGAGCTGCTACTAATACCCAGAATCTGGGACAGATCCATCTGCCCCATCTCATCTCCACATTCCTACTGGTGCAAGGCTCAGTAAACAGGTGAGAAATACGCAGCCCTTAACATTGCTGGTGCTAGAGTAGGGGGCAAGTCAGCCCCAGTGTAGAGTCATGGTCATGTTTTAGAGCTGACAAAGTCCAACAGCACTAGCGTGAACATGATGGAAACATAATGCAAAAGACAAAGACATCACCCAAAGTAAAACATAACTCCAGAGAAGCAATTCTTCCCAACTGCCTCACACTGCACAATAAATTAAAACATTAATGCAATAAAACCAGAGCTCAAAGATGAAATTACAAAACCAAATGAGATCAAAGAGAATGCAGGCTTCCTAAAAAAAGAACAAAACATCACTAAACAATCAATCAATAAATTATAATGAACATAGAACAAAATTCTACCAGTAATTTAAAATAGAAACATTGACAAAAAGAGGGTCCAAGATAACCACAGTAAATGTAGATGGAAAAGACAGATTCATCTCACTGATGTGTCCCAATGGGAGGTGGGGAATGAGGGGCGCTAGTGGCTCAAGTGGGCAGACCTTGCAACTCTTGGTCTTGGGGTTGTAAGTTCAAGCCCCAGTTTGGGTGCAGGGATTACTAAAAAAATGAATCTAAAAACAAAACAAACAAAAAATGTAATGAGAAGACAATGATACCAAACATAGGATAACTGGGGTTCCTAAAGTTCCTAAACCCAAGACTGGATTCCAAGGTATGTTCAAAGATAAAGGGCACAAGATTTCCCTGAAACGAAAGGAGCAACAGAACCTGAAGACTGAAATAATAAACTACCTCCCACAACAATCTGAAGCAGAATGCTAAACTTGAAAGATGTTTTCAGGCATCAAAAAGGAACTTTTTCCCCAAAAAAATTTTATTACAGAAATTGTGAAACATATTAAAACTCTCTTAAGAGGCAGAAAATACAGACTTCCCTCATCTTCCCCAGAGCAACATTCAGTATCAGAAGAAAATGCACCAATGTTTACATCAGTGGGAGAGAAAAGAACCAGAGATATGGGATCCCTGGGTGGCACAGCGGTTTAGCGCCTGCCTTTGGCCCGGGGCGCAATCCTGGAGACCCTGGGATCGAATCCCACGTCGGGCTCCCTGCATGGAGCCTGCTTCTCCCTCTACCTATGTCTCTGCCTCTCTCTCTCTCTCTCTCTCTCTCTCTCTCTGTGACTATCATAAATAAATAAAAATTAAAAAAAAAAAAAAAAAAGAACCAGAGATATTGTTCCCAGCCGAGATGTCACACAAATCTAGTGAGGACAACAAGCAGAAATTCTCAAGCATGAAAGAAGTCAAAGGCTATAGTCTCCTTCCTAGAGTGCGAAAACAGAAGAATGAAATGCAGCTAATATAGAGAAATAAAGATCTTAGGAAAGCAGAAACCATGGTAAAAGTACTGATGGTAAACATTAAGGTAAAACCCTTAGAAAAATAAACCCTGGGGATTATGGTTACAGTACAGAACCTAAGTGTTATAAAAATGGACAATTTACAAGACAAGACAAAAAGATGAGGACACATTTGAAAAAAAAAAAAAAGATGAGGACACAAAAATGTGAAAATGCTAATGTCCTCATCTCTCCTAGCAGGAATAAATACTATCTAAAACAGTTATTATAGATATGACTCAGTTTTTGTTTTTAAACCTCTTTTACGAAATAATCTCTTGGTGAAAAAACATATTTCTTTAAAGCTTAATAATTCCTTTAATTTTACTGCTTCCTTTTCTTCTGTTACATTCAGGGAAATTTTAAATACTTCTCTGTAAGATTATTTCTTTCTCTATATGCATTCATCTGTAAGTATGCTTAGAAGATTATCCAGCAGAGTATCTACCTAATAGTAGTGAGGACCATTTGAATGGTGGGATTTGGAGCATTTGTTTTTAGTTTTTTACTTCAACTCACTGATGTGTCCCAATGGGAGGTGGGGATAAGGGCAATACACGTAAACATAGGTGGTTATTTTTATAGTCAAGGAGTTAGGGTGAACTTTCTAAATATGGCATAAAACCTACAATCTATAAAAGCAATGATCAGTACATCTGACTACAAAAACCGCCCAGTGTTCTATAAATTAGTATACTCCCAGTATTCGTGCTCAAACTAATAGTGATACAGTCGTCTGAATGAGAAAACCAGTAGCCTCACAGCCCGGTCCTCGGGGGAAATACCCTACTGGCTCTCTGGAGTTCAAAGAATTTTTGAGAACTACCATCCAGTATGCAGCACCCCCCCACCCCCATTCACCAAAAGAACCATGTCCAAGAAGCCACCCTCCTCTGGGGTGGGCTGAAATCCCCTCCAAGTACAGTGCAAACACAGTGGCTTGAAAGCCAGCCCTCCTCCTCGCCCAAGAGGCCCAGGTCTCAATGGGCCCATTCTTCTGCCCCCTCCAGGCTTCTGCTCTCTTACACACCCTAAAAGGATGTCTTCTCTTCTCCCAGCTCCCACTCCCACAACCTTAGCCTGGAGCTTTGGCTCAACCAAAGGCCACCCAGAAATCAGGCCTGATTTCTGCAAACAGTGCAGGAGGTCTGCTGGGTGGAGGGGCGGGAGAAGGGTGGTGTTACCTAGGGGCAGTGGCCCATTTACTTTCCCCAGAAAAACCCCTTGTTGCTGGGAGGGGCAGGATGAGAAACTTTATATATATATAAAAAGTGGGGACTCAGAAGCAGGGAACAAAATTAGAACCAGCAGCCAGCCTGCTGCTCATTGAGTAATATTTACTGAGCCCCCACTGTGTGTGTGCCTATGGGAGGGAGATTGAGAAAGTCAGAGCCTGGAGTCAGGGCCCAGTGTAGACAGCTGAGGCGGGGTGGGGGTGGGGTGGGGTGATGCAGCTAGCGGCTTGACTTAGCCACCTGCTGAGCCCTGAGTGAGGGAAATGACAGCCAGGCCCTGAGGGCTGGACCAGTAGGGGAGAGAGGAAGTGCATTTTGCCAGGCTCCTGCATTCAGCTGGAGCCTGGACTTGACAAAGCAGAGAAGTCTTCCAAAACTAACTAAATGAGTCAGGCGGCCTGGGGAGCAGCAGCCAGTAGGGGCTTCCCCACCAGAGGCTAGGTCAAGAGTCACTGCTGTTCTCATCATTCATCCATCACCACTTCCCAGACACTTGGTTGCAAAATTCTGACCTGTTGTCCCTTAAGTCCACTCCTGTTTGTCAGACCACGGGGCCCGACATGTGGCTTAGGAAACACAGTGCTCACATCCACCACTTACGTCACCTGCCTGAAGCAAAACTCCCTAACTTGTTATTCAAAGTCAAATAAATAAGAAAAATATATGATCTAGCTGCTAAATCATCAGACAACATGACAAGCTGGGCAGACCTGGGTTCAAATCTGAGGCCTGCCACTTATTTACCATGTGCCCCCAGTACAATTAAGCCATGAGACGTCCCACCTCACAGGGGCACGCTGATAAGAGAGAGCTTAGTCTGTTCCTTCCCTTTCAACCCCCAAGCTCTCAGGCCAATCCCTTCACCTACAGCTGACTCCTGCCTAATCTCAGAAGGCAGTTCAGTGCGGGCACCTGGGTGGCTCAGTCGATTAAGATTAAGTGTCTGACTTCAGCTCAGGTAGTGATCCCAGGGTCCTGGGATTGAGCCCCATGTGGTCTCCCTGCTCAGCACAGAATCTGCTTGTCCCTCTTCCTCTGCTTGTGCTCTCTCTCTCAAATAAATAAATAAAATCTTAAAAGAAAGAAGCTTAGTGCTATCTTCTTCCAGGAACACTCTTTGGACACTCTTCTCCAACTACCTTGGACTCATCATCTGGTGTCCCAGGGATCCCTCCCAACAGATTTTTTGCTCCTTGAAGGCCAGGAGGGCCTCACTTTACTCCTCCCCAGAACACAGTGCCTGGACCAGTGCTGGGCACACAAGGAAGGGAAAGCAGAAAATCTGCTGGAAGATGTGAAGTCCAATGTCCCTTCTATTATTTTTTTAAGACTTTATTTATTCATGAGAGAGAGAGAGAGAGAGAGAGAGAGAGAGGCAAAGACATAGGCAGAGGGAAAAGCAGGCTCCCTGAAGGAGCCCAGTGTGAGACTCAATCCCGGGACCCTGGGATCACGCCCTGAGCTGAAGGCAGAGTCTCAACCACTGAGCCACCCAGGCGTCCCTCCAACATGATGTTTGCCTGCATTGTCCTTACAGCTTGATAAGAAACAGGGAGCTCAGTGCCCCCTTCCAGAGACATTCTGTCTCCCCAACCTGGGGCCTTCAGATATTATCTGAAGTCAGCGGCCAACACCACTTACTACTCTCCTATTCTCTAGACTAAACAATCCCCATTCCTTCAATTTCATTTATATTCATTGAACTAAAAGCTAGCTACATCTACCAGACTTTTAAAAACTGAGCCCAAGAGTTCATTTTTTTCAATAAGTATTCATTGCATACTGGCTTTATACCAGGAATCACACTAGGTACTGAGGATGCCTGGTAGCTGTCCTCAGGGAGTAGGGAAAGCAAATAATTCAGCAACTTACAAGAACGATGATGACAAGGGTCATCATGTTGTTCAGGGTTCAGCCAGGAATTTAAACAGAAAGGGATTTTGTGGAACATATTGAACGGCTTAGAGAATCATGGGAAGAGGTGAAGAAACATACAGCACACTGTAGACTGAGGAGGGCTCCCCAGATCACAGGGTAGAGATGGATCACCAAGGAGCAGCTGCCTCTCCTGCCATCAGGTGGTATGGTATCAAGAAGCTGCCTGCTTCAGAACGATGTCGCCCCTGCCATGATCTATACCAGCAAAATGGATGTCCTGGGTTGCATCCTGAGGAAGAGGATATTCACACATTTAAGACTGGATCAAGGGGCACCTGGGTGGCTCAGTGGTTAAGCGTCTGCCTTTGGGTCATAATCCTGGGATCGAGTCCCGAATTGGGCTCCCCACAGAGAGCCTGCTTTTCCCTCTGCCTCTCTCTGTGTCTATGACTAAATAAATAAAATCTTAAAAAAAAAAAAAAAAAAAAAAAAAGCCTGGATTGAGGGCAGCTAATCAGTGAATCCAAGTCACAGTGGAATTTTAGTGCAAGTGAGTTTCTGACTCTACTTTTAGTAGGTTCAGAACATAATTATCCAAAGTAGTGTGCTTGAGATAGTGAAAGGAGGCACTGTGAATAAACACATGGCGAGAACAGGAGTAAACCACAGAGTGGCCTGGGCACGGAGGCCTGGTTGAGTAGGCGGGGTACAGGATGCTACGGGGAACACGGTGGGGCGATCAAATCTAGCATCAGAAAAGGCCTCCAAAAAGAAACATTATTTTAGCAGAGACATGAGGGCATGTAAAAGTGGGCCAGGAAAGGTCATGGCGGTGGGGGTGAAGTAGAATGTTCTGGAATGTAGCTGCGAAGATGGCACACAGAAGAACTTACAAGTTCAGTAAAACATGTTAAGGTGGCTGGACTTCATTTCCAGTAAAGAGGTGATCAGATTTGTGATTTTAGTGTACTAGTCTGGTTATGGTCTGGAGAACGGACTTGAGGTGGTCAAGCACTAAAGCTGGGAGACCAAGAGGCGCTCTTGAATATGGGTGGAAGAAAGAACACAGCACTCAGTTTGTTCTCAAGAGCAAAGCGTCTTTCTCCTTACTTCAACCCAGCCTGGTGTGCTTCCCCTGCCCCTGCCGGCCTCCTAGTTTTCCATTAAAAAAACCAAATGGGCTCCTCTCTAGCAGCTATTAGGAAGGAAGAAGCCACATCATTGTCTTCATAACCAAAAGTATCAGAGTGAGTTAAAAAAGACCAACCTACCTCCTGCCATCATTTCCTAAATCAGGGTCAAACAGGTCTGCACAACTGTCCTGCTGTCACAAGAGTGCCATTTATAAATGCTAACTCCCAACTCCCTGCAGCAACACTGCGGGCAAAATTTGCCACCAAGAGCCTCTGCCTACAAGTCTCTTATGCTGTCTTCTTCCCCAAATGGGTAAGAATGATCCTCTGAGCCTCAGGCTCCCTCTGGGAGGTGAGGTGGGCCCTTACCAGACAGTGAGCCTTTATAAGACCCTGAGCTACACCCAGCAGAGGCACGCTTGGTTTTCCTGATGCAGTGAACCTCTCTCTACCAGGAGCCAGGACCTGGGCAGCTCCACTGCTCTGTAGCAAAGACTATCTCTGGGCAGCCCTGGTGGCACAGAGGTTTAGTGCCGCCTGCAGCCCAGGGCGTGATCCTGGGATCCCGGGATCGAGTCCCACGTCAGGCTCCCTGCATGGAGCCTGCTTCTCCCTCTGCCTGTGTCTCTGCCTCTCTCTCTGTGTCTCTATGGATAAATAAAATTAAAAATCTTAAAAAAAAAAAAGACTATCTCTGCCTTGGGGCCAGCTGCTCCACCTGCCCCTCCTCTTCAATGCCCTTCTGCACACTACCTCCCCCTATAACAGCCCTTCCATCCTTAAGCTGGCTCAAGCCCCTGACTCCTCGTCAAAGACTCTGACCATGCCAATCTCCACAGTGAGATGCTGAACTGTGTGATAATTTTTTCTAGAAAACTGGTTCTCAAAGCGTGGCCCCTGGACCAGCATCATCATCATCACCTGGGAACTTGCTGCAAGTGCAAATTCTCGGCTGCACCAAAGCAGATGAGTCAGCAACTCTGGGGTGGGGCCCAGCACTCGATTTCTTCAAAGAGGACAACCCCTTCTTGCCTAGCTCCTGCTCCTGCATGTGACCAGAGGCCCCAGTAGAGAGGCACAGATTTCTCAGCAGAGTCATAAATGAGCCCTATTTTTATGAAAAAGAGGATTATTGGGGAAAAGAAAGAAAAAACCCCTTATTTCCAAATTGGGGAAAGTGACAGGAAAGGGAGGGACACTGAGTAATTACATCCCTGAATCATATTCCTCCACTTTCCCTCCCACTGTCCCAACTGCCCACATGGCTCATCACTGACCCAAGGTTACTGGCAGTTACCATCTAATTATTGAGGCAAAGGCTTTCCCACATCCTGCTTCCTCACTGCAGGCCTTGCCACGTGACCAGAGAAGCCCTCTTCCTATGATTCCTAAAGAGAAACCAGAGTTGCCCACAGCTTCATGCTATATCTGCTTATAGACTCCATCTCATTCCCTCCACTCCCCTGCACCATGCCATCCTACCTCTCATGCTAAAATAATGCTACCTTCCCAGCACTTTCTTCCACCCCACAGCAAGCTCAATCCCTCTGCCTATAGTTAGGACTAAGAGTCCCTGCAACTAGACCCTAACGCTTGCACCATCGCCTGTGTTTATTCTCTGGCCTGGACCCTGGGTTCATATCGGGAATGCCCTACCCACACCCCTCTTCACCCCTGTACCTCCTGTCTTTGCAACCCACAGGCTAGAAGTCTGATTAACACCTGCTAGAAACACCTGTCAGAAAGTCTGCATGTGTTTCAAGCATTCTCTTCATAAGGTATGAAGGGCCTGGATGTGGAGGAGGAAAAAAAAAAAAAAAAGGATGACATGCAGGCAACAAAGCTCCCCCTCTGACCCACCCTAAATCCTCCTAGCACAGGTCCCACCATTC
Organism: Canis lupus dingo; assembly: GCF_003254725.2. Lineage (NCBI taxonomy): Eukaryota > Metazoa > Chordata > Mammalia > Carnivora > Canidae > Canis > Canis lupus. The sequence goes on from NC_064267.1 coordinate 34,941,067, forward strand.
GGGGAAGCACCCTTACCTTCCTCTGGTTCCTACCATTCCTGTCTCAACTGTGTTCTGTCCTTGAAGGCCAACTGGTTCTAATACTTTCGACTACCTTCCCAGGTTGCTTCATAACAGTCCTAGGTTGGTAGAACCTACATAAGCACCTGCTGCATGAATATGTAAATACAAATGCATATATATGCAAATGTACCATCTTGTCTGGAGATTACAGAGATAGGCTTCACTGAAGATGCCCCACTTACAGCCGTGGGGTCAAGGGCAGGACCAAGTGAGAGTGTCTTCCCAAAGCCCACTCCAAAGGGGCAAAGGAAAGCATGAGGATCTGACCCTTTGCCCTCCGGATTGTCCCTTCTCTGCCAGAGCTCTACAGAGGCTGTCAAGAGCACACAGATGGATTCCAGAGCAAAGGCAACCAGGTTTCTGCCTCTTATCACAAGATACAGAACAGCGCCAACAAAAGACCCACATGGGCAAAGTTCCCCTTCTGCAGGTTAAAACATCCCAAAGGCTGTGGGTACAGCAGCAGTCTGGACAATCCATTGCAGAAGTGACTTCCCTAAAAACACTACTATTTATGCATGTATTTCCACTTTCCCTTCCACTTCCCCACTTCCTATAAACTGCTTGCCTATTAAAAAGGGATCAACATTCTGACCAGACTTAGAGGCTTAACCCCTCTCCAACCAACCCCAACCCCAACCCCAACCTTGAGGGGCAACTGGATTACTCCCTGGAAAGTGTTTCTGATTTTGGCTTGCAACTCAGACGAGCTGTAGTTTGGGTGACTTTCCACCCAAAACAGAGAGGGGGTTAGAAAAGAATGATTCGAGGGCAGCACTACTCACAATAACAAAAACCTTGGAGGCAACCCCCAAAACCCATCAGCAAGAGTAGATGAATAAATGAACCAATTCTCACAACAGAATAGTATACAACAAAAGTGAAATCACCCACAGTGACATTAACATCGAGTGTATATTACAAGACGTTAATAACAACTGCCTTGTGAATGCCACTCACTGTTTCAGGCTTCTTCTCCAGGAAGGTTGGGAAGGACTGTCTGAATCAAAAGATACTACAAATGAGGCACCTCGGTGGCTCAGGGGTAGAGCACCTGCTCAGGGTGTGATCCTGGGGTCCTGGGATCAAGTTCCGCATCAGGTTCCCCGGAGGGAGCCTGCTTCTCCCTCCGCCTGTGTCTCTGCCTCCCTCTCTGTGTTTCTCATGAGTAAATAAATAAAATCTTAAAGGAAAAAAAAAAGAAAACACTACACTATAAACTCCCCAAGAACAAGAGCCCATTCTGGTTCCTTGTAAAGCTGATGGAGCATGGGGAATGCGAGTGGAGGGGATATTGAAATGAAATGAAACCTCTTAACCAGCCTTCCAGATTCCACTGGGCACCTACCTACCCCCATACTGTCAGTCCTTTCTCTCCCTTTTTAAACTATGACACACATATAAAGTGCCCAAATCTTAAGTGTACAGCTCAATGAAAGAAGTCATCCTTTTAAGCATAATTCTGATCACAGCACGTTCTTTACTCTAAACCCTCTGATGGCTTTCCAGTACAAGTGGAATAAAACCTAGACTCCTTTCCCTGGTCTAAAAGTCACTGTGTCATCTGGTCCTTGCCAACCCCACTTACATTTTTGAGCCCTCTCACTCACTAGGATTTAGCCACTCTGGCCTTCTTTCTATCCTTTTAATGTGTTATATGCATTCTGATCTCAGGGCCTTTGCATTTGTTGTTCCCTCTGCTTAGAGTGCTTTTTCAAATGTCACCTCTACAAAGGTGGAGAGTCACATGGTTCATTAAAAAAAAAAAGAGCCAGGGATCCCTGGATGGTGCAGCGGTTTGGCGCCTGCCTTTGGCCCAGGGCGCGATCCTGGAGACCCGGGATCGAATCCCACGTCGGGCTCCCAGTGCATGGAGCCTGCTTCTCCCTCTGCCTGTGTCTCTGCCTCTCTCTCTCTCTCTGTGACTATCACAAATAAATAAAAATGTAAAAAAAAAAAAAAAATTTATTAAAAAAAAAAAAAAAGAGCCCACTTCCAGTCATTCAGAATTTCAACACACTGTTTTATTTTTTTTTAAGATTTTATTTATTTATTCATGAGAGACCGAGAAAGAGGCAGAGACAGAGGGAGAAGCCGACTCCCTGCAGGGAACCTGATGCAGGACTTGATCACAGGACCCCAGGACCAATGACCTGAACCAAAGGCAGATGCTCAACCACTGCACCACCCAGGTGCCCCCCAACACACTGTTTTATTTTCTTCTTGGCCTAAGTCACTATCATCTTCTTGGGATAGCCTGGGTGGCTTGGTTGGTCAAGCGTCTGTCTTCGGCTCAGGTCATGATCTTGGGGTACTGGGATTGAGCCCCAAGTCAGGCTCCCTGCTCAGTGGGGAGCCTGCTTCTCCCTCTCCCTCTGCCCCTCCCCTCTCCTCCACTTGTACTCTGTCTCAAATAAAATCTTAATAAAATAGTCTTTTTCTTTTTTCGATTATATTTTTATTTTCTGTCTCTTAGTACTATGCTGTAAACTGCACAGTAGTGGAGACTCCAGATCTCTGACCCTCCCAGAGCCTGAGAAATGCGTGGCTGGCACCAAGTCAGCACCCAAAGAATACCTGCTGAGTGAAATGGTTAATTTCCCACTGCTTGTTTTCACAGTGCCAGGCAGTTTAGAATCGTGTTGTTCTTTGGTCTCTATCTACAGTTGAACTAACAGCAACCTTAGGGACTGGACCCCTTCTCCTATAGCTTAAATAGAGCTGAAGATCCCCCCCAGAAGTTTATCTGGAGCTGAAATATAAAATGTAAGACAGAGTTATCTAAGCTGTAGCAGGGGATCTAAGAGCAAGATGGTGGGAGAGAAGCAGGCACAGGCAGGCAGTCTCCCTGCCCTGCAACCCCGAAGACAGTGTAGAGGATGGGCAGCCATCTGATGATCCCGCCAAAAATAACGTGAACTTTTCCCCATGGCAGGGAAGAAAAGGAAAGCAAACCCCACAAGTACAGGCTGTTTCTAGAATTTCTCAGCTGCTCATGGAAACTCCGAGTCCCGGCCTAGTTGCATATAACCTCTCAATGTGCCAACTGCACACATCCTGAAATGCGGGGGGAGGGGCTTGTGAATGGCTGCCAAGAGGGAGTGGTGTGAGAACAGTCAAGGTCACAGGCATAAGCTGGGCAGCAGGGCTGTGCACACACCTCGGTTTGCCCATGGTCAAGGCCTCTGCCGTGGGAGGCATCCCCACACAGTGTCTGCTGGACGTGGGGGGTGGCTGAGGAGGGACGAGGAGGGACGAGCAGGAACAATCTCTGAGGGTCACAATCTCTGTTCCTAGGGCTGCTCAGATTGCTCCACAGGCCTCTGTGGCTAGAGCCTGGTGGGGTGGTTGTCTTTGTACTTTTTGCACCTTTCTGGGAAAGGTGAGGAGATGGGTCGTGGCTTGCTGCTCCTGGAAATTAACCAGGGACCTGGAATCCTGAGAACTTGCCTGGCCTCTCAGATGGAACGTCTCCAACATCGGAGAAAACTGTTCAGCGCTGAAATACACACATGCCAGTCAGTGTCACCTGGGCCTAGGATGGCAGAGCCGGGCCATGCCATCCATGAGCAGGGGGAGAGAAAGAAAGAGGCGGGAAGGGATTTATTTCAGGGCCTTAGGCCACTGGCTCATCTCCTGGAGGGAAACAGGGCCAGCTTTCCCCAGGCCAACATGGCTCCACCTCGCCCCAAGCCTCACGTACTCTGTGCTCTAAGAAAACAAGAGTCCCTGGGGCTGGCTGGGAGCCCTCCGGTTTCCAGGAAAGGATGAGAGTGCCCAACAGTTCAGCCTGCGCCCCATGATTTTACAGGACTTTCTGGACTAGCAGGACACACACACATTCCACCCCCTCCCCCCACAATCCAATTTTTTAGGCTTCCAGTAAAAAAGTGAGAAAACAAATAGCTGTTGAGTCTGCCCTGCTAACCTCCCTTTGGGAGGACGGCTCAGCAATCCTGGGGTCCGAGTGGTGGGGAAAGGCCTTCAGAGGGATGAGCTGTCTCCTCTCTCAACCTCCACCTGGCAGCAGGGCATGCGGGGGAGGCCCTAAAGCATCAGGGGGTCTCTGCAGAAGGAATCAGTGAGATCCAGGAGCAAGTTATCCTGGGGGTCAGGCCTGTCCCAGAGCAGCAGTCAACAAATATTTACTAAGAACTTACTTTAGGGGTGCCTAGGTGGCTCAGTGGGTTAAAGGTCTGGACTCTTGGTCCAGGTTTAGGCTCAGGTCATGACCTCAAGGTCTTGAGATCAAGCCCCATGTGGTCTGGCTCTGAGCTCAGCAGGGAGTCTGCTTGAGAGTCTCTCTCCCTCGCCCACCCCTTCTCTAAAAAACAAACACACACACACACCCCTTACTCCACAATTTACTCCATCCTTTTGAAAGTTTTTTTTTTAGTAAGATTTTATTTATTTATTAATGAGAGATGGGGGGAGGGGGGAAAGAGAGGCAGGCAGAGACATAGGCAGAGGGAGAAGCAGGCTCCATGCAGGGAGCCTGACATGGGACTCGATCCTGGGTCTCCAGGATCAGGCCCTGGGCTGAAGGCGGCGCTAAACCGCTGAGCCACCTGGGCTGCCCCTTTTGAAAGTTTAACTAATTTAATACTCCTAGTATCCGTGCATAAGAATGCCTGTGTCAGGGACCCTAGGTGGCTCAGTATGTTGGGTATCTGACTCTTGATTTCAGCTCAGATCAAGATCTTAGGGTTGTGAGATCCAGCCTGGTGACTGGTTCCATGCTGGGCAAGAAGCCTGCTTGAAGCCTACATGAGATTCTCTCTCTCTCCCTTTCTGCCCCTCCCCTGCTCACAGTGCATTCCCTTAAAAAAAAAAAAAAATGCCTGTTTTGTAAGATTCTCACCAATGTTTACTATTAAAATAACATTCCACCTTTGCCAAATAGGTTAAAAATCATTCTTTCAATTCTTTTAATTTGCATTTCTTGCATTAGCAGTGTGGCTAAACGTGTTTTCTCATTTACTAACATTTCTATATCTTCTTTCACCAATTACTCTCCTTTGCCCATTTTTGCTGAGATTCATTCATCTTTGTTCTTACTGGTGTTAGCAGGAGTTCACTGTATGGTAAAAATATTAATCTCCTGCCACATAGTTACAAATACCTACCTGATTAATTACTTGCCTCTTAATTTTGTCAATTGGTTTACTGACAAATTTTTAAAATAGAGGCAAAGTAAATATGCTTCTGCTTTAAGTAGTGTGCTTAGAAAATCCTTCCCCAACCTGAAATTATAGAAATATACATCTGTATTTTCTTGCATTTAAAAAATTTAAATCGGGATCCCTGGGTGGCGCAGCGGTTTGGCGCCTGCCTTTGGCCCAGGGTGCGATCGTGGAGACCCGGGATCGAATCCCACGTCGGGCTCCCGGTGCATGGAGCCTCCTTCTCCCTCTGCCTATGTCTCTGCCTCTCTCCCTGTATGACTATCATAAATAAATTTTTAAAAAAATTTAAATCTCATTTAGAATTTGATTTGGCACAGTGTAAGAAAGGGAATCTAACTTTTTTTTTTTTTTTTTTTTATTCACCTGACAGAGCACAAGCAGGGGGAGCAGCAGGCAGAGGGAGAAGCTGACTCCCCACTGAGCAGGACCCAGGATCATGACCTAAGCCTAAGACAGATGCTTAATCACCTGAGCCACTCAGGTGCCTGGAAAATCTAACTTTTAAAAAATACTCAATTAACCCAGTATTGTTTAATAAAGTCCATTTTCTTTATAAACTTTAAGTGTACAGTCTATGAAAGATAAGAAACAGAGATAAAAGTCAGATATATCCTTTGCATAGGTGGCTGCTCTAGCTAATAAAATGTGGGTGTCCTCTCTTTTCTTTCCTCATTCCTGCTCAGAGGTATAGGCTGGCAAGCAACTATTACAAGAACAAAGTCCTCTGCAAAGGATGACAGAGCAGAGAGGCACTAAGGAGAGCCTGGGACCCTACAGGCATCACCTTATACGACCTTACAAGTTATTTACCAAACCAGCATTGGTTGGCCTCTGTCATTTGTACTCAACACCCCTGTAACTTATCCATAATCCTTTTTTTTCTTTATTTTACAGTAAGAACTGCCTGGATTTATTGTTGTCTGCTAGGTACCATGGCTAAGCAATTCATTTTCATCCTCACTTAATCTTCATTAACAACCTTTGTTACGATAGAGTCTACAGGACTTCCCTAATTGTAAAAGTATTAACAACATCTTTTCAGAGTAGAAGACACTGCATGAAATGCCCACATAAATGAGATAACTCTATTTTGGAAACATTAAAATAAAACCAAAGCACCGTAAGATAGCATCATCTTCATTTTACAGGTGAGGATACTGAAGCTAAGAATACGTGTTCAAAATCAGATCAAAACTAGTCAGAAATAGTATCATTTGCTAAATTCCTACACACATTGCAGTCTGGTTTTGGAGGTTTCTATTTAGTTTTAATTACCTCTCCTGTGCCAATGTCACCATGTTTTTCCCTGGTAAAGCAAGTCTAACTTCACTACTTCCTTCTTTATTTTTTTTTTAATTTTATTTATTTATTTGGCACAGACACAGAGAGAGAGCCTACAAGCAGACTCCCCTATCCTGAGCAGGGAGCCTGATCCAGGGCTTGATCCCAAGACCTTGGGATCATGAGATGAGCCAAAGGCAGATGCTTAACCGACTGAGCCACCCAGCCGCCCCACTTTCTTTAAATTGTTTGGCTATTTTTACACATTTATTCTTTCAGAAAAAAACTTTTTAAGTTCTCTTGTCAAGTCCCAATACTTCCCCGTTGGGAATTCATCCTATGGAAATCATGTTGCAAGAGGGTATTCAGCTTTAAGGACTTTACAGAAGTGTACATACATTCGACATCTAACTATTGAGTGCCAACTGTTCTGGGCATAGGGAATACAGCAATAAACAAAACAAAAATGTTACCCTCACAGAGCATGCATTCTTGCAGTACTTGTAATGGTATAAAGTTGCCAGTCATCTAAATGCACAATAGGGGTGCCTGATGGGCTCAGTCAGAAGAGCATGCAACTTTGATCTCAAGGTTTTAAGTCTGAGCTCCACAGTGGGCGTAAAGATTGCATAAAAATAAAATCTTAGGGGCACCTGGGTGGCTCAGTCAGTTGAGCACCTGACTCTTGGTTTCAGTTCAGGTCATAATTTCAGGGTCATGGGATTGACTCCCATGTCAGGCTCTGTGTTTGGCGCAGAGTCTGCTCAAGATTCTTTTGGTCCCTTTCCTGTCCCTCCCCCAACTCATGCTCGCATGTGCATATGCTCTCTCTAACACCTACAAAAATCTTAAAAAAAAAAAAAAAAAAAACCACCTTAAAATAGGGTACCTGGGTGGCTCAGTCAATTAAACATCTGCCTTCAGCTCAGGTCATGGTCCCAGGGTCCTGGGTTTGAGCCCTGAGTCAGGCTTCCTGCTCAGCAGGGAGCCTGCTTCTCTTTCTCTCCTTCTCCCTGTCAAATAAATAAAAATCTTAAAAATAAATGGATGCACAAGAGAAGGGGACTGCTAGAACAAGGAAATCCATATAACAAAATTTGTATAGTTTGAGCACAGAGATTAGAAGCTTCGGCTTTAGGTGAGACAGACTTCAGTGTGAATTCTAAATCTGCTTTCACTAGCTTCAAGGCCTGAGTCAAAAAGACTTATTTTCCTTATATAGAAAAACAAAGCCTATTTACTAATGGTCCCTCCTGAAGAACAGGGAAGAAAAGTAAATGAGATACTGAATATAAATACAGTGCCCAACACACAGTAACTGTTTGATACATCTTAGTTATTTGGGGAAAGATTAACATGGAAAGATGTTCATGATAGGGTAAATGGAAACAAAGAACCTATCAAACTGTAGGCACAGCAGACCATCTTTCCTTAAGCTGTATACATTCACAGAAAATGACTATAAATGTCTAATTGTTATCTCTTGATGATGGGTTTAATGGTTGTTATCTTCTTATTCATCTGCATTTTCCGCAATGAACATGTATTACTTTTAAGAAGAAAGTTAATTTTAGATTCCAGTTAGGAAATGGGACAGGCTTAATGATGACCAAATGGGAAGGCTTTTCCCTCTCCTTTCTAAAGATCTTAAGAATTGGAGGTAGGCGGCAGTCCTCATCTGCCCTGGGATGGTTTACATTTGTGCTTGGTTGGTTTCTAACCTGGCCACCCCAGTGAGCAGGGCCTCACCTCAGTTCTCCTGGATCAGAGCATCTTGGGTGAGATCCAGGTATCTGTACATCAAGTTCTAAGAGATCAACCTGAAACTGGGCTGGAGCACTGGTCTGACATTTCAGAACCGCTGGACAGGACGTGACTAAATTATAACATTGTGATATATCTAAACTCTCTGAAGTCAGATCCTGCCTCCCCCTACCAAATGAGTCCCACCATCTCTGCCCTGCCTATCCTATATGGAAACTAGTGCTCAGTGAGAGCTCCATGCACAGGCAAGCTGTTGGTACTGCAAGATGTATGGATCCCAAGCATGAAGGACCTCAGAGGCCAGCTTTCTAGTTTATATTTGCTTCTCAGATCTGTGTCAACATGAGGGGAGCAGGCAAGTTAAGGTTGGGCCCTTGCCTCAATAGCAAGGCCTGCTTTCTGACTTAGGTCTAAAAAGAAGCCTCTTTTTTCTTTTGCAGCCCTCTTTTTTCTTTTGAATGACAGTCCACAAAAGACATTCCCTCCTCCATCCTAAGTGTAGTGGTTTGAAAAATACCACACCCCCAATCCATGTCTACCCAAAACTTCAGAATCTGACTTTATTTGGATAGGATCTTTGCAGATATAATTAGTTAAGGATCTTAGGATGAAACCATCCAGTATTTAGGGTGGGCCCCTAATCTAATGACTGGCATCTTTACGAGATAAAGTAGAAGTGAATTTGGACAGAGGCACACAGAGAAAGATATCTGATGATGGAGGAAGAGATTGGAGTGAGTGAGCCAAGAACAGAAGCTGGCCTCAAGGTCGAATTCTCCCCTAGAGCCTTGAGGGAGTGTGGTACTGCTGACACCTTGATTTCAAACTTCGGGCCTCCAAAACTGTGAGAGGATACATTTCTGTTGTTTCAAGCTACCCAGTTTGTGATCATTTGCTAGAGCAGAAATGGCAAACTCATGCTTTGGTGCTGGAATTAAGGTCTGATTATTTTGATCTGGGGTTCTCTTGCTATGGCTGGCGGGATCTTAAGATGACCCCAGTGACCCTCGCCCTTGTGTGGAGGCAGGACCTGTCAATATGAGACATCACGCCTGTCATAATGTTACAAACTCTGGCAAAAAGGGATTTTGCTGGTGTTAGCTGACCAAATTTGTTGACCTTAAGATAGAGAAATTACCTTATGTGACCACAACTAATCAGGTGAGCCCTTGAAAGAGACAGGATCCTCCTGGTAAAAGGGATTTGAGGCATAAAAGGATTCGCCATGGGAGAAAGAGTCTTTTTTTCAGTGTGGAATTCTAATAGACACCAATTTAACCAAGTGATCCAGGAAAACCTCACCAGTAATCAGACATCTTGGCGTCATGAATGCCTTGATAGGATGCTCTGAAAAGGATGCAGCATCATTTCTGTGATATTCTTACCCAAAATGTCTGACTCCATTCTAAGAAGGAAAGACAGGGGAACTCTTACAAACTAGAGGAGACCAAAGAGAAATAACTACTAAATGTAACGTGGGATAATAGGAATAGGAAAATGGCCGTAGCGAAAATACTGGTAAAATTTAAAGAAGGCCTATAGCTTAGTAAATAATATTTGCCAATGTTGACTTCCTGTTCTTGAGAATTGTACTACACAGTACAGGGTGAAGGATATGAAGGAACTCTGCTGTGCTATATTTTCTGCAGCTTTTCCTTAAGTCTAAAATTAGTTCAAAATTAAAAGTTTAAAAGGAAATAGTTGCCTAAGTTATTAGAGAGCCAGAAAGCAGACTAAATCCTTAAGGAGAAAATCTGATGCCAAGGTAAGGGGGCAGGGGATGGGTACCCAACTGTATCATGAAAAACAATGACAAAGAAATATGCAATTTGTGAACAGAGGTTGCCTCGGGGTCACAGGATTACAGTCTTTTTCTCCAATACTTCTTTACTTTCTTCTTTACAATAAGTATGCCTTACTTTTGATAATCAGAAAAAAAATAAAAATTTCAAACATACACAACCGCCGCTTGGAGATGCTGTGGAATATGATTAACCACAAAGTTTCTGGAAAAGGCTTTTTAGGGATCCCTGGGTGGTGCAGCGGTTTAGCGCCTGCCTTTGGCCCAGGGCGCGATCCTGGAGACCCGGGATCGAATCCCACATCAGGCTCCCGGTGCATGGAGCCTGCTTCTCCCTCTGCCTATGTCTCTGCCTCTCTCTCTCTGTCTCTCTGTGACTATCATAAATAAATAAAAATTAAAAAAAAAAAAAAAAAAGCTTTTTAAGGTAGACAGGGCAGTGTTGAGATGGGATAGAAAAGTGTTCCCTGCCTCTGAGGGCTAAGAGGAGGCAGGAGGTGGCAGTTTAAGTGGACTGGTGCAGAGGATCTAGATTTGGAGCCACAGAGTTGTTCTGGATAAGAGCAGGCTGGACCCCGAGACAGCTGCTGAAAGAGGGCAGTTAAGTGCTTGACATGGAAACAGCTAAGGGTTCTCAGAGTGAGTTTCAGTACCTTAGACTCCAGAGCCCTTCAAAACCCCTGGATCCAACCTAAATTTTCAGTGATGCCTGTCACCTGCTCTTTCTTCTCCAGCTATCAACCTCTGGTCTATGCTGAGCACCCCTACTCCAGGACAGTATGTTCTTTGTGCCATTATTCACACAACCCTCCTTGCCAGGACTCCTCAGTTTCCTTTCTTCATAGCTTTCAAAATTTGGTTTAATTCCACCTCCAGAAAGCCCTCCCAGCTTACTCCTACCCTAATCCCTTCACCTTCTTTCAGTGGAAGTATCTCACCTGCTTCATTCAACTGTAGCTTAACAACCCACAAGACAGCACATAACATTCCATGTGTACTCAGTGCATCTCTGCATGGACTCTGCAAGCATCTTTAGACCTGAGACAGAGTTTGCCTATCTTCACTGGGTGGAAGCTCTCAGCTGAGCTCCAGGGGCTTGCCCCACCCCCCACCTCTGCCCCAGTACGTCCTCCAGCAAATGGCCCCTCTGCTGTCACCAGCAGAGGTCACATTTACCAAGTCTGCTGAGCCTATGCCCAAACATCTTTATGCTAGTTTTGTTTTTGTGGTTATGATTTTATTAAGTAGTAACTGAAATGTCAGTGCAGAAAGAAAAAGTTTAGTTTCTATGAAAATTAAACGCTCTAGCACAGCAATTCTGCAATTCCGGTCTTAGAGGATAACTGGGGTCACTGAGACCCATTCAGGAGGTCTAGCAGATAAAAACTATCTTCATTATAATAACATTTTAAAAAGTCTCTTCACTGTCCTTTTTAGAGGCTACATGAAGTATGGTGAATACAGTAGCCTTAAGTTTTGTGAAGAATTCTAAGGTAGAAGTTTAGAGTATAAATATGTGTGTTTTCAGGGATTAACTTAGTTTGTTCTCATGACTTCAACTGAGTCTTTACCAGCAAACTTACACTATAGCTATTACAATTTCTGCTATCATCTAATAAATGACTATTTTGAAATCCTGTAGATCAGCAAAAATGTAAAAGCAAACGCCATTCTGTTCTCCGCTTTTTTTAATCTAGGAAAACAGGTATTTTAAAAAATTATTTGACATCACAAGCAGGGGGTATGGCAGAGGACAGGGAGAAGCAGGGAGCCTGACACAGGGATCGATCCCAGGACCCTGTGATCAATGACTTGAGCTGAAGGCAGGTGCTTAACCAACTGAGCCACCCAGGCGCCCCGGAAAAGATATTTTTATTAAAATACGTTTTTTATGTTTACTTATAATGTTTTTATTTATTATATTTAAATCTGCTTAAATTTTTTGGTGGGGGGAGAGGGAGAGAGAGAATCCCAAGCAGTCTCCACACCCAGCTCAGAACACAACATGGGGCTCAATCTCACAACCCTAACATCAGGACCAGACCTGAAATCAAGAGTTGGATGCTTAACTGACTGAGCCACCCAGGTGCCTCAAATCGATTTTAATTCTTAACACAGCGAATATCAAGAGATTTGGAACATAAAAGACATTATTAAAGAATCTTCGGATCAAAAAGTCTGAGAACTGCTCATCTAGAAAGGCATGTAACAAAGGAGGGGAAAAATGGGCACACTTACGTGGCTCAGTCGGTTAAGCACGTAACTTTGGCTCAGGTCATGATCTCAGGGTCCTGGGATGTAGGCCCTGGTCTCAGACTCTGCACTCAGCAGAGTCTGCTTGTCCCTCTGGCCCTCTCCTGACTCTTGTGTGCGTGTACTCTCATATAAATAAATAAAACCTTCAAAAAATAAATAAAATTTGGGGGGCACCTGAGTGGCTCAATGGTTGAGCGTATCTGCCTTTGGCTCACGTCATGATCCCAGAGTCCTGGGATTGAGTCCCACATCTCCCCACAGGGAGCCTGCTTCTTCCTCTGCCTATGTTCTCTGCCTCTTTATGTCTCTCATTAATAGGGATCCCTGGGTGGCGCAGCGGTTTGGCGCCTGCCTTTGGCCCAGGGCGCGATCCTGGAGACCCGGGATCGAATCCCACATCAGGCTCCCGGTGCATGGAGCCTGCTTCTCCCTCTGCCTATGTCTCTGCCTCTCTCTCTCTGTCTCTCTGTGACTATCATAAATAAATAAAAATTAAAAAAAAAATTATGTCTCTCATTAATAAATAAATATTAAAAAAAAAAAGAAAAAGAAAAACTAATGAACAGATGTCTGTGTCCATTTACCCAGCAATCCCACTTCTGAGAATTTCTTCTAGAGTCATAATTACACACGTAGGAAATACCATTTGTACAAAGTTATTCATTGCAGCATTGTATGTAATAACAAAACAGACAAAATAATGGAAATAACCCAAGTTCAGAGACAGGGAGAGATGACTTACGTACATTGGTTAAAATATCACTGTACTTCCATATCCTGAATATGTGACCACAATAAAAGAATGACCCAAGTGTTCTCTGTGCCCATATGGAAAGATCCAATACAGTTAGGAGGTAAAAACAGCAAAGGGTAAACAACATGTCATGTCTAAAGTGCTAACTTGAACCATCTGTAAAAAAAGGGGGCAAGGGTAAGATGTTTCACTGATGTTTCACCAGGTGTGAGTGTGTATATTGTTTTTTAACCTTTTGATTCTTGAACTATGTGAACAGAGCCTAGTGAAAAAAAAATTAATAAAAGAAAAGAAAATGTGGGGGCACTGGGTGGCTCAGTTGGTTAAGCCTCCACCTTCAGCTCAAGTCATGATCCCAGCGTCCTGGGATTGAGCCCTGTGTGTGGCTCCCTGCTCAGCAGGGAGCCCGCTTCTCCCTCTCCCTCTGCCTACTCCCACCCCCCACCCCCCAATCCTGCTTGTGCAGGCAGGTGTTCACTCTCTTTAAAATAAAATATTTAAAAATAAAATAAAAGGAAATGTGAAGGGGATCCCTGGGTGGCTCAGTGGTTTGGCGCCTGCCTTTGGCCCAGGGCATGATCCTGGAGTCCCAGGATCGAGTCCCATGTCAGGCTCCCTGCATGGAGCCTGCTTCTCTGCCTCTCTCTCTCTCTCTCTGTCTCTCATGAATAAATAAAATCTTAAAAAAAAAAAAAGGAAATGTGAAAATTGCAGGTGGTTATGTATAGGTATGATTTTTATAGACAATTTGCAAGTTTAATTAGGGTACCCAGAAACCCAAAGAAAAGGCCTCAGCCCTAAATCACTGTAGTGAATAAAAAAAATACATGCGTAGGTTTTTAAAATTAAACAAATTGCTTAAAATATGGATTGTTTAAAACTCCCTACTTTAAGCTGACTTTTTAATTTACTGAGTGCCTTGCCTATGAGCCCCTAGGCACAAATTTAGGACTGCCACCTTCTCATTCCACCAAACCCCAACACTCTCCAGGGCCAGATGCTGGTTAGGAGGCCTGAGAACACAGCCAGATCTTGAGTTCTCAAGGCAGGGAATATTTATTGTTTCCCACAACTGAGCATGCCAGGCTCTCTCCAGGCTGATTCTGTGGGCACTTTTCCTCTTGCTTTAGGGTGGTGGGTCTCAGAGGGCCCACAAGAGTTCTGCCTCGGGGAGGCTCAATGACCACAGTAAGGGTGGGGACAAGGCAGTTGGGTCTCAGAGACTTTGTGGTGAGGTTGTCCTACTGGTTCCCTGGGAGGGCATGAGGCCCCTGGCTGGCAGCAGACTCTGGACTGCTTTATCTGCTGGCATTTTGCCAACCCGCCAGTCTCGAGGTCAGAAAAGTCCCACTGTAGACATCTAGTGAGTCCTGGCTGGGGCCCCAGCAGCATGACCCTTCCGCATCCACTCCCTACCCTCACATGTCTCAAGGCATTCTGGAAAGAGAAGTAGAAGACTTCTCCAGAGGAAACTTCCACACAAGCAAAGCAACTTCCTTTCCCCTAAATAAATACAGGGGATAACTAGCTCCTTCCTCTTCACCTTTTCAAGGAAAAGACTAGAATTAGCAATTTTATCTTCACACTTAGGAATAAAAACAGAAGCTTTCTTCAGTCTTCTCCATTAAGTCCCTTGGTCACTAGCAAGCAATGTGACTTGGGAATACCAATTAACCTCTACAGATCTAGTTTCTTTAGTTGTAGTTCTGCAAAATGCCTAAGCATTATTTTCTTCATGCAAACAGGCTGAATTATTGTAGCATGGTGGGGAGAAGGAGTTTCCAATTCTCAGACATATACCATCTATTCACAGAACCACTCCTCAGATCCCAAGATCCTGTGATTATTGGACATGCATTCAGGTTCCTCCTGGAATAGAGTGGGGTAGGAGGAGGTAAGGAAAACTGTGGGAAGGGACTGAAAACAGAACCAGTCCAGTGACTGATCTATACCCACAGGCCTCCAACCCACAATGTTAGTCTTTCTGGCCTATTATCGGCTCAGAAAAGGAGTACACTTCGATTACCTGAAGAAAACAGAATAGCTCCCAAAACTAAAGGTTAGGGGAAAAAAACAACAACCCTCTTTTCCCTTTGCTCGGTGATTCTGTGGGACAATCCCTGGCAGGGCACAGAAATGCCACCTACCTAGAAAAGGCATGGAAATTGCAACCATGTTCCTAAGGAGGAGATGAATCAACCCCAAGTCTGCACTCATACCACTCCTACAACCCAACCTACCTATCAGCTTTAGACCCCTAAATAATACACTCCATCCCACAGAGATGATGATGAGACCTCTACGATGTTCCAAGAACAATCACAGCGTGCTTCACTGTAGGGAGAACAGGCCTACAGAGGTTAGAAAACCGCCCTGCTGTTGAGTAATGGGGTCAGGATTTGAACAGATTGATCTGGCTCAAAAGCCCAGACTCTCCCACCACCTTACACCACCGCTAATAGAGTGCTGTCTTCTCTGAACTTACTGAACACAACAGCATGGCCTCTCTTGTGTTGCTACCTTATTCTTCTTGTCTGGATGTTCTCTCTCCTCATCAAGAGTCTGCAGAAGCCAGGCCTCATCCATCCCCTCTTTGCACCCAGCAGTGGCCCTGCAGAGCTGAACACAAACCAGGCCCTCCGTACGGACTTACTGGAGAGTCACAGAGCCTACAGTTTTTATTTACTCTTCTTGCCTAAATGACAAGGCCAGTAATTCTGTTTGGTGCCCTTTAGTCATACCTGCAAACCAGAGGCAGAAAGAATAGCACTTATCTATCTCCTGGCTACCACACAATTTATGAAAAGCCCACCTCTGGACCACCAACAAGAAATGGGATATGTCGTTTTTATCACAGCTTTTAAGTCACAATTCTGGACATTCTTTCCCTCGCTTCACCACCAAGTTCCTCTCAGTTTCTGTGGCTCTTGTTTTAAGAGTTAAGGGTTAATCACAGATGCTGCAGATAGATCTATTCTGACCTTAGCACTAACCCCCTTCCCAAGGTCACAGGGCAGGTTAGGAGCAGAGCTGGGACAGAGACCAGGGTAACCAGGCGGGTCCCCAGCACACTGTACCACCACCACCTCCCAGCAGCCTATCCACGTGCCTGTGACTCCCAGGGAAGAGCGATTCTAAAGACAAAACCAAATCCAGGGTGCCTCCAGGAAGAAAAGTCAGGTTCAAAGCTGCTCCTACCCTCGCCGCTCCTATGGCCCCGGGGAGCCCTCTGCCCTCCTGCAGTCATGCCCACACGGTCCTACTGGACACCCAGGCGCTGGCAGACACGAGGTCTTCGCTACGGAAGCCGCAACCCCGAGCTGAGAAAATTTTGTTGGCTTTAACTGAATCTCAGAATCACATGGTGAAGCTGCTTGGATGGCTCTTTTGTCCCATTGCCCTAACCCACCAAGAGAGGGCAGCCTCAGCCACATCGCCCAACTCGGTCGGTAGGACCAAAAATAGCTAAAAAAGCCATGCCCACGGGGTAAGCCAGGTCAGGGTTTAGCACCATCCCTCCTCTGCCGCTCTCCAGCTCCAGTTACCAGGCAGCCGGAAGACAGGGGTCATCGGTCTTCGGCGGGCTGGTGGGCTGGCGGGTGCGGTGGGCTGGGGCGACGCGTTTCGCGGAAAGCCCAGTCCGGACACCAGGGTCCCATCGGAGCCGCCCACCAGATTGGCCCATCTACTCTCTGCCTTTCCTGAGCTGCTACCCACGGGCTCCAGGAAGCCTTTCGGCCTTTCGGGGCGGCTATAGACGTTGCGGACAACCCTCTCCGGCCCCCACATCCCTCGCTCTCCAGCCGAAGGGAAAGCAGCTGCGAGCCCCTTCCCCGCCACCAAGTAACCCCCGCCGCGGCAGCGCGGCCAGGTGTCCCCTCCATCCAGCGTCCGGCCCAGGCGCGGGTCCTCCGGGGCGCCTCCCCGCTCTAGCCCGAGGCTTCGGAATCCGGAGCGGGGCTCCCGGTCCGCGGCGCCGCCGGGCGCGCGCCTCCGCCCCCACCCGGTGACCCCGAGACCTGGAGGCGCGATGCCCCACTCCGGAGCCCTGCGCGGCCCCGCGCGCACGCGCGCACGCCCTCACCTGAAGCTCCGGCGGACGCCGCCTGGGCCCCGCCGACCTCACAAGCCAGGCCCTCGGGCGGCCCGCGGCGGCGGCAGCAACGGCGGCAGCTCAGTCGGTGCGTGAGCGGAGGGACCCCGCGCGCCGCTGCCCCCCTCCTGCCGCCGTCCCCGCCACGCCGCGCATGCCCCGCTATATAGCCTGCGCGTCAGCGGCAGGGCCCGCCCCCGCCCCGCCCCGGCCCCGCCCCCGCCCCGCCCCCGCCCCGCCGGCCCCGCCCCCCGCTCACCGCACCCTGCGCTCCCCGGGGCCTGCCACGTGGGGCCCCCGCCAGCTGGCCGCCCGCTGGAGCCCGGCTCCCTGGGATCCCGGCCGGACCTGCCTCGTCCTCCAGCCCGACATGATTCCATTCTTCATTCACTCGGGCCCCAGACTCCTCCTTCCTTTGGAAACTCCCATTAAGACCTTTCCCTCTCAGCGTGGGAAGCTCTTACAACCTGGCCTCCGTCGCTCAGCAGTTAAGACTGCTACTCACCCTATACGTGCGTATGTACTTTAACACTTTTGATTAATGGAAAAAACTTCTCACACACACCCCACCCCCCAAACTCAAATCTGAAATGTAGTCTATTTTGTTTGGGTTTTGTTTTTTTTTTTTTTTTAAGATTTTATTTATTTATTCATGAGAGACACAGAGAGGCAGACTTCCTATGGAGACCCCAATGTGGGACTCGAACCCAGGACGCCGGGATCACGACCTGAGCCAAAGGCAGGCGCTCAACCACTGAGCCACCCGGGCGTCCCTGAAATAGAGTCCAGGAAGGGATGCACCCGTATAGGATGTTTGTTCTGCGTATTCCAACCAGCCAGAAGAACAAAGAACAACAGGGACGCCTGGGTGCCCAGCGGTTGAGCGTAGGCCTTCCGCTCAGGGAGGGAGCGTGATCTCGGGGATCCGGCATCGAGTCCCCTATCGGGCTCCCCGAAGGGAGTCTACTTCTCCCTCTGCCTGTGTCTCTGCCTCTCTCTCTGTGTGTCTCTCATGAATAAATAAAATCTTAAAAAAAATAAAACAAAAATGTCCTGTTCAAGTTCCAAATAAACCATGTATTACTTTCAAATTAAACGTCCCCAAATAATCAGGCTCACTAAGGGAGCTACATTTCTTAATCCCAAAGTGGGAGAAATGTTAATTTTGGGGTGAGGCTTCTCCTAGGAGTCTCTTCCGGTGTGGGATACTCCTATTGAGATGGATATCAGGCCTCGGAAATGCAAATTTCTTGAGAAAATAAGCCACCCATTAAACTCCCATTGTTCTATTCTGCTGGACATCATGATTATTTCCTCTACAGCTATACCAGCTGCCACCTGGGTGTTGGGGACCGAAAGGAAAGGTCTTGAAGCAGAACTGGAGCCGGTTTCTACCCATGTCCCAGTTTTACCTCAATGACTAATGCCTCCCTGGCACTTAGTGTCTCTGTGAATTTGCCCAGGGAAGGGGGACTATATCCCACTCTGAAAGTTCTGGAGAGAACCCTCATGCTGGCAGTGCTAATGATAAGAGGAAAGCAGACAATCCCTGGAGCACACAGCAGGAAGACTCCGGGGCACACTGGCAGCTTGTTCCTAAGTACTGGGTAGAGAGGGAAAAGAAAGAATTGAAACAAAGCCAGAGCAGGCCAGATTGTTTATGCCACTCCTGAAGAGACTAGCTGGGCCCTGAGTTTTTCTAAAATTCAATTATCCTCATCCTGCAATTATAGTGCTCCAGTTGGGTAAGGGGTGGGGTGATATTCCTCTCATTTTCCAAGTGATTTCAAAGTAATAGTATCTCTTGCAGAATTTCCCTCAGAGCCCCTTCATCTTTGTAATAACCCTTTATATTTGTCTTTCTTGGTTAAACTCGGAGTATTTTTCAGACATTATGTCATCCATTGGGACTCAATCCCATCTCCAATGGGCCATCAGAAATGGTCCAGTCTATACCACTCCTTCCTTAAAGTACTGGGAAAGAAATGAGAAACTCACACAGAGATTAAACAAAACAAGCATGCTTCTAACACAGCACTGAAAAGTATTAAGCCCATAAATGCACATTACAGGAATGTGTTAATCTCTTCTTAAACCTGAGGTCCATAAACAATCCCATGACTTTTCTAGGCAAGGTGTCATTACTACACAGGGGAACAAGGCTCCTGTCAGAGAGACCGGAGGGCAGGCAAGACAAGACACCCCACCATAGGGCCTACGGCAGCATTTCACTTGTTTGCAACCAGACGGAGGGTAAAGTTGCCAAAGTCCACCAAAGCTGATAAGCTATCAGTAATCCATTAGGGGAATACAATTAATCATTAACACAGCTTAAAATCAAAAGGTTCTTAAAACTCCATATCCACCCCCACACAAAATTCTGTAGGGTGAACCCGAAATCTCTCCTTGTTGCTGAGTAGTACTCCATTTTTTATACTAGTGCCATGCTCGGGCCCCCAATTCTATATTTCTTTCCGTATGACATGCCCCTTTTCCTATTAGCTCCATTTTCCACCTGTTAAAATTCTAACTCTTCAAAGCTACTTCCCTCCAGAAAGCTTTTTGATTCTTCTGTAGCACATTTGATCCACCCTTTGAAATTTTTTTGACTGTAACCTACGTTAAAAAATATTTTACACTCCAGTATAAATAACTCCAGTATAAATAATACAGCAAACAAGTTTTACAAGATTTCCTTAGTATATGCAATGTACTGCTATTTTATATTCTACTTTAATTTTTTTTAATTTTTATTTATGATAGTCACAGAGAGAGAGAGAGAGAGAGGCAGAGACATAGGCAGAGGGAGAAACAGGCTCCATGCACTGGGAGCCCGACGTGGGATTCAATCCCAGGACTCCAGCATCACGCCCTGGGCCGAAGGCAGGCGCCAAACCACTGCACCACCCAGGGATCCCTACTTTAATTTTTTTTTAAAGTGGTAACAAGCCCATTAAAATGATTTTAGGACCTATTATTGGTCATGACCCATAGAATTAGAAGACTTTATATGGGGGACCCCTGGGTGGCTCAGCGGTTTAGCACCTGCCTTCGGCCCAGGGCGTGATGCTGGAGTCCTGGGATTGAGTCCCGCGTCCGGCTCCCTGCATGGAGCCTGCTTCTCCCTCTACCTGTGTCTCTGCCTCTCTCTCTCTCTCTCTCTCTCTCTGTGTCTATCATGAATAAATAAATACTTTTTTAAAAATAAGAAAAACACTTTATATAGTTCATGGTACTTGCATATTCCCCTTAAAAATTATTTCATTTTTATCTCTAACCTCATTAGACCTTAAACTGTCTTGATTACTAAAGATTTCTGTATATCCCTGCATCCCCTAACATAACATCTTGCAGATCATAGATTCTCAGTATTTTTTTAGATGAATGAATAGGCCAGCTCACTAAGTTTGATGTTGGATGATATTTAAGGGAACTAAGCACAAAAACCTGACGTATTTCATGACTGTTTCCCTTCTGACAAGGTACGACAGCTACCAGTCAAAAGATACACTGATTACGCATAGCTGAAGTGGATTGAACAGCCTTGGGAAAGAAGTTAGAGAAATGAGACCCCAGCCCTGAGTGTGTATAGGGTAGGACTGGGGACTCAGAAAATCAAACCCCGCCCTCTGTGGTGTGTGTTGACAAGGTAGGCAACTTGATCAGCAGGTGGGGCAAAGATCCTTTTTCTGCTCCCCAGCCCTCAGGCCTGTTGAAGAGAGAAACCATAGACAGGTTTCTTTTAATTTTTTATTTATTTATGACAGTCACAGAGAGAGAGAGAGAGAGAGAGAGGCAGAGACACAGGCAGAGGGAGAAGCAGGCTCCATGCACCGGGAGCCCGACGTGGGATTCGATCCCAGGTCTCCAGGATCGTGCCCTGGGCCAAAGGCAGGCGCCAAACCGCTGCACCACCCAGGGATCCCCATAGACAGGTTTCTAAGACGATTTCAAGGGGGTAGATGAGTTTTTCATGTTTTGGCATGGTTTAATGAATTTAAGAGGATCATAGGGAATGTGAAGGCTCTGGTTTCTCCAAAATATGTCAGAGGACTAGCACCTCATACTCTGCCGTCAGCCGAAAGAAAGAGAATGCCTTTAGCCTCAGTCACTTCTGTTATCATCAAATGGTTTTGGCAAACAAAAAAGACAACTGGTAAAGATAACACTTTGATTAAGTAGCAAATTAACTATAGGAATTTACCCATTTCATCTAAGATACTTAGTTTGTTGGCATAGAGAGGATTGATATGTCTCCAATTGTTCAGAGTATTCCCTTTATAATTCTTTTTATTTGTCAGGTCAATAATCCCTTCTTTCATTCCTGAGTTTTGTGATTTGAGTCTTTTTTTCCTTGGCCAATCTAGCTGAAGATCTGCCCATTTGTTAATCTTTTCAAATAACCAACTCTTGTTTTTCTGTTCTTTCAGTAATTTCTGCTCTGATCTTTATTAAAACATATCACTATTTTTGCCCTTGCCTTGGAATAAATGTGTACTTGGCAACAGAATTCCAAGTTGATGGTGCATTTTTTTAAATTTTTATTTATTTATTTATTCATGAGATACACAGAAAAAGAGAGGCAGAGACACAGGCAGAGGGAGAAGCAGGCTCCACATGCCTGATGTGGGACTCCATCCAGGGACTCCAGGATCATGCCCAGCTGAAGGCAGACACGCTCAACCGTTAAGCCACCCAGGCGTCCCTAATGGTGCATTTTTAAGTTACTATTCCTCCGTATTAAGCACTTGTGGGTGAATGACAAATCAGCTGCTAGTTTGACACCCTTTCTTTGTAAGCAATCTTTCACCTCTAACTTGCTAAGATTCTGTCTTTGGGGGTTCTATAGTTTTACTACAGTATACTTAGAAGTGGATGTGCTTTTCTTTATCCTCCGATTCTTCAGATAGAAGACTGATATTTGCCTCTAATTCTGGAAAACTGTCTTTGTATCTTTCTTTCAAAGATTTTATTTATTTATTCATGATAGACACAGAGAGGTAGAGACATAGATGGAGAAGCACGCTCCCCGTGGGGAGGCCGATGCAGAACTCGATCCCAGAACCCCAGGATCATGACCTGAGCCGAAGGCAGATGCTCAACTGCTGAGCCACCCAGGTACCCTGTCTTTGTATCTTTCATATTATGCCACTCGTTCTTTCTCCTTTAACTTGCAGGAGCTCATTTTAGCTGCTTTAACCTGCTGCAATCCAATTTACTGCATTTGTTTCTGCAGGGCTCTGGGCCCTCTCCCGTCCGAACCAATCTTCATGGTAATGTTCATGGTAGCTTCTGGTCCTTCCACATGCTAGTAATATAAATTCAGACTACATATACCTACATGTGGCCCAGGCTTTGGATTTCCCATGATTGTCTTTTTACCCCTCAGTTCCATGTTGCCGCCCCAGGATGATTGGCAGGGACCCTTTCAGGCTCTAGCTCTCTTCATCCAAGAGACTTCACTCCTGTAATGAGGCACCTCATAGGCATCTTCTATCCTTAAGTGGAATGAAAATCCTCACTGCTCCTGCTCTGCCCATGCACTTTTGTCCATAATCCTGGGAGCTGTGTTGGCATCAAATATTATGACTCTGGCTCCCCTTTCTTTCTTGTACCTTTTTTTTTTTTTTTTTTTTTTTTTTTTAAAGATTTTATTTATTTATTCATGATAGTCACAGAGAGAGAGAGAGAGGCAGAGACACAGGCAGAGGGAGAAGCAGGCTCCATGCACCGGGAGCCCGACGTGGGATTCGATCCCGGGTCTCCAGGATCGTGCCCTGGGCCAAAGGCAGGCGCCAAACCGCTGCGCCACCCAGGGATCCCTCTTTCTTGTACCTTGATGTTTTCTTTCCTTCTTCTTTCCCTCCCTTCCCTTGTTCCATTTTCCCCAAATTTAGCTACTTCACACACATTTTTTTTCCCCTATTTTGGTCAGCATTTGTTCAGTCTGCCATGTTGCCAGAGGTCTCCCTAATATACTCACTTAAATATTTTTTTAGAGCAATTTTAGGTTCACAGCGAAACTGAGTGGCAGATAGAGATTTCCCATTACATATAGCTTCCCCCACTACCAACATCCCCTACCAGAAATGGTACATGTGTCAAAACTGCAACCCACACTGACACATCATAATCACCCCAAGTCCACAGTTTGCATCAGGGTTGGTGCTTAGTATTTCACATTCTACAGGTTTGGAAGAATACAGGACATGTATCCCACCATTATAGTATTATTCAGAATAGTTTCCTTGCCCTAAAAATCGTCTGTGCTCCACCTTGTCATCTCTCCCTACACCACCCCCCACCTCTTATCTTTTCACCGTCTCCATAGTTTTCCCATTTTCCAGAATGTCATGTAGTAGGAATCATACATCATATAGCCTTTTCAGACTCGTTTTTCACTTAGTAATAAACATTTAAGTTTCCTCCATGTCTTTTTGTGGCTTGATAGGTTTGTTTTTTTTTTCCTGAATAATTTCCCATTATCTGGATGTACCGTATTTTATTTATGCATTCACCTACTGAAGGACATCTTGGTTGCTTCCAAGTTTGGGCAAGTCTGAATAAAGCTGCTATAAACCTTTGCATGCAGGTTTTTTTGTGAACATACATTTTCAACATATTTGAGCAAATACCAAGGAATGTGATTGCCAGAGAACATGGTAAGAGTAGGTTTAGTTTTTGCTTAGTTTGGCTAAAGGTTTATCAATTTTGTTGATATTTTCAAAGATCTTGGGTTCTTTTTTTCATTCTATTTCATTTCTGCTCTAATCTTTATTCTTCCTTCTACTGATTTTGGGTTGTTTTTTTTTTTTCTTTTTCTAGCCCTTTATGTGTAAACTTACATTGAATTTTTCTGGTTTCTTGGAATAGGCCTGCATTGCTATAATCTTCCCTCTTAGAACAGCTTTCACTGCATCCTAAACATTTTGGATTACTGTGTTGTTTTCATTGGTCTCTCCAAGCATTTTTTAATTTCCTCTTTAATTTCTTGGTTGACCAAGAAATTTGTTTCTTTTTAAATATTTTATTTATTTATTCATGAGAGACACAGAATGAGAGAGAGAGAGGCAGAGACACAGGCAGAGGGAGAAGCAGGTTCCATACAAGGAGCCCGATGTGGGACTCTATCCTGGGTCTCCAGGATCACACCCCAGGCTGCAGGCAGCGCTAAACCGCTGCGCCACCGGGGCTGCCCGAAACTTCATTGTTTAGTAGTGTTATTTAACTTCCACCTATTTATGGGGTTTCTTTTTTTTTTTTTTTTTTTTATTGGTGTTCAATTTACTAACATACAGAATAACCCCCAGTGCCCGTCACCCATTCACTCCCACCCCCCGCCCTCCTCCCCTTCTACCACCCCTAGTTCGTTTCCCAGAGTTAGCAGTCTTTACGTTCTGTCTCCCTTTCTGATATTTCCCACACATTTCTTCCCCCTTCCCTTATATTCCCTTTCACTATTATTTATATTCCCCAAATGAATGAGAACATATAATGTTTGTCCTTCTCCGACTGGCTTACTTCACTCAGCATAATACCCTCCAGTTCCATCCACGTTGAAGCAAATGGTGGGTATTGTCATTTCTAATAGCTGAGTAATATTCCATTGTATACATAAACCACATCTTCTTTATCCATTCATCTTTCGTTGGACACCGAGGCTCCTTCCACAGTTTGGCTATCGTGGCCATTGCTGCTATAAACATCGGGGTGCAGGTGTCCCGGCGTTTCACTGCATCTGTATCTTTGGGGTAAATCCCCAGCAGTGCAATTGCTGGGTCGTAGGGCAGGTCTATTTTTAACTCTTTGAGGAACCTCCACACAGTTTTCCAGAGTGGCTGCACCAGTTCACATTCCCACCAACAGTGTAAGAGGGTTCCCTTTTCTCTGCATCCTCTCCAACATTTGTTGTTTCCTGCCTTGTTAATTTTCCCCATTCTCACTGGTGTGAGGTGGTATCTCATTGTGGTTTTGATTTGTATTTCCCTGATGGCAGGTGATGCAGAGCATTTTCTCATGTGCATGTTGGCCATGTCTATGTCTTCCTCTGAGAGATTTCTGTTCATGTCTTTTGCCCATTTCATGATTGGATTGTTTGTTTCTTTGGTGTTGAGTTTAATAAGTTCTTTATAGATCTTGGAAACTTATTTATGGGGTTTCTTTAAAGATTTGAGAGAGAGCGAGCGAGCACACAAGTGGGGCAAGAGGGAGAGGGAAAGAATCTTGAGCAGACCCCCCCCCAATGAGCACAAGCCCAACATGGGGCTTGATCTCATGATCTTTATGTATTTGGGTGCTGCCATGTTGGGTACATATTTACAATTGTTGTATCTTCACAATGGATTGTTCTCTTTATGATTATATAGTGTCCTTTTTTGTTTAAAAATGTTTAAAAAAAAAATGTTTTTCTGGGATCCCTGGGTGGCACAGCGGTTTGGCGCCTGCCTTTGGCCCAGGGTGCGATCCTGGAGACCCGGGATCGAGTCCCGCGTCGGGCTCCCTGCATGGAGCCTGCTTCTCCCTCTGCCTGTGTCTCTGCCTCTCTGTCTCTCTCTATGTGGCTATCATGAATAAATAAATAAAATCTTTAAAAAAAAATAAAAATAAAAATGGTTTTCTTTTTTAAAGATTTTATTTATTTATTCACGAGAGACAGAGAGAGAAAGGCAGACACACAGGCAGAGGGAGAAGCAGGCTCCCTGTGGGGGGCCTGATGCAGGACTCAATCCCAGGACCCCGGGATCAGGCCCTGAGCTAAAGGCAGATACTCAACCACTGAGCCACCCAGGTAACCCCCCCCCCAAATTTTACTTTGTAGGCTCCACACCAAGTGTGGAGCCCAATGTGGGGCTTGAACTCACAACCCTGAGATCAAAAGTCCCATGCTCTACCAGCTGAGCTAGCCAGGTTCCTTTGTCTTTTGTTACAATCTTTCTTTAAACTCTATTTTGTCTTGATACAAGTATTGCTACTCCTGCTTTCTTTTCACTTCTATTTGCATGGTAAATACTTCTCCATCTTTTCATTTTCAGTCTGCAGGTGTCTTTTAGTCTGAAGTTAGTTTCCTGTAGGTAGCACGTAGATGCGTCTTGCTTTTTTATCCATTCAGTCACCTTATATCTTTTGGAGTATTTGTATTAAAACTACTAAACTGTCTTCCCAAGTGCTATACCATTTTGCATTCCTACCAGCAAAGGATGGAAGTTTCTATTGTTCCACATCCTTGTCAGCATTTGACTTTGTCAGTGTTCTGGATTTTGGCCAGACTAATAGGGGTGTAGTGGTATCTTCTTTTAATTTGTAATTCTGGGGATCCCTAGGTGGCGCAGCAGTTTGGCGCCTGCCTTCGGCCTAGGGCGCGATCCTGGAGACCCGGGATCGAATCCCACATCAGGCTCCCAGTGCATGGAGCCTGCTTCTCCCTCTGCCTGTGTCTCTGCCTCTCTCTCTCTCTCTGTGACTATCATAAATAAATAAAAATTAAAAAAAATAATAATTTGTAATTCTGTAATGACGTGATGTTGAACACCTTTTCATATGTTTATTATGCCAATTGTGTATCTTTGGTGAGATGTCTATTTAGGTCTTTTGCCCAATTTTCAATCAGTCTACTTTCTTATTATTAAGAGTTCTTTATTTCAGATAAGTCTTATATCAAATGTGTTTTGGCAAATGGTTTCTCTCAATCTGTGGCTTTTTTTCTCATTCTCTTGACTTTCTTCTTTTTTTAAAGGCAGAAAATAAATTCAGACAGGAAAACTTACTAAGAAACTCAGGTAAGACTGTTGGTGGGAATGTGAAATGGTGCAGCCACTCTGGAAAACTGTGTGGAGGTTCCTCAAAGAGTTAAAAATAGACCTGCCCTACGACCCAGCAATTGCACTGTTGGGGATTTACCCCAAAGATACAGATGCAATGAAACGCTGGGACACCTGCACCCTGATGTTTATAGCAGCAATGTCCACAATAGCCAAACTGTGGAAGGAGCCTCGGTGTCCATCGAAAGATAAATGGATAAAGAAGATGTGCTTTATGTATACAATGGAATATTACTCAGCCATTAGAAATGACAAATACCCACTTCAACGTGGATGGAACTGGAGGGTATTATGCTGAGTGAAATAAGTCAATCGGAGAAGGAAAAACATTATATGTTCTCATTCATTTGGGGAATATAAATAATAGTGAAAGGGAATAGAAGGGAAGGGAAAAGAAATGGGTAGGAAATATCAGAAAGGGAGAGAGAACATAAAGACTCCTAACTCGGGATCCCTGGGTGGCGCAGCGGTTTGGCGCCTGCCTTTGGCCCAGGGCGCGATCCTGGAGACCCGGGATCGAATCCCACATCAGGCTCCCGGTGCATGGAGCCTGCTTCTCCCTCTGCCTATGTCTCTGTGCCCCTCTCTCTCTGTGACTATCATAAATAAATAAAAATTAAAAAAAAAAAAAAAAAAAAAAGACTCCTAACTCTGGGAAACGAACTAGGGGTGGTGGAAGGGGAGGAGGGCGGGGGGTGAGGGTGAATGGGTGACGGGCACTGAGGGGGGCACTTGACAGAATGAGCACTGGGTGTTATTCTGTATGTTGGCAAATTGAACACCAATAAAAAATAAATTATTAAAAATAAAAAATAAAATAAAAATAAAACCAAAAGAAAAAAAAAGAAACTCAGGTAAGGCTAAAGCTAAGTAGGGAGCCACAAAGTAATAGTAGGGTCCTTCTCCAATATTCTCAAATCACTGAGAAATTTCAGGCACAAATTTTGTTTTTAATGTAGAAAGATAGTCTATTTATAAAACTGTGTCTTTTTTCACACCATTCAATAAAATGCTACCCACATCAAAAGGGCCCTGTAACATTGTACAGAAATTAGGTTCTCTCTAGTGGTGCCTACATGGTTCAGTTGGCAGAGCACGTGACTCTTGATCTTCGGGTCATGAGTTCAAACCCCATGTTAGGCACAGAACCTAATTTAATTAATTAATTAACTTATTTATGCATGCCTACTTAAAAAATTAGGTTCTATCTAGAATGAGTTCAAGAAGCACCAAATCATTTCAGAATGGAGTTTCTAAATAAACAGAAGGAGACGTAGTGGTGAAACAAGCAGCCAGGGTGCTTTTGGAAGGCATTTTTAAGGGTTACAGAAAGAAAAGCATTATTAAAAAAAGGGGGAAGGGAGAGGCCACTCTTGTAGGTGGCTCTCACATAGATAATAGAAACTGATGGGAAAAGAGATTTGAAAAACAAGACTGCACATAGACACATCCCTCAATTGTCCCAGAAGATAACTAGTGTCTTTTCTAAGAAATCTTACTATCAGGTCACAATGAAATTACCTTGCTACTAATACTACAGCTGCCATCTTGCATAATGAATAGTAAATTAATAATTGTAACAAGTGTTGCAGCTCTAGGAAGGCAAAGAACTATATATATCAACAGCACTATTTCAAACACAAATTCACATTTATACAAATTTGTTTTTATTTCCCAACCCACAGCTCAATCATTTCACATTAAGACTGAAAAACAAGGCAAGAAAACAGGAATAAAAAGTGAAGAAATATTTGTATTATATTCAAGCATTTGTCTTTTCTGATTATATAAGAGAAAATGAGTATTAGGAAATCCAACTTCAAAGGAGAAATTCAAAATGCTTCCAAAGAGAATCAGAAAGCTGATCTGTAAAGCCAGAGACCAGTGATCCAATTTGTTTGATTCAGTGGTTTTAGATTCCAGGTCTTAGCCTTACCCTTACTCTACCCTATGTCCTGTACTCCAAATGAAAACAGAAGTGCTCTTAAGGACTATCACACTCAAAGTTCTTCAACAGAACTTTGAAGCAAAGGCTGGGCACCGCAACAAACTGAAGACTTGCTTGGTTTTCTTCTTCTAAGGAGTTTTTAAAGCTAAAGTTTCTCTTCTCACAGACTGTCACATAAAATGGGAATTTCTTTGTCCCCTCCATGCCATCACACCAAAAAATAAATAAATAAAAATTCAAAAAGGGTAAATGAAACTGGCTTTTAAAACCAGCTAAAGAAAGTTAAAACTGAATTAACCCTAAAGGGGTTAGAAGATTTTAAAACAGGGAAAAGTAAACACAAAAAAATCCCACAGGCATAGTGACAACTTGCTAAGCTGAAATGCCTGGACTTTGGCAGGAGTGTCATGTTTTCCAAAGCTCACTTCTGGAAATCTTACGCTGGATTCAGAAAAATTCCTAACAAAATGAGCCAACAGTCAGGAATAGGTTATTGAGCAGGGGAAATCAATGATTCCATTTACAAACACATCAGCAAAGAGAGGCCTTCCTGGGAGGAAGGTTTGAGGAAGGTTCACATTCTGTCATGAACCTTTCTAGCTGCTGAATTTCACCATGTTCTCATTCTTAATTTAAAAGCTGAAGCTTATTAAAGATCAGTAATAGAGCAAGTGTGTGTCAGGGGTGAAGAGTGTAGGAAAAAATCAACATAGGGCACTGTAAAGCAACTAAAACATACAGAAAAAAACTTTATCTGACTTCTCTCAGGAGGCTAAGGAATGACTTAAAGGCCCCTTTCAAAATCTTCAAAGCCAACTTGTATCACAGGTGTCATAAACTCAATCCCCAGACAAGATTAGGTCAGAAGGGCCTGAATATGCCACCAGCTGGTTTTACTACGTGCCTTTCACACTTGCCAGTAATAGCAATATCTTGAAAACTTTGCCTCACAGGCCTTTTTATTACCTTTCTCAGTTGCCCAAATAAAGTAACTGTCTACTTTAAGAAACTTGGAATGACTTCGTTCATTATCACCTCTGGCGCCAGAAATGGTAACTGCTTAGTAAGCAGAACTTAGAAGGTGTAATTGTTGCTTCTGCAGGTCTCCACAGCTCATGTTGGCTGTGGAGGCTCTTAAAGGATCCCCCGTATTCACCCTTCCATCTATGCAGGTACAGTACTGCCTCCGTTTGCTCTACAAAGACCACAAGGCAATTTCCAGCTGACATTTAGAATGGAACTTATTTCTTGGTGCTATCAGGTATAAAAGGAAAAAAAAAAAAAAAGAAGAAAAGGCATCTTATTCTACTGGGTTGGTGAAAAAACCCCACCAACACAAAAACCATTTCCATCCCTGTTGCTCCTACAGGAGTACAGCTGAGTTCAAAACTCTAACCTCCCTAACCAGCCCACATCCTGGCCGTCCAGTCACAGGAAGAACAGGTTTTCGCACAACTGGATGGCTGGTTCATGATGCAAGATTTGTCCTGACAGGAAAGCAAGCTTGTGGGCATACTTGCAAGGAGCTGGAACTCTGATGGTGCCAGGCCAATTCCAGTACATGTGGCACAATTTGAAAGTCAACCTGTAGGCCAAGAAGAAAATACGATCCATATGACTCTCCATCTTCAATTTGGGAATGACTCTGAGTGTATGACACACAGCATACTTTAAAAAAAAACTGAGAGACTGAGAAAAACATGATGCAACTTTTGGGAATCATAATTTTTAAGTGGGATTATTTCTTTTCCACTATTTGTAAATCAAGAGGACATGGGTAATTTAGGTGCCCCCGTTTTTAGATCGAAACAAGATAAACACAGAAGAACTTTTTTTCCTCCCTCAAGAATAGGCTGCAGAAGAGTAAGTACCCTAGCACAGTACTGATATAATCTGAGCCCAAGGACATTGGGTCTCAAAACTGGCTGTATGTCATAATCATCCAGAGCAGTTTTTAAAATAAAATGCCTCAGAATGCTGGGGGTAAGGCTTGGGTGTCACTATTTTTTTTAAAGCTCTCCAAATAATTTTAATGTGCACAAGAAATACCAATCACTCTTGAAAAAGATACCATTATCAAGAAAGCCAAAAAGAAATTAAAAGGGAAAATATTCTGGAGGGCGGGGATTGACCCCATTTTAGCTAGCTGGCCAGAATTAATTACGAGAGAGAAAGAGTAAGTTATCTCTCGGTCAGTTTACCTCTGCATGTGATCAGGGCTCAGGTTTGCAGTGTTGAGAACACAGACGTAATGGGTAGGAATGCCACAACCTTGCCGTACATGATGAGCAAGAAGGTAGAAGTCCACCCTAGGAAGGAAAAAGTACAAAGGAATGATATGGTCAGATTTGGCTAAAGATAGCTGGAAAAGATCTTGGCGATCACTTTGGCTCCTTCACCTAAGGCTCAAAGAGGTCAAATGACTGGATCAAGGAAACACACAGACCACACCATGATTACAATGCAGGTTTCCAGACTCAATAGGTTATTTAAGAATGGTAGTAGAAACCACCAAATCTGCATGCATAGGCTTAAAAAAGCATGCATAACCTTAGGAAAAACGTGTGTTCAATATTTTATACCTAAGAAGTAAAGGATTTATTATTGGCTTTTTAATTGTTTTTGAAAATACTTTATAACAGTAAAATCTCTGAGGATTCCATTCCACATCTTTCCAGGCAACTTCCCCATTTCAATACCCAGGGAACAGATAACTCCTTCAACCTATTCTTACTAAAATATAATGTTTTCCCCACTTACCACTCACAGCTTGTTATGGTATGATCTACCACAGTCCCAGGGGAGGGAGTCACAAAGTGCTCAGTAGCAGCCAGGTACAGATTGGTGCTGATTTTCTTCTGAACTACAAATACTACCATCTTGGGCTGATAATTCTCAAAAGCTTCAAAACACTTCTGTAGCTGAGGAATCTCATAGTTGGCAACCGTCTTTAGTTGGCCATCAGACACTCCATCACGGTACACTACGATCTTCTCTGGGAGACAGTGGTTTACCTGCAACGACACCATGCTGAGGTGAACTGTGGGGCCTGGGACAATGACCCCTTAGGGAGAGGCTGACTCAGCACAGCCTGGAGATCTGGCAGCAGGGCCCAAACCCCCCAGAAGGGAAGAGGGGAAAGTTTCTAGTCATTTCCAGACTTCCTCAGGGTAGTAAAACAGAAATGCTACAGCAAAGGTGTTATAAAATATGAAAGCAAAAATAGGCCAGTGATGAGTCACATATATAATAAGGCACATAAATAGTATGAACGTTAAAAGGAATGGTAAGGAAATTATGGGGTGACTCCATCTTCCTTTGACTTGGATTTAACATGAATTACTGTCTAGGCAAAGAACAAGGTAAACTGTTAGAGAAATTCTAACACATGACTGCACATTCTACAGATCCACCATCTTCACATTTTTTGTGTACAAGCAACATCCAAAGTTGCTAATTAGTGAAAAGGTCCTTTACTAAATGTTATCCTATAATCAGGTATAATGTGAAACATTTTTAATTTAACTAATTAATTAGCAAAAAGTCATGGTAAATTGTCTATGGATCCAAATCAAATTTGCTAGTTTGGATCAGTTTGAATAATAATCTGTTTCCCGTTTAGAAAATATAATTATCTTCTAGCTGGGTTTGATTTCAATAGTTTAAGAGAATAAGATGCTCTATTTTAAACTAGAACTTCCCTGAAAAGTGCTTTAGTTTGTTTACTTATTTAGTTTTTATTTTTTTTATTTTTTTTTTAATTTTTATTTATTTATGATAGTCACAGAGAGAGAGAGAGAGAGAGAGAGGCAGAGACATAGGCAGAGGGAGAAGCAGGCTCCATGCACTGGGAGCCCGACGTGGGATTCGATCCCGGGTCTCCAGGATCGCGCCCTGGGCCAAAGGCAGGCGCCAAACCGCTGCGCCACCCAGGGATCCCACTTATTTAGTTTTTAAAGATTTTATTTATTTAGTCATGAGAGACACAGAGAGAGGCAGAGACATAGGCAGAGGAAGAAGCAGAATCCCTATAAGGAGCCCTATGTGGGACTCGATCCCAGATCCTGGGATCACACCCTGAACGGTGGGCACTCAACCGATGAGCCACCCAGGCATCCCAAAAGTGCTGTAGTTTAATTCACAGTAAGTGGCAGTTTGATTCTAATCCAGTTGTATAGGTTACTCACAATTTCTCCCCAAAACCTGAATTATTACTGAATTAAATACACACACACAATACATTCTTTTTTCCCCACACCACTCTTTATTCTTAAGTTTCAATTCAAAGAATACTTTTTTAAAATAATCATTTAGAATCTTTCTGGAGTTTAAATTCAGAATTTCAAATATTTCATAAATTTTTTAAAAACACCTCAAGTATGTCATTTACAAATGTGTGTATTCAACTTCACAGTCCAAAACTGAAATTATTGCTCCAGTTTGTACTACTCTTTTGTTTTTGTGTTGTCTTTGGCTGTCCAGCATCTATTCTACCTTTTTTAGTAAGAACATTTAGTTTCCTCCTACCCCCAGTAGGGTAAGTCTGCTAAGGACTATTAATTGAGGTGCCTTCCCCACGTCCAAGATTTTTCAGCACTCCTGATCTATGGGGCTAGATAATTCTCTTTTGCAGGGGCTGACACTATAGGATATTTAGCATTCCTGGCTACTCACTAGATGCCAGTAGTAATTGCCCTCAGTTGTAACTAAAAATTCCTCTAGACATTGCCCACTGGGAGGATAAAATTGCCCCTAGCTGAGAACCACTGCACTAACCAGAGGACATAAAGATAACTCAAGTAGTGCCAACATAAGGCTCCTCCTTGCTCTGAATCTTGAGCAGAGAATGAAAATCACTTGGATTTCAGTCCCTCTGTGGTAGTGTCTCTTTATGTCCTTGCTTCCGGAACTTTAGGAGCTAACCTGATTCCTGTCCATTTCCCAGTTTTATGGGGTTATTTTCAAGATTTTATTTATTTGAGAGAGAACGTACATGGGAGAGGAAGAGGGAGAGAGCACTGGCATGCGCCCTAGCACAAAACAGGCAGGCAGCTGGAAAGGGAGTAGACTTCCTGCTGATCAGGGAACCTGACCTGGGCTCAATCCCAGGACCCTAGGATCATGACTTGAGCTGAAGACAAATGTTTAACCGACTGTGCTACCCAGGTGCCTCATTTGCCAGCTTGATGCTAAACCTTCCCAGCAATCCTGAGACTCTCCATAATTGTATCAATTAATTCCTATTTTGCTAAAGTTAACACATTTCTGTGACTTCTCAAAGACCTTACTGATACACTGTGTTAAAAGGTGGATCCAAAAAAAAAAAAAAAGGTGGATACATGGGACACCTGGGTGGCTCAGTGGTACAGCGCCTGCCTTTGGCCCAGGGCATGACCCCAGGGTCCTGAGATGGGAGTCCTGCATCATGCTCCCTGCATGGAGCCTGCTTCTCCCTCTGCCTGTGTCTCTGCCTGTGTCTCTCATGGATAAATAAATAAAATCTTTTTAAAAAAATAAAAATAAATAAATAAAAGAGGGATACCACCAAGTTAGATCAAGGAGAAACTCAATTCCCAGATATGGAAACAGAGAGGAAGGGTCCTGGATGTGGGACTGACTCTGACTTTGTTCCTTGGCTATGCTCTTGAACACTTTCCTCGGTTGTAAAATGGAGATAAATAATCACCTTACCTTCTTAGCAGAGTTAAGAGGGATGAAGTAAAACATATATACAGTTGAACATTGAACATGAGCTTTAACTGTGTGGGTCCATTTATATATGATTTTTTTTCAATACAGTACTGTAAATGTTATTTTTTCTTCCTTACCATTTTTCTTAACATTTTCTTTTCTCTAGCAGAATGTGACACATTTAACATACAAAATATATGTTGTCTATATTATTGGTAAGGCTTCTGGTCAATGGCAGGCTATTAAGTTTTTGAGAAGTCAAAAGTTATATACAGATTTTTGACTACATGGGGGGCTGGTGCCTCTAACCTTGTGTTGTTCAATAGGCAACTACATTTATCTTTAAAAGCTATTGAGAACGAGCTAGATCAAGGAAATACAGATATTTCGAAGCAATGAGAAGGGACATAATGAGATCAATGGAGTGAAAAATAGAATCATATTCATCTGAAGTATTCACTGACATCACCTCTTTCTTTAAAATTTGCTAACCAACCACTGAGTGTAAGATACTATACTTGGCCCTATACAATCTGCCAACAAAAGTGAAAGACATGATTCCTGTCTTATCAAGGGGCTTAAAAATCTAATAATAGTTAACAATGGTAAGTTTTCTAGGTCATCTAATCCAGTATCCTCACTTCATAAATGATGATTATGATCTAGACAGGGAGCAGGATATAAAATAAATCACAATATTGAAACATAAATGTTAAATGCATATTACTAAAGCCACTTCAGTACTGTAAGAGTAAATACAGTAAATAAGTTCATGAGTACTCTGAGAGCAGGATAACACTTGTCTGATGTGGTACTGTTAGCAGTGACTATAATGGCAAGGATCAAGTAGGAAATCAGTATCTTCTGAGTCTGAGATGTTCTTTTAGGTATATCTCCATTCATTCACAGAACACTCAATGCCACTAAATGCAAGCAATTGTGCTCAGAATTTAAAAATTACTTTTATACCATCCAAATATTCATGGAACCCAAATTAAAACTGGAGAGACAGACACATAAAGTAAATGCTCAGGATAAATTATAAATAACATAACAAAGGGGTAAATAAAATACTGTAAGAACAGAAAAGTATAATGTACTTGTCATCTGGAGGGAGAAATGAACATTATGTCTCAGGAAAATGTATAATGAAGGATCAGCAGACAATTCAAGCAGCAAAGAAGGGTAAAAGGATTCCAGATAGAACACAGAACACAAGCAAAGGCTTAAATTATGGCTGGAGAAGGGGTAAGAAAACAACTAAGGTATAGCAGTAAGAAAACCACTATATGATCAGTCACACATTTGAAAAACTGCTCTGGCAACCATCTAAAAAACAGATCAAGGGCACCTGGGTGGCTCAGTCAGTTAAACATCTGCCTTTGGCTCAGGTCAAAAGGGTCCTGGGATTAACCCCCACATTAGGCTCTCTACTCAGTGTGGAACCTGCTTCTCCCTCTCCCTGCCCGCCCCCTACTTGTGCTCTCTCTCTCTCAAATAAATAAAATCTTTTTTTAAAAATTAAAAGTTAAAAAAATTAAAAACAGATCAGTGATGATTAAGAATGGGTATTAGGACTACATTACTTCCAGTTCAGGATGTCAAAAGACACCAAAAACCTTTATTCTTATGGTAACAAAAAAAAAATCAAAAGGTAAAAATCACACTTCCAGGGAGCCCTGTGTGGCTCAAGTTGGTTAAGCGTCCAACTCTTGGTTCTGGCTCAGGTCCTGATCTTGCAGTCACAGGACTGAGCCCCACATGGGCTCCATGATCCGCTTGGAGTCTGTTTCAGATGCTTTCTCCCTCTGGCCCTCTCCCTGCTCATGCATGTGTGTGCTCTCTTTCTCTCTAAAATAAATAAATAGATACATACATACATACATACATACATACATAAATAAATAAAATCTTTTTTTAAAAAAAATCACACTTCCATATGGGACTATCAAAGACCAGCCAATGCAAGAAAGCCTTGATAAACTGACTTGGACAAAAGCCTTCACAGATGAGCAGTGAATTTCTGAAACATCCAGGAGACAAATGCCAAGAGTGAGTGTGGGTAGCAGGAAGAGGAGGCCTAAAGCTGGAGAAATTTTATCAAAAACAGACCAGACTGACAGGATTCTGAGGAGATGGTGGAGGAGGAAGAACAAAGAATTTGTTCCCCACCCGCTCACCTCCAGATAACAAATGCACTAGCGGAATACACCTGATATAAACAGTTTTGGAATGCTAGAGTTTGTGGAAGGCTTACAACTTCCCAGGAAGACTTGGACAGTGAGAGCAGAAATAACCTGCAGCCCTATCTCCATGCTCACTGACACTGCTCAGTACTGTCCTACAGATACTGGGATCTGTGCTCTGATTGCTGCTTCTGATTACATGTGTGCAAACAGGCAGGGAGCTATTCTTGCTGCCATCTATCTCTCCAGCTAAATTGACTTCCAGAGGATTTAATGAGCAAGTGCCATCCTCCCCCATGCTCTTCATTTTTCTCTTTCTCCTTTTATGAGGGTCAGGCACTGAAGACTAGACATTCAAATACAATTGCATTTATGTCAAGACTCTGTGACAAATGCATGCCTAGACAAAAAGCCAAAAGAACCAAGGAGGCCTTAAGTCCCAGCACTCATAGCCTAGAGCAATCAAAAAGGAAAACTAACAAACAACAGCAAAGCCCTGAAGAAGGGGAAGAATCTGATTTCCAAAGTTACCACATCATTAGATTCAAATGTCCAGTTTTCAACAAAACTCACAATGCAAACAAACAGGAAAGCATGGCCCAAAGGAAAATATTAAATCAAGACAAACTGTTGCTGACAAAGACGTCATGGCAGTTATAATGACCAAAGGCCTTAAAACAATGATTTTAAAGATGCTCAAAGAACCAAAGAGAGATATGGACAAAGTAAACAAAAGTGGAAATATTAATAAAGAAAATACCTAAAAAGTAACTAAAAATAACTTCTAGAGTTGAAAAGCACAATAACTGAAATGAAAATTCACTACATGGATTCAAATCCAGAGCTGAACAAGCAGAAGGAAAAAAACCCAGCAAACTGGAAGTTTGTATAGTGGATATTATTGAGTCAAAGGAAAAAGACTGAAAAGAGAATAGTGCCTCAGGGACAATAGGACACCATCTAGCGGGACAACCTAAGTATCATGTGACTCCCAAGAGAACAGAGAGAATATCTGAAAAAATAATGGCTGACAACTTCCTAAATCTGATGAAAGACATGAATATAAACATTGAAGAAGCTCAATGACCTCCAAGTAAGATAAATTCAAAGAGAACCACATTGATGACACATGATCAAAATTTCAAAAGCCATAGACAGAATCCTGAAAATAAGAAAAAATCACCATACACACAAAATACTCAGTAAGATTATCAGCAAATTGATCATTAGAAATTCTGGTGACTAGAATGTAGTGAGCTGATATATTTCAAAGGGTAAGAGAGAAAAACTGTCACTCAAAACTTATACCAGCAAATTATTTCTTCAAAAAGTAAAGAAATTAAGACATTCCCAGATAAACAAAAGTTGAAAGAGTTTCTTGCCAAGAGGCATGTGATGTAAGAAATGCTCAAAGGAGTCCTGTAGTGTGAAATAAAAGAATACTTGACAGGGGCACCTGGGTGGCTCAGTCAGTTACGCATCTGTTTTTGGCTTGGGTCATGATCCTGGGATCCTGGGATGGAGCCCTGCATGACGCTCCCTGCAAAGCTTCTCCTCACCCCACCCCCCCCCCCACACACACACCCACCCCTTCCCCTGCCTGTTCTTTCTCTCTCTCAAATAAATATGAAAAAATAAAATAAAACAAAAGAATACCTGACAGCAATGTGTAGCCATGTGAAGAAATTAAGATTTCAATAAAGGTTAAGTATGATTTTAACAATTGTTGGTACGACATTTTAAATTTTTCTACATGATTTATGAAATTAGTAAATTTTTAAAAAGTATTACTCTAGAACTTAGTAAAGGGACACCTTGGGGGTGGCTCAGTGGTTGAGCATCTGCCTTTGGCTCACGTTGTGATCCTGGGGTTGTGAGGTCGAGTCCCCCATCGGGCTCCCATGGGGAGCCTACTTCTACCTCTGCCTATATCTCTGCCTCTCTCTTTGTGTCTCATGGATAAATACATAAAATATTTTTAAAAATAATAAAACCTTGTATTCTATCACTTTGGTTTGTAACTCCAAATCTTGCTTTTTACAAAATTTAAAGACCAGTGTATTTAAGAGGATTATCAGTCTAAATTTTGGGGCACATAATGTATAAAGATATATAATTTTATGATATTAACATCTAAAGAGGTAGAGATGGACCGGTAAAAGAACAGAATTTTTATATATTATTGGTGTTAAACTAATATACATTCAAATTAGAGTATTAGAACTTTAGGATGTTAAATGTAATCCCCATGTTAACTGCATGGAAAATAGCTACTGAGGGCATTTGGGTGACTCAGTCAGTTAAGTGTCTGCCATTGGCTCAGGTCATGATCTGGTTCTGGGATCCAGCTCCCCACATGGGAGCCTGCTTTTCCTTCGCCCTCTGCCACTCCCCCTACTTGTGTCTCTTATGCTCTGTCTCTTTCTGTCTCAAATAAAGATGTTTAAAGTTTTATTTGAGAGAGAGCCCACAAGCGGGGAATAGGGTCAGAGAGGGAGAAGCAGACTCTCTGCTGAGAGGGGAGCCCAATGTGAGGCTCGATCCCAGGACCCTGAGACCATGACTTGAGCTGAAGACAGATGCTCAACTGACTAAGCCACCCAGGTGCCCAATAAATGTTTTTTTAAAAAAGAAAACAGCTACTGAACATACACAAAAGGAAATGAGAGCACCCTCAACAAAATCAACACAAGGAGGTCCACACCAAGACACTTGAAAATTAAAATGGCAAAAAGCAGGACGCCTGGGTGGCTCAGTGGTTGAGCGTCTGCCTTTGCACAGGCCAAAAGTAGAGATAAAGATAGTAAAAGAAAAGAAAATAGTTACATTCACTGGAAACCACAAAACCCTATCAGCTTATTTTTCAGCAGAAACATTTCAGGTCAGAAGGAGTGGCATGATATAATCAAAGTACTGAAAGGAAAAAAATGTCTGTCCAAGAATTCTTTACCCAGCAAGGTTATCATTCAGAATAGAAGGAGATAGTTTCGCAAACAAAAGTTAAAGAAGTTCATCACCATTAGACCAGCATTATAAGAAATATTAAAGGAAATTCTTTTTTTTAAGTTTTATTTATTTATTCACGAGAGACAGAGAGAGAGAGGCAGAGACACAGGCAGAGGGAGAAGCAGGCTCCATGCAGGGAACCTGACGTGGGCCTCAATCCCGGGTCTCCAGGATCACACCCTGGGCTGACAGCAGTGCTAAACCGCTAAGCCACTGGGGCTGCCCGGGAAATTCTTTGAGTGAATAGAAAAAGCCATAACAGGAGTAAGAAAATTATGAAAGGAAAAAAATTTCAAAAGTAAATGCAAACACGTAAGTAGGAGATTAATCACTTATAAGACCTGTATAGAGGTTAAAGCACAAAAGCAGTAAAATAAATTATACCTATAAAAATCAGTCAAGGGAGTCATAAAATAAAAGAATGTAAAGTAGAATATATACATACACCATGGTTGGTGGGAGGAATAAAAATTTAGTGTTTCTAGAATGAGTTCAAACTTAAGCAACCCATAAGATGTTATATATGAACCTAACAGCAGCCACAAATCAAAAACCTTAATACACAAAAAATAAAGAAAATGGAATCCAGGTATATCACTAAAGAAGGCCATCAAACTATTAGGCAAAAGAGGAAGAGAAGGAAGAACAGAGAAGAACTATTAGAACAACCATAAAACAAGTAGGGGTGCCTGAGTGGCTCAGTTGGTTTCTGCTGAGAGCATGATCTCAGGACTGAGAGATCAGGTTCCACATGGAGTCTGCTTAAGACTGTCTCACTCCTCTTTTCCCCCCTCTGTTCCTCTCCCCACTTGAGTGCGAGCATGTGCGTGTTTTCTCTCTCTCTCTCAAATAAATAAATAAAATCTTTAAGACAACCATAAAACAAGTAACAAATGTTGGGCGTGTATACCTACCAATAATTAAATTTAAATGGACTAAATGCTCTCATAAAAAGACATAGGGTTATTGAATGGATAAAAAGCAAGACCCATGTATATGCTGCCTACAAGAAAATCACTTCAGATCTAAAGACACACACAGACAGAAAAGGGAGGGATGGAGAAACATTTATTAGGCAAATGGAAGTAAAAAATAAACCAAAAAAAAAAAAAAAACCAGAGTAGCAATACTTGTATTAGACAAAATATACATTAAAAGAAAACCTGGGGCGGCCCAGGTGGCTCAGCAGTTTAGCACTGCCTTCAGCCCAGGGTGTGATCCCGGGGAACCGGGATCGAGTCCCACATTGGGCTCCCTGCGTGGAGCCTGCTTCTCCCTCTGCCTGTATCTCTGCCTCTCTCTCTCTCTCTGTGTCTCATAAATAAATAAAATATTAAAAAAGAAAAAAGAAAAAAAAAAGAAAACCTGTAACAAGAAACAACATTACATAATGATGAAGGCAACAATCCAACAAGAGGATACAACAAATGTAAAAAGTTATATACCCAATATGGGAGCACTTGAATATAGAAAGTAACTATTAATAGACATAAAGGAAGAGATTCACAGTAATACAATAATAGGGGATTAGAAAGACATTTCATGCTCATGGATTGGAATAATATTTTTAAAAGTCTATACTATCCAAAGCAATCTACACATTTAGCACAATCCCTATCAAAATACCAACAGCATTATTCATAGAGCTAGAACAATCCTGAAAATTTGTATGGAACCACAATAGACTCCGAATAGCCAAAGCAACCTTAAAAAAGAAAAGCAAAGCTGGAGGCATCATGGGATGCCCAAGTGGCTCATTGGTTGAGTGTCTGCCTTTGGCTCAGGTCATGATTCTGGGGTCCTGGGATCAAGTCCCACATTGGGCTCCCTGCGGGAAGCCTGCCTCTCCCTTTGCCTATGTCTCTGCCTCTCTGTGTCCTTCCTGAATAAATAAATAAAATCTTAAAAAAAAAAAAAGTAGAGACATCACAATTCCAGACTATTATAAAGTAGTATCAGAACAGTATGGTACAGGCACAAAAATAGACACATAGATCAATACAACAGAAAAGAAAACCCAGAAATAAACCCACAACCATATGGTCAATTAATCTTTGAAAAAGCAGAAAAGAATATCCAATGGGAAAAGGACAGTCTCTTCAACAAACGCTGTTGGGAAAACTGGACAGCAACAAGCAAAACAAACAACCCAGACCACTTTCTTACAC
Organism: Canis lupus dingo; assembly: GCF_003254725.2. Lineage (NCBI taxonomy): Eukaryota > Metazoa > Chordata > Mammalia > Carnivora > Canidae > Canis > Canis lupus. The sequence goes on from NC_064267.1 coordinate 34,983,082, forward strand.
CATATGCAAAAACAGACTTGAAATGGATGACAGACTTGAATGTAAGACCTGAAACCATAAAAATCCTAGAAGAGAACATAGGCAGTAATATCTCTGACATCAACCATAGCAACTTTTTTCTAGATATGCCTCCTGACACAAGAAACAAAAACAAAAAAAAAAAAAGAAAGAAAGAAACTATTGGGACTGCACCATAATAAAAAGCTTCTGCAGGGATCCCTGGGTGGCGCAGCAGTTTGGCGCCTGCCTTTGGCCCAGGGCGCGATCCTGGAGACCCGGGATCGAATCCCACATCGGGCTCCCGGTGCTTGGAGCCTGCTTCTCCCTCTGCCTGTGTCTCTGCCTCTCTCTCTCTCTCCGTGTGACTATTATGAATAAATAAATTTAAAAAGAAAAAAAAATTAAAAAAAAAAAAAAGCTTCTGCACAGTGAAGGAAAAATAATCAACAAAACTAAACGGCAATCTATGGAATGGGAGAGGATATTTGCAAGTGATATATCTGATAAGGAGTTAGTATCCAAAAATACATAAAGAACTTATAAAACTCAATATCCCCCAAATAATCCAATTAAAAAGGGACAGAATAGGGGTGTCTGGGTGGGTCAGTGGTTGAGTGTCTGCCTTTGGCTGAGGTCCTGATCCCAGGGTCATGGGACTGAGTCCCGCATCAGGCTCCCCACAGGGAGCCTACTTCTTCCTCTCGCTATGTCTCTACCCCTCTCTCTGGGTCTCTCATGAATAAATAAAATCTTTTTTAAAAATGGACAGAATAAAAAAAAAATGGACAGAATATATGAACAGACATTTTTCCAAAGACGACATACAGATGACCAAAAGACATATGAAAAGATGTCCATCATCACTTACTATTAAGGAAATACAAATCAAAACTACAATAAGCTATCACTTAATACCTGTCAGACTGGCTAAAATCAACAACACAAGATATAGGTGTTGGTGAAGAGGTGGAGAAAAAGGAATACTTGTGCACTGTTTGATGGGAATAAAAACTGGTGCAGCCACTGGGAAAAACAGTATGGAGGCTCCTCAAAAAATTAAAAACGGAACTACCCTACAATCCAGCAACTGCACTACTGGGTATTTACCCAAGAAATACAAAAATACTAAATCAATGGGATATATGCACCCCCTCTATGTTTATAGCACCCTTATTTATTATAGCCAATATATGGAAGCACCCCAAGTATCCATCAATTGATGAATGGATAAAAAAAATTGATGAATGGATAAAGAAGATGTGAAATAATGAAATTTATATTAATTTCTTTAAACTCAGCCATAGAAACATTTTTTTCTAGACAGGACTCCTCAGGCAAGGGAAACAAAAGCATAATTAAACTACTGGAACTAGAGCAAAATAAAAAGCCTTTGTACAGTGAGGGAAACCATCAAGAAAACCATCAAGAAAAGGGCAACCTACTAGAAAAGAGAATAGTAACTGATGATGGACATCTTAATCTCAAGGTCATGAGTTTAAGTCCCATGTTGGGCATGAAGCTGACTTAAAAAAAATGGGCAGAGGATCTAAATAAAATAGACATTTTTCCAAAAAAAGACATACAGATGGCCAACAAACATATGAAATGATGCTCAACATCACTAATCATCAGGGAAATGGAAATGAAAACCACAATGAGATACCACCTTACACCAGTCAGAATAGCTAAAATCAACAACACAAGAAATAACAAGTGATAGTGAAGATGTGGAGAAAAAGGAACCCTCATGCACTGTTGGTAGGAATGCAAAGCGGTGCAGCCACTGTGGAAAACAATATGGAGTTCTTCAAAAAATTAAAAAGAAAATTACCATATAACCCAGCAATTGCACTGCTGGATATTAATAAAAAGAAAGCAAAAACACTAACTTGAAAAGATATATGCACCCTTTTGCTTATGGAAGCATTATTTACAATAGCCAAGATACAGAATCTATCCAAATATCCACTGATACATAATGGATAAGGAAAATGTGATGTACACAGATACACGCGTGCGCGTGCGCACAGACACACACACGCCCATAGAGGAATATTACTCAGCTATAAAAACTGAGATCTTGCCATTTGCCAGAACATGACAGACCTAGATGGTATTATGCTAAGTGAAAAAAGTCAGAGAAAAATAAATTCCATATAATTTCACTCATATGTGGAATTTAAGAAAGCAAACGAATGGACAAAGGAGACAACAGACAAAAAAAAAAAACCCCACTTAAATACAGAATGCAAATTGGTGGTTGCCAGAGGGAAGGTGGGTGGGGAAAATGAGTGGAATAGAAAAAATGGATTAAGAATTCACTTGCCTTAATGAGCACTGCATGATGTGTAGAATTGTTGAATCATTATACTGTATACTTTAAACTAATATAACACTCTTAAACATACAATTAAAAAAGAAATGAGAAAGGAATTTAGCCATTTTACTACCAAAAAAATGATCAAAGAAGAAAATAGTAATACAGTAAATGGAAAACAAAAAAAGCTATAAGGCACATAGAAAACAATCAGCAAAAGGACAGAATTTCTCTCATTACTTTAAATGTAAATGGATTAAATTCTCCAATTAGAAAAAGACTGGCAGAATAGATTAAAAACACATGATCCAACTATATGCTGTCTACAGGAGACTCACTTTAGATCCAAAAACATATAGATTGAATGTGAAAGAGTAGGAAATGATATTCTGTGCAACAGTAATGAAAAGAAACTAGGGGGGCACCTGGGTGGCTCAGTCAGTTATTTTTATTTTTTTTTTAAGATTTTATTCATGAGAGACATAGAGAGAGAGTCAGAGACACAGGCAGAGGAAGATGCAGGCTCCACGCCCGACGTGGGACTGGATCCCAGGACCCAGGATCACGTCCTGAGCCAAAGGCAGATGCTCAACTGCTGAGCCACCCAGGCGTCCCGGCTCAGTCAGTTAAACATCTGACTCTTGATTTTGGCTCAGGTCATGATCTCAGGTTGTGAGATCAAGTCCTGTGTCAGGCTCTGTTGGGTGTGGAGCCTGCTTAAGATTCTCTCTCTCATCATCCCTCTGCCCCTTCTAAAAAAATAAAAGAGAGGAAGAAACTAGGAATGTCTATACGAGTATCAGACAAAATAGACTTTAAATCAGAAATAGTTATGAGACAAAAAACATCATACATTAATAAAAGGTTCCAAAACTGCAGGATGATGTAACAATTATAAACATTTATACAGCTGATAACAGAGCAACAATGTATGAAAATGACAGAATTGTGGGAAGAATTAGGGAAATGCAAATCAAAAGTACAATACACCATCTCACATCCGCCAGGATGACTAATAAAAATACACACACACACACACACACACACACACACACACACAGAAAACTACTGGTAAGAAGGTGGAGATATTGGAGTCCTTGCACACTGTTAGTGGGATTCTTAAATGGTACAGCTGCTGTGGAATACAATGTGGCAGTTCTTAAAAAAATTAAAATAAGACTTACCATCTGATTGATCAATTCCATTTCTGGAGATATATACCCTACAGATTGCGTGAAGGACCTTGAACAGACGTTTGTACACTTGTATTCAATGCAGTATTATTCACAATAGCTAAAATGCAGAAGCAACGCAAGTATCCATAGACAGATGAATGGATAATCGTAATGTAACTATTACACATACAATGGAATATTATCCAGTCCTAAAAAAGGGAGAAAATTCTGCAATATACTACAACATGGGTGAACTTTGAGGATATTATGTTAAGTGAAATAAGTCAGTCACAAAAAGACAAATATTTTATGATTTCACTTACATGAGGTAGTTAGTAAAAAAAAAAATAGCAGAATGGTGATTGCTCAGAGGCTGGGTAAAGAGGAGAATGGAGATTTATTGTTTTGTTTTGTTTTTTTATTTTTTTTTTATTTATTTATTTATGATAGTCACAGAGAGAGAGAGAGAGAGAGGCAGAGACACAGGCAGAGGGAGAAGCAGGCTCCATGCACCGGGAGCCCGATGTGGGATTCGATTCCGGGTCTCCAGGATCGCGCCCTGGGCCAAAGGCAGGCGCCAAACCGCTGCGCCACCCAGGGATCCCAGATTTATTGTTTAATGTGTGCAGTGTTTCAGTTTTACAAGATGAAAAGAATTATGGAGAATGTGGTAGTGATGACTGTACATTATAAATGTATTTAAAACATCAACTGTATTAATTTAAAAATGGTAAGATGTTACATTTTATGTTATATTTATTTTACTCAATAAAAATAATTGGAAAAAAAAGAAAGAGGAGGTCAGGCAAAGTATGGGCAATTGTGAGTGCAGGAAGGGCAGGCTGATGTCTGGAAGATCCCTCCAAATAATAATCACTTGCTGGAGTTAGCACTCCACCCTACTTCTGCTCCCAATTCTGCTACAAAAAGAGAAGTGAAAGTAGAACTGAAAAGCAGAAAGAACCCATATTCACATATTCTATAGCTGCCTGCAAGTTTTCATTCCAAAGGCAATACTTGGCCCTCCTCTCTCTAAAGTCAATTACTAGTCAAAACCAGTCTAGTCCTACATAATCATTGCCACAGTCAGAACCACACCAGCAAAAGGGGTTGATTAGAGCAGAGTTCCAGCTTCTTAGGCTTGAACCAAATAACTGATGAACTTCACATCTGGTGATTACTCATGAGATATAAGGCTGTGGCAAGTGTCAAGAATTTTTTTTTTTTAAGTGTCAAGAATTTAACTTGGTTTTGATTTTCACACTTGAGTAGAAGGAAATGCTGGCACTCAGATGCAAAAACTGGGTTTCAGCAGCCCCTGAGATACCAAAGTGGAGAGGCCATGCAGATCGTTGAGGATAAATCTAGGAGCTCAGTGTGCAAGGACTCCTAGTATTGACTAGGGTGTATGTCCTCCAGGGTCCCATCTTTCCCTACCAGCAGTCCCTGGAACATTCTAGGGAGTCCATAAAGTAAAAAATATTTTTATACTGCTGCTACATTATCTGCCATATTCCCTGTAATTCTTTCATAAATATAGACTAGAATTTTCCAGAGAATAAATGATACGTAACATCACAAAAGAGTAAATGCAGAATATTTACTTGTATTTTGCTAACCCAAACATTAAAGCCTTTTGCAAAAATGTAAAACAATGGGTCTCTTCTCACTAAACTTTAGAAGTAGTTATCTTTAATTAAAAATGTTACTGGGGCACCTGGCTGGCAGAGACAGTAAAGCATGCAACTCTTGATCTCAGGATCATGAGTTTAAGTCCCGTGCTGGGTGTAAAGTTTACTTAAAAAATAAATAAAATAAAAACAAAAATATTATGCTATTAACATGTACTGAATCTGTACTTTTTGTTATCCTATTTTTTACTGAAATATAATTGACACAGGAAATTAGTTTTAGGTATACAACACATATTTATACATACTGCAAAATCATCACCAAAATCAATCTAGCTGATATACATCACCACATATAATTACAATTTTTTTTGTGATGAGAACTTTTAAGACCTACTCTGTTAGCAACTTTCAAATATACAACATATGGTATGATTTTTTTTTAAAGATTTTGTTTGTTTATTCATAGAGACACAGGGAGAGGGAGAGAGAGAGAGAGAGAGGCAGAGACACAGACTGAGGGAGAAGCAGGCTCCATGCAGGAAGCCTGACGTGGGACTCGATCCTGGAGACCCCCATGCTGCAGGCAGCACTAAACCGCTGCGCCACTGGGGTTGCCAACATATGGTATGATTAACTATAGTTGCCATGATGTATATACATCCCCATGACTTATATAATTTTATAACTGGAAGTTTGTACCATTTGACCCCTTTCAATCATTTTGCCTACTCTCCTTGCTCCCCACCTCTGGCAACTACCAATATGTTCCCTATAAACTTGGGATTTTGTTTTTTCTTTAAGATGACAGCTGTAGGGTGCCTGGATGGCTCAGTTGTTGTTTCTGACTCTTGGTTTTGGTGCAGGTCATGATCTCATGCATCTGGAATCAAGTCCCACATTGGGCTCCATGCTTAGTGGGGTGTCTGCTTGAAGACTCTTCCCCTCTGTTCCTCCCCCCGCTTTGTGCACATGCACTCTCCCAAATAAATCAATCTTTTAAAAAATGACACGTATAAACTCATATGGTATCTGTCTTCCTCTGACTTATTTCAGTTATCACAATGCCCTCATGGTCCATCCATGTTGTTGCAAATGGCAAGATTTCATTCTTTTTAATGGCTGAGTTATTCTACTATAATACATATGCCACAATTTCTTTACTCACCTATTGATGGATAATTAGGTTGTTTCCATATCTCAGCTACTGCAAATAATGCTCCAGATACCATTTTAAGTTAGTGTTTTCATTTCTCTTCAGATAAATACCCAGAGACAGAATTGTTGAATCTTACGGTAATTCTGTATTTAATTGCTTTTAAAGATTTTATTTATTTATTCAGGAGACACACACAGAGAGGCAGAGACATAGGCAGAGGGAGAAACAGGCTCCATGCAGGGAGCCTGATGTAGGACTCAATCCCTGAACTCCAGGATCATGCCCTGAGCCGAAAGCAGAGCTTAACTTAACCACTGAGCCATCCACGCGTCCCTGTATTTAATTTTTTGAGGAAATTCCATACTGCTTTCCATAGTGGCTGCCCCAGTTTATATTCCCACCAACAGTGCACAAGCATTCCCTTTTCTCCACATACTCACCAATACTTATTTTTTTTTTTTTAAAGATTTTATTTATTTATTCATGAGAGACACAGAGAGAGAGAGGCAGAGACACAGGCAGAGGGAGAAGCAGGCTCCATGCACCGGGAGCCCGACGTGGGATTCGATCCCGGGTCTCCAGGATCACGCCCTGGGCCAAAGGCAGGCGCTAAACCGCTGCGCCACCCAGGGATCCCGACTGTATTTGATTTTTCAAGATTTACTTATTTGATATAGAGCAAGTATGAGCTGGGAGGGGCAGAGAGAGAGGCAGACTCCCAGCTGAGCAGGGAGCCTGCCTGACTCAGGGCTCATTCTTAGGACCCTGGAGTCATGACCTGAGCTGAAGGCAGATGCTTAACCAACTGAGCCACCTGGCACCCCCATTATCTAATTTTAAAAAATATTTTAAAAAAATATTTATTTATTCATGAGAGACACAAAAACATAGGCAGAGGGAGAAGGCTCCCCGTGAGGAGCCCGATGCAGGAATGGACCCTAGGTGACTGGGATCATGACCTGAGCCAAAAGCAGCCACTCAATCACTGACCCAGCCAGGTGCCCCTTTAAAAAATATTTTGAGGGAGTGTGTGCATATGTGCATGCATGTGCACACACACAAGTAGGGGGAGGAGTAGAGGGAGTAGCAGACTCCCCACTGAGCAGAGAACCCAATGTGGGAGTATATCCAAGGACCCTGGGATCATGACCTGAGCCAAAGTCAGACAGTTAACTGACAGAGCCACCTAGGCACCCCACCAGTATCTAATTTTAGAACATTCATCACCTAAAAAGTTAATCTCATACACATTAGCAATCACCCTGTGTTCCCCCCATCCTGGAACATACCAATGTACTGTTTCTTTGGATTGGCCTATTCAGAACAAACAGAATCATATAGTACATGGTCTTTTGTGACCAAATTTCACTTAGCATTTTCTCAGTTCATCCATGCTGTAGAATTATGAGTCCTTCATTCCTTTGTGTTGCCAAATAATATTCCATTGTGGGATAGAGCACATTTTGTTTGTACATTCATCAGTCTGTGGACATTTGGACTGTTTCCATTTTTTAGGGGTGCCTGGGTGGCTCTGTCGGTTAAGTGTCTGCCTTGATCTCAGGGTCCTGGGATCAAGCCCCATGTCAGGCTTCCTGCTCAGAGAGTAGTCTGCTTGACCTTTGCCCCTCCCCTGTGTTCATGTGCATTCTTTCTCCTCTCAAATGAACAAAATCTTGAAAAAAAGACTATTTTTAGACCACTTTTAAATTCACACCAAAGAAAACTGAGGTGACAATACAAAGTTCCCACATACCACCTCTTCAACTTACAGTTTCACATTACCATATTGTATTAGGGTGGTACATCTGTTACAATTAATGCACAAATATTGATACATTGTTCTTAACTGAAGTCCCTAATTTATATTAGGGTTCACACTATGTTGTACATTCTTCAGACTTTGACAAATGCATAATGTCATGTATACATCATTACAGTACCATATATAATAGTTTCACAGCTCTAAAAATTCCCTGTGCTCCCCCTATTTATCTTTCCCTTCCTTACACTCCCAAACCTCTGGCAAACACCAATCTCTTTTCCATTTCCATAGTTTTTTTTTTTTTTCCAGATGTGCCATAGTTGGAATCATGCAGTATGTAGTCTTTTCAGACTGGCTTTTTTCATTTTGTAATATGCATTTAAACTTCCTTCATATCTTTTCAGGAATTGATAGCTCACTTCTTACAGCTGAATTTTAATACTTCATTGTTTGGATACAAGGTTTAGTATTCCATTCACATATTGAAGGAGATCTTGAGTGCTTCTAAGTTTTGGCAATTGTGGATAAAGCTACAATGAACACCTCTGTGGAAGTTTTTGCAATGTCGTAAGTTTTCGGCTCATTTGGGTAAATACTAAGAAGCGCTACTGCTGAATATTATGGGGAAAGAGGGGATACTAAGAAGCGCTACTGCTGAATATTATGGGGAAAGAGGGGAATATTATGGGGAAAGAGAATATTATGGGGAATAGAGGCCTGAACTCACGACCCTGAGATCAAGAGTTGCATGCTCTACTGACTGACCCAGCCAGGCACCACAAGAATCTTTTTTCTTTTTTTTTTAAAGACATATTTATTAGGGATGCCTGGGAGGCTCACTGGTTGAGTGTCTGCCTTCAGCTCAGGGCATGATCCCAGGGGTCCTGGAATGGAGTCCTATGTCACTGTTTCTCATGAATAAATAAAAAATCTTAAAAAATATATATTTGAGACAGAGAGATCACACATGCATTGGAGGGAAGGTCAGAGGGAGTGGGAAAGAGAAAATCTCAAGCATACTCCATGCTGGGTATGGCTCCCAAAATGAGGCTTGATCCCAGAATCCTGAGATTATGATCTGAGCTGCAACCAAGAGTCGGATGCTTAACTCAGCCCCCCAGGTGACTCTCTTTTAAGACTCTCTTAAGACTTTTGAGGCAGGGTGCCTGGTTGTCCAACTCTTGAAGCTCAGGTCATGATCAAGCCCCACCTTGGGCTCTGTACTGGGCATGGAGCCTGCTTAAGATTCTTTCTCTTCCTCTACTTTACAACGTCTCTAAAAAGAGAGCTTTGAAAGAAACCGTCAAGTTGACTTCCAAAGTATCTGCACCGTTTTTGCATTCCTACCAGCAACGATGAATGAGAATTCTTGCTTCTTCACATTTTCATTGGCATTTGGGGTCATCTGTGTTTTGGATTTTGGCCATTCTAATAGGAATCTGGTGGTATCCCACTGTTTTTTATTTTTATCCCACTGTTTTAATTTGCCATTCCCTAATATTATCTTTTCATGGACTTTTTTTTGTTGTTGCCATTTTTGTATCTTTTTCGGTGAGGTGTCTTTTTTTTTTAAGATTTATTTATTTATTTATGATAGAGAGAGAGAGAGGCAGAGACACAGACAGAAGGAGAAGCAGGCTCCCTGCCGGGAGCCCAATGCGGGACTCGATCCCGGGACTCCAGGATCGTGCCCTGGGCCAAAGGCAGGCGCCAAACCGCTGAGCCACCCAGGGATCCCCCTGTTAAGTCTTTTAATCAGATTGTCTTCTTGAGTTTTAAGAGGTCTTTGTATATTGTATATTCTGGATAATGATCTTTATCAAATAGGTGTTTTGCAAATATTTTCTCCCAGTCTGTAGCATCTTTCCATTCTCATGGTATCTTTCACAGATAAGTTTTTAATTTTTTTAAAAACGTCTTAAGTAATCTCTACACCCAAACCATAAGTTTGGGGGCTTAAACTCACAACCCCAAGATCAAGAGTCACATGCTCTTCCAACTGAGCTACCTGGGTGCTGTAAGAAGTTTTTAATTTTCATTAAGTCCAACTTATCTTTTCTATTATGGATTGTGCTTTTGTATCTAAGAAAGTTATTGAAACCCAAAGTCACCTAGATTTTTTCCTGTTACCTTCCAGAAGTTTTACCATTTTGGATTTAAAATATAAACTTATGGTACCTTTTAAGTTAATTATGGTAAGAGAAAGGTGATTAGATCTTTTTTATGCAGGTGAATAGTTGTTCCAGCAACATTTGCTGATAAAGACTATCCTTTTTCCATTGATGTGTATGTGCTCCTTTATCATAGATCACTAGACTTCATTTATATAATTCTATTTCTGGGCTCTCTTGTTCTGTTTCATTGACATCTACTCTGCTGCCAAGCCCACACCACCTGGATTACTATAGCTTTATATTAACTCTTTGAGTTGGGAAATGTCAGTCCTCTGACTGTTCTTCAGTATTGTGCTGGCTGTCCTATGTCTTCTGCCTTTATGTGTAAATTTTATAGATTTCCACAATATAACTTGCTGAGATTTTGACTGGAATTGCATTGACTCAAAAAAAAAAAAAAAAAAGTAATTACATTGACTCTACAGATGGAGTTGAGAACTGACACGGAGTCTTCCTATCAATGAACATGGAACATCTCTCCATTTATTTCTTTTTTATCAAAATTTTAGTTTTCCTCATGTAGATCTTGAACCAACTTTGTTAGCATTATACTTTAGTATTTCATTTTTAGGTGTCAATATAAATGGTATTTTAAAATTCAAATTCCAATTGTTTACTGCTGGTATATAGGAAAGAAACTGACATATATATTAACCTTGTATCCTGCAACTTTGTAATTTTTGCTTATTCCAGGTTTTTTAGTTGTTGATTCCATGTGGTATTTTCTGTAGACATTCTATCTGCAAACATTTTTCTTTCTTTTCTAATATTTGTATATCTTATTTCCTTTTCTTGTCTTTTTTGCATTAGTTAAGGCGTTCAGTATGATGTTGAATACAAATGATGAGAGGGGAAATACATATGCCCAATCTTACGAAAAACTAGTGTCTTGGGACACCTGGGTAGCTCAGTGGTTGAGGGTCTGCCTTTGGCTCAGGGGATCCCAGGATGGAGTCCCACACTGGGCTCCCCATGGGGAGCCTGCTTCTCCCTCTGCATGTGTCTCTGCCTCTCTCTCATGAATAAAGAAAATTAGCCACCTGGGCCACCCAACTATAGGGTTTTTGTAGATGTTCTATTATTAGGTTTATGAAGTTCTCCCTCTATTACTAATTTTTTGGGAGCTTTTGCTATTTTTTTAAACCATGACTGTCAACAGAATTTTGTCAAATGCTTTTTTTTTTTGCATCTATTGTTGTGATATTTATTCTTTAACCTGTTGATGAAATGGATCACTAGATTTTTAAATATTGAGCCAGCCTTGTATAACTGCAACACAACATGGTGGGTGTGTTCTTTTTCCAAGCATTGCTATAAACAACCAACCACAAACTGGATGGCTTTGAACAATAGACATTTATTCTCACAGTTCCAGAGGGTGAAAGTCCAAAATTCAGGTATCAACAGGATCATGCCTCCTCCAAAGGAGTCTATGAAAGAACTCTTCCTTGCTTCCTGTAGTTGCTGGTGGTTGCTGGCAATCCTTGGTGTTTCTTGGCTTGTACATACGTCATTACAATCTCTGCTTGCACATTCACAACAGCTTCTCCTCCTCTGTGTCTACTTCTTCACATGGCTTTCACCCTATGACTCTATGACCAAATTTCCCTCTTCTTATAAGAGTATCAGCTACTGGATTATATATAATCCATCCTAATTCAATCACTGCATCTTAACTTGGTTGCATCTGCAAGGACCCTACTTCCAAATAAGGTCACAAGTTCCAGGTGGACATGCATTTGAAAAGGTATGTAATTTTTTACTTTGTTGAGAATTTTTGCATCACCTATGTTCATGAGAGATATTGCTGTATGGCTTTACTGTAATCTTTTATCTGTTTTTGGTGTGAAGTGGTATCTCATTGTGGTTTTGATTCCCATTTCCCTAATTATTAATGATGTTAAAGTTCTTTTCCTGTGTTTTTTCTTTTTTAAGGGGGGAAGGGACAAAGGGAGAGAGAGAATCTTAAGTAGGCTCCACACCCAACACAGAACCCGACATGGGACTTTATCTTACAACCTTCAGATCATGACCTGAGCCAAAATCAAGAACCAGATGCTTAAGGGATTGAGCCACCCAGGCAACCTTTCATGTATTTGTCTATTTGTATATGGTCTTTGGAGAAACATCTATTCAAATGTTTCCTGGTTTTAAATTGGGTGATTTTTTTCTTTGTTGTTGAGTTGTAAGAGTTCTTTATGTATTCTGGAAAGTAGACCTTTACCAGGTATTTCAGATGAACGATTCCGTCCCATTTCATGGGTTGTCTTTTTACTTTGATGGTATTCTTTGAAGTAAAAAATAATAATAACAACAACAATTTGGGCAGCCCCAGTGGCACAGCGGTTTAGTGCTGCCTGCAGCCCAGGGCGTGATCCTGGAAACCTGGGATCGAGTCCCACATCAGGCTCCTGCATGGAGCCTGCTTCCCCCTCCTCCCGTGTCTTTCTATCATAAGTAAATAAATAAATCTTTAAAAAATATAATAATAATAATTTAATTTTGATGAAGTACAATTTACCTGTTCTTCTTTACTTGCTTTCACTTTCAGCATCACGTCTAATACATGGTCACGATTTACACCTATGTTATCATCCAGAGTTTTAAAGTTTTGGTTCCTATATTTGAGTGCTTAATCCTTTGGAGTTAATTTTTTACTTTGTGTGGGGCAAGGATCCAACATCATTCTTTTTTGCATTTGGATTTCTTTAGTCCCTGCATCATTTCTTGGAAAGACAATTATTTCCACCCCTGAACAGCACCCTTGTGAAAAATCCATTTACCATAGGTACATGGGTTTATTTGACTCAGTTCTATTCCACTGATCCCTAAGCCTATCTCTATATCAGTACCAAACTGTCTTGCTTATTCTAGCTTTAATAAGTTTTGAATTCAGAAGGTAGGAGTCCTTCAACTTGCTCTTCTTTTTCAAAATTGTTTTGCTTATTCTGGACTTTTTACATTTCCACATAAATTGGAAAATCAACTTGTCCATTTCTGAAAAAAAAAAGAATGTTACATTCTTGATACATATTTCATTGAACTGTAGATTAATTTAGGAAGTATTGCTACTTTAACAATATAGTCTTCCAATCCATTAATAAGTGATGTCTTTCCTTTTATTTACATCTTCTTCTATTTCTTTCATAAACATTCTGCAGTTTTCAGTATGTCTTGCCCTTCTAAGTTTTTCCTACATTTCATTTTGATTACTGCTAGTGTATAGAAGTATAACTGATTAGTGCATTTTTTTTGAAGATTTTATTTATTCATGAGAGACACACAGAGAGAAGCGGAGACTCAGGAGGGAGAAGCAGGCTCCATGCCGGGAGCCCGACGTGGGACTCGATCCCAGGACTCCAGGACTGCGCCCTGGGCCAAAGGCAGGCGCCAAACCGCTGAGCCACCCAGGGATCCCCTTAAAGTCTATTCTAATAGCAAGCAGTACAGCCACTCCATTTCTGTTTTGGTTACTATTTGTATAATATACAATCTTGTTCTATCCTTTTACTTTCAAACTCACTGTGTCTTTGACACTAAAATGCATCTATTGCAGAAATCATAACCATGGATTTTTCACTTAATTCATTCTCTAATTTCTATCTTTTAAATGGAATGTTTAGTCCTTCATTATAATAAAGGTAATTACTAATACGGTAAAATTTACATGTGCCATTTCACTGTTTTCTACATGCTTTCTTTTTTTTTTTTTTTAGATTTTATTTATTTATTCATGATAGTCACAGAGAGAGAGAGAGAGAGAGAGGCAGAGACACAGGCAGAGGGAGAAGCAGGCTCCATGCACCGGGAGCCCGACGTGGGATTCGATTCCGGGTCTCCAGGATCGCACCCTGGGCCAAAGGCAGGCGCCAAACCGCTGCGCCACCCAGGGATCCCTCTACATGCTTTCTATCACTTTTCTCCTTCTATTCTTCCACCACGGCCTTATTTTCTATTAAATAGATATTTTCTAGTTACCATTTTAATTTCATTATTGTTCCTTTTGTTTTATTTTTCAGAGTTCTTTTCTTAGTGTTTTCCCTGGAGATTACAATTAACATATTAACTTGGAACAATGTCATTTGGTTAATATAACATTAATTTTAGTAATATTAAAAAAGTCCACTTGTATATTACTTTATACCCTCCCTTCTACTTTGTGCCTTTACTGTCACATTATATCTTGATACATTGTATACACATCTACTCAGATTTACATCTACTAAAAATTTTTTTAAAAAGATTTACATCTACTGCTTTATGCAGTTGTTTCTTAAATCATAGTCAAGAAAAAATGACAAAAATACATTTTGCTCTCTTTTATCTTTTATGGTTACTTTTTTTGGTTACCTTTTCCAGTTACCTTTTCTGGTGCTACTTACTTCTTCATGTGGACACAAATTACTATCTAGTGTTATTTCATTTCCACATGAAGGACTACCTTCAGTATCTCTTGTAGGATAGGTCTGCCAATGACAGATTATGCCAGCTTTCGTTTATCTGAAATTGTCTTAATTTCTTCTTTTTTTGATTGGGTTAATTGTTTTATCTATTTTTCCCTTTATTTTTAAAATTTAAACTCAATATATAGTGTATTATCACTTTCAGAGATAGAGCTCAATGATTCACTCTCCTTCATTTAAAAATATTTGACATAAATCACATATCATAAAATTCTCTATTTTGAACTGTATAATTTAGTGACTTGTAATATATTCACCAAGCTATGCCCTAACACTAATTCCTTAATATTTTCATCACCCCAAAAGAACCCTGCAATCATTAGCAATTATTCCCCATTCTTGTCCACATCCTCACTCTCTGGAAACCAATCATTTAATGTCTCTATGATTTACATATTCTGGATAATTCACTGAAGTAGAAGAATATAAAATGTGGTTTTTTTACAATATTTTTTTATTTATTTATGATAGTCACACACAGAGAGAGAGAGAGGCAGAGACACAGGCAGAGGGAGAAGCAGGCTCCATGCACTGGGAGCCCGACGTGGGATTCGATCCCGAGTCTCCAGGATCGTGCCCTGGGCCAAAGACAGGCGCTAAACCGCAGCGCCACCCAGGGATCCCCCTCTATATGGTTCTTAAATTTTTTTTAAACATCTTGTTACTGAGATATAATTCACAGACTATACATACAATTCACCAATCTAAATTGTATATATGTTTTTAGTATATACATAGGTATGTACAACATCACCACCCTACCCACCTTTCCATCCTTTCTGAATCTCAGCCCTAAACAACCACTGGCCTACCTTCTGTCTCTAGATTTCCCTCTCCTGCACATTTTTTATGAATGGGAATCTATAGTCTTTTGTGACTGGTTTCTTTCACGTGGTATAACATTTTCAAAATTCAAGTATTGGATGCTATTTGTCTCTGTTTCACTTTTTTTTTTCTTCCTTTTTTAAAAAAAGATTGATTTATTCATGAGAGACAGACAGAGAGGCAGAGACACAGGCAGAGGGAGAAGCAGGCTCCATGCAGGAAGCTTGTTGTGGGACTTTATCCTAGAACTCCAGGATCATGCCCTGAGTCAAAGGCAAACACTCAACTGCTGAGCCATCTAGGCATCCATCTTTCTTCCTTTTTAAAAATTTTTTTGTGGGCAGCCCTGGTGGCTCAGTGATTTAGTGCCGCCTTCAGCCCAGGTCCTGATCCTGGAGACTAGGGATCGAGTCCCACGTCAGGCTCCCTGCATGGAGCCTGCTTCTCCCTCTGCCTGTGTCTCTGCCTCTCTCTCTCTGTGTCTCCCATGAATAAATAAAATCTTAAAAAAAATTTTTTTTGTGTGATTGGACATCTCGGTGGCTCAGTGGTTGCACATCTGCCTTTGGCTCAGAGAGTGATCCCAGGATCCGGGATCAAGTCTCACATCAGGCTCCCTGCGAGGAGCCTGATTCTCCCTCTGCCTATGTCTCTGCCTCTCTCTCTCTGTGTGTCTCTTGTAAATAAATAAATCTTAACTTTTTTTGTAGGGTGCCTGGGGGGTGGCTCAGTCAGTTAGGCATCTGACTTTTGCTCAGGTCATGAGCCTCTCTTTGGGCTCCCTGCTTGATGGGGAGCCTGCTTCTCCCTCTGCCTCTGCTTGCTCTTCCTGCTGCTTGCGCACATACTTTCTCAAGTAAATAAAAGTTTAAAAATAAATAATTTTCAAAAAAACAAAAAAATAAATAATTTTCTCTTGATAGTTCTATATTCTTTTATTATTTAGTGTCTAATCTAGAAATTACAACAACATAAATCTAGTTAATCTAAGTAATATAAGTACTTTCAACTTTTACTCAATAATTCAAGAAACTATAATAATAATAATTCAGGAAACTAACAGCATTAGAATTTCATTTACTTCCTCCTTATGTACTATTTTCATTAATTTGAAACTTAAATATACCAACACACAATAAATACCCATTCAGGAATTGTATTATTTTATTTTATTAAAGATTTTATTTATTTATTTGATAGAAAGCATGAGAGAGGGCAGGGAGAGGAGCAAGCAGGGGGAGAGGGAGAAGCAGGTTTCCCTGCTGAGCGGGGAGCCAGATGTGGGGCTCTATTCTAGGACCCTGGGATCATGACCTGAGCCAAAGGCAGATGTTTAACTGACTGAGCCACTCAGGTCCCGAAGGAATTATAGTATTTTTAGGTAGTATGTATTCATTCAAATTTATCCCATATTTGCCACTTTTTTGCCATAACCACATCTAAGCTTCTCTCTAGGATAATTTTCCTTCTAGGTGAAGAATATCATTTAGTATCTTCCTTCAATGTGAGTTTCCCAGAGACAAAGTCTCTCAATTTTTTGTTTGCCATAGGGTATCTTTATTTCACCTTATTAGAAGTTATTTTTCATGAATACTAGATTCTACATAGGCAGTTTTCTTTTCTCTTTTAAAGACTGTATTTTTTTAAGTAATCTCTGCACCCAATGTGAGGCTCAAACTCACAACCCTGAGGTCAAGTGTCCCATTCTCCACTGACTGAGCCAGCCAGGTGCCCTTTTAATCACCTTGTGGCTTACACTTTTTGACAAGTTAGCTATTAGTACATTTGTTGCCTTTTTAAGGTAACCTTTCTTTTCTTTTCCTTTGAGACTGGTCTTAACATGTGTGCATGTGCATCGCATATGCATATTTGTCTTTCAACAGTTTTACTGTAATATACCTAAGTGTACTTTTTTTTATATATATTCTACTTGGGATCTTTCAGACACCTTGTATCTATTGCTCTGTTGTTTTCTGTCACCTTCAGAATATTCTTTACCATAGTCTTTTCAGATATTTCTTCTGTTCTATACCCTCTTTAACTTCCTTCTGGGCCACTTATGCATATATTATAACCCCATATCTCCCATATCTTTGTATCTCAATGCTTCCGTTTTTTTTTTTTTTCTCCTTATCTCTCAGTTGACTTTTTACTTCCTCAATTAAGTCTAAACTACCATTACCCAGTTTTTTTGCATGGAGATGTTTTTCCCCAAAATTTGTACGTTGAAGTCCCTAGTACCCTGGAGTGGGGTTGTATTTGGAGATAGAGCCTTTAAAACTAGATTATTAAGTTTAAATGAGATCACTGGGGTAGGCTCTAATTAAATATGACTTGTGTCTTTGTAAGAAAAGGATATTAAGACACAGATACACACAGGATAAGACCATGTGACTGAGAGAAGACAGTCATCTACAAGAAAAGATGAGAGGCCTCAGGAGAATCCAGCCCTGCCAGCACCCTAATCTTGGACTTCCCATCCTCCAGAACTGTGAAGAAATAAGTCTTTGTTAATCTACCCAGTCTATAGTACGTTGCTATGGCAGTCCTAGCAACCTAATACACCCATCCTTTGAGTATTTAATTTTATTTGGCAGAAATTTCAGTTCTAGAAATTCCAACTTTTTTTCCTCATAGTTCCCAATTCTTTGCTAAAATTCTTACTGTTGTATTTTACCTCTTTGAATACAGTAAGTGTAGCTATTTTTTTTAAGATTTTATTTTTTTAAAGAGGGGCTTAGAGAGATTGATGGGGAGAGGAGGAGAGAGAATCTTAAGCAGGCTCCATGCCCCAGCACAGAGCCTGACACATCACTTGATCTCACAACCCTGAGATCATGACCTGAGCTGAAATCAAGAGACCAATGCTTAACTGACTGAATCACCCAGGCACCCCAAGTGTAGCTATTTAAAAATGTATCTGGTTGCTCAATTATCTGAGTCTTATATGGATCAGGATCAAGCATCTATTTTTTTTCCTATTTTTAGTCACCTCATTTTCTTTGTGTTATTAGTTATTATTGATTGATTGGTAAGCATTGTGGAAACATTTTGATGCCTAACATAATGTTACCTTCCTTCAGAGAATTTGTATTTGCTCTGGCAAGTAGCAGTTGAGTTCACCTAAATTCATATTTAGGTGATGAGATGAGCACTGGGTGTTATACTCTATGCTGGAAAATTGAATTTAAATAAAATTTAATAAATAAATAAACTAATTCATATTCAGGGACTGACATGATTCAGTCTACCTATAGTTCTTTACTCCAACTCTGTAGCCCTTTAGATTCACAACTCAAGGAGTGGGGAAGTATACTAGGGACCACCACTGATTTAGGAGCCCTGGCCTCTGTTTTTGATCCTTAAAGACTTTCAAATGTGCTAAAGCTTTTCAACTTTTAGCTACTGCTTTCAGAATTAGAATATGCCTGTAGGGTTTCTGTCCTTTTGTATCTTGCCTTTCTTATGGTTTTCTTCATTAACTCTTCAGTTAAATTTAGGTGTATTTTATATACATGTTTATATATAAGCACATACGTATGTCCATGTATATATGTAATATACCTACCTACAGACACACAGATGGGTAGACATGTAGGTGTGTATATATAATCTACATGTACTGCTTTCTAGAAATTGCATGCTAAACACAGCATTGATAATACTGTTAATAGAAATGAGGGGAAGGGATCCCTGGGTGGCGCAGCGGTTTGGCGCCTGCCTTTGGCCCAGGGCGTGATCCTGGAGACCCAGGATCGAATCCCACGTCGGGCTCCCGGTGCATGGAGCATGCTTCTCCCTCTGCCTGCTTCTCCCTCTGCCTGTGTCTCTGCCTCTCTCTCTCTCTCTGTGTGACTATCATAAATAAATAAATAAAAGTTTAAAAAAAATATTAAAAAAAAAAAAAAAAAAGAAATGAGGGGAAGCCTGGAATGAGGTTTTAATACAGAGAAGATTTATGTTTACTTTTTCCAAGAGTCTGGAGTATTAGCACTATGAGAAACTCAGGAACGTAAGCATTCGGGGTCATTGTATTTGATTTCAGGGATAGAAAAAATTCAAAGATAAGCCATAGTTTGCTCTAATGGTTATATACTACTCACTCACGCTTATTCCTACAATGTAACCCTTTAGGGCACCAACCCAAAATGTTGGAGGTTTCCTAGTGTCATCTACACTTAGTGGGTTCTAGAATCTAATTATTGTCCACCTGGAAAATTGCAAGACTGTCAAAAGCACTCCTTAGAATATATTTACTGAACGGGGAAAAAGGGACCTTGAAAAATCTCCTCCATAAAAGCAACGAGTACACTGCAAAACTGGTCAAAATCAAACTTTCTGGAATTGTGGATACTAGCCAGAGGTTTGCAACAATCTGAAGAGCATTTGTTCAGTTAAACCGGCTGAATAAAAAAAATAAATAAAATAAAATAAAGGCTGAATCTCACAAGCTTTGTGGTATTTTAACTTGTTCTACTCACATCCTCCTTTCTCTGCAGTAGCATCTATAGCCTCACTACTATGGTAATAATGTAGCAGTCATGGGGGGGGGCGGGGCAGAACAGGTTCCAGGCATTTAAAGAAGTGTATGTCTAGACATTAACTGATCACTAAACTACCAAGGGAAATTTTCAGTGCTACACATAATCTAGATTACAGAGATTGTAAATCAGGCAGAAAAGCCATCAAATAAAAAATAATAACAGCAATTCCTGGGAGTGGAGATCTAATTTGCAGAGTTGCCACATATATGAAAAATGTCTAGTTTCCAATAAAAAATGAGACATGTTAAGAAATAGTAAAATAGGGATCCCTGGTTGGCGCAGCAGTTTGGCGCCTGCCTTTGGCCCAGGGCGCGATCCTGGAGACTCGGGATCGAATCCCACATCGGGCTCCCAGTGCATGGAGCCTGCTTCTCCCTCTGCCTGTGTCTCTGCCTCTCTCTCTCTCTGTGACTATCATAAATAAATAAAAATTAAAAAAATATAAAAAATAAAAAAAAAGAAGCCAAAATCATACAGTGAGGAAAGGACAATCTTTAAAAAAAAAAAAAAAAAAGAAATAGTAAAATATGGCCCATTCACATGATAAAAAAAAGTAGTCAATAGAAACTGCCTAGGATAAACCCAGCTGATGGCTTTACTGAACACGGGACTTTAAATCAGTATTTTAATTACTGTTTAAAAAAATAAAGAAAACCACATCTAAAGACATTAAGAAAAAAAAAATAAAGACATTAAGTATAGAAAGTGTCTCACCAAATAAACTATCAATAAAGATGCAAGTTATAAGCGAGAAAAAGGCAAAAATTTGGAAGTCAGAAAATATAACAACTGAAAGGACAATTTCCACTAGAGGGGCTTAACAGTAGATCTGATGAGGCAGAAGAAATAATCCATGAACTAGGAGATAGGTCCACTGAGATTATCCAGTACGAGAAAGAGGAGGGAAAAAGAAGAAAAATAAACACAATTTCTGGAGACTAAGATGCCATCTAACATACCAAATACAAATAATTGTGGAGTCTCAGTAGGAAAGGTGAGTCAGAAAGGGTCAAAAAGGTCATCTGAAGAAATAGTGGACCTAAAATTACCAAACCTGGTAAAAAATTCAACTGAATCTCCAAGAAGCCTAAAGAATACAAAGTAGGATAAACTCAAATTTGATTTGCAACATCAACTATTTCCTGGGTCTCCAGCCTGCTGGCCCACTCTGAAGATTTTGGACTTGACAGCCTCCATAAATTATGTGAGCCAATTCCTTAAAATGAACAAATCTCTTTCTTCGTGTGCATGTGCATGCATGTGTGCGCATGCAGGCTCCCGATTCTGTTTCTCTGGAGAACCCTAATACAGAATTAGCACCACACAAAAAGAGGAAGAGAGGGGCACCTGTACGGCCCATTTGATTAAGTGTCTGCCTTCCGCTCAGGTCACGATCTCAGGATCCTGGGATCAAGCCCCACCTAGGGCTCCCTGATAAGCAGGAAGCCTGCTTCTCTGTGTGTATGTTTATGCTCTATCTCACAAATAAATAAAATCTTTAAAAACAAAAAAGAGGAAAGAACAGAACTGTGTATGAACAAAGTTTTTGTATACTACTGAAATCAATTTGGTATTAATGTGAATAAGATTGTTATACATTAACATGCAGAAAAAGCATCTGATAAAATCCAACACACTTTCAACATAAAAATGTTCATCACGTGTCAAAAAAAAAAAAGAAAAAAGAAAAAATTCTTGTCAAATTAGGAATAGAAGGAAACTTCCTTAACATTATCAATCAAGTTTATGGAAAACTCACAGCTAACCTATACTCAATAGTGAAAGACTTAAAATTATTCCCTATAAACATCAGAAATAAAATAGGATGCCCATTTTCACCATTGCTATAAACATTGTAACTGAAATTCCAACTACAGCAACTGTGCAAGAAAAAGAAATAAAAGACATCCAAATTGGAGGTGATTGGCTGGGTGGCTCAGTCACTTAAGTATCTGACTCTTGGTTTTGGCTTGAGTCATGACCTTAGGGTCATGGAATGCAGCCCTGCAGTGAGCTCCACACTTGGCATGGAGTTGGCTTGGGATTCTCTCCCTTTTCCCCTCCCTCCCACCCTCCCTTCCCCTGCTCATGCACACTCACTCTCTAAAATGAATAAATAAAAAAAATCTTTTAAAAAAAGAAAGGCATTCAAATTGGAAAGAAAGAAGTATAACTATCTCTGGAGATCATCTGATTCCATAAATAGAAAATATCAAGAATTTTTTTAAAAAAGAAAAAGCCCTAAGCCTAATTCAAAAAAGTGGTTAAGGTTAAAGATTAATGCATAAAAACCAGTTATGTTTCTGCACACGAGCAATGGACAATTCAAAAATGAAATTAAGAAAACAATTACAGTAGCATCCAAAACAATAAAATTCCTAGAAATAAATTTAATCAGAGAGGTAAAATACTTGTATGTGGAAACTATAAAATGTTGCTGAAAACAATTAAAGACCTAAACAAATGGAAAAAATATCCTGTCTATATAGGACTAAGTATTATTAAGATGGCAATACTTGCAAGGCACTGTACAAATTCAATGCAATCCCGATCAAAATTCCAACGGCTTTTTTTTCCCCAGAAATGGAAATTTCACATGAAATTCTAAGGGGCCTGAACAGTTAAAATTAAAAAAATATTCGAAAAAGAAAACAAATCTGGAAGACACACTTTCCAACTTCACAACTAACTAAAAAGAAACAGTAACCAAAACAGTCTTATACTGACATTAAGAATGACATTTATGGAGGGGCGGGGGTGGGATAACCGGGTAATGGACATTCAGGAGGGCATACAATGTCATGAGCACTGGGTGTTACAGAAGACTGACAAATCACTGAATTCTACCTCTGAAACTAACAATACACTGTATGTTAAATTTAAATTAAAAATAAATTAAAAATGATATTTAGACCAACAGAATAGAATTTAGAGTTCAGAAATAAACCCTATGAAATAAACATCTATGCCCAATTGATTTTTAACAAGGATGCCAAAACTATTCTATGGAGAAAGAATATAGTCCTCAACAAGTAATACAGGGATAAGTGGATAAACACGTGCCAAAGAATAAAGATGGATTCCTACCTCACTCCATATACAAAATGTAACTCAAAATGGATCAATGATCCAAATACAAGAGCTAAAGCTGAAAACTGTTACAAGAAAACATAGGGGTAAATCTTCATGACCTCAGAGTTGGCAACAGATTCTTAGATTTGACACCAAAAGCACAAGAAACAAAAAGAAAAACAGATAAATAGGACTTCACAAAAATTTAAAATTTTTATGCATCAAATTAACATTATGAAGAAAGAAAAGATATCCTACAGAATGGAACAAAATATCTGCACATCATTTATCAGACAAGTATTCTGCACCCAAAATATGTAAAACAACAAAACAAAACAAAACCCCCACAACTCCAAAAACCTCTTTACAATTCAACAAAAAGATAACTCAATTTAAAAATAAGGAAAATAGGGACACCCAGGTGGCTCAGTGGTTGAGCGTTTGCCTTTGGCTCAGGGTGTGATCCTGGAGTCAGGATCAAGTCCCACATCAGGCTCCCTACAAGGAGCCTGCTTCTCCCTCTGCCTGTGTGTGTCTCTGCCTCTCCCTTGGTCTCTCAAGAATAAATAAACAAATAAATCTTTAAAAAAATCAGGAAAATATTTGAAAGGACTTCTTCAAAGAAGATATACAAATGGACAATAAGCACATGAAAAGATGTTCAATGTCATTGGTTATTAAGGAAATGTAAGTTAAAACCACAATGAGATACCACTTCACAGTGGCTGTAATTAAAAATGGAAAAGTCTTGGCAAGAATTGGAGAAAATGGAACCTCTGTTATGTTGTTGGTAGGAATGAAAATGGTGCAGCCACTGAGGAAAACAGTTTGCTGGCTCCTCAAAAAGTAAACAGAATTACCTTATAGCTTATCTATTTCACTCCTAGGTATATACCCAAAGGAAATGCAAATAGGTACTCAAATAATATACAGGCATATTTACAGCAGTATTCAGAATAGTCAAAACGTAGGAACAAGTCCAATTGTTCATCAATAATGAATGGATAAATCTATTGTGGAATAAACAGATAATGGAATATTACTCATCCATAAAAAAGAACAAAGTAGGGATCCCTGGGTGGTGCAGCGGTTTAGCGCCTGCCTTTGGCCCAGGGCGCGGTCCTGGAGACCCGGGATCGAATCCCACATCGGGCTCCCGGTGCATGGAGCCTGCTTCTCCCTCTGCCTGTGTCTCTGCCCCTCTCTCTCTCTCTCTCTGTGTGACTATCATAAATAAATTAAAAAAAAAAAAAGAACAAAGTAGTAATATATACTACAACTTGCATAAACCCTAAAAACATGCTAAATAAAAGAAGCCAAACATAAGTCACATATTTTATTATTACTTCCACATAATGTATCCAAAATCAGTAAATCCATAGAGACAGGGGACCCCTGGGTGGCTCGGCGGTTTGGCACCTGCCTTTGGCCCAGGGCACGATCCTGGAGTCCCGGGATCAAGTCCCACGTCGGGCTCCCGGCATGGAGCCTGCTTCTCCCTCTGCCTGTTTCTCTGCCCCTCTCTCTCTCTCTCTCTCTCTCTCTCTATATATATATATATATATATATAATAAATAAATCAATCAATCTTTAAAAAAAATCCATAGAGACAGAAAGGTAGACACTTATCAGTAAGTACAGGGAAGTGTGAATGGGGAATAATTACTTCCTTCCAGGATCAAAAAGAGGTTGAAATTAGCAAGTGGTTATTTTGGTGTGCTTGCTTAAGGTGACACCTGAGTCCATGAAATGAGCGGACATTGGAGCCACAGGAATGAAGAAATGGGTTAATCTAGACATTTCTCTTGTACCCTCTGAAGTGCAAAATGCCAACAAGCATTGTTCTGACAAGAGGGGATACAAAGAATGCAGATGGTTCTGGGGTAGATTTTCTGAGGGGAAGGCCCTGCACATACATGCCAAGTTACACGGACAATGGTAGCTCCAAGAGGCAAGAAATAGTTTTTGTTTTTTAAAAGGTTTTATTTATTTATTCATGAGAGACAGAGAGAGAGAGAGAGAGAGAGAGAGAGGCACAGACACAGGCAGAGGGAGAAGCAGGCTCCCTGCAGGGAGCCCAACGTGGGATTCGATCCCAGATCTCCAGGACCCTGGGCTGAAGGCGGTGCTAAGCCACTGAGCCACCCAGGCAGCCCAAGAAATATTTTTTTTGACATAAACAGACATCTATTGTGGACTGGGCTATGCATACCTGTTGGTAGATACAAATGCTCAAAACAAAAACAAAAAAAAAAAAAAAACAAAACTGAAAACAGAAGATACTGCACCAATTTGGACTGCCAATTCACATTCCTCAGACCAAGGAACACATTTTCATTCCCAGAGGAACAGTTTGTTAGAGAGTAGAATGGACAATTGAAACTTTGTCTAAAATGGAGGGAATAAAGGCATGAAGGGTTGACTTGCACGCTTCCATGAGTGTGTACTGACACAGCATGAGGAAGGCCCAGAGATTCTCTCCTCTGCTCTGGGGGATCTAGAGAAGAGGGGGTGGAGAAAGATGCTGGTGCAACAATACTTTTTTTTGTTTTCCCCACCTTACCTCAACATTCTTTTTTCTTAATGGTTCTCAGACCAGAGCTGCAACTGCATGTGCCAGAGCTGGGATGAACTGAGTATCTGTTCACTGGGGCTGCCATAACAAAGTACCACTAACTGAGTAGCTTCGACAGCAGATATGTATTGTTTCACAGGGCTGGAGGCTAGAAGTCTGAGATCAGGGTGTTGGCAGGGTTGGTTGCTTCAGAGCGCTATGAAGGACAACTCTTTCATGACTCCCTCCTGCCCCTGGTGGGCTTGGTGACAAAGTAGTGTGTGTGTAGGACTTGGTTACAAAGTGGCATATGTATTTACATCTCCTCAGAGACAAAATTCAACTTTGTTTTTTTACATAATCTCAAATACTGAAAGAATATTAAACTATTTGAAAGACAATGTAGGAAACATTCATCTAAAAAGAAACAAGGTGGAGTTCTAGTGACTGGCTATAACCATATGAAATTATTAAATTTCTTATTGTTAATCTCCATGCAAAGGGCTAACTCTGACCCTAAGAAATGAAAGCCACTTATCAGCACTTCCTTTGATGTATGGCCAAGGTAAAACCCAGTATTTTGCTTGCTTATTGTGCCAGACCCACTATCAGTTTAATGACAGCAATTCTCCATGGTTAGCATTCCTGGGAGTTCTAGGGGTGATTTACAGGGAGGCATTTGTCTTGAACCAAAATGAAAAGTCCTAATAATAGCCATAAAAAGCTGAGTAAATTCATAAGCTGCTTTAATTGCTGAAATTTACTCCCACTTCCCTGATAAGGGCATGAAGATTATGTCTACAGGCATCAGACTGACAATCTAGGAATAATCATTACTTACCAAGCAAAATCAAAGCATTTATCTTTTTAAGCTGCTCTGTACAAGCAGAAGCCTGAAAGCAGTCCCTTTGAGCTGCCTATTCAGCAATGACTAACTTTTCAGTCAGTTTAGAAGACACCTTCAATTTGGGATCCCTCCCACTAAATCAGACTTCCTCTTCAAGTGGTCAGATAGGCAGTCCTTAAAAACCGTGAAACTTTAAATCTGTTCTCCTCACCTCGTAAAACTTTTTTAAGGAGCCCACCAGGCACAGCTTCAGGCTATCCACAATCTCCTGATGAGGCATCTGGAATACCACTCGTGAATACCATTTTGTGAGAGTGCTGGGGAGAAGGCAGTGAGAGAGAGAGAAAGATGAATACATACTCACAGAGGAATGTCTACAGTCTGAATGTCAGTACACACAGGCTTCTCTATGCACCAAAACAACAAATACCTAGTAAATGTATTTATGTTACAGGTAAAAACACATGGTGACATAATATATATTATATACATATTTATATATGGTTTTATTATATGTTTTATATTTATATTTTACACATATAATATGTATTTTTATATGTCATACATAGAATATAAAAATATAGGCACAATTGTGGTCTTTGCAACAAAACTGCTTCCAACTGAAAAAATTTAACCACCTAGATATCCACCAACAGAGAACTAAACAGTGCTCCAGCAAACAATAAATTCCATGCAGCAGTTAAAAAGAATTGGCTGAGATTTATTTGTATTGATAGAAAATGTCTGCAATATACAATTTAAATACATAAAAAGAGTTGAGGAATAGTATAAATACACATTTATACATATATACACCACCTATATGTGTTCTATGCATATAAATGAGAATCTGAAAGTATATATACACATACATTAAACCTCTGGTGGTAGTTAATAAAAGATTTTCATGAGGAACTTTCACTTTCTAAATTTCTACAGGTATCTGTATGAACATGCCTTGTTTTTACAATGAGAACAAAAAAATCCCTCACTGCTGTGGGAGGGAACCCCACTAAGATACAGCCCCCATTCTGAAGATTATACCACAGCCAGGGAAATAAACTTACAGATCTGACAAATTTGGGAAACAGATTACATAAGCTAATAGAAAGATAAAGGAAAAAAGAGCTTAGCATACTTTTGTAAAGTATACTTTTCTATAACAAAAAATTCAAAAAGTATTTCCTAATTTTGTAGTAAGATTAGGCATCAAAATGAGGTAACCAAACAAAACGGCATTATGAGTAGTACTTACAGATTGATGCTCGCAACAAAGCCAACCACAGAGCGCATGCCTCGGCTAGGGTCATGGTAAACATCCATCCCAATCACCATTAATTGTTTCTGGGTTAGAAAACAAAAAACAAGCAATCCATCCCCCCATCTTTTTATTATCTGCCCCTCAAAAGCAAAACACGAAAATAAATTCTGGGAAAAGGAAAGACTGAAATCAACCTTTTTTTTTTTAAACACTAGGAAGAAGTCGGAAATCTAGAATAGAATCAGCAAACTTTTTCTGTAAAGAACTACACAGTAAATAACGCTGGGCTCTGTGAACCACACAGTCTCTGTAGGAACTATTCAATTCCATTTGTCATTAACAGCACAAGAGCAGCCATCGCTAGTCTGTAAAGAAATATGGCTGTATTCAAATAAAACTTCATTTAAGGACACTGAAAGTGGAATTTCATATAATTTTCATGTGTCAGGAAATATTAGTCTTATTTTTATTGGTTTCAAGTATTTGAAGTTATAAAAACCATACTCAGTACTTGGGCTCTACAAAATCAGGCCATGAACCATTTAGACTACTAAACATGGAGAATAGATAACTCTATAAGGAAAATAAGGAAAACAACTAGGTAGGAATCTCTGAAGAGCTAAATTGAATGAAGACACATCACTCACCAGAGGAATATCCACTCCCCAGAGCTCACCACCCAATTTACAATTAATCTGAAGTAAAATTTTCTGGGCCACACTCCGAAGCCTGGTTGGCTGACCAATGGTTCGGACATTGATGACCTATAACAAAAGGGTGTGGGGAAAGAAGACACTATCAGCCTGTCAGACAATGTAAAAGAAGCCTGACATACACACAACATTTAAGAAACCCCAGTTAGCAGATAATACACTTTGCACGACTAGTTCTAATTCTAGGATTTCCATGCAGGAATGCACAAGTGTGAGTGTGCACATTTGCACGCACACACACACCACAAACACAAATCAAAATAAAAGAACCACCAAAAAGCGAACTTTCAAAAGAATCTCATACAGAATAAAAAAAATTTTAAACCCACTTAGGAAAAACAGCTTTCCCCTTTTAGAGTGAAGCCTACACTCTTAGAACCCAATCATGTGAGACCGCCCAGCAGCTCAGGCACTTGAACCAGCCAAAGTAACTCATTTGGAAACATGAAGGCAGCATTTATAAAGAGCATCTGCTCTTAACCAGGTTACTCTAATAAGGGGAATGTTCCACTGGAAGGGTTACACATGATGGCTTCTAATAGTTACTTCAGTCTTTTTGAACACCTGAATCCCTCTTTTCAAAGACTCGAGGGAGGCTAGACTTTCCACCCATGCCTCCTGCCCAGCTCCCACTCACCTGTGAGGGCACAGGAGCCTGCACACAGCACAGCTTTTTAATAGCCCCATAGAGATCGTCACGTGTGCCCATGATGATGCAAACAACCATCTGTATCTTCCCCTTGAGGAGATAAAGTACATAAAAGTCAGGCTTTGGAATTCTCAGGGGATCCTGACAGGGTTCCAGCTGGGGGCAGTGTAAGAGCCTGCAAAGTCATCGTACCTTAAAGGTACCAGAAAAAAAGAGGGTAGATTGTTCCAACCCCAAATAGGTCCTTGAACCTTTGTTGGGTTCAGGGCTTCTTTGCACATGTACACAAAATATCTAGAGCCAGTCCTTACTACCTGACTTCATTCTGCCTAAAGTTGTCTAAAAAGGTAGGTTTGAACATTTGCAAGGGTTACCTAGTTGCTGCTTTCAATTCCCTATAATGCTTTCTACCACTCTCTTCAGTAAGCTAAGTACCTTATTAACATTCATGCCACAAAACTGAGATACCACAAGAAAGCATTCAGAGCCAAACACAAATAGACGAAGCTATTGCCAAATCCGTAAGTGGCTCTTCCTAATTCTATGGTTAGGAGAGAGAATGACATTGCCAGCAGTGTATCTCATATAAGCATCCCTGACCCATCTGTTTAAGAGATCCAACACTGGAAACAGGATCTTTCAAAGTCTGAATAAAGAAAAGTAGCACTTAAGTGAAATGAAGTGCCAATCCTTTATGCAGGAACAGCTATTAATAGTAAATTAATAATATATTATTCCAAATCAAGATTAGTGTTAGATTAAGACTTCTGTGAGAACACACATTCCAGCAATCACATCAAAGAACTTCCAAAGTCACACAGAACACACTGGGAGCCTATGGGCTGGACCTATCAAACACAAGGAGCTTTTAAGCCCCTAGGGTACTTACTAACAACTCTGGTTGTGGGTTTAATAATTTTAAATTTTATTTTTTTAAAGATTTTATTTATTTATTCATAAGAGACACACACACACATATAGAGGCAGAGACATAGGCAGAGGGAGAAGCAGGCTCCATGCAGGGAGCCCTATGTGGGACTCAATCCCAGGACTCCAGGATCATGCCCTAAGCCAAAGGCAGACGCTCAACCACTGAGCCACCCAGACATCCCTTTGTTTTTATTTTTTAAGTAGGCTCCATGCCCAGTGTGGGGCCTGAACTCACAACCTTGAAATCAAGGGTCATATGCTCTACCAATTGAATCAGCCAGGTGCCCCCTGCCCTGCTTTTTAAAATTAACATCTAAACATAAGGAAGGGCACATACACACAAATCCAGATTTTTTGCTTCTACTGAAAAATAAATAAATTAAAAATCAACTTGATAATGGTGTGCTTTCATCTGCAGTCCTGTGGTTTACTCTCTTTAGTTCACTAGGTCCCCTCCTAGCCCACTTCAGTTGTTTGTGTTATTCAACTGATTCCCGCAGACATCTGAGTCTATGACCCCTAACAAATAATAAAGCAGTACACCCTAAAGACAACAGAGACAAGACCAATATGAATTAAGTTTGGTAAATGTGATGAATGAGCCTCATATCCATGCTGCAGGAAAACTGATGGCAGTACACTCTCCTAAAAGAACATGGCAAGTGGGGAGATGGGGGCACTGATGTACTACACTGCGTTATTCTTTTGAAAGCACTGCATACTTACCTGGCAGGGGAGATACCATGATCACGAAAGCACTGCAAAATTATCAATGATCAGGCCCAGGGAGAGGCCATGGCAGACTACAAGCCCGGGAAACCAGGAGGAAATTACAAAGAGAGACAGAACACGAGGGTGGTGCTATGGGTGATAACCCAGAGTCAAGGATCAGAGAGATCCTAAGATCTCACTCTAGTACTCATCCCACAAGAATGGATCCTTCAAGTCAAAGGACTAATTACTTCCAAAAACTTTTCCTCTGCTTTTGTTCCTTCCTGAAGCTTCTTTCTCTGTTTTGCACACAGGTAAGAACTACAGGCCTGAACTACTGAGTCATGAGTCCCATGACCTGCTTAGCTCCAGGGGTCCTGATCAGCTGTCAGGACTGGGCTGATGGGCCAGGTGCCAAGTTCATCACCAGCACAATTCAAATCTTAAGCCAGACCAGACTGTGACAGCTCAGTACTGAATCGTGCAAAATGGCACCAGGCCCAGAAAGTTGCTTTCTGAGCACAACATGTTCTATATAGATAACAACTAAAGTCAAGTCAGCTACTCTCTCTGTCAATTACATGAAAAAACACCAGAGTGAGTGAGGCTGCAAGCAAAGAATGAGAGAAGCAGAACAAATCAAAGGGCATAAGGACTACTTATATTTAGTTCAATATTTAATGTGTACGTAAGACACAGGTTTCTGGGGCATCATAAGCATGCTGATAACCAAGATAATTTAAAATCAAGTATTCAAGTATTTTAAAACATTTTAAAATATACTCAAATTAATATATTACCTCAACTCCTAGCATGGACTGAATGGTTCTGACGTAGGTCTCTATTCGATCATCCTTTAGTTCAACCCAGGCTGGTGGGCTCATGCGCATACCAATGGGGCCAGCTATCTTCTCTAACATGTTAACCAGTTCTCTGGCCTGATCCATTGCTCTCTTTGGGTAAAACAGTGCCCAGAAATGCATGGGGACCTAGGAATAACCACAAGCTATTTTTAGCACTTCCCACAGCTTAGACACTCCAAAACCAAACCCAGGAGGTATTATTGTAGAGAATAAATTGCTTTTAGCTTTGAGTCCTTTCTGATTTAATTCTTGTAGCTAACACAGATGTATGTGATAAGTAAACTGGGGAATACTCTCACAGTGGAATACTATGCAGCAATGAGAATGAAAGACCTACAACCATACCTAAAAATATGGATGAAACCCACCAATGCAAGGCTGAAAAAATGAAGCCAGACATAATAGAATATATGCCATATGGTTTCATGTATAAATCAAGTACAAAAAACAAAAGAATCTATCCTGTTAAAATGAGGAGACCGATTAGTTACTCTTGCGGTTTTTAAAGGTGAGAGGTAGATAGTAAGGAGGAGCAGGAGGGATGGCTTATGGGGCATTGGTAAAGTTATCTTTTTTACTTTTTATTTTTATTTTTTTTTAAAGTTGTCTTTTTTTTTTTTTTAAGAGTTTTTATTTATTCATAGAGACACACAGAGAGACAGAGAGAGAGAGGCAGAGACACAGGCGGAGGGAGAAGCAGGCTCCACGCAGAGAGCCTGACGTGGGACTCGATCCAGGGTCTCCAGGATCACGCCCTGGGCTGCAGGCGGCGCTAAACCGCTGAGCTACCGGGGCTGCCCAAAGTTATCTTTTTTAACCCTTGATTGGATTCCACAGGTTTATAAACCTTTGAAAATTCTTTTAAGTATACTTTTTCTTTAAACATATTTCAATAAAAAGTTTGAGAAACAGATGTGTGTACTTTATGCATGGCCAAAAAGACCAGGTTAGCCAAAAACATTTAAAAATAATTATTATTATTTTTTAATTATTTATTTATTTATGATAGTCACAGAGAGAGAGAGAGAGAGAGGCAGAGACACAGGCAGAGGGAGAAGCAGGCTCTATGCACCGGGAGCCCGACGTGGGATTCGATCCCGGGTCTCCAGGATCGCGCCCTGGGCCAAAGGCAGGCGCTAAACCGCTGCGCCACCCAGGGATCCCTAAAAATAATTATATATCATTCTGTTCTTTAGTTCCCTGGGTGGGGGTACTATTTAAATTATACGTCATGGATAAAAACATCTTCCAGGAACACCCAGGGAAAAGCGGGGGAAGATAAAGGAAGATAAAAGGGAGATTGGGTAATAGGTTGGCACTATATGAATTATCATAGCAATCTATTTCCTTTTCCTAAGTCTATGGCCAACCAAAGTTCTTTCCTCTAAAAACTCATCAGCTTGCTCTATTTAAAGGAACCCTGTTTAGTAGATAATTCAGGATGGGAATTCAGTTGGTACTCTCAAAAAGAAGATACGGAGTCATTCCTACACCCTAATTTCCATACTTATTGGAATACTGGTCCTCTCTTCACCACTTCAAATGTCACTTACAGTCAAGATGGAAAGGTCTCTGGTTACTTCCTTAATCCAGTTTAGTTCCTGAGATGTGATAAATGAAGTATTTCTTAAGTTAATTCTTTCCATTGGCAGAACACGTCCTTCAATCTAAATAGAAAACAAAGTTACACCTGACATGAGCCATCTACAAACACAATTTAGGAAAGAACAATGATACTGTCCTGTCTTGGGTCTGGTCAACTCCACTATGTAAACCTGTCCCTGTTATAACTTCTAAGAATGGCACAAAATGAAACTCCTAGCTGTGAGTCCAGGCCAATAAAACTCTGGACAAATATAGGTAAAATTTTTATAGGCATGGCTCTTTAATTACTGAAGCTTCCAACATGGTCTCCCAAGGAAGGGATTAGAAAGCATTGCTTCTTTAGAAGTAGAGAATGTCTGTAAAACAACTATAATTTCAAGATAAATAGGAAAATAATATTTTAAGGGACCAATTGAAAGTAAAAAATTAAAAGTAAAATTTCTTAAGAAGGCTGAACATAAACTATACCTTAAAAAGAAAAACCAGGAAATCCCTAGGTGGCTTAGAGGTTTAGTGCCTGCCTTCCACCCAGGATGTGATCCTGGAGACCTGGGATCGAGTCCCACGTCGGGCTCCGTGCATGGAGCCTGCTTCTCCTTCTGCCTGTGTCTGTGCCTCTCTCTCTGTGTGTCTCTCATGAATAAATAAAATCTTAAAAAAAAGAAAGAAAGAAAGAAAAACCAGAAAGAGAAGGCATAAATATAACAGAAGAAAAAATTAAAGTTAGGAATAAGTCACTCAAATCTAAATATGCAAAAATAGGAAGATAGTAAAGTCGATGATATAACAACATGATGGACTATTTTGCAATCATTAAAACCACTTTTTTTTTTAAGATTTTATTTATTTATTCATGAGAGACACACAGAGAGAGGCAGGAGATAGGCAAAGGGAGAAGCAGGTTCCATGCAGGAACCTGATGTGGGACTTGATCCCGGGACTACGGGATCATGCCCTGAGCCAAAAGCAGACGCTCAACACTAAGCCACCCAGGTGTCCCTTAAAACCACCTTCTAACTACACATAATATGATCCCGTTTTTACAAAAAATAAATAGTAATGTACCTATCATAAAAACTGAATGAGTCTATACTTAGTAGTGATTATTTCTGGAGATGTGCAATTATAGAGGATTTTTACCTTCTATGATCTCTACCATTTGCTTATTAAAAAATAACACTGTGGCACTGGCTGGCTCAATCAGTTAAGCATCCAACGCTTGATTTTGGCTCAGGTCATGATCTTAGGGTTGTGACATCAAGCCCGTCAGGTTCAGTGCTCAGCGGGCAGTCTACTTGAGATTTTCTCCCTCCCTTCTGCCCCTCCCCTCACTTTTGCACAGGCACACATGCTAGCTCGCTCTCTCCCTCATTCTCTTAAATAAATAAATCTTCAAAAAAAAAAAAAAACTTATATAACCCAAAAAATTTTAATGAGCTTATAAACATAAATAACAATGCCCACATTAGCAATAGTGTAAGGAATCCAACTCATGATATGAAGTAAAAAATTTTTGAGCCTTTCTAGAAGGCAATGGACCAATAAAAGTACTAAAAATATAAATGTCCCCTGCTCTAAAAATTCCACTTCCATAAATCTGACTATGAAAATAAACATTACAAAGACCTAGTTAACAAGGCTGTTCACTGAATAACTATTTCTAATAAAAAAATACTAAATTCAATTTTTAATGTGAAGGAATAGAAAAATGTTAATAAACTATCTGGATAGAAGCCATTAAAATATTATGAAAGATATTAAATGAGATGGAAAACCATTCTAAATATATTGAGGGGGAAAAAGGAAACCATATGAACACATGCTGTGTGACTATGCATAAGCATGCAAGCATGCACATCTACACACACACACACACAAATCTACTGAAGAGTACGTACAAAAATGTTAACAGTGGTTGTTTTGAAATAGATGAACTTTCTTTTCTTCTTTGGCTTATGTTTTCTACATTTTCAAGTTAACATTTAGTAACACAAACACATGTTTAAAGTATAACATTAAATGAATGCAAACCCATATACGATATAATCACAGCCTTGTAAGAAAAAGATTTATTTTTAAAGGAAAAATGTGTGGGGAAATGAAATACATTGAAATATTTTTCATATATATCTAAAATAAATCACTAAGATATCATCTTTGGATCATTAAATTACTATATTTTTATTTCTTTGGGGGTTTTTTTGTTTGTTTTTACTTTTTATTTATTCATGAGAGATAGAGAAAGGCAGAGACATAGGCAGAGGGAGAAGCAGGCTCCTTATCCCTGTAGGGAGCCTGATGTGGGACTCAATCACAGGACCCCAGGATGACGATCTGGGCTAAAGGCAGACACTCAACCAGTGAACCACCCAGGTGCCCCTCTTTCTTTGCTTTTTTGTAAGGTTTCAACATTTTCCTTATTAACTATCCATTATTTTTATTGAAAAAAAGTTAACAAGGAGTCAATTCAGAGTGCAAGGAACTAGAGAAAAGATAGAATTATTTTAGTATAACCTCAAAAGAAAGGTGAAAAGTAGTGATAGCTAATGTTTACTGAGCACTTGCTATGTCACGTATTATGCTAAAGATGCTACCATTTAAATTCTTATCACTCAACTATTATCCTCATTTTACAGATAAACTAAAAGATGCTAAGCAATTTGCTCAAAGTAACTAAGATGGTAACTGGCTGAGCTGAGATTCAAAGCCAATAAGTGGACACCAGAGGCAAAGGACTCCACCACCATCTCATACTGCCTCTGCCCCATGGGTTACACCACACAAAATACAACCTAGCAGACTCAGACAAAATGAAGGCAGAAAGGGCCACAGGAAAATTAGATGGTGTAAGTCTGATACTCTATGCCTACAGAAAGAATGACAGTAGTGTATTCAAAGAATCACTAGTTATTGGGAAAGAAAAATACCAAACATACAAAACCTTAGAAAGTAGTTATTTATTTATTTATTTATTTTTAAATTTTTATTTTTATTTATGATAGTCACACACACACACAGAGAGAGAGAGAGGCAGAGACATAGGCAGAGGGAGAAACAGGCTCCATGCACCGGGAGCCCGACGTGGGATTTGATCCCGGGTCTCCAGGATCACGCCCTGGGCCAAAGGCAGGCGCTAAACCGCTGCGCCACCCAGGGATCCCCTAGAAATTATTTAGATTGGAAAACTGAACATGAGGTAAAA
Source organism: Canis lupus dingo (assembly GCF_003254725.2). Classification (NCBI taxonomy): domain Eukaryota; kingdom Metazoa; phylum Chordata; class Mammalia; order Carnivora; family Canidae; genus Canis; species Canis lupus. Next base: position 35,019,539 of record NC_064267.1, read on the forward strand.
GTTTTAAAAAGATTTATTTATATATTTTTTTAGGTGGTCAGGAGAGTGCATGTGAGTATCAGGACAGGCAGAAGGAGAGGAGGAATGTCAAGCAGAATTCCATGAGAAAAGAAAGAAAAGAAAGAAAAGAAAAAAAGAAAAGAAAAGAAAAGAAAAGAAAAGAAAAGAAAAGAAAAGAAAAGAAAAGAAAAGAAAAGAATAAATAAACAAACAAACAAATATTCCCAATGAGTGCAGAGCTCAACAGTGCAACTTGACTTCACAACCCTGAGATCATGACCTGAGCCAAAATCAAGAGTCAGATGCTTAACCAACTGAGGCACCCAAGCACCCCAATAATGAGGTAAATTTTAAGTCGATATTCCTTCTGCTATTTGATTGAAAATTAACAGCTCATATCCCTGCAAAATACAGAAGAAAAATCTTTAAGAGATACTAATCAATTAGGAGAAGGAAACTTAAATATTATGACTAGGGCCTCCTCACCCCCAAAAAAGTATAAAAATAGAGCAAAACTCCAAAATAAAGACAAGACAGGAAGCTATCACCTACTTTCACTAAGCTCTGAAAATAGCTGGTCACCACGGTTTCCTACTTGGCTACATCCAGTTTACCTTATGTACATCCTTCTGCAGATAGAGTCCCCAGCGTGCCAGTTCATTGCTGGCTGTCTCATTCTTTGAAATTCTCTGCAGCAAGCATTCCAAAGCATTATGGTGCTGTTTGGGGCTCAGGTTAATCTGCTGGGTCAAATCCTAAATAGATTTAAAATGGAGATAATAAAAGTATTAGTATCTCCAATATGAAGTTAAACCCCAATATAACTAAAACATTTCCAAAAGAAAACCTCTTTTCCACTGAAATCTGTAGACATTTTCAAATACCTCCAAAGATTTTAATAAACATGACTCAGGAATGTGAAACATAAGCTTAAAAATTTAATCATAAAAGAATTGAAATGTTGTTTTTTTCTCCCACATGACAGCTAAATCTTATCTCTTTCTTAAAACTATGTTCTGAATTTAAAATTCCCAAGAAATTCGGGGGCACCTGGGTGGCACAGTTAGTTAAGTGTCTCCCTTTGGCTCAGGTCCTGATCCCACCTGGTCCTGGGATCCAGCCCCACATGGGGCTCCCCTGCTCAACAGGGTGTCTGCTTCTCCCTCTCCCTCTGCCTCTCACTCTCTCTCAAATAAATAAATCAAAACTTTTATTTAAAAAAAATTTATTTATTCACGAGACACACAGGCAAAGAGAGGAGAAGTAGGCCCCATGCAGGGAGCCTGATGTGGGACTCCATCCTGGGACTCTGGGATCACGCCCTGAGCCAAAAGGCTGTCGCTCAACCACTGAGCCACCCAGGTGTCCCTCTAATTTTTTTTAAGCTTTTTATTTATTTCTTCATGAGAGACACATAGTGAGAGAGGCAGAGACATAAGCAGAGGGAGAAGCAGGTTTCCTGTAGGGAGCCTGATGTGGGACTTGATCCCAGGGATCACGACCTGAGCCAAAGATAGACACTCAACCACTGAGCCACCCAGGTGCCCCAATAAATAAAAACTTAAAAAAACAAACAAACAAAGTCTATGAAACAGGAGAAAAGGGAGCTTGATTACACCAATTTATTATTTGGAAAAAATAGGGGGAAAAATGTCCTGTACTAGGCACAGAGCCAAACATAACAGAATGGAAAACCACATCCACTCTTCTATTTCATGTCCTACTACTACTGTATCTAATGTTATCATAAGACTCTTTTCTGTCCAGTGCTTGGTCCATAATATATGCTTTTTAATGTTATTATTAAATGAATACTTAAATGTGTATATGAAGATTCTGAATCACATATGTGAGTTCTTTATTCTTCTGGGACTACAGAACTATACAGTTGTTGTTCCCTGTGAGGCAGTCATTACCGCCAGTCTACGGGGCTGTACAGATAGCCCTGTGATCATAAAGTCATTAGGTGATTGAGTGTTGTAAGGAAGGAGCCTTGACCTACATGTTAAATGGAAAAGGGACGAAGGTAAACATGAAAGAAATCTCTTACAGGAATGCTAAGCTTCACTTCAGGCTCTTTATGATGTTCTGAAAATAGTCTGTGGCAGCGGAGACAGGCATGGGTCCAAGGGTAACAGACATGCTCTAGGAGAGTGAGGAAGCACAGAAGCTCAAGTGTGGAAAGCCCCAAGCGCTGCAGACAGAGTGGAGGTGAAGGGCTCCGGCTCCAGATTTGTGCTGCTGCCCACGTCTGTGCTTCTCAGCTATTTCCTAATGGGGACCAAGCCCAACATCTCCTGGACACTCCACACCCCATGAGATAAACTTCTATCCTTTTACCTCAGTCTCTGACTTATTGATTACTTTTTTGCTACATTATCTCCTCACCCCTTTAAATAGACTGAAGGCTTGTAAGAATGCTAGAAAAACTCAAGGCTCTCAAAGAACCTCACTTATGATCATATGACCAGTTTATAATCATCTATCTGACTGATAGGGGTGAAGACAATTACTTGTTTCCTTTTCCCTTATAATTCAGTCACTCTAGTGTGCTGACAGTCTTCCAAAGGGAGGCTCTGATCAGCTTCTTCACAGTGAATGGGAAAGGACACAGGGCATGTTTTAGAGAGAACTGGAGCCTGGAAGAACAGACCTGCCCAGGTGATAACACAAGCCTGCCCAGGTCTAGCTCAAGCTGTTAGCGAAAAAAGGCCTTCCATTCAACACAGGCATTTCTCACCTTCATGGCTCTGAAGTCCTTCTTCATCTTCTCGGGGATTCCAGTCATGAATGAAAGCTCAGGCAGCAGCAGGATTTCACCTTTTAGCAGCTTTGAAGAGAGAACGGGGAGGAAAAATAAGGCACCAAAGATGGTCTTGTTCTCCTGACCTGAGAAAACATGCCATGCCCAGGGCTGGGCCTGCGGGAACATAATTGGTACACTAGGGAACATAAAACCTCAGAAAAGGTGGCAGTGAAATACTGCAAGTATTTTAACCTTTTCCACTCAGTCACAATATTATAAGCTTGTTATATTAAGTAAAAGGAAAATGTTGAAATGGTCAAAAAAAAAAAGGGGAAAAACTAGGAAAAAAAATAACTGTCCCTCTTAGACCTCCAGACAAGCTAAGGCCTCCAGATCTTATCTTAGCTGGGTGATTTTCAGCCATACTCATTTAAGACAGAAGAGTTGTTATCAAGGCACTTTCCCCTGGATCCTGGCCCGGTTAAATGTCTCTCTTCCCTAACGGATCTAGTGTTTTAATCTTAGCAGAAAATAATTCTCTTTATTCCTTAACCTGACTTGCTCATATGGATACTTAGCTCCTCATTATGGGGATTTCAAAAGCAAATCCTGGGGATCCCTGGGTGGCTCAGCGGTTCAACGCCTGCCTTTAGCCCAGGTCATGATCCTGGAGACCTGGGATTGAGTCCCAGGTCGGGCTCCCTGCATGGAGCCTGCTTCTCCCTCTGGCTGTGTCTCTGCCCCTCTCTCTCTCTCTATCATGAATAAATAAATAAAATCTAAAAAAAACAAAAAACAAAAAAAACCCCAAATCCTACCATGTTAAGTGGCACTTCTGGCTAGAGACAATCCTGCACAGTTTTCCCCAACCACACTGTAACTCTGCTTCATGGCTCCCAGCACCACAGATGAAGAACTTAAACTACAAGTACAAATCTAATTACCCCTCCCCCCGCCAACTCACCATCCCTTGGTTCTGTCTCTCGCTGGGCCTGTGGATCAGCAGTGGTTGGTCCTCTTCCTTAATTGTGATTCCATAGTTTTTGCTAGACCAGGACAGAGGCAGAAGCAGGAAAGCATTTCAGAAACAGCATCACTAAATGGAGGAGAAATCATCTAACAGTCCAGAAAAAAATTTGCTTAAAACCACAACAGGTTGGGGGCGCTTGGGTGGCTCCGTTAAGCATCCAACTCTTGATTTCAGCTCAGGTCATGATCTCAGGGTTGTGAGATCGAGCACCAAATCAGGCTCCACAAAGTCTGCTTGGGATTCTCTCTCTGCCCCTCCCTGTGCTCCTCTGTACTCCCTTCACCCTCAAATAAATCAATCTTAAAAAACTGCATCAGGTTGAAAGGCTTGGGCAACTGAAAAGGCAAAATGATAGTCAAGTGATTAGGGATTTGAACTTAATCTCTCCAACCAGACTTCTACTTAAATCAACAAAAGAAATATAATTCAAAACCTTGGTATTAATTTATAAAGTAATTTCCAAAATTACTAAATGAAACTTTAAGTCCAATCCCACAAACAAGTTCATTCAATCTTGGGAGCATTACCAATTTATCGTAAAAGTGTCCCACTGTAGGCTACAATGGAACTCAACATTCTGCTAGAGAATGGCAGACTACATCCCACACCCACCCGAAGGCCCAAGCCCAGTCTCTACTTTCCACCTGTAGTATTCCAAAAATGTGATCTCCTTTCCATCAGACATTGTGAAGCTATCTTTTGGTGTCTTATTCCAGTCCACATCATCAATACGATAGGTACGATTGTTGTATCTGGTTATAACAATATTGCCAACCAAAAGCTTAGTGCACTCATCCTGAAAGTTTTCTTTGTTCTGCTGATAAATGGCATGCCTTTGGAAAGAAACAAGAGACTTCTGAATCATATTTGTATTCACAGAGCACAATGAAAAGGATGGAGGATGCAAATAAGTACTTCAGGGGTATGATCACAGCCATATAGCAACAAAAGGCTCCAGTTGTCTCTTTTGAGAGACATGACTCATCTCTTTTTGACATTACCAAAATATCCAAAATTAATAAAAAATAGTGAAAAGAGGGGTGCCTGGGTCAGTTAAGTGTCTGCCTTTGGCTCAAGTGAGGATCTCAGGGTCCTGGGAGGAGCCCTGCATCAGGCTTCCTGCTGAGTGGAGAGTCTGCTTCTCCCTCTCCATCTCTCTCCTCACATCCCTGCTCGTGCTCGCTCACATGTGCTCTCTAATAAATAAAATCTTTAAAAACAAAATAGTGAAGAGATAAAAGTCAAACTAAAAACAACTACAAATTAACATTCACAGTTTGCCTTTGAATAAAGTATTTTAATCATCAAAATAATTATTTTGTATCATCATCATTAGGATAGTCTACAGAAGGACAACAAAACATTTTTTAAACTATATTTGCCCTTTTTGGCTAACGGAAATACCTATTACAAATCCCTATTATTAGACAGTCCTGGTGAAGATGCTAAAGATGCAGATGAACAGATTCACTATAGTTAAATGTACCCTCGCCGTAACCTCTAAACAGTGTCGTGAATAAGCCGACAGGAAATTCACAAGAACTGTGTCTGAATATGCCTAGGGAGTCAAGGAACATTAACATAAGAAGCTGATGCTTGAAGGAGCAGTCTGCCAAGCAGAAACACTGGGGCAGAGGAATGAGTGACACTCCAGGCAGAGGCAGCAATATGCAGGAGATGAGCAGCAATCTGGGGATGGGGAGGGCAAGGACGTTGAAGAAGGATAGAAGATGGTGTAAGTACAGGCCAAAGACAGGCAGGGACCAAATCTGAACGTCCTCCTAAGTCAAGGAACAGAGTTTGGACTTTCTTCTGTGGGTCAGGGTCACCCAGGGTATATTCTTCAAAAACACTGGTCCCTTGATAGGTTGTGAGGAGGTGTGAAAAAGGTTCCACAATCAAAAAAGTGGAGTCCACTCTGCATATTTTAAAGCTTGTTTAGAGACTCACAACGTACATATGCACCTCAGGCTGCTAAAGAAACATATTTACCTCTGATGTATTTAACCACAGATTCCTCCGACCCTTTACTTCTAACCTCACTGAACAAACATTTATGGCCCTTCTGGGTAATTATAGTATCCTACAGAACTCGCCCTAAGAAAGATTAAGTAAGTGATGAAAAACCATCAGAGACTTTAAGCAGTTCAACCCTGACGACAGACCCTGAAGCCAATCCCTGAGTTCAAATCTTGTGTCTTCCACTTACTAGCCTGTGAAACTCTGAGAGAGCTACTGCTCTTTGTGCCTTGGTTTCCTCATGTGAAAGTGGGGTCAGTGAAAGCACCTAACTCACAGTGTTGAGAGAATGCAATGACTGTATAGACCCGAAACAGTGAGAACTGTACCCCTCGTACAGAGAACAGAACTGTATGTTTGCAAATATCATCTCCATCATGATCATCAGTACCTGATACATGCCAGATGCAGTGTGTGTGTGTGTGTGTGTGTGTGTGAGAGAGAGAGAGAGAGAGAGAGAGAGCGCTTATTCTGTCTGCCAGATTAAATACAGAGGAGAAATGGCTATAAAGATAAATTCACTACAGGAATACCTGGAGAGCTTAGTCAGGTAAGCCTCTGATTGATTTTAACTTAGGTCATGATTTCAGGGTCATGAAATCAAGCCTGACGCCAGGCTCTGCGCTGAGCATGGAGACTGCTCAAGACTCTGTCTCCCTCTGCAACCCTCCAACTTGTGTGTGCACTCTCTCCCCCCAAAAAAGTAGGTTAACTATATATGTAGTTGTGGAAGTCAAAAGAAACCACTACTATAGAATCCATATCCAAACACTTTTTAACTTGTAATTTATTTTCAGAACTCATAATGCTAGTTTTTAATATTCTCTTACCTAATTCCTTTCCCCTGATCACTGTCTTTTCCATCAGAAAATGTAGGAAGACATGGAGGAAGAAGGCACAATCAAGAAAAAGCTAAAAAGGGATGAGGAATGCAGGAGATAAACAATATAGACCTGAATCCTGTCATTCCAACATTCAACATTGAAAAGTAGATAGAAAAAAAAAAAAAAGTAGATAGAAATCAATGATTTTTAACTACATCTATTTCACTTTGATTTCTAAATGCTGGGATTAAAATAAAAAAAATTTTTTTTAATCACACTGAGGACAGCCCGGGTGGCTCAGCAGTTTAGCGCCGCCTTCAGCCCAGGGCATGATCCTGGAGACCCGGGATTGGGTCCCACATCGGGCTCCCTGCATGCAGCCTGCTTCTCCCTCTGTCTCTGCCTGTGTCTCTCATGAATAAATAAATAAAATCTTTAAAAAAAAAAAATCATATGATAGATACCCTCCCCTTTTTTTTTCAGCCTGGCTTGTTTTCAGTGTGATTTTTTTTTTTTAAGATTTTATTTATTCATGAGACACACACAAAAAGAGGAAGGCAGACACACAGGCAGAGGGAGAAGCAGGCTCCATGCAGGGTGCCCAACCTGGGACTCAATCCCGGGACTCCAGGATCATGCCCTAGGCCAAAAGGCAGGTGCTAAACCGCTGAGCCACCCAGGGATCCCCTATCATATGATTCTAAATATAGAAAATTCTAAATGATGCACGCTAATCTCTAGTGACAGAAAGCAGACCAGTGTGTGCTGCCTATGGTGGACAAAGGAGAACAAAGGTAGAAAGAGATCTGAAAGAGACATAAGTAAATTTTGAGTGGCAATGGATATGCTCATTATCTTCACTGTGATGTTATGTTGGTATATAAATAAGTTAAAACTCATCAAATTGGGGGTGCCTGGGTGGCTCAGTGGGTTAAGCGTCTGCCTTTATGCAGGTCGTGATTCTAGGGTTCTAAGATCAAGCCCCACATCAGGCTCCCTGCTCAGTGGGGAGCCTGCTTCTCCTGCTCCCTGCTCTTATACTCTTTCAGATAAATAAATAAAATCCAAACAAAAACCTCATCAAATTGTATACTTTAAAAATATGAGATTTATCATGTCAATTGTGCCTTACTAAATCTGAAAAAAGAAATTAATGGAATAGAAGACCCCGATGAGAGTAAAATACAAATTAGGACTGAGTGCCAATAATGGTGCCAATAATTACCAGTGACATTTCAAGTTAGTGGGGAAAAAAATGGATAAGAACCAGGGCACCCTGGGCAGCCCGGGTGGCTCAGCGGTTTTAGCGCCGCCCTCAGCCCAGGGCCTGATCCTGGAATCCCGGGATCGAGTCACAGGTCGGGCTCTCTGCATGAAGCCTGCTTCTCCCTCTGCCTGTGTCTCTGCCTCTCTCTGTCTCTCTCACGAATAAATAAAATCTTTAAAAAAAAAAAAAAGAAAAGAAAAGAAAGGAACCAGGGCACCCAGATATTGCAGTTAGTTAAGTGACCCAACTGTTTGTTTCAGCTCAGGTTGTGATCTCAGAGTCATGGGATCAAGCCCTGGGTCAGGCTCTATGCTCAGCCTAGTCTCCTTAAGATTCTCCCTCTCTCTCTCTGTCCCTCCCCCTCTCAATACATCTTTGAAGAAATACATGTTTAAAAACACAGATAAAAATTTTGGTAACCATTAAAAAAATAATCAATAGTAACATGTAATATATATATATCATTTAATAAGAAATTTTATTAATATGTTTTAATATCATAGGGTCAATCCCCCTTTGTATAGTTTTTTTTTCTTTTCTAGACTTTTCCTCAATATTCTTGATTTTTTTTTCTTTTTTTTTTCTTTAAATATTTTATTTATTTATTCATGAGAGACACAGAGAGAGAGGCAGAAACATAGGCAGAGGGAAAAGCAGGCCCATGCAGGAAGCCTGATGTGGGACTCAATCCCAGGACTCCAGGATCATGCCCTGAGCCAAAGGCAGACACTCAACCACTGAGCCACCCAGGAGTCCCGATTGGCTATTTTTTTCATATCAACTTTAGAATTAGTCTAGTCTCGGGGAAGCAACCTATATGTAGATGGATGGATACAGATTAAGTTATTTGGAGCATTTATATCAAGTTTAAAAAAACATTGAGAGAATTGTTAAAAAATATATATTAACATGTAAGAAATTAAACAATAAAATCAGATGAAAGCACAAACATTCATGTCTTCCTTGCAATTAAAAAAATCACAAACTTTGGAGAAGATTGTATTGTACCCATGGTAACAAGTAGCCATAAAATCCAAGGGTTTGGGGTTTTTTTTTCTTTAATATTTTATTTGACACACACAGAGAGAAAGAAAATGAGTGTGGAGAGGCTCAAGGGGAGAGAGAGAAGCAGACCCCCACTGAACAGGAAGCCCCACTTGGGGCTCGATCCCAGGACCCCAGGATCACAACTGGGGTTGAAAGCAGATGCTTCACTGACTGAGCCACTCAGGCACCCCCAAAAAAATCCAGTTTTAAACTTGCTTAATACAATTCTGTTCAACTCACCTCCACAAACCTATTTTTGCTAGCTATCCAACCAGAGTTGTCCCCTTGTTTCCATAAATTGACCAGTCGGGAACAACTTAATCCAATAAGCATCCCGATGATGAGTACTACTCAATCAAGAACAGACGACCTGAGCAACCATGCTTCTACTGCTTGCCCCCTGGAAAACTGTTGTCCTGAACTCCATACCTCTCCAGTACTCTCTATAAGATCAGTAGTCTCAACTCACTGTAGTAAACAGTAAATCAGCCTTCTCTTTATTTCACATGGAACAGAGGTCTCCTTGTCCTTTGACAATTCTGAAGGTCTCATCACAGTAACTGTGGAAGCTCTTCCTTTGCAACACTCTACAGGATGCACTCCCTGGACCCCTTGTGCTTAACTCCATTTGTCCTTCAGATCTGCTGCCAGTGAGTACAGTCCCAATAACCAGCTGAGCTCAGACTAGTTTCATTAGGTTTTAGCTGCTTCTCTAATGAGTTTTCAGGTTAGACCTGGGTCTTTGTATGATGTCTTTGGGCTTTTTGTTTTGAAAGAATACCATTTGAAAATTATTTTTGCCATTAACTTGATTACTCTCCATCTGCTTATTTTGCTTTTGCTGTTATTTGTCTATATGCATACAGGCTTCTTTCACATGTTTCTGTTTTGCCCTGGATTTCCTTGTCCCTATTAAGCGTACAAGAGAGTGTTCTATAGGGAATGCATGGAAGCATAAGCCAGATAAGTCTATAAACCAAGCCAATCCACTCCTGAAACATTATAGTTGGAGGTCATTTGGTCAGAAACCAATTTGTGAAAAAGCAAGTGGTCAAACATTAGGAAGGCACTTCTTGTCTTAGCAATTTGTGAAAGAAGATCATTGTGTTTATTTGTTCAAATTCCAGGGTCAACGATAGTTGGGTCGCTGATCTCATGGCCCTTCCTATCTGTGTTTGGAACCTGAAATATGGTTCACAAACACACATCCTTAGACAACTTCAGTGCTTCTTTCTTGTTTGTCACAGGTTTGCCTATGTCAAGGTCTCAAACTCTCCCTGGGAGAATTTCTGCTTTCAATATAAAGGTTTACCATAAGTCCTAATTCTGGCACTTTCCTTAGTAAAAGGCAAAAAAGTATTTTGAGTTAAAATTACAATGTCCAAAAGTACACAAAGAATATTCTCCAGTATAGATCACATGCTGGATCATAAAACAAACCTCAATGAAAATAAAAGGACAGAAATAATACAAAGTAAATTCTCTGATCACAACAGAATGAAATTAAAAATCAGTAACAGAAAAAAATCAGTAACAGAAGAACTCAGGAAACTCACATACACGTGGAAAGTAACATATTCCCTTAAATAATCAAGGAGTCAAATAAATGACAAGTGAAATTAGAAAATACTTGGAGTTGGATATAAATGAAAACACAACATACCAAAACATATGGCATACAGCTATAGCATTACTTAAGAGGGAAATTTATAGCTGTAAAAGCCTATATTAAAAAAAGAAAAAATATCCCCCAAAAACTAACCTTTCACCTGAAGACACTGGAAAAAAAAAAGAGCAAACTAATCCGTAAGTATGCAGAAGGAAGAAAATAATGTATATAAGAGTGGGAATTAATGAAAGAGAGAACAGAAAAATACAGTCAACAAAACTATACATTGGCTTTTTGAAAAGGTCAAAAACACTGACAAATCTTTAGCTAGACCACCTATGAAAAAAGGAGACTCAGATTTCTAAAATCTGTGATGAAAAGAGGGAACACTACAACTGGCTTCACATAAATAAAAAGAACTGTAAGGGAACACTTTCAACAGCTGTATGCCAACAAATTAGATAATCCTAAATAGAACGGATAAACTCCTAGAAAGACACAAATGACCAAAACTCACCCAAAAATAAACAGAAAATCTGAATAAATATCTAACAAGTACAGAAATTAAATTAGCAATTTAAAAACTGCACACAAAGAAAAAACAAAACTCAGATGGTATCTCCGATGAATTTCTACCAAGCATTCAAAGGAAAATGAATTCCAATCCTTAATAAACTCTTTCAAAAAACAGAAGGGGGGATCCCTGGGTGGCGCAGCGGTTTGGCGCCTGCCTTTGGCCCAGGGTGCGATCCTGGAGACCGGGGATCGAATCCCACGTCGGGCTCCCGGTGCATGGAGCCTGCTTCTCCCTCTGCCTGTGTCTCTGCCTCTCTCTCTCTCTCTCTGTGATTATCATAAATAAAAAAAACTTAAAAAAAAAAAAAAAAAACAGAAGGTGAAGGGAATACTTCCGAACTCTTTCTATAAGGCCTGTATATCCCAGATATTAACACCAGGCAAAAGTATCACAAGAAAACTACAGATATTGCTTAGGAATATAGATAAAAATCCTCAACAAAATACAAGCAAACCAAAACCAGCAACATATAGAAAAAATTATACACCATGAACAAGTGGGATTTATCCCAGGAATGCAAGGTTTAATACTGAAAAATCCATTTTAAAAGCAGAATGTTTGGGGCTTTTTTTAAATGATCAAAACCCAACTGCCGGGGATCCCTGGGTGGCTCAGCGGTTTAGCACCTGCCTTCAGCCCAGGGTGTGATCCTGGAGTCCCGGGATCGAATCCCACATCGGGCTCCCTGCATGGAGCCTGCTTCTCTCTCTGCCCCCCTCTCTCTCCCTGTGTCTCTCACGAATGAATAAATAAAATTTAAAAAACAAAACAAACAAACAAAAAAACCCAACTGCCTTTCATGCTAAGAACACTCAATAAACCAGGAATAAAATGTAACTTCCTCAATATGAAAAAGGGCATCTACAACAAAAAATTCACACCTAACATACTTGATGAAAGACAGATGGATATGTTGCCCATAAGATCAGGAAAAGGAAAAGGATGTCCACTTTTTTTTTTTTTTTGGCTAGTTGAATTGTCTTTATTATCAAAGGGAATATATCCAAGGCTACTTACATTGAGGAGGGGCGGGGTCAGGGCTTTTTTCTTTTTCCACACCATTTCTATTCAACATTGTATTAGAGGTCCTAGCAGAGTAATTCAGCAAGAAAAATAAATAGAGATCCAGATTGGAAAGGAAGAAATAAAATTACTTATCTTTATTTGCAGATGACATGATCTCCTATATTGAAAATCCCAAAGAATCTATGAATAAAATGTTATAACTAATAAATGAGTTCACAGGGGTTGTGCTATACATGAATGATATTAAAAAAACAGTGTTTTTCTATACACTTGTAACAAAAAAAATGAAACTTTTAAAGAAATCCGTTTACAAGGCATCAAAAAGAATAAAATACTTAGGATAAGTGCAAAACTATACTCTGAAATCTATAAAAAGTGAATTAGTGGTAAGTACACATAAAATTATGTACTTAGGAAATAAAAAGATAATTTTATATACAACATAAGCTATTGTGCAAAAAACAAAATAACAAATACTATATAACTCATCTATAAATAGCTTTTGTGTAGTTAAAATACAACTATAACCTTTAATAAAGTAAAACTTTAATAAAACAATTTCAATGAATGGAAAAATATGCCATATTTGTGAATAGAAGAATCACTGAATGTTCTCCTCAGTCAATGCCAATCAAAATGCCAATTTTTTTTCTTATTCTCATTAAATTATTCAAAGGACCACATGCAAGAGTAAATTGGTGAAATTTGCTACAAAAATTCTGAAAACATGGGGCAGCCTGGGTGGCTCAGCTGTTTAGCACCACCTTCGGTCCAGGGCCTGATCCTGGAGTCCCAGGATCAAGTCCCACATTGGGCTCCCTGCATGGAGCCTGCTTCTCCCTCTGCCTGTGTCTCTGCCTCTCTCATGAATAAATAAATGAAATCTTTTTAAAAAAATTGTGAAAACAGAATTCCTTGACAAATATTAAAAGCTAATACATTTACAGTATCTGAAACAGTGTCACATTGATTTTAACCACTAGATCAAAATGAAATATTCAGAAATAAATTCAAGTATTTTAACATACGATAAAGAGAGGGATTTAAATAAAAAAACAAAAGGTTTTCACTAAGTTGTGTGATAGTTCCAAGGCAATCAATATGATCCTAATATCACATCAAAATAAAATCCAGAAGGTTTAAAACACTGGAAAAAATAAAACATAAGTTAGATCTAAGAAGAAAAGCAAAGCAGAGACTATAAAGAATCAGTGCACTTGAAGACATCTACTCTTATTTAACAAATATTCTTAACACTTACTACATGCTAGGAATCAACTAGAGCTGGATGTACTGTGAGAAAAAGAGACATGGCCCCACCATCAAGGAGAGATAGTCTAGGAAAGATAGAATAAATAATTACAAATTCACCCAAAAAAGTGTGCCATCTTCAACCTCTCTTTATCTCATACCCCACATTCAGCCAGGAAACTTATTAAGCACTACTTTCAAAATATATCCAGGAGCCAACCACTTCTCTTCACCTCCACTGCTGCCATCTTCATGCCTCCACTGGATTCCTGGTTGGTCTCCCCATTTCTATTCCCATCTTGCCAAGTTCCTCCTCCACAGGGCAACAGGAGGGATCCTTTTACAACTCAAGCCACGTCATCTCCCTCCTCAGCTCTAAGTCCTACACTTCACTTTAAAAGCTAAAATCTCCTTATAATAGCCTTACAAAGCTCTATACTATTATCTCCTCATCTTCTCCATACTTCCACTTGCTCTTGCCTTGCTCTGCTCGCTCTGCTCTAGCCACCCTGGCTTCCCTAATACTCCTTGAATGAGCCAGGTATATTTCTATCTTTTAAAGGCTTTTACCCAGGCAGTCCCTCTGCCAACAAGTCCCTTCACCCATATATTCACCTGGCTAACTCACTCATCTGAGAGTGTTGGGCTTGAATTAACTTGACCACTCTATTTAAAAGTACAGCTCTCCACCTTCCCCTACCCCACCTCTGGTACTCCTGATCTCTCCTAGTCTATGTTCTACTTTTTCTTCCTTCCAAAGTTCTCAACACTTGTAGTATGCTATACGATTCACTTATCATGTTTATTATTTATTGTTTATGTACCCAACTATAGTACAAACTCTTGAGAAGAGGGATCTTTGTTACGTTAACTTATATGTCCCAAGACTCTGGTATACAATGGAAGCTCAATAAATGCATGTTGAAAGAATCAATTTATCAGGTAAGCAAAGATTTATAAGCCTGATAACACCTAGCAGTTGTATGCAGCTGGTAGAAAAATGAACTGAGTGTTCTAGAAGATAATTTGTCAATATATAAGTATATTATAGCAAATATTTTTTGAAGTCTTTAAAATGTTCACCCTTTTTATTAAGTAATTCCACTTCTAAGCACATAGCCTTTAAAAAAGAATCAGTGATGGACACAGATTTATCTATAAAATGGGATTTCAAAAAAAAATAAATAAAATAAAGTGGGATTTCATGAAGCCATTACAAATTAATCACATCTATATTTACTACAGTAAATAATTTACTACAGTAACACATTCACTTCTTTTTAGATTTATTTATTCCATTGACAGAGAAAGAGAGCATGTGTGCAAGTACTTGAAGTGGAGGAGGGGCAGTGGGAGAGGTAGAGGTAGAGAAAGAAATCCTCAGACTCTGCCCTGAGCACAAAACCCGACAAGGGACTCCAGTCCATGACCCTGAGATCACAACCTGAGCCAAATCAAGAGTCAGATGCTTAACCAATTGCGCCACCCAGGAGCCCTGAGGAGGAATTGTATTAACTCTCTAAAAAAAACTTGGTTTAATACACACACACCCTGAGTTTTTGTTTAAATGTGTTACTATAGAGGCATTTGGGTGGCTCTTGGTTTCTGCTCAGATGGTGATCTCAGGGACATGAGATTGAGCCCTGAATTGGGCTCCTCACATAGGGTGGAGCCTCCTTGAGGATTTTTCTCTCCCTCTTCCTCTGCCCCTCCTGCTCATAAGTGCACACATGCATGTGCACACACACATACTCTAAATAAATAAAATAAATCTTTTTTTGAAAAAAAAAAGAAACAATTCCTGGGGTGCCTGGGTGGGTCAGTCAGTTAAGCATCTGCCTTTGGCTCAGGTTATGATCCCAGGATCCTGGGATACAGCCCGCATGGCATCACGCTTCCTGCTTAGTGGGGAGCCTGCTTCTCCCTCTCCCTCTGTTGTTCCCCCTGCATGTGCTGTCAAATAAAGAAATAAAATCTCTGTCGAATAAAAAAACAAACAAACCCCAATTCCTCCTCAAAGTACAGTAGGTCTCTATTCATATGCTATCCCAGCAAGACTTATATACATTCAGTATTCTTAATCTGTTCTACAATTTAAAACCTAAACAGAACAATGGTCAATCTGTATTCAGCTATCACTGAACTTTTCAGAAAATTGCTAGCTTGTTAAAAATAGATCCCACAATTCACTCACATGACATCTAGAACCGAATCATTCCGAATGACCTTATGGGAGACATCAGCTAGGAGAAAAAGACCTCCATCTGTCCTTCGGATGCTAGCTGCGTAGCCTGGCCAGATCTGCAACCTGAAGAGACAGGTGAGCTTTACCTTAGGGTTCTAAAAGGACCACAGATACTTCCATGCCCCTATTTGAAACAATAGAGCAAATACGGCCCCCCTGCATAGTAACAGTGAGAAAGCACCATGAAACAAAATAAATCAACATCATTGTGAACCTACTAAAACAATAACTATGGAACAAGTTTAACTGATAAATTGTATTCACAATCATAAAATACTGTTGAGATTTCTGTACTACATATGGTAATCACAATGAAAAATTTCTTTCCAGAACATTTGAAAGGAAGAGACCACCACTGACCTGTGTTGCTGCAGTACCATAGCACTTGTAGGGTCATAAAAGTTTCTCCCCACAAGCTTCATATCTAAAAGTTTCATTACCCTGAAATAAAGAGCAAAAATGGGTCTTCTAAAGAAAAATAAAAAAAAATTCAAGCTCTATTACTCTTAGCTATATCTTCCTTTTGAAGCCTAACGTCCCAAAATCTTTGGTGTCTTTTGCACAACATAGCTTTTATGCTGAGAACACCATTGCAAATAAATAAATAATCAAAGCATTTATCTTGAGGTATATACAACTGACAACAACTGGCCTTATTTACAAAGGTAACCAAAAACTTATTTCCCAGGTTCAATTTACATTATTTTTCACCATTAACTAAAAAGAATTGAAAAAAGTCGATTCCTGTTTGTAAAGATCAGTCTGGAATAGGAAGTTATATGTTTGTTCCTGGCAGTTCAGCTTACTAGGCAGAAATTAGGTTCTGTATTTCGTTTAAAAAGAGGTGATATAGGAGTAAATTTTATGAAAATTTGAGTCTTATAGAAAGTTAAAAAAATATGAGCTATCTGAATCCAAAAAAATCAAGGGACCTGGAAAAAAAATTCTTCCAGCAAAATTTTTGCAGGCTGCCACTTTGAGTAGCCCCATCAGTAACACCATTAAATTATGCAATATAACCTCTGCTTTTAAAGTTCCTGAATGATTCAAAGGAACCCATCCAGCCACCCTTCATTATACCTAAATCTGGAGAATCACCTGACATAATTTTTTAGTAAGTTAGCCTCAATACCATCCATTTATTTATTAAATATTTCCAAACTCATCTTTATATATGTGTTGTATAATACCATCCAAGCTTCTTGAAGAACATGGTTACATATTTAAGACAGAGATTAAATAAGCTGTTTTCTCACCGACGGAAAACAACATTGTAGAAAGGAATGCACAAGTCAGAACAGGGCTCCAGGGTCTTTGTCAATTGAATCTTAATGTTGATATCTGCGCCATCAGTTTTCCTTTGACTTTTTAGCTCAAGAACCTAACAAATAAATATATTCAAGTAAAAAAAAAGACAAAACTGTCAAGCCCTCATCTAATCCAACTGTGTTCTAGAAAACACTAAAATATCTTAAATATATTTTCTACTTTCCCCTGACTTTGCTGCCCACACTAGGCAAAATCATAGCATGACAACTAGGATTTAAGAAAGGATTTGGTAAGAGGACTGACTAGCAACAGATCTCTTTGCATGCTGAAACCTAAAACCATTCTCTGTCACTGAGGTCAAAGGCTTCCAACCACTCTTCCTCTCTGAGAAGCAACTTCTTGAAGAATTCAAATGAAAAAGTTTCTTAAAAAAAAAAAAAAAGAAAAAAAAAGAAAAAGTTTCTTAATTTGACATTTGTTATTGAAAAGCCTGTCTTTCCTCTAAGAATAGGAAAGTACAACTCAAACATCAGGAGGTCTATGATTTCCTACCACTCAAAACACCAAAACACTCTTAGGTTTCATTCCAAAATATATTTCCTATTTGGTCTCACTTGTTGAAGTTTAATAGGCAGATAGAGAATGGATCCATCAAAAGCAGTAACGTTTCCGGTGACAGCTTGATGGTCCTTCAACATGCCAAACCTCATGCTTTTGCACTCCACATTGGGGCTAGAAAACAATAAAGAGGATTTTACTTCAATTTGTTCAAATGGCAGTCTTTACTATCCCTGTGTAATAGGTTTGTTAGAGTCACTTGTAACTACTGCTCCATCTAGTGGTCATATTAAAAATTCAAATATACCTGACTATAAGAGGAATTTCAACCCAAGAATACCTGCCCATAGAAAAAAAAAACTCGTAATTTCACCACCCAAAGACAATTGCTTTAACATGTCCAGATTTTAGACAAGAGGGTCAGAACATCTTTTCAGTAAAGGATAGCAATTTTTTTAGGCTTTACAGACCATATAGTCTCTGCTACAACTACTCAACTTGGCCAACACACACTAAAGCAGCATGGACAATATGTAAACCAATGAACCTGGTTATGTTCCAGTAAAACTTTATTATAAAACAGGCAGTGGGCCAGATCTGCCCTCCAGGACAGCCGTAGTTTGTCAATCATTGCTCTAGAGTCTGCAAAAATACACACATTAAAAATAATTTTTTTAAAAAAGGATTTTACTCCAACTTTTCACCTGTGGCAATGCAATTTCTACTTTTTATTGACTCACTGTCTCAAATATTACACCTTTGAAAAGCTCCAGTAGCTACTTAGTACAATGACTGTCCCGTTTCATATCAATAATATACAATGTTGGTGTACAACTGGAAAGCTTAAACAAATCTAAGGTTAATATACGGTATGTTCAAGCACATGACAAAAGATGAAAAAATCAAGTGGTAATCCAATATAGCTGTCCCAAAACTAAACATTCATATATTAATATCACATTTCAAAATGCTTCTGCAGGGGCACCTGAGTGGCTGAGTGGTTGAGCATCTATTTGCCTTTTGCTCAGGTCATGATCCTGGGGTTCTGGGATTGAGTCTTGCTTTGGGCTCCTCACGGGGAGCCTGCTTCTCAACCTCTGCCTCTGTTTCTGCCTCTTTCTCTGTGTCTCTCATGAATAAAAATTCAAAAACAAAAAACAAAATGCTTCTCCAAAAAATTTACCTACATGAATGACACTATGCCCTAAACATAGTATTTAAAATTGTTTTTCTGGACTTTCTTCACTTAATAAAGGAAGCCACAAGATGACCAGTTCACTGTAATAAATCTCAGTACCCTCTCAATGGCCTGGCTAGCTCTTTATACTGTGGCTTCAAAGGTCCGTATCTACCATCTTGAAATTTATAGAATCCATGTCTTCTCCACTGTCCAGTCAATGCAGAGACTTCTGAGGACTCACATTCCTTTCTGCTTCATTAACATTTGTCAATCCATTTCCAGAGAAAGAGTTCTTCCCTCTCATTATGCTCATCCATTTCTCTTCCAGTTCCAGAGCAGGCCCATTCCCACTACCCTCCCTTCTTAGGGTATAATTTCACCCTCTTTTTTAGCTTCTCTTCACCTGCCACATGTGCTCAGTTTTAAAGCAATCCTACTACTCTATTTAATTATCATTTCATTTCTCATCCTCTTACCCACTTTTTATTTTTATTGTTTCATAATTTCTAGTAAGTCTTTTCTTTAAATTTTATTTTTTTATTCATGAGAGACACAGAGAAAGAGAGGCAGAGACACAGGCAGAGGGAGAAGCAGGCTCCATGCAGGGAGCCTGACATGGGAACTCAATCCCAGGTCTCCAGGATCACACTCTGAGCTGAAGGCAGCGCTAAACTGCTGAACCACCCAGGCGGCCCCCCCACTTTTTAAATAAGTAGCCAAGGGCAATCCCAGTGGTGCAGCGGTTTAGGGACCCCTGCAGCTCAGGGCGTGATCCTGGAGACCCTGGATCATGTCCCACATCAGGCTCTCTGCATGGTGCCTGCTTCTCCCTCTGCCTGTGTCTCTGCCTCTCTGTGTCTCTATGAATAAATAAATAAAACCTTTTTAAAAATCTAGTTATAAATAAGTAGCCAATTCACTAGCTATTTCCCATGGCCTGTGCTCACCTTGGTTCCTTTAGTCTAGTTTTTTCTCCATAACTCCAATAAAGCTACTAGAAAATCAAGAGTGCTCTTCAAAGTAAATTCAGTAACTTTTTTTCCTGTGGCTGAAGTCAACTACCTCCTCGTTCAAAGGAGCCCTTCCTTTGGTCTTTATAACCTGTCTTCAGGGTATTTCCCCCTTAACTGTTCCTTTCTTTCACTCCATTTATTTCTCTTATACCAATTAGCAGCTGTGTTCCAAAAATTCAGCCTTCCATCCTCCTATTTTCTCTTCAAAGACACTCCAAAACACATATTCGTTTTCGCAATTCCAGCTAATAACCTCTAGCTAATGACTCTCCTGAGATTTTAAGCAGGCTCTACACCCAGTGTAGAGCCCAACACAGGGCTTGAACTCACAACCCTGAGATCAAGACCTGAGCTGAGATCAAGACCTGAGCTGAGATCAAGAATTGGACACTTCACCATCTGTGCCACCCAGCACTCCCTTCCTGAGATTTGAAAAGAACACAAACATGAATTATTAATTTTTAAGAAGTATGAGAAACCCTGAAGTTATTGATATAAAATTATTCATAGTATGAGACTTAGGCAAGAGGGATCCAGGTTTTGTGGGATGTGGGTCTTATACCAGCGGTGGGGAAGAGTCTCTCTTTAAGAAGAGAAATGCAAAATTACAAAGTAAGTTAAAAGACTATGGAAGCGGGACACCTGGGTGGCTCAGCGGTTGAGCATCTGCCTTTGGCTCAGGGTGTGATCCCAGAACCCAGGGATCGAATCCCACATCATGCTCTCTGCATGGAGCCTGCTTCTCCCTCTGCTTTGTCTCTGTCTCTCTGTCTCTCCTGAATAAATAAAAAAATCTTAAAAAAAAAAAAAAAGATTATGGAAGGGGTCTGTGCATGTAAAAGGCCCGAACTTTAAGCTTCATCAATTTCACAGTAAATCCACCTTGCAAGTGCTTAAAATGGCACCTAATAAGTTAAAATCTGAAGTAGTGAAATAATGTTAACGTTAACAAGTAATGTTTGTTTGTTTTTAATTTTATTTATTTATTCATGAGAGAGAGAGAGAGAGAGAGGGGCAGAGTCACAGGCAGAGAAAGAAGCAGGTTCCATGCAGGGAGCCTGACATGGGACTCGATCCTGGGTCTCCAGGATCAGGCCCTGGGCTGAAGGCGGCACTAAACCACTGAGCCACCTGGGCTGCCCCTGCAAATAATGTTAACCTTAAAATTATCACAAGGATCTGAGTTTGCACATTATCGTGGGGGGATGTTCATTAGGAATCACACAGAAAAATATTCAGTTATTCCAGGGAAACGATTTCATTACTGTTCTCTAAGAAGTAAATACAGAGAAAA
This sequence comes from Canis lupus dingo, assembly GCF_003254725.2. Classification (NCBI taxonomy): domain Eukaryota; kingdom Metazoa; phylum Chordata; class Mammalia; order Carnivora; family Canidae; genus Canis; species Canis lupus. The sequence continues at coordinate 35,040,494 of NC_064267.1, forward strand.
AAAAGTTGTGAATACCTGAAGGTCACATGATATTGATAAACTGCTTCATTATGACACTGTATTTTGATAAGGTTCAATCCTAAAGATTGAGGTGTTCCTTTTGAGCCCTGCTTCACAAAAACCTCTCTGGAAAATAAAAGTAGGCACATATAACAAAAACAAATGCAAGCAACTCATGCTACAAAATAATAAGAAAGAAAAAAACACTGGGGGAAGTAATATTTTACACTTAGCTTACACAAGTTACACGAAAGCAAGCTTTGAAGGCTAGAAGCTAAAATCTTAGCAATCTCTAATTAGAGAAGCAAGATCACCCTTTTTGCCCTGGTTAATATCAACGGAATAATTGAGGCCAGCTAACTAAAACACAAAAATTAGTTCCAATAAGAAAGATGAACTGCTGCAATATCTTTCCTAGACTATTTCCTAATCTTCGATGAGTCAAAAAACTGGCTATGTCTGAATTGAGAAGGAAATGAAAAATCATTTGAGTTCATTCCCTGGTACGTATTATTTAACCCATCAACCCCATTTCACTTCATCAGGCATTGTCCCACCCCCTTGTCATTTTCCCCCCTGGCAAAAACCAAACAACAAAACAAACAAGCCTGCAGTACCCACCACCCACAAAGGAGTTTAGATGCAACAGAAACAGTGCTTATGATTTTATGAGGTCTCCTCCCACATCATTACCAAGTAGAGACTTACTTTTCCTTATGTTCCTTATGTTCCACAGCCCCAAGTAGAGAGTGATCCAGAGAGTGCGGTGAGGATGGCGGCAGAGGTGGTGGTGATGATAGCTGGGAAGGATCTCGACAAGTCAGGCTGATAGCACCAGGAGCCTTGTGTACTCCTCTGCCTAAACCACCAGCTGCTCTTCCCAAAGATAATAAAGATGTATTCGAATTCCCTCTTCCAAGCATTCTGAAATGTTGAAAAGAAGCAAATCGGGCCTTTCTCAACCATGCTTCTATCTATACCCCATCTAAATGATTTCTCCAAGTCTACATTCTTTTCCTGAAGGAGTCAGCAAAAGGGACCCAAACCTTGGGATTTTTTCCAGATCCAAATATGCCTACATGACTCATTTGCTAATTGTTACTAATACTGATTTTCAGGGCCAATTTCCTCAGCAGAATTGAGGTGGAAGAGTGAGTCAGCCAGGTTGTGAACCACCACAATCAGGTTAACTTATCAGGGCAAATGAGAGTTGTAAACTGCCCAGTGGAGAACTACTTTTACCCATTTCCAAGGACTGACTGGATCAGTGGCTGCTGATTATTCTGGGGAAAATACCCACTCTTTAGTATAAAACCATGCATTGTTTATAATATGATCCTTTTCAGAGTTTCTCTTTGGTTTTATAAAGACATTTCATCTGAATTTGACACTTACCCTAGAAGGCAACTTTACCCACCTATTCCAACCAACACAGGCCTCTGCCATCTTGCTATCCCCAGCTGCCAACACAGAAGGATCCGCAAAAGTGGAATGGGGTTCTTCTTTGTCCTTGCGTACCATACTGGCAGACAAGCCTCGACCTAAAATGCCTCTACCTGAATGGAAGGGCCAAAACCCAACTATAACTGTGAGTTGAAAATGTTGTATAGTACACTTATTTTTCTGAAGATAAACTATAAATTTAAGAACAAAGCAATCATACATACATACTATACTTTGAATTAGTTTTCCACATACCTGATGGAGGCATTTCCCGTTTCAGAGGGGCCCGGGACACAGTTTCAAGGCCCAGTCCTCGGAACATAGACACGAAACCTACAGATTCCTATGAAAGTCAAAGGGTAGAGTTATCTGAAAATATATTTTGACAGTTATTCTAAGATATAGAATATATTTCTAAAATGAAATAAGTGTTATTTCAATGACTGGAAGTGACACACATTCTGTAACACATATAGTGAAATGTTTTTTTTAAAAAAAACATTGTTTTTTGTTTTTTTAAAGATTTTATTTTTTTTTTTCACGAGAGACACAGAGACAGAAACACAGGCAGAGAGAGAAGCAGGCTTCCATGCAGGGAGCCTGACGTGGGACTCGATCCCGGGATCCCAGGATCACGCCCTGGGCTGAAGGCAGACGCTCAACAACTGAGCCACCCAGGTGTCCCTAGTGAAGTGTTTAAGAAGACATAATAAAGATGTTTATAACAAGACACCCAGAAACACTGAAGGTTTTCTTTTTTTTTTAAAGATTTTATTTATTTATTTATTCACAAGAGATACACACACAGAGAGAGGCAGAGACACAGGCAGCGGGAGAAGCAGGCTCTACGCAGGGAGTCTGACGTGGGACTCAATCCCAGGATTCCAGGATCATGCCCTGGGCCAAAGGCAGGCTCTAAACCGTTGAGCCACCCAAGGATTCTCCACTGACGGTTTTCATAAAGTATTGGTAACTAAAATCATCTTTGAATTCTATACACGTTATAAGAATAAAGGATAAAAATACCTCATAAAAATTATTTAATTAGATTACGGGGGTGCCCAGAGGGAGAGGGATAGAGAGAACCTCAGACTCCACGCCCAGCACAGAGCCCAATATGGGGCTCTATCTCACAACCCTGAGATGACCTGAGCTGAAATCAAGAGTCGGATGCTTAACAAACTGAGCCACCCAGATGCCCCTTTAAGTAGCTTTAATAGGGACGCCTGGGTGGTTCAGTGGTTGAGCGTCTGCCTTTGGCTCAGGGTGTTATCCTAGAGTCCCAGGATCGAGTCCTGAATCAGGCTCCCTGCATGGAGTCTGCTTCTCCTCCCTCTGCCTGTGTCTCTGCCTCTCTATCTTGTGAATAAAATCTTTAAAAAAAAAGTAGTTTTAATAAATACTTTTAAGACTTATAACTATGTCATATTAGGTTTTTTTTTTTTTTTTTTTTTTTTAATTTTTATTTATTTATGATAGTCACACACACAGAGAGAGAGAGAGAGGCAGAGACACAGGCAGAGGGAGAAGCAGGCTCCATGCAGGGAGCCCGACGTGGGATTCGATCCCGGGTCTCCAGGATCGCGCCCTGGGCCAAAGGCAGGCGCTAAACCGCTGCGCCACCCAGGGATCCCCATATTAGGTTTTTAAGCATACATACAGGTATAGTCCCTGCTTGGTGTACAGAGTAACAAAGTATAACTTTTCTTATTTGTTTCCTATATACAGAAGGTAAGAGGGAACACATATACTAGTTAATAAATTTTCAGAAAATTGGACCATTTAAAAGTATCTGAGATTTGGGTTTTTAAAAACAACCTCCAACAAAACTTGCAACTGTCTTCCTGTGGAAGTCTTGAAAGTTTACTGGTGTTATGCCAGTTAGAGCTGTCACATACAGACTTATGCAAGCCATCCAAGCATAACATAATGTCCTTTTTCTTTCTGCCTACACAACATTACATTTGACACTGTCTACTCCACTTCAAAAGTTTTTTTTTTTTTTTTTTTTTTTATGATAGTCACAGAGAGAGAGAGAGAGAGAGAGAAAGAGAGAGGCAGAGACACAGGCAGAGGGAGAAGCAGGCTCCATGCACCGGGAGCCCGACGTGGAATTCGATCCCGGGTCTCCAGGACCTCGCCCTGGGCCAAAGGCAGGCGCTAAACCGCTGCGCCACCCAGGGATCCCCTGTCTACTCCACTTCAAATGGTCATAACTGCATTATCAGGTTCTTCCTCTATTTGCTAACTTTTATTCTTTGAGATTTCTTAATTATAGACAATTACCATTCTTAAAACTACTATATAATTATGAGATTAACAATGTACATACATGCAAATGTACACACATTAGAAGCAATAGCTGAAAATATTTTTAAGATTTGAGCAAAGAGCCCTCTAAAAGGAAACTTAACAAGCTGCTAATACCACAGAGCCAAACCCAGTGTGAAAATCTAAACACTTAGAACACAAAGCTGTATCTTCAAACCTGTCATTTATGTATACATGTATATTTATATCTATGGAAACTAGAAGACTGAGGATACCCAAGCCTATCTAGCATTTTTTATGAGGTACTTTTTCTAAACTCACAACTCCAGTATTTGAAATATATGTCCAAAATGCAATTACCAAGAAAAACAAAAACAAAATCCAACCAACCAAAAAAACCCAAACCTTTCTTTTTCCCATATGGGGCTTCATAGTTATTTGAAATATTTTATTTCCTCTGATGATAAGCTATATGTTGCTACTGTGCATCCAGACATGATCTTACCCTTTGTGCTGGCCCACTCTGTTTGCTTGGTTCCCCTGGCTTTCCAAACACATGGCCTCTGCCTGCAGGTCCTGCCCTGCCCAGAGCTGAGTCCAAAGGTTTAGGAGCTTGTGGCCAAGGGCCTGGCATCCGTACACACTGAGATGGGTGCACAGAAGAGCCCCTGAAGGGTGGTCGGACAGGATCCATTGAAAGGCCGCAGAGGATACGGGTGTCGATCCTGTTCTGATGAATTACCTGCCAGTATTTCATAAAGATTAAAAAGATCCCCAATTGTTTTCCTTTTCCTTCAAGACAGACCCACAAAGCATTAAAAATATAGTTCCCTTATGTCAGACCAGTAATACAACCAGCTTCCTACATCGTATTCACTTCAAAAGCTCTATTTAGCCTAGAACATCCTAAACACTTTCCAACAGCAAGCAATATTTACTTAATGATTTAAATAAATATATATAAATATATATTATAATGTGTACTATTACAAATATTATAAATATGAATATTTATTAAATGAATGTTATTTAATTATTTTAAATCTTAAATAAGTGATTAACTATTAAATATTATTTAATTAAAATTTAAATAATTATTAGATATTATTACTTATATTTGATATAAATAAAATTTATTTGTTCTTTTTTTTAATAAATAAAATTTAAATGTTGAACTAGACTATCCTCTTTCACACAAAAATGGTAGGCTATGCCTCCCTACCCTAAAGGCTACAAGAGTTCTCTCCTTGAGTTTGTTTCAACTCCTTTTGGGTTAGCCTGACCTTTCTGCTCTCACTTCTTCGCAGCACCACCCAAGGAATCCGAGGTCGCCCTGGGGCATGCTGAGAGGCGCCGTAACCCCCTGCCAGTTAGAGGAGCTCCGCCATGGGGCCCCTTTCTCCACTCCTCCCTCATCACTTCTGTGGATTCAGGCCCCTCCTCCAGAAGGCCCTCCCTTAACGTGCACCTCCTCCTCTGGATTAGTTAGCCTAAAGCTGGCTGCCTGGAAGGTGCCACGGAAGAGGGCGTGGGCCCCGCGGGCCTGACCACAAGGGAGGCCCCTCAAGGCACATCCGACCCCCGCCCCACCCCCACCCCCGCCACCCCGAAGGCGAGCCCCCAAACCAACAGCCCTGCAGCGGCTCCCACCCACCCACCGTGCCCGTCCAAACCACTCTCCCGTTCACTCAGACCCAGCAGGCGGGGCCTCTCTCCCTGGGCCGCCACCTTCCCACCTTCTCTCCAGGTCCTGCGCTGCTCCTCCACACACCAGGCCTCAAATAACGACTTCCCGCCCCCGCCCCGGCCCCACCCCGGGTCCACAGACCCTCACGCCTGAGGTGAGGGGTGAGGGGTGAGGAGGAGGGGGGTGGGGAAGGACGGTCCGCACCGGGCCGTAAGGTGACCCGCTCGCCACTCGGCCTGCAACTGGGCTACCTGGGCCTCCCTGGCCTTTCAAACCTCCGCCCGGTCCACACGGCGGGCTCCAGTCGTCGCCCGGCTCCGCGGCGCCCCGGGAGAACACGGCGCTCAACAGCATCCGGCACGCCAAGTGGCCCACATGCTTCAGACCAATTTCCGGTCCTCTCGCGAGGCCTTGAGGGCTGACCCCATTGGCCAAACAAAATGCCACTCACGGGTTGCAGCCACCTCATTGGCTCGTCTGTGAAAAGGCCCGCTCCCTTTCTAGCAGCTTCGTTCTATAGAGGGTTCATCCTCAAAGAGTGCTTGAAATGGGGGCCCGGAAGTTAGGAGTAAGCCTAAGCGTTAAATGCTGTTTCTAGGGTCTCGACTCTGTTCTGCGGGTAACTCCAGTAGGAAAAGTTGGCTCATAATGAAAAAAAAAAGTTTTTTTTAAAGATTTATTTATTTATTTATTTATTTATTCATGATAGAGAGAGAGAGGCAGAGACACAGGCAGAGGGAGAAGCAGGCTCCATGCAGGGAGCCGGATCACAACCTGAGCCAATGGCAGACGCTCAACCACTGCTGAGCCACCCAGGTGTCCCGCTCATCATGAAATGGACTTGCCCCATCCATCCCAGCTAGAGGATATAGGAATATAGGTAGAGACTCGGCAAGGGTAAGCTTGAGTTTACATTCAGATACCTATGTGATCTCTGCACCTCACTTTCTTTTTTTTTTTTTTTTTTTTTTTATTTATGATAGTCACAGAGAGAGAGAGGCAGAGACACAGGCAGAGGGAGAAGCAGGCTCCATGCACCGGGAGCCCGACGTGGGATTCGATCCCGGGTCTCCAGGATCGTGCCCTGGGCCAAAGGCAGGCGCCAAACCGCTGCGCCACCCAGGGATCCCTGCACCTCACTTTCTTTATATATAAAATAGGAATGAAAGCATCCATTCCTAGGGTTGTATGGAAATGTACTTATATTAATGAGATGATGTATATGAATTATGTACCTCAAGGAAAGGATTGCCTGCAATAGATGTTGCATACTGTTATTATTTATTTATTTTTAATTTTTAAAATTTTATTTATTTATTCATGAGACACACACACACACACACACAGAGGCAGAGATACAGGCAGAGGGAGAAGCAGGCCCCATGGCAGAGTGCCTGATGTGGGACTCGATCCCCGGACTCTAGCATCATGCCCTGAGCTGAAGGCAGACACTCAACCACTCAGCCACGCAGGTGTCCCCACTGTTATTATTTATTGATATCTGAATCTGTAAACCAAGAAAAGCTTTCTCCCAACTATATAAAAGTGTTGGTGGTTAATTTTCAATTATAGAATATTTTCACCCAAAGAAATAGAACTCTCCCTCTTTCCAAATATTTTGGCAAATAACTACATCCCTTGTCAACTCCAGGATTTAGGAGGTGGTTGGGGTCAAGCTTCAAGAAACCACGGCAGATGCTATAGAGACATGTAAATGCTCTGCATGGAATTGCACTACAGAAGGCTTTTCCAAACCTTAGATATCTCATACCTTGTTTTAATCCATACATCCAAGGACTCTCCTCAAATCAGAATAGTATTTGAAAAAAAAAAAAAAAGAATAGTATTTGAAAAGTATTGGAGCAGGACGATTTACAAAGCAGGGATCTAATTGACAAAATATACCTTTACTCTTTGTGGATGTATTTGTTTTACATTTTAAGTTCTTCTACTCTACAACCTTCCTACCTTTCAATGTTACAATGTTATGTTCTTTTAAGGTATATAGTAGGCAGAATTTTGTGGCCCATGCAAACATCAGTAGCAAGTGCACTCCAAAAAAGTAATGCAAATTGTTTTGTAACCTTGGTAAATTCCCAGTTCCCTGTTCTTTTAGGTATTTTGACCAAACTTTGCATGAAAGATTCATTCCATGCTCAGGAAACCGTATCTTCGGGGCAGGATTCAGAAGATCTTCACAACAGTAATTCTCAGGTAATGTTCTGAGGCCGTCAGTTTTGGAATATAAACCAAGAGCACCATTACAAAGAGTAATGGTAATATGCATTACAAAGGGTGGATCTAGGTTTCCCTAGTTTTCTATATCTTGTCATGCAAGAGTAGGTGGTCTCGGAACAGTGTTTCTAGCTAATCCATACGTTATAAATACTACTTATTCACCAAAGAAAAATCCATATGATCTCAGTGCTGAGTGGCGATAAAGATGGTTGAAGCTCTCTAAAGTATGGGCATCTGCTTAGAATCTTTCAAAAAGCTAATCAACCTCTCCAGGAGTTTCTATTCCCAATCAGGGTACTTCAGTTGTTAATTAACCATCTTTAGGATACTGATTAAAAACAGCACGCATACATCTACTGTTTTAAGTATTTAAAATTAAATTATGAATGATATTTTCATACTGCCAAATTCTGTCCACTTGGCCCTACCAGGCTTTAAAGCTCAGGGTAAGGATGACCCTGTAACTATAAGCAATCTGGATTTTCCCAGGCAGTCATGACTTCAAATAGTCTGGCCCTTTGTCCCCATAACTACTTCCATTCTGACCACATTTCCATATTATTTTTGTTCAGAAAATAAAATCACCACAGCCACATCAAGATCAAGGGCAGAAAATTACATTGCCTATTTGGCCTAGAAACTACAGGGAGGATTTAATTGGAAGCAGACCTATGTCAGTAGTGCCTCTGGGGTCCAGATAGAGGTAAATACAGATCCTCCAAGGAGAAATATGGCCTCAACCTGGCCCCAAACCTCCCATAAACAATGTCATAAATATGAGCTCACAAGAAAAATGAATAAATCACAAAACACATTAGGATCAATAAAATGGGTGAACTGTTCTTTTGTTATTTGTAATTTAAATGTAAAATACACGTGAGTGCACATAAAAAATTACAGATGAGGCTCAATTCGGAGATAAAACACCTCAATAAAAAAGTGGAGGGTGAGGTGCCTGGGTGGCTCAGTCAGTTGTCTGCCTTGGGCTCAGGTCACAATCCTATCTATCCCAGGCTCAGCGAGGATAGGCTCTGCTTTTCCCTCTGCCCCTCTCCCTCCCCCTGCCCCTGCTCTCTCAAATAAATAAATAAAAACTTAAAAAAAAAGTGGAGGGTAAATAATTGAACTGATCTTTTACCTAAGAAGATATACAATGGAAAAAAAAAAAGATATACAAATGGCTAACAAGCACGTGAAAATATGCTCAATATCATTAGTCATTAGGGATGTGTAATAATACCACAATGAGATATCATTTCATATTCTCTAGAATGCCTATAATAAATAAGACAGCAGGACGCCTGGGTGGCTCAGTGGTTGAGTATCTGCCTTTGGCTCAGGGCGTGATCCCCATCCCAGGATCGAGTCCCACATTGGGCTCCCTCAGGAAGCCTGCTTCTCCTTCTGTCTATGTCTCTGTGTCTCTCATGAATAAATAAATAAAATCTTTAAAAAAAAATAAAAGTGCTTCTGGTGAGTTCTCAGATGAAATGAGGACCATGTTAATGGAAACTGAAGGAAAGATGATCTTTGTTATAAAGTGGCAAAGAACCTGGCTGAATTGTGGTCTAGTATTTTATAGAAGGTTGAACTCATAAGCAATAAACTTGTTTATTTAGTTGAGATTTCTAAGCAAAATGTTGAAAGTGAGACCTGGCTTCTCCTTCCTGCTTCTAGTAAGTTGTGAGAGGAAAGAGATTTAAAAAAGATAAAATTAAGCAAAAAGGAACCAAAACTTGAAGACTTGGAAAGTTCTCAACCTATCCATATTGCAAAAATGAGAAAGCTTGTTCTAGAGAGAACATCAAGGGTGTAGCTAGATGATCCACCCCATTAGGAGATTATCTATGATTAACCATGGGGATAATCAGCTATCTCAGCAGAAGCTAGGAGTAAAGATAGGATTATACCAGCAGAGACACTGCCAGTTTGGACCAAAAGGAAGAGACTGGATGAAAGGAAGGCTTTTGGATTTCTGGGACTCTAGAAGACAGGACAATAGAGCTATTCAGCATGCTTTATCCTTTAAGAAGAGGGAAGAATAACCCCAAAGGTGGCTCAGAGATCATCAGGACTGGCACTCCCACCACAGCCTGGGAGGCAAAGCTGTTTCTTCTTCAAGGTTCACAGCTGGAGAGGAATATGAATCAAACATCAGTTGTCACCTATATCTGATTAGATAATATCCTGATGAGACTTTGGACTGGGGTTAATGCTAGAATGGGTTAAAACCTTGGGGGAGGGATACTGAGATGAAGTGAATGTATTTTGCCTGCGAGAAGGACATAAATGTTGGGAATCCACAGGGCAGAAATTATGGACTGAATTTTGCTCTCCCTAGATTCATATGTTGAAGCCTGACTCCGAATGTCACTGCATTTGGAGACAGGACAGAGGTAATTAAGGTTAAATGAAGTCATAAGGATAGGGGCCCTATTCTGATAAGATTAAGAAGAGGAAGAGACACCAGAGATCTTTTTTCTCTCCATGTGAGCAAAGAGGAAAGGCCCTGTGAGGACACAGCAAGAAGGTGGCTGTCTATAAGTCAAGGAAGGCTCCCACCAGAAACTGAGTTTGCCAGCACCTTGATCATGGACTTCTTTCTTTCCTTCTTTTTTTTTTTTTTTTAAGGATTTATTTATTTGAGGAGCACCTGAGTGGCCCAGTTGGTTAAGCATCTGCCTTCGGCTCAGATCGTGATCTCAGAGTCCTGGGTTGGAGCCCCGTGTCCAGGTCTCTGCTCAGCGGGGAGTCTGCTTCTCCCTTTCCCTCTGTGTGCACTCTCTCTCTTTCTCTCATTCATAAATAAATAAATAAATAAATAAAAAATAAAATTCTTCTAAAAAATAAAAATAAATTTTAAAAAGAGTTATTTGAGAAAGAGAGAGCACATGAGGGGGCAGGGGCAGAGGGAGAGAAAGAATCACCAGCAGACACTGAGCACAAAGTTGGCATGGGGCTCAATCCCAGGACCCTGAGATCATGACCTGGGCCAAAGTCAAGAGCAGGCTGCTTAACCTACTCAGCCACTCAGGTGCCCCTTGATTGCAAACTTCTACACCTCCAAATCTGTGAGAAATAAATAGACTGGATGAAAGAAGCACCACCCTCACCACCCCTCCTATTTGTATTTTGCCAGGGCAGCCCTAGCTGACTAATACAATAATAAATGTCAACAAGGATGTTGAAGTGTAAGTGCAGTGCCTGACATTAAGCTTTTGATTGTTGAGGTGCCCATTTCAAAGACATGCTTCTCAAACAAACATATTACCACCTAAACAACTAGGTAAGGAGCCAGCCAACTCCATCCATGAAGTTCCCCTTTAGAAAGCCTTATGGAGGGACAACTGGGTAGCTCAGCGGTTAAGCGCATCTGCTTTCAGCTCAGGGTGTAGTCCTGGAGTACTGGGATCTAGTTCCACGTTAGGTTCCCTGTATGGAGCCTGCTTCTCCCTCTGCCTATGTCTCTGCCTCTCTCTTTCTGTGTCTCATGAATAAATAAGTAAAATCTTTAAAAAGAAAACATTGTAGAACTATGATTTCTTAAATGCCTCCACTTTTCCCTTCCCACACCTTATTTTCTGCTCTTCTGTTTTGTTGTTTTTTAATTTTTTGAAAAAGATTTTATTTTTTTAATTCATGATAGAGAGAGAGGCAGAGACACAGGAGGAGGGAGAAGCAGGCTCCATGCCAGGAGCCCGATGCAGGACTCGATCCCGGGACCCCAGGACTGCGCCCTGGGCCAAAGGCAAGTGCCAAACTGCTGAGCCACCCAGGGATCCCCATGAAAAAGATTTTATTTATTTATTTTAGAGTGTGAATGAGAGAGAGCACAAGCCAGAGGGAGGGGCAGAGGGAGAGGGAGAGGGAGAGGGAGAAGCAGAATTCCCACTGACCAGGGAGCCTGAAGTGGAGCTTGATCCCAGGAGCCTGGGATCATAACCTGAGCTGAAGGCAGACACTTAACTGATTGAGCCACTCAGGCACCCCTAAGATTTTAAGTAATCTCTATACCCAGTGTGGGGCTCAAACTCACAACCCTGAGATCAAGAGTCTCACACTCCACTGAGCTAGCCAGACACCCCATACTCCTATGTTTTAAATTCATCAAATAAAGAGCAAACCCACAAAACCCCAGCACCCCACCCTAGATCCTAATAAAGGCAGAATGCCAGGTTCCCACGCCTACCCCATCTCTCTCCTTCCTTTCTCTTCTCTTGACCTTGCTGTGTGGCCCTCAGGCATGCTGTGTACCCTCCAGGATTTGTGAGTAATAAGCTTTGTTTTTTTTCAAAGTCCCCCAGTGGTTGTTGCTGAGATGGGTCTTACAATCCTAAGAACCATAAAGGTTGGTCCAGTCAAAACATTGGCTCTGGTCAGGGAAATGTCTGTGGGGGCTTGCCACAAGTAGTACAATAAATGCCAGGTGAGTGCCCCCAGGCATTCCTAGCTGATAGCACCACTATCAATAGGCTAAGACTGACACAAAACAGATGTGGCAAAACCAGAACTGTAATACATTGCTCCTGGGAATGTAAAGTGGTGTGGTCACTTAGGAAAACATTTGGCAGTTTCTCAAAAATTTTAACAAAAATTACTGTAAGAATCAAAAATTCTACTTCTTGGTAACTACCTAAGAGAAATGAAAACATATGTCCACACAAAGCATGCATGCAAATGTTCCTAGCAGCATTACTGATGAGAAACAGACCTTAAAAACAACCTAAATATCCATCAGCTGGTGAATGAATGGATAAACAAAATGTGGAATATCTAAACAATGGATAAATTCAGCAGTAAAAAGGAACAAACTATGCTATATGCCATGGATGAACCTCAAAAACATTAAGTGAATCACACCACATATTGTATGATTCCATTTATATGAGAAGTCTAGAAAAGACGAATGGGTAGAGGTAGAGCGTAGAATAGCAGTTGCCTACGGCTGGGAGTAAGTATTAATGGACCTAAGGGATCTCATTAAGGTGATGAAAATGTTCTAAAATTGATTCATAGTGATGTCTGTACTACTCGATAAATTTACCAAAAATTATTGAATTGTAAACTTGAATAGGATCAATTTGATGATATGTAACATACACCTTAAAAAGCTGTTTTAAAATATACACATTAGGAAACAAGCAGAGGGATGCCTGGGTGGTTCAGTGGTTGAGCATCCGCCTTCAGCTCAGGGCATGATCCCGGAGTCCCAGGATCGAGTCCCACATTGGTCTCCCTACATGGAGCCTGCTTCTCCCTCTGCCTGTGTCTCTGCCTCTCTCTCTGTCTCTCATGAATAAATAAAATCTTAAAAAAAAATAAAGAGGAAAGAGAATATTTAAAGAGTTAAATGGCTGAGAATTCTTCAGAATTGATGGATACAAATCTTTAGAATCAGAAAGCCCAAGGAATCTCAAACAGAAAAGTAAAAATCTACACATAACATCATAGTTGTACTGCACAATATCAAAGCCAAAGAAAAGATCTAAGAAGAAACACATACCCCCAACCCCCGGCAAAGAAATAAAAATAAAAAAGACAAAACACATTCCCTACAAATGAAAGAAAATTGGCTCAATAGAAAAAGCCTGGAAGACAGTGGTATAATATAACCACAAGCCCAAAAAGTTAAAGGAAAACAACAAGAACAAATCGTTGTCAACCTAGAAATTGCATACCTAGTGAAATTTTCTTTCCAGAACAAGAGAAAGTTAAACATGAGACAAATATAAAAGAGAGATTTACCTCCAACAAAACACTAAAATGAAGAAAAATGACCCCAGAGGAAAAATTTGAGATGAAAAAAGAATCATAAGTAAAGTACTTGGCTAAATAAAATAGTAATAACAATGTGGGTAGCTCAACATCGATTCCTCAGAAGGCAGAGTCTAAGATAAGTTTAAGTGCAAGGATTTTACTGGTGTGTGTGTGATCCCAGGGAACAAGAGTGAGGGATGTAGGAATGATGTAGGGTAGGAGAATTCATTCAAGGATATATGATTAATTTGGCCACAGCTACAAAGGTCTGGTTGCTCCATCACTCAGGACCATTTGAGAAACCATATGAAGTACATATCGCGACTACTTATCCTGGAGAATGTTCCCGGGGAAAGCAAGTGGGATGCACGTATCCATTGATTCTCTCCTTTCCCTTGGTTGAAGGCTCACCTCAAAGAGCCTTATATATTCTAGGTGCACCATGGTTTCCGTGCTCTTCTATTTCTTGGCATCAACACAGATGCCTCAGGATAGGCAGGAGATGCAGAGGACAAGCCTGAAGCTAGACATTATCAGATTCAATCTGTGTAGACCTGGTGAGTGCCCACAGAGATGATCACCACAAAGCTGGCTATATAAGGAGAGAGAAAGCTGAGAGGATCTGTAATGAGGCATAGAGGGGTCCAATACAGTGAAGTTTAAAAAAAAAAGTAGAGCCAGAAGGTTAAGAAAAATAACATATAAATCAAGAGAGAGGTAATTAGAATGAAAGCATTATAAAATTCTGGAGGAGGGTAATAATAATTCTGCACTCTGTAAGTATGCATATTAAATTTTTAAAAAATATTTTTTATTGGGGGTGCCTGGGTGGCTCAGTTAAGTGTCTGACTCTTGATTTTGGCTCACGTCATGATCCCAGGGTCATAAGATCCTGCATGGAGCCTGCTTAAGATTCTCTCTCTCTCCCTCTGTACTTCTCCCCTACCCTGCATACTCTCTCTCTCTCTAAAAAAAAATAACGGGACACCAGGGTAGCTCAGCAGTTGAGCATCCATCCCCTTCAGCTCAGGGCATGATCCTGGGGTACCGGGATCAAGTACCACATCAGGCTCCCTGCAGAGAGCCTGCTTCTCCCTCTGCCTGTGTCTCTCTCATGAATAAATAAATTAAATATTTAAATAATAATAATAATATTTTTATTGAAGTATAATTAACATACAATTTAAATTTTAATTAAAAATTGGGGTATAATTGACATAAAACATTATATTAATTTCAGGTGTACAACATAATGATTTGATATTTGTAGACACTGAAATGATTACACAATGTCTAACATTTGTCACCTTACATAATCACAAAAAATAATTTCTCTTTCTTGTGATGAGAACTTAAGATTTACTTTCTTAGCAACTTTCAAATATGCAATACAGTATTATTAACTATAATCAGAATATTGTACATCCCATGACTTATTTATTTGATAATTTGAAGTTTGTACATTTTGACACTCTTCATCCATTTCTCCTAACCACCAACCCCTCTGCCTCTGGCAATCACATCTGTTCTCTGTATCTATGAGCCTATTTTGTTTGTTTTTAAAGATTTTACTTATTTATTTGAGAGAGAGCACAGCAGGGGAAGTGGCAGAGGGAGAGGGAGAAGCAGACTTTCCAATGAGCAGGGAGCCTGATGTGGGGCTCAATCCCAGGATCCTGGGATCATGACCTGAGCTGAAGGTAGACAGTTAACCAAATGAGCCACCCAGGCCCTTTGCTTATTTTTTAGATTGCACATGTGAGATCGTATGGTATTTGTCTTTCTCTGTCTGACTTATTTCATTTAGCATAATACCCTCCAATTCCATCCATGTCATCACAAATGGCAGGACTTCTTTTTTTATATTTGAATAATATATATGTATGTATATGGAATTGCTGGATCTTATGGATCATGTGCTAGTCCTATTTTAAGAAAGAAATAAAATGCATAAATTCCCAATAAGTATGAGGAAAAAGGAGAAAAAAAATCAATCCAAACAAAAAGTCAAGAAAGAAAAAAAATAAATCACAGAAAAATCTGGACAAAGAGAAGGCACAAAATACGTGGTAGAAATAAATCGAACAGTATTAGTAATGATGACAAATATAAATGAACTTAACTTTCCAAATGCAAAGATTATTAGGCTAGATTTAAAATACAAAATCCAGTGATACAGCATTTGATTAATATTAGAGATTGACATAAAACATAATAATAGAGAAAGACTGAAAGTCAAATGCTAAAAAAAAAAGAAAAAAGTTGGTGCTGCTGTATCAACTTCACACAAAATAACTTTAAAGCAAAAGTATTATTAAAGCAAAAGTATTATTAGAGAAAAAGTGGGTCAATTAATGATGAAGGATTCTGGAGTTTTAACAATTCTCAATTTATATACACTTAATAACAGCATCAAAATATGTAAAACAAGAACTGATGAACACAAAGAGAAATAGAAAAATCCACCAACAAACTGGAAGTTGACAATATACATCTCTCAGTAATTGAACAAGCAAACCAAAAAAATTCAGGAAGGTTAGAGAAAACTGGAATAACACAGATCACAGGCTTTATTGGTTTTATGTACTTGTTGTTTAACAAATATTCATATAGAGTTTATTATGTAGCAGGTGCTATTCTAACAGAACTTTTGTCAAGAACTGGAAAGACAGGGTTCTGATCTGAATACCTTCCAGGGTCAAGGTGGTATCATTGATCACTTCAGCTAAATTCAGAGACAAATTTCATAGCACTTCCTCTCACAGGACAACTCCTATTGTGAGGATAACTCCCCACAGAATCCATACAAATAACAAGCTAGTTATCTCCAAGTAATAAAGAATAGCCTCATTCTGAAGGAATCTGCAGAGATCTAAGAGCCACATGATCTACTGGTGTTCTTATGGTGTCTTATCACTCACCATAAAGTGCAAGTCACCATGATTTGGAGAAGCAGGCAAGTTAATGCCTGGCTTCCATGTACCAAAGGTGTTCATGGTGCTCCTGGAAAAAAAAAACAAACAAAAAACAAAAAACAAAAAAAAAAAAACAGCATGATTTACAATTGCTGGGCCCCCAAGTAGGACCCTATATCAGTCAGGGGTATGGGTTGACACTATCTCCACTGTGTCCTCCCCGCAGGATTGTGATCCTTCTGTGTGATCCTTCTGGGTCTTAGTGTTCTTCCAAGAATTGAGTCTAGCCCTTGTTTTTGGAAGGACTGCTAGGGGTCAGTCAGTCTTTACCTGTCTACACCACCAACCAAGTGGCATTTGTCCATCCATTCAATGAAATGACTGATCAATGACTAGGGGAATGATGGTGATATCCAGAGGTGCTGATGGGTGTTTTGTGTGGAAGGGGCAGAAACTAGGACCTGCTTCTGCTTTTTCTGATAGACCCTAGCTAAGATGGAAGAGAATGGTGATGGAACAGAAGGCCACCTCAGCAGTCAGTTCAGTGTCAAGGGCTTGCAACAGGTGGCGCGAAGCAGGGTGCTTTCCTTTATGGGGAAGGTCGAGAGGCAGTTCTGGAAGACAAAGATGATTAACATCCTACCCTCTCCTACACCTTCCAGGGGACTGAAGTGCTCCCTCCCTGGTGCCTAATTCATTATTCTCCCTCCACTCTGTTCCATTCCAGTAACTATAAACTTACTATTTGTCACATCCAGACCATTTGTCCAGAAGGATCAAGTACAAGAGGGACAAAGGTGTTTTTAAAAAATTTAAGCAGTTCTGTTCCTAGTGCCTGAATAATTTCTTTCACATCAACTCGGGACAAAGGAAACACCTAACGATCCCATTATTAATTTATCAGGTCCAGATATCTTAATACATATTTATGTTGTCACCGCTGTATAGCCATTTGAAAAAATAATACACATAAATTGAAAGAAAAATAATACTGTTATTCTATTTTTAAGTAACTATCATTACTTGCTAATGGGATGTGCTAGGTGCTGTATGAGTTCTCAAACCTTGGCATCAGACTGGGTACTGCCATGCTCGTTGATTCCACATTGATGTTCACCCAGTAAGTGCTTTTTATCACAGCAACTGCAGAAAATCCAACTTTGCAATGCTATGACATTATTTTTTTTATTTTTATTTATTTATGACAGTCACAGAGAGAGAAAGAGAGAGAGGCAGAGACATAGGCAGAGGGAGAAGCAGGCTCCATGCACCGGGAGCCCAATGTGGGATTCGATCCCGGGTCTCCAGGATCGCGCCCTGGTTCAAAGGCAGGCGCCAAACCGCTGCACCACCCAGGGATCCCACTATGACATTATTAATAGGATAATATCCCATGTTGGAAGCACAATCCACCTTGTACTAGTAGTTCACACAGTTTCCCTCAGATGTCGAATATCACTGTGCTTCCCTTTAATATTTAAAATATTATCTGGTGGTCCATAGGCTTGCTACTACAGCATGCTGGTGTGTGGTGGTCTGGGTCTCACACAGAATTGTTTAGTTTGGGGCACAAAATTCTTGGAGGGAAAAATCAAAATCAGATTGTCATACTTGATATTCCTTAATAGTGTAAATGTTAATAAACTGTATAACAAGTTAATATTTTTATTTTATTTTTAAGATTTTATTTATTCATGAGAGACACAGAAAGAGAGGCAGAGACACAGGCAGAGGGAGGAGAAGCAGGCTCCATGCAGGGAGCCCAATGTGGGACTCGATCCCAGGAACCTGGGATCAACGCGAGCCAAAGGCAGGCACTCAAACCACTGATCCACCCAAGTGTCCCACAAGTTAATATTTTAAAAAACTTGATAATCAGCATTAAATGTGAATCTCATAGGCTCCCTTGTGTCTGGGCAGCCAGCAGAGGATGAAGCTACCAGGTCTGCTGGGGTTGCCTTTGGGAGAAAGAAAGAAACGTTGCATGTACCAGGGAATCTTAAATTCTCAAAACAGGTCTGTATAACATGCCACCTTTTCATCCTGATTAGTATCAGGGAGTGGCCAAGAAGAAATTATTGCTTTCTAAAACAGTCAAATTTAGTGACCACACTGCCTTACTAACACACCTGAACCAGGAGGAGCTGATGGAGGAAGGGTCAGAAATCATTTTGAGTTGATTTTTGAAGAATGCATTCCAAGGCTCCACAATCCCAGACGCCTGTGGATGGTGGATAGTAGGAAGGTCCATCGAATACCTTGAGCAGCTTGACAGCCCACTGCAGTCAAAGATGCATCGTGGTCAGACTGCAAATATCCGGAAAGCCAGAAATACAACAAAAACAGTTTCAAGTGCTACAAGGAGCTAGACTCAACATGGAGGCAATATTACAGCCTGAAAAATGATCAACAGTGGTGAGCCACTACCAGTAGCCCCAGGAGGGGATCAAATGTCCCATGGACTCAACTGCCTCACCCTGTGCAAGGGGGCCTCCCTTTCCAAGAGACAAACAGTTCAACTTTTATCATGAGTGGCGGGCCTGGCATGCAGTAATGGCCAGTGCATCTGAAATAGTCTTTACCCAATGCCCAGTCTAAGTCTGTGGGTGTGCTGCATGTCTGGTTTAATGATGGGTCCAGGCAGCAAAGTGGCTATCTGAGCCATGCAGGCTGGATCTGCAGCTTGACTTGGGTTGGTCTCAGATGATGGGCCCTCATCATGAGCACGTACACGAGTGACCCAAACAGTTCCATCAGTAGCCATGATTTGTTTCCATGGTTCATGCTCCCAAAGAGGGAAGAATCTGCCAGTCTGTAGTTTTCCAAGTGGCAGACCAAACAGCTAGGACATTGTCAACGGCCCAAGAGGCAGTAAAAAAATGTAACAAGGTTCATCAGGGAGCACTGGCTGGAGCTGTGAGGATGGCTTTGAGTTCTGACCACGGAGAGGAGTGAGCACATCTGTTTTCCATTCCACGTATCTGGCACCGACGCTGACCAGCCACAGCAGCCCAGTGGACACGACGGGTTTCAGCTGAGCCAGACCATCAGCGCACTGGACCCAGGCATTTAGGGGAAGCTCTGTGGATTGAGAGCCCTGCTGAGCAAATGGCTTTGCTTCAGCTATGGAGTGGAGGATAACCTTTCCTCCAAAGGGAGAGCTGCCTCTTCTTCATGTAAAGCTGAAAATGCCACCAAGGCCAGGCAGCTGCAGACTTGAATATACCATTTCCATCAGACAAGTGAGGCTCGTCAGGTCCCTTCCCACATTATTAGTTGTTGAGTCTAATAAGTTAACCTACCCTCTCAGGATAACAGTCACAAGGCCTCGATGGGAGTGTGTTTTAGCACTATCAGGTGTTCAGATCTGACAAGAACCCAAGAGATACTAAGAGCTGCTTTTCAAAAGAGGTGTACCTCTTAGCCACAGGAGGGAGGCAACTCCTGGTGGAGGCAGCCTCCCTGGAAAGTGATCAATCAGGAAATTGATCAATCAGAGAGACTTTTAGCTTAAAGGGGTCATAAGGTTGTGGAGTCCCCAAAATGCTAGCACTTCTCTGATGCAGAATTCCCAATTGATCTAATCCCTTTGGACATTTATGAGCATTCACAGTGCGTTCATGGAAAACACAAATGCCAATTACACACGCAGTAGTGAAAGCCACTGGAACAGTACATTGACTTGGCCCAAAGCTCTGCCCACAAGGTCAATGAGATCCTTTCTTCTCTCCAGAAAAGTGAGGGACATTCTTCCCTTGGGAGGAAGTGAGACTTGCAAAGTACTTTCTTGCAATTGCTCAGAAATGTGGAATAATTCTTTAGCACATACAACCTACATTAGTAATAGCCATTTTTTCCTTCTTTCAACAAACATTCATTTGGTGCCTGTTATGCGCAAGGAACTATTTCAAGTTCTGGGGATACAGTAATGAACAAAACAGTTTCTACTGTCACATAGCTTACGTTCTAGGGGGGAGTATCAGGCCAAAAAAAAAAAAAAAAAAAAAAAGGAAATAAAAACATGTCCGAGGGTGGTAGATGCTATGGAAAAAAGGAATCAGGAAAAGGGGCACTGGGAGTGTCAGGGGTGGGGCCTTGCTAATTTCTGTAGTGAGGTAAGGTTACTTAGTCTCAGCAACCTGAAGGATTGAGGATATGGGAGGTGAAGAGATCCAGGGAGGTGGGTTCTAGGCAGGGGCGAAATAACACCAAGACCCTAAAGCTGGAGTCTGCCAGCTTTGTTTCAAAAGTAGCAAGGCCTGTGCAGCTGGAGTTGATTGAGATCACAGAGGAAACGCGAGGATCCATGAGGTCTTGGCAGGTTGAACAGACTTGGCTTTAACTCAGAATGAGGTAGAAATAAATGTAGCATGATATGGCACATTTTACCAGGATCTCTCTGGCTGTGTGTTGAGAACAGACTGGTGGTGGGGTGGGGTAGGGTGGGGGTGCAGTGCAGAGGCAAGCAGATTGTTCAAGAGGCAGTCATAAAAATCCCACAAAAGAGGATGCTAGTTTGGTCAAGAGTGATAATGCTCCAAGTGTGGTGAGAAGTGATAACATTCCAGATAAATTCTTTTTAAGTAAGATTTTGAAAAACAGAAGCATAACACCATTATCATAGCTTAAAAAAACTAACAATATTTAATATTATCACATATCTAGTCAATATATAGGTATACAAGATTACCTCATGAGTTTTTTTTTTTTTTTTTTTTAACACATTTGTTAGAAATGTCAAAGATAGGGGCATCTGGGTGGCTCAGTTAAGTGTCTGCCTTCAGCTCAGGTCATGATCCCAGGGTCCTGGGATCCTGCCTTTAGCTCAGGTCCTCCCTGCTCAGCGGGAGCCTGCTTTTCTTCCTCCCTCTGCCCTTTCCCCTCTGCTTCTGCTCTTCCTCTTGTGCTCTCTCAAAAATACATAAATAAAATCTTAAAAAAAAATCAAATATAAAGCTGGGTATTAAAGCAGTGAAAACAGATTTTATTCGGTAACTACTGACAGTAGGAAAGAGCTGAGCTCCATTCTGATTTGTGAAGAGACCACAGGGCATTTTAAAGGGAGAATGGAGGCAGGGGGGTAGAGCAGGGCCTCATGCTGAAAATTACAAAGAGTTGGTCACTGTAAATGTGATTAGGGCAGCAGTGTCAGCTAGCTGGCAGTTAGGGAAGTTAGGATTCTATCCTCCCAGAGACAGGGAGACCAAAGACTTCTCCTTTCTGATTAGACTTCAAAGAAATGGCTTTCTTGAGACAGATATTTGGGAGTTATAGAGGATATACATAACTCTCAAAGGGACCAGGAAGGATTTACAATTGCAAGCCCTTTTTAGTGAGTACTCGAAGAAAATGAGGTGGAGTCGATGTCAGGTGTTTGCTACGACAAATAGCATTTTTTTTTTTTTTTTTTTTTTTTGACAGCTCTGAGTTTTTCCGAACAGGAACTTAGGAAGGACTGGGTTGTCCTGGGGGTGAGGCCTTAAGCTGCTAGAAGCCATGCTGAAGTTTGGTCAAGATTTTTACTTAGGGCAGGAAGTCTTCGTTTTGAGAAGTTATTGCAGTTCTCATAATCTCTATTAGATCAGATCCATACATCACATAACTGATTGACATTCCATTTAAAATTTTTTAACCTCTAGGGTCCTCCTTCATTCTTCCCTTTTACCCCTTACAACTTGTTTGTTGAAGAAACAGAGTAATTTGTCCTGTAGACACAATCAAGTCTTTGCTGGCTGGACTCTCATGGCTTTTTTTTTTTTTTTTTTTTAATTTATGATAGTCACACAGAGAGAGAGAGAGAGAGAGAGGCAGAGACATAGGCAGAGGGAGAAGCAGGCTCCATGCACCGGGAGCCTGACGTGGGATTCGATCCCGGGGCTCCAGGATTGCGCCCTGGGCCAAAGGCAGGCGCCAAACCGCTGCGCCACCCAGGGATCCCTCTCATGGCTTATTTTAACAAGTTTCTTGCTCCTTATATTTCCCCAAAATTGGTGCTTAGGGTTGAGCGGCCTAGTTGACATACAAAAAGAGATGGGAGGGTAGGCAGTTGGATGTAAGACTGGGAGACAGGAGAGATCCAACTGTCGACAATAAATTGAAAGTCATAAACAGAGAGAGTTTAAAGCCAATTCCAGATGTGATTGCTGAGGGAATGAGAGGACAGGAGAAACCCTCTAAAGGTTTGGAGGTATGGAGATGGGGCAGTACTGGGAAGGATGAGGAGCACGTCCAATGTGAGGGTAGTGACCCCGAACCAAGAAAAGAAGGTACTTAAGGAAGGAAGGAGTGCTCAACTGTGTCACATGTGGTAATGAATTCCGGATTCCATCAAGTAAGGATTGCAAATTTACTATTGTTCAGTAAAGACGTCACTGGTGACCTTGAGCTGTTTGGAATGAGTTCAAGAGGGAATGAATGAGAGCAACTGGAGACAAGTAAAGACAACTCTCAAGAAATTTTACTGCAAAGGGAAGCAGAGAAAAAGATTAAGTAGAGGCCAACTCGACCTTGAAGGAAAATTTGTTGTTTTCAAGATGGATCATAAGAGCCTATATATATCCTGTGAAACTGATCTAATAGAGCAGAAAATTGGAGTGCTGTGTTAGGGGCGTTGCTGGAGCAACATCCTTGGAATAGGGAAGAGGGGATGGAATCTAGTGCCCCAGGGAAGGGTCTGGTCTCAGGGAGAGGCAAGACAGTCCATCCGTAGTAACAGGAGGCAAGGCTGTACCCCTGGACACAGATGCAAATAGACCTGTGGATGCTGTAGAGAGAACATGTGTTCTAAGTGCTTCTACTTTCTTAGTGCAGTAAGAAGCAGGGTCGTCAGCTAAGAGTGAGAAGGGGAGAGGTGTTGCATGTTTGAGGACGCAGGAATAGGGGTTAGCTGTACACTCTCAGGAGTGAGGAAAAGTAAATAGACAAGGAAAATGTAGACTATTGGTCTTAAAATGAGACCATCAGCTTTGGCTGGGTGTTTCTCCAGCCAAGTTTAAGCTCTCAGCGGAAATGCAGTATAGGCAGAGATTTAGATTTACCTAAAAGTGGGATTTTGTCCAATTAATAAGACAGGAGAGAAAGGGCAAGGGCACAAAGACTGTATGCAAGGAAGTAGTTATAATGACTACATGTGATATCCACACACGCAATTGAGGGTTTGCTTACGTAAGTGACGTGCCTTGGAAGCTCTTCCCTGGCACAACTAGGACTAGCAGCCATTCAGTTATAATTTTTTTTTTTTAAGTGCACTCCACATCCAGCATGGAGCCCAGCATGGAGCTTGAATTTATGACCATGAGATCAAGACCTGAGCTGAGACTAAGAATTGGATGCTTAACCAACTGAGTCACCCAAGGTTTCCCTGTTCAGTTATTATTACAGTAAGTTAAATAGATGTGACCGAGGTTGCTCATCATTCCACAATATCTTGTTTCCTTCTTCCGTGATCATGAACCTTGAATCTTAGAAAGGCATATGTTTATTCAAGATGAAGACCACATTACTTGGTCTCCTTTAAGCCCAGAGGTGACTATGTCTTTACTTTTTGGACAAAGATATATAATCATCAATATTATGAGACTGCTCCCAGGAACCTCCCTAAAAGGAGATATGATACATATACATACCTGTCATTTTGCAAGGGGGGGGGGGCATGAACTTTTCTTTTATCTGGTTGCCTGGGGTGGGGATGCAATGACTAGAGCTCTGCTCTTCTGCTTAGAACATGAGGATGAGATCCACACCCAGGCACCATAGGGAGATAGGCTGAAGGAACCATAGGCCCTTAGGGCTTTGTGGCAGTGAGCTACCATACCAGCTCAGACGGTGCATCTTTAAAGTTTTACAAGAGAGAAATAAAATTCTATCTGTTTAAACAATTGCTTTTTTGGGGGGGAGGGGGAGAGCCATTTCTCATACCTGAATCTAATTTTAACTGATACTTTGAGGGAACATTTTTAATGAAAGAAACATGGCTATTTCAAATATTTTAACTTGACACTTAGAAATGGGATATTTACCCACTGGTCTTTTGGTGTAGGGACAAGTCCTTTTCTTTGAGTAGGGTTCCACTAATTAGCATTCCATGGAAACTACACATGCCCATAATACACGGCTAAGATCACATTTCGATTTCTTCAAAAGCAGAATGCAATGGCAAAGCCTTAGGGAATTTGTGAAGCCATGTGAATGCAGAAGTACCCTGGATGTTTACAATTACCCTCATTTTTGGTCTTCCTTGCCAACACTTTAATTCAAAAGTATTTTTTTTTATTGACTCACCTTTCCTCTTTCGTGTTTACTTTGGTTTAGGAGAACTTTGTTTTAGCACTTACATTTCATCAGTTTATATAAGATTAAATTACATATTTATCTTATTTTCATGAAAAATATTTTCTCTTAGCCCTCATATTTTATTAGTTTATGGAATGTTTGAGTTATGTAATTACAGCAGTGAACATAACTGGCAGAAATGAGCTGGGGAAAACACAACTGACTTTTGGGAAGCACATAATCAACTGTGGGAACAGCACGTTCTTCGTGGGAAGAACCCTTTCTGGGAACATCAGTTTTCTATCCTGTTGAGTAGGGGTCAGATCTGCTACTCACCATCTTTTTTTATATAATGTAAAACAGAATTTTGATTATACATTTAACTTTATAAATGCATGAACAACTCTTACACATGGTTGATGGGCGTGTGAACAGGTATGAGCATTCTGGAAGGCAGTATCTATCAAAGCCCTTAAAAACATCATAGAACTAGTGTACCTAGGTGGCTCAGTTGGTTAAGCATCTGCCTTTGGCTCAGGTCATGATCTCAGGGTCCTGGTATCGAGCCCAGCATCTGGCCCCCTGCTTAGCTGGGAGCCTGCCTCTCCTTCTGGCTCTGCCCCTGCTTGTGTTCTTTCTCTGTCTCAAATAAGTAAACAAATAAAACCTAAAAAAAAAAAAAAATTTAAAGTCATAAAACTGACTCAGCAAAGCCATTTTTAATAAAGAATTCTAAGAAAATAATTGAGACATTTCCAAAAGATTTTCTATGATTATCTTGCCCTGGGGAGAAGTTTAAGAGCCACACGGAGTATGGCTAGTGTTACATACTGTGTTTTCATTTGGAATAAACTGTTTTTTTGTTTTGTTTTTGGAATAAACTGTTTTGAAGGAATGAATCAGAACTTTAGCTTTGGATTGACAGTATAACATGATCACTGAAAGCTTTTTTTTTTTAATTTTTTATTTTTTTTAAAGACTTCATTTATTCATTCACAGAGACACACACACAGAGAGAGGCAGAGACATAGGCAGAGGGAGAAGCAGGCTCCATGCAGAGCCCTGACATGGGACTCGATCCTGGGTGTCAGGATCACACCCCAGGCTGCAGGCGGCGCCAAACCGCTGCACCACTGAGGCTGCCCACTGAAAGCTTTTATTAAAGCTTTTGGAACCTTAAACTGTGGTGAGTAGTGCCACCTGTTAACTAGGATTAGGAAGGGAATACAGGGATCCCTGGGTGGCGCAGCGGTTTGGCGCCTGCCTTTGGCCCAGGGCGCGATCCTGGAGACCCAGGATCGAATCCCACATCAGGCTCCCGGTGCATGGAGCCTGCTTCTCCCTCTGCCTGTGTCTCTGCCTCTCTCTCTCTCTGTGACTATCATAAATAAATAAAAAAATAAAAAAAAATAAAAAAAAAAAAAAAAGGAAGGGAATACATTTCCCCAAATCTCTAGTGCCAGAGTTCTGGATGGGAGTTCGGTTCCATGAACTGAGATGTGAAAAGTGGAAGTGCAGCCACCTTCCTCCCACTTCAGCAGTTTCCTACTGCTGAAGCTGTGAGGTTGGACTCTTCTCTTTCCCTCACACCTCACCTCTAGTCTATCAGCAGACCAAGCTGGCTCTACCTTTGAAATTTAGAATCCAAGCACTTTCTGGCACCTCTGCTGTTCCCACTCTGGTCCACACCACATCTGTTGCTGGATGACTGTAGCAGCCTTCAAGTTAGTGTCTCTGCTTCTACCTTTGCCTTGACACGGCAGCTAAAGCAAGCCTTTAAAACCCAGGTAACACTTGTGACAGCCAACCATTTTACTTAGAATCCAGCCCAACTCCTCTTAGTGTCCTAAGCCCTGGCTGACCTGGACCACCCACTGCATACCTCCTCTGCTACCCTTCTCTCTCCTGTTTATGGCTCCAACCTCCAACCTGTTTCCTTTGCCTCTGCCCTTCCTGATTCTAGCTGTCCTCACCTTCTATGGATCCTGCCAGTTCACTTCCTTATCTTACTGTGACATGATGACCTAACTAGACTCCCCCTATCTTCAAAACAAATTCATAAGCACCTGTTACCTTCTAAATACCATGCAACTTACTTAGGCTTATTGTCTGTCCCCCTCACTAAGATGAAAGTTCCCGTCATGACAGAGATCTTCCTCTTTGGTCACTGATGTATCCTAAGTTAAAATATGCCTCGCACCAAGGAGGCACTGTGTGTGGGGTTTTTTCCTCAGGTGTCCTAGGGTCCAGTCTTTAGCTCTGGGGTTCCCCAGAGGCAGTTGAAACTGGGGATTTCATTATCACTGGGCTGCAGCTATGCAGTGTTCTGTAACTCAACAGCTCCATAGCCGGATCCTCTACCCACCCAACTATGGGAGAGCTTGTAGCTCCTCTGTTGGGAGTTCTCTAGTGTCCCAATTCCTGGAGGCTCCACCTATTACTTAGTCCTCCAGCTTTCCCAAGAGTCTACAAACACTTATTTTCCTGTATTAAACTTTTCTGCTTAGAATTGGAATGGTTTTAATTTTTCCACAGAACACTGAAAAATACACAAGATACAGTTGTCAGACCAATGATGATCGAGACTGCATTTTTTTTCTGACTGGGTCTTAGATGTAAATGAGCCAAACAGAAGAAAGCCTAGCCCCTGCCTCAGTTCTTGGGGAGTTGGACCAGTGACTGCTCCAATACAAGGGAACAAAAGAAATGCTTCAGAGAAGCTAAGTCAGAAGTTGGCCACACAAGGAGTTACTAGAGTTGGCATTCTCGCTCCATTTTTTTCGAGGATGCCCCTGAGACCCAACCACTCTCCCGTCTCTACCCTCTACTGGTGGAACTTTGACAGCTGAATCATATCTGAGGAGCTCTTTTTTTTTTTTTTCTTTTTTTTTTTCTGAGGAGCTCTTAATACCACGTCTGTCACTAGCTACAGCGATCTGAAGAGGGGGAAATGCCCCTACTGTGAATGTCCTGCACTAGGATGGGGGTGGGAGCAAAGGAGGAACAGGCAGTGGATGTCATTTTTTTATATCATGCATAAGACCTAAGAAATAAGCATCTTTTCCTTTAAAGAGCCAAGTGGTAAGTGATCAATTCAACTGGACCATGGGGTTAGGTCTAGGATAAAAGACCTTGTCTTTAATTCATTCAACTAGCTCAGACAGATCTTAAGTACAAGATGCTTATTAACAAAGAACAGTATATATTTTTAAGATAAAGCACATAAGACAATATTATATCTAGCTCTGTCAAAGAGACACAGAGGCAAGTCTCTTTGGGCTTCTGAAGGGTATTCCTCCCTGAGAGCACAATGAGGAGAAAGTTCCTTGACTGCTATCTACTTTGCTTCCTGCTATGGCTCTGGACACTCATTTGAAAAAATGAAGCTGAGCTGTAGCAGCCACTCTGCAACACTGAGGCTAGCAGAACAAACAGATCTAAGAAAATCTTGATGATGTTTTGGCCGCCACCCAACTCTGGAGCCATTTATCTCTAGACTCCTCATTACAAGCGATAACTGAGCATCCTTATTGCTTATGCCACTGTCAGCCCAGCTTCCCGTTACACTTATGCTGATCATACTCTGCGAGAAGCACTTTTCTGTCTGGAACCAAATAAATGCTTTATTTTCATTGTAACTTAAAAACCACTCTATTAAAAGGCCACTATTACATAATTTTTATAGAAAATAAATAAAACTGAGCTTAGGGAGGGTAAGTAATTTTCCCCAAGGTTTACCAGTGGGGTTGGATTCAAACCCAACCCTGACTCTAAATCCCACACTGTGCCACTTTACTCACAGTTAAAAAATTAACGAGTCTATAGTTCTCCCTTTTAGAATCGCAAAAAAATGCCTACACACGGATGCAGGTAGTAATAAATTTGCATGCATTTGCACTCACACATAGCAATTTTGACTTTACACTTTTTACTTCCATTATTTGCATTTATTTGTTGGTAGAAATGTATGCTTCAGAGGCTTGGTCAAGAAAGCAGACTTGTTTCATCTTTTTTCCACACTTTCACTGATGACATCCAATCTGTGAATCAGGGATACACAGACAGGTCACGGGGACTCTGATGCAGGGTCTTAATAGTTAATCCCCAAGATACTTGAGATGGAGAATGTGAAAGTAGTACATGTTCTTCCCCAAGCTTTCTCGGGGGAGTCAAAAAGCTAAAGACTGCAAAAGACCAAAGAGCTAACAAGGCAGGGACTCTGAGTTGACCCAGAAAAGCAGAAGAGTGTTTTTGAACCAAAGAAACAGAAGAGAAACTGAGGATTGCAATAGAGGTGTACTGGCAGTGCTTTAGCTTCTGAAAGCAGCACGGGAGCCCAGAGAACAGAGCTCAGCCTTCGAGCAAGCAGAACTTCTACATGTTCCCACAGAAGCCTTCTGTCCCTTGCAATAGGAGACCAGAACAACACTACCAACAGAGCTCCCATGAGCTCTGACCTACAGAAGGGACAATGTTCAATCTTTCTTCATAGCTGCTGGCTAGGTATGCAGTTTGAGGGGCTGGGCACAGGAATACCCCAGCTGTCATGAACAAAATCAGATTCACAGGACAGAAAAGTGAGACTAAAGGAAGGAATATTCATTCAAACCTCTGGGGCCACCTCAAAGTCAGGAGGAGGTACTCTTATGGAGCCTGTGTGGTCCATCGCTGTTCCAGAGGCAGTTGGCTAAGCTCACAGAAAAGGGAGCTGTGACATTGGCGTCGAACAACCACAGACACTGCTGTAGGCAGCCTTTCCTAAGCTCTAAGATGCCTCCTGCCACTGAACCAGGGAAAAAACCCAGCCCCATAGGCAAGGGATAAGGGAAGAGCAGCTGCTCCTCCAGGAACGACACACTGAAAGGATCAAGAGTGTGATGACTTGGTAAAAGGAACAAAGTAATAGACCCATGAACTAAAAGGCCACAGTGGCCAGCTGGGATTGGGATGCAGACCTGGTGATGGCGGGACAGGAAGTGGGGGCGGGGGGCTCTCAAATTCAAAACTTTTGAAATGGGAGGTCATCTCTCAAGTGTCGAGTAAGTTGTTATGCAATAAATCTTTAATTGCCATGTTACCAAGGTTGTTTTTTCAGCAGTATTTGAGTGTGGTCATAATTCTGAGTACTCACAGGATTCTTTTGGGAACTATTTAAATGGAAGCCAAAAGAGTACTGCTAGACATTGCATGGCTTGTGGGGAAGGGACAGGGGAGGAGTTCTGGGGCCTTGTTTCACCAAAGGCAGGTGTACGGTGCTGGGGGGCAGTCTCTGACTTCACCTCTGGTAGAACTATAGCTAGCACCTCACCAAGTAAATAGGCAGTACTTGGCTAAGAGTGCTCAGGAGAAGACGGGCAGGGAAGGGCCTGGACCTGTATCCTCAGAGCTTCAGGCCCAGGGGGATTGTAAGTGCAGTCAGGAGGTCAGGACAAAGCAGCTCTATTCATGTCTTCGAGAGATTCCTGGAATCTCTATTTTGTTTGAAAACAGACTCAGGCAAAGGGAAGGGAAACTAACATTTATTGAGTGCCCATTGTGTTTATCTGGCCTTGTGCAAGGAGTTTTCACCTACAACATTCCACTTAATCCTCACACCAACCCTGTGAGGTAGGTATTGTCCTCATTTTTGTCCCATGAGGAATGAGGCTGAGAAAGGTTAGGTAGTTTGTCCAAGGTCACACAACTAGTAACTGATGGAGCTGGGATTGAGCACTGAGTCCCAGACTCAAAATTCCCAGCTCTCTCTCCAACACTGCTTCTTGGGAAAGAGGAAGGAGTAAAAGCAGCAGCAGTCCTTACGCTTCCTACCCTGAGAACAAGACAGTCAGCAAGACAGGAGGAGCCTGGACTTTTCCATAGACCCTCCCCTCTCTACCTGGGGAGGGTGCAGTCACTCGAAGAGATAAGACATAAATATAAAAATAAATAGAAGGGACAAGTCCCCCAGCAGCAAGGATGTGCAGGATCCATGCTGTGGGAAGGCCACGGTGCCATTCACAGCTGCCGTGGGAGGAAGCCATGTGGGCCCTGTGGGGAAAACTGGGACAATGGCTGCCAAAGGCTGGAGTGGGTGGGCTAAACAGGCCCCTTCTGGGTCGCACAGATTTGAGAACAAAACGTCTGGAGCAGGCAGCCGTGGGCACAGTCACCATCATCCTCCATCTGCTCATTTTACCGGTGTTTGTGATCCAAGAGGGACTCAAAATCAGGGGAACATACAAGTTTGTGCTTTATGTGTCCCAGGACTGTCATCTCACCGGTCCTACTGTCGCCAAGGCCCACGGATACCAGCTCCTGCCAATCAACAGAAACAGCAATGAGAACCAAAACCATACAGCCCATTCCTCAGCCCTATGATTTAGGAGAATCCCAAGAATGCTTCTCCCTTAGTTAGCATGGACTCCTCAGCACTCCTTACCTCTTAAAGAGCCCCTACCATGACCCCACAGGCTCTCACCTGCAGGAAGGAGCAGGCGGTTCCCATCGTCACATCTAGAGTCACCTTGCCCAGGAGGAGCTGCACCTTTCCTGACTTGCGGATGAGCAGCTTGCCAACCTGACCCTCTGTCAAGTCAGCCAGGGTACAAGCATTCTCTGCCAGCCTGGCTTCCTGCGAAGAGAATCAGAAGATGGAAACAAGATAAGGAGCTTCTTCCTCCAGCCTGCATGAATGATACCGTTTCCAAAGGAAGAGGTCAGCAGCAAAGATTAGAATGAGCTCCCTAAGAGGGCCTTTCTTCACAGTTGCCTGCCATTGGCCAAACAACAAAACCCAAAGCAAACAAATGGACAAATAGACAAAATATTTATTACTGCTGACGCTGAGTGATGGTACATGAGAATTCATGTTCTCTCATCTGTGTATACACTAAATATTTCATTGTAAAAAGTAAAAATACGTAACAGGGGTTGAAGTACAAAGCCTCAAGCACCTTGTGGGTGGAATGAATGCGTATTATTCTGGCATTTCAGCTTGGGTGGCACCCCTTTGCTCCGCAACAGATGGCTGTTTCCTTTCCTGGCCCCCTCAGTGCTTCCACAGAACTCATCCATGCACATACCCGGTCTTTCTCCTGCTTTATGACCACCATCTGCCCATCCTCAGTCTGCACCTCTGTCTTGATAGGCTTGATGTCCTGAGTAGGTGGCTGGCCAGGGAGCGTGTCTGGCAGTTGAAGGAATAGCAGCTCTTCCTCCTGGGTCAGGCTCAGCTCCCTGAGCAACTCTGCCACAGATATGTCCTTTGGGAGGCCCGGGGTCTTTCTGGCTGTTCTGGGAGGAGCCTTCATCTTGGCCTCCTCCTCCTCATCTCGGGGCTCCTCTTTCACTGCCCAAGGAAACATAAATGGAAGAGCTATGAAGTAGCCATCTTGCAGTACCCATCCCTTCATTCCCATCTGCTTCATTGTCACTCAACCATGAAGCAGGAGGGAAGCACTGGTATGAAGAAGGGTCCAGGAGTTGTGTGGCTTATCAAAAAGGAGTATCTGAGGCTAGGCCCACGGATCCATGTCAGCATGAACTTTCTGAGAATGAGAATTTAGTGTCCCTGTTCAGGTCATGTACTTCACAACTGGAATGGGGGAGGACCCGCTTATGAGTCTGGGAGATTCATTCCTAGAGAGGATTCCTGGGGGGCAGCCACAGGGAAGGAGAGGAGACGTTAATGGACAGAGTACCTTTCACAACAGGTACATCCACCTCCATGTCCTCTTCCTTGGGGCCAGCCAGCCAAGGTTTAACATCTGGCTCTTCATTCTCTTCCTTAAAGAGCCACCCTGAGTGAGCCAGCGGCAGCTGCACAGGCATGTTTCGAGTGTCATTCCTCAGCCCAGGGTCATCGATGAACTACCAGGGAAGAGTCAGGGGGTCACATGGTCTGGCTAGCATGCACACATACCTGGACTGCAGCCCACCTGAGCTTTTTCTAACTGAAGATTCCTGCTGCTCACAGGCTTCTAGGACATCAGAGAGCTCTTCTTCCCCCAAGCCTGGCTCCCCAGAAGCCCACTCTGCCCAGCCTACCGGTACCTACATCATCCTTCTCCAGCATGCGCAGGATCTGTTTTGTTTCTTCATCTGTCTCCCTCTTCTCTTTTTTGATGTTGATGATATGAGAGGGCCCCATGTCTGATACATCCACTGTCTTATCCCAGTTCCCTGTGGGAAATAACTCAGTTCACCAGGGGCATGGAAGAGGCCAACAGCAAGGAAAAGCACACAGGGAGCAGGGAAATTTTACTGCCCTTGCCCTTCTCTTGGGCAGTCTGGACTGAAATCTATGGATTTCTTCTTCCCGGAACCCCAGAAGCTTTGTACCCTTTTTCTTCATCATTTCAGCTGGGCCCTGCTCAAAGATGGAGTGGGACTGGATCACTTCTGGGCGGCCTCGGCCCCGTCCATGCCCGTCTCGCTGCCGGTCTCTATCCCTGTCACGCTTCTCTTTCTTGATGGCTACTTCTTCCTTGGGCCTGGAAAAGAGAATGGAGGAAGGGAAACCACTCACTCACTCTGCCTCAGAGAACTGGTCTTACTCTGACACACACTCTACTCTACCCGAGCAGAGAATCAAGAGCCAGTGACTGTATCTGAAGAAGCAGAACCCAATCCTAAGTCTAGCACCTTTTCTACTTCCTTGATGGGGCAGTTTCCTTTCAGTTCACTTTACTTATCTTCTTGCTTGAGAGTATATAACAGGACTACGACTCAAAAGTGGAATTACAGAGACTGCCCCTAAATGTGGACTTCTCAGTATTGCTTAAAAGCAAGAAGACTGTGATACAAAAGAATGTAAGTGAGAACTGAACACATTTTTGTCTAAACTAGTGTCTCTCAACTCCAGCCGTAAAGGATAATCACTCTCTTTCATCGCAAAAAAGTTAAATCACCATTTCCAGAGATGGACTTCCAGGCATCAGTATGTTTTTTAAAACTTGCACGTTACAATCACCTGGAAGCCAAGGTCAAAAATCACTAGTGAAAAAAAAATACACAAATTTAGATTTCTGAGCCACATACGTAGTTATTTCCCAAAAGACCCAAATTCAGAGCAATAGGGGAAATTTGTGTTATTTTTTTAAAAGATTTTATTTATTTATTCATAAGAGACAGAGAGAGAGAGAGAAGCAGAGGGAGAAGCAGACTCCATGCAGGGAGCCCGATGTGGGACTCAATCCTGGGTCTCCAGGATCACGCCCTGGGTGGAAGGCAGGTGCTAAACCGCTGAGCCACCCGGGCTTCCCTGTTTTATTATTTTAAAAGATTTTATTTATTTATTCATGAGAGACACAGAGACATAGGCAGAGGGAGAAGCAGGCTCCTGAGGACTGGATCCTAGGATCACGCCCTGAGCTGAAGGCAGATGCTCAACCACTGAGCCACCCAGGTGCCCCAAGGGGAAAGTTTTTAGAAGGCTGAGCTACTTACTCTTCCTTAATTTTCCGACTGATGATATTTGGGGTGAAGGTTTTCTGAAAATAAAATATGAGTCACTGATTTGTTAAGTTTCCCAAAGTACAGAGAAAAATGAAAACTCTCAAAAGGGATCTTGTATGGACCAAGACCACCATTCTACATTCCCTACTGTTATAATGGTTTACAGAGATAGGCATGTGCTTAAAAGGAATGAAGATCCTGTCATGATAGCAGTGGACTTACACACTGAACAGGGCACCAAAACCCCATTTTAGTTAGTGGCCTCAGCTTCTGCCCTCTGAAAGAACCCTGAGCACTTCTACAATTTATTTATCTAATCTCACTTCTTGTCAAATCATTGAATATCACAGGAAAGAGCTCTAGCAGCAAGCCTCAAGTACAAAGTCCGCCTGCACCCACAAACAGACACAGCTAGACTGCCACCAGCATTTCCCAAGGCAAACAAGTCTTTGAAAACTGGCTGCTTTATGCTTCTGCTACATCACCACCACCAGCTGCCTCCCCTCCCCAATTTCGGGACGATCTTAACATCTACAGTGATAAACACGACGGAAAAGAACACTGAGCCTCCAAGGCCCTGCCTAGAATTCATTACACTAGATCACAGTTTGCCCACCATAATCCATGGCGGATACAGAACTCTCTAAAATTGAGGGCAAACTTTATGCCTGCTGGCTCTCAGGGGTTTCTTAAAGGTATCCCAAACACATTTTGAAAAAGTAAATAAACATTGCCCAAGTTGCCTGGGAAGTAATTAGGATTCTCTGCCCTTCAGCCGTTTCTGAGAACCACGTCAAGGTCCTGCGCCCGGTGTCTAGACTCCCTAGAATCTGTCAGCAGAAGTCTGGGGACGGGGTTTCCCTGGGCCCAACACAGAGCCTGGCACGCGGCGGGGCCTACGCGAGCGTCAGGTGAACCCCAGGGTCCTGGGACTCGAGGTAGCAGGGTTTCTTCAGCAAGGCGCCGTCGGGTACCTTCTTGACTCCCCCGAGGGTGAGGTCCCTGGAGCGGATGGAGGGAAGGCGACCCGGAGTGAGTGGAGGCGCCGGCCGCCGCCCAACAAGCCCCCGGCCCCCAGAGAGGAGGGGGCGGGGGCCTCCCGGGGCGCTCGGCTCGCCCGCAGCGTTTCCTTGCGACATTTTGCCTGGGAGAAAAGGAGGAAAGGGGCAAAACAGAGTCACTCGAGGGGGCGGACACACGGACCCGGGGCGGAACCCCACCCACGTGGCCTCCCCTAGTCCCGGCGTCCCTCCCTCTCCACGTGGCAAGGCTCCCCGGACCACCCAGGTGGAGCGCCTGGCTCGCCCTCCGCCCAGGCTCCCGGCCAGGCACGAGGCAGAGGCGCACCCCAGCGTACCCGGGCGGCGGCTCCGCACCACGCGCGTCCCGACTTCACCTCCGACGCGGCCCGCACACCGCCCCGGGTCTCTGCGCCGGGCGGAAGTCTGCGTGGCAGGGCCCGGGCGCCGCCATCTTGCCGCGGGCCGGAAGTGAGGTCAGGGGGCGGGGCCGGGCCACAGTATTTATCCGGCGGCGCCTCGCTCCCCTCCGCCTTCTCTTCCCGGTTCTTCCCGGAGTCGGGAAAAGCTGGGTTGAGAGGGCGAAAAAGGAAGAGGGGTCTGGTCTGGGTTACGCTGTGGTGCCGCGCTTTGGGGGCTTGGCCCGGGCGGAGGGGGCAGCGGCGCTCAGCTCGGAGCCCGGGGGGGGCCTCGGCGGCCGCCACGACCCAACCTGGGGATTCGCCGTGGCGGAGCTTCTGGGAGCAGTGGGGTCGCGGCTCGGGACGGGGCGCGGGGCGCGGGGCCGGGAGCGAGACCCGGGCGCGGGGCTGGGGCGCCCCGGGCCCGGCCGAGCCGCGGCTGTGGGCTCGATGGTGACCTTGGAGTGGTCACTGTCCTCTGGGCTGCGGCCTCGCCCTCGCTCGGGGGTCCTTTGCCCGGACTCCTGGTAGGGTCCCGAGGTGGGGCTGCGGGCGCTGCGCCAGGGCAGCTGCGCGGGCTACCTGGGTGCCTAAGTGCACCCAGCGTGCTAACTGCAGCACGCACCCGGCTCTGGACTGCCGACCCTTGTGTGCACTCTCGTTCCAAGCCCCGAATTGAAAAATGAAGTTTGCTCCGACTGGGAGGGACGAATTTAAAGAACTTTTATGGTGATTCCGACATTAACATTTAAAAAAAAAAAAGCCTTTTTACTGTTCTCTCCACCCCCAAACCATGCAAAATAAATAAATAAATTAATTAATTAATTAATTAATCCCACGTAACATTGCAGAGAGTTTGAGGGAAGGAAAAACAATTCTGCTACAATTCCACGTAGAATACTACCATTGAAACTTTTGTAATATATTGCAATCCCCTTGTAGAGCTGTCCTATTGTACCACAATTTTGAAGCCCTTTTGAAATAACATTTCTTTGTTGCCGCATCAAATGAGTAATAATTCTTGGTGGCTGTGTCATGATTTGCCTATTTTCCTGTTTGGACACTTAGATTCACCACCCCCACCCCCACCCCCACCCCCACCCCCACCCCCGCTGTTGTAAATAACGCTACAGTGAACATCTGGTGCATTTAACCTTTTTTTCTTCTTTTGGAATCTATCCCTAGGACAACTTTTCAGACTCGTGATAACTGGCCAAAAGAAGTTGTACTTTCTTTTTGAAGTAAAGTTTTTGAGGTAGTAGATACACATGCAGAGTTTTTTTTTTGCTTTTGTTTTTGTTTTTTGTTTTGATTGATTGATGTTTAGAGCAAGACAAAGAGAATCCCAAGCAGACTCTGCACTGAGCATTGACCCTACCCAGAGCTTGATCTCATGACTCTGAGATCATGACCTGAGCAGAAATCAAGAGTTAGATGCTTAACAAACTGAGCCACCCAGGTGCCCCAGATACACATGCAGTTTTAAGAAATAATACAGAGATCTCAAGTTTTCTCCAATAGAAACATATCCTAAAACTATAGTACAATATCACAACCAGGGTATTGACATTGATACAGTAGAAATAGAAAACATTTCCATCAATGCAAAGATCCCTTTTAGTTGCCTTTTATTATTTTTATTATTTTTAAATTTTTATTTATTTATGATAGTCACAGAGAGAGAGAGAGAGAGGCAGAGACACAGGCAGAGGGAGAAGCAGGCTCCATGCACCGGGAGCCTGACGTGGGATTCGATCCCCGGTCTCCAGGATCGCGCCCTGGGCCAAAGGCAGGCGCCAAACCACTGCGCCACCCAGGGATCCCCTTTTTAGTTGCCTTTTAATAGCCACACCTCCCTCCCTTTCATCCACCCCTGGTAACCACTAATCTGTTCTTCACTTTCATACTTTTGTTATTTCAAAAGGGGAACTCACTCAAAAATGGAATTGTTCAGTATGTGACCTCTTGGGATAGTTGTTTTTTTTTTTTAACTCAACATAATTCCTTGAAGATTATTCAAATTGTTGCATGTATCACTAGTTCCATTTTTTATTACCAAGTATCCATGGTTTGTTTAACCATTTGCTCTTTGAAGGACATCTGGGTTGTTTCCAGTTTTTGGCTATTATGAATAAAGCCCCTATGAACACATGTGTACCGGTTTTTGTACAAATGTTGTTTTCATTTCTCTGAGATAAATGCCCATGAATGCAACTGTTGGGTTGAATGGTAGCTATATGCTTAGTTTTATAAGAAACTGCCTGGGGCACTTGGGTAGTTCAGAGGTTGAGCGCCTGCGTTTGACTCAGGTCATGATCCTGGGGTCCTGGGATCCAGTCTTGCATCAGGCTTCCCCCAGAGAGCCCGCTTTTCTCTCTGCCTCTCTCTCTGAGTCGCTCATGAATAAATAAAATCTTAAAAAAAAAAAAAACCTCTGCCAAACTATGTCCACAATGGCTATACCATTTTGAACATGTACATTTTGTAGTTCTTCATCTGTATTGCTAAATTGCTTTTGAAAAGAGCCATGCTAATGTGTATCACCACTAGGAATATATATAGTATATAAAATATGTAAAATTTTGCCACATCCTTTTGAGTATGGGCTTTTAAATTTTTGAACTTTTTTGCCAGTTTCATAATACATACATATTAAGTTAATATTTTTTTGTATTGGTTTATAACCAGACTTTTTCCAATTTCTTTCCTCTGTATTGGTTTTATGGTAACCAAACCTAACCAAAGGAAAATTCTTCCTGTCCCCTACGGAACTGACCTTCTGACTGGAGCACTAGATGAAATTGCTTTGATTTCTCTGGGCTTTGAGGTCACAGACCTTTTAAGTATCTCCTAGGTTTTTGTTTTGTTTTGTTTTGTTTTGAAGATTTTATCCATTTATTCATGAGAGACACACAGAGAGAGGCAGAGACACAGGCAGAGAGAGGAGCAGACTCCCTATGGGGATCCTGATGCGGGACCCGATCCCAGGACCCCGGGATTATACCCTGAGCCAAAGGAAGACACTCAACCACTGAACCACCCAGGCGTCCCTGTTTTTTTTGTTTTTTTGTTTTTTTTTTTTTTTTGACAAAGATGCTTATTCATTGTAGAAAATTTGGAAAATTTTAACAAGCACCCAGAAGAAAATGAAAGTCATCCATTTCACACTTGAAGTTGTTTTTCTATGCATGTGCCTTTTTAAAAACTGAGGTGTTTTACATATGGCTCTATGATCTGCTTTTTTCTCTTAACAATATACTATAAACATTTTTTGAGTTATCGAATATTCTTCTAAATTAGTTTTTAGTGGCTAAATAGTACTCCACATTGTTGTCTTGCACCATAATTTCTTTAACCAGTTTCCCGTTAACCAGGAACCCAGTTTCCTTCCTGCAATGCTGAATGGATTTCTGCAAAATTTTTCACCCCAACAGAACAAGAAGAGAGCAGACTTAAATCAAGACTTCTATCTTTAATATTTTGGGGCTTGCTTCCTAACCACAATTACTATAATTTCCCATTAAGAATATTCTCCATGTTCCCTCTAATTAGGCTAATATGCTTTTGGCACCATTCTCCTTTATTTTCCCTTCTTTTTTTTTTTTTTTTTGAGAGAGAGAGTGCACACCTGCAGGGAGGTGGCGGGGATGGGAGGTAGGGGATAGAGAGAGAGAATCTCCAGCAGACTCTCTGCTAAGGGAAGAGCTGCAGGCTTGGCACAGGGCTTGATCTCATGACCTTGAGATCATGACCTGAGCCAAAATCAAGAGTTGGAGGCTTAACCAACTGAGCTACCTAGATACCCTCCATGCCATTTTCTTTCTTTCTTTCTTTCTTTGCTCTAACACTTCCCTCTCTGTTTTCTTCTGAAGGGTGTACATTCTTTTATCTAGCCTCAAAAGAAACTAGTAAATCCTTACCAGCTGAACCCCATATCATTGCATCTGTTATTCTAACAGATCTTAATTGTTAGTAATAACATTTTATTTCTACGCATTTCATGATAAAGGTGATAATCTCATTGTTGTCTGATGACTTTATGAAATTATTCGTCAAACTCATAAGAGCAAATATAGTTTTTTTGGTCTAAATGCAGAATTTGGAAGGTGTAAACAGATTCTGTCAAAAGACTGTTTCTGTGAACTCTTGTTGGGCATTGGGAATACCAAATGAATAAGGAACTGTTTTGAATATGCATCAGTAGAATAAAAGGAATGTGTGGTATGATAATGCTATCCAAGGTCCAGCCATTACATGTTCTCTATGAGCAATTTCTCCTTTTTGTTTGCATCATTTTGCAGATCATTATTTGCTGGTTCCTCCTCATCTCCTTGACCTCTAAACATTGGAGAGCCCTAGGATTCAGTCGCCAGAACTCTTCCCTTTTTCTCTATACTTACTTCTTTGGCAATGGTTCAGTTTCTCAGTTTCAAACCCTGTGCTGAATGCTGATGACTCCTCCGTGCTTATCTCAATATGGACCTCTCTGAATGCCAGATGTATATCTCTGCCTATCCCACACTTCCACTTGGATATCCACAAGGCATCTCAAACCTATGTCCACATCCAAACTTATGATCTCGCTCTTCAACCTACTTTGAAATGTTCCCCATCTCAGGATGTGGCAACCCCATCCCTCTAGCCATTCAACTCAAAATTTTGCAGTTATTCTTTCCTCCTGTCTTTCTCTCCTGTCATTTTTCTTTTCTTTTTTTTTTTTAAGATTTTATTTATTTATTCATGAGAGACACACAGAGAAAGGCAGAGACATAGGCAGAGGGGGAAACAGGCCCCCTACAGGGAGCCCTATGTGGGACTCCATCCCAGGATTCCAGGATCACGACCTTAGCCAAAGGCAGATGCTCAACCTCTTAAGCCACCCAGTCTCCCTTTCTGTCATATTTTTCATCCAGTACATCAGCTTTTCCAGGTATATCCAGAATCTTACCACTTCTCACTACATTCACTGACATGCCACCCTGAACCTGACCACCATCATTTTTTTTTTTTTTTGCTGTGATTATTTTAATAACCTCCTGACTGGTCTCCCTGCTTCCACGTGGGTCCTGTCAGTTTGGTTGCAACATAGCATAATTAACATATTTCACATCAGGTCACGTATCTGCTCTCACCTTCCCAGAGGCTTCCCATTTAAGAGTAAAACCCAAAAAATTTAGGCTGGTCTACACAGCCCTACATAATCTGTCCCTCCACCTACTATCTCTCTGTCCTTAACTCCTACCACACACCCCTCACTCACTCAGCTCTAGCTGCACTGCTCTCCTTGCTGTATCTAGAACAATGCGGCATGCTCCCTTGTCAGGGCCTCTACATCTATTGCCTGGAATGTCCTTCCCCCATGTTATTCTGCATGACTCCTCTCCTCTCTTCAGTCAGGTTGTTTTCTATCCCAAAGTCACTTTTTTTAGAGAGAGAGGCAGAGACATAGGCAGAGGGGGAAGCAGGCTCCCTGCAGGGAGCCTGATGCAGGACTTGATCCCAGGACCCCGGGATCATGACCTGAGCCAAAGGCAGATGCTCAATCACTGAGCCACTCAGGTGCCCTCTCCCCAAGTCACTTTTTCAAGGAGGCTTTCTCTGATGGCATCATTAAAAATTGTAACCTCCTCATGACATTCCCCATCCCTATTTACCGACTTAATTTTCTCCACAGCACTATCACTTAATAGACTATAAAGTTGGTTTGTCTCTCTGTCTTCCTCCCCACCAGAAAGTAAGCACCATAAGAGCAGGGACTTATTTTCTTCCTCCTCCACTACCATATTCTCACTGCCTGAAATAGTGCCTGACAGAGTCAGCACCCAATAAATTTTTGTTGAATGAACGAATGAATTCCAGTTTGTGTCGAGACCAAGTAGCAAATCCGGATATGCACTAGAGAAATAAAAGGATGGATTGTTTCTAGGTGGATTGTGCCAGTGATTTAACTTTAGCACCACTGATGTAAAAGCCATCCTAGCATTGCACATCCATATGTCTTCTCTATAGGTTCTCTATATCCAAGTTGCTTAAAGGAGTAACTGAACAAATACTGAGTGACTGGAGGGAAGGCTTTGCAGCACGGCAGCAGTCAGTGTAAGTCTAAGTCTTGTCCTTGACATCTTGCCAGGAAGTGCCCAGTGGTATTCCATAGCTTCTATATTATACTTTTCCCCTTTTGGTATAGCTCGGTGACTACTCAGTACCATGGACTCATCCTATTAGTTCTTCTACCTCTCATTGAACTGGTGATTCTTTCTTCATTGTTCTTGGTCTTTGCCCCATGAAGTTTCTTTTTGCTCCTTCAACATTTCATTAGTGTCTCTTCTCTTGCTTTTCAGTGTGCTTAAGTATAATTCAGCATTTTGCCAGTCTTAAAATTGTTAAATAGTTAAGTAAAAAACAGCTAAAAAAACCTCGAAAAGTTCAAAGTGGTGAGGGTTTTTAAGAGGTCCAAAAGTAATTTCCAAACAATAAAGTAAATAAATGCTGAGAAATCCATACAGTTCTTATACACAGTCACTAGCCACTCCTGTCATTGCTAACACATGTAAACAAATAAAGTGGTTTTTATGAGCTTTCTGGATGTGTCTGTATTCGTTAGCCCTTGAGATCCCCACACTTAGCTCCACCATGAAGAAATATATGTAAACATTTTGAGTCTACAAAATTCACAAACAATATTAAGACTGTAGATCTTTTTCACTTACAACCTCTATTGCCTCATTCTATATCCATTCTGTGTCCTTCTACCATGAAGAACCCAGCCCTTGCACTCAGACCTGAATTTGAATCTAGTTTTACTTTTTATAGACTGAGTCTCATTTCCCACCAGTAGCCCTTTTTTTTTTTTTAAGATTTTATTTATTTATTCATGAGAAACACAGAGGGGAGGGGGCGCAGAGACACAGGCAGAGGGAGAAGCAGGCTCCATGCAGGGAGCCTGACGAGGGACTCGATCCCGGGTCTCCAGGATCACGCCCTGGGCCAAAGGCAAGCACTAAACCGCTGAGCCACCCAGGGATCCCTCACCAGCAGCCCTTTTAAGATGAGGTTGATGGATCCACCTCTCAGTATTGTGGTGAGAGGAATACCTGGGTAGCTCAGTGGTTGAGCATCTACCTTCAGCTCAGGGCATGATCCTGGGGTCCTGGGATCGAGTCCCACATCAGGCACTCTGTAAGGAGCTTGCTTCTTCCTTTGCCTATGTCTCTGCCTTTCTCATGAATAAATAAACAAAATATTTAAAAAAAAAGATTATGGCAAGAATCTCACATCTAGAGTGGTGCTTAGTAATAAGTGAATAAGTAATAAAATAGCTTTCGGTATTCTTGCAATCATACACTAGATATAATATCAAATATGGAAACTTCCAAGCATATACAAAAGTGGAGAGAATAGCTTATTGGACCTCCAGGTACCCAGCTTCAACAATTATCTACCCAAGCCAATCTTGTTTCACCTGTCCATCCCATTCTGCCTCAGATTATTTTTTTGGGGGGTTTTTAAAAAAGATTTTATTTATTTATTCATCAGAGAGAGAGAAAGAGAGAGGGAGGGAGAGAGGGAGAGAGAGAGGCAGAGACACAGGCAGAGGGAGAAGCAGGCTCCATGCAGGGAGCCCAACATGGGACTCGATCCCGGGTCTCCAGGATCACACCCTGGGCTGAAGGCAGGGCTAAACCGCTGAGCCACCCAGGCTGCCCCCAGATTATTTTTAAATAGGTCACAGCTATCATGTCATTCATCCATAAATATTATAGTATGTATCTCTGAAGGATATTCTTTTAAGAAATAATTATAAAATATAATTATCAGAGTATCATCCCTAAATATTATCAAATACCCCCTTAGTATTCAAATTGCCCAACTGTCACATAGTTTTTTTTTTTTTTTTAGTTTTTTTTTTTTTAACAGTTTAAGTCAGTATCCAAATAAGGTCCATACCCTTGAATATTTTATTGGAGATATATAATTAAGATGTGGGAAAAGTTTTGCTGTAAGAATGTCCATTTTAGAGTTATTTAGAATGGAGAAAAAGTAAAATAACCATAGTAGAGTAGGGGATTGGTATGTTACCTGACAATAGAACATACACAGCAATTTAAAACGATACTGCAGAGAGACTATGTAATGAACAGAAAAGGTATTGGTAAGTGAAAAAAAAATAACAGGTTATATGACCATATTTACACTTTAGTTTTTTTTTAAAAGATTTTTATTTATTTATTCATGAGAGACACAGAGAGAGAGGCAGAGACACAGGCAGAGGAAGAAGCAGGCTCCATGCAGGGAGCCCGACGCGGGACTCGATCCCGGGTCTCCAGGATCACGCCCTGGGCTGAAGGCGGCACTAAACCGCTAAGCCACCCGGGCTGCCTACACTTTCTATTTTTGTTAATAAAAAAAAAATATATATATATATATATATATATATATATATATATATATATATATATATATATCATGTGCCTATTTCTGAATGGTGGGGGAAATGAATGATTTTAATTCTCTCTTCAGTGTTAGAGTTAAATTTTCTCATTCTTTTATAGTGATCATGTATTCCTTGTATAACAAAAAGCTATTAAAAATAAAAATGCAGCAGAAGGGCATCTTGGCGGTTGTCTGGTTTCATACAGAGTTAGTTCTATTTGGCTTGTTAAGCTTTCGTCTTACCATGTGTTTTCTCATGTGATCTGAAGAGAAGTCCTCAGAGGCAGGAAGCAGCAGAAGCCCAGCCGCAGTCTGTGCCTTTACCTGAGGCTATCACACATCTCCACAAAAGCACATTCAGATAGCTGCTGTTCACCCTTGGGACACATGATCTCATGTGGACTCCGCATGCCATCCTGGGAAGGTGGGAGGCAGAGGTGTGCTAGAACACGTCTTCCTTTTAAGAGGGAAACCGAGTTGCAGAGAACCTGACTTTTTCTCACCACCCCTTGGGTTAGTTGTAGGGTCAGGTTTGGGTCCAGATGGCTGGTGCTGGCCATAACCGTGAGATTACGTTTTGCATCCTTTCAGAATTGCAACATTTTAGTGTAGGTGTGCGAGAGGCGGGATCTGCTTATGTTTGGCCCAGGGAGTGCTTAATCCTGTCTCAGTGTAACGCACCACACTGCATTCCATGGTTCAGGATCTGACCCAACTTGCTCAGGTTCTCCACACCCATTTGGGAAGGATTGGCTTCTGCTTGTCCTTGCTTTCTGTAAAATATTTACGTTCTGTCCACTGTCACCTCCTCTACCTTTTGCCACCTGCCGATGTCTGCAGCCCCCGAGTCCTCTTGGTGAGTGTCCCTTGCACTCAGCTCATGCCTTCTATGGTACTCTGAGG
The DNA here is from genome assembly GCF_003254725.2 of Canis lupus dingo. Classification (NCBI taxonomy): domain Eukaryota; kingdom Metazoa; phylum Chordata; class Mammalia; order Carnivora; family Canidae; genus Canis; species Canis lupus. Next base: position 35,085,267 of record NC_064267.1, read on the forward strand.
CCATCAGCCAGGACCTGTGTGATCTGTCCGCTGCCCCTGCACCAAGTCCTCCCCACCCCACCCCACACCGGGCTCCTTCCACGGTCCCCTCTTGGCTGTGCTCTGTCTATATTCAAGCTAGTTCTGACACTTCCTTCTCCAAATCTTTATGGGCACCCTGCCATTTAATTATTTCTTGTTCTCTACATGCACCTTCCTCTCCCCTAAAAAAACCAAAAAACTGTGGAATCCTTGCAGGCAGACTCTATCAATAATGACGGCAATGACAACAGTTCTGATGGGTGTCTGGGTCCTTCTTGTGTACCAAGCCCATAGCCTTAGTGATTTACATAATTTCTCATCCAGTATTTATCTCATTTGGCAGATGAAGAAATCGAAGCTCTGAGAGGTCGAGTAACTTGTCCAAGATCACTCAGCTAGAAAGTGATAGAACAAGAATTTTAACCATATCTGCCTGGCTGTAAAGCCCATGCTTTTCCCACACTGTGCACACTCCTTGTCACTGCTGTTGTTTGATTCAAATTTCCTTGAGTGCTCTTCACAGTGGCATCCCTGGCGTTTTCATTTGGTGGTAGAAAAGCCACTTGTCAATAAGAGCAGATAGTACTCTCTCTAGCCCAGATGGTTGGTTGGGATGAGAACACTCCAAGCTCTCTGTGTGTTTTTCCCACCCCCACTTTCTTGCCTCTACACACCCTTCTCTGCCCTACAACCTCTCTCTCTCCCCCGTCTCTTTTCCTGGGGACACCTGCGCAGCCAGAGGACTCTCCCTAGATGATTGGGGATCCCTGGGGCTGCAGGTCTAATATCAGTTGATAGAGTTGATAAGAAAATGGAGTCATGGGTCAGCCAAAGTCCCCGAGGAGAGTATCCAGACTGAAGATGGAACCCCCTCATGCCCCCAACTGGACCTTTTCCTGTTGCAGCACCCTTTCCCTTCCCCCAATTAGGATCCTTGTTTTGGGGCTCCCAAGCCTCTGGGCTCCGCCCCACCCCTTTCCCAGCATCCTAAAGTTTAGGGGCTGCATTCAAGTGAGAGATTTCCAAATAGAGGTGTGTTGGAGGGACTTCTTTGGAGGGCAGCTTGTCCTGGAAGAACAGGGGAAAAGTGGCAGCCACCGTCCCTGACTCTGAGGACATCAGCGGAGCTTCCTGGGAGACCCTCTGCCCTTTCCCCTCCCACCAGCCAGGGCGAGCAGGGACCAAGCTTGCTTATTGTCACCTGACGCTGGGCAGCCACTGATCCCATTGGTGGAGCCAGATTCGGTCTGGCTCTCTCGTTCTTCCTCGTCTTCTCTGCCTCTCTCTCTCTCTCTCTCTCTCTCCTCCACGCTGCTTTGATTTCGCTCTTGCCTCTCCTTGCGCACGGCCGGGAACATCGCCTCTCCGGGGGCAGGGGGGCAGCAGCGGTGCGCTGCGGAGCCGGGCAGGAGCTGCCTGCGGGGCATGGAAGAAGCCTCTCTGGCGGCCTCGACAGGAGCGAGAGGAGCGAGCGCGCGCCGCTGCCTGTGACCCAGGCGTCGCCGCTGCCCCTCTCCCCGGGGGAGCACATCCACCCAGAGGTCTCTCCCTTTCCTCCCTTCCAGGTCGTCCTCTGCAGAGCCCAGTGGAGCCAGGTGAGTGCCCTTCCTCCCCAGAGCATCCTGCTGTCAATACTGAGAGGGACTCAGGTGGCAAGGGGCTAGGAGCTGGGGGCACCAGGGGCCTGCCACTGCCCGCGGTGCCCACCTGGACTGCCAGGGCCAACGACCTTGTTCCCTGTCCCCTGTCCCCCCCAGGGCCTTGGCAGAGGGATTAACAGCTGGATCCAGTCCCTGGGGCACCACAGTTAGTCACCCCGTGACCATTCTGCTGCAGTCAGTGATGCCCACAGGGACAGCGGGGTGGGGGAAGATTTCCCCGTGGCTCGCGGGTGGCTTTTTTTGGGTGGCTTTTCTGGGTGGGCGAAGGGTGTCGGCGTGTACGGCATGGATGCACGCTTGCGAGGAGACTGGAGGTTTGCTTGCGTAGATACTTCTGTATGCACGCACTTATGCTCTTGTGTGGGTTTCCACTGCCGTGTGGCATGTTTAGGGACATATGTTTCCTGTACACGTGAGGTGCATGTGTGGGGGGATCACTTATCTGAGTAGCCTCTGGCTTATGTGGGTGGGGGCAGTGCGAGGCAGTATATTTCTGGGGTGGACACATCACTTGTCATGTGTGTGGGAGTACATGTTGAGGGAGGGAGTGCATGTAACCAAAGGTTTCTACGTGGGGAGGGCCAACTGCAGAGCAGAAACGGAGAGGTAGGTGGAAAGTGTGGGCAGACCCATGTAGGTGTGCAAACCTGTTGGCATGTGAGGGATCAGGGCTGGCAGAGTGTGGCTAGGGACAAACCACATTTTCAAAGTCTGGGTCTTTGATCTTGAAGAAGATCTGAGAGAGGATATCAGAATATGGGCAGAGGTTGACATGTGTGTGAATGTACATGTGTGTGCAAGCTGATGTATGGGTTGTACGCCATCTGTGGAGATAGCACACGTGCATCTTGGTGCCTGTGGCTTTCTTTTTTCCCCAAATATGGCTTGCGAGAAGGTGTGTGTGTGTATGTGTGTGTGAGCCTGTGGACTTTAACATGTGTGGGTCTATGTGGAGGTGACAGCTTGTAGAAGGAAAACTGGGGGACATTCTTAAAACGTGGAAGGTGGTAGAGGTACCAGAATGCGTAGGTGAGTGCATGGGACCGAGAATGTCTGAGAAGGTATGTGCAGCCCTGCGTGGCAGGTGCGGGTGGGCACATTCGGTGCATGTGTGTATGCGTGTGCACTCATGTGCCTGCCTGAGTGTGGGTGTGTAAATGCTTGTCTTGGCAGTGTGGGTGTTTCTCAGGTGCTGTCTCAACCTGTCCCTCACACCCTCACCTTCCCCACTCACCTGGCCTTAGAGAACTGGGGCTCACACCCACCCTCAGCCCACTCTGGCTTTGCTGTTCTCCAAAGTGTCACTCAAGACCACTCTCCCAAGCGAGCACCGGGGAGTAACCTCAGCTCTTCTAGAACTGTAGAAAGGAAAGGATGAACCAGGTCCTGGACCCCCCCCAAACATGGCTACCCCTGTCTCTGGGGGAGACTCTAAGGAGAGGAATACTGAGGCAGGAATAGGTACCCCGCTGTGGGGTAGGCATCGACTGAATCCCGTGTGGGTGGGAGGTGATCACTCAGGCTCTCTCTAGGGTGGGAGTGTGTCTATGTTGGTGTGTCATGTCGGTGCATGTGTGTATGTGCATGTGGGTGCATGCGTGTGTCTCCCTGGGGAGCTCCTCACTGGGAGCCCAGAGGATGGCAACTCCCAAAGTCTCCACATCTGTCCCCGTGAATTGTAAACTGGTTTATTATCATACAGTTGTTTCCCCATCCTATTCTGCTTTATTTTGGGGTGGACCAGATAGTACCCCCATGCTTGTTTACTGTAGGATTCTCTGTGCACAAGCCACTGACATTTGGCTGAACTTCACAACAGGCAGGCTCATGCTTTAGGATAGGAAGCCAAGGTGAAGCAAGGGCTCAGGGGACACCCCAGAACAGGTAAAGGCTGTCACCCATATCCTTCCCCCTGTGCCTGTCACTCAGGCAGCCCACGGATGAATTTAGAGGTACCAGGCTCACAACAGGCTTAACTGACAGGCAAGTGTGGGTTGGATCTTCTGGAAGCTATAAATAGAAGTACCTGCTTTCGAAGGCACAAGGTACCCTCACCCTTATCGCCTGGGCAAAGAGAGGAGAAGAAGCTGAAGCAGGAGGAAAGGAAACAACATTCCAGAAAGCTGAGGTGTGCTGGGACGGGGCTTGAGAAAGAACTAGGAAAGCATGAGCTCCACGGGGCATTAAGCAAATGCCCGGGAGCAAGTCCAACCCACGTTCATGTTCTTGTCCCAGACACAGCCCCGCCCCTCCTGGTCCCTCCCCCACCCTGTTCCCCAGAGCTCGTGATCCAGGCCACAGTCAAGGGCAGAATCTGTTCTTCCTCGCTGAAGCACAGGTGAGTGCCAGCGGTGTGGTCCTTTCATACCTGGAAGAACAGCCTCGAGTAGAAGCCACGGGGTAAGAGAAGAGGAAGGTGAGAGAAAATGTGGTTACTTGAAAGGGAAGGATAGAAGGAAGAAAAATTAAAAAAAGAAAAAAGAAAAATAAATGGCAATAAGACCATATACACCTACACATATACAGATGCCACACATTTCACCCACACAACATGCATACACACACACACACACTTACACACTCACATGAGGGGATACAACCTTTGCTTAATGATAAAGAGCTTGGGCTCTGGAGTCAGATATGAGTTCAAATCACTGTCTAGCTGCATGACCTCTGGCATCTTAGTACCCCCCCAACCTCAGTGACCTCATCTGTAAAATGGGGATAATATTAGTCCCTACCTATTGTGAGGGTTGCAGGAGATGATGCTCAGGCAATCATCACACATATTGGCCTGTCCTAGATGCCAAAGGTAAAAGGAATTATGCAAACGTGTCAAGCAACAGAGGATCAGCTGAAAGGAAAGAGTGATAGTTGAAAAGTCACAGGTGGAAGAAGAGCTCTGGCCCACATTGCCCCCACCCACCACTGGTGTATCCACCTGCATCTCTGTGGTGCTTTGGACTCCCAGCCCTGAGGCTTGGTGACCCTCCCCTAGCTACCCCTAGGCTAGGAGGGAAGCCTGAACCTGAACAACCTGGCACCCTTGGCCTCTTGGTGGCCAGGGCCCTCTGCCCACCTCAACCCTCACACAGGTCTCCTCAGTGGGTGCTTCCTGCCTCTCTTACACCGCCTCATACGGTTCTCTCCACCCCCACCCCTTTCTCTTTTCACGCCTGCTGGCTGAGGGCCCCCCTCCTCGGCTCCATCTGCTGCGAATCTGTCCTGCCCGGCGTTTGCAGCATTCCCACTGCCTCAACCACCTGTCAGGTGCCGTCTGCTCGGCAGACCCCTCTGAGGAGGGCCAAGAGCCCTGCCCCAGGGGTGGGGGACACCCCATCCCACCTTCCATCCTACCTCTCTCCATCTTTGCGTGCAATCTCCCCGTCAGATGGCATGAGGCAGGTGCAATCAGTGGCTTCCCAAGGTTCCAGTTTGCAAGGGATGTTGGGAGCAAGACATTCCAGAAAACTCTGGTGGGGAGGAAGGGGCTAATGCTTCCTCTCCCCTCAGTCCCCACAGGAGCCAAGCCAGAGGGGAGCATGGAGCTGCTGTCCACACCCCACAGCATCGAGGTCAACAACATCACCTGTGACTCCTTCCGCATCTCCTGGTCCATGGAGAACAGTGACCTGGAGAGGGTCACCCATTACTTCATTGACCTGAACAAGAAGGAGAACAAGAACTCCAACAAGTTCAAGCACCGGGTGAGTGGAGGGGGTGCAGGGGGCATCTGGCTCATCACCTCCTTGAAGGAAGCAGGGTAATGGAATGCTTATGGGCGATAGTCAGGAGTCAGACAGGTCTGGTCCAAACCCAGGCGGTCCTCACTGTGTAATCTTAGGAAGGTTACTGAGGCTCTCTGAGCCCAAGTCCCTTCACTGATAAAAAGGGAAGAATAATGCCAGCCCCCGCAGCTTGTGAGAGGCTTCAGTGAGGTAACGTTTGCGTAGTGTCTGGCTTGGGGCCCAGTCACCGTGAACACCATTATCGGCAGCATGACTGGGGCTTTAGACCGAGCGGGCAAACCCGAGGGGGGCCACAGACATCACACCTGGGGCTGGCGTGAAAAAGGCTACGACAAAGCCCCCAACTCAGGAAGCCGCTTTGTTGTTGACCATGTGGGCAACACGGGCTCTGGGCAGGGCTGGGACCCTTTGCTCCGTCCTGAGTGACCCCTGTTGGGCCCCTGTAATCCTTTCTGCCCCTGGCCCTCTGGCCTCTTGGTGGCTAGGTTGACGAGAGCGACATGGGAGAGTCCTCTGCTGGCTGGGGTGTCCTTTCCCTGGGTTAAAGCCGGTGTGGGGGTGGGTGGGAAGAAGGCTCCCATCTTCTCAAGCTGGCAGAGAGGAAGGGGGAAGAGTGAGGTGGGAAGGAGCTGGTTCCCACGACGACTGCATCATGTGGGTTACTCACCCTCTCTCTCTTTGGAACTGGCTCTCCCGATCTGGGTGTCTTTTGGCAGGCCAGTTGCCACGGTGACGTGAATGTTCAACACCACCCCCTTAACCCTCCCCCCCCAAGAATAAGGCATATTTTCCCTTCCTCCCTGGCTCTCAGCATTTGCCGTTGCCGTGGAGACGGCACTGCAGTGTGCAGAGCTCTCGAAGTCTCCCTCGAAAAACGGAGGTCTCGCCGCCCTCAACTTTTCGGCCTCCGCCCCCGTGGCCTTTCTCCTTAGTTCCCAAGAGAACGGGCATCAGGGGGCGTTACGGAGGGGTGGAGGCTGGGGGGCATCCGAGCGGCCTTCCCAATGGCCACTGCTTGCTTCCACAGGAAAATGGTGGCCAGGGCACTGAGCCATTGAATCTTGGAGATCTTGGCCCTCCTCAGGCGGCATAGGGGCCATCTGGGGAGTGTGTGGCCTGGTGGAATGCCAAGGTTGGGCGCGACCCCCCAGTTTGACTCTTGGCTCTCTGCATCCCGTTTCTCAGGATGTCCCTACCAAGCTTGTGGCCAAGGCCGTGCCACTGCCCATGACAGTGAGAGGCCACTGGTTCCTGAGCCCCCGCACAGAGTACAGCGTGGCCGTGCAGACCGCCGTGAAGCAGAGTGACGGGGAGTACCTGGTGTCCGGCTGGAGCGAGACGGTCGAGTTCTGCACCGGGGGTGAGACCCTGCTGTCCCGCTGCTTTCCCACATCTGCTTGAGTTACGGTCGGTCGGGAGGGGGCTTCGTCTTAACCCAGCAGACACTTCTGAACACCTGCTGTCCCAAGGCACCATGCTTAGGCCACCAGGGAGGCACAGGTGGACGAGACCCAAACGGGCCCCCACCAAGCCCGCAGTCTGACACGTCAGCACTACTAATCATGTGGGCAATACCACTTCCATACAGTGATGGAGTTACTTTTCTGGCTTGAGGCAAGCATACTTTCTTGAATTGTAGTAAAATACAAACACAAAATTTCCCATTTTAACCAGTGAAAGGTTAAGTAGTATTAAGTATGTTCACATTAGTGTGCAAATGATCTGCAGGAATTTTTCATCTTCCCAGACTGAAGGTCTATCCCCACTGCACCACAGCTCCCCTTCCCTCCTCCCTTCAGCTTTTGGCAACCCCCATTTCATTTTCTATCTCTGTAACTTTGACTACTCTCCGTATCTCATGTGAGGAGAATCATGCAGCATTTGTCCTGTGACTGGAGCATTAGCTCCATTATTTCACTTAGCATCATATCCTCAAGGATCATCCATGTTGAGCATGTGTCACAATGTCCTTCTGTTAAGGCTGAATAACATCCCATTGTATGTATAGACCACACTTTGTTTATCCATCATCAGTAGATGGATGCTCAGTAGGTAATAGTAATAATCCCATTTGCTTACTTGAGCCTCCACTTAGCCTGGGAACGTGACCCCTACTCAGGGGTCCTGCAAACCCTCTTAGAATTTAGTTGGCAAATTGTGGCATGAACAAACACTGTGCTTAATGTGAACCTGGTCATGGACGACCCAGGATCTGCCCTACAAATATTCCACTCTTCTGGTGTCCATAGTGAGAAGTGCTCCAGATCTCTCTCTGTCACAAGGAAGGGGTAGGGAACATTCTCAGCCCCGGGCCTCTGAGGCTGCTGGCTCCATCTTCTGCCAAGGCCCATGCCCTAAGTCTCCTTGAGTTACCATTCTCTTTTGAGCGGTGCTTTTTCTTAGCTCGGCTGCAAAACCCCACTCTGGTGGCGCTCCCACTCCTTGTGGGGAAAGCCTCTTAGTTTACCCCAGAACTCCACACGTAGTGGGAGTTTAACTTAAACTGGGGAGCTGGGGATGGCTGCGGTCCAGTCCCCACCACTACTCTTGCCAAACCCAACACCCTGGCCAGGGCTGCATCAGCAAGGAGGAAAGGGCACCTTTTTCTAACTTGTACAAAATCTCTGTCTTGGCTGGCAGCAGCCCTGCCTGGGCCCCAGGGCCCCAGACTCTGGCCCTGGCCCTGGGAGGTGTCCAGTTTTACCGTCTTGTCTCCAGCCTTCCCTGCTTTTTCCGGGGTGCCGAAGCAGTCACCGCCCCAGACCCCACTCTGGCTAACCAGGCACATCAGTGTTTGCCAGGCTTCTCATGAGCCTCCCCCCACCCCATAATTACAACTGGCTTCCATGTGGGTGTTATGGACAGCCTCCTACCTGTGGCATTTGCCCAAAATCCTAAATCTCCTTAGGGGACCTCAAATTCTCTTCTCTCAGTCTTTCTTTTGCCTGCTGATCCTCTTCACATGAGGATGGCCAGCAATTAGGGCTTCTGGGGCCCCCGGTACGACTGTCTAACTGGGCAGCCTCTGCCCCTTTCTGACTCAGAGAGCCTGAGCTTCTGGCAGTGAGACTGTAGAGGTGATAAGGACAAACAGCATCCAGCTGGGCCACCTGGCCTGTTCCTATGTGGTCCAAATTGCTGTGACTGTTTGATGTCCCCTTTTGCTCTGAGGACAGAGGTGGGCTGGCATGCTGGGTGTGCAGTGGATGAATGGTGGGTGGATGAGGCTGTGATGTCCAGTCTGGCCCTGGGCTTACCAGCCTGGACTCTTGCAGATTATGCCAAGGAGCACCTGGCCCAGCTGCAGGAGAAGGCTGAGCAGATTGCAGGCCGCATGCTCCGCTTCTCTGTCTTCTACCGCAACCACCACAAGGAGTACTTCCAGCACGCCAGGTACAGCATGGCCCCAGCCGGGGCCACCTTCCTCCCGGGCTCTGCTTTGCCTGTTTGGCCCTGGCTGTCTGCTGTCATGCCTACCTTGTTGTTGCCAGATCCTCCCACAGAGTTCCTATAGCCTCTAATCATGGACTGGCTCTGGGGGTGCTGGCTTTGGCGAGATGGCTGGCTGCTTGGGATTGGGCTCCAGGGAAGGAGAGGGCTCTAGGGATGGGGCTGCCTGGGGGAAATCATGCTGATGGGCCTGGATGAATAAGATCTCAGGTTTGCTCCTCCTTTGGGATAGTTCCTTTCACAGGGTTTTAATGCCAAGGGCCAGCCATCTCTAAAATTGAGGCCCTGGGTCCTAGGGGGAGGTGTTGAGGGGAGCACAGGATGAGAGGCTTCTGTGCATGAAGAGCTATAGTTTTCGAACTGTGCTGCAGAGCCTGGAGCCTCCAGGGAAGTGTCTCAGCATTTTAGGGGAGTATAGAGGAGCTGTCGAGAAAATTAGGGTGAGGCTTGGTGAACCCCATACCTATCATTCTACTGGAGCAGCTTCAACTTCACTGCCTATGTATAATTTCCTTTGGGGAAGAAAGAGAGGAGCCCTGTGGTCCAGAAATATTTCATCCAGTTGATGATCTGATTCAACCCACTCAGCCTACAGATGGGGAGCTGAGGTGCAGAGAGCCAGTAAATCACCAATCTCCTGGGACACCCAGGACATGTCAAGGGTGAACCTGGGTCTGGGGTTGCCCATCCTCCCCAGGCCTGCTGACACTGCCCCAAGTCCATGTCCTTCTAAGGCTGGGCTAAGGCAACCTAGTGGTCTTACTGTCTTTGTCATTACATTCAGCTGGGGTGGGTGGTACTCTGGCCCTACACCAGGGCAGCAGGAATCTAGTGGGGTCTTTGATCTTTGTACTAAAGAGAGGCAGTGAGGTGAGTGGTGAGCACACTGGCCCAGTTTAAGCTACTCTGTCGGCAAGCAAGCAAGAGACAGAAAGAGCCCATACGTGCCACGATATAAAGATGAATAAAGGCGGAGTCCCCCCGTCTTGAAAACTTCAGGGTCTATCAGGGGACAGTCCAGACAGATGGAATGTAATAAGTATGTGTGATTGCTGAGTACAATTCAGTTTCTTCACAGAGTAGGCAAAGTTCTGTTGAATACAAGTGCCTGATGCTCCTGGAAGATTTTAGAGAAGAGGGGACACCTGTGCTGGGGATGGAAGGATGATTAGGAGTTTGCCGGGCCAGGTGAAGAGAGGTGGGAAAGGCAGTCCAGGCAGAAGGAAGAGCACTGCAAAGGCACAGAGGCAGGGAAATTGGGGTTCACTTGTGACTGGAGGATGTTACTTGTGGGTGTGGGGGTGGTGGGAGGTGGGGTCAGGAAGACCAAATCTTGATGGCCTTGCTTTTTATGAAAGCCCCATCAAGGGCTTTTTAAGGTAGGGAATGGTGGGTTCAGACCTCTCCTCTGTGAAGGAGTGGGCTGCATCGGCCCATCTCCAGGGCTCTCCCAGCTCTTACATTCTGGAATGTTCTATTTGCGACTGGTGGAGGCGGCAGCTGGTGGGAGAGCTGGGAGCTGCACTGGCTCCCTTCTCAACCACACACAGCAGCCAAGCCTTAGCCTAGCTAACCAGAGGCATTTTCTCTTCCCTTTGGCATGATCCCCTGGGGGTGGGTAGGACCCACTGCGGGAACATGCTACAGCCCTACCTGAAGGACAACAGTGGCAGCCACGGCTCCCCCACCAGCGGCATGCTCCACGGGGTCTTCTTCAGCTGCAACACAGAGTTCAACACAGGCCAGCCACCTCAGGACTCCCCCTACGGCCGCTGGCGCTTCCAGATCCCCGCCCAGCGCCTTTTCAACCCCAGCACCAACCTCTACTTTGCGGACTTCTACTGTATGTACACAGCTTACCACTATGCCATCCTGGTGCTGGCCCCCAAGGGCTCCCTGGGGGACCGCTTCTGCCGTGACCGCCTGCCCCTCCTGGACATTGCCTGCAACAAGTTCCTGACCTGCAGCGTGGAGGATGGGGAGCTGATCTTCCGCCATGCCCAGGACCTCATCCTGGAGATCATCTATACCGAGCCTGTTGACCTGTCCCTGGGCACCCTGGGGGAGATCAGCGGGCACCAGCTTATGAGCCTATCCACTGCTGACGCCAAGAAAGACCCCAGCTGCAAGACCTGCAACATCAGTGTGGGCCGCTAGGGACTCCTCGGGAGCTGGGGGGCTAGGGAGAGATGACAGGAAGGGTGGCGATGGGTGGCATAGGTTCAGGGAGTTGGCTTTCTCTCCCTTGCCCCCCGCTCCCTCCACGCCACCACCTCCCCCTTTCCCACCCCTGGCTCTGGAGTCAACAGAGGGTGTTCCCTAGGTAGGCGTGGCCTATTCACCCCCAGTGGACTTGGGAAGGCTTCTTAGCCTCCGCAGGTTGGTGTAAGGAGGGTAGATTTCTGGAGATTTCCCCATTCCTGGTTTCCCTGTCCTGCTGTTTCTTGCTTCATCCCAGCCTCCACCTCACGGAGACTTGCAGCCTGGGGGCTCTCCTTGAGCAGCCTTGACTGGACGAAGCCCACGTGTGGCTTGCCCACCCCCAGGTGTGCTGCAGAGAGCTGCGGGGTGCTCCTCTACAGCCCCGCCCACCCCACTCAGGGCCACTCACAGAACACCCCACCCCAGTGTGCTGGCCCTGGGGGCTTCCCACTCCAGGCCTGGCCCTGTCCCCCTATACATAGTCTCCTGCACCGCTCTGCCCCCCAGCTGCTCCCTGACCCCCAGCACCCTCTTCCTGCATGGGGAGAGCTGTCCCTCCCCCCCTCCACCTGCCCTCTAGAAAGGGGCTGTCTTTCTCCTTTAGGCTTTGGGGGCTCCGGGCTGTTGGGACTTTGCCTTTCTCCTCTGGAGATGATGAATATCCCAGCGAATCTTCTCCTTTGCTCAGAGTACTGAGGTCTGCAACGGCGGCCACTGGGGTCGAGGAGGGGGAGAGAGACCCCTGAGACCCAGAGGTACCCCTTCTCTGTCCGCCAAAAGTGGGCCTCCTCGAGCCCTGAGGGGACCCAGCATTGAACTAGAAGAGCCCTGGCACCCTGCCTGACTGTGCGCTTTGCTCGCTCTGCCTCGGTGCCGTGACTGCACTGTGCCCGCGTGTGATCTGGACTGTGGCTCCCCTGCCACCACACCTCACGCTTGCCCACTGGCACTGTCCACTCCCCACCGCGAGGCTTTTGGCGGAGAGCCCCTTCCCTGGGGAGTTCTTGGTGAAGTCTTCCTGGGCCTCCCAGTGTTTTCATCTATTTCCTCCTTCGGTCTGGGTCATGAGGGTAATAAGGGTGGACCCCTGAGATAAGTGGACCAGGTCGGGGTCTGGTGGAGGTGTGGATGGAGGCCGATAGCTGTTTGGGGGATCATGGAGGTGACATCAGGTAGAGTGACAGCCAGATTTCCGTAATGAAGTACAGAAGGGGCCAGAAGGCCAACAAGGCCATATCTCAGTAAGAGCGCAGGTGGGACAGCTGGTCGCCTCTTGTATAGCCACAGGGAGTGGTGTGGTCAGCTGTCTCTGTGGCATGGAGCAGGTCTGGGGGCCCTGTGAGATGCATGGAGGAGAGGACACGGGCCCCTAGGCCTTTTCCCCTTCTGCTGACAGCATTGCTGTGGGGGGGGGGTGGCCCACTGCTCTCCCCTGGCCCTCTGTCTCCCCTGAGCTGGGGGCACACCCGCCTGTGTTGTGCTTGCGACTTGCATCAATAAACCACCATGGCCTGAGAGCCCTGACTCTCCTTGAGCTCTGGGAGGGGTGGGGTAAGAAGGTTGTACAGTCACGGAGGAACTCAACAGGGGATGTTCCCCAGGACAAGACATCTGGAACTGTCTCTGAGGGTGTTCCAAATCTTGCTGGGGTGGCAGGGCTCAGAAAGCAGAGCCATATCTCTAGCTTGGAAGGGACTTTGGAGGTCTTTTTGGTACTACCCTGCACTTGGCAGAAAGGGAAACTGAGTCCTCTTGGAGAACCTGTAGCAATATGGAGACCTCACCAAGGTCCCCTGTTTGGAGCCCTTCCAAGCAGCAGCCTGCCACTGTGTCAGACCCAGATGCTACTGAATTTCCCTCCCCCAGAGCCCAAACGTCCCCTCCCCAGCAGGGCTCCTCATTTGCAGATCTGAGTCACCTCTGTGTCTATTATTATGGACTTATTAAAATTATCCTCTGCCAGAGTAGAAAAGCTCCAGAAAAATTAGAGTCACCTCAATGACACTGCCTGGCTCAGGACCAAATGAACATGTGTCATCCAGAGCTTGGGGCACAGCCTCCTGGGATCTGGGAAAGCTGAAGGGCAAACGACCACTTCCTGAGGTCCTACTGTGGGCCAGCCATTTGACCAAGTCCTTTCACACACAGCAGCTCATGTGGTCTGCACAACGGCCCCGCTCTGTAGTATTCCCATTTAACAGATGAAGAAACTGAGGCACAGGTTACAAGGCTTGCCCTTGTCTTACAGCTGGTAGGCAACAGTGCCTGGATTTGATTTGGAAGCTGAACCTTCCCTTCCACTGTTCTGTCTCCCCTAGTGTAGGCCAGAGGCCACCCAATCAGTAAGACCTGGGCAGGCTGGTCTCAACCCTTGGCCTTCTCAAGGGTATCCCCTCCCCATCTCTTCTGGCTGACCGAGGCTGCGCCTTGATCCTAAATAACACCAGGGGGGGCTGTGGAGTCACAAATGCCAAGGAGCCTTCTTTTAAAGGTATAGTGGGCAGCGCTGGGTGTCCACAATTCCATGGATGGGGAGTGACTTCCAGGGCCCATCCTTCTACCTCTGGTTGGGACACCCCCACCTCACCCCAGAGGAGCTTCAGAATCCTTCAGAGGTGCAGGATTTAGTCTTCTTTTTGTGAATGCTCTGGGCTTCTTAGGGAAATTTGGCTCCCAATGTCCTCTTAGTGGGGGAGGAAGGCAGTTAACTGAGGTGGGGGTGGGGGTGGGGCCGCACGCAGGTTTCTCCAGAGAACTTGCTTCTCCTTACTCTGTCCAGTTGGTGGCTCTCCGGTTGCTGCAGGCGCCTGTCAGAGCTGGGTCAGGACTCTGGCTGGAATCTGCCCTGAGGTCCCTTCTGGCCTGTGTTCCTCTAATCTGACCTGGTAGAGGAAGAGAGGCCTACGTGCCAGTGAGTGCGCGCGCACCAGTGCCCGTGTGTACACACACACACACACACACACACACACACACACCACCTCCCTAGGCTGGATTTAGAAGACTCATGGCTGCCACAGAGAGCCACAAGGTGACGGACAACCCTGGACTGCAGCTGCCGCTGACCAGCTGAGGGGCCCCAAGTTAGTCCTGCTTCAATGCAGGCAGGGAGGGAAAATGAGGCAGTGGCCACAAAAGGGTGCCTGCAGATTACAAGTGGGGTGTTCTGCTGTGTAGGCAAATACACAGACACACCCAACACATACACATGGCCACATGCGCTCATGCCCCCAGCTCTCTGTCTCGGCCTCTCTTCCCCTGCCTATTCCTTCCCTACTGGGCCAACATCTTTCTTTTAATCTTGGATGAATGACAGTCTCCCCAAGGTTGTAGGAGGAGAGGTGCCAACTCTGAGGACCCTCACAGTTTCATAAGGTTTTGGTCTGTGTCTCTTCTCCATGTTAGGAAAAGAGGTGGCTGGGGTCCCAAGGAAAGGGATGAGGAGGGACCATTCCCCCAAATAGAGGGAGGCCTTCAGGAAGCTGAGCTGAGGTGATTGGCCATAAAACAGCTTGGCCACAGCATCTGGAAGAGATTGGAACCAGATGTTCCTGAGATGGGGGAGGGGAGGGTGTGGGGCCGGGAGGAGGCTGGAGCAGGAGAAGCAGGCTGGTCAGGAGGAGGCTGGTTTTGAGGGGGGTGGCTCGTGGCTCTCTGGGGAAAACATCTGGCTGCCCTTCTCCCCACTCCCCAAGTCAGACACTACTATTTTTGCAAACTGGAGCAGCAAATCTTTTCACGGATTCTAGAATCAGCCTTGTGTGTAGGGACAGTCAAGCACAGGGTGTGACTTGGGAGGTGCCCAGAAAGGCTACCAGCTAGCCAGAAATGTCTCCTGCTGCCCCACAAGCCCCGCCTCGCTGTGGGCTAAGCGTTGCCTTCTCTGGCAGGAGTACTTCTGCCCTAAGCTCCTAATACTTGACTGGAAACTAGCGTACTCCGAAGTTTCCTTTTTGCATAGAAAGAGAGTAGTCCAGGAACTGGAAAACTGTCTGGCAGAGGAAAGGAAAAGAAGGTCCATTTGCGGAGAGCCTCGTATTTGCCTCGTCATGTCAGGATCTCCTCAAAGGGCATCTCATTCCTTCCTTGAAACCCTGTAAGATGTTGTCATTCCATGTGTCTAGATGAGGAAACAGGCTCAGAGAGGTTAAATGACTCACCCAGGGGCACACAGCCACCAAATGGTAGAGCTTGTGTTCGAAACCGACTATTGTTTGCATGCAAGCTCATGACCTTTTCATGACAGAGAAGCATATAGGGTTTAGGGGAAAGGGAAGGGAAAAGGAAGAAAGAGGAGTAAAGTGGCAGTGTAGGGCATGTGACTTCCCTCCTACTAGAGTTGAGCCACACTTGGCCCTAGACGCTCCCCACCCCCACCACTGCTGAGGAATCCCACCCTCTGGCTGCTTGGAGACTAGTCCCTGGGTTTTCTTGTCTGCCTCAGTGGTGGCAGGAAGGGGTGCTGGGGACAGGGGAGAGGCTTAGGGAGCAGAGGCCCAGGGAGGAGACAGCTAGCCAGAGCCACTGGGTAAAGGATGCCAGAGCCATATCTCCTGACTGCCAGGCTAACGCTGTTGTCCTGGCCTCTGTGGGTGCTCCTGGAGGGATCAGTCTGAAGCTCCAGGGTGTGCACTTATCTCAACCTGGGAGCACAGTCTGGGGCAGGTCCATCCCGGCTCTTTCGCTGCTGGCCCCGCACTCAGGACCAAAGAGATCCTCAGTCCTTCACTATCCTGAAGACAGTTGTAGGCAAGGATGCCTTCCTTTGACATGCAGTTAGTCTAGTCTAGAACCCTGAAGCAGCCAGAAGGTGAGGCAGGTGGGGCTCTGGGAGCACATGAATTGATTAAGTTCTGGAATATGTATCAATGGCCTGCACCTGGCACCTGAGCAGCCTCCACCACCCCCAGAGGCAGCCTCCGAAGATAGGCCCAGAGAAGACAGGGAGGGCCGATCAGCACAGTCCCCGAGTCATTAGAGGGGTCTGAGTCTATGGTGGTGATGGAGTCTTGGGACAGGGGACTGGGGTGGCTGCATGAGCTGCCTCTGGCTGTGGCATTACTGTTCACAGAGCCCTTATTCAGGATGGAGGACCAGGGACTGGAACCCTTACGTCTGGATGGGGTTAGGATCTTGGCTCTTTCTGGATATGTGGCTTATGAATGGTGAGTATGTCCTCTGAGCTTCAGAAGAACCTGGAAGGCTGGTGCGGAGAGGTGTTGACCACTGACTACAAATTCTGCTGTGGAGGAGCTGATGCCAAGTTGGTTGGCAAAGAGTCTGGGTGAGATGCCCGGGCAGCTCCAATGGTTCGGGGGCCTTTCCATTCTGCTCATGGCCTCCAGGCTGTCCTGAGCACTAAGGTCAGAGGAGGTGGAGGTAGGGAGGGGTGGCTGTGATGTCACAGCCTGTGACCTCATTGGGACAATAGGCAATAACCCCTCAGGCCATCACCCCTTCCCTTACAGGATTTCAAGGGCTCATCTGCCAGCAGGACTGGAAGAGAGAGCTGCAGCCTGACAGTGGGAGCAGGCTGGCTTCCTGGAAGGAGAGGGTCCTGCCTACACATCAGATGCCAGCAACGTGTCTGGTTTCCACTACTGCATTCTGCTTACAGGGCCCATCTGGGGTGCACCGTGCTATACTGCTGTCTGGGGGTAGGTCCCCTCCCACAGTCCAGATAGCATCTGGCACGACATGTGCCTCTGCAGTAGGAGGAGCGTGGGGCCGGTAAAAGACCTATAGAGCTACTGAAGGATCTCAGAGAGCCCCAGGGCTTGGAGCAGGATGCCTGGCTCTCTCTGAAATAGAATGGCCAGCTCAGGCATAAGAACCTGGGTCCCCTCTCTGCTTTCTTGCCCTTTGAGAAAGGGGAGAGGTTCCTCTGAAAGGAGGGAGCAGAGATGTGGCTTCTGTCCTCCTGGCCTCTGGGAAACAGGTCTGGGCCTCACTGCCGGCTGGAGGGGGAGGAGGCAATGGCAGGAAGGAGGAGGCCAGACAAGACACAGCCTTGGGAGAGGGGGCCAGAGCTGGAATGTTTGCTCAGTGGCTGCTGAGTGTCTGGCTCTTGTCTCCATGAGAAGAGAAGGACCTGCAGGGGGCCAGCACTTGGTGTTTGACCTTCAGGAAGGCAGAGTTTCGGGGCCAGTTATGGATCTGTTCAGGCTGATGCCAGTCTGGCTTCTGGTGGGCTCCCCTAGGACACCCTCCAGCCCACCCACCCCTTCCCCAGACAGAGACAGAAAACCCGGATGGACACCAGCTGGGCAGACACATGCTTGTCCCCTTTTACATACCTCCCCCTCCCCGCCCCCAAACAGCCTCTTTACAGAATGTTCCACTCCTCAAGTTGTGTGGGAGGGCTCTGAGCACTGCGTGTATGCTGTACGCCTACAGGCTGAAGTGTGCGAGGCGGCTGTGTTTGTGTGTGCCCGAGTGTGAAATCACACCCTCAGGGGTCCTGGAATCGAGGGATGGAAGGGCAGCCAGTGAGGCCAGGTGTCCTGGCTGTGGGCCGGTCCCAGACATGGCAAGCTGGCACATCTGGAATGAGATGCACCCCCCCCCCCATCCCAGACAGCATCTGGCACAAGACACTGGCTGTAACACTTTCAGTTTATTGGCTGGGGTGCCCTGGTGTGGCTGACCAGCCGCTGGGCCTGAGAGAAGCCCCGTCTTGTTTCCCCACCCCCTCCCCGGCATCTCCCCACCGTGGCTCCTGTGGGACTCAGATGGAAACTCACGCCCCAGGAAGCGGGGAGGTGGAGGCTTAAACAAACCAAACCGAGGTTGGAGAAGGGGTGGGAAATGTACGTTACAATGAAGATATGCCACCGGCTATACACAATACAGCGCGCGTAGAGCGAGCAGAGGAGATGGGCAGGTCTGCTGACACCCTCCCCACCAGGCCAGGCCCCCAGAGAGGACTGGCCACTTCAAGTGTCTCAGTGAAAACTCTGGCTCCCTGGCCCTGGTCCCCTTGCTCTGCTGGGGGCAAGGAGGAAGGGATCACGGGGAAGGGGCTCATGAAGGAGTCCAATTCTCCTGCCTCCTGAGGACAGCCTCACCTGGACCATCGGCCTGCAGGTCCTGGCGCCTGGGGGAAGGGGACGGGGTGCCCACCTCCCGCCCACCTCCCACTGTCCAGTCCAGGTGACTGAGGGCAGCAGGCCTCCCGTCCTGGCCCCCGTGGGAGGGCAGTGGTCATTTCCTGCTGTGCAGTGTGTCCTGGAACTTGGTGCTGGTGTACCGCAGGTGGAAGCCTTTTTTGGTGATGGTGTCATCTGAGTGGAATTTCACCAGGACAGAGTCTCCCGCCGAGTACACCTCCTCAGGAGGCTGACAGAGGAAAGAGATGGGCATGAGGCTGAGGCTGTTGTTTTTCCTCCCCAGGATCCCCCGCTCTAAGGAAGGCGGGCGGCTCCCAGAGATTCACCAGACTCCCTCAGCCCCTTGAAGCAGGAGAAAGACTATTGCCAGTGGGAGTTTAAGGGGGTGCCTGGAGGAGGGCAGGAAGTGGGGCACAGAGGAGCTTGTCTTAGGTTCAGAGTCACACTTCATTCTAAATCCAGTGCTGGGCGCCCGGGTGGCTCAATAGTTGAGCATCTGCCTTTGGCTCAGGTTGTGATCCCGGGGTCCTGGGATCGAGTCCCACATTGGGCTCCCCGGGGGGAGCCTGCTTCTCCCTCTGCCTGTGTCTCTGTCCCTCTTTCTCTGTGTCTCTCATGAATAAATAAATAAAATCTTAAAAAAAAAAAAAAAAAAAAAAAAAACCAGTGCTGCTATTAACTAGTTAGTTGTGAGGTCTTAGGCCAGGCTCTGCCCCTCTCTGGGCCTCACTTACTCCAAGGGCAAAAGGGGGGAAACGCTCCCTGCTCTCTAAGCCTAGAAGGGCTGGTGGGGGCTTGAGGAGAGAGCAAAGGAGAGGGCAGCTGTGAAAGGCTTTTACAAAGGGACTGAGTTCTCCTAGATGCTGCCTTTTCACTGTCCCAGCTGTTTCCTGGAGAAGGTGGGATAGCTGGGGCCCCTGGCTGGAGATGTGGCCATTCCTTGCCTGTCCCCCTCCAGTTCTGGCCATGATCAGCTTCAGACAATGCCTCTTCCTAGGCCCCTGCAAGCCCCTCCTCACCTCTGCGCACAGGCCCTCAGAGGGAGAGTTACCAGAGCATCGGCCCACAGATGCCCTGGCTCTCAGAGCATAGAAAGCATTATTTCCGAGAACCTTGGGGACATTTCCAACAACCTTGCCAGGAAGACCTGACGAGATTGGGTTCCTTCCCCAGGTCCCCTCCCGCTGGCTCCAGCCTGGTGGAAGTCTCTGGAAGAAGCCACCTGGGGACACCGGATTTGATGTGCGGCTCAGTGGAATGTGCCAGATCAAGGGCAAAATGGGGAGGGGGTGCTGGCTTGACAGCCAGGGGATTCCAGAATGGTGAGCCAGGCAGGCTGAGAGGCCTGTGTGCTCTGCTCCTGCTCTACCTCTCCACCTCCCGACCCGGTCAGAGTCCTAGAATGGCTGAAGCTCTGTTCTAAGGGCACATTCAGTTGGCTGATGCTGGGTCCAGCAGAAGCTTAACCCTTCTTAGGGTGCCCAGGCTGCCCTGAAGCATGGCCATGAGAGAGCTGAGGGACCAGGGAGGTGATGGAGGGAGGGCACTCATGCGCCTGTGTGTAATGGAGAGGGAAAGATGCTATTATCTGAAGGGGAAAAGGATTCACAAAAACAAAAGAAAAAAAAAAAAAAAAAGAAGCCACAACCTCTGACTGAGAGGAAAATAAATCCACCTTTGTGGTTTTCCCGTGGCCTTGGGTAAAATCCCATTGAGCAAACTTTTGCCCACGGCCTCTAAAAGTGCCATTTTTATGGACCACGAAGCAATGCTCAGCATCTGCTTGGACAGTAGCTCCAAAGGCTTTGGGACCAGCTGGCCTCCCACCAAGAAGAGAAACTTGGCAGTGGAAGAGATGAGGGTGTTTTTATGGCTCGGCCAGAACGACTGGTTAGCACAGTTCGGCTCAGGCCCCAGAATCCTGGCTCTTGCCCCAACCTCTGCCCCTGCCCCTCAGCCCTGGTAAGCTAGCTGCCTTGGGACTGGAACAAGGGATGAGGGGGGCAGAGGGAACTCCATCCTTCTCCCCAGATGCCAGCTACCCTGTAGGTCCACAAAACCAGTGCTGAGACAGCTTTGGTCAGAGCAGGGCCTGTCCCAGAGGCCACCGTAACCACAGCGTTGGCCAAAGAAGGACCAGATTTCCTGGGTGGGGATGGCCCAGGCCAGAGCAGGCCTCTGTGAGCTGCCACCCACCAGGCCGGGTGTCCCAGCTCCTGCAAAAGGCCAGGCGTGTGCTCCCACCCGTACTGGCACCCCCGAGCTGCAGAGGCAGGGCCGCCTGGGTGCTGGGCTGGGGGTGGGGGGGTCTCACCCCTGAGCCGCAGTAGCGTCCCAGTCTGGGCGCTGTGCTGTCATAGCCATCGAAGAGCTCCATGTAGTCGTAGCCACAGTCTGTCTCCTCCTCCACCTCGAAGGTCTGGAACACCAGCTCCACGCCGTAGCCTTCTTCTGCCACAATGACCCACTCGCAGTCCACCCCCCCTGGGTAGTTGTTGTCGCCAAACTGGGCATGGGAGTAAAGATCCTTGGTCTTCACCTCTGCCCGCACCTGGCCTCCACACTCTGCGGGAGGACGACGAGGTCAGCTGCGGCTCCCCGGGCACCTCCAGGAGCTGAACCCCCGTGGCTAGATGGAAGCTCTGGGGGAGAGCCACACGGCTGGTGGTGGGTGGCTGTGGACCCGGCCCAGGACAGGGCCCACAGCAAGTGCTCTCCTGCTCCACCTCCAGATGGATGCCCGGGGACACAGGGAAGGGCATGCTTGTCAAAAGAGGACATTGCTAATTTGCTCCAGCTGATGGCCTCCATGGAAGAATGTGGGTCCTCTGTTGCCAGAGCTTCCATTCTTAAGAGAGAAGAACTACATCTGGATTTTCTGCGAACACTTCTGATTTTTAAATGTTGGCTCAAATGTGTAAAAAACACAGTGTGGGCCAAACAGAACAGGTCTGAGGGCCAGATAGAATTCCGGGCCTCCAGTCTGTGATCCTCTACTGAGGGGTGGAGGAGAGTGCACAGGGCAGGGCCCTGGGTGTCTACCCTCCTCGGGAAGCCCTCTGGCCTCTGGGACAGGCCAGGGGCTTGGTGCTCATGTTTCCCTGGAGGCTTGGGGGTGGGGGTGGGGGTGGGGGGCGGGACTGGGCCTGAGTCAGGGCCTGAGTTGCAAGGGAGGAAGGGAGGCTGTGTGCCCATCAATCCTGGGGACTCCCAAACAGGGGCTCGAGTCCCACAAGGTGCTTTTGAAGCCCTCATCTGACACCCCTGGTCTGATGTGCCAGGCCTCCTGAACCTGGGCTCCAGCCGCTCTCTGCTGCTGCTTTGTTTCGACGTCACGGCTGTCCTCACACACCCGTTGCTCAAGCCAAAGGAAATGACCTGTGGTCACCTGTATACACCCAGAGTTCTACTGGGGTTGTGGCTATGCCTGGGGCTCCTCCCCCTGCTGGAATGACCCTACCAACCACCTTCAGAGCTAGAGCTTATCATGTTCTGTCTTATGCTGGAGTCATCTGTGCACGTCCCATCTCACCTCTGGACTGTGAGTTCCTAGGGTGGGTGAGGGGCTCATGCCTCATTCATCACCACGTGTCCCTCCCAAGTCTTGCATGGGACCACAGCTCAGGAAACAGTTGTTGAATCAATGGACAAGGGATCTCTAAGTAAGCCCCTCCAGGGCTGAGATGTTTGCTTTGTTTTTGTGAGCAGCACTTACAACACTGCCTCAAACATGTTATGGGTTAATAAATATCTGCAGAATGAATGAACGGGTGACTTTTGGGGGTTGGAATGTGGGTGGGCTGCTGCATGGTCAAGTGTCCTACAGCTGGGGACTCTGGGCCTTCCCTCCCCATCCCTGGGTTCCCCACCCACTGTCGTCACTGCCCTCTGTTTTCCAAGCCTCCCTCCCCTACTCTCCCTTTAGTGGTCGCTCTCCGCTCCCCTGCCCGGTGCTCAGAACGCAGTCTCTCTCCACCCAGGCCACAGGTTCAGTCCAGCTGCCCCGTCACACACTCTTCATAATCCCCCTGTAAACCTCCTGAGCCTGGGCCTGCCTCTGAGACCAGAATCAGCAGATGCTTGCAGGCTGCCCCATGCCCTGGCCCAAGGTGGCCTCACCTGTGGAGTGGGATGCCTGGAAGCCCTTCCTCTGGACAGAGTTGTCAGAGTAGAAGCGCAGGAACATGCGGCTGCCCGTAGCCAGGACAGGCTCAGGCTTCTTGCTCCCACAGAAGCGGCCCAGGACAGGGGCCTTTGCGTCACGTCCGTCATACACCTCCAGGTGGTCATAGGCACACTCAGGCTGGGACTCAATGTCCATCTCCATGAAGGTCTGGAGGGCATGAGGGAGGATGGCAAATTCAGAATGTGGCTGTGGGGTGGGGGGTAGCAGGTGGTCCCACATCTAGGCCTCTGGACCCCAGCTCCTAGAGACCCAGGGAAGCTGTCCCTGCTGGTAGTACTACAGGTAGCAATGAGGGAAGACCTGGGAATGGGCCATGGGAGGCACACCCCTATGTGCACTGGGGAAGGGCCGCCATCCAGATGAGACGGGGGTCTTACTAGGATCCTCACAGGGATGACAGCCCTGTGGGCTCAGCCAGGCCACAGCCTGCAGTCTGCATCACTCTGAGTTTCCTAGGGCTTTAGAGCTGATAGGAAATAGGTGGTGGCCAGATGGCAGAGAGGAGCAGGAGCACCCATGCAGGCTGGGGTGTGGGCACCTTACCAGTTTGACACGGTGGCCGGGGGTGCTAGAGATAGCCCAGGTGCACTCCTTCTTGCTGGGATATTTATCGGGCCAGTTGGGGCTGGTGATGGTGCCACTGGTGGATGTCACCTTGTGGTCACAGCCGGCTGTGGGGAAGTGAGGGGAAGGGGATCAGAAGGACCCCAGTGCTCCAATGCCCCCTGTGAAGAAAGGAACAAAGCCCTTCTCTCCTGTCCTCCTTGCTTCTCTTTCTCCTTACCTACAAACTGATGGAAGGCTTACATGACTTCTTTTCTGCTCAGTTACCTATGCCCAGGGAAATCTAGCTGCTTGCTTCCAAGCAAGGCCCTGCCCTGGCAGCTTCCACAGAAGCTACCCTCACAGGTGCCCCTGTGCAGATCTTTGGATCTTTGAGGCCATCTGGTCACACCCTGTCTGCCCTCCACGATGCTGTCATCCTCTGGTCTCCTGCCACATCTCCACAATCACAGAAGACTTTGACACCTGACTCAGTTCTCTGGTCACTCCTGCGGCCATCCTAGGTGATGTCAGCAAACACACTGGCCTCTCTGTCTTTGATCTTCTCAGCTCTCCTGGTGCTTATCTTCTTCCTCTCGAGGTGGGCTTTCCATCCCCCACCATTTCCTTGTGCTTCCAGTATCACGTCTCTATGACCACCTCCTGTTCTTTCACGGTGCTGTCCCTTCACTGCTTCTTCAGCTTTAGAGAGTCCTCCGTGGCCTTGATCCTTCCCGCTTCTCCCAATACTTCCTCCTTGGTTGACTTAACTTACTTCCCTATCTGACTGACCACGTGGCCGATCACCCAACTACTCATCAACATGCTGTTCTCTACTATACCATCTTGGAAAGCCCCATCTGTGACCCCAACCACTGGGGACCCAAACCACTAGATACTCTTGGATCTGTCCTTCACCAGCTCCACCTCTCACCTCTTCAACAGTTGGCTCCAAACCCTCAGCCCTTCTCCCTCCCAGAAGACCAGCTCTCCTCCTGCTTCCCTGAGAAAATCAGGGCCTCAAATATGAACAACTTTCCCTTCCTGGCCCCTACCTGCAAACTCACTTTCCCCTTTCCTTGTTTCTAAGAAGGCGTCCCTCCTTCTGTGACCTGGAGCTCATTGGCACCCACCTCCTGGATACCCTTGAACCACAAATTATCCACTCTGAGTCTCTGTTCCAGCTCTGCCAGCCCACGGACCTTCCTAAGGTTTGCCCCATCCTGAAATAGCTCTCCCATGGCCCTACATTCCCTTCAGCTGCTGCCCATCCTCTCTCCTTTTCTTCTCAGTTGACCTTCAAGAAAACTTGATGTCACCACATTCTCACGACTGAAGGCTCCTTGATCCATTACAATCTGCCTTCCACCTCTGAAAGCGTGGCCTCCCAAACACATTTAAAAGCTGATGCCCATTATTTATTATCGTCCAGTCTGACAGGTCCCTCAGGGAAAAATGGGCAGCCTCTGCCCTGCGGGCCAGGGAGGAGAAAGGGATGGGTGGGCAAATATGGTCAGTAGCTCACAGGAGGAACGAACACACAGCTTCGAGGCCCTGAGAGCAGTGTGTGGGCTGCGCAGAGGCCCCGGTGGAGGCAGGTGGAGCTCCTGGCTCTCTACATTGGACCTGTGGGCTGTGTCCATCATCCTTCTGTGGTCCCCCATGGCCACGCTTACTGCCTGCCCTCATTTCTACACCTCTCTTCCCTCTAGCTTCTGGATGCATGCCCGCTTCTCCCGCAGCTAGACGGCAGCCTCCTTGGGGGCAGAGGGATTCCTGCCCTGAGCCCCCTGCCGAACTCTGCACAGCACTGCACCCTTGCAGGGATTCAGGAAATAGTGCCTTGTCATTCTCCTAGCTTTTGAGTGAGGCACGGTGAATGCTTCTCAAGTGACTCAGCGCCGCGTACAGGCTGTCTGTCCAGAAGTGTGAGCCCTCTCCCGGCTTCCCGGCTACCCAGTCAGTGCTAATGTGCTCTTTTTCTCACAGTACAGAGAGAGAAAGTGCACTTTGGACAACCTCAGAATAAGGTCCCCTCCAGCTAAAAGACGTGAAGTCCTTGTGAGTCAGGAAGTCCATATTCAGGGATCCTGAACGGATGGACTTGGAAGCTCTTGAGCGCTGCTGAGTGCTTCAATTCTGTATACTTTAGCCAGGAGTTTGTATGTTTATACCTTGGTCATCCACCTGATAACACTGAGAAGAGGCATTTGCCAGGCCTTGTGCTAAATGCTCACGTGAGACCTATAAGACTTCGCATGCTGCAAAGTAGGTCCCGTTGTTTATCACCTCATGGGTGGGGAACCTAAAGCTCAGAGAGGTGAAGGGACTCACCCAAAGTCACACAGACATTCAGTGGCAGAGCCAAGTCTACGTTGTGCTACTGGGATAGTATGTTCCCAGCAGGCAGGGAACACAATAGAATTAATGACTTGGAACAGGCCAGCGTTGTATCATGTCCAAAGAGGTATCAGATGATATTGGTGATGATAAGAGGGCTGTTTCCAAATATCTGCAAGGTTTTAGTGTCTGGGAGGCAGTGACTGTTCTGAGTGTCCTCCAGGGGTCAGAAGTGTGACCAGTACGGGTGACACACGTGACTGTGCTTGCTGTGAGCCAGTCACTACTCAGAGCACTGCGGAGAGCCCCATGCCCTGATGAGGTGGGTCTGTTACCACCTAGGGGTCACACAGAGCACACAGAGGCACTGGAGGGTGGGCAGCTGGCTAAGCGGCAGGGCTGGGCCAGGGAGCCTGTGCTCTTAACCGCTATGCCATCTTGCCTCTGCCACAGGAAGGCTGTTAGGAAGAGAGGGACTTGGACATTGATTTTGAGAACTAACCTGCCAAATCAGTCTCAAATAGAGGCTGAGGACAGGTGTGAGCCCCTCCCCTCCTGATGGGCACAAGCAGATGTAAGTGTGCGTGTGGGAGTCTGTGGACCAGGTGGGAGGTCAAACACGGTGACCTCAGAGGCCACTCATGTCCTTGAGCCTACATGGAGCCTGATGGCGATGGTGATGGCAACTCTGCCTCCCGTGCCCCGGTCTCTGGTCCTTGGGGCGCCCCCTCCCTGGGGCTCTGGGGGCCGCGTGGGCAGTGCTCACCTTCCTTGCAGTCGTGCTTGTTGTCGTGCAGGACGAAGCCGCTGCGACACTGGCACTCATAGCTGCCGAACGTGTTGACGCAGTCTTGCTGGCAGCCTCCGTTGTCCTTGGAGCACTCGTCCTTGTCTGTAGGGGAGCACACAAGGCAGGCCCGGGTCTGTGCAGGGCTGGGGGCCAGGTGGTCGCCCCAGGGGAAGCGGGAGGCTGGCTAGGCTTCCTCCCCCCGGGGGCGCAGGGAGGGGTGGCCCCGGCCCAGGTGGTGGTGGTGGTGGTGGTGGTGGTGGTGGTGGTGGTGGTGGTAGGGTCCGGGGTGGTGCCTCCAGCGGAGCCAGCCAAGCGGCCCAGCTGTGGGGAGAGAAAGTAGAAGTGGGGTGGACGGAGGGCCGGGGGCTGCAGCTGACCCATGTGGGCACCCTCTACCATTACCTGCTTACTGGACAGACGGACAAGTGGAAAAACAGACACACGGACAAGCAGACTGCAAGAGAAAGGGGCAGGACGCGAGGGTCCCTCTTTTACTTCACAACAGGAAATGTCACAGACACCATCAAAATGGGAGGGGGTGGGGTGGGGAAGGTCCCCTGTCCACGGGAGTGGGGACAGGGGAGAGGAGAGCACCAGTTCTGTCCGGCCAGAAGGAGGCAGGCCGGAATGGCAGAGCGGAGGTGGGGGGTGGGCGGGCACTGAAGCCCCCATCCCATTCCGTCCAAGGTGAGGTTCCTGAGTAACAAAGGGTCCGGGAGGCCTGGCAGGCCTCACTGGGGGGTCCGGTTTCTTTTCTGCACTCGGAATTTGAGCTGGTGGGGGCGTCCCCGAGGGGGCTGCAGAGCCGGCCTCTTTTCTGAAACGAGAGAGAGAAGGAGAAAAGGGACCAAGGGGTGGGGGTGGAGGGCAGGGGCCAGGGAGGGAGAGCAGTGAAAACCAGCCCGGGCCTTGGAGACAGATTCATGGGGCAGTGCAGGAAGGCAGTGGGACATACATGCAGGACGGCCATGTCCGGCGCAGCCAGGTCAAAAAGGAATAGCAGGTGGGAAGAGGCACAGCGACAGGGGACACACAGGGAGATAGCCTGTGGCAGGAAGAGGGCCTGGAGGGGTTTGGAGCCGCTGTCCAGGAGGTGAGAGGTGGCGCTGGGAAGGACAGATCTAAGAGCATTGAAGGTTTTGGGTCCCCAACAGTTGGGGCCACAGATGGGCATGGGGCCCCCACCCCAGGGAAGGAGAGAGACAGATCTCCAGAAGAGGGGGGCATCCCAGGGAAAGGGTGGGCCTGGCTGAGAGCTCCGCTCTCTCATTCTGGCTGCTGCCACTTAAAGTGTGCTTAGACACACACTCACACTCACACCAACAAGCCTGTGGACACAGGATCCCCTTAGGGATGCATGGTTGTCCCCACGTGGCAGCATGGACATGGACCCACAGGTACACACACACACATGCACAGGATACACAGGCAGACACGGACACTACACTAGCCATCCACCCATCTGTGTACATGAGCGCACAAGAGATCCACACTCCTCACTCCCCCATCTGTGTGAGGAAGCACGCACAGGTACAGAAACATAGGCACCTTCAGAGGCCAATACATGGGCACAAAGGCACACGCAAATGCAGAGACCACGAGCTCATCAGCAGATCGGTGGACTCGAGTGTGCTCACACATGCGGCTGCTCAAGTGTGGGTCAACCCACACACGTACTCCCCCGTGAGAACACACATGTGTGCACTGACACACGGAGAAACACACAGTCCCAGGCATGCGTATGTCACACCCACGTATTCTCCGGGCTGTCTGTGGTCACCTGGCACAGAGGCAGGCATTCAGGGTAGGTGTGTAGATTGAATGGACACCCAGAATTCCAGAGGGGAACCACAAGGTAGAAGGATGCCCTCTGGCATTGAAATGGTGGGGAAGGGGTCCCTGACAGAGGGAGCCTTGTTCCTGGTCTCTATCAGTAGAGGGACCTGAGGACCTACTTCTTGGCTCCATTCTCAGGTGGCCAGACACCTTGGGGCCGGCAGGAACTCAGGGCTAAGAGGTGGAGTCCCCAAGTCTTTCCCCAGGACTCTTTCTCAATTAGAGCCCCACAGGGGACCCTGGCTGAGGACCTTGTGGAAGCTGCCTTAGTGCCGGCCCCTGCAGGAAGGTGGGGGTGAGGGGCATGCTATGACTTCCCTTGGAGGTTTACCCAGGAACTCGCCTGTGACTATGCTGGGAGCTTCAGAGGCCCCAGCTCATGAACTGAGCCAACATTTCCCAGAAGCGTTTGGCTCTCCATGCCTTCTCATACTTGGACTCTAAATACCTAGTACAGTGCCTGGCACATAGGAGGGGTAGAAGAAATACTTGCCCGTGAATGATTGCGTGGGTAAGTGGGTGGCTGAATGGATGAGTGACAGAAAAGTGAGCCCTGCGGAAGGCCTGCTTTAGCGTCCCGGGGCAGGGCTTGGGCATGGGTGGGGGTGGGAGTGGCAGCCTCACCTCGGAGCCAGGGGAGCAGGTTGCGGGGGGGGGACAGGAGCGGGGAGAGTGGACACGGGCCCGGACAAGGAGATGGCACTCACCCTCCAGTGCCAAATGCCCCGGAAGGTGGCTGGGGTCAGACTGAAGGTCTTCAGGCTCTTTCTTCTCCTTCTTGTCTTAGGGTCTCCTCGCTGGGTGTCCCAAAAGTCCAAAGAGCCCCCCTCCTGGGGGGCCAGAGTCAGATGCCCCCTGCCCTGAGGGCTCAACCTTGATGCCCACCGGTGAGGGTCCTCTGCAGGTTTCTTGTGCTGCAGGGCAATGCCTGTGTGTGCACGTGTGTGCGTGTGCATGTGTGTGCATGTGTCTATGCAGGGCTGAGGGGCGGCTGGCCCAGTGTCGTGCCAGGGCAGGGCAGTACCCGGGGGTGGAGAGCCCTGGGCTCTAGGCCTGACAGGTGTGGTGTTGGCCCCCTTCCCCCCTCCAAGACTGGAGCAACAGAAGGGCAGGAAGAGACGAGAGTAAGCAGGTAATGGTTTCCCCAGGACTGAGCCCACCCCTGAGTAGGTGATACAACCCCTCAGCCCTCGGGTGAGCACCTGTAGGATTTCCAGGTGGGCACAGGGAAGAAAAGGATTCGTGTTGCAAGGGGAGGGGTCTCAGCAAGCAGTGGGGCGCGGGGTGGGGGGACTTTAAGCAGAGCAGGTTGGCTGGTAGTGCCAAGCAGGGACCAGTGCACAGGGGCAGTACATGGCATCCAGGTGGGGCAGGCAGGGGTGCAGGGCCATGACATAGGGGGCTCGAGGATGCAGGACCCTGGGCAAAGGAGGGGAGAAGGAAGGCAGCGTGGACTCGGCCATGGGCTTCCTGCCTTCCTGCCATCCCATGCCCGGCCCACCAGGCCTGCTGGGGATCAGGATCCCTGGGCCACTCTCCCATAAAACCCATTACTCCAGCCACTCCCTCTGCCTCCCACTCCCCCCAACTCTTCTTCAATTTCATGGAGTTCCCACCCCACCCTATCTATGTCCCAGGTCCAACTGCCTCTGAAAGACCACCAGCCTCACCCCAGGATGAGGACAGAGGGATGACTAAAGCAGGGGAAAGGTCTCTTGGGATCCCTGGAGGCCCAGCTCAGAGAGGCTGACTACCTTCTAGGCCACCCAAAGATGAGGCCATCAAAGGGACTTGACCTCAAGCCTTCCATAGGGCGGCTTGCAATAAACACATGCTGGCTGGATCTGAGTCCCTGACGGGTGGGAAGGCTTGGGTGTTGAAGAGAGGGAGGCTCCTCATCTTTTCTGAAGGCCCCAGCATGAACCCATTTGGCACGTGGAGGGTCTGATTAGAGATGTGGCCACTGCCAGATAATCTGCTCCACACAGTCCAAGGCAAACACTCTCCTTCTTTGTGTGTACCCTGAATTCTCTGTCCACAATGAACTCCCTGGTCCCCAGGCCTGCCCTCTCTGGGGCCTTGTCATCATGGCTCCTGATACCTGGAAAGCTCTTTCCTTTCATGGGTATGCCTATGTCCTGCCCGTCCTCAGGCTGCCTCCCATAGAGCCCAGAGGATTCAGGAGTAATGGGGTTCAGGAATGGAGGGGCTGGCCTGGTGGTGGAGGGTTCATGGGGGGAGCAGAGGACAGACCCTGTGGGCCTGGCAACAGGGAGGGCTAGAAGGCATACAAGTGGCAGGGAGGAGGGGAGGCGGGCTCAGAGCTGGGGAGTCTGGGTTACCTGAGAAGAAGTGAGCCTTGAAGCCTTTTTTGGAGACTGTGTTGTCAGACTTGAACTCCACACGCATGTTGTTGTACTGGGAGGTGATGACCTCGGGCTTCTCAGAGCCACAGAACTTGCCGTGTAGCTTGGAGTCGGCTGTAAGCCCACTGCGGACTTCCACGAAGTCATACTTGCACACCTGCAGGGCAGTGCAGCTCCAGGCCTGCCTCCTCTAGGTAGTTTCTCCTGACCACCCCTACCTGGGAAGGCTTCCTGTTCTGTGGGTCCTTTTGTCTTTAGTTACAAAATCTAACAACTCAAAAAGGTTCCATGTCACCCCCATTCGATCCTCTTGTGCTCTCCACATGAGCCCAAGGTCTTGTCTCACTCCTCATTGCCACATGTATGCTCCCTGGCCTTGAAGTCCTCCTCCCTGACCCTCCCCTGCTTCCTGGAATTGGGAGAAGTCTCTCCTCCTCTACATTCTTTGGGTATTTCTTTATAGGAAAGGAAGCTGGCTCCCACGCCTTCAGACCTTCCTGCGTCTCCTCAGCCCAGTGGCACTTACGTCATTGCCCTCGGTCTCAAAGAAGTCGAATTGCAGGGAGATACGGTACTGGGTGGGGGCCACCAATTGCCAGATGCAGTTTTTGTTAGGGGGGTACTCCTTGGGCCAGCCTGGGCTGGTGATAGAGCCATTCAGCTTGGTGAGGAATCCACCACAGGCAGCTGGGGGGAACAAGAGAGGAGACATCACCCACCAGGAGTCCCCACTCTGGGGAAGGGCCAGAGACATGCGCTGGGTGCATTAAGGAGATGTGGATCTTGGATTCCCTCAGCCCTGGGGCTTGTGTGTAGTCTCTCAGGAATGAGAGGGAAGCAGGCAAGGTGACAAGGGCATCTTCAGAGTATGAGGAATTGAGGACACATATGTGTGAACACTTCTACTTTCTCTGCCACAGAACAGCCAGGACATCTGCTGAGGGGGAAGAGGGTGAGTGAGGGGCTCAGGCACGGCTGGGTCCATGGACAGCGAGGCCTGGAAGCATGGAGAGGCGGGTAGAGAGAAGCTGCCCAGCAAGATCGGGCTGAACTGGAGGCACTGGGCAGGGAGTCCCTTCACCAGCTTGTTCCCTCGGCTGAGTATTGGGAGAGGCCGAAAAATCAGTGCCTGAGAACAGTGGTTTCCAAATTGGGGATCATGACCTTGTGGATGGTGACGAGATTTGCCAGTGGGTCAAGGTCAGCATTTTAAGTGAATAAAAATGAAAAAAAAAAAAAGACGAAAACAACCCAGAGTGCATCCCACTTCTGGTAAGTGTGTCTTCCTTGTCTGCCAGTAGTGAAGAAAGTGCTAGGGAATCTTAGCTTTTGCAGGGAGGGTGTGACCAAAACATGAGAGATCTTGGCTGGAAGGCTTGGGTCGTGGGGCAGTGTGGGGGGACACTTACCCTCACAGCGGCGCTTGTCCGGAGCTAGCTCGTACCCGGGGTCACAGCTACACTTATAGCTGCCCAACGTGTTGAGACACCGCTGCTCACAACCCCCGCGGTTGGGCCGCGAGCACTCGTCCACCTCTGCCGGTTGGAAGGAGAGGGGGTCAATGACTTCCAGGCCAGAGCCTGGGTCCCTCCTCATGCCCTCTGCTTGCAAGTCAAGTCCAGGGTCCCTCAGGCTTCCTTCCCGTCCAGCTCCATTGCAGGGGCCAGAGGTCAGCTGTGGACCACTCAGTCCCCAGGGGATCCTGCTAATGAGAGCCCCAAAGGGACAGGTGGTGGTAGACCCCACAGAGCCTTCCTCTGACGACAGTGATGCCTCTTATATGCCATTCTCTGGCTAAGTGCTATTTCTTCATTTTTCCATTAATCCTGACAAGACCTGTGATGAAGCTACTGTTGCTATCTCCATTTTACAGATGAGGAAATGAGGTTCAGACAGATTATCTCCCCACTATGACACCAGTTAAAAAAAATCCACACTGTCTTCTTCCTCTCTAAACTTTCACAGCACTTTCTGCCTCTATGGCTCATTGGTATTTCTTTTACACAAACTTTTGGACTTTAAGGCAACTCCCGAATTATTATTTCAATTCATAGTTAAGCACTTATCATGTGTTAGCTACTTTTATATAAGTGTGTCATTTACTCAATGAGATATGCAGTGTTTCAGTGGGGTGGACCTTTTTTCCCCAGTTAGGCCATAAATTCAAGGGCAGGGCACCAGGGTCTATGCATCCCTCATACAGACTCTATGTTGAATGCGTAAATAAAGAAGGCATGAACTCACTGCAGCAATATCACAACAGTCAAGGAGTAGAAACAGCCTAAATGTCCATCAAGAGGAGGATAAAGAAAATGTGGTGTCAGATGGGAAGAATTAATACTGTTAAAAAGTCCATACCACCCAAAGCAATCTACAGATCCAATACAATCCCGATCATAATATCATTTTTCACAGAGCTATAACATGTGATCCCGAAATCTGTACAGAACCACAAAAGATTCCGAACAGCCAAAGCAATCTTGAGAAAGAACAAAGCTAGAGGTAGCACCCTCCCATATTCCAAAGTGTACTACAAAGCTATAATCAAAAATAAATAAATCAAAACAGGTGGTACTGGCATAAAAATAGACAAATAGATCAATGGAAGAGAATAGAGAGTCCAGAAAAAAAATATATGGTCAGTTACTCTATGACAAAGAAGGGGAGAATGTAAAATGGGGGAAAGACAGTCTCTTTAATAAATGGACAGATCGGACAGTTACGTGCCAAAGAATGCAACTGGACCACTTACACTATATACAAAAAGAACCTCAAAATGGGCTAAAGATATAAGCTATAAAACCTAAAACCATAAAACTCTTAGAAGAAAACATAGGCAGTAAGCTCTTTGACATTAGTTATAGTGTTATACGTGTATTTTTGCTCTCTGTCTCTTTAGGCAAGGACAACAAAAGCAAAATAAACAAATGGGATGATGTCAAACTAAAAAGCTTTCACACAATGAAAGAAACCATCCATAAAATGAAAAGGTAACTTAATGGAAAAGGATATTCCCAAACATTATATGCAATAAGCAGTTAACATCCAAAATATATAAAGAATTCATAAAACTCAATATAAAAAAAACCTATTGATTTAAAAATGGTCAGAAGATCTGAACAGACATTTCTCCAAAGAAGGCTTCCAGACGGCCAACAAATACATGAAAAGATGCTCCACATCACTCATCATCAGGGAAATGCAAATCAAATGCATGTTAGGCTGTATCACCTCACCCCTGTCAGAATAGATAGTATCAAGAAGACAAGAATAACAAGTGTTGGTGGAGGATGTGGAAAAATGGGAACCCTTCTGCACTGTTGGTGGGAATGCAAATTGGTACAGCCACTGTGGAAAACAGCATGGAGATTCCTCAAAAAATTAAAAATAGAATTACCATATGATCCAGCAATTCCACTTTTGGGTGTTTATCCAAAGAAAATGAAACACCAATTTGAAGAGATATAGGCACCCCCAACGTTCACTGTGGTATTACTCACAACAGCCAAGATATGGAAGCAACTGAAGTGTCCATCGATAGATAAATGGATAAAGAAGATATGGGATAGCCACACGGTGGAATATTACTTAGCCATTGAAAGGAATGAAATCTTGCCATTTGTGACACCATGATGGACCTAGAGGGTATTATGCTAAGTGAAATAAGCCAGACAGAAAAAGAAAAATACTGTATGATTTCACTTACATGTGGAATCTAAAAACCAAAACAAGGGCAGCCCGGTGGCTCAGCGGTTTAGCGCTGCCTTCGGTCCAGGGCCTGATCCTGGAGACCCCGGATCAAGTCCCACATCGGGCTCCCTGCATAGGGCCTGCTTCTCCCTCTGCCTGTGTCTCTGCCTCTCTCTCTCTCTCTCTTTCTCTCTCTCTCTGTGTCTCTCATAAATAAATAAAATCTTTAAAAAAATAAAAATAAAAACAAAACAAATGAGTAAACAAGAAAAACAGAAACAGGCTTGAGTGCCTGGGTGGCTCAATGGTTGAGTGTCTGCCTTCAGCTCAGGTCATGATCCTGGGGTTCTGGGATCGAGTCCCACATCAGGCTCCTTGCAGGCTGTTTGCAGAGAGCCTGCTTCTCCCTCTGCCTATGTCTCTGCCTCTCTCTCTGTGTCTCCCATGAAGAAACAAAAATGAACATCTTAAAAAAAAAAAAAAACAGAAAGAGACTCACAGATACAGAGAACAAACTGATGGGTGCCAGAGAGGAGGGGCTGGATAGATGAATGAAATAGGTGAAGGGGATTAAGACATATGCTTTTCTGGTCATGAAATAAGTAAGACACAGGGATGTAGTGTACAGCATAGGGAACGTAGTCAACAAGATGGTAACAACATTGTAAGGTGACAGATGGTAACTAGACTCACTGTGGTGCCCATTTTGTAATGTACATAAATGTTGAATCACCATGCCGTACTCTTGAAACTAAGAGGATATTGTATGTCAATTGTCCTTCAATTAAAAAAATGTGTTACACAGGGGAATATTATTCAGCCTTAGAAAAGAAGGAAATTCTGTCATATGTAGTATGGCAGATAAATCTTAAGGGCATTATTTTTTTTTAAGATTTTTTATTTGAGAAAGAGAGAGCACGCATGAATAGCAGGGAAGGGGAGAGGCAGAGAGAGAGTCTCAAGCAGACTCCCTGCTGTGCACGAAGCCCGAGACACAGGGCTCCATCCCAAGACCCTGAGATCATGACCTGAGCCGAAATCAAGAGACAGACATTCATCCAACTCAACCACCAGACGCCCCTTAAGGACATTACGTTAAGTAAAAGAAGTCAGTTACAGAAAGACAACTACTGCAGGATTCCGCGAACATGAGCTATTTAGGGTCAAAGAGGTAGAGTGGAATGGGAAGTTGCTAACCAACAGGCATAATAAAGTTTCAGTCAAGCAAGATGAACCAGCCCTAGAGATCTGCTGTACAAGCCCACGGTCAGCAATACCGCACAGAACACTCACAAATGTGTTCAGAGGACGGGTGTCACGCTAAGTGTTCTTACCATAATACAATACAGTTTTTAGAAGTAAAAGAAGGAATGAAGGAGATGGATTGGCCCTGGGGGGCTGGACAGTGGGGAACAGGGAAGGAGCACCTTTGAAGAAGTTGACAGCAAAGCCAGCTTTGTTAATGGATCCATCGGAGACGAATTTGAGCCAGAGGCGGCTGGACGTGCTCTTGATGTCATCTGGCTTCTCATAGCCACAGTAGCGCCCGATGAGGGTGCTGGTCTCACTGTGCCCGTCGCGCACCTCCAGGTAGTCATAGGCACAGCTGTCGTGGCGCTCGATCTGAGGGTCGGGGGCTCAATCAGTTGGAGGAGCTCCGGCCGCCAGGGCCCAACACCAGGAAGGCCCCGGAGAGATGGGACTGAGGGGTCCCTGACCTACCTCAAAGGACTGGAAGGTGAGGCCCACGTGGAAGCCTTCAGACACCTGGATCCGCCAGATACAGACTTTGCTGGGTCGGTAATCGTCGGGGTAATTGGGCGACTGGATGTGGCCATTGTCCTTCTTCACATCTCCCCCACAGATGGCTTTGGGGACACAGAGTGAGGTCAGTTGGGGTGCTGTGCCCAGATCAAGGGCCCCTCTCTCCCCTCCTCCAGACCTTCCCACATCCCCCCAGCTTCTCAGTGTTCCCCCACCACCACCCCTCCGCCACCCAGGCCTGGCCAATCCCACCGGGATCTCTGCTTCCTCCCTCAAGGGCCCTCAACCTTGCCCCTGGGGCGCCAGGATGCCCAGGGACCCGATATCTGACTCTTCCCTCGTCACTCTGTCTCCTACCTTCGTAGACAGCGAAGAAGCCCTTCCCAACCCAGTTGCTGCTGCTTCGGAACTCCACCCAGAGGCGGCTGTCGGTGGAGACAATAGGCTCGGGTAGTTTGCCCCCACAGAAGCGGCCTGTGCAGACAGTGTGGACAGAGGGCAGTGAGGCCTGAAGCGGGGTGCTCTCCCCTCCCTGCTCCAGGGGTCTCAGGGTCTCTGGCCCTGCTCTGCAGTTGGCACATGATCCCAAAACCCCGCAGCTGGCCTGAATCTGGTCCAAGATCCAGTGTGGCCTTGAAGAGCAAGAGAGTACTAGACTTCTAGAGGGTTCTGTCCACTTGAGGGATGGAATATGAGTTCAGGGAGGAATAACCAGCTGTATCTGTGTTTTATTTACTTTTTTTAAAGAGCATCTTACCATCATTACTTTTCTTATTTGATCTCCACACAAACAAGTCATCACCAAGAATGAACACAGTTTTCTTTGTACATTACAAATGTTTTCATTTGACCACACGCACAAGATGTCAGAGGACCCCAAGTAAATCCTACTATCTAGTGACTGGGTCAGAAAATATACCCTTTGAAATAAAACCGACGAGAATCCACGTAAGCAGATGCAGTTGGCCTTTTGTGGAATTCTTTGTAGTCAAGGGTCAACTGGGGATGACTTGTGTGTTCCAAATAAGATTGGGTGTTTCCCAACCTTCAGCAACGGACAGAGGGTGCTGACCTAGGAATGTAAGTTATGAAAAAGAAAGTGGAATCTTGGAAACACTAGCATGTCTGCAGGAGGAAGCATTGAAATGATGGCTGCTTTGGGTGACTAATAAATATTCAAATATCAGAAACTGGGGGGAAAAGAGATGGTTAGCAATGATTCATCAGCTTGCATCAGGCCCAGGCTGTGGAACAAAGGTTCTAATGCTAATGAGCAGTCCTGGGCTACTTAGGAATTTGTCCAGATTGGAAGAGGAGAATTCATGCAGCTCCACAGGCTTGAAGCAGAAACCTCTCTTGACCCTAATTCTATGGCATTAAAGCACCTTTTGTCTTATGGTTCTGACAACTCACCCCCTGCTTACCAGTCCCCTCTCCACCAAGCGACAAAGTAGCCTGTGCAAACAGGTTGGGGCCACTGGGCCAGGTAGGTAGCCCTCTGTAGTGTGCCAGGCTATATTATGGGCCAGACCTTGTAGAGAGAGAAAACGGAGCCTCTGAAATTGCCCAGATGAGGAAGAGAGCCTGGAATTGTGGAGTTGCACCTGTCTGTCTCCCTCTGTCAACCTGTACGACTCCCAAGACCCACACATTGAGAGTCACCTCTGAGGGAGGCCCAGAATCCCGTACCAAGGACCCTGAGGTCCAGATCAGGGAAGGTACTTGCCCAAAGTGCACTTAGTGATACACTTAATGATGTATCACTAAACTAGAAGGCACTAACTCCATCAAGACTCTTGGCTTCCACACCAGAGTGGCCAGATCACCCTTGGCCAAGCTTTGGGTTCCACAGGAGGATGAAGAGAGTGTGAAATAAGTAGTTCTAAGAAGGAATTAGCCGCATTGAAAAGCCTTGCATAGTGAGGGAAATTGTCAACAAAACAAAAAA
Organism: Canis lupus dingo; assembly: GCF_003254725.2. Lineage (NCBI taxonomy): Eukaryota > Metazoa > Chordata > Mammalia > Carnivora > Canidae > Canis > Canis lupus. The sequence continues at coordinate 35,122,919 of NC_064267.1, forward strand.
GCAATTTACTTAGTGGAAGAAGATATTTGCGAATCATACATTGGATAAGGGATTAATAACCAAAATACATAAAGAATTTATACAACTTAATATCAAAAAAATAAGCAATCCAATAAAAAATGAACAGAGGACTTGAACAGACATTTCTCCAAAGAAGACATACAAATGGCTAATGGGCACATGAAAAGATGCTCAACATCACTAATTATCAGGGAAATGCAAATCAAAACCACAACAAGATGTCACCTCACATCGTCAGATTAGCTAGGATCAAGAAGAAAATGATAACAGGTTTGAAGAAGCAGTGATAGGGGAGCCCTTATGCACTATTTGGGGGAATGAAAATAGCATGGAGGTTCCTCAAAAATTAAAACTAGAACTACCATATGACCCAGCAATTCCACTTTGGGGTATTTATCTGAAGAAAATGAAAACACCAATTCAAAGAGGTATGTGCACCTTCACGTTCATTGCAACATTATTTACAACAGCCAAGAGATGGAAGCAACTGAAGTGTCCCGCTGTAGATGAACAGATAAAGAAGATGTGGGATAGCCTTACGGTGGAATATTACTCAGCCACAGAAAAGGATAAAATCTTGCCGTTTGTGACAACACGGATAGACCTAGAGGTCATTATGCTAAATGAAATACCGTATGATTTCACTTATGTGTGGAATCTAATAGCAAAACAAATGAACAAACAAAAAAGACTCAGATACAGAGAACAAACTGAAGGGTGCCAGAGGGGAGGGGGTGGGGGCAGACAGACTAGCTGTAAAGGGATTAAGAGATTCAAGTTTCCACTTGGTCTTAGGCAGAAGGCCGAGAAGCCATATGAGCTTTCGAGTATAAAATAAATAAGGCATGGGGATGTAAATAGGGCATGGGATATATAATCAATAATATCATCATAACACTGTATGGTGACAGATGGTAACTAGCCCTATCCTGGGGATCATTTAGTAAAGTATAAAAATATCCAATTACTATGAAGTCCACCTAAAACTAAGAGGATAATGTATGTCGATCAGATTTCAATTTAAAAAACCCGTAGGGCTCAGCCGCAGAGAGGCAGGAGGTAGGTTGGTGCCAGTTACCTCGGAGGGGTGCCTTCCTCCAGAAGCCGTCTCGGACCTCCACGTAGTCATACCAGCACAGGCGGCTGCGATACAGATCCATGGACGTGAAGTTCAGAATGATCTAGAGGAAATGGGAAGAGTAGGAGGGTCACGCAGCCCCCACACCTTACCAGCCTCGCCTGCCAGCCCATGTGGCGGCCTCCCTGCCCCTACATGAATAGCGAAGGGGTCCAGAGGATGTGTTCCCAGCACAGAAACATCACCCCTCTCCCCAGCTGTCTGCCAGCTGTCTGTCAATGACAGCCAGTGTTCTTCTTGGACATCCCAGTTCTCATTTTACCGATCCCCTTAGTGAAGCCATTGCTTCCAGTTACTCCTGGCAGTCAACTGAAGTAACTCAAATCCCAGCTCCTTTAGAGGGATGAGGTCTCAGTGACAGGAAGGGCCCGGGGAGGCCTGTGGGTACCAGGGGCTCTGAAATGGGAATGGAGGGTCCAGAGAGGAGAGGCAGAGAAGGACCAAGTCACACATTTAATGAATGCTGGTTGCAGGCAGGGAGTCATGCTGGCTGCTGAGGAGAATTCCAGATCTGAATCTTTCCTGTGAATGGGCTTAAGGTCTGTCCCTGCCAAGGGGCTTAGGATTCAGAAGGATGTATACACATGAAAAGCTCACTTAAGTGAAAAAACTCAGATCCACACACACAGGCCTGGGTTAGAATGTCACCTCTGCATTTCCTGCTGTGAGTCCTTGGCTCCATCACCCGACCTCTCTGTCCTCAGCGACCTCGAGCATAAAATGAGGAAAGGGCATCTCGCCCTGACGTAGCACCTCACAGCTACAGGAACTGCCTTAAGTGCCTTCTGAGCAAACAAATGGTCAAGTAATACTGGAGGAACGTTTGACACTTTGATAAATACTCTCCCCAGCAGGTGGGCATATTAACAGGTAGAGGAGCACACTTTCCAGGCGGGAAATTGCTTTGGTAGTTTCCAGAATGCATCCCAAAGCCTTTTGTTTATTTAGAGTCCAACAAGCGGGGACTCCAGGGAATGGTTCGTGGTGACCTGAGAAGTATGTACAGAGGACAAACGATGGCCCAGAGGGCCCACCTGTTGTTAGATCTAGCTGGCTTCCCCATTGGAGAAAAGGGGGACAAGGAGATGTCGTCCCTCCGGCACGCTGCAGAGTTGGAGGCTGTCAGAGCAGAGGCAAGAACAGTCTATGGCCTGTGTCAATATTGCAATGGTCAATGTTCAGGGAAGAGCTCTGGCTGGAGGTCACTCCCTGACACTGACTCTCCTTCAGAATTCTTGGTGATTTCAACATCCACCTAGACGACTATTCTGGTTTCCTGGCCTCTCCACCATGACTTCCTCTCTCCACTTCTTCTCGGCCACACATGGCACATCATGCCCTACACTTTGTTATGATCAATAACTGTGCATCCTCCAACACATAATCTCAGGTTAAAGGACCCTACTCTCCAACCACTTGCCCCAACCTCTCCTTGATCACCCACTCTATACACTGAGTCCAACAACTCTTCCAATTCACCATGACCATCAACCTGAGCCAACAAGGTTTTCCTGCCTTTTACCTCCACGTACTCACATCTCTCCTTGGCTAGCTTGGAACTCACAGCCCATCCTGCTTCTTTTCTTATGACTCGTACATGAGCTGAAATGTGTTTGGGGATGTGTTTATGAATTGTGGCACTCTGAGACGTACTGAGGAAGATCATGTTTAGTTAGAAAAGTGCACTATACGGGATCCCTGGGTGGCGCAGTGGTTTAGCGTGTGCCTTTGGCCCAGGGTGCGGTCCTGAAGACCCGGGATCGAATCCCACGTCGGGCTCCCAGTGCATGGAGCCTGCTTCTCCCTCTGCCTATGTCTCTGCCTCTCTCTCTCTCTCTCACTGTGTGCCTATCATAAATAAATAAAATAAAATAAAAAATTAAAAAAAAAGAAAAGTGCACTATACTACTCTTGATGCTAATTATTAGTCATCATTGAGAGTTGTTATTATGAAGATAAAAGTCCTGACATTTTTTGGAAAACTGAAGTTGAAAATTTGTTCTGGCTCTTGCTCTGGAGACAGACAGTGTGTCCAACATTTCATCTTTCTAGAAAATGACCAAAGTAGGACACAGAAGAAGTCGTAAAGGCTGGGGGCAGTCACCCCACTTCAAAGCAAATCCATGGTCTACCTTTTTCATCACCTCCTAGCATAGGACCTCAACTCTCTTGTTCCTCTTCTTCATCTGAAAACTGCATCCCTGGTTAAATCCAACTTTCTACCTATTCTATGCCTCTTCCCAGATGGTCAAAGGTCATGGTAGAGAAAATACATTTGAAATGTAAGACTGGTGACCTCCACTGGGACCTTTGCGATGCCAAGATACTCCTTTTACACCTTCCCCGTCTCTCCTTAAACCACCTGTTCCTCTTTTTTTTTTTTTTTTTAACCTGTTCCTCTTCTTGATTCTCAGTCCTGGCCCTGCCATCATCTTTTTTCAAGATTAGTTCAGTAGTTTCCACTCTTGATCTTGCTTCCCACCACAGCAGACCTTTCATGATGTAATCGGATCATATCCTTTAATGCATGTTATTCAGAGTAACATCCAAAGTCTTCACCGTGTCTTCTAAGGCCATCTGTGGTCTAACTCCCTGCTATCTCTCTGACTCCATCTCCCCTCAATTTCCTCCTTGCTTACTTGGCTCTGGCCACATGGGCCTTGCTAGTCCTCAAATGGACCACTCCAGCTCCCGCCTCAGGATCTTTGCACTTGCTGCCTAGAAGTTCTTCCCAGATATCTGCCCCATGTGCTCCCTCTCTTCCTGCCCATTTCTACTCCAGCTCACTTGACATGAATGAGGCCTTCCCGGACTATCCCACATGGAACCTCCACCTCCCTCCTTTATCTCCAACTGCTGATTCCTTCATGACACTTATTACCACCTGACCTGCTGAATGTACTTTTTGTTTGCTTGTCTGTCCCCTAGCCCTGCGAAAATGTAAACCCTGTGAGGACAGGAATTTTGTTTAATTCATTATGGAATCTTCGGTGCATGGCACGTAGTAGTTGCTTCATAAAAATTTCTTGAATAGAATTTTGCTTTTTGGAATCTTTTTTACAGATATACTCGCCCAAGTGCGTAAAGCTCTAAGTTTTGAGATGTTTATTGCAGCATTTTCAGTAATACTAAAAACTTATAAAACACTTAAGTGAAACATCCATCAATAGAGACCTTCAGGTGATGGCTAAGCAGTGAAGAGAAACGGGGATGACAGCTAAGCAGCCATGAAAATGTCTGAGGTCAAACGACGTGTGGACAAGGAATCATGACCACAATTCACTGCTGGGGGGGAGGTGTATCCCTGGGTGGCTCAGTGGTTTAGCTCCTAGGGCATGATCTTGAAGTCCCGGGTTCGAGTCCCGCATTGGGCTCCCTGCATGGAGCCTGCTTCTCCCTCTGCCTGTGTCTCTGCCTCTCTCTCTCATGGACAAATAAATAAAATTGAACAAATAAATAAATAAAATCTTAAAAAACAAACAAACAAAAGAAAACCACCAATTCACTGCTGAATGAAAGGCAAGTTACATAAGATCATACATATCCATACACCCAGTACACACATGCTTGGAAGGATCTAGAAGGAGGTAGCAGGTTTACCAATGCCTAGTTGTCTCTGAAGAGTGGGATTTGGAGGATCCAGGGGGAGAATATTCACCTTTTTACCTTATGAATTCCTCTATTTTTCAAAATCCTTACAACATGGATATGTCATCTTTATATCTGGCAAACAACAAAAATATCTTTTAAGGAGTTGCCGGATGGAAGAAGGAATGCAGAGGGCCCAGTGAGAGCCCTCTGGTTCCTCAATTTATTCCCTTACCACTATTCCATGTGGCCCACCGAGTCTGCCAATCGATGTGCTCAGCAGCTGTGCTCAGAACAGCAGCAACTTTCCCTTCATCCTTGGAAACAACTGGCTCTGTCCAGGGCGGATGAACTCACACCCTCTGCAGAAACCACACCCAGCCAGCGCGACCCCACAGGGCCCACCAGAGACTTCCTCCATGGCAGAAGGAGCCAGGGGCCATCTTACTCAGGAGGAAGAGACCTGTGCTGGCGGTTAGGGGCATCCTCCAGGGAGGCACAGCCGTGGCTATATTGAGACCAGAGATGTCTAATTAAGAGTTGTAACAGCTCCTGTCATGTGGAGACAGCTGTGCTCTGGTGGCAGAGGCACTGCCCTTTGCCAAAGAAAACCTGGTCGGCTCCACCACTTCCTGGCTGGTGACTCTGGGCCTGTGGCTTGCCTTCTTTGTGCCTTGGCATCTTTGTCTAAGACATGGAGGTGATCCTAAGGAGCTGGGGGATTAGAAGATACAGCGTGCAGAAGCTCCAAGTGCACTCTTCATATAGGAAGTACTCCTCACAATTGCTGGATGCTATCAAGGAGCCATTGGGACAATACGTCAACTCCTGGGGACCCAGAACCTGGTTTCAGTCTGCCTTTGCCAGACCACCTGAGGCTCATCATTTAACACCTCTGTGCCTCCATTTCCTTATTCGTAAGATGGTAATGGTAATAGTGCCTACCTCATAGGACTTAGGGAATTAAGTTAATATACGTAAAGTTTGGAACGCTGACACACGTATGTGTCACACATACAACATACATACAAGCCATGTATATATACTAAAGGGTATGCCACTCAGAAAAAGTTAATTTCACTTCCAGAGTTGAGTTTGCTTAAGATTTTGAAATTTTAAATAGTTCACGCCAGAATCTGGAAGTAGGGATGCCTGGGTGGCTCAGCGGTTTGGCGCCTGCCTTTGGCCCAGGGCGTGACCCTGGAGACCTGAGATCGAGTCCCACGTCAGGCTCCCTGCATGCAGCCTGCTTCTCTGTCTCTGCCTGTGTCTCTGCCTCTCTGTATCTTTCGTTAATAAAAATAAATAAAATCTTTAACAACAACAACAACAACAACAAAAGAATCTGGAAGTAGAGGGAGACGGATGGGAAACCCAGGGAAGAGGACCAGGGATTACTCAATTAATAGATTAAGACTAAAAGAAAAAAAAAAGATTAAGACTACAGAATGATGGGGTGCCTGGGTGGCTCAGCTGGTGAAGCATGTGCTTTCAGCTCCGGTCATGATCTCAGGATCCTGGGATGGAGCCCTGGGTTGGGCTCCCCAATCAGTGGGGAGTCTGCTTCTCCCTCTCCCTCTGCCCTTCCCCCTTCCTGGTGCTCTCTCTCTCTCTCTCTCTCTCAATCAATAAAATCTTAAGGAAAAAAGACTGCAGAATGATAATAATAGCTAGCATTGATTGAACCCCCACCACGAGCTAGGCGCTGCTCTAGTCACTTCACATCCATTAACTCATCTAATCCTCGAATCATCAGCCCCATGAGGAGTCACTACCAGCATAGGCCCACTTTACACATGAGGGAGGCAGAGTGGTTAAGCAACTTCCTGGAGATCGTACATGCAGTAAACAGCACAGCAGACCTGAGTCAGACCCAGGCACTCTGGCTCTTACACTTCCATCCTTAACCACCACTCTATGTGGCCTCCCTAGGCCTGCCGCTCAATTCTGCCCAACAGCTGTGCAAAGAATGAGGGTCAGCTTTCCCTTCACCCTGAGAGCCCCGCGCCCTTCAGCACGGGGAAGCAGGGACTCCAGGGAGGGTCCGGCCCGGGCCCTGCAGGGCAGGGAGGGCTTGTTTCTGCCCAGCTGTGGAACGGGAGGTGGGGGTTGAGGAAGGCATTCCAGGGGAGGCGGGATGTGGGTTGGATCCTGAAGAACAGGCAGGCTATCAGAAGGCAGGGATGGGAGTGAGGGTGGACACTGCTGGATCCAAAAGACATTTTCAGCTCTTATCTTCTTGGCTCCTCTGCAACAATAGACCGTGGTCTCCTGAAATTACTTTCCTGCTCATAAGGAGCTGGCTCCGTTGCTTGGGAAACACTGTAAGTCCTCTCTGGGACAGCTGCTAATGACGCACAGTATAGAGACGTGAGGGCCCTAAAAGAAGCCTTCCAAAGTGGCTCTTTCTTGTCTGACATATCCTTACACAACTGTCTAAGAAAAAATTTACGTGTCACTTGAACTCCTGGCCATAATCGAAGTTGAGAGCAGGGAGAAACAACCTCTCAGCACAGAAGAGACATCCAATTGCACCCACAAATGCAGGCAGGTTTACTCAAGGGTGACTGTTGAAAGAGCGTAGACTTTGGAGTCGGACAGTCCTGGAACTGAACGCTGGTTCCACCACCACTGTCTGTGTAAACTTGGGCAGATTTACTCAGGCCCTCTGAGCCTCGACATCCTCATCTATACAGAAGAGATGATAGCACTGGTGCCACAAAACTGATGTGAGGAATAACGAGGTCATGCACCCAAGATGCCTGCTACTTTACTTATGCCTGGTACATAATGGGTACACAGCAAAGAATGGCTGCTGTGATGTCATGATGCCATCTTCCCTGGCTCCCCAAGGTCTGTAAGCCCTTAAAGGGCTTCTGCCCCCAGGGGTCCATCTTCAACTCACTTACAACTCTACAATTTCATCTAGGACTGTGAGTTTTACTTTTTCTATTTCTGCAACCACACACTGATGGATCTGGAATCTTTCTCTGTAGCTTCCTTTTCTCCCTGGAGCTCCAGGCAGGCCTCTGAAAAAAGATGGGGAGTCTCCTGGGAGAGGTGGAGGAACAGGCCCAAGGCACAGAGAGCCTCCTGGGACCAGGCCATGTGTCTACAAGAGATTAGGGCCAGCCCACTCCAGCTTGGAAGCACAGGGAAAGAAACTGATCCTGACCAAGTTGCCATATCCCTGCTGACCCAGCAAATCTTCTGAATAGGAAGGACAGCAATGCTCTACCCTACTCTATGTTCCTCGGGGCCAGGACTTTCCATCCTCCAGTGCTGGGTGAGTAGTGGTCACACACGTCTGTGGACAGGCGCTTTAGCAATTGTTGCTATGGGTCAGGGCTTTAGAATACACAGTATTGCAATCACGGAGTTTTGTGTCATAATCTGTTTTCTTGGTCAAGTTCCTTAAGTTTTCCAAGTTTGTTCTCTCATATGCAAAATGAAGATAACATTAGCACTGGCCTAAAATGCCCTTGTGTTAATTACAACACATAACACATAAAGAATTTAACACATGCCTGGCTGATCCTGTGCTCAATAATTGTTAGCTGTTGGGAGTTTTTTGTTGTTGTTGTTATCTGCTGTGAGATCTCCAAAAGGCTACAGTAGTGGACACCTTCGGCAGAGGATGAAGGAGGCCAGGACATGGTCAGAACAAGACAGGAAAAAGGACAGAAATTTTTAAGTTTGATTCTGAATTAAAAAAAAAAAAAAAGAACAAGGAGGGGATGGGTTCACTTTTGAGGGAAAAAGAATGTTAACTGAGAGAGGTAATGGAATTACTCAATCCTCAATAGAAGTCTAGCACAAATGAGAATGATATTCAAATCACAAAAAATAAAATAGGCACAGTTGGAAAGGAAATGGAAACTGCATCATATTGGAGGAGAGTCAATGAGCACCTCTTTAAACCGGCTTTTGCCTCTAGGCTCAAAAATGACATCAGAGGACACTCAAATAACTTACAGATGTGATCAGTGTCTGTAATCTTGAGAACTCAGAACAAAAGCTTTGCCAATTTTCGAAAGGGGTGTGCGTGTGCGCGCACACGCGCGTGTTGGAAAGAGGGCTTGGAAGGAATTCTGGGAATTGCAAACCACGGAGTTGAATGTCAATCTCCAATTAAACAGATGGTCTGCCGCCATTTAGAAAAGAGATACTTGATTAATAGGAACTAGTTTGGGTTCACTTGAAACAATGCACATCAGACAAACATCATTTCCTTTTTAAAAGGCGTTTTACCAACTGGTGGAACAGTAGGTTTGATTTGGTAAGGCAATCTGTCTACATACTCAGCCTTTATCCCTGCTACTTTCTGTACCAGGGATAATAAAGACAACAAAGGCGTGGTCTGAGAAGCTCACTTCCCAGTCAACAAGGTAGTGACTTGTGGCTGGATGGTAGTGACATTAAGTGGTGTCATAGCCAGGAATAACTCTGCCCAAAGTCTGCAGATGAACTGTGTCAGCTCTGAAAGGGATCTTGGATCTGCTTTGATTCGTGTCATATTCAATGTTTTGATCAAAGACCAGGTTCCGTGCAGCCCGGATGGCTCAGTGGCTTACCGCTGCCTTCAGCCCAGGGCATGATCTTGGAGTCCCAGGATCAAGTCCCACATCAGGCTCCCTGCATGGAGCCTGCTTCTCCCTCTGCCTGTGTCTCTGCCTCTCTCTCTCTCTCTCTCTCTCTCTCTCTCAATCTCATGAATAAATAAGTAAAATCTTAAAAAAAAAAAAAAAAAAAAGAAAAGACCAGGTTCTGAAGACCCAGAAGACATGCTTATCAAGATCTCGGGACAGAGAAAGGGATGGCTACCTGCTGAATGGTGGAATCGGATTCCAAATGGTCTTGTGAGCTGCTGGAATGAACACTGTGATCAGGAATAAAATCTAGCTGGGCTCCAGACTGCATTATAGTACATTAAGTACCATGTACCAGTCGAGGGAAATAAAGTGTTAAAGTTGATTCTTGGAAATGATCAAGAGGCATGGAAGGACATGGAAAGTCCAGGGGTGGGTGAGAGGTCAGGATTCGACATGAAAACCCTGTGGGTGAATCTGAGGAGCACTTGGAAAAGTGCCCTTGGGGTAGCAAGCACTCTGTGTGGGCCAGCCTTCCTTTACAACTCCTGGTGGAAAGCCCTCCTCAAGGTAATGCTCCCTTTCTTGTGGGGTGAGTGGGTCTATGTTCCCCACATCTCCACATAGTCGACTATGCTCTCGTGCTCTGGGGTCCTGGCAGAGGCGGGCATGCATGGTTACCTTCTCCCCAGGCGTGACTGAGATGCGCCAGACGCAGTGCATGTGGGCAGAGTAGCCATTGGGGTACTCGGGGGAGGAGAAGTTGCCTGTGCTGTCCTGTAGGGTCTCTCCGCAGGCTGTCAACAAAAGGAAATGACTCAACTACTGGCTGCAGACACCCAATCCCCCCAACCTTCTGGCTTCCCTCCCTGATCCCTGGCATTCTTTGGGGGACAGAAGAACGGCTGAGGAGAGGGGGAGTCTGGGATGGTCCCGTCCATTTAAGGTCTGCTCCCTGCCTCTCACAGAGAAGCTCACACTATCTGACCTCTCTGGCCTAGTGCTGCAGGATGTCAAGGCAACACAGTCCAGAGTTAAGGTCAAGCTCCTTTGATGGCCTCACCCTACCTCACTCCCTGGGAAATGCTCTGCTGGTCCTCTTTACTGCCCCTGCTCCCTATTCTCCCAGGTCCCTGGAAGGTGTGTGGGGCTCAGCATCTCACCACCTCCTGATCCCAGCCCTGGTTTGGTTCTTAACTAGAACACTGCCCCTGCCTGGGTGCCCACACCTCCATCACCAGGCAGCCTCTGGCCTTCTTTAAGAGTTACAGCTTTAACCTCCTCAGCCCCAGGCCCTGGCCACTGTCTGCCTCGGGCTCTGTCCTCCCCACCTCCCTGTCCCATCCAGACCTGGGCACTTGTAGAGCTTGCGGGCCTGGGCAATGTCCCCCTTGCTGAGCCGGGTCCTTTGGCCAATGGGAGGTTTCACCCCGTTGACCTCATACTTGGGAACAATGGTGTCCAGGAAGATGCCCCTGAGGAGGAAAAGCCCATCCTGGGTGAGAGTCTGATGGAAGGAGGGGTGGGGTGCCTGTGTGTACCCAAGGTCATGACCCTGCCAGAGCCCAGACATTCCTCAGTAGGGTCAGGGACGGGTGGAGATAGCTCACCCTGTCATTATGCTGCCCACTGACCAGCTGCCACCCTGCTCCGTGGCAGCCACACTGCTGGAGCCTGGGGGAGCCCCAAGAATACTCTGAGAGGTCAGGGACACAGGCTCCACATGCCCTGGCCACCTGGTGCTCCGGATCAGTCTGGGTCCCGTCCCCAGCCTCAGAACAGCTTGGGACCCTGAGTGAACTTGTGTCCAGCCTCATCCAGCCCCTGCTTCTGTGACTCCTAATGCTGGTTCAGCTGTGATAGAACTTCTCCTAGGACTAACAGGGCCAACGCTTCATCCTCCTGGCACAGGCTGCTTTTGACAAGTTCTACTGTGGCCAGACCAGATCCTGGGGACAGCACCACAACTCCCGATCTATCAGTGTCTCCTGTTCCCCCATCCCCAGTTCCTGCTTGCTAAGTCCTGGGTGTTCCCATCTGGGAGGGGCAGCACCGAGGGGAAGCAGGCCGCTCTTCACCTCCCCAGGGCCCCTGACTCACACCCAGCTGGGTGGAACTCGGCAGGGGGTAGGGTGGGATGTGGTGGGAAGCTTCCAGGGGAGGTCTGTGGCTGTGGGATGGGGGTGGGGGGCGGGCAGGATGACCTCACCATCATTCCTGGGTCTCTGTGCCCTCAGTCTGGAGGCAGGGAGACCAAGGAGGGCCACTGTTTGTGGGACAGAGCAGGAAGCAGACAGAGAGTGAGGAGAGAGGTAGGCATGGGAAAGGCCAGCCTGGGAAGGGAGCCTGAGGAGGAGGAAGGAGGGGCCAGTTCCTACACTCTGCTGAGGAAAAGCTGTGGGTGCGGAGGCTGGACCGCTACCTCTGGGGGTTCTGGCTATGATTTCTGGGAACGTGGGCCCAGGAAAAGGAGGAAATGTGTGTGGGCTTGTGCGCAAGGGAGAGAGGCTAGTCTAGGGAAGGAACCAACCTTTGTACGAATCAGCCAGTTATAAAAAGGCAGACCGATGAGAAAGGATGCCCCCAATTAGAAAACTGTGCCTCTTTTGGTGCACAGATGAGGAAAAAGATTAGCTTCCTTGGGCTGATATGGTTCTGCAGCCATGGCATATATATATATCTATATATGCCCGGCAAAGTAACTGGATTTCAATCCCCTGGGCCAGGTGCCCTCGGAGTACATGGTATTAACCTTCGTGAGTCCAGGCCATGCCACGGACCCACCATGGAAGGGGATAGCAGGGCAGTAGCTCCCACAGGTCCTCTGCTTAGGGGCTGCAGCCACCCAGAAGCCCACTCTTATCCTTGGTGAGTGCCCCAGAAGGGCAGCACAGTGCCAAGTGAGAGGCCCAAAGAGAATGGCCCACAGAGGGCAGGACTGGGCTGCCCCTGAGGAGGAGGCCAGGCCCTATCTCTCACCTGGAGAACGTGTTCCGGGCATAGTGCATGATACTGTCGAAATCATAGGTCTCCCCCAGGGACTCCACCTCCTGCAGCTCCATCTTCAAGAAGTTATACTCCTGCCCTGCGAAGACCAGGAAAAAGGTGTGGGGGGTGGGAGGGGTGGGTCTGTGTGGGATGCAGTGCCACCTTTTCAGGGTGGGGAGTGGGGTCCTCCCTGTACTTGAGAGGTGCCCCCCTACCTGAGGGTCCAGGGAGCAGCCAAGGGAAGCCTGGGGGGTAGGGGCGGGTCTCTAGAAGAGTCTGTCCAGCAGAGGGGCAGGGTCAACGAGGACTGGCTGGAGGGAAGGCTCAGGGAGTATGGAAAGGAAGCACCCATTTCTAGAACCACAGGGAGAGGAAAGCAGGGAAGCATGGAGGAGGCCTGGGGAGGGAGGAAAGAAGCAGAGGAGGGAGGGGAGAGGCAGCCAGGAAAAACAAGAAAGAAAAAACCCTTAGAGGAGAGACCAGGCAGAGGGCAGAAGACCGGGGAAAGTGAACAGAAAGGCTGAGGCGGCATGGGAATGTGCCAATTCCCTGCCTGCCTCCCCCACCCCAGGCCGGGTGGCTTCTGTGTCCAGGACCAGGCCTCTCCCAGCCCCCCAAGCAGCTCCACAACTGATCAGTGGTCTCAGAGCTGCTCCGGGCAGGGTAAAGCTGCCCCAAGTCAGGGACCAACTTGGGCCTTGGGCAAAGGGCTGCCCACTAAGTGGACTGACCAAGAGTGAGGGCTCCAGGCAGCAGCTCCCACCCCCACCCGAGGCCCTGGAGGGCCGGCTGGGGCAGGTGTCAAGGTCAAGGTGCTACCTGGCTGGATGTTTTCACGCACGATGGACACGTGGCGGTCCCGGTCCGGCCGCGTATGCTCGTGCCAGAAGCCGATGACGTGGCCCAGCTCATGGACAACAATGCCGAACTTGTCACAGTTCTTGCCGATGGAGATGGCCTGTGGGCCCCCGCCACGGCGACCCACGTAGGAGCAGCACCTGGAGGGCGGGGCCAGCTCAGGGGGGCGGTCCCGAGCTGGGGGAGTGCATCCACTCAGGGGCCGGGCGAGGCTGCCAGGGGGGCGGGGCAGTGAGGCGCGTGGGGAGGGATCTGAGCGCAGAATGCCCAGGCTGTGTGCAGGGGTCATGGCCACAACCGGGGTGGTTCCTGGGGAGATGCCCCAGGATGGGGGGTGGGGGAGGGAGTGGAGGAGAGACAGAGGGCGCAGTGTGTCAGGCCACGTCGGGGCAGCAGCAGTGCCCAGGGCAGGATATGGGTTGGGGTGATGGCAGATGGTGCTGCGCCCAGGGGCCCCTGCTCACCCGCAGGGTCTGTAGGTGAAGACAATATAGCTGTCCTCATCAGTGCGCTCCAGGAAGGTGACACAGGTATGCTTCTCCCAGTGCCTCATGGCTTGCCGGAAGACCGCCCTCTGGCTGCCTGCCAGGACAAAGGGGGCCAGGTGGTCACAGTGTCCAAGGGCGCCCATCTCCACCCATTGCTAGGGTGTCAGCCTCTCCTTGCAGAGATAGGCAGAAGGCACCACTCGTACCACTATGCACAACCCGGCTGTCCCGCGGCCAGGCCCAGAGGCAGCTTCAGCATCACACTCACCAGTGAAGTTTCCCCCAATAACAAAGGGGATGACCCCATCGGGCCACACCCGCTCTGGTCTGGATGTTGCTGCCCGCCGGCTCCGGGACCTGCTTCTCCATCTCCCGCGGCTTCTCCTCTGCAGCTGCCCACTAGTGCTCTGGCAGTTGAAGGCAGAAGAGTTTCCTGGTGTTGGAAGACGACCACAATAGTAGTAAGTGACTGAAGGGGAGGAAGGGGAAACAGATTATAATCGATCCTCATTTTGGGGAGGATTCCATATTCGCCCACTCACTAACATTTATTTGTAACCCCCAAATCTATACCCTCAGCTCTTTGATGCTTATTCGCTGACATGCACAGAGCAGGGAAAAGTATGAGTCATCCACATACCCAGCCGAGGTGGAACAAGGTGATGCTTTGCCTTCTTGTTTCAGCTGTCATACTGTAAACAAGCATCTTTTTCGTAGTCTATTTAGTGCCACTTTTTTTATTTTTATTTTTTTGCATTTGGGGGCTTTTTCTTGGTGATATTGCTGCTTAACATGGACTCCCTACCGCCCTGACAGAGCTGAAGCACTGCAGTGCTGTCTGGTGTTCCTAAGTGCTAGAAGGATTTGATGTGCCTTATGGAGAAAATACATGTGTGTTACATAAGCTTCACTCGGTCATGAGTCATAGTGCTGCTGGCCATAGTTCAATGTTAACGAATCAACTATGTATTAAATAAGGGGTCTTTAAATGGAAACACACATAAGACAGGGTTACCTGCTGATCAGTTGATGAAAATGTTATGACAAGACGCTAGCGGGAACTGAGCATGGTATTTCTCCTAGGAGTGATGAATGGCTCAGTATTTGTTAATTCAGTGGTCGCGGTGACTTTATAGAACAAGGTTATTCTATAGCTCTATTCATAACTACCATGGACAGCAAGAATTGACCATAAATGAAAAAGAGAACCATAGTATACTCATTTCCGAGGAACTATAGGGGGTTGGTACTAGGAAATGTTCCCTTCTCACCTAATAAAGCTTCTTCCTTGTGGAGCATACAGAACTTGATGTCTTTAAGTGTTCCCAAACACATGTTCTCATGTGGACTAGTAGCTCTCTGGGATGCACTGGGCAAGTGCCACTGTGTATATTTGACAGATGAGGAAACTAAGGCCAAAGATTTGCCCAAAGTCACCTGGTGGGTTTGTGGCAGGCCCAGGTGCTCCAGCTCCTCCATTCTGCTTGTACCATGTCTGCTCATCCCCTCTCAGGCCAAATAAGCCTTGCTAGTTATCAGGCCACCATGTCACCCTCCAATGCCAACTGTTCTGTGGGGTAGTTTGACCTTTACTCCATGGTTGTGCATGCCAGGATCCTCCCTCGTGCTAGACAGGACAATTGCCTGGTACCAGCAGAATGTGTGCAGAATGGGCTCTAGGTGAGAATCCCCATCCTTGGCAATGGGGCATTACCTGTAGGCAGCCCCATGTTCCAGAGCAGTGATAAGGCTGGAGAGAACTGAACCAGCCCATGCCCTGATTCCTCCTGTTGTCTCACCCATTCACAAGTGCCAGGTAGGTTGCCCATTCCTTAGGCCACACCTAGAGATAAGAAGGACGCATCCCTGACCTTAAAAAGCTTTGGGTCTAATTGGAAGGATAGACATAGTTTAAAAAATCATTGAAATGTGCTTTGCCGAGTAAGATAGTAATGTGGTAAACAGAGAGCAGAGAGAGAGAGAGAACAAATGGAGGTACAACCATGCCTGGATGATGACCAAGGGTTTCACCACAGAAGCTCTGGAGATGGGCTTCGAAAGATACATAAAAGCTTGCAAAGTGGGAGCACGAGAAGAAGCCAGGAGGGATTGGGGTGTTGAGCAAAGAGCCTCAGATTTGGAGTAAGAAGGCTTGGGTTCCTTTCCAAGCTCTGCCACTGACCAGCTATGTGATCTTGAATGAATAGTGTGACCACTGTGAGTCTTAATTTTTTTATGTGCAATGCAGGAGTTGTCCTGACATCTACCTTTGAAGGTGGTGGGGGACAGTTAAGTTAGATAATGCTTTTGAGAGTACCTCATAAACTGTAAGCAAAAAGAATCTCAGTTCTTAGTTCCTGGGTTTGTCTATACTTGTTACTTCTCTGGGGAAGGGATAAAGATATCCCCAGAGAAGATAAGCCATTATGCTGGGTTCAAGCTCATAGCCTCTGTCCTGAGAAAGCCTGGCTGGGAAACAGGGAGATTCCTTGTTTCTCCAATTCTGGAACCCATTTCTGGGACATAGGAAGGCCAGCCTGTACCCAGTGTACCTGCAGTTTTGATGGAAGACCTGTGGGTTGTACGCTGCCTGAGATCCGCAACCTGCTGCACCTGGAAGGCTGTCAGGTCCTCCTCATCCAGGGCAATGTCCCCAAGGAAGGCAGCTAGAGAGAAAAGAAGAGGCCGGGGGAGTTAATCCTTCCACCCAGTACTGACAGTCTCAACCCCATGGGCACCCCCGTGGCAACGTTAGTCTTCAAATGCCTTCTGAGGAAGAAGGGAGCGGTGGACTGGCTTTGAGGATCACTTTGGAGTTGGGAATCCAGCCAAGCTGATACCCACCCCCTACCAGAGGAAGACACAGTCGTGTCACCTTTCCTATCACTCAGCAGCAAATATTTAGTGAGCCCCTTCTGTGGACCAGGTACCACTCGAGTGATTAGCAAGATAGAAGAGGTCCCTGCTTGCACAGAGCTAACCTTCAATGACACATAAGTAAACAAACACTGAACTCGAGAATTCCAGATGGTGATGAGTGCTATGAAGAAAACAGAAGGGGGTCAGATAATAAAGTGTCTGCTCTGTGGTGCTATAATCATAAAGCTGTGCTGAACATGTGGTATTCACTCAACAAATGCCATTTCAATTAGATCGAGGGGAGGATGTGAATAAAAACTGGAGCAGATAGGCATATTGGGGAAACCAGGACGTAACAGGAGCTGCCCAGCTAGAGGAAGAAGTTGAACCGTACTCAAGTGACCTCTATTCTGAGGCTCAGGGTCCCCTCTCTGGAGGAAGAAAGGCCTGGGGCAGGGAAAAGCCCCCTGAAAAGGCCATTTTGATTTCTGGGCCTGGGGAGAGATGTTTTTGGGGAAGAAGGGCTAAACAATCTGCCTGCCTGTTGGGAGCAAGCTTTTGTAGAGTCAGCTCTACAGAGTGAACGCTCTAGAAGGAGCTCAGAGCAGCTTCATGCTGGCTGGGCTGGGGGAGGCGGGAGGCTGAGTTGGATGGAGGTGGAGCTCCGAAGCTTCCCTGAAGCTCCACCCATGGCAACATCTGCTTCTCATCCCAAATGCTACACAGGCCTGGCGGCAGCATTACACAAATTGTTTTAACCTTGACGCCTTGCACACAGGTTTCTCCTCCCCAGATGGCCTGTTGGGTGGACACACACAGACACACACATACTTCATCATACAGAAACAGACACATGGTGACATCCACAGCCATGCCCTCAAACACAGACTCTGCTTGAGTCACAGAGATACCCCGCCCCCCCACCCAAGCAAGCGAGTGCCTGCCCTCGCAGGTGGAAGGCACTCCAGAATGTTTGTCTGGGTGAAGTATTCTATCCATATTCTTTGGCCCTGCAGACACATGCCCATAGACACATACTCTGATGCAACATAGATCCGGATTGACAGAACATGGGGGTCCCTCTAGTTATCCAGGCCAAATTCCATTTTACAGATATGGGAACTAAGGCTGGAAGGGAAATGGTCTCCCACATTGCTAGTCGTTAGAGATGCTGGAATTGTAACTCAGGCCTCCTGATTCCCAGTTTGGCACCCAATATACTCAAGTGCATTACCGCTGTAGAACCCATTTTGTAAACAGACAAAAACAGACATGCAGACACACACACATACGCACACACACACACACACACACACCCCAATACAGTCACAGGCAGTTCTAAAAAATACACGTGCACAAGCTCCAACACCCACAGGCAAACTGCAAGCTCCAAACCCATTAAGCAGTAATGGTAGCAATAATGACACCTTATGTAAATGTTGAAATCCATGTGGTCCTTCCCAGTTGACAGAATGTTTTCATATTAACAAATTCATTTAATCCTGGCCCACTAAGGGCATGCTTGTTAAGTCATATGCCACATGTGTACTTGCCTAGGAGTGTGCAATTACAAACCCTTCAAGAGAGAGTTCGAGAGTAGCTAGATTCCAGTCCACTTTCCTGACTTTAGAGATCAGAAAACATGGGCCTAAGAAGGGAAATGACTTGCCCAAGGTCACCAGAATGTCAAGTGGCCCAGAATGTCTTCTACCACATGAGAAAGATTCTTTTCCGTAAACCATCACCATTGGTGGGCTTCGCCTTGGCCTTAGCAACTGATTGGACATCACCAGATGTTTCTTAGATGACACATAAATGACATAAATGTCACGGGGTGAGAGGTACACTCCAAGAAGGCAGTGTTTGGCTCCTCCACGCTAGCATTCATAGAGGCACACACATGCCACATGAATACCCTCACACCTTCCCATACTTTACACCTTTGCACAGACCCTGGCACCTCCAGGCTCATGTGCCCACACCCATGGACACCATCATATACATATGTGGCTGGACATTTAGACTCATCTTTGGGCATTACAGCAAAAAGCAAAATCTCTGCAGGCAGACAGGCCTGGCTTTGAATCCTAGCTTGGCTACTATTAGCTGACAAGTCATATCAACTCTTCAAACTTCAATCTTCTCCTACATAAAAAGGAGCTAACAATAGCATCTGTCTCCCAGGATGACTGCCTGAAATAAGGCCTGTAAATAAAGCACCCAGCACCCAGCCTGGAGCACAGTAAGCACTCACTAAATGGCCACTGTTAATACTACCCCGGTAACAGCCCTGTAAGCTCAAGATCAGCTCTCTACTTTCCAAGGGCATATCGGTTCACTGACATTGGCCTCCTGGCTGAGTGAAGCCCCAGAGTGCTCAGAAGCTGAACCTCGAATTCCAAGTACAGAGGCCACAGAACTGTGCCGGCTTGGGAGACCAGGGCAGTGTGTGGGGGGAAGGGGGGGAACAGGGCAAGCAGAAGGCGGGACAGGCCCTAGGCTGGCCACAGAGCTCTTCTGCCGAGAGGGAGTCCTGTGGTGGGGATGTCATGGCTGAAGAATGTGTGGGAACAGAGTGGGGGTTGGGGAGACACGGGGGGGGGGGGGGGGGGGGGGGCGGGGAGGTGCAGGGAGCAGGAGAGCCTTCTGGCCAGGAGCTGAGGCTGGAGGCCCTGCCCATTTGGGATTCTCTCATGTGGAAGCTAGGGAATCTGGATGCTGGAGAGTCCAGGACACCCCCCCCCCTCACCCCGCCCCATTACCCGGAAGGAAGCCCTGGGGTCAGGGTCAGGGTAGTAGTTGTTTTCAACACAGGATCAAAAGTTTGTTTTGTTTTCTGGCTGTAAACCAGCCAGGAGCCCTCATGGCCGCTTCATAGCCAGGCTGGGAGCAGGAGAGGAAAGAAAAGAGCAAAGTGGATGCCATGTTCCCATTCTCCAGGTAGGCCTCTTGACTCTGGAGTCTCCTCCCCTGGTGCATGGCCAGGCATCCCCTTCTGGGGAGCAGGAGAGGAACTCACTAGTGTGATGGAACCCCAATGCCGTGTGTACAGGACATACGCATACCCCATCACACAAATGCAAGCTTCTAGCTGGGGGAGAACACGCTTAAGCTCCCACAAACATGTACCTGTGTTTAATCACAGCTGTATGTTTCTACACAGGTGTGTACTTGTGCACACTCTTGCATATACTCAGGAGTACCTGTGTGCACAGGTGGATGCACTTACCCATAAAGCAGGGGTACACCCACAAATGTGCCCAAACACTCTCTTGACTACTTCTCTGTAGCCCTAGTGCATTCAAACACACAAATAATTGCATGTACACATTTCACACACCATACCCTCCAAAGAAGGGCACGCTTAGAAATGAATGGAGGGTGGAGAGAGAGACAGACAGACAGACAGATTAGCTGACTCTCCTGGATATCCTTAAAAGGCCCTTAGTGGCCTGAGTGACACATTCTACTCCCTCCTCATCCTCCCCCAGTGTCTTCTCCCAAGATCTCTGGAGAAACTAGAATTCCTGAGAGTTCCTTCTTTCTGGATAGTCCCATTGGTCCCCCTGTATCTGGAGCCCAGGGAGATTCTAAGTCTTTTCCACCTCCCTTAGGGCACCTAAAAGAGAAGGTGACTCAGGGAGCAGGGGCATAGGTGGGTGGGTGACTCATTCAGAGTGTCTGGAGGGAGAATGTGGTCCAGTAAGAGAAGGGATTGCTTCTCAATCTCCAGACCTTATGGCTGAGGCCCCCTGAGGTCCAAACCTAGGCCACAAGGCCCCTGGGATGGGGACAGTGATGAGGGTCGGTAAGCTCCTACCCCACCTCATGCCTTAAAGCAAACCTCAGAGCTGTCAGCTGAGGCCAAAGTAAGATCCTCACTGATTCAAGGGCAGTCCCCATGAGCTTCTCTGCCTATGGGAGCAATTGGGTCTCTCCCAGAGCCCTGAAGGTCACTGCCAAGTGTTGTGGGGCAGCCACAGAGAGCTGAGAATCTCAGGGAAGGCCCTCCTTGATGGTTTGGCATCCAAACATACAAGAAATCAGGGCTGACTCGCGATCTCCCTGGGCAAGGGGGAGAGAAGGAGAGGGGGTGGTGGAGAGTAAGAGCTTGCATGTGAACGTGAGAGTGTGCACACCAGAGTGCAAACTTGGGGGAACCAGCCCCCAGCACACACATAAATCAACTCTTGCTTCCCGCCTATTGTTCTAGTGTTGCCCAGAAGATCCAGGAAACTCTCCAGGGTACCAAGGGTCTTAATTTTGCCTTACTGCCCTCAATTTTGCCCTAACTCTGACAGTAACTGCAGGAGATAATCTCAAATTTAGGAGCCTGGTTATCTTGAAAGGTGAGCCAGAGGAGTCAACAGGGGCTTACATTCTTGGTCCTCTGTGTGCAAGGAGAAGAGGAGAGAGCTGGAAAAGGTCCAGGGAGCAGGGGTAAGCAGGTATATCAGGTGCATCCAGAGGAGGTAAAGGCAGGCACCATCACGTCTAGCATATGGATGTCAGCGCTCAGAGGAGGTGAGAGGACACAACAACACAGAGAAAAGAACCTGGGGACTTGAGGCTTGAGGATGTTGATGTGGGGTCTCAGGGAGTCAGGGCAGAAGTAGGCCTGAGGGCACCAGTCACACCCAGGAGGGAGGCCTAATCTGACCCTGAGTCTTGGCCTTGTCAGGCTCTGGGGCCCTCTCGGCCACCCCCTGGCCTGGCCCAGCTCCCCACCAGCCTCACTTCACCCCGGTGCAGAGCTTTCTCCAGAACTTGTGTTTGAAGTTCCAACTCAGCCAGCCCCACCCTAGCATGAAATCTGAGACTGGGGATCGAGCCCTCAGCCTCCTGCTGCCTCCTCCAAAAATCACTCCAAATCCATCCAGTGGTGAAACACATCAGATTGATTTCCTTCCCATTCTTCCGGGCCTTTCCTCTGCCATGAGGAACCCCCAAACCTTCCCAGCCCGCTGTGATCACTGGTTCTCTGCCACCACCACCACTAGGACTGCAGAGGGGCCGGAGGCTCCGGGAGCCTTTAAGTCCTTTCCCTCCAAGGTGGCACAGAATGCATCTTGGTTGGCACGGTCGGTCACATCCCCATGTGTCTTGTACCCCTCCTGGACTGGAAGCTCTTTGAGGGCAGGGGCCATGCCTTACCCTCTTCTGTATCCCCCATAACATCAAACCCAGGGCCTGGCACATACTGTTAGCATTCCGTACATCTAGATCAGCTGAATGAATAAGTGACCCAAGGACAGGGACAGGGAGACACTCCCTTTTCCTGAAAACCAAGCCCATTCCCTCAGAAAAAAATGGAGTGTGTGAGGCACAGAAAACAAACAGGCAAGAGAGCAAACACTTACTAAGTGCTTACTTTGCATTCATCTCTAGTAAGTGTTTTATATATGTTCTCATATTTAATCCTCACCACCAACTCTACAGAGAGACATATTATCAGTTCCATTTACAGGTAAGAAAAGCAAAGTTCAGAGATGATAATTAACATTCCCCAGGCAGTAGAGCTAATGAGTTGTAGGTCTAGGATTGACAGCTTAGGTCTGCCTGCCTCCAAAGCCCAAGCTCCATCCACTTAGCCTCGTGCCCACCCCAAGCCCAAGGAGAAAGATGATGGCTAACGTCTGCTTTATCCACAGCCCAGCAAGGGTGGAGAAGGGCTGAGAGATCTGGCTTTTCCTCCTCCCACTGGAAGAAGGGTCTCCCTATTTTGGAGCTGGCTGTGATCCATCCACCCAAAAGAGTGGGGGAGCCCAAGGTCAGGACCACAGTGACCCCACCCCTTATGCCACATACAGGCATTCCTAGAACTCTAGGGACTGGGTCACTACCCCTGGCCCTGGCTATTTGGAGACAGGCTGAAATCAGAGGCAGGAAGTTGAGGAAAGGTTCTGATACCTTATGCCCTGTGTGTTCTCTTGTCCCAGGCAGCCTGTTCAGGGTCATCTGATTAGGCAAATGGCCTGAGTGCCTGGCCATCTGGTCACTCCAGGGGCAAGACCCCTCTGGGCCCAGTGGGAGTGAAAGGGTTATATTGGGTCTTCATGGACAAAGAACACACACAAACACACACTCCGGGGGCCCTGAGCTCAGCTAATTAGCCTCCAATGTCTGTGGACTAAGAGAGCTGATACACAGTATTTGAATTCTCTGTTATCCCCCTTTCCACCGCAACTTGGCCTTGGTAGGTACCTCTGGCGCATAAGGGCAGAGGTAACCCCCCTCCCTGGCTGGCTTCTCTAACTTTGACAGCTGTCTCCTCTGTGCCAGAAGAATGCCGTTTGGTGCGGGTGGTGGGGGTGGGGAGAACCATGGGATACCCAGGGAGCATGACATCAGAGGATTCCTTGGAAAACTTTCTTGTTTCACTTGGGCTGGGTGGGGGCCTCGGGAGACTCGCCCCTGGGAGACCCAGGCCTCCCGCACCCCGTGGCAGACAGATGTGCAGCCTGGGGGCAGCCCAGACAGGCTGGAAAACACCAACGTCCTGGAGCCCACGATGGGGGAGAAGGGAAAAGTCAGGCGCGGGCACGCGCGCGAACACACACACACACACACACACACACACACACACACACACACGGGAGTCTGGCCAGAAAAGTTTCCTGCAGGAGGAAAAGCCTGGACCCAAGGAACCTTCCCCAGGAACCCTCTCGGAAGAGAAGGCAGTGGCAGCAGCTTCCACGAATAGCAGCGAAACTTCAGTCCTAAAGTCCCCCAAACTCCCCCCTCCCTCTCTCCCTCTTTCTTTTGTTCCCCACTGCATTGCCAACCAGGCAGCTCCCGGCTTCCCACACTGGACCGTCCTCCCCCAAGCGCGAACCCTAAGCAGCCCGCGCCTCCCCGCGGCGCCCGCCCGCGCCCCGGCCCCTGCGCCCCGGCCCCCGCGCCCCGGCCCCCCGCGCCCCGCCGGCCCGCGGGGTGGGGGGGGCGCCTACCCGCCTTGCAGGGGTCTTTGTAGTTGACGGGCTCCGAGTCGTCCTCCTCCCCCAGGTCATAGGTGTAGTCGGCCAAGTCGAGCGGCCGGCCGGGGCGCGGGAGCAGCAGCAGCCAGAGCAGCAGCGGCAGCGGCAGGCGGGCCACGCCGGGCATGCTGGAGGGCGCGGCGGCGGCGGGCGCGGTGGCGGCGGCGGGTCGCGCCCGGACGCGGGAGCCGGCGAGAGGGGAAGCGGAGGACTGGCGGCGAGGGGAGGGCGCTCCCCTGCGCTCGCCCGCGCGCTCCCTCCCCGCCTGCCCCCCCGTGCGCGTCCCTACCTCTCCCCTCCCGGTCCTCGCCCCCCCTTCCTGTCTCCCGCCCCCTCTCCGGCCCGGCTCCCCGGCCCTCTCTGCCCGCGCCTCCAGCCTTCTCCGCTCCCTTCCCGTCTTTTCCTCTTTCCTTCTCTCCTCCCTCCCGCTCCCCCCCCTTTTTAGGGAAATGAGCTCGCTGGAGGGCGGGTTTTCGCCCGGAGCTCGGCCCCCTCGGGTCCGGGACGGCGCTCGGCCGGGCCGGGCGGCGCGC
This sequence comes from Canis lupus dingo, assembly GCF_003254725.2. NCBI lineage: Eukaryota > Metazoa > Chordata > Mammalia > Carnivora > Canidae > Canis > Canis lupus. The sequence goes on from NC_064267.1 coordinate 35,146,958, forward strand.
CAGCCGGGGGCGGGGACGGCGCGGACGGCGGGGAGGGGGCGCGGGCGCTCCCGGGGCGCGGGCCGCGGGGCCGGGGAGGGGGCGCGGGGCCCCGGGGTGCCGGGCCGACGGCCGCTCCCGCGGGGTGCCCTCTAGCGGCGGCCCGTGCGCGGGCTCCGGGCCGGCCCCCTCCCGGCGGCGGGGCGCGCTGTGGGGTCGCCGCGCCGCTGCCGCTGCCGCCCGCCGCGTGCCCTGGGTCTCGGCCGCGCGTCTCCGCCCGCGTCCCTCGGTCTCTGCCCTCGCCGTCCTCGTCTCTCTCGCTCTCTTGCGGTCTCTGGCTGTCTCTGTCTCTCCTCCTCCCTCGGGAGACACCACTGGAGGGCGCCTCGAGCCCGTGGATTGCCCGGTCCCTGGCCGCGGCCCCCGGTCCCGCAGCAAGCCTGGGCGGAGGGGGAGGGGGAAGGGGGAGCCCCTGCGCGCCCCCCACCCCGGGCCCCACCCTCCCCGCGCGGGCCCCACCGAGGGCGGGACCGAGGGCGAGGGCCTGGAGGATGGAAGAGCCGCACCCTTTATTTTTCAATCAGGTTGCTTTATTCTTTCGTGGTCGGAGCCCCGTGTGCCCAGGAGCCGCAGCTCCTGCCCGCTCCCACCTCTCCCCACAGCTCCCATTTCGCCAGCGCTGGTCCCCGTGGTGTGGGCAGGAGCAGCTTCCCGCGTCTCTGCCAAAGACCCTTTGAGCGTGGATCTTCCCTCCTCACCTGGGGCCTCCGTGGGTCCTGAGGAGCAAAGAAACACAGTTTATCAGGTGAGGGGGAGGGGCCGGGGGACAGGGAAGTGTATGACCCTTCCCTCCCCAGAGCTCCCTAGATGATCTGGCTTAGTGGGTTCCCCAGTTCCGGGTCAGCTGACATGGCAAGGTGGGGCAGTCCTGCCCAGGTCACACCTGCTCACCTGAGGGGTCCTAGATGTAGAAGAGGGGCACCTCACCACACAGGGTGCTCACTGTGGTGCCCAGGAAGTCCAGGGGATCCCCAGGGGATGCTGAGCCAGCATCATGGCCCTCCTCCTGTCCCAGCTTAGAGGTAGACACCGCTGGCTTGACCTAGAAAGAGCACCTGATTTGGAGCCTGGGAACGGAGTTTCTGTCTCACCTGTGGTCCTTACGGTGGGACCTTGGGCGTGTCAGGCCATCTCTCTGGGCCTTATAAAAGTCTTGCTTTCTTCACCAGTAAAGAGGGGCTGTGCTGGAGTCAGAAGCCCCCAGGTGGTGAGGTTCAGCTGAGGCCAGCAGGCTGGCACAGGTAGGGAAGGGGTGGTACAGGTGAGTCTAGAGAGGGCACTCACCTGGCAGCCCACAGGGAGCAGCGCTTTACAGGTGACAAATTGCTGTCCTCCTCAGATGCTCCTCCCGGCAGCCCTGGGAAGGGGACGACCCACCTCTTCTCACTCACACACCTACCTGGAAGTCCTGAAACTTTCTAGTGAGAGCCTCAAGACTTGGGATGTTCTCTGGAGTCATCTTCATGATGTAGCAACAGGTTCCCGGGGCTGGCTTATAGGCAATCAGGAGCTGAGTACACGAACCCCAGAGTTCATTCAGGAAGGACCCGCCTTGCTCACTCCCTAACCCTGAGCCTGGGCCATCTTCCTCTGGGCTAGGCACCCGGGAGAGTCATATTGGAATCTGGGGCTCAGCCTGGGGAGGCAAAGGGACTAGGAACCGGGGAGAGATGGGTGTGCATGAAGTGACACAGCTCTGTGGGTCCAGCAAAGGCTTGTCATTGGCCCCCGTCCCCAGGGTTGAGAGGTCCAGGTGTACCCACCCGCTGGTAGTCATACACTACGATGCCAGTGGAGCCAATGGAGAAGGTGGCAGTGGTGCCCACACGCTCCTGCAGGGCCAGGCGCTGCTGGGCTTCTGGCCCCCCCATGCTCATCTCTAGGACCTGGAGGAAGTCATAGGGTGGTGGCCTGGTATTTCTCTTTCCCCACACATCCCTTCGGTGCCTACCTCCACCCTCAGCCCTCTTTTTTTTTTTTTTTTTTTTTTTTTTTTTAGCCCTCTTTACTAAAATGCAATCCCGTCTTCTCTGAGAGCTCAGACAGGCTGGGTGGGACAGGATGCTGGAAGGAACAGGCGGCCATGCCAGCCACAAGCCTGGTGGAAAAGCCCAAGCCCCGGTTGCTACCTGGCTCCTGCTTCTGTCCTTTCTCAAGGCACCCCCTGCCTCCTCCTCTCCATTCCCATCAAACACTTCCCTATCTGCCAAGCCCACCCCAAGCCCCTCTGTTTCACAGGTTCTGTACCCACAGCCCACTCCATTCTAGGCCTGCTCACCATCTCAGTGTGTTTCTGGCTCATGTGAAGACCCATTAGCAGAGCGCCGACAATCACCACGACCACAAGGACTATCACTACTACGATGATGAGCAGGCGTTTGAGGGACGAAGGGAAGCAGGGGATGCCCAACCGGCCCCGGGGAGCTGCTGAGTAGTCCTGACATGGTGGGGCAGGCAGGGAAACAGGTATGAGGTCGTGAGGATGGTCCCTCCTCTCCCTGCACAAGCGGGGCACCCTCCCACAGCTGGACACCAATGCTATGGATGTGCAGAGGAGGGCTGAGAACAGAGAAGGCTTCTTGGAGGAGGTGGCCTGGATTCCACCAGAAATGCTTAGACGTGTAGTCTAGCATGGAGAGACCCAAGGGAGCCTGCCTCACCAGACTCGTCTCTTGCTGTTTCCTCTGGACCCCTGGCACCCCGGCCATTCCCATCCCTTTCTATTCCCCCAAATAATCTGTGCTCTCTCACACCTCCCTGCCTTTACACACGCTACCCCTTCTTCCTGCCAATGCTTGCCTCCTCCACCTAGTGAGCTCCTACCTATTCTTCTGGAGCCAGCTCAAATGTCATTTTCTCTGTGAAGCTTCCTGTGACTTCCCACACGGCAGCTGCTTACTCGGTGCTCTCTGCAGCCCTTTGCACTGACCACTGTTGTGCCTCTCGGCCCCCCATGTTGGAATGATTGGTTGCCATGTCCATCTCCCCAAGGGACTTAGTGGTTGGTGTCCCTGCCCTAACTTAGCACAGTCCTAGGTTAATTAAGTAGATGAAGTTGGATGAAGAAACAGGCTGAGGGGGGTTGGATGAGGCAAAGCCCAGCTCACCGACATATACACACACACAGTCATACTCACCGGCGGGCTCTCGATCAAGACCTCCTTGCTGCCCACATCCATCTTGCTGCAGGCACCTTCCCCTCTCATCTCCCAAATGGGACCTAGGCTCTTATATACGCCGGTAGGGAGAGGGGACAGAAGTGAAGGACCCAGTCTCCTTCTGCCAGCCAAGCCCTTGACTTTGAAACCTGTTTGTTCCTGGCCCTCCAGAACTGAGGTCCTGATAAGCCAGCTCAAGAGCGCCTGAGGACCCTCGGCCCTGGCACATGAGTCCACTTGGCCTCGGTGAGAGCAAAGCTGGGTGCACTGAGCAAATTTGCCCTTGGGCAATCTGCACCTCTCTCCGTAGGTGTCTTCCTGGCATTGGCCGCCTTTCTTGCTGGCACCTGCCCCTGCAGTTTTGTGGCTTTCCCTGTTCTTCTGCCAGGTTGAACCTCTCAGGCAGTCAGGGGTCTGACCCAATGTGGAGTCCAGCACACTTCCCGACAGAATTTTCCCTGTGTCTAGGATGAGCTCCAGGGAGAGGAGTGAGGAGGCAGTGCCTGCAAGCCCAGGGGGGCACAGCTGAAGGCAGGTGGTGCTTTGGCATCAGTGTGGGGGTTCATCATGGCCATTTCTTGAAGAGCCTCACATTTTCACTTCCAGTATGCCACCTGCCTGGCCTCCTCCCACACATCTGCTACCTAACCTCAGACTTGCCTCAGTCATTCTTTTCCTGATCCTGAAGACTCTGTCCCCTCTGGCTATAGGTTTTTATCTACCAATATGTGGTTTTTCATTCTCTGCTATGGGCTGGTTTGTAAGCTAAAGGCCTTTCCCCCTGCTTTTACTTTTATTTGCATCCATTTCATGCTGAATTTATTCCCAGGCCATACATTGCTGTTTCTCCAGCTTCTTGTGGGATATCTTTCTCATCTATGCAACCTCCTCTTCCGGTTTGGGAACGATCTGCTCTGTTTCAGTAAGGATCATCTTGATGTGGCAAGGAGGGCTTTTGCAGGGGTTAATCTGACCACAAGCTCTGTAAATTTAGTGGCTCGTTTTGGGGCTTTGTTCACCTGAATGTGCCCGATGACCAGGGAATCTACATCTAAACCCTTAGGTTTAGCATTACTCTACATCTTTAAGCCCATGCAGCAAAAATTCAGCACTGTTTATAGGCCACTGACACCATGCCCTGCCCCACTGTTTGGCCTGGGCCCACCTATCGGCCCCACCATGATGATGATGGAATGGCACACATTGCTTCTGTAAAGGGACATCCTTCAGATACTTGATGGCTTTGGGGATAGACATAGCCTTGGTGACCTGGGCAGCTTCATGAGTGTTCTTAAAATGAATGTGAAGATTTGAACTTCTGGATTTGAATGATTCTGTGGGGGTTTTTGCGTCAAGTAAATGGTGAGCCATTTTTAGAGTTCAAGCTGAAGGCTTTTTTTTTTTTTTTTATTTATTTATGATAGTCACAGAGAGAGAGAGAGAGAGAGGCAGAGACACAGGCAGAGGGAGAAGCAGGCTCCATGCACCGGGAGCCCGATGTGGGACTCGATCCCGGGTCTCCGGGATCGCGCCCTGGGCCAAAGGCAGGCGCCAAACCGCTGCGCCACCCAGGGATCCCGCTGAAGGCTTTTGATAGCAGATTCCACACCTGACACTTCTTTCTTGTGCCCAAACAGCCTTGCATGGGGCTGGGTATGGTGACCCATGGGTCCCAATCTCCTCATTCTTAAATCTCACCTGCTTGGTGCTGCCTCTGACCCTGTTCCTCTGTGTTCCTCTTTTTATAGCCTTTGATCCTAAATTTGCCCTAAGAATGCTACTCACCCCAATGTGATCCACTTTCTGGACCTTCTACTTCTCCCTTCCATCTCTTTACCTCCTTCCTCAAAGCCGCTTCTGTTTCCTTGTTATACTAAGCCAAATCCACGAGTGGGTGCAGCCTTTCTCTTGGGCTTTCCTCCACTCCCCGGGTCAAGCGGTATCTACAGTGCCTTTACCTTGGAACTTTCACAGGTGTCTAAGTCAGATACCTACCCTTACTCCTCTCAGCCAAACTCCCTTATCTTCCTGCTACTTTACCTCCAACACTCCACCCCAGGTTCTGTCCCTGGCCTGGGGGCTCCCTCCCACCTTGGCCCTGCCCTGAGGTCATGGGCTGGTCCCCAGCTCTCCAGCCTTAGCCGGTTTCCCTGCCCCCACAGGGACCTCCACTCCACCAGGAGAGCCTTCAGTCTCCGGGTTGCACAACAGCATGGCATCTGAGCTGAGAGTGCCTGAAAAGCTCAGGGAAGGGGACAGGGGAGGGAAGGGAGTGTTTGCTCCCACCATCCTCCTCACCCTCCTCCTCAGCTGCCCCTTTAAATATTTGCCGAAACCTCTAGCAGCAAGGGTCCTAGGAGGAGTGTTGGGGAAGGGTGTCCAGGAAGGAGGGGGAAACGTCCTCCTCTCAACTGTGCAGTCTCAGCTGTGTGCAGGTGCCAGATGTAGGAGACAGCTGCCTGTGGTGCCCACCCCTGCCTGCCCCCAGCGCCCCCACTCCCGCCCCAGATTGTCCTGGCAACGCTGGGATTGATTGGCTGACTCACACGCACTGGGCCTGAGCCAGGTGGGCAGCGGGCCAGTGGGAGAGCCCAGGAGGGCTGCAAGCATCTCGGGGTCCCTGCGGGCATCTCAGGGGGCCGCATGGTCCAGCTGTGGAGCTTGTTCTAAGCAGGCGCTGTGTGTAGGGCTTGCCATCATCAGCTGGTGCTGAGAAAGGAGTCTCTCTTGGAAAGAAGCCTCTGCTCTCTCAGGTCCTCAGTCTCCCCGGCGGCTGCTCTTAGGCTGTAATTCTCACAAGCTTTATGGTTTTTCTTTTCTTTTTTATCTACTTATTTTTGCCTGTTTGGAGGTTGGGGTAAGAAGGTTGCCCTCAAGTTTCATAAGGGGAGTTCAGATGCTAGCATCAACCTCTCTGGCACTGACCCAGTGGAGGTCTTGGGGTCCTCATCTTTGTTCTCACGAAGCAATGTGGGACCTGTAACTGGGCATGGATAGCTGTCACCTCGCTACCCCCATCAGCCCTCTGTTGCAAACTTCTCACATCTTGGCCTTTACTTAGGCCATTTCTCCCTCCTGGAAATCCCACCCTCAATGCCTCTCCACCCTCAATGCCTCTCCACCTCTCTGAGTGCCACCAACCCTAAAAGGTCAGACAAGAGCCAATGGCACCTGCTCTGTGACCTTACAGGCCCAGGCTACAGTGCCTCTTCCCTCCTCCAAAATCTCCCAGCCTCCTGCTACCCTTTCACTTGCCACTTAGCATGCACTGCTGTTCTCATCAGCTGTGAGGGTGCTTTTTGTTGCCCTGTCTTCCCTGGGACTGGCCCCCCCGACCATGGTTTCCTGAGGCTTCTTTGTACCTGCTGTGGGGCAAGGAGCATGCACACAGCTAACATGTAATTCTATTTAGTGCTGAGACTGTCACCAAACATGCAGGAGCTCCTGGAGAGTGGTCAATGTTCATTCCATCAGTGTGTGGAGGTCTTAATGCTTGACCGACCAGCTCTGGGACCCCTAATGAATCTATCTTTCTGCCTTTCCAGGCTTTAGTGTGTTCAGCTGTTAAATGGTACTAGTCTGCCTATCCTGTCTCCCCTCGGACAAGCTGTTGTGATGATCCAATGACATCAATCCAGTTGACATGATTATCATCTACTTCGTCTCCCAAATACCTCTTCTCACTAGCTGAGAATAGGACCCAGACTCCCCCTTTCTGTCTCTGGGAGGACCATGGGTGATGGAGAGCCCTACGGTAGCCACCCCTTCTGTGTGTACCTCCTCTTTTTCTCCTTCCAGATCTTCAGCTGCAGTGGCTGGGACAAGATTCACTCTGCCCTTTGTGTGCTGGGCAGAGCTGTGCCAGGGACGGGTGGGGACGGTTGCCCAGCTGCCCTAGCGGCCCTCCCCACCCCCCATTGCTTTTCTTTCCACAAGCTGGCATGCAGAGGGCTGCACGGGCAGCTGGATGGGCAGTGACAAGTGAGGATCAAAGGGAAGGGGCATCCCTGGCTGAGACAACATGGACAGACGTAAGCTCCAACTAGAGAAGCCTCTGCTGGCAGAGGCTGGGGACAGCTGGGGACACATCCTAAACCCAGCAATCTGTTTCCTGGCCTGATATGGAAAGAGCACTAGACTGGGAGTCCATTCACCTGACTCCCAGCCTCCTCTAGTCCTGTCCCAGAGAACCTTTGGCACAGTCAGTCCCACACATAGACCCCCAGGGAGGTAACATGGCATAGAGCAGCAGTTCTCAAACTTTGGTTTCAGGACTCCTTTATATTCTTAAAAAATATTTAGGACCCCAAAGAGCATTTGTTTATGTGTGTTATATCTATTGATATTTACCATATTAATATTTACTGAGAAATTTCAAAGTTTCAATTAATGAAAATTGTAGCAATAAACCTATTCTATTTTTAACATAAAAACATAAATTAAAAATTATTTTACAAAGTCAAAAAATTAGAGATAAGAGTGTCATTGCTTTACATTTTTGCAAATCTCTTTATTTTTTTAAGGATTTATTTATTTAGAAAGAGAGAGAGCCAACATGTGCACAGAGGAGGGGCAGATGGAGAGGGAGAGAATCCTGAAGCCGACTCCCTGTTGAGTGCTAAACCCCACACAGGGCTCAATCCCAGGACCCTGAGATTAAGACCTGAGCTGAAATCAAGAGTTAGCTGCTTAACCGACTGAACCACCCAGGTACCCCTTGCAACCCTCTTAATTTCTGGCTTAACAGAAGATAAATCATGTTGCCTCTGGGAAATTCCAGGGTACTTTGTTTGTTTTAAAGATTTTATTTATCCATTCATGAGAGATATAGAGAGAGAAGCAGAGACACAGGTAGAGGGAGAAGTAGGCTCCCTGCAAAGAGCCTAATGTGGGACTTGATCCCAGGACCCCAGGATCATGACCTGAGCCAAAGGCAGATGCTCAACCACTGAGCCTCCCAGGTGCCCCCCAGTGTACTTTTGTGATTGCGTGAAAGTGAAAAAGTAAAATTATATTTTAACATTCTTAGGACAAGGGGCAGCCCGGGTGGCTCAGCGGTTTAGCACTGCCTTCAGCCCAGGGCGTGATCCTGGGGCCCCTGGAATCCCATGTCGGGCTCCCTGCATGGAGCCTGCTTCTCCTTCTGCCTGTGTCTCTGCCTCTTTCCCTCTCTCTCTGTGTCTCGAAAGAAAGAAAGAAAGAAAGAAAGAAAGAAAGAAAGAAAGGGAAAGAAAGAGAGAGAGAAAGAAAGGAGAAAGAAAGAAGAAAGAAAGAAAGAAAAAGAAAAGAAAGAAAAGAAAGAAAAGAAAGAAAGAAAGAAAGAAAGAAAGAAAGAAAGAAAGAAAGAAAGAAAATCTTTTAAAAAAAATTCCTAGGACAATTGTTTTGACCTCAGTGATCCCTGGAAGTTTCTCCTGGACTCCACTTTTATTTTATTTTATTTTATTTTATTTTATTTTATTTTATTTTATTTTATTTTATTTTATTTTAGATTCTATTTATTTATTCATGAGAGACACACACAGAGAGAGGCAGAGATACAGGCAGAGGGAGAAGCAGGCTCCCCGCAGGGAGCCCCATGTGGGACTCGATCCCAGGACCCCACGATCATAACCTGAGCCAAAGGCAGACACTCAACCATTGAGCCACCCACGCGTCCCTGGACCACACTTTGAAAATCCCTGGTATAGAAGTATGACAGTGAACTTTGGCAGAGCGGGTTGAGATCCCTGTTCTGTGGCTTTCTTCGGGCGCTACCAGTCTCACATCTCTTCTCTGTAAAAGGGGATTCATATCATCCACTTCAAAAGGTTGGCAGCATTAAGTGCATAGAGTACACAACACACAGTAGATGTGACATCAAGCTCGCGACTGCTTTCCTCCTCGTTTCGGCCTGTTTCCTCATTTGGGACAAAGAGCTGGACCAGGAAACATCCAGGGCTCTAGAAGGTTCAACGGTTTACGGTTGGGTAGGGAGAGATGTTCCAGAATTCCACACACTCCAACTCGGTGACAACATTCCCCTTTTCAGCTCAGAGAGAAACAAAGGCACATTCTGTTCACGGGCTTGTGGAAACGCATGTGAACACAGCTACATACGCATGTCGCTGATGGCACACCCATGAACTCTTCTTGTTCAGAGGACGTGTCCCCTGAAGGCCACGACAGATACACGGGCACACAGAGGCACGCGGGTCCACAGCGCGGAAATGCGTCCTGGGGGAGCGCGTGCCCCCGATGCGCACAGGTGCACAGTCATGCCGTCATGGGGTGCACACGTACGCCTCGCACACCTGCACTCGCCAGTCTCACTGGTGCCCGCCAGGCAGGCAGATGGCCCCAGGGACCGCCCCTAGGGCCGCCAGCGGCCAGGGCCGCCCCCACCCCCTTCCGGGGACTCCCCACCCCTCCGCCCTGCGCGCGCCCCCGCCGGGCAGCCCTCGCTCGGCTCCGGCTCCGGGCCCGCGCAGCCCTACCCCGGCGGCAGGCGAGCGCGAGCAGGGGAGGGGCCCGAGCCGCCCGGGCCCGAGGACTCCGCTGTGCGCAGCGGGCGGCGGGGCCCCTGGCTGCGGCAGCGGCGGCGGCGGGCGGCGGGGAGGCGCAGCCGGCGGGGTGGCCGAGAGCCGCGGGGCGGGGGCCGCGGCCGGTGGCCCGGGGCAGAGCTTGCAGGCAGCATGGCGGGGCCGCGCGCCGGCCGGGGCTCCGGGCTCGGGCTCGGGCTCGGGCTCGGGCTGCTGGCGCTGTCCGCGCTCGGCTGCTGTCTGATGCTGCAAGTCGGCGCCAAGAGGCCCCCCAAGACGCCCCCCTGCCCGCCCAGCTGCTCCTGCACCAGGGACACCGCCTTCTGCGTGGACTCTAAGGCAGTGCCCAGGAACCTGCCCTCCGAGGTCATCTCTCTGTGAGTGTCCTGCCCTGGCTGGGGAGGTGGGGGAGCCCAGGGAGGCAGCCAGGCTGCAGCCGCTCCGAGAGCCCCTGGGGAAAACCCTTGCTCCCCCTCTACACAGTGCGGGGAGCGGGAGGACTTTGGGGGGTCCTGGGGACTGGAGGTTCGAGGCATCAGCCAGGTGGAGAGTTCTGTAGTCATGCAGGCTCAGCAGCCATGGCCGGGGAAAGCAGGAGTTTATGGCCAAGAATGAATCATCACCATCGCGGGCAACAATGAGACCTACTGTGTGCGGGGCTCTGGGCCGGGGGAGGGGTTGTTTACAAGGGCATGTGGGCCCCTGCCTGTGATGTCACACCAAGGGCAGAAAGGCTTTTTGTGGGGGGAGGGAGGGTGGAAGCAGGGGGAGGGGTGGAAGTGAGATACACCCACAGGGTGCCCTGGCACGGGACAGCCGCCTGGGCTTCCATTCACTCTGCGCTGGGCCAGCCAGCCTCAGGGACTAGGTGGGGTGTGTGGTCCTTGAGAGCAGGATGCTAACCTTCTGGGGTGAGCATCCCTGGTGCCCCATCCCTCAACAGCACCCAGCACACTGAGTGTTTGGATGATCTTGAGGGTGTGGGTAATGGAAGCTTCTTTTGGCTGAAGGGGAAGCTCAGCCTGGGGCCACTGGTGTTCAGAGAGGCAGGAGGTGAGCACAGTGATGAAGAAGGCGATGAGTTTATGAAGGGAAGAGAAAGATAGCCCCAGGTAGGGAGCCCAGGCTGGTGAAATGGGAAGTTTCCAGGCCAAGTGTGCATAGAACCATCGCCCTGTTCACCTTGTGTGCCCCCTCCCCCAGTCCCTGCATAATCCCCACTGTACTGACTCCAGTGTCCCCTGCAGGACGCTGGTGAATGCTGCCTTCTCTGAGATCCAGGATGGAGCGTTTTCCCACCTGCCACTGCTGCAGTTCCTGTAAGGACAGGGCCTTGGGAAGGGCGGGTAGGGGTAGGGCTGCAGAAGGGCACAGACACCCCCCCCTACTTCCATCCCCCTTCCCTCAGACTGGGGAGAGAAGAGCAGATAGAGCAGATGCAGGTAGCCACTGCGGATTAATGGATTAATGTACAGGTGTCCCTTTTCTTCCCTGGATGGGATAGCCACCAAATGTGGATCCACCTAGAGTCAGGAAGGGTACAGGGAGTGGCAGTGGGGAGAAGGAAGGTGGGGGGTTGCATGCAAAAGCCAAGAGTAGGTATTTGGGGCCCAATTAGGAATGGACTTACTTCCTCTGGAGAGCCAAAGGAATTGGGTGCAGTAGCTTGGGCTGGTGCCAGAGGGTGGACACTGCAGGGGAGAGGGGTCATCTCAGAGACAACTGACCCCAGGAAGCAGGGTTTGAAGAAAGAGCTGGGGGTCGACAGGAAGGGGCGTGTAAGGGTGTGGAATTTTAACAGAGCTGCTTCTGCTTGAGGCCCCAGTCGCAAGAGAGAGTACCTGTGAGTTACTCCAACTCCTTTTCACTGCAAGTTATCACAAAACCCACTACCAGGCTGAGAGGGACTGAATGAGCTGGGGTGAGGGTGGGGGACAGAACAGAAGTGGAGACAGAGACAGAGAGACACACAGTGGGGAAAGACCCAGCTTCATAATAGCGATCTGCCCCAGGACAGGCTATTGGGTGGTCTTGCTGCAGGGCTGCTCTGGGGTGGGGGTGTGGGCCAGGTGGGACTCTGTGGGGCAGCATGGCCTTGGAACTGTGAGGAAGCACCAGGGGGAGGCAGCAGGCTGGGGGCTGGTGTGATGGAAGCTCTAACTTGGAAGCTCTAACTCCCCCTCTGTCTCTCCAGGTTACTCAACTCCAACAAGTTTACTCTGATTGGAGACAACGCTTTCACAGGACTGCCACACCTCCAGTACCTGTGTGTGGCAAGGAGCTGGGCAATGGCAGCTAGGAGGGAGGAGGGAGCCCCAGGCCTGGGTGGGGTGGGCTGAGAGGGCAGGTTGAAGGAGGAAGGCTGGGGGGAGGAGGGAGGGAGAGCCTTTGAATCCTCTGACTGCAGGACCCAAGCTGAGGGTCATTGCATCCATCCCTCCGCCTAAACCACCCTACCTGTCACCACAGGCTTCATGTCACCAGAATCAGAATGGAAGCCTGTCTCAGGACCATGGGCAGGAATCTAGGTGGGGCAGAAGGAAATAGCTGGTTGGGGGTCTGGGATCATAAGTGGCATCTAAGATGAGTTCTCATTTTCTCCAGCTTCATTGAGAATAATGACATCTGGGCACTCTCCAAGTTCACCTTCAGAGGACTCAAGTCTTTGACACACCTGTGAGTACATCATGTCCCTACACACATTGAACCAAAGTCCCATCTCTCCTGTGGCCTTTGGCCTCAGTCACAATCTTCAGGTGACCCAGGGGTCTCTCTTGCAGATCACTGGCCAACAATAACCTGCAGACACTGCCTAGAGACATCTTTCGGCCCCTGGACATCCTGAGTGACTTGTAAGGCTGAGCCCTACACAATGCCACAGAAGGGCGTGTCGCTGGAGGGAGTGGTGTGGGAGTCAGAATTGGGAAGATCATAAGGTCTTGAGAGGCTGGGAGTGCTTGGGTTTGGGGATGCCTTTTAGAAGGCTAAGTAGCTACACAACACGTGTGTGTGTGTGTGTGTGTGTGTTTATAAAAGACATATATGTATGTCTTTTAAATATGTGCTTTTTAAATGTATGTTTGATTTGAACATACATTAAATACATTAAAGTCCTATAGCATGGCCACAACCATTAATCAGTATTCACACAAGAAAACCCAAACAACCCAGGATTGTAGAAGGTTTGAGGAATTAAGATGCAAGTAGGGTCTGAGACTGGGCCCCTACTCTGCTAGACAAGCATGTATGCATGGGAGTGTGTCTAGCCCCAGGGGATCTTTTCCCTAACTTTGCAATGAGCAGCAGCCTTGAGTATATCTACTTCCAAAAACCTAGAGAGCCTGGGTGGGCAGAGCAGCTGGGAGCCTGCTCCTCTCTCTGTTCCCTCCATCACCCTCATGATCCAGGGACCTGCGGGGCAACTCGCTCAACTGCGACTGCAAGGTGAAGTGGCTGGTGGAGTGGCTGGCACACACCAACACCACTGTGGCCCCCATCTATTGCGCCAGCCCTCCTCGCTTCCAAGAGCACAAGGTGCAGGACCTGCCACTGCGGGAATTCGACTGCATCACCACTGGTAGGATGTGCTCCTGGCAGCCCTCCCCAGAGCAGCTCCACAGATGCTGCTGGAAGCACCCCCAATCCCCAGGCCAGCCACCCATTCCCCCAACAAGCTCTTACTTACCCTTCTTCTCCCCGCCCCTCACCTCTTATCCCTGCAGATTTCGTGCTGTACCAGACCCTGCCTTTCCCAGCAGTGTCAGCCGAGCCCTTCCTTTACTCCAGTGACCTCTATTTGGCTCTGGCCCAGCCAGGTGCCAGTGCTTGCAGTGTTCTCAAGTGGGACTATGTTGAACGGCAGCTTCGAGATTATGATAGAATCCCAGGTACCTACCCCCAGCCTGGCTGTGGTGGCTCCGATTTAAGGGGGTAGGGAGGTGCTGGGCTCCATCGTTCCTTTCCATTGAATTCCTGTAGGTAGAGGCATAGATGAGACATGATCTCTGCCCATAATAACTTCCCAGTCTTTGGGGAGAGGCCAATACATACACAGATAACATCCATATAATAGGTGGGTATGAGGAGGGAGATATGAATATGATGCTCTGAGATCACAAAGGAGAGGCCTACCTTTGAGGGCAATCAAGGAATGCTTCCTGGTAGAGGGGATGCCTGAGCTGAGTCTTGAACGATGAGGGAGAGTTGGAGGTGATGCCTAAATGCCTGGCTTAAGTAACTGGGTGGTGCCAGTGAACCAAGGAGGAGATAGGAGTGGCTAGTGAGTTCAGCTTGGGATCCACTGAATTTGAGCTGAGTCTAGAAGGTGGAGTTCAGACAAAAAATGTGGGAAGGATATTCTGGCAAAGAGAACAGCATGACCAAATTCAAGAAGGTGTGCAAAAGCTTAGTACATGAGTGCATGTCTGTGTAAAAACTATAAGCAGCTCATATGACTATAGCGTAAGGTTCAAGGTGGAGAGAAGCAGATAAGACCCAAGAGACAGGTCATGCACAGGTTGAGCAGAGTGTGTGAACCAAACCAAGGTGTATTGTAGAACACTATCTATGCTGTGTGGAGAGTGGCTTGGCACTGGGTAAGACATGTGGGCACACCATCACGGGAACGTGCTGGAGTCTGGGCTGGGGCAATAGCACTGGGGATGGAAAGAGATATTTAGAATGGAGGAGTGAACTGACACAAGAGGAAACAGAAAATTTAAATTATCTCTGAAAGGACTCAAAGTCCTTATAAAAAAGAAACCCGGGCAGCCCCGGTGGCTCAGCGGTTTAGTGCCGCCTTCAGCCTAGGCCATGATCCTGGAGACCTGGGATCGAGTCCCACGTCGGGCTCCCTGCATGGAGCCTGTTTCTCCTTCTGCCTGTGTCTCTGCCTCTCTCTCTGTGTGTGTCTCTCATGAGTAAATAAATAAAATTTATTAAAAAAAAAAAAAGAAAAGAAACCCTTCACCCAAAAGAAGACTCCAGGGCCAGATGGTCTCCCTGGTAAATTCTAGAAAACATTTACAGAAGAAATAACAGCAATCGCCCCACACACTGTCTTAGAAAGCAGAGGGGAGGGTTGACAGGACTCGAGGCTGACCAGCTGTTGGGGAGTGAGGGACAGGGAGCTGTGGGGGATGGCTCCAGGTTTCTGGAGGGGGTGACTGAGTAGAGCCACAAATGGAAATTGAGTACACAGAGGAGCACACAGATATGTGCCTAGTCATGGCCAGCTGGAATTTGAGGTGCTCTTGTGAGTGTGGCATGGAGGGTCTGAACTGCAGCTCGGGAGCTGGGGATCACGAGGATCTTGGCAGGTGGACCAAGGCCGTGGAAGGGATTTGGGGTGATTGCCAGAGCCTGAGGTCCAGCATCCACTTTCTTGCAAAGGAGAGGTGAGGAGAAGGGTGGGTAAAGCAGCACTGGGAAGGAGAGGAGAGGCGATGATCCGGGACACCAGGACAGGTGAAGTGTGTCCCCATGTGCTTCGGGTACCTGAGAAAGGGTCATATCAATCTGGTTATTGAGCAAAAGTACATTCATGCAGACATCCTCGTGCATAAAAGTCCTTTCAAAAGTGGGAGTGCTTAGGAGAATGTGTTTTCATACACAACTATGCAAACATCAAACTGACATTGGGTATACCTCGGCTCTGTCACCTGGCTGCAGATGGGATCAGACTCCTCCTCTTCCCCTGTCTGGCATCTGGCCAGCTGGCTAGCTTTGGGCAAGTCACTTAGACTCTGAGCCTGCTCCTTTTTTTCTTTTTTAAGATTGTATTTATTCATGAGAGACACAGAGAAACAGGCAAGGGGAGAAGCAAGCTCCTCACAGGGAGCCTGATGTGGGACTCGATCCCGGATCTCAGGATCACGCCCTGAGCCGAAGGCAGATGCTCAACCACTGAGCCACCCAGGCGTCCCATGAGCCTGCTCCTTTTGATATGAAATGGGCAACATAATAGGATCCATTTCAGAGTTGATTAAGTGAAGCGATCTGTTCACACTTAGGACTTCACACAATAAAAATTCAACAATTGACGTTATGGCTAAACAACCGGTCAATATCGAGGGGCACCTCTTTTGTGCCCAGTGTTTTAGCTTATATTTAAACCCTAGGGGCAAGGGTGGAGAGACAGTGATGCAGAGACGGATGACTAGCTGTGAAAGGCGGCTGAGCTTCAGGGATGCTGTAGTGGAGAGCCTTAGTTCTGGGCCAGGGTCAGAGGGGACTGACCCCCTTTCCTGAGGGCCTGGCACAGGGTGGGGGTCGGCGGCTGCCTGACACCGCCTGATGCTGCCTCTCCTCGTCCTGGCAGCCCCCTCCGCGGTGCACTGCAAGCCAATGGTGGTAGACAGCCAGCTGTACGTGATTGTGGCCCAGCTGTTTGGTGGCTCTTACATTTACCACTGGGACCCCAACACCACGCGCTTCACCAAGCTGCAGGATATCGACCCACAGCGTGTGCGCAAGCCCAACGACCTAGAGGCTTTCCGCATCGACGGTGACTGGTACTTTGCCGTGGCCGACAGCTCCAAGGCGGGGGCCACCAGCCTCTACCGCTGGCACCAGAATGGCTTCTATTCCCACCAGGCCCTGCACGCCTGGCACCGAGACACCGACCTGGAGTTTGTGGATGGTGAGGGCAAACCACGGTTGATTGTGTCCAGTAGCTCGCAGGCACCTGTGATCTATCAGTGGAGCCGCACCCAGAAGCAGTTTGTGGCTCAGGGTGAGGTGAGCCAGGTGCCCGATGCCCAGGCTGTGAAACACTTCCGTGCCGGGCGCGACAGCTACCTGTGCCTCAGCCGTTACATCGGCGACTCTAAGATCCTGCGCTGGGAGGGCACCCGCTTCTCCGAGGTGCAGGCCCTGCCCTCCCGGGGCTCCCTGGCCATGCAGCCCTTCCTCGTGGGTGGCCGCCGCTACCTGGCGCTGGGGAGTGATTTCTCCTTCACGCAGATCTACCAGTGGGATGAGGGGCGCCAAAAGTTCGTGCGGTTCCAGGAGCTGGCTGTGCAGGCCCCACGGGCATTCTGCTACATGCCTGCGGGGGACGCCCAGCTGCTCCTGGCCCCCAGCTTCAAGGGACAGACGCTCGTGTACCGGCACGTAGTGGTGGACCTCAGTGCCTAGAGCGGTGCCGAGTCCTCTGGGCGCTCGGGTGGCCCCTGGAGGCTAGCATAGAAGTCTCTGTGTGAGCAGCATGTGTGCCCGTGTGAAGACACATGTAACCAACCTGCATACGTGCCCTCACAGATGCCCCCCGTGCCCCCCGTGAGCATGGGCACACACTGTGGACTAGCCCAGGGGAGCCGCTTACCGTAGTTGTGACAGCATGAAGACTTGTATATGCACCAGGCAAGCCTGCAGCCCTGTGCCCTCTCATGTGTGGGCACATGTCGGTCCCACACCCCTACCTGAAGGCCCCCTGCCCCGTGATCTGCCACTTTCCCCATGCTCTGGCCCCAGGGGAAGAGTGGGAGGGGCAGAGCCACCCCCTCCTCCTGTTTTTCGGCTTATCTTCTCAGCTCTCTGGCCTCTCCTTGTCGGTGCTCCAGGTGTGTGTTTATCTACTCACGCTCCGCATTGCAGCCCACGGCCACATCCTTCACCCTACTGGGTTCACTCACCCATGCTGTCCTCCTTGTGCATGCACCCAGGGATGCTGATGGACACCCTCAGTTACACATGCACACGCACCTGTTGACATTCCCACTTCTGTGTGCATATGTCCAGATTCAGTGTGGCCTAAGGACGGTCTCCTTCATCACCTTGACTCTTTTCTTGGAGAAGGCACACAGCACCTGCCCTCCTCTGCTCATCCCTGGTGTGCCTACCCTGTAGCTGATAAGGATGGGAATGGTGGTGCCTGCCTCTGGGTACCAGCTTGGTCTCCTGGGGGCAAAGCCCCTCTGCCTAAAGCAATAACAAAGCAGACCCTGAGTTCTTCTGGGGGCTCTCTCTGTTCTCACTGGAGTTTCCTGCTCTGAGCCTGAATCCAGCTCACCTGTGGACAGGAGACCACCTGGAAAAAAGCCTTTCAGCTCTTCTTTACTGTAGCTGCCCCATCTTCAGACCACCCATTGGTTCAGCCCCACCTCTGGGCTGTGGTGGGTTCAAGAGCTGGCCACTCCGGGGGCTCTGCAAGTACCTGGGCCAACTGGGTGGGTGCCAAGAGTGGAATGGGGCTAGAGAGCATCTTAGGGATCCTAGGGCTTCTCCGATCCACAGAGGCAGGCCGCAGGCATTGCCTTTTATTGCAAGCTGAGCGATAGAGGGGGTGAGGGTCCGGTAGAAGCAGCACCTGGGAGCCAAGCTTCTGCTGCCCTCTGCTGTATGCTGGGAATAGACAGCTCTGAGCTGCAAGGCCAGTGGAGAAGGCATGGGGTGGGGAAATTTCTCTGTGTCCAGACTGTGTGAGGGCCTACTGGTGGCAGGATGCCCAGGAGCACTCAGGGGCAATGTGATGATTCACTGCTGCAAATAAAAATTTCCCACCCCATTACTGACTCTCAGGTGTCCAATGGCTACAGTGAGAGGCAGCTGTTTCACTAAGAACAGAGCCAGGGCTGTGCTCTCTCTGTCCCTACTGTTTTTAGGGGGCCAGCGTTCAGACCCCCTTCTTCCTTGCTTTTTTCCAGAGTTGCAAGTGGGTACCCCACAATCAGCTGGTGCTGGGGTCAGGAGTTCATGGTGATGACACTCAGGTGCAGAGCAAGTGTGACTACTACCTGAGTCTACCACCTGGGGCTGATTCATGACCCAAATGTTCTTCCTGGAGCTCCCAGTCTTGGGGCCCTACCGAGACTACAGAAGAGATACAAAGCATGCAATCCTGTCCCTCTGTCAGGTCAACTCCAACCAACATGGCCAAAGACAAGCGCAGCAGTCCCTCTCCTCACCTCTCCCCTCCACTCCACTACTGCCAGCCCTTGCCCTAGGTGTGAGATTTCAAGCAAGTCCACTGAGTTCTGTGGCCCTTGGTTTCTCCTTCTGTGAAGTAGATAAAACCTACTCTGTCAACTCTTGATTCTGCTACTTAGCAGCAGGCGTGGCCTCAGCCATATTATTTCATGCATTTGTATCTCCGTTTCCTCATCTATAACATGTGGATAATCAAGACACTTAGCTGACACGGTTAGTGTGAGATTTACATGCATGAAATGTATAATATATTTGTATATGGATAGCCCATGGAATAGTGTGTCTGACACAGAATTGTGACTTGTATTGGTCCTTGGGACTCCATGAGATGCAGAGGTGGCTCAGAGAAGGGTACTTGTGGGAAAGGAGGCTGATCTTTGGAGAGAACTGCTGTCTGTGGACTAGGGTTTCTTATCCATCAGTCTCAGAGCCCCTGAACCCTATGTCTCACCTGTAGCCTCAGGTGCCCAGACAAACCTGCCCCTGGCCGAACCTCACAATGGTGAATCTCACAGGTGCCATGTCTGGGGTTCCACCTCTTGAAACCATATCCATATGCTCTTGGCTTAGCAGGTGCCCCACAGGTCCCCCAGCCACACTATCCTGGGAATTCCTGCTCTGCTTTCTCAAATGGGGAATGGCCCTTCACGCTGTGCCAGGGAGAAGTTGCCAGGGGAAGTGGGTTGAGCCTCCCAGACACATTGGCACTCTGTTGCCCGGTAGAAAGATAAACATCATTCTGACTGTCACTCCCCCTAGGACTCTTTCCAGGGGTGGGAGACACTCCTCCTCTTGAATGCCACGGGGAATGAGGCCTGCTGCATGCCTGCCTGGTCACCTGCCCTGGGGGTCATCTGTGTGTCCAGAGAGTTGCTTAGCAATCCAGTGTAGCTGGGTAACTATGTCAACATCTCATGACCAAAGGCCATGAGAGACAGAGTCCACTCACTCTGCAGAGCTGAGGATGACACCCCTCAGCTCCCAGCCGCACACCCCTCCACGCTGGGCCCTGCTCCCA
This sequence comes from Canis lupus dingo, assembly GCF_003254725.2. Taxonomy (NCBI): domain Eukaryota; kingdom Metazoa; phylum Chordata; class Mammalia; order Carnivora; family Canidae; genus Canis; species Canis lupus. Next base: position 35,166,622 of record NC_064267.1, read on the forward strand.
GGAGCACACCTCTGATGTCCATTAGATTTCCTAGTGCCGTTATGAGGACCAGGAGTCTCTATGTGAGAGACTTTCCCCTCCAGGGTGGTCTTTTGGGGAGAGAGGTCTTAAAGTGGGCACAAGAGAGCTCTTCACCAGCAAGTGAGGGTAGATGCTGAGGTCAGGTCAGGTGACTCTGGAAGGCAGCCAGGGAGGACGTGGTTCTGCAGCAGGGACCAAAGGGAGCACATGCACACAGCCCAGGCACCCTTATCTCCAGAGGAACGGGTGCTCTTCCCTCTACCGCAGCCCCCAGCTCCTCCTGAGCTGGCCCCCTATGGAGTTACCACATCCTTTTTTCTGGGCACAGATTTTCATAACGTCTGTGGCTAGAGATGGAGGGTGGGACTCTGGCTCTTGGAGTTTCTTGTTCTTCCAACATAGGGTAGGAGCGAGGCCCAGGGTGAGGGGGTGGTTAGATGGGAAAGAGGGAGGCCTCAGGGAAGTTTCTCCTGTGGGTCAGTTTCACTGCTAGCTCTCACACCCCACATCACCAATAAAATGGATGATAGTAATTAAGACTACATAATTACCTTGTGTTTATTTATTCCCAGGAAGCCTCCTTTCCCTGGCCCCCATCATTATTTATTCCATCCTCTCAATAGGTGATGGGAATTAACTATGGCTCTAATAAAAAGTAATAACTGTTCAAGTTTCCCATCCCCATGGTTCTAGGTAACTCTGCTGCCAGCCCTGTGAAGCAGGGGGGAGGCTGCGCAGGGTGAAGGGCACAGTCCCCATTGTCAGCCAGAGGAATGGGGCACTGTGCAGAAGAGATACAAAGCATGCAATCCTACACACAAAGTTCTGGAAGCAACCAAGCCTGCCTTCTCCTTTGAGCCTCCCACTTTCTTCCCCATATACACCTGCCCCTGGAGGAGCTTCTCCGTTCCCTCTGGCCTTCCAGGGCTGTGTTCAGAAGACTGATCATTCTGTCTTCATTCACCCATCATCCAGCAACAAATGCCACTAGATGATGTTACTTTTCATCAATGGTGAAAAAAAAAGGGGGGGGGGAGAGGGTGCAATCTTTGTAAAGGTCAAGACCTTGCACACAAAAATTAGCTACTAAGTGGCAATTGTTGATATGATTCAGCTCTCGGGGACATTTGTGTTCTGTCCTCACAGAAATAGGTGGAATTTCAAAGGTCTGGTGAAGAAGGCATGGGTGGGGGGGGGTGGGGGCTGGGGGCTCTCTGTCCAGAATGTCTCGTGGTCAGTCCGCCCAGGTATGTGCCTCTGGAGAGGTATCCCTGAGAGAAGTCAACTCCTGAAGCCCACTCTTCGGGGTGAGTCTCAAAGGGATGATGAGCCACGCATGTGACGACAGCTCCCCTCTCCCACTTCCTCCCGCTTTCTTTCTGGGTCATCTCAGCGTCACGGAGGCGCTTATGCATCTCGTGCCCCGGAGCTGCGGGACCTGGATCTGCCGGCGCTCGGCCAAGCCTCCCTCCCCTTGTGCGTGAGCCTGGAAGCGGGATCCTGCGCCCGGCCCAGGACTTTTTCCCATTTTACAGAAGGGAAAGATGAGGCAAAAGGGGGAAGCCAGGGAAGAGCCGCGAAAATTGTGGAGTCCAAGTTTCCTCCTCTGCATCTTTTTTGTTGCGGTTTCCCACCCCTGATCTTGCCAATGCGGGCGGGCTCCTGGACCCGCGGGCTCCCGCGCACGGCGGGGAGGCGGGTCGCCCTTTAAGGGGCGGGCCCCCGGCGTCCTCGCCCCCGCCCCGCCCCCCCGGGGCCGCACTGCGCCTGCGCCCGGCGCCGGAGCCCAGGGGTTGGGCAGCGCGCAGTTCCGTGCAACTTTCAAGTGAGTTGCAAACTCCGCCCCGAGGCCGGTGCCGGTGGCCGGGCGCCGCGAGACCGCTGGGACCGGGGCGAGCGGAGGCCGGACCCGCCCAGCGGCGCGGCGGGAGCCCGACGCCTGGTTCCCGCAGCGGCATCCGCCCAGGAGCGCGGCGGCGAGGGAGGACGCGCCCGCCCCGGGCTCCCGAGTCGGTGCCCCCGAGCCCGGCCTCCGAGCCTCGGCACCGGGCGCCCCACTCCTCCGGCTCCGCGCACCGCAGACTCAGGGGCGGCCCGAGCGCCCCTCTGGTTCCCGCGCTTCCGCCGAGCCCCCGTCCCAGCCCCGCCCGAGCGTCCCTCTGCTCCTCTTCTTGGGGGATCCCCTCCCCCTTCGTCCCCGAGGCTGCAGGATGGTGTCCTGGATGATCTGTCGCCTGGTGGTGTGAGTACGGGTGCCTTCCTACACCTTCTATCCCCAGGAGCCACAGCGCTCCTGATCTGGAACACGGGGACATCTGATGGCAAAGGGGCCTCCTGTGGGGCTCCCTCAACACTCACCGTGAGGGTTAACGGACCTGCGGGCCTGCACGTGCCATGGGGTACCCTGGCTTGCCCTCCAGCCCTCAAGCCTCCTTGGTCCGTGGCCACCCCTCCCGCAGTCACACACACCGCAGACAGGTGTGTGGGGCCGAGGACTTCAGGCCGACCTGCAGTCCCTTAGCAAACACAAGATGTGGCACGTCGTGGGCGGATGTTCCAGGTGCCTGCTTCCCTTCTGAGCAGTCACCTGACTCACCATCCTGGCCTCAGCCTCCCCATTCTGGCCTCTTCTCACCTTTTAGTACTCCATCTGGCTCCAGTATTCCTATCTGCAACCTGGCAGTGCCAGGTCTGGTGGCCGTGGACCTGATGGCATGTCCACAGGAGCGGACAGCCTGGTGCTCTCACCAGCTCAGCAGCCTGCCTCCCACCCACCTGTGTGCGGCTGTGTGTGTTCCGCTCGATCATGCACCCATAGGCCACTGATGCAGGCCTGGGCAGGCTTGGGGTGTTTGTAAACAGCAGGGTGGGGAGGTGGCCTCCAGGGCGCTGACTCAGGCACACATTGTGCAAGCCAAGCGGGAAGAACAGGTAGGCCCTTGCCACTTCACATCTGTGAGGGAGGTGGCCACCTGGTGGGGCGAGGAGGACAGGATGCTGCTCATATTCCCCCTCTGTTTTATGGGCTGCCCTTCTAGGCTGGTGTTTGGGATGCTATACCCAGCTTATGCTTCCTACAAGGCTGTGAAGACCAAGAACATTCGTGAATATGTGAGTGTGGCTGTGGGCAGGAGGGCTTCATTCAGGTCTGGGGGGACTTGGCAAAGTGGGGAGGGTCTGAACTGGCATCCCCTGCCTCCAGGGGCATAAGCAGGTGGCATATCCTAAGCAGAGTGGGTGTGGTTGGAAGGCAGGCGATTGGGGAGCCCATGCAGAATCGTGTGGGTGAAGCTTCTTGGGGGTGGGTACAGAAATGAGTGGCAGTTTCTCAGAGGCAACTCTAGGGCCAACCAGTTGCCAGGAGAATGCAGCAGGACTGGCTCTCTGGAATCTCTGGGTCAGCCTAGGACAGGGGAGTTGGCTCTGCAGGCTCAGCTGTTGGCCTCTGACACCCCCACCCACACCCCCAGGTCCGATGGATGATGTACTGGATAGTCTTTGCACTATTCATGGCGGTGGAGACCTTCACAGACATCTTTATTTCCTGGTATGCATGCAGGGGGCCTATGGGCTGTGGGGAGGTGCTGGCCCACTCAGCCGGGCTCCCTGCTGACCTTGCCCACCCTGTCCTCTGACAGGTTCCCTTTCTACTATGAGATCAAGATGGCCTTTGTGCTGTGGCTGCTCTCACCTTACACCAAAGGGGCCAGCCTGCTTTACCGAAAGTTTGTCCACCCGTCCTTGTCCCGTCATGAGAAGGTACTTCGGGGGGAGTCAGGGAGTGAAACATAGGGGTGGGTGTGAACGAAAGGACCCTGGACTCGGGGTTCAGGATACTGGATGATATCTGGGTTCTAATCTGAGTCCTGTTGCCCTTAGCTGTGGGACCTTGATAGAAAGTAGCCTTTTTCCTCTTTTGCGATAATCAAATGGGAGCACATGTGAATGTGCAGAGCTGGCAGTTGTTTTGGGGACAGTGGGAGAAGGCTGAGCATGGTCATCCCCTGAGGTGGGGGAATGGGTGGGTGGGGAGCCCTGCCCTTGGTGTGGTTGCCAGCGCCCTGTAGGTGGGGGTGGACAGGGAGGCACAGGACGCAGTGGCTTCTCTGGGTCTGCAGAGGAAGGATGACTCCCACTGTGCACCTGAACTCTTCCCCCTTCCCCGCCCTCCACAGGAGATTGACACCTGCATCGTGCAGGCCAAGGAGCGCAGTTATGAGACGATGCTCAGCTTTGGGAAGCGGGGCCTCAACATTGCTGCTTCGGCCGCTGTACAGGCTGCCACCAAGGTGACCTGGGCCCCAGCCCTCCAGCAGCCCTCCCACCCCCAGTGCCTTCTGGGGGAGTCCAGCTCTCTGTCAGGGAGCTGGGAGACAGCACCAAACCATGCCAGGGGACAGGGTAGGAGGTGATGGGTGGGGTGTTGGCCGGAGGATGGAGCTGGGCCAGTGACCGCGAGCGGTAAATCCTGCTCTCTGGGCCTTCATTTCCTGTTGGCAGCACAAAGACATGGACCTAGAAGGTTACTAAGTTGCTTTCAGTTCCGAGGCCAGGGCCCCAATGATGACCTGCCAGTCAGTGCTTAATTTCCCTGCACAGCTGCCCTGGTTCAGACCTGGGAATAGAGGATGCTGCTAGGATCCCCTGCTCCATCCCTCCAGGTGATGCAGCGGCTCCCCCTCTCTTGCAGAGTCAGGGGGCACTGGCCGGAAGGCTACGAAGCTTCTCCATGCAGGACCTGCGCTCTATTCCTGATGCCCCTGCCCCTGCCTACCAGGATCCCCTCTACCTGGAGGACCAAGTACCTCTTCGCAGGCGACCCATCGGTGAGTAGGAGAGAGATCTGGAGCTGTTTGTTCCAAGAGGGATGCTCCTTCCATTTGAGCTGTGGCTTCCCTGGGGATTAGAAGAAGGCGTGGCTGGGCCCCAGGCCTTCAGACTGTGGAAATGCCCAGCTTTGGCTCCCTGGCCTCTCTCTCCTCTATTCAGGGTACCGGGCAGGGGGGCTGCAGGACAGCGACACCGAAGATGAATGCTGGTCGGATACAGAGGCAGTCCCCCAGCCACCTGCCCGGCCCCGAGAGAAGCCTCTCAACCGCAGCCAGAGCCTGCGTGTGGTCAAGAGGAAGCCGCCCGTGCGGGAGGTCAGTGGCCAGGAAGGCGTGAGGGAGGCGGGCTGTCCAGGGACTTTGGCCTACACCTCCTCCCGTTGTATCTGCTCTCTCCCCTCAGGGTACCTCGCGCTCCCTGAAGGTTCGGACAAGGAAAAAGACCATTTCTTCAGACATGAATGGCTAGGATCTGCAGAGCCTGGCCGAGTCTTACGTCTTGCCTTATGGGGTACCAGGGACTGCTTGGAGGGGGCGACTGGGTGCACATCTGACCTGCCTACACCAGCTGCTCAGGCTGTGTCCTCCTGGCTCCTGCTCTCGGTTAGGGGCTGGGGCGGTGCACAGGGATATACCTGTGATGTACCAAAGCAGGCTGGGCCCATGATTCTATTTATTGCCTTTCTCATCCTTATACCCTCTTGGGTGTGTGGGACCAGAGCCCTTCCCAGACCTCTGCAAGTGAAGCCAAAAGTCCACCCAGCTGTGTTCATTCCTTCCTGTCCTTCAAAGTACTTGACAGCCTCCTCTAAGGCCCCGTGTGTGTATATGTGTGTGTGTGTGTGCGCGCACGTGCGCGTGTTCCCTGGTTGTGTTTTGTGTTGGTGAATGAGGTCAGGTTTATGCACATTTTGGTAAATAAACATATAAAAGTGTTCTGTTTGTCCTGGTTTTATATTCCTGGTCCTCACAGTACACAATGCTAAACAGCCTGCTACAGGCCAGACCAGGCCTAGGATGGGGGCTAAAAGGACAGACCTTTTGGGACCAGTCTCCTGGTGGGGGCATGTAGCCATTAACATATAGTTGTGATGTGGCAAGTACTGTCACAGGAAGCTCTTGGAGACTTCTGAGAACACAGATGGGAGACTAGGGGTGGTGGTAGGGAGGACACCCTGGAGAGGGGTCAGAGTCTGAGACTATAAGCAGAGGAGATGGCATTGGACCTTGATGGGAAGCAGAAGGTAGTGGGAACAGAGGCGTGGAGGGAACTCTGGGCAGCACAGTAGTTTCATGGGGATTAACTGGAGCTGTAAACAGTTAGGCCTGGGGAGACCAACTGCCCCCGTGGGCCCTCAGGGGTCTCTAGGAGGCAGCTCTAGGGGCATTGAGTTCCTGTAAACATCCCAGATGGCCTTGGGAGCATTGCATGTCTTCGGAATGGCCGCGAGAGGGCAGCAGCTGCCAGGGTCTGGGCTGCCCCTAGCTTCCAGGTCAAGGAGGGCGGGGTTGGGAGTCTGGCCAGAGCCCTGCCCTAGAGGGGCCTGGCCTCTGGCTGGCTGGCTGGCTGGCTGGGAAACGATGCAGAATTCTGGTCTGGCCTCCAATGGCCCTCTCTGCTGCTCCTTCCTGTTTGTGGTCATTGGTCCCCTCTGCCCCATGCATGGAGGCTCCCCTGTTCTGAGATCCAGGCTCTTTGCCCCAGCTGACTCTACTCCATCCCCTATGCTAATCCCTGGGGCAGCCTCAATGGCTTTGCCCTCCCCTGCCCCTGGGTTCTGGTCTCACCACACTGTCCCAAGGCTGCTCCCCTCGGCCACCCCATGCCTGCTCTTCCTTCCCACTTTTGATTAAGCAAAGAGGTGGATGGGAAGAGGGGAAATAGGGTGGTCACCCCGAGTGACCTGAAGAGTATGGATTAACTCTTGGTGTGGGGATTATCTGGGTTTTATTTGGGGAAGGCACTTAATCGGCCGGAGTGGTTTAGCCCCTCACATATTGGTGTTCAGTGATTTCCTATCTAGGTGTTCCCTTGCATCGTGGTGTTGTCTCATCTCTTCCTTTGTTCATTCAGAAAACCCCTATGGAGTATTTCCCGGGTACCAGGCACGCTTCAAGATACTCAGGATGTGGAGTCTAGGAATAGCTGGTATCTCAAACGTGACTACCCAGCAGCTCTTGCTTGGAGCCCCCAACATACATTCACTTAATATTCATAGCAACCTCCAGAGGCAGGTACTATTATTATAACACCCATTTTACAAATGGGAGAACAGGCACGGAGAGGGCAGGTGATCTGCCCGAGGTTACATAGCTAATAAATGGCGGAAGTCATCTTCGAACCAGGCAGTGTGGCTTCATCACTGTGTGTGTCTAAGTAGATGAGAGGAGGCCAGAAGAAGGAGACAGAGCTGTATCGAACACCGGTTGCGCACCCAGCCTCGTGCTGGGCATTTCATAGAGATGGTCTCCTCGAATCTTCCTGACAAGGCTGCAGGTAGGGCTTAGGCCCATTTCACAGATGGAAAAACGGAGACTTGGAGAGATGAAGTAGCTTGTCCCTGGTGAGGCTGCCTGTGCGTGGGGGCTCTGTCTCATGAGGCAAGCTCGCCCAGAAGTTGCTGTGATAGACATGGAATGGCAGGATCCACACCCTGGAACCCCCGGGGGTGCACAAGAGAGGAGTATGCAATGAAGGAGTGAATGAAACATAAGCCCAGAGGACAGGGCACTGGGGGGAGGCCTGAAGCTATGGGGTGTTGACGTTGCTGAAGCTTTGCTTGCTCTCATTCTGAAGATGGGCTTTAGAGTGGGCAGCAGGGTCCCCCGGGCCCCTGGGTACAAATGGTGACAGTTTTCTTAGGCCCAAGATCTTCACCTTCCCCTCCCCCAGCCTCCTGGCTAGCCTGGCTGCCCTACAGCTCCAAGGCAGTGCCTTTTCTGACTCCTGGGTGCTCACCTAGGGCACCCCCCACCCGTCCGCCTTTGCTCCAGCTGTATGAATCTCCCGCCCTCTCAACAACCTTTCTTTCCCAGCCCCCATAGCCTTCCTTAGAGACCTGCCTTCTCCAAGAAGCCTTCCCTGACTGGCTAACCCCTTCTCAAGCTCCCAAGGGCCCTGATCTCTGGCCTGCTCCCAGTCCTGGGGACACCGTGGGCTGTGCCGGTATGCCCATCACCCTTCCCTCCCCAACCAGCTGGCCTCCCCTAAACCTGACTTGCTTTGCATCTGCCACCTCTGTCAATCTATTAGCTCCATGCTGTTGCCCTCACATGATCTTCCTCTTCTACCCCATTCTCTGTCCTGTTCCTATTTGCCCTGTGATCCCCACTCAGACAACGCCTGTCCCAGGAAGCCCTCTGTGAGCACACCCCCTGCCCCTTTGGAACTGATTGCTCATCCAGACCTCTCCATATCTATTCTTACAATCTGTTTTTGCCTTGAGCACATTAGATTTTCTCCCCCTTTCGTTGTGACTCCATAAAGAACAGACTTGCCTCTTATTCACTTTTGTATCCCAGCCTGAAACAAATAGTGGTTTAGTCAAAGTGAAATATTGCCATACATGCGTGGCTCAGTGGTAAAGGCTCACTTATTTATTGTCTGACTTGTGAGCCCAAGCATCCCCTCCTCTGTGAAGTGCCCCCTGCCCCGACTTCCCTGGAGTGGGACCAGAAGCACCCTGCTAACATGCTGACTCCCATAGTTGCCACATGGTGCCCAGCATGGAGCCTGACACATAAGAGGCCCCAGCAACTGTTCAATGGTGAAAGAACAAATGCACGAATTGAGTATAAGCTCCTCGAGGGAGGAGACAGCCTTGCACTTTCATCTCTGTGCACTGTATCTCCTTGGTAATGCCAGGGTCTCTATAGCACACATTTGCCAAGTGGCTGCTGTAGTTACATGGGTTCCAGGACATTCTGAAGCCAGAGGGGAAGGGCCAAGGGGAATTATAAATTCTGGAGCATTTCTGGCCAAGCATACACGTCTTCCTGAGACTGGAACATTGGGTGTGGGCTGGGCTTCCCTTAGAGCCCCCCATGTCCCTCAGAATCACTGAGACATCTGCCACCACTGACGCTTCTTCCCTCTGCAGGGGATTCCAGGCCCTCAGGCCCCAGAGGCTCTGGCTTGCCCCTGTCCCCCTCAGCCTTCCATCATCCACCGCTATGCCCCGGCAGATCAAGGCGGGGCCTCTGTTCCAACTGGCCTGGAGCACAGATGTGCTGGGCCCCCAAGCGAGCGCTGGGCACTGAGAAGGGAGATGTCCCTCTGAAGAACACACTTCTGCTTGGCCTTAGGCACTAGCTCTATGGGTTTGCACCCTGGGCTTACCCTCCAGCTTCCCCATCCACCTTGCCTGTTTGAGGGTCTCCTCCATCACCTCCCAGGAGCCAGCTGTGTGTGGTCCTGAATTCCTGGCCTCCTCTTTTCTGCCTCCACACCGCCCCACCTGCCTTTAGACCTCGGATGACTCCCTCCCCCCAACTCCTTGGCCCCCTTTGGCCTGTGGCCCTTGTGTGTCCAGGTCCCCCTTCTTGCCCCCGGCTTCTGTGCCTACCTGCCACACTTGGGCGGCAGGTAGTCAGCCTCTTGTTCCAACACTGCCCTGGCCCAGGCTGAGTTGGGGAGTCTGGACTGGCACTGCCCCGCCCATGAGGGGGTTGACAGGAGCACCCAGGCTCTCACCTCTTGTCCTAGATAGACATCAGGGGCTGACCAGGATGCCTGATAGCTGGGTAGGGGACAGAAACCCCAGCAGAAAAATGAGGCCTGCTACTCAGAAAATCCTGGGTGCCCCCCCATCCCACCCCCTCACCCCCCGCCCCGCCCCACCCCGCCCGGAACTGGGTTGCTAGGCAGAAGGTCCTGAGCCTGGGGCAGAATGAGGTAGCTCTCTCTACCGGGGTGGTTAGACTGCAGGGGAGGGGAGGTTGGGGGAGGGAGGAGGGGCACTGGGGAGGTACGGACTGAGAAGAGGAATTAGGTCAGGGGTGTGGGTGGGTGGGCATGAGGGGAGGGGGCATCTGCTCCAGAGCTTCCTCCTGGCTCCAAAAGCATCTCAGACACTTCCCTTCCTCTCCCCCTCACCCCAGGTCCTGGGATAATTCTCCCCAGTAGTCCCCCTCCCCCATGCCCCCTGGTCCAGGCGTTGCCACAAGGGTGGGGGGCGGGGTGGGGGGAGGCCAGCCTCAGCTGTCTGAAGGATGGAGGGGCTGGGGAAGTAGGGCTAGGTGCCCAGACGGCCGCGTGTGTGGGAGGGGATGTCCTCAGATGCCCTCCACCCGGCAGTCCCCGCTCTGACGTGGGTGCCCCCCCCTCTCCCCGCCCGGATTAGTGGCAGCTTGGCCTGACTCTCCGGGGCTCCTTCCCCCGCCCCCGCCTGCTGCCCTCCCCTGGGCAGGGGGCTGTTCCACCCGAGGGGCACTGTGCTTGCCCAGGTAAGGGGCTCTGGGGACAGCGTGAGGGCAGCCGGCTCGTGAGTGCTGCTGCGCTTGTCAGCACGAATGTGTGTAGCAGTGTGTGTGTGTGTGTGTGTATCTGTGTGTATGTGTGTGCGGGCGCATGAGGGGTCGGTGTGAGCCCAGGGTGGGCCCCTGCGCTTCTGGGGGTGCTGGTCAGCTTGCCTTTGTCCATGAAGCCAGCATTGTGTCCACGCGTGTGTGGCTTTCCTTCTGTGTTTGTATCTTTTGTGTGTCTCCTTAGATCTGCTCCGTCCTCAGGCACAGAAGAGCCGGTTCCAAGGGCTCTGTGGGCTGGTGGCATGGGCTGTGGAGCAGGATGGGCAGCTGGGTGAGGGCAGCAAGGGCCTTCTCCCTCGACCCCCCCATGACCCCCCCAGGCATTTCAGGAGCCTGTCCTGAGAGTCCTGTTGGGGTCCAGAGACGGTGACCTGACAAAGCAGACATGGCAACTGGGGTTGAGGTGTGGGGAGATATCTGTCCTGCTCCTCTGGGACAGTCCCCAACTCCTTTGGGGATAACAGTGACAGGCCCTCAGGGCCCAGGACTGCCCAGGCTCCCACCCTGCCCTGCCCAGCCTCATCTAGGCCCTCAGCTGATTAAATCTACCCCCAGACTCTCCCACGAGCTTTGGCTGCCAGAGGACACAGATGGGGGACCACAGGCACACCCCACCCCCCTACCCATACTCTGGAGCCAGCCTTGTGTGTGTGTGTGTGTGTGGTTGGGGGGGGAGGGGATCTGGGGCTTGGGGCTTTGGCATCACAGCGCTCATTAGACCCTCCAGGATCATTTCCCCTGGTGCACTCAGGTCCAGGCCACCCCTCAGGGGAGCTGGGGGAGGAAGGGAGTGTTAATAACTCAGTCATGTAAACAACCCCTACCAGCCTGCCCTGCCACAGAAGCGGCCTCTGGGGGGAGGCGGAGGGGATGAGCAAGTCTATGCCAACGTGACCCAAGTCCTGCCCGGTGCCCCTTCTGGCCTTCTCTTCTTGGGCCCCCTCCTCTTCTCCTCAACTGGTAAAAGGATTCCTGCCTGTCTTTCAGTCTCTTGGGAGACAATTCCCTCCTAGCTCTTCATGGCTCCTCTCTCCAGGGATGGTAGGTAGTGTGACTTGGGACCAGGCTGGAGGCAATCCCAGAACTCATCCCTTCCATGGGATGGGGGGTCGGGGGTGATACGGCCTCTGTCCCAGGCTGGGTGAAGGTAGGCCGAGGATGGCTTCTCTAGGGAGGCAGGGGAGTTGTAGGGTGGGAGGTGGGGGCCTGCAGGGAAGGGAAGCGCCCGTTGGGCGTGTGGGTTTCAATGTGTGTCTGAATCTGTCTGTGTGTGTTTGAATCTGTCTGTTTGTGTCTGTGCTCTGGAACCACCCCCGCAGAGGAGCCGGGATGCTTCCTCGGGTGGAGGGTGCCCTGCTTTCCCATTTCCTCTCCTCCTCTCTGCTCCCTCCCAGGAGCCACTCCCATGGGCTCCTCTCCAGTGCTGGGCCTGGAAGCACTAGGAATTGGGATGGGACGGACCCCCCGGGAAGACCAGGCTGGAGCAGGTGTCGGGGCTCCTCTGGTCCCACCTCCTCCCTGGACACTTGGTGAAGCCTAGGCCCTGAGAGTAGGGACAGAGGAGAGCCTAGGTCTCCTCAGAACTGCTGAGGCGGACTCGGTGCCTGCTATTGGGCCCTGGAAGGGGGCTTGTGTCAAGAATGGTGAAGAGCAGCTTGGTGGGGTGAGGCTGAGGCAGGGCAGACCTGTGCCGGCCGGCGGGGTGCGCGGGAGCGCGGGAGCTGGAGGACCACAGGCAAGTGGTCCAGGAGGCACAGGGTCGGTGGCGCGGGTCGCGCGCCCATCACTGACCCGTGAGAACCCGGCTGCCCCTGCCAGCTCCCGCACTGCCCCCTCCCAGCCGCCCCGCCCTAGCACCCCGGGGGGCACCCCGCCCCACCGCGGCCCGGTCCGGCCCCTCCCGCCCTTTGCTCCAGTTCCCGGGCTTGGCACCTATGGTGGGGGTGCTGCCCGCCTGCCAGGCTCCGGGGCCGGGCCCACGGGAGGGTGGGGCGGCTGGGAAGCTGGCACGCTGCCCCGGGGGAGCCTCTCTCGGCAGGCGCCCGGGTGCCGCGGGGGGGAGGGGGGAACAAAGGGCTCATTCTCCCCCTGCGCAGCCGGTGGCATCGCCGGGGCGTTGGCGGAAGCCCCCGGGGCCCGGGAGGGGGCAGGCCCAGGCGGGGCCGCCGAATCACGGGCTCCTGTTTCCCGCAGGGTGCTGGAGGAGGAAACCGGCGGAGCAGCTTCCCCACTCTCAGTTGCGCGTCTGGCGATGGCGATGAGAGGTCCTGCTGCGCTGCCCGCCGCGCTCCCCCTCCATTAGCCGCGCCGCGCCGCGCCGCGCCCTCGCCGGTGCCTCTCTCGGGACCCGGGATCGGTCCCGCGCTTCCAGGCACGACCCCCTCCCCCGGCCTCTCGGCCTCCCCCCCACTCGGCGGTCTCCGACCCGGGGCGCGCGTTCCCCCCGGCCCGGCTCCCACTCTCCCCCCGGGGGCACCCGCTCCCCAGCCCCGGCCCGGCCCTCCCCGCGGCGCAGCACGGAGTCTCGGCGTCCCATGGCGCAGCCCACGGCCTCGGCCCAGAAGCTGGTGCGGCCGATCCGCGCCGTGTGCCGCATCCTCCAGATCCCGGAATCCGACCCCTCCAACCTGCGGCCCTAGAGCGCCCCCGCCGCCCCGGGGGGAGAGCACGCGAGCGCGCTGAGCGGAGAGCGGGAGGACGCGTCCTCGCTCGCCGGCCGGGAGGCCCCGGAGCCGGCCCATGGGGAGCGGGCGCCCGGCCCCGGCCACCACGCCCGCCGCCGCCCGCGCCGCGCCCGGCCCGCCGAGCCCAGGTAAGCGCCGAAGGGGCCCGGGCGGCCCTGCTGCCGCGCTCGCCGCGCCCTCCCCGGCCGGCCGCACGCGGCGAGGGCGTTGCCTGCGCCTGTCCGCTCGGGGCGCGGGGCGCGGGGCGCGGGGCCGCAAGTTAGGGCGCTCGACGGGACTGCGCCGCGACGCGCCGGGGCCCCAGGAACCAGAGCGACCTCTGATAGCGGCCCCTGGGCTGCCGCGCCTCTCCCCGGGGGCTTCCTCCGGCCGGCGAGGGGCCCGCGCTGGCAGAGCGCTGTGGCTCCGGTGCCACCTGTCACCCTGGTCCCTTGCACGCACGTTCAATTTTCCCTCCTTTGCCTCTCTCTGGGGCCCAGCCCGCTTTCCCCGCCTCCTTCCCTCCCTCTGCCAGGCTGCAGCTACCAGCGGCCGCCAGCGGCCCTGGCACTGCCTGCTGGACCGGAGCAGCTTGACCTGTCCCAGCTGAGGCCTCCTAATCCCCCTCTCCTGTGCTGGCTCTCTTCTTCCCTCGGGGGCTGTGGTGGCCCCCAGCACTTGTCCCGGGACTCTGCTTCAGAAGCCAAGAAACTGTAGAGAGCTGGGAAGAGGCACCCTGGGGACTGCCCAAGTGTAGGGAGAGACACCCTGCCTGGCAGCTCTCCCCAGGGACTCCAGCCCTCCCTGCCTGCACTTCCCACCTCTACAAGCTTAGTGGCAAGCAGCACCCCCAGCCCCACAGACGGGACTGTGGAAAGAAGCCTCTGAGACTGCCAGTTTCCAAGCCCTATTTTACACAAGGGTGCTCGAGGCCCGGAGGAGGGATGTGACTTGCCCAAGGTCACATAGCAGATGCTGAGTCAGGGCCAGGATCCAGCCTTTTGGCCCCTAGTGAAGTACCTTAAACTCACCTCATTTTTGGGGTTCTTGCCCCTTGCCCTTCCCCATGGCTCGTGACCAGGGTCCAGGCTTAGCAATGCAAGGCCATGTCATCCTAGAAATGGTGGTCTCCACTGAGGGGCTCTGGCCCAGGTGGGTTGTCAAGTCCTAGTCGTTTGGGGGAAGGGGTGACCTCCCCACGCTTGAGCATCCCATCTAGGCAGGTCCTTCGAGTTGCATGTGGGCAGGCATCGTAGAGCCTAGCTGTAGGTTGACACTTGCCTTACTGGTTTGAGCTGCCTTGGTGCTGCCAGGGCGGTGCCTACTTGGTACCGGGTGGTACGGTGCTTGGGGCGCGTGCTTAAGAGGCTCATGGTTTGTTGGTTGTGCTCCAGGGACCCCCTCTGGGAGAGCCCCATGAGGGCAGGAGAGTGATGGAGAGTACGCCCAGCTTCCTGAAGGACACCCCAGCCTGGGAGAAGACAGCCCCTGAGAATGGCATCGTGGGACAGGACCCTGATACTCTGCCTCAAGACGGCCTGCGCCGTGGGGCACTGTGCATGGGAGAGCCTACTCCCTTCTGGAGGGGTGTCCTAAGCACCCCAGACTCCTGGCTTCCCCCAGGCTTTCCCCAGAGCCCCAAGGACACGCTCCCGCTGGTGGAGGGAGAAGGCCCCCGCAATGGGGGAAGGAAGGCCAGCTGGCTGGGCAGCAAGGAGGGGCTGCGCTGGAAGGAGGCGATGCTTACCCACCCACTGGCACTCTGTGGCTCAGCGTGTCCACCTCGCTATGGCCCCCTGATTCCTGAGCACGGTGGTGGCCATCCCAAGAGTGACCCTGTGGCCTTCCGGCCCTTGCACTGCCCCTTCCTTCTGGAGACCAAGATCCTTGAGCAATCTCCCTTCTGGGTGCCTACCTGCTTGCCACCCTACCTGGTGTCCAGCCTGCCCCCAGAGCGTCCGTGTGACTGGCCCCTGGCCCCACACCCTTGGGTGTACTCAGGGGGGCAGCCCAAAGTGCCCTCTGCCTTCGGCTTAGGCAGCAAGGTGAGTGTTGGCGCAGAGAGGGCACCTGGGGCCTCGGCCATGCGAGGTAGCTCAGGGACCCCTGAGCGGCCCTGCCAGGGTCATACCACTCTGCTCTTCCATTCTCACCAAAAGATAAGACAGCACCTGAGGAGAGGAGCCTGTCAGCTCAGACACAGTCAACCCCAAGCAATTCCTCCTCCGAGTGATTCCATTTCACTGAGCCTTCCCTGCCTTTGGGCCATTTCAGGGATTGACTCACTCATTGTCCACCCAGAACAAGGCCCTGGGAACTGTGGCCTCGGAATATGCCATCTCATCCTGGGGTCGGGGGGTTTGGTGAGAGCAGACAAGGCCCTCTGTCTGGGAATGGGATGCACAGGTGTCCAAATGGCCTGTGTCTATGGCACACACACCCCTCCCCCACAGGCAACCCACCTCCATGCCCAGGAACAAGATTTTTTTTTAAAGATTTTATTTATTTACTCTTGAGAAACACACACACACACACACACACACACACACAGAGAGAGAGAGAGAGAGAGAGAGGCAGAGACACAGGCAGAGGGAGAAGCAGGCTCCATGCAGGAAGCCCGACGTGGGACTCGATCCCGGGACTCCAGGATCACGCCCTGGGCTGAAGGCGGCGCTAAACTGCTCAGCCACCTGGGCTGCCCCCAGGAATAAGATTTAAAATATTTTAAGAGCAGCCTGATGCTGGACATCAAACAATCTGAATAGATCCTCGGAGGCCCTTCTGTGGTGGCGAGCACGAAGCCTTTAGTTGCTGGGTTTGTGCGAAGGTCTGAGAACCCCCGGGGGAGGGACCCTGGAATAGCCAGGGCAGTGCGGCCGGCAGGGCAGGGGGGCACTTAGGGAGAACCATCTACAAACCACTATTGAGTTATTCAGTGTTTTTACGACCCTTAAGGCCACACAGGCACACACCTGCTGGTTGTGGGTTCTGCTCGTCCTTTGAAGCATTAGGATCAAAATCAGCACTAGCTCTACCCCTTCTCCTCTCTTTAGGGCTTCTACCACAAGGATCCAAGCATTCTCAGGCTGGCAAAGGAGCCATTGGCAACTGCGGAACCTGGCTTGTTAGGCTTAGCCCCCGGTGGGCATTTCCAGAGAACTGGGGAAGTGGAACGTCCTTCATTCCACCAGAGAGACGGAGAGGCAGGAGTGGGCAGGCATCAGAATCTTTGCCCATTTCTCCTGGGGCATCCAGACGCTGTTCCCCGGACCCCCTGGCCCACTTGTCCCCCGGGCCTGGTTCATACTCTTGGCAATGTCTGGGCTGTACCAGGGGATGGGAGCCTCAGGAACCAGCTGGGGCCATCAGCCATATCAAGGTGCCCCTCTCCTGGGCCTCCGACCACCCAGGTGGGCTGTTGCTCATCTCACCCACGTGCTAGAGATGGAGGTCTTAGCCCCTGTGGGCAGTGCCAGGAGGGCCCGGACGGGGGCACCATCGGGCCCAGTGAATCCATCGAGGAAGCAAATAAGGCCTCTGGTCCCAGGGCCTGCCCACCCAGCCACCACACCAAGCTAAAGAAGACGTGGCTCACACGACACTCTGAGCAGTTTGGGTGTCCAGGTGGCTGCCCTGGGGACGAGGAGAGCCCATCTGCCCAGCCGCATGCCCTCAAGAGGGCAAGCAGCCCTGAGGCCCAGGAAGCAGGTGGAAGCCCAGCTGCCAAGCGCCCGCCCGACCCTTTCCCGGGGAGCACGGTGCAGGGGGCCAGAGCCTGGCAGGAGATGTTGGACTCATCATTTGGGAACAAGATGGAGGCGGAACAGCGTGATGACCACAGAGGTAAGGGTGCAGGGCAGCCCCACCTGGGAGGGGTCGGCCAGGACTGGGGCTTTACAGGGAAGTGGATCATTAGGCCCTTTATGAGTGGATCACATAAGTTGTCCGGTTTCCCACCCGGGTGTGATGGTTCTCTGGGAGTTCCTTAGCATCTACAGGCCAGAGCCTTCCAGCAAATGGCTTATTTCCATCTGCCTCCTTCCAAGCTGCGATGTGTCGGTGGCAGAGTAACAACACAGTTCAGAGCATGGGCTCTGGAGTCAGAATGCCTGGTGCTTTGTGACCTTGAGCTAGTTACTTCACCTCTCTGGGCTTCAGTTTCTTCATCTATAAAATGGGGATAAAGATGGCATCCACCTCATAAAGACTGCAGCAAGATGAAATGGTCTAATTCACATAAAGGGCTTTGAAGAATTCCTGGCACTTTAGTGAGCAAGCACTCAGTAAACATTCATCTGTGTGATGGTGCCACACCTGGGGCGGTCTGAGGGACTGGCCCTCCTGAAGGACCCCTGGTCCTGCCCCAGGAGCAAACAACTACTCCCTTGGCCTGCCGGATCATGGAAACTCAGTTTGGACTCCACCAGCAGTAGGACTTGGGGCACCTCCTGGACCGTCTGTCATGCTGTGCTCTTCACGGAGGGTTCCAGCACAGCAGGCCCCAGTCTCAGCTCTTCAGGATCACTTCAGTTTCTTGGCGTCCTGGACCACTGGGCCTGGATTGGAGCTCTCAGTGGCCTCACCCAAGCACCCCTGCACCTGGCATGGGTCTGTTGGAGCTCTCACAGGCCTCTGCCGGGGGGGAAGCTGTTGGCCCCTCTCCCTTCTTGGGTTACTGCACCTGTGGCCTATGTTGAAACTCTCTGGCCTTCTCACCTTTTGGCACCCTCCGTCCCATGCCAGGATTGTCTCCTCTTGTTGACATGAGGCCAGAGGTCTCACTAAGCCCACTGCAGAGCTATCCAAAGTCTGCACTGACCGAGGGACGCCTGGCTGGCTCCGTCCGTGAAGCATGTGACTCTTGATCTCAGGGACATGAGTTCAAGCCCCATGTTGGGGCATAAAGCTTACTTAAAAAAAAAAAAAAGATGTAACAAAGTCTACAGTGACTGGATCTTGCACTTGGGGACTTGGGGCAGGATGATCATCCCAGCTGCTCCAATCTTGCACAGCAGACCCCTCCTCTGGGCCATCAGGCCGGGTCAGGGCATTCCTAGGCTCCCCCGCCCAGCCCTTTTTATAAAGTTTCTGACTGCCAGGTTCATTTTCACTAGCTCCCAATCAGGCTTTGTAGACCAGGGCCTAGGGGCTGGGCTGGCTCTGCCTGTGGGTGGCTGGGTGCTAAGGGCCTGGGGTTCACCTAAGCTCAGGAAGCCCAGACTCCTGACCAGCTTCATTGTCTCCTCAGGACCCCAAGATGGCAGGGCCAGCATCCAGGACCTGGGGCTTCAGGATACACCTTGTTCGGCTCCCCTGGCAGGCATGGCTCAGTGCCAAAGTTGTACCCATGCAGCTGGAGAGGCAGGAGGGCTAGCCCGCCACTCCCAGCAAGTGCTGAGGTGAGCCTGTTGCCCCTGGGTGCCCCCAGCAGCCTCCCAGTCGAGGCTCCCTCCTTACCTTCTGGTGCCCTGTCTCCAGGTTGCCTCTGGGAGGGGAGCAGCAGCAGGAGGAAGACTCAGCAGCCAGCTCTGAGGAGGGAGGAGGGTCCGGCCCTGAGGCTGGGCTCAGCAAGGGCCTTGCCAAGCATCTGCTGAGTGGTTTGGGGGACCGACTATGCCGCCTGCTGCGGAGGGAGCGCGAAGCCCTGGCCTGGGCGCAGCGGGAAGGTGAGCAGGACCCATGGGCAGGCAGAAGCCCGGGAAGGCTGGATTCTGGGGTGACTGTCCTTTTACACAGAGCATGGGGCCTGCAGAATGTGGACCCCTCCCCCACATCAGCACCATCCATCCTGATACCAACTCAGGAGAGCTCCTGCCCTGCTTTGACCTTGTTCCTGGCTTAGGCTCCTCGTTGACATGAGTTCTGAAGTTTCTTGCCGGGGCGAGGGATGTTGGGAATGTGTGAAACTTGGTCCAGTCCAGATGCTTAAGAGTTTCTGGGTTTGTTGGGGAAATAAGATGGAGTGCCAAGTGTCTTCAAGGGCACTGGCAGGTGGGGGCCCTCTCTGCGGTTTGAGGCTTTAAGGCTCTGGGAGGCTAGTAGGGCCTGGACCCATGTGGAAAGACTAGTGGGGTGCCAGGCATACAGCGGGTCCCTCTGGCTTCAGGCTGTCCCTCCTTCTCCCTCTACAACCCTGTGTGTGCTTTTGAAAATGTGTACACACACTTGCAGTAAGGTCACAACTTGATTAGGGGGCCATTGGTGGCTCTCTCCTGTCCCAGAGAGTCCAGCCCCCTCCCCCTCTCCTCAGCTGGTCTAGCCTGCCACTCCCTCAGCCTGGATTCCCAGCACTCCACATCACCCGGTGGCCCATCCTCCTCACATCACCCCAGCTCGTCCATCGCCTTGGGCCTTGGCACTCTCTGTTCCTTCTGTCTGGAATGTCCTTCTGTTCCCTTTCTCCCTGATGAATGAACACTTACTCATCACTTGGGGCCCATTTGTGGAGCTGCCCCACGATCCCCACCCTTGCTCATCCTTCTAGCCTGTTCTGCCGTAGCATCCACCCTGTGGTGCCATGATCATTGCCACCCCTCTTGGAAGGTGAGCTCTGGGAGGCAGCTCTGAGCCCTGACCAGCTCTGAGTCCCCAGCATTCAGCCTCACACAGGATAGGGTGATCATTGCATGAGTAAATGATCGTGTGCCCACTATTGCGGAGGGGTTAGTCAGAAATGCTGGGTGAGGGAAGGAGTGGCCTCTAAAGTTCCTTCTTCGGGTATACAGAGTCCTCCCTCAGGAGGGAGAGAGGTGGGTGAAGGAATGTGCTGGAAATGGTGTGGTTTGGTAATACAGGGCTATGGGGAAGTCCCTGGGGGCAGGACTTGGGCAGGTGAGGCCTGCACTGTCCCTGGGAAGGATTTCTGGAGACAGTGCTATGGGAAGGTTCTTTACAGAGGCTGTCAAGTAAAGAGGAGTGTCTATAAGGGGCCTGTCTCCCTTCCAGGATGGCCCCGCAGTGGAAGCCGCTTCTACATCTCTCCATCCCTGCCTGGAGGTCCTCAGGAGGGCCCAGTGGCTTGAGCCTTCTCTGACCCCGTTCTCTCCTGTGGTCAACAGGCCAGGGGCCAGCCAGGACAGAGGACAACCCAGGTGTTCTACGCTGCTGTAGCCGCTGCCACCGTGGCCTCTTCAACACCCACTGGAAATGTCCCCACTGCAGCCACCGGCTGTGCGTGGCCTGTGGTCGCATGACGGGTGCTAGGAGGACCAGGGACAAAGCAGGTAGGAAAGGAACATGGGGCTGAGGGTGGGAGGGCAGAGATGGGGGCCCTCAAAAGGGCTGCTCTAAGGTTTGTGGCCATTTCGGGGCTGCCTTTACCCAAGAAAGCCTGCCTCCCCAACTCCAGCCTCAGCCACCATGGCTCAATGCCCCTTAGAGCAGACTTTTCCCTCTCCTCAGATCAGAGGGCCACGCCTGTGTCCTTGCCCACCCTTAAGAGAAGTCGAGTGCCTACTCTATGCCTCCCACTTTGCTCAGCTTGCACCTTTTTAAACCTTACAACACTGTGAGGTGGGTATTGTTGCCTCCGTTTTCCAGATAAGAAAAACTCAGAGAGATTAAGTGACTTGTTCAGGGTCACACAGCTAGTAAGTGTTGGGTCCAGGATTTAAACTCCATCAAGTCTTCCTCTTTTCATGGTTCTCAGCTTCTTCTCTCTTGGTTCCACGTGGTTGCCCAAGGGCTTAAAATTTCCAGTGTTCCAATAGAGATAGCCAAAGAGTTGCAGGGTCAGAAATGTTGGAGAACACTGTATTCCACAAGATCATCTCGGAGTCTGGCAGTGCACATAAGCATTTTATTATTTTATTTTATTTTTTTTTTTTTTATTTTATTTTTTATTTTACTTTTTTTTCACATAGCATTTTAAAGGCTCTGTGTTCTGCAAGCAAAGGATCCTATGTTATTCTTGAACTCAAGTGTCCCAGAAAGCCCACTGGATTGTCAAGCCCCTTGATTTAAAGCTATCATGCCTTTGTCCCTCTTTTGTGACCTTAAGCTGTGGTTACCTTGGTTTCCTGACCTGCAGCTTCTTTCTTCCTACCCCACAGGTCCTCAGGAGGAGTCTGTGGAGGAGTGTCCCCAAGAGGCTGGGCATAGTGCCAGCTCCCTGATACTCACCCAGTTCGTTTCTAGCCAGGGTGAGCCATCTTGGAGGGGTGGGGCGTGCAGAGGGCGGGGAGAGCAGGGTGGGGAGAGCAGCTTCCTGTCTGGATGCGGCTCAGCCCAGTCCCATGCCCTCCTGCTTGCTGAGGCTGAGCAGCACAGGGATGGCCTCTGTCCACACTCACTACCAAACTCCGTCTCCCCTCCCCACTCACAGCTTTGGCCGAACTGAGTACCGCCATGCACGAGGTTTGGGTCAAGTTTGACATCCGGGGGCACTGCCCCTGCCAAGCTGATGCCCGTGTGTGGGCCCCTGGGGATGGAAGCCAACAGGTAAGAAGCTGAGCGCAGGACGGGTGCTGGCACTAGCCAGTGGACCCCAAGATCAGGCAGTGTGTCTGGAAATTACTGACCTTGGCAGGGTTTCGTCCCTATCTTTTGATGGGGTTAAAGGAGCTACGTAAAATCAAGCTACTTCTCACTTTTCTCCGGGGATTAGGATCCATGGATCCAGCTCTAGCACTGCCCCACCTCAGGATCTGCTTGCTCAGAGCTCCTACCCACTCTGTGCGTGTCCCAGCTTAGCACTTGCCACATCATGCTAGAGCTGCTGGCTGGCGGGTCCCATCTCTCCACTCCCCAGGCACAGGCTCCTACAGGCGGAGTGTGGGCCCACCTTCTCCGTATGCAGGCGCTCAGGATGCATTTCACAAAGTTTTCATAAAGTTCATGCTTTTATGATAAAAATCATTCATTCAAGAAATAGTTTATTAAATTCAGTCTGTGAGGGATCCCTGGGAGGCTCAGCGGTTTGGCACCTGCCTTTGGTCCGGGGCATGATCCCAGGATCCCAGGATTGAGTCCCACATCAGGCCCTCTGCGTGGAGCCTGCTTCTCCCTCTGCCTGTGTCTCTGCCTCTCTTTCTCTCTGTGTCTCTCATGAATAAATAAAATCTTTAAAAAAAATAAATAAATAATAAATAAATAAATAAATAAATGCATTCTGTGTGCCAGAGACTGGTACATACCCATGACGGAAAATACAAGCCCGTATAAGGAAGAAAACAATAGCCTATAATACCACCCTTCTTATTTTGACATATTTCTTTCCAGTTGCTAGTCTACATATTTGCTCAGTCTGTTTTTGTAGATTTTATTTTTAAAGATTTTTATTTATTAGAGCATGAGAGGGATATCACAAGCTGACAAGGTAGAGGGAGAAACAGACCCTGCTGAGCAGGGAACCCGACTCAGGGCTCGATCCCAGGATCTTGGGATCGTGATCTGAGCTGAAGGCAGATGCCCAACCGACAGCCACCCAGGCCCCCCTGTTTTTATATACTTTAAATCATACTGTGTGTGGAATTCCGTGAGCAACTTTTTCCCACCTAATGTTATATCACATAACATTTTGCTCCCTGTAAACACAATTTTAGAGTCTTGCTGATACTTGTGGGTTGGATTGGATTAAGCTGTTTGCCATTTTTAAATCTCTGGTTGGATCGGGGGGTGGTGGATGGGTTTAACAGAAGGAGCCGACAGAGAAAACTCCCCCCATTCCACAATCTTCTTGCAACGGGGATACCAACAGGACCAAGGACATCAAAGAGGGTAAGCAGCTCCCCTGGCCCTTGCTCAGATGGTGCAGGGGGTGCTGGTCCAGGGTTGGAGTCCCCGGGACAGATTGGAATGGCCTCAGCCATCCTGTGCCCCCATAATCTCCATCACTCTTCTCAAGTCATCCCAGAGAAAATGAATCTAAATAAAGTGTAGGACAAGTGTCCTCACCCTCTCCAGTGAGACCCCCATGTGAGCCCCTCCTTCGGAGAGGTGGGGGAAGCTGCTGGCAGGCAGGCGGCGGGAGGTGAGTGCCTCCCGAGAGGAGCTGAGCCAGGCGATGCCAGCGAGGAGAGAGACTTGGCCAGGAGATGAGGGCCGAGCCTGTGGGCAGTGGAGCCTTGAGAGAAAAGGGAAGCCCCTCACCATTTTCCTCCCTGCCAGAGACCCCGGACTCCACCGAGACCCCGGCAGAGGACCGTGCCGGCCGAGGGCCCCTACCTTGCCCCTCTCTCTGTGAACTGCTGGCCTCCACTGCTGTCAAACTCTGCTTGGGGCACGAGCGGATACACATGGCCTTTGCCCCGGTCACTCCTGCCCTGCCCAGCGTGAGCAAGGGCACAGAGGGAGGCCTGGGGGCCCGGGGACAGAGGCTGGGCTGGCCCTCCCTGTGGGGTAAGGCAGGTCCTGAGTCATCCAGCCCCTCCATCCTTCTGTCCACACAGGACGACCGCATCACCAACATCCTAGACAGCATCATCGCGCAGGTGGTGGAACGGAAGATCCAGGAGAAAGCCTTGGGGCCGGGGCTGCGGGCTGGGCCAGGCCTGCGCAAAGGCCTGGGCCTGCCCCTCTCGCCAGTGCGGCCCCGGCTGCCGCCCCCCGGAGCTCTGCTGTGGCTGCAGGAGCCCCGGCCTCGGCGAGGCTTCCACCTCTTCCAGGAGCACTGGAGGCAGGGCCAGGTGAGGCTCCTTGCCTCCTGGCTCCCAGTCGTCACGGCCTTGCATACCCTCAGAGCCTCAACCCGTAGGCCCAGCCACACCCAGTCCGTTACCCAGAGCAGGCGGCAGGGTTGGTGGCCCCTACAACATGCCCCAGCCTGGCCAAGTTGGGTGCCAGTCTATTCTCCCTGCATCTGTCTTCCTTTCCTCACCACAGCCCGTGTTGGTGTCAGGGATTCAGAGGACATTGCAGGGCAGCCTGTGGGGGACGGAAGCTCTTGGGGCGCTTGGAGGCCAGGTGCAGGCGCTGACCCCCCTGGGGCCTCCCCAGCCCACCAGCCTCCGCAGTGCAACGTTCTGGGAGGGATTCTCCCGGCCTGAAAGTAAGTGTCCCTGATGGGGGGTAGTGGTTGGGAGGCTGAGCCAGGTGGCAGCAAAGCCCCATGGTGACCCTGGGGGCAGCTGGAAGCAGAGCCCTGGGCAGGAACCAGACTCTCTTGCTGCCATGGGGCCAGGGTCCTCTGGGCAAGGAGGTGCCTCTCCAGGCCAATGGCATGTCTCCTCCCCTAGTTCGCCCAAAGTCAGACGAGGGCTCCGTCCTCCTGCTGCACAGAGCTCTGGGCGACGAGGACACCAGCAGGTGTGTATGGTACCAAGGGCTGGCCCTACATGCCTAGCCTCTGTCCAGCTCCTTGCCCTCACTTCCCCTCCTCCTTCGCCCTGCACTCCGGGATCCTCAGTGTTCCTGCTTGCCTTTGGGACTGGCCCCACTAGCGGTGGGCTTCGAGGGGATCTGGAGCACCTGAGTTGAGCCTGCTGGGCCTGACCCCGCCCCCTCCAGGATGGAGAACCTGGCTGCCAGCCTGCCACTCCCAGAGTACTGTGCCCTCCGTGGGAAACTCAACTTGGCTTCCTACCTCCCACCTGGCCCTGCCCTGCGTCCACTGGAGCCCCAGCTGTGGGCAGCCTATGGTGAGTGCCCACTCCACTCCTGCCCAGCCCCTGATCCCATCCATTCCTATTACCTCTGGGCATACGTGTGTCTGCGCCCAAGTCCTGGAGCCGGTGACCAGCTGGTCCCTTCTCTGCCTCATGCAGGTGTGAGTCCACACCGTGGGCACCTGGGGACCAAGAACCTCTGTGTGGAGGTGACTGACCTGGTCAGTGTCCTGGTACGTGCTGAAGCCCCACTGCCTGCATGGCACCGGGCACAGAAAGGTGGGTCCTGGGCCAGAGCTGGGGTGGGGGGTACCATCTGCAGATTCTGATGTGATGTTTGTGCCCACCCTGGGCCTTCCTAACCTGTTTTCCTTCCACAGACTTCCTCTCAGGCCTGGACGGGGAGGGGCTCTGGTCTCCAGGCAGCCAGGTCAGCACCGTGTGGCACGTGTTCCGGGCACAGGACGCCCAGCGCATCCGCCGCTTTCTCCAGATGGTGAGGAAGGAGCCGGGAGCCCTCCCCTTCCCCTGCGCTGCCCTCGTGCTCCCTAGAAGTGGGGGCTCCCAGCCCCCCGAAGCTCTCCCTGTTGTGCGTACCCCATGTGCTCACTCTCCCCACCCCTCAGGTGAGCTGGACAGCCGTGGTTCACAGAGAAGGCAAATTGGGATCTTGCGAGCTGTATGGTGGGGCACACGGAAAGGGCAGGGCCTGAGGAGGGACCTAAAGCCGAAACGAGAGCAAGAGCTGTTGCAGGCTAGGCACCGTGTAAGGGCCGTGGGTACGCTATCTCAGTTCATTGTCTCAACCACCCTGCATCACAGGCACTGCTGCTTTCCCATTATGCAGATGAGTAAACTGAGGCTGAGTGGTAGAGCTGAGACCTGAGCTTATGGCTGTTCCCACCCCCAGGTCACTGCGCTGCTCCTCCTGGGGGCAGACAGCCTCCCCGGCATGGGCTCCGGGTAGCAGAGGGTGAAGGGAGGCTCCTCCGAGATGCCCTCCTGCTGCCCCGCTCTCCATTGCTCTACATCTTATGAGGAGGTGTCTTTGGGGTGCTAGCAAGTGAGGGCTGAGGGAGGCAGCATGGAGTAGGTAGAGGGAGAGACTGGACCCAGATAAGGGGCAGGAAAGGAGGAGATGTGGGATACGCAGGAGGCAGGAAGCTCTGGGGGGCAGGGGAGGTTGAAGGCCAGTGTTAAGATTAGGGCAGGTACAGTGGTTCCAAAATCCAGCTGAACCCTGATTGTCCCGGGAAAAAGACGTCCACCAAGTGTCACCCCTGCTAAGGCACACGTGCAGACACGCAGGTGTTAACACGGCTGTCCACCGCCACCCTCCTGCCCACAGGCATGCATATGTGCGGACACACTGACAAACACAGATCTGTAGCTGCACACACAGATGCTGGAACACGCCGACAGAAGCACACCTTCACACACAGATGGCCTCCTCTAGTCTGGGTGTGGTGGCTCTAGGCAGTCTCACATGGCCAAACCTGATGATTCATGGAGAAGGTTTGAGGGGTATATTCTCACTGGGTGGCCTGGGAAACACTGACCTAGCTCCGGGATGGCCTGTGAGGGCACAAGAGCCCTGGCACCTGCGTGGGGCTACCCTGGGGTCCGGCCTGGCTCACCAGTCTCCTCTTCCCCACGGCCCAGTCTTGGACCGCTGAGTCCTATGCCCAGGAACAATTGTTAAGGTTCTACTAAAGGGTGGATTTGGCTGGTGGCCAGGTGGATCACGATGCTGGCGTTCACCTCTGCAGATACCCCCTGGGCATCTCCTTCTCCGGCCCCTGTGAACCCCTGTCTGCCCAAGGAGCTCCCCACTCTGGTTGGGCTGATGAAGGCTCCCCTACCCCCCATAGCCATGCCTGCTTCAGAGGCCTCAGCCTGCCAGGCCGGCCTGTACATCCCCGGGGCGTCAGAGCTTCTGTGTGGCCTATGCTGGATCTGGGATCTTAGAAGAATCTGATCGATGCTTTAGGTTGTCTCCCCAGGGACATACAGCCATCTAGTCGCCTACAATTTAGCACACAATTCAGGATGTTCAAGGGACTGCAGGTTAAGAGCTTCTGGTATAAACAGTTTATGAGTTGGGATCATGCAGGATATCTTTCTGGGGTTTTGGAGAAAGGAGCCCAGGGTCAAGGACGCAGAGACTATTCAAGGCATCTATAGCCCCCAAAAAAGTGGAGGTTTAGATCCCCAGCTTCAGAGCCCCTAATCCTGTCCTCTAAGCTCTTTCCAGCCAAAGCTCTGTTCTGCCACCTGAGCAGCCCTTGCCCCTCACTACCTAGCCCTTTCTCCCACCCCTATGACCTCCCCTGCTCGCCCCTTGAGACTTGACCACATCAGTCCTCGGCCTTTGGAAAGTCTGTGCCCCATCTTGTAGCCCTTTCCTATTTCCCCCACCTTGCTCATATTCCCCCTTTTCTTTTTTGAGGTGTGCCCGGCCGGAGCAGGCAACCTGGAGCCTGGCACCCCAGGCTGCTGCTACCTGGATGCAGGGCTGCGGCGGCGCCTGCGGGAAGAGTGGGGCGTGAATTGCTGGACCCTGCTGCAGGCCCCCGGAGAGGCCGTGCTGGTGCCTGCCGGGGCCCCCCACCAGGTGCTTCCCCCACAGGCCAGGGGCTCTGCAGTGAGCCTTGACCCATGAGGAACGGTGGGACCTGACATCACAGTGCCACAGTGCTCCCCTACCCACTCTGTCCTCACCCCTCCCAGGGCCCTAAGAGCGAGGCAGGTCAGGAAGTCCCATCCCACTGGAAAGAAAAAGAGAAGCTGAGCGGCCTGAGAGTCATCGAGCCCTACTGGGCTTCATGTCCTAGGATACCCACCCTGCCTGTGCCATCCCTTGGCCTGGTTTTGGCCGTGCCCTTTGAGGTGCCTGGTGCTGGATCCAGGGCCTCTGCTCTCTGAGAGCTGGGCGGGGGTCATTATGGTATATAGACCTTAATGACAAAAGGAGTAAGGGAAGGATGCATGAGCCCGAGTCTCCACTGACCCCCTGCCCATCTCCTCTCTGGCATAGGTACAGGGCCTGGTAAACACAGTGAGCGTCACTCAGCACTTCCTGTCCCCAGAGACCTCTGCCCTCTCTGCTCAGCTCTGCCACCAGGGACCCAGCCTGTCCCCGGACCGCCGTCTGCTTTATGCCCAGGTGGGTGTGACACTGGCCAGGAGGGTGGTTGGGGTAGCATGGCAAATCCACTCTGTGCCAAGCAAGCAGCTCACCTGGGCCTGGGAAGGGCATTCTCGGTGGGAAGAGCTCAGGAATGTGATTGTAAATACCTTGTCTTCTCTCTTTCTTCTAGATGGACTGGGCGGTGTTCCAAGCAGTGAAGGTGTCTGTGGGAACATTACAGGAGGCTAAATAGGGGGATCCTGAGTGTCTGGGGTAGGTTGGGGGGCAGGTAGACCAGGTGCTCAGTCCAGGCACGGCTTTAGCAGAGAATGACGCTGGGGGACTTGAGCAATCCCTCAAGTACCATTCTGGGCACAGGCAGGCACCCTGTTCCCCACTCCAACCTCGGCCCCAAAGCCAACAACCACAGTGCCATCGAAGCTTACACCTGCCCTCGCAGGCTGGCACCTGCTCTGTCCCTGCATCCCTCTCCATGGTATCAGGCCCACATCGGGGGTGAAAGACCCCCTCCGACCTCTGCTCCCCCCTGCACCCAGGAGACAAACAGCTCTTCTTTGGGGGACCTCGGGAATCATTCTGGCTTAAGCAACACCTTCTGCTGCGTCATCCCCCTGCTGTCCCACCGGCTCCCAAGCTCTGCTTACACCACCCACATCTTCACTGGGCTCCCGGGTGGCCCTTCGCACTGCAGCCATGCTGAGCAAGGGGCCTCTGAAATCCTGCCCTTTTGCCAGAGAACAGTGCGCTGTGTGGGGGGGGGGGGGGCGGGTGGCATCAGGAGACTGCCCAGGCTTGGCTGGAGGGAATGATACAGGCCATGCCCTGTCCCTGCTCCCTCTTCTCGCCTCCCTCCTTCATGATTTCCATTAAAGTCTGTTGTTTTGTGAATGCTGCTGGAGTGGTTGGCCCTGCTCCGGGCAGGCCACATGGACTGGGGAGGGAGGAGACACAAGGAAATGGAGTGTGTGTGTGGGGGTGGCATGATGACAGGGACCTCAGACACCCCTGCCTGCTCCTCTTCCCGGGGCCTGGATCCTTCCTTGCCACTGAGAAGCAGTTGGAACCTTCCAGGGCTCCAGAGACCTGGGAACCCCAGCCTGTACGCAAACTGCAGGCTACCCCAGCTCTCCTGTCAGACCTGACCTGGAGCTCTGGGAGTGTGGCCCAGAAGAGCTCTTGCCTAGCTGTCTGCCCTCAGTGCCCGTGGCTGGCCCCAAGCCCGCTACCCAGGGACTGGCTTGCTGCCTGTGACAGTTGACAGCCCCTCCCCACCCCCAGGGCCCTCTGGTGTGGCTCTGCTTGCTCCCCTGCCCTTGTACATCTCAGCGCCAACACGCTCCGACTCTTGTTATACCTAATTGTTCCTGCAGTGGTTTGGGGAATGTTTTTTTATGAAATAAAATTTTTTATTATAAAGTTAATATACTTCCAGAACATTTAGAAAATAGGAAAAAATCACCTTAAGCTCACCTCCACTCACCACTAACCCAACCACTATTAGTATTTTTGGTGTATTTCCTTCTATTTTTTTCCAAGGAGCTGTTTTATGTATGATTGAGTCGGTGTGTTTTGTACTCGGTTTCTTCCTTTTAACACTGCATTGGGGTCATTTTCTGTGTTGCTGCTACCTAACCTTCATTTTAAATGGCTGCTTGTGTTCCCTTCTGTGGCTTTGCTGTGATTCATATAACCATCCCTTGTTGAAAGGAAAAAAATCGGGTTTCTTCATTGTTTGCCGAGCTAGGTCATTTTCTTTTCTTTTCTTTTTTTTTTTTTTTTGCTAGGTCATTTTCATATTCTCGTGGGATAGAGAAAAAAGAGGAAATCAAGGAGCTCCTATACTTCGCCACTGTTCTCATTTAACCGATCTTATTTAATCCTGTTTCATGATTGCGAGATAGATATTCTTTATTTCTATTTTACTGCAAAGGTGAGAGACCGGCTGGGGTTAAGCGAGTCACCCAAGGTCACACAGCAATTTCAGTGGCAGAACTGGGGCTGGAACCAAGCTTCCTGACTAGAGCCTCGCTTCCATTAGTCTCAGCCCTGAAGGGACTTTGCAGATGGGCTTGCTGTCCTCTCTGTCCTCCTTCAACACACTTTATAGCTGATCATGTTCCATGTGGCACCGAGTGACCCATCCCTCCCTACACGTCACCTTACATAGCTGTGCCATAGTGTCACCCCAGAACCCCAAACACAGGGTCCTTCCTGTGGGAAGGCAGAGATGGCCTGGTCACCAGGCCTTTCTCTTCTCCACAGACCCCTCTGCCCACCTCCCATCTCATGGCAGCGCCCTCAAGGGCATATTAAGTTTGACTCTTGGGGGATCCCTGGATGGCTCAGCGGTTGAGCATCTGCCTTCGGCTCAGGGTGTGATCCTGGAGACCCGGGATCCAGTCCCACATCGGGCTCCCTGCATGGAGCCTGCTTCCCCCTCTGCCCGTGTCTCTGCCTGTGTCTGTGCCTCTCTCTCTCTGTCTCTCATGAGTAAATAGATGAGATCCTTAAAAAAAAAAAAAAAAAGTCTGACTCTTGCAAACAGCAGGTGGACTAAATGTTCCAGGACTGGCCCTGGGCAGGAAGAGCCAGTCCGGGTGGGAGCTGACACTGAGATGACTGGGGGGCACCTGGTGGCATTCTTGTTCGTGGAGGCTCGCCTGTCTCATCTTGGGCCCAGCACTGCCCTTGGGGCTTCTGCTTCTCCCAGCACCCCACTGTCCGCCTTCTGCTCTGGCCCCTCTCACTGGCCCACGTGTCACCCAAGTATGACTCTTGGGGCTGGAAGTGACTCTGGCATGTGGGTAACCAGTGCTGACTTTTTCTTTTTCCTTATAAAGTACGTTTTTAGACTTTTGATTCTGAAATGATTTTAAATTTACCGTCAAGTCACAAGTACAGCACAGAAAGTTCCTGATTACCCTTGCTCCAGCTTCCTCTCATGTTAACATCTAACACAAACAGACACAGTGATCAAAACAAGAAATCCTTGTCTATACTATTAACCAAGCAACAGAGTTTACTGGGATTTCACCGGTTTGCCACGAATTCCTTTATCTGTTTCCAGATAGGATAGGATCCTTTATCTGTTTCCAGATAGGATCCACCTATGTCTGCATCTTACAGATGACCTAGAGGGTCCATGTGGCTCCCCCAAGGCCATCCAGCAAGCTGGGGGCAGGGCACAGGCTGAGCCAAACCTCCCCCACCCTGTACCTTGGGCTACTGCCCTCTTCACCCTCCTACTTTGCAAAGGGATGGCGTTTGTTGCTCTGTAAAGGCCTCTGGAAGCACAGACGCCCTTGCCCCACCCTGCCTGCCCATCCCTGGCCCTGTTTCCAAGGTTGTCTACATTGCCTTCCTGCACATGTGCTCACACGCATGTCCATCCACGTGCTCTGAAATGGCTGCTTCAGGCTTTGCTCCCATGGGTGCTGCGAGTGCTATACTATGGATCTCCCAAGTGTGGCCACTCTTGCCCACCATGCTGCGTAGCCACCCCCACCAGCTGGTGCTCTGCCCTCTCTGGGTATGCAAGAGGCAGAGCAAACTTGAACGGAGAACTTTCTTTGTCTCTGGTTCTGAGGGCTTCTCCCTTAGCCCCCCTACCTCCCTCCCTCCACCTTTCCTGTGGGCCTGAGGGCCTCTGCTGTCTCAGTCTGGTGTGTTTGGTCTTCCACCCAATGCCTTGAGAAGGTCTGCTTTCTCCTTTTTCCTCAGCACTCCCGGAAGGGCTGGGTACACTGCCTCGAGGGTCCTCTGCCTCGTGTGTTCCTCACCACAGGGGTCATTAGGTCCACTTAACAGGGGAGGAGTGCTTTTCCCAGTGATAATGGGAGCGTGGAGCCGTGGTTTGCTGCAGTCTGCTCTTCCAGGCAGTCTGGTGTTTATCTTAGGCTGCCTCTGAGGCTCTCAGAGCCCTGCCAGACATGACCTCATTCTCTCTCAAATCATCCCTGGGAGGCAGAAAGGAGTCTGGGACCAACGCTATCCCCACTTCACAGATGTGAAAAAGGACATGTAGATACATACACACAGCAAATATGTTGACAAGTTGCTTTGTGGTCCCTGAGGCCTGATTCTCAGCCCCGCGAGTCCCAGTGTTTGGGAGGAGAGAGGCCTTGGATAGGGCTGGTGGCAGCAGTGTTCACCAAGTGCCTCAAATGCTTGAGGGTCCAGCAGGGATGCCACCCCACCTAACCCAGGGCCCTGCCCCCAAGGAACTTGCAGTCAATTCCCTATGTGAGAGGCGCCTAAGGAGGTCGGGCTGGTGTGGCTGGAATTCCTGAGAGAGACTACAGCTCTGTGGTGGTCCTGTAGGCATATTTCATGACAGTGGGCCTTTGTGTGGCGGCAACAAGTGCTGTGGCCAGGAGGGCTCACCCTGAGGGCTGGGCTGCCTGGTCATGATGACCTGTACAACAGTCTACAGAGCTCCTCCCAGGACGGTTCACCTCCCTGACAACCCTGTGGAAGAAGGGCTATTATGAGCCTACTCTACAGATGAGGAAACTAAGACCCACGACTCATCCAGGGGCACAGGGCCAGCCAGTGAGCTGCGGCTGGACATCTGGTTCCAAGTCCAGTACTTTATCAGCACGTTCCCAAAAGGAAGCTGGCAGGAGGGAAAGGGGAGACCTAACTGGGGATGAGGAGCTCTGATTCGGCTGCCTTTATAGTTTCACTCCAGCTGGCCCTGCCTTCCTGTCCTAAGAGTAGGTTAAAGGAAGCTCTGAGGAGGAAAGGTCAGTCTGGGAGAGAAGTAGGAACTCGCCAAAACAACCCACACCCTGCTCTCAGAGCGCCAGGCCACCAGGCCTTGTGAGCTCTGTGTGCGGGGAACAAAGCCGAAGGAGCAAGACCTGGTCCCTGCCCTCCCAGGGCTCTCAGTCTGCAGTGGAGAGGGCCCTAAAACTGCGTGGGACATGCAGCGGGCAAGGGGCCAGGACACCGATGAAGGTTGGGCTGGCTGATTACAGGCCCTCTTTCTGCCCCAAACCCCCTCCTCCCACCGCCAACCACACCTTGACCACCCCAGCCCTGCTCCCTCCCTCCTCTGAGCACCTGTCACACCTCTTGCCCAACCCAATCATTTAGCACTTGGCTTATAACCCTTGAGGGACTTTTCATTATATGTCTATGTCCACCTCCCCAGGGTCAGAATCCCCTCCAAGGCAGGAGCTAATGCTCCCCCTGCCGTGGAGACATGCGGTACATTTTTAGTGAAGAAATAAGGTTATCTGGGAAGTGATCAATTTGGGCAACGCCACGGTAGGCAGGCGTAAGAACGGTGGGTCCAAGCCGCGGCCCCCTCCCCCACCCTCCGGCCTCCGTGACGTCATCTGGCTTGTTGTGACGTCACCGTCGCCGGCTCCTGTGGCGCTCCGCAGCCCGCAGGCTGGATGACGTCATCGTCGGAACCCGCGCCGACAAGCGCTTGCTGGAGGAGTTAGAGAGGCTGGCGACTGGAGATGCGCGGAGGGAGGCGAGGGGTAACTGATGGAGACGCAGAAGCCCGGCGGCGGCGCCCAGCGCCCAGGCGCGGCTCCCGCCCCAGGCCCGGGTCCTACCCGGCTCCTAGCGGGCTCCCGGGCCGGCCCCGCCCCGCCCCGCCCCGCCCCGCGATGACCGACGCGAGCCAGCCAATCCGCGCAGGCCGCGGTGACGCCTAGCCAATCAGCGGGCAGGGCTCCTCGGGCGCTTCCGCGTTCGCGAGCGCCGGGCCCGGGTCGGCAGGGGGAGGGGGCGAGGGCGCCCGACCGCAGCCTCGCCGGCGTCCCGGCCTGCTCACTGCGGCCGCTCTCCGTCCTCCGGCCCCGGGGGACCCGATGGCCTCGGAGGGCCTGGCGAGGGTGCTGGCGGCGCTGCTGGGGGGCCAGGGGGTGAGCGTGCACGGCTATGATTCGGAGCCGGCCGGGGAGCCCCCGGCGCCGGTGCGGCTGCGGAAGAACGTCTGCTACGTGGTGCTGGCCGTGTTCCTCAACGAGCAGGTGAGCGCAGCCAGCCCCGGTGGGGACGGAGGACCTCCCGGCAGGAGCCACCGCTTCCTAGTGCGTGGTGCTCCCCAGTTTTGCAAAGCACTCTCACTCACACTTGCATCCGAGCCTTGAGCCTTGTGCGGCCCAGCCCTGAGCTGATCCGTCTATACAGAAGAGGAATCTGAGGCCCGGAGCCTGTTTCTTCCCTCCCAGTAGGCCTCAGTGTCTCGAAAGGAGGCCTGCCTTGTTCCTCTTCTTTCCCCAGAATCGAGCACAGTGCCTGCCCCTAGTGTGCTCAAAGATGTGCCCAGTGCCTCAGAGACCTCCTCTGGGTCCCACGAACAGTAATGGCATGACCTGCACTTGTACTCGGGCCTCCTGTCCCACTGTGCACTGCTCTTTTCTGCTGATCCTTGTACAAGTTGCTGCCACGACAGCTAGAAGGGGCCAGGGCCATAGGTAGGAGTTGTATGGGCTTGGGGGGTGGGTATTTCAAAGCCTAGGCCCCAGTGGGAGGCCCTGCCACAAGCAGTTCGTAAATCACCAGGGGAGATGAGAGAACTACAGAGACCCATGGCATATAGACAGGAATCAGTGCAGGACACATGGCAAAGCTCCCTGTGGGGCCTAATCCCCAGCCCCTGAAACAGCTCCCAAGAATCTTCACCCCTTTCCGAAACAGAAGTCTGAATGCAAAGAAGGGTAAATTACAGACAGCTGCAGGCCCCCAGGCACACAAGGGCCAGTCCCCTGGAGAGCTCAACGGTTTGAGGTGTGCACCAGTAAGGGGGTGTTGGGTGGCTGTGTTTGAGATAGGATCTCACCCCCGGGGCAAGGGCAGGTTTGCAGCGGAGCTGTGGTGGGGGTGAGGATCCTCTCTCTCCCCTCAGGATGAGGTTCTACTGATCCAGGAGGCCAAGAAAGAGTGCCGTGGATCATGGTACCTACCCGCGGGGAGAATGGAGCCTGGGGAGACCATCGTGGAGGCCCTGCAGCGGGAGGTGAAGGAGGAGGCCGGGCTGTACTGTGAGCCCCTGACATTGCTTTCTGTGGAGGAGCGGGGCCCATCCTGGATCCGCTTTGTGTTCCTCGCTCAAGCCACAGGTATGGCCCACCTGGTGGCAGTGTTTGTCAGGGGGCAGTTGACACCTTTCCCCTCAGCTTGTCCTCTGGTGCGATGAGCCCCTATTCTGTCCAGGACAAGCCTGGCATCTCCAGATCCCAGCCCCCACCAATCCCATTACCCTGGGTCAGGGTTAGGATCCTTGGGTGACCATTTACTCTGCCGGACCCAGCACTTCTCTCAACAGAGACCCTTTCTCCCACCCCATCCTCGACATCTCCTCCAGGTGGAATTCTCAAGACTTCCAAGGAGGCAGATGCAGAGTCCCTGCAGGCTGGCTGGTACCCACGAAGCTCCCTGCCCACCCCGCTGCGAGCCCAGGACATTCTGCACCTGGTAGAGCTAGCTGCCCGGTACCGCCAGCAAGCCAGGCACCCTCTTCTTCTGCCCCAGGAGCTTCCCTGCAGTCTGGTCTGCCAGCGACTCGTGGCCACTTTTACCAGTGTCCAGACAGTGTGGGTGCTGGTGGGCACAGAGGGGATGCCTCACTTGCCCATCACTGCCTGCGGCTTCAGTCCCATGGAGCAAAGGGGTGGCATCAAGATGGCCATCCTGCGGCTGCTACAGGAATGTCTGACCCTGCACCATTTGGCAGTGGAGACCAAGGGGTTGCTTGGACTGCAGCACCTGGGCAAGGACCACGCAGATGGCATCTGCTTGAATGTGCTGGTGACTGTGGCTTTTCGGAACCCAGGCATGCAGAGTGAGCCCCCAAAAGTTCGGGGTGAGAACTTTTTTTGGTGGAAGGTGATGGAGGAAGACCTACAAAGCCAGCTCTTACAGAGGCTTCAGGAATCATCGGTCGTCCCAGTCAACAGATAGGAAGGTGCCATCGTGGTGCAAGGAGCCGGGCACCTGTGCCCCACCCCCTACCGTGGCTCTGCCTTCCTAAGGGAGGCAGGAGGTTGGCAGTCAGAAGTCTTGTTGCATTGGGAGCAGGTGATTCTCTTAGTTCTCAGGGTAATTTCCTTTTCTGTGGAACAGGTCCCTACGCTGCACCAAAAGGACAGTGACTTTAACCAAACAAGGAGTTCAGAGCTCAAGGATCTAATTACTCTGTGGGCATGATGAGGGCACTACTCCCTAAGGGGAGGAGAGAACTTTCTGAACCTGAGATGGCATCTACTTATCATTTTCCATGCTCCCCTCAGTAAAGGCCTACATCCGGGTTCCAGGTTCTTAGGCACTTAGAACACAGACTGGGTGCGGGGTGGGGGTGGGAATGGGGGGGGTCATTCCAAGGGAGTGGGCCCCTTGCTGAGTAAATAGGTGGTACTTGCTTTGCCTTCCTTCCTAAATGTGTCTGTGGGGAGGAAGTGAGCAGGAAGCAGGGGACTGCATCAAGAAGGAAGCTCCTCCCTTGACCCACCACACCCTCCCAGCTCTTCCCAGACAGCAAGTGACCTGGGTGGGCAGGCTTCCTGCCATCCACCATGGCCTCTGTGGCCCACTGGGGCTCTCCTTCTCTTGCCTGCCTGTGTCCTCATCCCCTCCAGGGTTTGGCAGTGAGAACACTGGGAGCTTCAGGTGGGTGAGGAGCCATAAAGTAAAAGCCAGTCCCACCTCTTTTCCCCTGCTCCCTCCCTGCATCACTCTGCGGGCCACAAGCTTCTTGCCCCTGCCTTTCTACAACTCCAGCCGGAGCCAGACCGAAACCCTTTATTCATTTCTCCTGAGCCCAGCAGAATCATGATAAAAAGTATTATTATTAAAAAAAAAAAACTTTACTAAAACTTCAGGGAAAAATCATAGGAAGTAAACAAAGAAGATTTATCGTGTGCTACTCACTGCATGTAATACAGATTTCTGGTTCTGAGCAAGAGAACACTTGATTAGACCTTCCTTCTGAGGTGGCTGCACTCCAACACTGATGGACCAGGAAAAGGGCCCCCCATCCCATCCTCTCTTGGCTGCCATCTGTCTTTCTGGCCTTAGGCTGTGGTAGGAATCCTCTTGTCCCCTCTGAGGACAAACATCTCCCACATGATGGAATCAAAACCTTTCACGTTGGGTCACTTCTCTCAGTGTCTGAGGGACCCACCAGTCCATGTCAAAGGGCAGTCTTTGCTCCCACTTTATTTAGCCTGGAGTGTTTTTCAACCCTGCCCAATAGAATCACCTGGAGAGCTTGAAAAACAGCTTGGGACCCCTCCCCCAGAGACACTGATTCCACAGGGATTGCAAAAAGCAAATCAGGTGATTCTGACATACTGAGGTAAGAGCCACTCATCAGCCCTAAGTTTTCAACTTGCTCCGTCCTGGAGTTCTCTCAGCTACCTTCCCGAGAGCGTCCCCACACACATGCACCTAAGGACGAACTTTTTAAAAATAGGAGGCCCACTAACAGCATTCGTACAGCCCACGACATAAACACCCCGAAATGAGACTCGCATACAGATGCTCCAGATGGCCCATTCTTTCCCAGTGTCTCCGAGGCTAGCTGGCTCTCAGCTGTAAGTAAGCTGGGCAGAAATAGTGTTGCTTGGCCAAGAAAGAGCCTGGTTCCTGGCAGGCACTGAGGAACATCAGATTTGCGCTGCCAGAGCCTGTCTCTATTTACCACCACCACTACCACCCCCCGGCACACCACCCCCCTCCGCTCCAGTGTTGGAAAAGGAATCTTTCTTGGGGAAGAAGAAGGGCCTGAATGAGCAGTGGAGTCCTGTGCAGGAGGACACGAAGGGACGAAGGGTGCAGAACAGGGCCGCTGTGTCCATGCAACCAAATCATTTATTGCTGTGTCGTCTGGGGGGACGCAGTGCAAATGCTGAAGGGGATGGAGGAGGAGAGGATCTGTGACTCCCGGACGCTCAAACGTTTTCTGACTTGCAGAGTGCAGACTCCGTTTGCCCCGTGAGCTCGGCTGTCCTGTCCCACGCCAACTCCCACGTGCGCGCACACGCATGCACGCACAGGCATGGTGTCCTTCAGAGCGGCAGTTAAGTCCTCCGCAGCTTGGAGGAATGCAGGAGAGGGAGAGGTCACTGAGTTCCTCCTCTTTCATGTCACCTCCTGGCAACCTGCGGCCGGCTTCTAGAAGCGGCACAGGCAGGAAAAGGAAGCGAAAGAGGCTCTGGCCTGCTCCTCCTTGCCCAGGAGCGAAGCCAGCAACTGCAGTCCTGCTGTGAGGTAATGCCTGGCGCCGCCTGTGTGTTCCTGCAGGTTGAGACAGATTCGGGCCGGGTGGGGTGGCAGCCCCAGCCGTGAAGGGCACGTAGGGAGAACAACACTACAACTGGTTGCCTGTGCCCCAGCACCTCCCCGCCAGGCCTTGGGGGCCTGGGGTCAGGTGGGCGTCCTGGCCTCGTCTGTCCTGAGCTCCCTGGCTCTCCTGGAACAGTATTCCATCAAGGACACTGCGGCGGGGTGGAATGCTGAGGGCCAGGCCTGGCCTCCCCCGGTCTCTGAGCCCCTCTGCCCAGGTGTGTTGGACCTGCCGAGACGGGTTCAGAGGCGCCAGAGAGAAACCAGCTGGAGCCGGAGCCTGGCACCCAGCCCCCCCACTTCCCAAGCCCTCTCCCGCCCTGGCTGCAGTTGTACCAAGGCTCTCATTAGCAGCTGCCCCCACCTGGGCGCGGAGCAGGCTTTGGATATTTGCCACGAGGCGGTTGGGAATTTTGCAACAGTCTCTAGGAGGGCTGGGCAGGAACAGTGGGCTTCCCTGGCTATCCACTGTGCCTTTGCCACAGGTTAAGCCAAGAAGGCAAGAGAAAAAAATGTCAAGTGTCAGCAGTGTCTGTGGCACCTACTGTGTCAGAGACAGGGCTCCTGTACCCCCGTTTCTCTGGCCTGCAGTCCTGACCAGCCTCAGAACCATCACTCACTCCCCTCTGTGCCCCTGGGACTGACCATAAGTCTTGGCCCCGGAAATGGCCTGTAGACACAGAACACGCGAGGGTTTGGGCCTGGCTGCTCACCTGGCAATTACCCAGCTCCCCTGAGAAGGCCCCGAGGACACCATGCTGTCTGGGAGGCCATCTCTTTTGCTCCGTGGCTTCTGGTACCTTGGAGACCCACTCCCCGAACCCAGTCTCGTGTGGCTGACAGGCCCGGGTCTCCTGGAGTGAACCTGGAGTGGAAGCCCAGGCCTCCTCAGAGGCAGAAGCGCCTGGGATGTAGAGGAGATGGAGCCGAGCCCCCACCCTGGGAGGCAGGAGGTGGCGGCAGTGCCAGGTGGGAGGGAGCTCTCGGGCAGAGGTGTCCTGTCCTGCTCCTGGCTCAGACGTGCCCTTCTCGGGGAGGAGAAAGGTGCAGGTGAGGTCCATGTGGGGGGAACTTGACAAAAGCGATGGCAGCCAGCTCCTTGCAGAATTCCTCAAGAACCACCACACCCTGGAGGAGGGTCTGGTGGTCCAGCCTGAGGGAGACAGCATGGGAGTCATGGCTAGGAGGTGGTGGGAGTGTGCCCAGTATGACATCCCAGTGCCCAGGTGGCACGTTCCAGTGCCACACACCTCTGAGTGAAGACAGAGGTCAGCGATG
Organism: Canis lupus dingo; assembly: GCF_003254725.2. NCBI lineage: Eukaryota > Metazoa > Chordata > Mammalia > Carnivora > Canidae > Canis > Canis lupus. The sequence goes on from NC_064267.1 coordinate 35,205,938, forward strand.
GGCCACCATCACCCCTTGGCCTGTGCTCCTCCCACTACCCTGGAGCAGTCTGCCTTCCCACCCTAGGGTCCACTCTTGGGCACCCACTGCCCTGGGTTACTTACTGCTCCCCGGGAACCTGACCCATCAGCTGCTTGCGCACCAGGAGCAGTTTGCCTGGGAATTGGGGAACCCTCTGAATTCTCTGCATCAAGTCCCCTATCACCTAGAGCAGGAATAAGACAGGACTGAGGTGGGGGCCAGTGACACTCTTGCAGGGTCCCCTAGCTCTGCCGTGCCGCGGTCGGTGGGTGTGTGTGCCTGTGCTTTCCCCGGAGCTGTCCGGGGTGCCCACTCCTGCAGCCCTTGCCCCCATCCTCCTTCCTGTTCCCCTCCCTTCCTGCCACCCCACTGGCACACACCCTTGGGCTCCGACATCCTTACCCTGACAAGCACAGAGAACAGACTCCTGCAGCCAGGGGCCAGGTTGATGTAGGGATCCAGGAGGTACTCATGGATAAGGGGGTGGGGGAAGAGGGCAAGCCGGGACAGGACTGAGGTCACCTGCAGGTTCAGGCTGTATGGCTGTAGGGAACACGGTGGACAAGCCGAGGGTTGGCAGGGGGCGGTGAGCATTTTTTGCACTCCCCCAGCAAGGCGCCTGGCCAGTGTGAACGTGTGCGGGGGTGGGAGTCTCACGTGATGTGTGTGTGTGTCATGGATTCCCTGGGGCTGAGGGCCAGGACATGTTAGGGCGTGTGGGGCAGAGGCAAGACGGGGCTTCCCGCCTGGAGAAGGGGGAGGGGTGGGGGGGTCTGGAGCTGAAGCACCAAAGAGGACTCAACCCCCAGGGCTGGGCGGCTGTTCTGATGGGCTCCAGAAGCACCTGCCTGAGTTCTCCTGCCGGCCCTCACCCTGTAGCCAGGGCCCAGGCCTGTTGGCTACCTGTTCCAAAATCCGGGACATGCGGTCAAACAGCATTCGGAGGAAGTGACCCTCAAAGAAAGGCCGTTCGGGTTCATGGGGGTCCAGGGGTGTGGGACCCAGGGGCCAGCCCCAAGGGGCTACTCGGGAGCTGCATTCCTGGAACTGAAACAGTGGTGAGAGTTGAGGAGGGAGGCCCAGTGGCCAGGAGGCATCCGCAGACACAGGGAACCACGTGGGAGGGATGGACTCGATCTCTTGGCCGGAGTAGGGAGCACCCTGGGCAGATCACAGACGGAGGAGGTGGGGCTTATCAATGCCATGGCTCTGAGGGCTGAGGAGCAGGCATGGGCACAGGCCTCGACACTCACCAGTCCGTAGGCATCGTGGACGTACGTGTCATATCCGGTCTCCTCCAGGAAAGCCGAGGTCTTGGCTTCCTCAGGAACCAGGCAGAGGAAACTGAGAGACAAGACCTGGGTGTGGAGGGGCACCGCCTGGGCCACCCCGTTCCTCCTCGCTCCACTCCAGCCCTGAGGGCACACTCCCTCCTGGGCTGCGCCTCATCAGGGCTCTGGCCGAAGATGGAACAGACCTCAAGTGGCTTCGGGTTCCAGAGCGGCTCCCTACCTGTTGACGATCTCAGTCACGGCTGTTTTGCCATCCAAGTTGGTGAGGGGGGCCGGGGGGTGCTTTGCAGAGGGTTGAAAGCTGGAGTCGAGGAAGCCGTCTGTGAAGTAGGGGTCTTCCTCCAAATCTCTGTGGCCAGGGCCGGCAAGTGACACCAGGAATGAAGGAATGAGCGAGCACTGGGTACTGAGGGCCGCGCTGGGTCCCAGGGGCGCGGGGTTTCACTTACACGGTGTCCTCGTAGCTCTCGGGCTCGGGGGAGCCCCGGGCCACATAATGGCGGCCCTCCAGGTGGCCCAGCACCAGGCTGCGGATGATCCGCTCGTGCGGCTTCTGGAGCAGCTCCTCGAATAGCCGCAGTGTGGTGATGCTGATCTGGGTGAGAAAGGGTCAGCAGGAGTTCCTAGGAATGGCTCCCTCGGATAAGGCAAGACCAGGGGTAGCGAGTGGGTGCTGGTGTGGGAGCCGGGAGTCTGCCCCCCGCCCTGGTTCTGTCACCAATTTGATGTGTGCTAGCAAATGAGCCAACTGGCGCTTCTGTGTCTCGGTTCCCAGGTCTGAGAAATGAACGGAATAGCAGCCTCACCCAGCTCAGGGGAGCTGTGAGCCTCCAAAAAGCCAAATGAGTATGAGTAGGTTTGGAAGACAAAGTCACCCGGCGAATATCTGATCACAGATGATTACTATGTGACAAAAGCCGCCATGACTGTGTCATGCTTTTTGGGGGGTATGTGTTCCGATGCCTCGAGGGTAGTACCACCTGGTAAGCTAATGCAAGCGGGGAGAAGCCCTCAGGAAATCCCTTGGTTGGGGGCTGGTGGGAGCCAGAAGGACGAGGCCCCCCCACCTCACCTCATCAGAGAGGTGGTCGCAATGCCCGATGAGGTGAGCGCACAGAGTGCGGGGGCCGTCGTCGGGGGCTGCAGGCTGTGGCTCTGTGCCCAGGAGGAAAGCCACGGCCTCTCGCAGCAGCGCCGGGGAGCGGAGCTGACGCAGCATGGCCGTGAGCAAGGCGGTGGAGGTCAGGACGCTCTGCTCTGAACTACAGGGAGAGAGCACTGAGCCAGGCCTCCTTGGGGCTGAGAGCCAGGCAGGGGAGGGGAGACCAGAGAGGGAGCCAGGGGTGAATGAATGTGAGGATGACAGCACCCTTTCCTGGGTTCCTTATGTCTTGGTTGGTATTTCCCTGCTTGCTCCCTAGCCCTCTGGAGGCCCTGGAGTCCAAGAGCTGGAGGCCTTCGTCAGCCCATGTGGCTCTGAGCCACGTGTGTCAGGGGCCAGACTTGGCAAACACGAACCATGGAACCCACAGACCCACGTGACTATGGCCAAGGAGACCCCCGGCCTTAGGGACAGGAGGGAACTTGGTGGGGTGGGCCAGTGGATCCAGACCATGGCCGTGCCCAAGGGAAGAGAGACTCACACATGCAGGAGGTGGGGCTGCAGAATCTCCACGAATAACTTCTCAGCCACAGCCTTTGCCAAGGCGTCTGCAACCACCTAGGTGCCAAAGAACATGTCTTATGCACGTTTTACCTCCATGACAGTTTTCCCCTGAGAAACAACTGTGTCCTTGCACAGCGTCTAACACAACAGGCAGGCTGGGGGCCCTGCCTAGCTCCCAAGAGACCCCTCGGTCCTCAAGGTGGACACGGTGAAGGGAGTGGGGTGAACTGTGGGGCACCCTCCCCCGCCCCCCAGAGAGCCCTGCTGGCGCCGGCTCCTGCTCACCATGTGTGCCTCCATGATGAGGTGGTCACAGTAATCAAACCAGCCCAAAAAGGCAGCCAAGGCCTCCTTGCCAGGGAAGGCAGCCTCATCAGATGGGGCGCTGGGCAGCCTGAGAGGGAGTAAGGGAGGGGCTGTGGGGCCTGCCTCAGGTATGTTCCAGAACCTGGGCCCCTTCTCCCTGCACCCTCTGTTGCGGGTCGGGGGTGAGGTGAGGGAGGTGAAGCAAAAGTGATGTTTCCCTGGAGGGAAAGCCCCAGAAGGATGGGTGGTGCCCTCAGGAAGAAGGTGGCCAGCAGGGGTCCCTACCCTCCTGGAAAACCAGAGGAGCGGCTACCAGAGGGCAGGGAGGGCTTCCATCCCCTGCAGCTGTAGCCCGGCTCCCGGCCAAGCCCAAGCGCCTACCTCCAGCTGATACCCTCTAAAGCGGCAATGTCTGCTGGGTCCAGGAAGGTGGGCAGGGCCTGGTACAGCTGGCAGAGATGCTCGGCGACAGCAGGGCAGCAAGGGCTGCTCTGCACCAGGTAGGTGGCAGCTGCCTGCGAAGCCACACTTACCAGGAGCAGCAGGTTTTCCTGGGCCTTCAGAGCCACCCGACCTTTCTGGGGAGAAAAGGGGACCGCTTCAGGGACATACATCTAACTTCCAGTCCCCTCCCAGCCACCTGCCCTCCTCACCCCTGCCCGCTCTGTCTCGGCAGCCAGCACCTTGCTCTTGCACAAGCCCATCAGGGACGTGATGAGGTTGCTGTCTGCAGCCCCTCCACCCGGCTCCTCCATCTCGGCAGGCGGCTGGGGGCTCAAGGCCTGGGCCCCACCGGAACTCCTGTCAGGAGCCTTGCTGTGCGGGTCGTCCTTGTCTGGGATGTTGGCTGCCTCTCTAGGCAGGGTGCTGGGTTCTCTGGATGACTTCTTCCTACTGACCATCTTTTTACCCTGCAAAGAAGGTCGGGTGAAGCCAGGTCGTGGTACAGAGCATTCCCCACGGTGCCCCCTTGGGAAGGCAGGATGTGCTGGCTGTCTGGGCCTCAGCGTGGAGCTATAGGGGAAGCTGAGGCACGTGAATACCTGCTCCACCCTCTGCTTCCTCAGAAGGGCCCTAGGGGCTGGCCCTGGGGGTCTGGGCCCTCCCACTTCTTTTCCTCCGAGATGCTCACTTCCAGGATATAGGTGAGCAGAGCTGGGTCCTGTTGGATCTTTGAGCAGAGGACGGTGGTGAACTGTACCTCCTCCTTTTCTGTCTGGGATCCGGGGACTGTCCCACCAAGTCGGAGAAGCTTCTAGAAGGGAAGCAAATTAGAAAGAAGAATGAGGTAGCAGGGAAGAGAGGGGGCTTGACCCTCAGACACCCCTTGGTTGTCTGGGTCCCTTACCTGCACGGGCCTGTGGACGTTGAGATAATGCAGGAGGGGATGCTGCACCTGGGCCAGAAGCTTGCTGAAGAACTGGAATACCTGCTGTCGCATGCCCGGGGGGTACTGCGGGGTCAAGGAGCAGGGTGCCCATCAGGTGAAGCCATGCCTGCTGCCAGGAATACTCCTCCCCCACAGCCCACAGCACCATCCTCTCTTCTGTCACCACGAGTCACTTCCCCCACTACAGGCACACCTTGCTTCCAGACCACCTCAATAAAGCAAATACTGCGATAAGTGGATATCCAATAAAGCAAGTCAAATTAAGATTTTGGCTTCCCAGTGAAGACAAAAGCTATGATTTTTACACTATGCTGTAGCCTATTAATTGTGCAATTGCTTTAGTTCTAAAAAGCAACGTATGTAACCTTAATTTAAGATTAATTTCTTGGGATGCCTGAGTGGCCTCAGTGGTTGAGCATCTGTTTTTGGCTCAGGTCGTGGTCCTGGGGTCCTGGGATTGAGTCTTGCATTGGGCTCTTTGCAGGGAGCCCACTTCTCCCTCTACCTATGTCTCTCTCTCTCTGTGTGTCTCTCATGCATAAATGAATAAAATCTTTTTTAAAAATTAAAAACATAAAAATAATTTCTAAAAGACGCTATCACCTGAGCTTTCAGTGAATTGTAACCTTTTTGCTGGCAGAGGTGCTTGCCTCGATGTTGGTGACTGCTGACTAATCAGGGTGGTGGCTGCTGAAGGTGGGAATGGCTGTGGGGATTTCTTAAAATAAGACACCAATGAAGCTGGCCACATGGATGGACTCTTGCTTTCATGAATAATTTCTCAGTAGCAGGAGATGCTTTTTGATACATTTTACTCACAGTAGATCTTCTTTCAAATCTAGCATCTGTCCTCTCCAACCTACCCCTGCTCTATCGACTAAGTTTACGCAATGCTCTAAATCTTTTGTTGTCATCTCAACAATCTTCCCAGAGTCTTCCCAGGAGTAGATTCCATCTCAAGAAACCACTTTCTTTACTCATCCACAAGCAGCAACTCCTCATCTGATCATGAGATGGCAGCCATTCGGTTCCATCTTCAGGCTCTACCTCCAGTTCTACTCCTCTTGCTCTTTCCCCCACACTTCCTCCTCTGAAGTCTTGAACCCATCAAAGTCATCCATGCAGGTTGTAATCACATTCTTCCAAACTCCTGTTCATGTTGATATTTTGACTTCTTCCCATGAATCACAAATATTCTTAATGGCACCCGCGTAGAATGGTGAATCCTTGCCAGAAGGTTTTCAATTGACTTTGCTCAAATCCCTCAGAAGAATCACTATATATGGCAGCAACAGCCTTACAGAATGTATTTCTTAAATAATGAGACTTGAAAGTCAAATGACTCCTTGATCCCTGGGCTGCAGAATGGATGCTATGTGAGCAGAAAACAACATTTATCTCAGTATACGTCTCCATCAGAGTTCACGTGTGACCAGGTGCATTGTCAATAAGCAGTCGTATTTTGAAAAGAATATTTTTTTCTGAGCGGTACTTCTCAACAATGGACTTAATATTCAATAAACCATGTTGTGATCTGAAGCGCCATCATCCAGGGTTTGTTGCTCCGTTCACAGAGCACGGGGCAGAGTGGACTTAGCATAATTCTTCAGGACCCTGGGATTTTCAGAACGGTCAATGAGCCCTGGCTTCAACGTCAAGGCACCCGCAGCATTAGCCCCTAAAGAGGGGTTCAGGCTGTTCTTTGAGGCTTTGAAGCCAGGCACTGACTTCTCCTCTCTCTAGCTATGAAAGTCCTAGCTGGCATCTTCTCCCGATAGAAGCCATTTTCTCTACATTGGAAATGTGTTGTTCAGTGTAGCCTCCTTCATCACTTATCCTGGCTGGATCTCCTGGAGAACGTGCTGCAGTGTCTACACCAGCACTGGCTGCTTCACCTTGCACTGGGTTGTGGTAGAGACGGCTTCTGGCCTTAAACCTCGTGAACCCACCTCTGGCAGCTTCCACCTATTCTCCTGCAGCTTCCTCACTGCTCTCAACCTTCACAGAACTGAGGAGAGTCAGGGCCTTGCTCAGGATAGGCTTTGGCTTAACAGAATGTCCTGGCTGGTTTCATCTATGTAGACCACTCAGACTTTCTCCACATCAGCAATAAGGCTGTTTGGCTTTCTTATCATTCATGTGTTCACTGGAAGGCACTTTTAATTTCCTTCAACAACTTTTCCTTTGTATTCACAACCTGGCTAACTGGTTGGTGCAAGAGGCCCGCTTTTGGCCTGTCTCGGCTTTCAATGTGCCTTCCTCACTAAGCTTAATCACTTTAGCTTTTGATTTAAAGTGAGAGACATGTGACTCTTCCTTTCACTTAAACACTTAGAGGCCACTGTAGGGTTATTAGTTGGCTGAATTTCAATATTATGGTGTCTCCGGGATTAGAGAGGCCCGAGAAGAGAGAGGAAGATGGGGAATGGCTGGTCAGTGGAGCAGTCTTACATGGGCACTATTTGTAGTACCCTCAATGACGACAACAACAACATCAAAGATCTTTGATCACAGATCACCATAATGAATATAATAACGAAGTCTGAAATATTACCAAGAATTACCAAAACGTAACACTCAGCGGTTGAGCATCTGCCTTTGGCTCAGGGTATGATCCCAGAGTCCCGGAATTGAGTCCCACATTGGGCTCCCTGCATGGAGCCTGTTTCTCCCTCTCCCTATGTCTCTGCCTCTCTCTCTGTGTGTCTCTCACGAATAAATAAATAAAATCTTAAAAAAAAAAAAAAGAAACTGGCTTTCCCACACTGCCGATTCCCCTTCCCGCTTTTCTGTTCTCCATAACCCTGTCATCGTTGAATATACTATGTGTGGGCCGCCCAATTACCCACCTCTCTCTGACTAGAAGTTTTGTCTGTTTTCATTACCACTGTATCCCCAGCATTCAGGATCCTGCCTGGCACATGCCTGGTTCTTAGCACACCTTCTCCAAATGAACCCTGACTAAACAATGGGCGCAAATCCATGACATGACGGAAACACAGGTGGACGAGCCTAGAAGTCAGAGGGCTCCAGTTTGGGTGGAAGGTTCCAGGGGCACCCCAGGGTCCTGCCCACCTCGGCCTTGCCCAGTGTGCATAGGGTCTCCAGGATTTTGTGTTGCAGCAAGTATTCTAGACAGGGCCCAGCCTCGCCAGCTCCTGTCTGCTGCCTCTCCTCGTACACCAGGATGTCCAGCATCTGCTTCAGCCGCCAGGGAATATCCGTTTTCTTGGCAGGGGTGTTTTCATCTAACAGAGATTCAGGAAACGAGGGTGAGTGGGGTGAAGAGTGGCACTTTGGCTTGATGAGGTCAAGCCCATGGGGTCTCAGGGGTGGAGGGAGACTGAGGGTATCCCTGGAGAAAGGCCAAGTCACCGGTTTGCTTTGAACAAAGACTAGGGGAAGTGGAAATTTACAGTTGGTGCCTCTAAACCTAAAAAGACAAAAGATGGGGCACCTGGGTGGCTCAGTGGTTGAAAGTCTGCCTTTGGCTCAGGACATGATCCTGGGGTCCTGGGATCTAGTCTCACATCAGGCTCCCTGCATGGAGCCTGTGTCTCCCTCTATGTTTCTGACTCTCTCTGTGTCTCTCATGAATAAATAAATAAAATCTTAAAAAAAAAATACAAAATACCTTTGGGATGAGACCCATGATACAGCCCTCTGACTGGGAATGTGTACATACTCTAGCACTTTATCAGAGGGAAGTGGCATCATTTTTTCTCCTAACCCTGGGGCATATAGGAGGGTACACTGCCCAGGCTTCAGGCCAGCTCTGGGCCTGAGTGAGAAGCCGTGGGCTCAAGGTTCTCTGTCATCGAATTTAGAAGCTGTCTTGGAGGAGCTTCCTGAGAGGTAAACCTCCTGTCCTTTTTACACTTACAAGAGGCAGAAAGGAGAAACAACTTTTTTTTTTACAAAGGAGAAAAAAATCCGTGCATGACCACGGGTTTGGAGGCAAACTTGTTCCATCATGCAAAGGTCTTGATGGAGAAGCTGGAGCTTTCTTAATGAGAGTCTCAGGTAGAGAGTATTTGTGTAAAGCAAGTTTTGGTGCTTTGGGACCAGCCTTGGAGCACCCCCTAGCTTTTCTTGAAAGCACTGGCTTTTCAGCAACAGAGCTCACCTCACTCACCCCCATACCTATGGTCTAGGGACTGTTCTGGAAATTAATGGATTGGGTTCAGGTGAAGCCCCAGGTGGACCTGAGTCAGTTCTGGATCTTTTCCTACATCCTGGTAGATTGGGGCTGTCAAGATATCAGTCTAAAAGGTACAGACTTCCAGTCAAAAAATAAATAAGTCCTGGGGCGCCTGGGTGGCTCAGTCAGTTGGGTGTCTGATTCTTGATTTCAGCTCAGGATTGTAAAAGTGAGCCCTGTGTCAGGTTCTGCGCTGGGCATGGAGCCTGCTTAATATTCTCTCCCTCCATTTCTCTCTGTCCCCCTCCCTCTTTAAAAAACAAAAAACAAAAATAATAAATAAATAAATAAATAAGTCCTGAGAATGTTATACAGCCTGTTGACTATAGTTAATGTATTGCATATTTAAAAATTGCTAAGAGTAGATCTTAAAACTTGTCATGACGAGAAAAAAAAATTGGTAACTAGTTAGGGTGATGGATATTAACTAGACTCACTGTGGTGATCACTTCACAATGTATCTATATATCGAATCAATATATTGTACACCCAATTTACATGATATAATGTCACATCAATTATATCTCAAAAAAGAAAAAAAGACTTCAGTTTAAAGCAGTTGTTCTCAACTGGGGTGATTTTGCCCCCAGGAACATTCGGCAATGTTTGGAGAAACATTTATGGCTATTGAAATGGGGAGGGGTTGCTACTGGCATCTATCTAGTCGGTAGAAGCCATAGCTGCTGCTAAACATACTACAATGCACCCCCAGAAGCCCTGCACTACAAATAGTGATCAAGCCCAAATGTCAACTGTTCCAAGATGGAGAAACCTGGTCTAAAAGGACCGTCGGGGGGGGGGGGGGTGTTTCTCAGAAGGCGGGGGTGTTCCTCAGAGTGTCCAAAGACTGTTTTTTAATTTCTTGGGCTAGCTCAGGCTGGAAATACAGTCTTCAGGTAAGGGGTAGACTGGAATCAAACCACAATCTGAACCAGGAGGTAGAAAGCCAGGGATGCAGGACAGGTTACCTGGCAACCAGCATGTATCCACCAATACCAACGTACTGACTACAAAGCAGCCAATCAGATTCCACCCCCTCAATGAGTGATCCTGATGGGCCCAGATTACCCAAAGCTGGCTCCCTGGGGTGTCAGCTGGGGAGAAGGACCCAGGCACGGTACATGCCTTGGCTTCTGCTACGGATTCTGCTACCATAAATTTCTATAAGGGACACGCCCTCTAAGTTAGCTCAGGGAAAAGAGGAATTTATTCCATTTCTTTTCTTTTAATCAGTAAGCCCTGAGCATACGCACTTGGGGACTGCCGGCCTGGACAGTCTGCCTCGCTGGGAGCTAGGGGCGAGTGGAGCTCAGCCTCTGCCTTGCAGTCAGCTCAGGGATGTGCACAATTTCACAGTTCCTGCTCCCACCTCACACGGCTCCTCTCATGAAAGATCAGGGTGGGGCCAGCCCCCATTCTCGACTCCTGTGCGGCTGGCAGTTGTTATCTTTTCCCTGCATCTCTGACTGGCATGGTGACCCTGCCCACACCTTCCTCCCCACTGCATGCAAGGCTCCCCCAGCTAGGGAAAACGAGGCCCCACCTGTGCTTTCAATGTAGTAGTGCGTGATGCACTTCCAATGCTCCACGAAGGCCTCTAGCAGGTCAATGCTGGGCTCCCGCTGTGGAGAGAGCAGAGACACAGCCTAAGTGGTCGTCACAGTGATTACGGGCTCTGTTGCCACTGCCATTTGGAGCAGATGTTCCACCATCTACGAAGCATTGGGTCGGTACTAGGCCCTGGAGGAGGCCCTGTGATCCAGATTCTCAAAGGGAACAGTAACACATTTTCTCCAGGACAATCACTTGGCACCTCTCCCAGCCCCCTTCTCCCCTGGAAATCCCGTACTCCTGCTACATGTCATGATTCCATAGGGCCTGTCCTGGAAGAACTAGGAATATTGGTGGGGGGAAAAGACACAGAAATAGATCCTCTCAAGATAGTTATGCTACAATAAAGGGACACAGAGAGAAAACAGGAGAGTACCCCCCAGAACAACAAAATCAAAATGATATGGATGGAAAGCATGGCAATGATAAAGCCTTCAGTTCCTTCTCAATCCGAGAGTCTGCAAAAATCTGTGTTTGAGGCCATCGAAAAGCTTCGTTCAGCCAGGTGTGTAGTGTTAGCATAATACTCATAAAGCATCTTACTTATACCACGCTTGCATCTTTTTTCCAAGGCTGCAGGCTGCCAGAGGAGCTGGGGATACACAGCCTGCAGCCCCAGGGAATTCTGTTTTTGCTAGGAGCAAGCCCCAGACCTGCCCCTTTTCCAGAAGTTATCTCTTCATCTCCACCCCCAACAACTGCTTTCTCCAAAAACTCCAAGAAAGAGCATTTGTTCTCTTTCCTTGCAGAGTAAACATACACAGGAGAAAATGCATCATCAAATAGTCACCACAGGTGCTCATTTCCTCCTCTCTGTCTTTGTTCAGGCTGCTCTGCCCAGGAGGCCCTATGTCCCCCTACATTTGCCTAGATCCGAATGCTCACCAGTGAGGCCCAGCTAAGGGCCACCAGCTCCACAAAGGCCTCACCAGATTTCCTGGACACCTCTCTCTCTAACCTCACACTTCACTGCATCACAGAACTGAGCGTCTACTGACTGATTCAGGAACTATCTTCTGAGTGCCTACTGTGTACAAGACACCACGCTAGATGCTATATGCAATACAAGGCTGCTGAACACCCAGTGCTGGGGAGAACAATATAAAAACCGCCCCGAATAACTCAGCTATAGGAAGAGGTGTGAGAACACAGGAGAGGTGGAAACTGGCCCCTGGGAAGAGAGGGCTGGAACAGAGTAGGCTTTACTGCAGTTACCCTGGAAATAAACCATGAAGAATGGGGCCCGAATTCAATCATTAGAGATGAAGGAAGTTCCTTCCTGCAGAAGGAACTCTGCAAAGCATGTCTGGGACAAGGATGGATTGAGTGTGTGGGCTCCTGAACATCAAGTCACCAAGTCAGGACTGTTTTTTGCAGGCGGGGGTGGGAGGGGGTGCAGCTCAAGGACATCTAGCAGTGTTTCAAGCAGAGTCCTCCGAGTCCTCTGACAGTTGCATGTAGGAGATGATGTCAAGAACAGTTAGAAGGCCATTACGACAGGAGAAAGAAGCAATACCACTGAATCAGAGGCCCTGAAACTCTTGCCCCAACCCTCAGCTGCCCAGGCAAGCTTGTCTTCTTTCATAGTTAGTGGTGCGGGGCAGCACCCTTACAGGATCAACACCAAACACACCATCCACATGGAGCCCCTGCCTCTCACCAGGTCCTGGGTGATACTATTATTGTGGGATTAGAGTCACCTCTTCTACTAGACTGTGAGCTCCCTGAGGGCTCAGATTCTGTGTTTTCTAGTTCTGCCTGCCCCTAAAGGGCGCTGTCAATAGTGACTACTCATTCATATTTACTAAGTATCTCAGCAAACTCCCTTAGACATCCTTTCCATAGTTCCTTGTCTCAGGAAAGCTCTCTGACCCTTGACAGGCACTATAATCATCTTCCAGTTTTGTGATGGGCCTTAGGATTCATTTGTAGTCTCCTAAACCCTTGAGCTGGGCTTACAGTGAAAAGGAACAATCCAGTAAGAGTAAGAGACCGGGGTGCACCATTGATCAGCAAACTGTAACAGACTGTAACAAAGTAGACTGTTAGAAGGAAGCAAGGGGAACATCTTCACCTGAATCCACTATTAGCTATTATAACTCCAGAGAAATTGTAGCAGATGATTTATTTTTAAAGAGAAATTATTAATCTTCACAACCTCTGTTAATAATAATAAAGAATATTTTTTTAAAAAACCAGAACAATTGCTGTTCTTATTTTGTCAGAAGAGGGCAGGAAGGAGCACTCTTCCTCTTTGACAAGGAGTCAAGCAACTTGCTGGGGGCAGGGAAAGACCTATGCCCTTGATGTGGGTGGGGGTGGAGGGGAGAAGAGGGGTTCCCCTCTCTCCTGACAGTTACGGGGGCGGGGGCAGCCAAGCTTCTGTGGTATTGTCTATATATCCTATACTCAGGAGCCAAAAGTATCTCCCTTGACCACCAATCTCTCCTCCAGGTACGGATGCTGAAGTGCCTGCATTGGAAGCAACAGAAATTCACTTCTGGGGACTAAGACTCTCTGGCCGGACTACCCGCCCGGTGTAGGGAGTTTTCCCTGAGAAGCATGTAGCAGTTGGCCGTATCACTTTCTAAGATGACAGCTGTTTTGATTGGAAACAAGGAGGAGGGGAAGGCGAAATCATTCTGGAACCCCTCCCCAGGTGGGCTGCCCTGGAAGCACCTGGATGCCAGGAATGCAGCGCTGGGGACAGGTGGGCGGAGCTTTTTCACTTTCTTCACAAGTTTAAGGCTGAGACTGTTCTCATTTATAATAAGCTCGGTTTTGGCTCTGGAGCCAATCTGACACGATACACTAGATCGATCCATTAGAGGAGGACTTCTACGTGGAGACAAAAGAACTGTTAACTTTACAGACAGGCTCTTGGCAGGGTTACTTGCAACAGAGGCGTTGGGCCTAGTCTATCGGAACTGCATGCACTTTTATCTCCCTGAATGAAGCGAACCCGCCTCTGACCAGCCTTCAACCCGGAGAGAAAGCCGCAAACACGCCGAGTCTCGGCCCCAGGGCCGCCCCGGAGTCCCCCGCTGCCGGCCTCTCCTGACTCAAGGTCAGTGTGGACCCACCCCGCGGTGAACAGCCCCGCTTCCCGGGACGTGGCCGTGGCCCGGCCGGGCGCACCCGCGGGACTAAGGTCCTGGGGTCGTCTGCGGGCTCAGCAGGAGGCGGAAGGGCACCTCTTTTTCCAAGCCAGGTGACCAGGGAGGGAGGAGCGTGGGGGGAGGAGGAGGAAGGCACCTTGGGGAGGAAAGTGCCGCTGACGAGGGAGCCCTCCGGCACAGAGGAGTTTGGGAACTGGGAGCAAACTGGGAACGCGGGGCAGGAAAATAAACCGGAAGCCGTTTGGGGAAAAGGGTTAGTTAGGGGCTGGGCATGCTCTGGAGAGGCCGGGACTAGGGCGACGGGGAGGGAGGCCACGCGGAGGCGCAGGGAGGACTCGGCGCGGGCCGCGACCCGGGGCAGGGGAGGCCCAGGAAGGGCGCCGCGGCCTGGGGGGGAGGGGAGGGGGGAGGGGAGGGGGGTCCCTCCCCGAGCGGGCCCGCGCCCTCCGCCCGCCGCCCGCCGGCTCCTCCCCCGGCCCCGCGCCCGCCCTTCCGGCCGAGGCCCCGCGCGCCCCGCTTCCCGGGCCTCACCGCCCCCACGGCCTCCTGCAGCAGCGCCCCGAGCCGACTCAGCATGTCGGCGGCCCGGCCCTGCTCGGCTCCCGGGCGGCGGCGGCGGCGGCGGAGCTCGCGGGCGGAGGGCGGCCCCGGAGGCGCGGCGAGGGGGCGGGGCCCTGGCTGACCCGCCCCGCCCCGGCCCGGCCCGGCCCGCTGGGGGCCCCGCAGCACGCCCCCCGCCCCCGCCCCCCGCCCGCTGGGGGCCCCGCAGCACCCACCCCCCGGCCCTCCGGCCCGGCCTGCTGGGGGCCCGCAGAAGTACCCCCCTGACCCCCCGCCCGCTGGGGGCCCCGCAGCAGCACCCCTGCAGCGCCCCCCCCCCCGCCCGGCCCGCTGGGGGCCCCGCAGCACCACCCCCCGCAGCAGCCCCCCACCGCCCCCGTCCCCGCCACCTGCCCGGCCCGCTGGGGGCCCTGCAGCACCCCCCCCCCCCCGCAGCACCCTTGCCCGGCCCCCGCGCGCTGTCGGGAAGGAGACCGGGGAGAGCGAGGGGGCCCTTGGAGCCCGAAGCCTCAGCGGAGGAGGGAGGGGCGCCGCGGAGGAGCAGGTGCAAGTTCTGCAGGGGCAGGTCGGAGGAGCCAGGGGCAGCGAGAAGGGTGAGGGGGCCCGGGAGTTTCCTCCCTGAGGAAGGGGCAGTTGTGTGGGTCCCGTAAGTCTCTGGATGCCCCAACCCACCCCCCGCCCCCCACGACCAGGAGAGTAGCCCCAGGCTGCACGTGGCTGTGGAGCACTGAAACAAACGTGCAGGTCCTTACTGCGAGGTGCTGAGGGTAAAGTACACGCCGGGTTCTGAAGACTGGCACAGAAAAGAAAATGCAGACTAGTTCATTCGTGATATTGTGTGTTGATGACTTGTTGACACTGTAGTGCATTAGGTCCACTGGGTTAAATGAAGCATATTACTAACATTAATTTCACTTGTTGCTTGTTCCTTCTAGTGGATAGGGCACTGGTCCAGCGGTCCTGCGGGGGAAGGAACGGCCGGGTTGTCCTGGCAGCATCAAGGAAAGAAACACAAGGTGGGTGACCCATGTGGAGAGGGCCCCTGCCCGGGAAGGTTGGACCCAAGAAGTAGGCAGGCAGGACTTGTATAAAAGAGTAGGGGTTCCTGGAATGTCTGAGCTACAACTCCACGGATTTAAAGCCCATTTCCCCTACCACCTCCACCACCACCCTTCACAATGGAAAGATCTTCTGAGGAGAGGGCTGGTGATCTGTTCCAAATATATTTCTGCTCAACACATGATGAGGGGGGTGAGGGATCAAGGGTTGCACTAGGGAGGAGAGTAGCCTCTACTGCAAAGCTGAAGGATGGAGAGCTGTGGGGTCTTGGGGTTTCACTGTACTCACCCTGCCCCTTGGGCTCCATTCACGCATCAGGCTGAGGCCCAGGAGGCCCCAAGCAGCCCAGAGATGGCTGTGTACCCTGGAGTGGAGCCCGGAACCCCAACTAAGTCACCAGGGTGTGGGGACAGACAGGGCTAGCAAATGGATCTCAGTTCTGAGAGCTGCTTGAGAAAAATGAACTAAATAGACCATCTGTAAATGGGCCCCGGTGAGGATCCCTATGGGAAAGGAGAGGAGGCTTTTAGGCCAGAATGTATAAGAACAAAGGGAATAAATGAGCCCGTTTTATGCCTATGTTTGTGCACAGAGAGGCGACCTGGAAAGCTGGAGACCTGAGTCTAGTCCTGCCCTGTGGGTTTCTGGGTCTGCTCCCTCCTAGGTCAGGGAAGCAGCTGTATGTATTAAATCAGCTTTTCCCAAATACAGAAGTGCATCAGGAATTTATAACCTTTCATTTGGCTTCACTTAAAAATTTTTATCTTAAAAGTTCTAGTAAAAGTCAATGGACACAGCTATATGTGCTATATGCCAAAATAATCAGAGCCCACTGATGTACAGTTGACCCTTGAACAACATGGGTGTGAACTATACAGGTCTGCTGATACATGCATTTTTAAAGATAAATACAGTGCAGTACTGGGTCTGTAATTTTTCTCTTTTATGATTTTTTTTAAAGATTTTATTTACTTATTCATGAGAGACACAAAGACAGAGACACAGGCAGAGGAAGAAGCAGGCTCCCCTCAGGGAACCCAAAGTGGAACTCGATCCCAGAATTCCAGGATCATGCCCTCAGCCAAAGGCAGATAGATGCTCAACTGCTGAGCCACCCAGGCGTCCCAAAGAGAGATATGATTTTCTTTCTTTTAAACATTTTTAAAAAGTTTATTATTATTTTTTATATATTATTAATTACTTAGTAAGATCTATGCCTAACACGTGGCTCGAACTCACAACTCTAATATCAAGCATCATATGCTCTTCCAATTGAGCCAGCCAGGTGCCTCTCTCCCTTATGCTTTTCTTAATATTTTCTCTTCTCTAGCTTGCTTTACTGTAGGAATACAGTATGTGGTGCATATAACATACGAACTGTGTTAACTGACTATATTACTAAGGCTTCTGGTTAACAGGCTAATAGTTAAATTTATTTGGAGGCAGTTAGAAGTTAAATGCGGATTTTCTTTTTTTTAAGATTTTATTTCAGAGAACGAGAGAGGTAGAGCATGAGCAGCGTGGGGAGGTGGGGGACGAGAGGCAGAAGCAGGCTCCCTGCTGAGCAGGGAGCCCAAGGAGGTCAACGCCGGGCTCAATCCTAGGACCCTGGGATCATGACCTGAGCTGAAGGCAGACGCTTAACCACCCAGGCGCCCCTACATGCAGAATTTTTACTGCATTTTCAAACAGACCCCGTGGCAGTTAACTGCCAGATTAGCTCATTTGAGAGAAGACCTGTAAATAAAGCCTTTCCTCCTGTCAATTTAAGTGAGGGCAGAAGGCTATTGTTGGGTGAACTGTTTTTATTTTATTTTATTTTATTTTATTTTATTTTTTTTTGGTGAACTGTTTTTAAATGCGCGAGTCACTAAGCCCAGATCCTAGAAGAGGGGACATTGACACTGTGCTAACTCAATGGGAGGAGTGTGAATGGATTTGTGAGCATTTTTAAAACACCACAATTTTGTGACTACTTATCTGTGTGAATCAGGATTTTCCCGATACTGTGCAGCCAAATACAATAGTGAATTAGCTCCTGCATTTGATAAAAGGGCAACTGTTGTATAGAAATCTTGCCTTAAAATATTTTTAGTCATCAAAGCTTCTTGGTCCTCATTCATTTTCATCATAATTAGCTATAAAATTCACCTTATAAATGTATTCCAATTACTAATAATAAGATTTTTTTTTAAGTTTGCTACTAAAAAGGTTTGGAAGCCCCTGAACTGAGTGATCACCACAGTTTTGCATCTGTTCACATGCATGTGCCTGCGTACAAGTGTGTGCGTGCGTGTTGTGGGAAGAGGCACTGAGAGATTCTCTAAGGTTTTGTTTTAGGGACCCAGCTCCACTTCAAGCCTCTCCAGGTCTCAAGAACTTAAAATCCTTTAGGTCTTAGCATGCAATCTGCCCCCTCAAAAGCACTTTCCAGTGACCTGTGACCAAACACGGCCTCTGCACCCTTTGATGCCCAACAGCCCGGGAGCTCTGCGGACGTGGAGGTACTGGACTTGCTACCACTGTATCCCAAGTGCTGGAACAGGGTAAGCCCTCCAAACATTGGCTGAATACCTGAAATTGTGTACAAGTACGGAGATGATTCCTCTTTCTCTCTCTCCGCCTCATCGGCTGTCCTCCCAGCTACCCCTTGGGAGGCAGCTGCTTATATTGGGGAGTCCTGGCTTAGTAGCCAAGAAATGGGGAGGTCTGTCTCCATCCCCCACTTGTTAACTTGCATGTGGCTTCAGGCTTCAGGATGAACAGTCTCTTCTACAATGTTCTTTTTTGCTGAGAGGTTTCAACTGATCTGTGCTACTGACCTCACAGGTTGTTGGAAGGATAAAACAATGTTGTAGATGTATCATCGGAACTCCTACAGCTTAAAACAATTGTTCATACTTGAGTGATTCTTAACCACTTTGCTTTTGCTTTGGCCAAAAGGGGTGGAGACTCATCCCGGGGGTAGGACACTTGCATCAGGTCCAGTCCTTAGGCTCACACTCCAGCTCGCCTGGTCGTTCTGGCCACACGCCTCCTCACACGCCCACATCTAGGTTCTGAGACTGGCCCCTCCCTTCACAGGCACCCACAATCCTCTTTCCCATCTTCCAGGCAGATCTCCGCACTCCGGGTCCCTGTCTGCTCCCCCGGCGAGGCCTTGCCAAGTCAATCGAGAGTGCATTACCCCCTCCTCTCTCTCAGCTTCCACCCCACCCATGGTCCACTAGATCTCACCCACTGTTTGTTTCTCCATTGCTTGGTTTTCCCTGCCTGCTCTTCAGCAGTTGGCTTACTGCCAGTTCCTGCATCCTTGACCTTCTCTGTGTGTTTGGCCTCCCCCAGAGAACTGGGAGTATCAGGCCCTGGAGGGTGCAATCTTGTCAGATGCTGGTGAGCTTGACTGCCAAGGTGAGCGGTTAGGCCTCAGCA
This sequence comes from Canis lupus dingo, assembly GCF_003254725.2. Taxonomy (NCBI): domain Eukaryota; kingdom Metazoa; phylum Chordata; class Mammalia; order Carnivora; family Canidae; genus Canis; species Canis lupus. The sequence continues at coordinate 35,224,596 of NC_064267.1, forward strand.
GAGGACAAGCAGGCTTGCCCCCGAGCCGGCTCCTGTATTAGTCTCCAGCGTGACCTTCTGTCCTTCCTCCATTACTTCATCATGCAGCCCCTGAAGAAGAGGCAGCAGATGTGACCCTGCTAGGCTGGCCCCTGCTTTTATGGCCAGGGGCTGGGGGAAGGGGCAGTGTGTGATGCCGGCCTCTTCCAGCCCTCTGTGGTCCCCATTTGAACTCTTACCCCCAAGGCTTCCCTCAGCCTGGCATTGCCTCTCCCAAGTGCTCCCAGGTGTTCCAGAAAGAACAAATAGATTTGGGGACCCAATGCAACCTTTTAATTCCAAGCAGAGTCCCCCTCCCACAGCATTATCACACACACACACACACACACAGTGGAAAGGGGTACCAGGGCCTGAGCAGGAACAAAAGCCAGACCCCGGCAAAAATATATATATAATTATATACACATATGTATCTGTAGAGAAGAGAAGCTGGGAGTGTGATTAAGGGAGGGCAGAGAGTTAGGAGAGAAAGCAGCTTGGGGGTGCCCCAATAAATTACATTCTTTAGACAGCATGGTGGGGATGCATGGAAATGGGCAGGACCTGGTGGCCTGGACACAGCCTGGCCTCTTGATCCCATCCAAAGAGAGCCTGAAGGCCTGGGTTCTGCACAGGACCTGGGTGCTTGGAGTCTAGCTGACTTGCCTGGAGGCTGACGGTGGGCCAGGGTTCTGCAACATCTCCACTCTAAGCCATGGCTTCTAGGGAAGCCACAGGGCTGGAGCAAGAGGCTTTGAAGCTTAGGGGTCACCAGGAGAGGAGAGGGTGAGCTGGAGGGCAGGGTGGCTTCATTGTTAGAGGCTGAGCTCAAGCCTGCTCCTGCTAAGAATCAGAGAAGCCAGAGGCCCAGGTGCAGGGGAAGCTGTCCTAGGTGAGGTGAGGAGGCGTGCTTGGGTGCACAGAGTCCTGGGGCTCTCCCTGCCCTCCTGGCTGCTCCCCACTCTCCCCCTCCCCCCGCAGGCCTGAAGGTTGTACCCACCCATGGGTCCAGACTGCCAACATGCCTGACCACTAAGTGCTGCTTTCCTTTCTCCTCACTCTCTTGTGGGGACCTTCCCGTGGGGGTGGGGTGGGGGAGAGGGTGCAAATGTTGACTCTGTGTGTGCTGGGCTCCAGACTGGGTCTGCCCTGTGCGGTGAGGACCAAGGAGGAGGGAAGGAGGCCCCTGGCTTTTTATGGGGAAGCAAGTTCACGTCCCACACCCCAGCACTGCAGAGGTCCTGGCTCCCCCTCACCTGGGGAATGGAGACAACCCTACCTCCATCCCCCACCACCACCCTGCACCCCTAAGAGACGATGCTTTGGGGTCTAGTGACCCCAGCTCTAGAGCCCCGAAGCAGCAGGGAAGAGCGTCAGTCACGGAGCGGGAAGGATGGTCAGAAGAGAGAAGCCTTTTTCTTGAGTTCATTCCGCTTCCACAGGGCCAGCTTGCCAAACTCTTCAGGGGACATGGAGAATACCCTTGAGAAGTCCTCGGCTGACAGGTGTCTCTGGAAAGGGGACACCCAGAGGCAGCTTAAAGACAGGAGCTGGGGTGAGGCTGGGCCAATGACTAAGGGAGCGCTCACACAGAGGCCCCAGGTCTTCCCCCACCAGGGAGGCTGCCCCTTTGGAAGCCCCTAGGCCCACCCCACACTTCCTCTGCATACCTCAAGCCTCATCCGATCCACACCTGGAGGCAACTTGGTTCTCCCCTTATTGGTCACCACCAGCATTTCGTAGGGATAGATCTGGGGGGCGGGATGGGCAGAGAGGGGGCAACCTCAGGCTCATAGAGTTTCTTGTCAGTGTAACCCCCTCAATTCCCTGGGCCCCTGATCAGCCTGTAAGGGCCATTGGGGCTCATGCTGGTTTTGCCAACCATTGCCCCCAACTTCCCTGCTGCCCCTCCCGTCAGCGACCCCTTGGTGCATTTGCTTCCCTGGCTTCTCCCCGCAGGCTGGCTGACCCACCCCCACTGTAGATGGTTCTGTCCCCTGCCCACCACCCCTGACTCTGCCCCTGCCCCTCACCTTCTGCTCCAGCACACAGGGCAGGGAGTTCCCCCGGTCCATCCTCCCCCTCTGGCCCTCTCCGTTCTGGGGAGACCAAAGCCGCAGTGAGCCAGAGTGGGGCAGGGAGACCTCCCCAGCCTTACCCTGGGCTTCTCGTGTCCTTGCCAGGCAACTCTGTAGCCCCACCCCCCCCAACACCCCTGTCACCCATCCACGGCTTGCTTCTGCTGCTCCATGTGTTCCCCTCCAGAAGGCACTCACCTGCAGGCCTATAGGAGAGAAGAATTATTGTCCAGAGGCGGCTCTAAGGGCAGAAGGCCTCCAAACCTGCCGGCTCAGCCTCCCAACCTCAAGCCACAGCCCTGCCCGCAGCACAGACACGGGCTGCCATGGGGCCTACTCAGGCCCCTTGCCCAGCTCGCCTGGCATTGGGTGGCCCTGCCTCTCACCTGGACTTCCGGTCTCACTCCCGGAGGGGCTGAATTCTGTGGACTGTAGCTAGAAAGGACACGAAGGGATCAGAAGGAAGGTGGAGAAGTCTGCACTGTTTCCCTTCACTTTGAAGGTCTCTTGCTCCCCCGGATGCCCAAGCAGCTCAGCCCCTCCGAGGTGCCCCGAGGGCACACTCTTCCCTCCCAGTCTGTGATCTCTGGTCAGGGACCTTACCCGGCTCAGAGTGGTCCTGCCATAGGCGGGGAGAGAAGACGACTTGGATGTTCCTGCTTGCAAGGCTGGAAGAGAGCAGGAGGCCCTGTTCAGTGCCTTTGGTCTGACATTCATTCCTGAGAGGGCTGCCTCCCTGGCCTCCCCTGCCAGAGGCAAGGCGGTGAAGCATGGACCTGGGGGGCTCGAGGGGTGGGGGTGCCTACTGGCTCCCAGCTCCTGCCCATTACCTTCAGCAAGCGGCACTGTGCTGAGGCTCTGAGCCATCGCTCTAACCAAATACACATCTGGATGAGATGCCTGAGTGTTAAAATGGATAGTCAGCCAATAACGGCCAGACGATGAGGCTCACCATCATAAAATGACACTATGGGCTACAAAAATATGTCTGAAACTTAGTCAAAATTACTGAATCGTTACAATATTATTATTAGCAATGCTAGTAATCAAATTTCCAACATTTGCTATTTATTACAATGCAGAAATGATAATGTTCTCTGCACCATCAGCTGCTAGACTGTACCGGCAGCCAGTAGACGTCACACTTGTGGAGAGAGCATGTGACTCTTGATCTTGGGGTCCTGAGTTCAAACTCCGCATTGCATGTGAAGCTTACTTAAAATTATATATAGAGACTTCACATTTGCAAGACCAGATGTCACTTTCAACTTACACATTTCATATCACTTAACTTTCTTGCACCACAGATTGTAACTCAAGAAAATTGGTTTTCAGTTAACAGGTTTTCCTAAAAAGAACTTTGTAACTAAGATTCTTAGTTTGGCCAAATCTCAAAACTCTTTCATGTCCAAATACTAGAAATCGTTGGCATTCTACGGTGATCATTTGGATAACTATTTTTTTAAAAGTGTATGTAAGGGCAGCCTGGGTGGCTCAGCGGTTTAGCACCGCCTTCAGCCCAGGGCCGGATCCTGGAGACCCGGGATCGAGTCCCACATCGGGCTCCCTGCATGGAGCCTTCTTCTCCCTCTGCCTGTGTCTCTGCCTCTCTCTCTTCCTCTCTGTGTGTCTGTCATGAATAAATAAATAAAATCTTAAAAAAAAAAGTGTATGTAAGTAATCTCTACACCCAACATGGGGCTCGAACTCATGACCCCAGGATCAAGAGTCACACGCTCCTCCAACTGAGCCCACCAGATGTCCTGATAAATGTTTTTATTTGAAGATTTTAGCCTTGATAGATTCAAAACTAAAGGATATACAGATCTGTCTTCTTAAAACACTCTTTTAGAACCTGTGGCTTGGAAGTTTAGTGAGCATGAAATGTATTTTGAGGAACTTGTATTTTCTTAATATTTTTAAAAATACTTTTTAATTTTGTGCAGGAAATTATCTGTTTCTACAATGATCATTCATTATTGAAGCATTTCACTTTATAAGTATACATTTATATTTCAAGTAGCTGATAGAATTTTAACCAACAAAGCACATAGGAAGATTTTCACTTCAAATTATTTTTAGAATGCTTATTTATGTTTGAAAGTGACCATTTCAATGTTACCATGACGTCGGAATGACACGCCTGTTCATAATTTTGAAATTGTTGAAGGTGCTTGGGTGGCTCAGTAGGTTAAGTGTCCAATGTGGTTTCAACTCAGGTCATGATCCCAGGGTCCTGAGATCAAGTTCCACATCGGGCTCCTGGCTCAGCATGGAGTCTGTTTGGGATTCTCTCTCTCACTCTGCCCCACCCCCTGCTCATACATGTGCTCACTGTCTCTCTCTCAAATAAGTAAATAAAAAATCTTAGAAAAAAATTCTGAAATTGTTGAGGTTGATTAGCTATGACCATAACCTATGCAATCATGTGATCACTGGTCACATATAAGATCAGGGATGCCAAAAATGATGATGACAGATATTTGGCCATTCGACTTTGCAAGGCCAAAATGGAAGTTAAAAAGCTAATTTTGACTAAATAGCAAAATCTGGTGGAACATATAGATTGAATCCAACTTTCAGGGCATCTCTCCATCTGCCTCTTTCTTCAAGCCTTCACTATTCTACATTTTCTAAAAAGGTCCTATTGTAACTCTTCCCACTCATCCTGAAATATCATCCTGGGGACTTTCAGTGACCTGTGCATGTCCATGCACATATGACCCTTACGGCTCCTTGAATCCCATCTCAGTGGCCTTCACCTCCACCCCCCACAAGGCAGCCCCTTCAAATGGCCACCCCCTGGTCTTGTCCACACCTGCAATACCTTGATTCCTGAAGCCCTGGAATCGCACTTTGCAGCTACCACACCATACCCTTCCTTATTTGTAACTTCTCAAGCTCACTTCCAGCATGTCTGTTCATCAGTGTCATGGGACGCCCGGGGTCTTGATCTCCAACCCCCCACCCCCACCCCTGACCTTCGACCCACAGTTAGGTATATCACTACTTTCACCACCACTCAGCAGCTCCCCTAGCCCCTCATCCCTCAGCACCTGCCTTATAAAACTCTAGCCCTGAATCAGCCAGCTCCTCTCTTGCCTGCAGTCCATGGGGATAAAGCCCACACTGCTAGATTATCCTCACTACAGATGAATGCCTTGCGCTGGTTCCCCTTCCCTGCAAATGGGTAGTCTAAACCTTCCCCAACCCGCCCAGCCTCACCCTGCTTCCACTCAGCAGACAGCCTCAACTTCTCCTGTGACCTGCTCCCAGACCCAGGTCCCCAGCCCACAGAGAAAGAGGCCTTTGGGGCCTGACGCCTGCCTCCCACATCCTGGATCTTGCTGAGGGGAGCACTCCAGGGCACAGCTCCAGGGCTCAGCCTTCACATCTTCCCTTTCCTCTCTTCTCTGCATGATCCCATTTTTTCTCAAGGTCTTGCTACTATATACAAGCTTAAAATTCAACTCATCCTGCAAGCTTCCAACTGAGCAAGACCTGGCTCCCACCTACAGGTGCCTCAAGCCCAGGATGTCCCAAACCAGTCCCTTCATCCTTCCCCCAAACCCAAGCCAATCCCCGCCCAGCACCCAAGCCAAGATCCCAACTCGGCTCTCCCTCCCTTCCCATGTCCAATCAGCCACTCAGTCCAGTTGACTCCATCTTCTATATATTTCTCAAGCCCACCTCCCTTCTCTGGATCTATGTGTAGTTTTAGCCCTTACCTAGACCTCTGGAAAATGTGGTGGAGTGTCTCAGAAGATGGCCTGCATGTTATCTCCGGGCCTGTGTGCCTTTGAGTCATGGCTTCCCTTGAGTCTAGGCTGCCCGCTAAGCTGCTCTGTCCAACAGGACGTAGGAGGAGTGATGCTGTGGCTCCTGACGCTAGGCTTTTAGATGCCTCATACTTTCAGCTGGGGTTCTCAGATCTCCCTCCCTCTGCTCCAGCCTTGATGTTCTAGGGAAGTCCAGGCTAGACTCCCATGATTAGAGGCATAATACCCAGAGCCCAGGCCACCTTATCTCTCTGGCTAATCCCTGCCACCCTGGGGCACACTCTGGGTTCCTGCAGGCCCTGTAAGCTGGCCAGAATGTTTCCTGTTCCTTGCCTTTGCTCCAGCACTGTCCCCAGTGTCCCCAATGCCCATCTCCACCCCCCTCCCCCTGCCACTCACTTTGTCTTTCTCTTCAAGACCTAGTGACCCACACATATCACTACCCCTGGCCCTCCGGCCCCAGGCCCTGTCACAGTTTCCTCGAAGCACTCACTGTGTGCCTCTCATGTCACCACCCAACATTGCCCCACTGCGCTGACCCCAATTTCCATGTCAATTTCCCCGTGGACTGGAAGCTACTGACGGACAGTATATTTTTGGACTCTTTATAATCTCCTGTGTCACCATATATTAGACACTCAATAAACATCTGGTAAATTAAACATAATTTGCTAGTTCTGCTATAGCTAATCCTATCTTTTATCATCTAGTCTTATTCCATGACTGGTATCCTTGCCCTAAGGAGAGCATGAGTGCCTTGAGCCAGCACAGGATCTTCTGTCCCTTGTACCACAGGAGCACAGTGCCAGCCACACGATAGACAAACAGATTCTGTGGGTGATTCGGGGCCCCATCCATGGCACTCACAGGTATGAAAGGGTGTCCGGTCGGGCAGAGAGCGGGTTTTCCTCCGGATAGGCAGTGACTTTTCCATCTCTTCTTTCAAGATCATCTTTCCCAAGTTGGAAGTAACCTGGGGAAGGAGAAAGGAAGATGCGCCCAAGACTTCTATACTCACTTCTCATCTCCATTGGAGCTGAGTATCCACAGGCAGGACTGGGGACAGGTTTCCCAAGGGGCTGGGGTTGTGCCCCGGAGCCTGTGGAGCCTGTCCTTCTGGTCTAAAGCACTGCCGTTCGGGGTCTGGCCACCCTCGAGAGCAAGGAGGCAGTGCTGCTTGGTATTTAACTGTATCTGAGTGGCCTCTGCATCCCAGGTTACTCACCCAGAGCACAAGCCCAGGCCACTGTCACTGGCCTTCCTATGACTCCTGACACCCTCTCTCCTGCCCTGGATGCCAGCAGTCTGCTCTCTCCCTGCTCCTCTTCCCATGAACTTAGCCTTCCTGAATCCTGGCACTGGGTGTGTGTGGGGCACCTTTTCTTTCCTTTAACCCTAAGCTAACTGGTGATCCCCCCAAGCAGCATGAAGTCCTGGTGTCCCTTCAGTAGCAGCAACCTGATGTCCCGGGAAGAAGGGGAATCCCTCATGTTTCTACTAGGAGGTTCTTTAGGACAGAAGAGTTAGAGCCCAAGGCCTTTGGTCCCCAAGAAGACGTGGGCAGGGTGGCTGGGGCGAAGTGAGATGCTACCTTACTGAGTTCCTCTCGCTGACGCTCCCTGAGAGCCTTCATCTCGTCCCCGGAGTCATCATCTTCTTCCTCTTCCTCTTCCTCTGCCCCCCTCCGAGAGGCCTTCCGTTTCCTCCATTCTGTCTCTGGGGAACACAGGCAAAAGCAGGCTCATCAATCAGCCATTCACGCACCAAGTATTTATCAGGTGCTGCCTTGTGCACCTTCCAGAGAATGCGACAAGCCATCTCGTGCAAAATAAAAGTACCATTCTCTAGCCTTATGGTAAAGCTGAATTGGCGACACTCAGTCACACAACTTAAAGTCACTGGGGACCAGGACCTTGCCTCACTCCTCCTTCTCTCTTCCAGAGCTCCTATCGCAGAGCCTGGGACGCAGGTGTTTAAGATATGTCTGCTGAGTGGCCAAATAAGTAAATGGAAAGCTAGGGAAAGACTAACAAGCAGGGCCACATAACCAAGACTAGAGGAATGCAGGGAATACGGTGAGCCAGGAGGTCATGAAGGGAGCCAGGAGGTCATGAAGAGAGCCAGGAGGTCATGAAGTACGTAGGGTGGCAGTGGGGAGAGAGAAGGTGGGTTCATGAGTTTCGACAGGGCTGTGAGGCAGTCTCCTGGGCCTCCCCTGCCCCCTCCAGCATGGTCTCCTACCCACGACCGCCAACGACGGAGGGCACGGCCAATAGTCAGTTTCGATCTTGGCTGGCTGGTTGGGGTCAGGTGGCTGGGCCGCAGGAAACTTGGAGGACTCGATGATGAGGTCCTCGATGAGGTGCTTGCTCTGGGGGCTGCCTCCCGTGGACTCTGCTGGTGGAGGTCAGGGTCAGCCCACATCCTGAGCCACGCCGCCTTAGCCCACCCCAGCCCCCAGCTCTCTCTCCTGTCCCCTGCTCACACCTGGGACACTGTGGCTGTACAAACAGTGCACACAAGAACGGGCATACGGGGCAGAGGTTATCTGCTGCTATGAACAGCTGTTCTCCCGTGGCCTCCCAGCCCGCAGTGTGAAGGGGCCCAGGTCACAGAGGGGAGCCCTCACCTCTCTGCTTGTAGATAGGTGGCTTCTTGTAGATGTTGGAATCTGGGCGGGTGGTCTCTGTGGACAGGGAGCAAGAGCAGATGAGGAGATGCTGATGGTGGGTGAGGCCGGGTCAGTGAAGAGAAGGGCACAAATGAGATGGTGTGGGGAATTCATGGGCTCCTGCCGAGAGCTGAGACCTGAGACAGAACCTGAGTGCCTGGAACTGTCCCTCAGGGGTTTTGGACTTTCCACACTTTTCTGGTTGGGTGGGAGGAAAGGCTCAAGAGGTTTCATCATCTTGGGAGGAGTAGGGTGGTTTGCCTGGGGTCTGGGCATCAGGGGTGCAGCCATTCTGTGCTGAGCATATACCCCAGAGAATGGGGGACTGAGAAGCAGCAGCTTGGGTCCCTGTTAGGAAAAGAGGTCCTGGGGAAAGTGTGCAGCCACACTGCCAGAAAACCTACCAGGATGGTGGAAATGGGGTAGGCTGGTCCGGGGGGTCCCGGTGGTTCTTGGGGCTGAAGCCTGAGAGATGGTTCCAGGGGACCGGCTCTCCGCCCACACCTGCAGAGCAGAAGTGTGGTTGACTGGAGCTCCCAGGTCCCCCACGCTACCCTCTCCAACCCATGGAGACACTGCTTCACCTCACACCACCATCTCTGTCCTCCCACCCTAGCATCCCACAAGCCCCCAACCCCAGGGCAGAGGAAGGGTCTCCAAGGACTCAACTTGCTGATGGTGTATGACCCGGGGAGACAGGGTTAAATGAGGTCCTGGGTCAGACAGACAGATGGACCCAGAGCTGGTCGGCGACGGGATCAGGTCATCCCGTGGGCTGTGCATATGTGTGGGGGCGGGGAGCCGGGCAAGTGTCAGGTGTGGGGCAGACTCACCTCTGGGGATGGTGGGGGGGATGTGGATTTGGGTGACAGTGAGCGCTGCGGATGGAGAGGAGGCTGGTCAGAGCCACGAGGGTAGGGGTAAATCCTCATCCCTAGATCCCCGGAGGGGCCACTTCACCCCCCACCACCACCCAACTCTGCACCCTGGCCCGGCCAATTTCTGAGCCACGTCTTCTATGTCAGTCCTTGCCAGTTCCCAGCACTGGCCCTCCATCCTTCTCCCTCTTAGTGCTCTCCTGGGCAGAGTCCTGTCTTTCTCGGGATGCACGAAGAAGCCATGGATCTTGCAGCAGTGTGTCTGTGCTCTGGGGGCCAACTGAAGGTGGCTCTGGCCTGTCCACAGGGCCTAGAGCCCAGGGGAAGGACCAGGAGCCACAAGTATCCAGGATGGAGTCTGGGCTCCCTGCAGAGTAGTGAGTCTCCCCACAGCCCGCCTCCAGCTCAAGGCTCAGCCATGACACTAGCCCTTTCTGGAACGTGGTTTACAGAGTAGCTGCCATGTGTTATCTCCGGCACTCAAGTACTCGGTGAGGGAGGTAGGGGGCGGATGTATCACCTCTATTGTACAGGAGGGGAAACAAACCACGCCTTCACACGGGTCAGTCAGCTGGGACTTCAGAATCCCAGTGCAGTGTTCCCGAAGGCTTTCTGGCAGATTTGCACTTTTTGTCCACTGCCAGCCTTCTCCTCCACGACCCTCCACCCCCTGCTCTGTGAGGCTGCCAATCAACCCGGCCTCCCGGCTTCTCAGCATGGAGCTCCCCTCCGGCCTCCAGCCTGTCCCTGCCTGCCCTCCATGAACACTGGGTTGACCATTGGTTGATTTCTGCCCACAGTTCCCTTTCCTGTTTTGGAGTCTGACCGCCAGGAAAGGAAGCAGGAGAGGGATTTTGCCTCCTTCCCCGTGTGGCTGGGGGAGCCCTTCCCCCAAGTTCCATCCAAGAGGAGCCTCCCACCCCTCACCTCCCGGCTTCTGGGCAGCTCCACGTGTTCCAGGAGAGAATAGGTAAAGTGGGGCTCATAGATCATGAGGTCAGGCCGCTCGATGTCCAGGATGGCCTTGTCCTTGGGGATGGCAGCCAAGTCCTTGTAGCCCAGCACCTGGTTGTCCATCTTGGCCTGGAGGGAAATGGTAGGAATGGAACAGATGTGCCGAAAGCCTCACCTAGAATCCTGGCCTTACCAGCTAGACTTGCAATTTGTCAGGAAGAAAAGGGACAGCCATTTGAGCCATCAGCTCATACGAGTTAGTAGTGTGTATTTTTTTAATTTTAAGGGTTTAGAGAGTCACCTTAAAAGATGATAGTCCTTCACCTAACACTTCGGGTACAATGAGGCAGGACCAGACCAGTAGAAGGTGGCGGTGGGGTACCTTCTCTGGGTTTCTGGTTGTCTCTGCCCACCAGCCCTGGCAGGACGGTCGGTGGCTGTTGTCGGGGAGGCTCTGGGTGAAGTGCCCAGCGGGTCCCCACCCCACCCGCTGGTCCCAGCCTGAGGGTGCTGGTGGCCGAGAGGTACTCACCACGATGCTGGAGGGAGAGCCGGGAACACTGGAGCCGCGGGAGGAGCTGACGCTCCCAGGGGAGGTAAGTGGTTGCTGGGGAGAGTGAAAGGCGGGCGGTGGGAATGAGCGTGCGTGCCAGGGCCGGGCGGGGCTCTCCACCGGGCGGGGGGCCTGGCGGAGGGAGGGGGCGGGGGGGGGCTGCCCTAGGCCTCTGGGCCCCGGGGTGCGGCGCTGCGGGCGGCCGGCAGGTGGCCCCGTCGACGCCCGACCCCCCCCCCGCGCCGGTGCCCCCCGGGCGCGGCCCGCGCACCTTCTGCAGCCGTTCCATGCAGCAGGGAGCTGGCCGGTCGGTCGCCCGCGGAGCCCCGTGCGCTCGGGGAGACGACGCGGCGTCAGGCTCTGGCCGGCTCCTGGGCGCGGCGCGCTCGGGGCCCCGAGAGCAGAGAGTGCGTCCCCCCGGGCTGTGGCGTCCTCATGCCTCGGCGACGGTCCGCGCGTGGAGCGGGTGCCGGGCCTGGGGGGCGGGGCGCGGGGGCGGGTGAGGGAGAGGCAGGGGCCGAGCGGAGCGCGGGGAAACGCTCGGGCCGCGCTCGGGCCGCACTCGGGCCGGAGCCATTGTCCTCCGGCTGGAAAGGAAACGCCCGCAGGGGTCCGGCTGCCGGGGCAGCCTCCGCGCTCCGGCCCGGGGACACCTGCCTGCCGCGCCCCGCCCCGCCCGCGCCGCCCCGCCCCGCCCCGGGCCGCAGCCCGGTCTCAGGCCCCGCGTCTCACTCCCCTGGCCCGGCCCCTGGCCCACTCCCCCGAGCAATCAGCTGCCCGGGCGCCCCCTCTGCCCCGCAGCCCAGGCGGGTTTAACACAGGCACCTGCTCACCCTGCGAGGTGGACAGACCGGGAGGACAGGATGGAGCCAAACTGCCTTGGTGGCGCGGTCAGGTCATGGGGGGTGGGGGGGGGCGAGGCCTCAGGGAGGAGGGAGGGGAGGCTGGAGGGAGCCCACATTCCCTGGGTCCCTGCCCCTGTCCCCTGCCCTGGGTTCCTTGGCAGGGAAGAAGGGAGGAGAGGTTGGAGGGAACCCCCAACCCCCGCGTCCCTGTCCCTGTCCCCATCCCACAGTCTGTCTCACTTGACAGAGCCCCCCTTGGGGCCCAGGCCACATCCCAGCTGTAGGCAGGCTTCTCAGGACGCCTGTGCTGACGCTGCCCTCCGAACTGCTGCTTCGCTGCTAGGCAGCACCCCTGAGGTTCAGCAGGAAGGCGTCCCAGCCCGCACTGCTCTCCATTCCTAGACAGTTGGGTCTTGTCTGCTGCAGTAGATTATGAGTTCCCTGGGGCCACAGCCCATGCCTTGGGGTCTTCACCTTCAGCCTTCATTAATTCCCTTGGCACTCCTCCCATCCCCCACCCCCTAGTCCTGGACACTAACAACCATTCAGTGACTGCCTGGCTGAGCTTCCAGCAATGGTGGCAGTGAGGCTAAATTCCATCTGCTGGCAATAAGCCTCCTAGAGTGAAGAGAGCTGATGGCTACAGCAGGGACGGGGAAGAGGCAGCCTAATGTAGTGGTTAAAAGCACGAGCTCTGGACCAGAGTACCTGGGGATGAGTACCGTCTCTGCTACGGCAGCTGTGTGACTTTGGGCAAGTTACTTACTCTCTCTGTGCCTCATGTTTCTCATCTGTAAAAATGGAAGATAGTACTAGTGTCCATGTCATGGGGCAGCTCTGAGTATTAAATAAGTTATAACATGTCAAGTGCTTAAAACACTATAAATTCTATGTAGAGTATTAGCTATTATTATTTCTATTTCCCCAAGGACTAATGAATTTAGATGTCTATTCCATAGCCATTCTTAACCACAGGGGGTAATGAAAGACTGAGGTCACTAGTGCTCCCAATCTTATCACCTATTACTTTGTATCAGGCCATTCTTTGGCTCCACCACCAAAACCACCTGCTTGCCCCACAAGCAGCCCTCATTTCCACCTTCTGCTTTTGCACATGCCCTTCCACTATTCTCTGTCCACTTCCTTGTCTCCCAGATGCCACTTGTCCTTCAGGGTCGATCCCAGCCTTCCTCCCCTGGGAGGCCTCTCCTACTATTCTAGTCCTTTTGATAAGCCTTCTCTGAATTCCAGCAGGACTGAAAAAGAGGCCCATACAACAGACCTTGATTATAGGTTGCCTAATGCAGGAACATGTTTTTTCACTAACCAGAATGAGTGCTAACTTCTGGAGGGCAAAACAACAAAGCAATTACCATCATTTTTTGAATGCTCAAGCTAGGTACTTTGGTAAGCACTTATTTTTAAGATTTTATTTTTAAGTACTTTCTGTACCCAATGTGAGGCTCGAACCTACAACCCCAAGATGGAGTCACATGCTCCACCAATTGAGGCAGCCGGGTGCCTCTAATAAGCACTTTAAAAGGATGATTTGTTTCATCCCCTCCGACAGCCCTATAAGGTAGACCCATTTTACAGATGAGAAAACAGAGGCTCAAAGAGGTTAAAAAGTTGTCCAGAGTCATGAAGCTGAAAATGTGTCTTCAGCACCGGCATGGTTCAAAGTGCCTAGCTAGTACCGTGTCAGGAGCATTGTGGGGATAGAGTAAAATCTGCTACATTTCTCAAGTCTTTTTAGAATTCTAGAGTCAAGGCTTCTCCAAGACAAGCTCCTGGGTCACACTAGGTATTTGGTGCCCGTGGAAAGACTCCATTCCAGACCTTTATCCTTCTCGGCCTTCTTAGCTCTCACTTTGTAATGCTTTTATAACTAGGTATCTGAGGATCAGAATCAACTCTAATACATATTAGCTCTCTTTCACTCCTCTCTGATCTTTACTGTATTGACAGCCATTGTCAAACTAGCTATATACTTGGCTTAGCCTTAGAGTCAAACACTCATTCATTCATGTATCTGCCCATCTATCCATCCGTCCATCCTTCCATCCATTCATCCTTCCCTCCCTCTATCCATCCACGCATCCACTCATTCCTCTACTTGTCCATCCTTCCATCCATTCATCCACTCATCCATCTGCCTATCCACTTATCCATCCATCTGTCCATCCATCCATCCACTAATCATCTACCCCTCAGTCATATATTGCTTTACCCATCCATTCATCAAATACTTCCTGACCTTTCTGCAATAACCACAGACAACACTCTGTGACAAGTCTTATGGGGAACAGAAAGACGAGTCAAGGGATCCAAGCTGCCCAGCAGAAATGAGGCATGTAAATAGATAACTCCCATGCAAAACAGAAAATTACATGTGCCAGATAAGATAATAGAAGGAGCCATGAGAGGTCATAGGATGAGGGATCACTCTAGCGCGGTGTTGAGAAGGGAGGAGAATAAAGAAGATTCCTTAGAGGAGGTATTTGAGGTAGGCCTTGACTGCCCAGTTTGAGTTTATGCAAAAACTAAAGAATCGATTATTGACGGAGAAGACAAAATGAACAAAGGAACAGGCCTGAGGTGGAGGGGCAGCACTGGGTCTATCTAGGGAACAGCAAGTATGGCTACACTATAGGGCTCATGGGGTTGAAATATGTTTGGGGCAAGAAGTTGGGAGTTAGATTATGGAGGTCTCCAACCCAGACCAGAGGATTTAGATTGTACTTTATGGACAACAGGGACAATAGGATGCTTAGAAACTTTTTTCAAACAAAGAAGTGACAGATCCAAGCAGTACTTTGGGATGATGAATGTGGCTGCAGCCTGGGAGAGGGGGCTGGACAGGTAGGGGCAGCATGGACAGAGGCCAGTCTGGAAGCTACAGTAGGAGTCCCAGCAAGAGCTCGTGAGGGCCTTGACTTGTGTGTGCAGCCCAAGAGGGAGAGGAAGCAAATGGGAGAGACCCTAGAGGCAGAATGTGCAAAACAGACATGATCCGAAAGCCCTCCAGGGCAGGGGTAGGTGGCTGGCTCAGAGACAGAGGAAGGGGAAGCAGTGAGTTCACTTTTTGCCAGTGTGAGGTGGAGGTGGGTACAGTTGATGAGCAGGTGGGAATGTCCGGGAGGGACAGGAGGTTGAGCCCAGGGCAGGCTGGAAAGAGAGACTTGGGAGCCATTTGACTAGAGGTGGTAGTCTGCACATGAACTTGCTAAGGCAGAAAGAAGTTCAAAACCAGCATCCTAGGAAACACCTAGGGGACTAGAAGAAATATCATCCCAGATGGCATGAAAGGGACCAGGAAAAGGAGATGGCCAGCTCCTTGGGGGCAGGGAGTGTATCTAGTGGAGGCGATTGCATTATGGAGAGACAGGGTGGGAGCAAGGGGATGAGGAAAGGTCATGAAGCCAAGAGTCTGTGGCCAGAGGAGAGAGGCGCTGGAGGGAGTGATGGCTCTCTGTTTTGGTGGCCTCCGAGGGTACTTCCAGGGGAAAAGTGAGGCCTTCTTGTCAGGGAAGCCCTGGCTAGGCCACAGGCCGGGGAGTGTGGGGGTCGGAGAGCGACTTTGGAGGAGGCCAGATTGGCTGAAGGTGTTTCAGGAAAGGGGACACTTGAAGATGTTTGTAGGCAGTGGGGAGGAAGTGGGGTCCCAGCAGCGGGAAGGGATGCAGCCCAGGCTCAAGAGGAGGGTGGGCTCTGGAAGGAAAACTCAGGGCTTCCCTGGAAGGACAGGAAAGGAAAAGTTGGTATCCACAACACAGGGCCCTGTGGCCTGGGCCAGTCCCCAATGGGAGGCCCTTATTTTCCCAGGAAAAATGATAGCGGAGGCCATATGCAGATCTGACAGGTCAGTGGGACAGAGGCTGAAGAGGGTAGAAAAAGTTTGGTGGGGAGTGTGGATAGCTGAGCCACCAGGGAGAACAGAGTTTCCTTGTGTCCTGGAGCCTCAGGGTGAGCCTGGCGGTGGCCCCGGCACCCTCCCCTTGAACACCAGTATGTGTGTGTTGGGGATACAGGGTGGGGCAATGACTGTGTATCAGAGGGGTCACTGCCCAGTCAAGGAGGGAGGGGAAGGGTCCAGGACTGGCCAAGTCACAGCGATGCATGATCATGCCCTGCACCCACACCCACACACGCACAAACACTGCCTTCGGGCATCGCCACTCAGACGTGTGATTTGAAATAATGATGTCTCTGCTCCGTTCCCTGGACCCTTCCTATCCAGAGCTGCCTGCAGCCCCAGACCCATCCCTGGTGCTGGCTCACCCCCTCCCTCCCAGCCTCAGGATCTCCTCTCTCGTGTCCCCTGAGCCATACTCCTCCAGGGCCTGCTGGCCAGTGTCCAGTGCGGTAGGTAGGACACATGCTGACAAACTGACGTCTTACCCTTTTGGGGCACTGCATTTTAATTTGGGGCTTCCCTTAAGAAGTGAAGGTCTTGGCAGCCCAGGTGGCTCAGCGGTCTAGCGCTGCCTTCAGCCCAGGGCCTGATCCTGGAGTCACACGTCAGGCCTCCTGCATGGAGCCTGCTTCTCCCTCTGCCTGTGTCTCTGCATCTCTCTCTCTGTGTGTGTCTCTCATAAATGAATGAATGAATGAATGAATGAATGAATGAATGAATGAATAAATAAATAAATAAATAAATAAATAAATAAAATCTTTTTGGGAAGCCTGGGTGGCTCAGCGGTTTAGCGCCACCTTCGGTCCAGGGCATGATCCTGGAGACACGGGACCAAGTTCCACATCGGGCTCCCTGCGTGGAGCCTGCTTCTCCCTCTGCCTGTGTCTCTGACTCTCTCTGTGTCTCAATAAATAATAAATAAAATCTTTAAAAAAAGAAAAAAGAAGAAGTGAAGGTCTTACTGGTGAAATTTTAAGGAAAAGTGTTTTGAGATGGAGTCGATAGAGAGAGAGAGAGAGAGAGGGGAGGAAGGAGAGAGGGAGGGAGGGAAGGAGGGTTTTCTTGGCTTCTCTCAAATCACATCATGCTGGCAAGTGCTTACTCCACCCTCGAGCGGCCCCCTCCCTCAAAGCTAATTTCCTCTTGAGTCAACACCCCCTGTCGCCCTCCTCCTCCAGTGCTGGCCCTCTCTCCCCCCTCTGGACACACCCTGTGTCACACACGTACAATGCACTGTCTCCATCCCAGCAGCCTCCGGG
The DNA here is from genome assembly GCF_003254725.2 of Canis lupus dingo. Classification (NCBI taxonomy): domain Eukaryota; kingdom Metazoa; phylum Chordata; class Mammalia; order Carnivora; family Canidae; genus Canis; species Canis lupus. The sequence goes on from NC_064267.1 coordinate 35,241,547, forward strand.
GGACAGAGACCAAGAGGGCAGGCTGCAGCAGGAAGGGAGGCCGGGATGGAAGGAAAGGGAAAGAAAGGCAGCAGAGGCGGCCAGCCCAGGTGGTGGGGAGGACCTCCCAGCTGCTCACTCCCATCCTCACTCCTCCAGCCCCGCCCCACCCTCCCCCTTATCTGAGCCTCCAGCCCAGCCCCGCCTCACACTGCCTGCCTGGCATCTGCGTCTCTGCAGCTACTAGACCCTCTGGGCTCTGGGTTGGGGGTGATAAGACCCGAGCACCCACCCCAGCCGGCTTCTGCCCCAGGTAGGACTAACCTGGCTGTGGCTCTCTGGACTGGTAGAAATGAAGGCTCAACAGGCAAAACCACGGCTGGAGGCCTCCAGTCCCAAGCCAAGCACCGCGGGCCATGTGCCCGTCACTGTCCCAGAGACTTCCATACGTCCCCTCTACCCTTCACACGGGCCAGTGCCCTCCCCATTCAGGGACTGGGAACCGTGGCTGAGAGCGTGACTTGCCAAAGGCCACCCAAACACAAGTCACGCTGGAATCCCTGCCCAGGCCTGTGACGGGTCAAAGCCAATGAACACGCTTCTCGGTGGGTCCCCGAAGGTCCCACTTCAGTCTGAACAAAGGTCCTACTTCAGGTCCCCACTTCAGTGTTGAGAATGACCTCACCTGGTGGGGCCACCCAGATTTCCTGCTCACTGGCCTGGCCTGTACACAGGGAGCAGGGGGGCTGGGGGTGGGGGGGCTTTGTGCAGCTGGGCAGGGTGCTGCACACAGGAAGCCAGTTATGAAATGAGGCGTGCGGACTGTCCAAGTGGGCCGAGGGCAGGGCGGGCAGGAGCTTGGCCCTCTCTGTTTTCTCTAGTTTCAGCCACAGTGTGGCCGCCTGCCTTGCTCCCTCCCTGTTCCTTCTCCACTCTTTCTGCGTGCCATTCCCGTTTCTTCTTTCTTCATCTTTCCTCCCTGGGCTCTGTTTCCCTTTCACACTGTCCTGCTCCCGGCCCCACCCCTACAGTTACTGTGGCAACAATTCAATGCCAGAAATAAAGGCAGGATCCAGCTAGGTCACCAGTTCCCAAAACAGCATCCCATCCCAGGGTGGAGTGGGGAAGGGGGGGCAGGGGCAGCCCAGGAGCAGCAGGGAAAACCTGAGGGTGTGTGTGTGTGTGTATATGTGTGTGTTTGTGTGTATAGGGGGCACCCATGCTTGCCCCTAGGGACATGAAAGAGCAGGAGAGGGCTCCCAGCTCTGGGCCAGGGTTCATGGGGCATCCTTGAAGCCTGTGTCCTCTCTCCCCAGCTCTCCTTTCTCCTTTTCCCCACCCCCATTTTTTAAATCCTGCTCTATCTGCCAGGACGAGGGTTAGGTTCCTCTAATGCCAACACTATATAGTATCCTCTCACACTCTGATGAAGCATCAGGCAGGTGTGGGTGGGCCCCAAAACTGGGTCCCGGCCTAAGAACCCACCTGCTCAAGGCCCTGCCTCATCTTTGCTCCTGGTGGCAGCAGGCCCAGGCCCAGGCACCTCCTTCCACTCCTCCTACTTCACACAAATACGCACCTTCTCATCCTGTTTCTCCTAGATCTCTGTTGGGTTTCTGTATCCTTTCTCTATACCTTCCCTCTGAGGAGGCCTCTCTTTCTGAGTCTTCCCCCCCAACTCCTCAGGCTTGCATGGTCCTCAGTATGTTCCTGATCTGGCCTTTATTTATGGCTGGTCTGGTTGGGGGTTGTGCTGTCACTTGTACAAGCTGGATTCATAGGGAAGATGCAAAGGTCTTGTGTCCCAAATTTAGCTTTCTGAATTCTGGGGGTATCCCTATTTTGGTGCACACACACACACACACACACACACACACACACACACACACACGTGAGCTCCAAAAGAGGAATTCCTACAGACCTGCACCCTTAGGTGAACAGCATGACTCAAGTATTCAACATATGGGGAGGCCGGCAGCACGGAGCCTCACACGTGGACACAGTGCTTCACCCACACAGGCAAGAGCCCACACTGAAACAGAGTTGCAAAACCCATGCACCCTCCTTCCAAGATCACGCCCCCACTCTCCCAGCAAGCCCCCCCCCCACAGTGCTGCACAGTGCCACTGACACCCACTCATCCCCACCCACTGATCCTCCCTTGGCACCCGTTCTCCACGCTCACAACCACCCGCATCACATGCTGCCATCCCCTCCCCAAGCTGAGCACATGTACCGGCACACACACAGCGCCCCCCCATTTACCTATTCCCTGGGGGCTTTCCTGCTCCCTGTTTCCAAAGCCCCACCACCTTCCTTTTCTTCCACCTGCCCCTGCTCCCCTGACTCTCAAACCCTGGCAACACAGTCCTCTGGGAGGGAAACACCAGGTGCATCTGCCCAGGCAGGGGCACACCTAGCAAGAGGGCGCCTCTGGATCCTTAGGGCCTGAATGTCTGCTCAGCCCCCAGCCCTTGGAGCGCTTCAGAGGCTGGTCAGGATGGAGCAGGGGTCAGGCCTGTGGCCACACCCTACCACCCAACCTTATTCTGCGTGTGGTTCTCACTGCAGCCTGGCCAGCCTAGGGCTAGAAAGGGGCTCCCGGGTACCTCCCCACAAGCAGCACACCCGTCACCAACAGCATGCAGGTCTCTGTGTGGACTGCTCCCCTCTCTAGATCTGGGGCTCGCTGGAGGGAGCCTGCCCCCCTTTCTCTCTCCCCACCATGTTCTCCCTGTTATTCAGCAAAGAAAGGACAGCTCCCCTGCCCACCTCTGTCCTCCCCATGCCATCACTTGGACTTCCGCCCAGCACAGCTAGGGGAAGAGGGTCCTGGGGTGCCAGTATGAAACACCCCATCCCTTTCCCTCAAGTCAGGTTTGATGAGCTCAAACCCAGCTAGTCCCAGGGTCTGGGACCACTCTCCCACTGAACAGGGGCCATAGCTGACCCCTCCCCAGGGGGTCCCAGCCACCACCCAGAGCCCAAAGTGCCCACAGAGGGGAAGAGAGGTGGGAAACCTTGCCACCTACCTCTTCCCAGACAGTGTGGCCCAGATGCTCTGAGGCCCCCAGGCCAGGCCAGGCAGGCACAGGCCCAGATCCCCGGGGGCTGCCGCTTTTTCTCAAGAGCCAAGGTAGCAGGCGTCTCTTCCAGGAACCCAGCCGCGCTTTCCCAGAGCACAAATAACAGGAAAAAAGCCGGCTCGGGGTAGGTGGGTGGGTGGGTGGGGGGAGCTGGCACAGGAGGGGACCTACCCTCTGGGCCCCCACCCCCTCGTCCCCACCCTGCTTCTCTGGGAGCTGGTGCTCTGAGCCTGCGTCTGGCGGGGCGGGCGGGCCGCTGGCTCCCCCGCGGCACCCCCCCACCTCCAGCTGATAGCGTGTGGCCGCCCCAGGGTGTGTGTGTGTCTGCTCTTCCACCTCGCTCGCCGCAGCTCAATCCGTTTCAAACAAGAGGAGCATTAACCAGGCATCATGACGAAGCAGAATCGGAAGCAGACCCGGCAAGCGGCTGGCCTTTCCCCTTTCCCATAGTCCCAACCCTGCGACGCTCCTGCTCGCTCACACACATGCACGCGCGCACACACAGACACACACACACACACACAGCCCCTCAAGCCTCATCAGAAACAGCCAGTTTGAGTTGGGGTGGGGGAAAAAGGGGGCTCTACTGATAACCGAGGGGTGACAACACCTCAACACCAGCACCTGCATCTCCTACTCGTCACCTAAAAGCAAGCGACAGAGGCCTCCGGGGGCCCTGCCTCCCTAGGGTGCTAAAGGGCACAGATGTTCAGGGGCAAGGAGAGGGCAAAGATGCCAGAATTGGTCACCCAAGGAAGGATTAACCCCCTCCTGGTGAGGGATGGATGGGAGGATCCTCAGCACCAGAGACTGGGCTGGCCCTTAGGTCACCTGGATCCCCTGGAGAAGGACCCTGTCGCTTACCAGGGCAGCTGCATCAGAAGGGAATTTCCTGCCCGGTGATGTCCAGGGCCTAGCACAGAACTACAGGATGTGCCTTCCCTGAATGGGAAAACCCTCACCACTCCAGGGCCCTGCCACTGGCCCGTGGTTCTCTCTGGGCTCAGAGCAGAGCCTGGTTCATTTGTGACCCCTGGGGGTAGGGGAGGGAGCCCAGCGGGCTGACCTCAGAGGGCTGACCCTGGCCGTGGCCCCAGCCTCCTCTCCACCTCACAGCAGACTTGCCTACCTAGGCAGCCCTTGCTGTTGCCCTGGTAACCGCTGCCCACAGCCGGTCAGCTGATGGTATGAGCTGTCCTTGGGGAAATCTAGAATCTGGGGAGGGGGCTTTGGGGTCTCTGAGTGGAAAACCACAGGGGAAGGGTCTTTAGGGGGACAGGTGACAGTGTGCCCCGGACCTCCTTCTCGAAGAAAAGAGGACAGGAGGGGACAGGTAGGGACGGGGAGGGAGGCATGTTTGGGGTAGTGGAAGGCAGAGGAGAATGAATTCTGAAGGATGGGCTCCAGAAAGAAAAGAGAAATGAAGAAGGCAGGCAGCGGAGTGGCTGAGGAAGAATCGGGCTCAGCTGCTGGGGAGTGGCTGGGAGAGGGCCCTGCAGAAAGGAACCAGAAATCCTGGGGGTGGGGGAAGAAACATCTGGGGAAAAAAGGTCAGGACATGATGCAGGAGGGGGTGTACCTTTGGTGTGGCAGGACGGGCACCAGCCCTTCTGGGCAACCAGCCCGGCCCCAGGCAGCCTCTCGGCTCGGCTCTCCTCCCGTGGAGCCCACCCTTCAGCCCCGGCCCCACCCGGTCGGCTCTGCACAGCCTCCTGCCACCCTTCCAGGAGCCCAGCGCCGGTGCCTTTCCACCCCGGCCCCGCAGGATCCCCGATCTTCCCCGCTGCCACGTTCCTGCCCTGCTGCCACTCGCCCCCCACCAGACCCCACCCCAGATTTGTCTTCCGGTGCAAGGGTGGCCAGAGGCAGGGCTGGAATGCGCTGTTGCGGGGAAGGACAGCTGTGGACTGGGGCCTGGAAGGAGACTCATGACGAATGGATCGGAGCCCCTGGGCGCGGGAAGAGGGGGACGTTCTCCTCTGCGACACGAGCACGTTGGATGGAGTGGGGAAGCCAGGCAGCCAGGGGCAAGGGCAGGGGGGAGGGGAGGGCTCTCCGGTACCTTCAGGGGCCTGGGGCGTGGGGCAGGAGCACCGCGGCTTCCTCGGTGACATACACCTCCATCCCTCGGCGCATCTCCTCTCCGCCTCCCGTTGCCAAGACAACCTGCCGGCTCAGCCGCGGCGGCAGCAGGGAGGGGGGAGGAGGCGGCCGTGGCTCCCACTGCCTCCTCAGTGATGGAGGGAGGTGGCCTGAGGTCTGCCTCCGTGCTGGGGTGGGGGTGGGGGAGCTGCCGCCCGGGCCAGGGCTCCCACTGAGTCTCCCCTACCCCATCCGGGAGGCTCTGGGGTTGGCTCCCGGGGCGGTCTCCGGACACCCCTAATTCAGAGCCCGATAGCAGGCGGGCCTTGCAGAGGGACGCAGCACTGGACAGTGTCCCCCATTCCAGGAAGCCAGGTGTGGAGCTGGGGAGGAGTGATCGGAACAGGGAGGGATGACCGTGTAGAAGGGTCAGAGGGTGGCTCCCAGCAGGAGGGCAAGGCAAGCCCCCCCCCCTCCCCGCAAGCATGGCTAGGGTGGACATGGGGCTGCGGGCCCAGAAGCCTGCCCCCTGTGGGACCTCCGCTAGCACTGAGCACCTCCTCCCAGTCCTAAACCCTCTCTTCCCCTTGACTAAAGGGAAAGTCTTCCAATCCTGCAGAGCCCATTCCTGCTGCCCCCCACGCTCTAGGAATGTCCTTCCACGGGGTGGGAGAGCCACCTTGTGCAGGAAGAGTCTGCCACCAGCCAGCCCTGGAACCGAGGGGACTGCAGAGTTAGGGCTCCCTCTGTCGACCTGAGGCGTGGTAGCTGTCAAGGTCATTCCTCACTGAGAGGGATCCTAGTGTGTGTGTGTGTGTGTGTGTGTGTGTGTGTGGTGGGTGTCCACGGGGAGGGCACAGCCAAGCCAGGAGACCCTTCTCTTCGCCTGCCCTGCTCCACCTCTACCTCCCCTCCGGTCTTGCCCGATGGTGAGACTTGCTCTGCCCAGCAGCCCCTCCCTCCTGAGACAGCCCCAGACCTCTCAGGGCCAGTGGCCCATGCTCCCCACGCCCCACGCCATTGCTTGCCTGCCTCCCCTTCAGGCTGGGGTGGGAGGGGAGGCAAAATCTTCCTCCCAGAACCAGGCAACACTGAACACCCGTGCCGGTTGTCCAGGCGTCAGGGCAGGCTCCCCGGGCACCCCTTGGCCATACCCAGCTGCTAAGGGGACTCGCCTACCTCTCAGGAGTGCCTTGAGGCCTTGAGGATGGCCCCTGCGTCCACGACCAGGGCTGGGGCTCCTGCCCCTCTCAGGCAGGCGGTCCCAGGCCCCAGACACGGAGTCCTTGGCTCCCTTCTGTGGCAGGATCACTGGTGCCAGCCGTCCTGACTGGACTCCGGCCCTGCCACCAGCCCCCTCCCAAGGCCTGCGCGATAGGCCTCTCTCTCCTCTGCCTCACTCCACTGCCCCTCGCCCCGCCCCATGCCCCAACCTGCTGAGACTGGGAGCACCAGGGACTCTCCCCTCTGCCTGGGCCATCTAAACATTAACTCCCCGGGAGGCTGACTAGGGCACCCAGGCACCTAAGGAGAGGGGAAAGGTGACAAAGAACTGGGCCATGGGAATAAAAGGACGGACAAGGGCCCAGAAGTGACCCTTTCTCAAGAGTTTGGAAGTCACACCCCTCTACCTCTGTGCACTGGACCCTCTCTCATGGACCCCAGACCCTCACCCCCCAGCATGCTGCCATCAGACCAGCCTCTCCCCGAAACCCAACCCCACAACTGCACGGTCACTCTTCTTCTCAAAACCCCTGCTGCTACAAAACTTTCCATAATGTGACCCAATCTTTTCCCGCCTCTTCTCCAGGCAGACATGCAATTGTAGCCAAAGCCATGGGCTGCTCACTTTCCCCCGAACACACCTCACATCTTCCTGCCTCAAAGCCCTTTTTTCTCATGCTCTTTTCCCTCTCAGTATTTTCCCTTGAATGTCTTCTCTGCTGAATGAAATCCTGCTCATTCTTTTATTTTTATTTTTTTGGAGGGAGGGACAGAGAGAGAGAGAGAGAGGATCTCAAGCAGACTTCCCGCTGAGCTTGGAGCCTCAAGACCCTGAGATCACAACCTGAGCTGAAATCAAGAGTCACTTAACCAACTGAGCCACCCAGGCACCCCTGAAATCCTTAAAGACCATGCAAGCCCCAGCCTTTCCCAATGCCCTGGCCCCATGTACTCTCTCATCCCAAACCCACCATGCCTGGCCGGAAGTGGAGAACATCCCACTCAGGCGATGGAGACAGGCAAGAATCTAGACTGTAATGCTCACTAGCTGAGACCATGGATGAGTTAATATCTCTGAGTCTGAGCTCGCCCACACATGATATGGGAATAATCTCAGCCCCTGAATAACAGGTTACATGTGAGCATGCCTTGCAGGCTGCCTGGCACATCTCCAGAGTTCTGTACACATTTGTGTGCTTATTTCCAATAGCTCCTATCTCCTTTTCCCCTCTTTTAGGATGTACCAAGTGCCTCTTTGCTATCTTAGGTGCAAGAGAGGGATTTCCACAAGTCCTTAAATTTCAAGTGCCTCGAGATCTTGACATCTTTTTTGTTAACTGAAGGGTTAGTACAGTGCTTGTACATTGTAGGGGATAAAGAAATATTTGGATTAACCGCTTAGGACCCGTCCTCACCCATGTCCACCTAAGGATGGAAGGTGGAGGCAGGATTCTGGTTCTCATTCTGCCTCCATCTTGAGGGTGTTGGGCCAAAGACTTCTTTCTGGACCTTCAGTTGGTTTAATTCCCTCAACAAATACTTAATCTGTGTAACGTACTCTGCTGGGGGGTACTACGGGGGAAGCAAAGACTGACTACCCCTATACGGAGGCACTTGTTTGGTGCACAACCATTACACAAGCACAAATAAGTACAGTTCTGGACAAGCTGGGATATGTGCCATTAGGCAAGGGCAAGCAGGTGGCCAGAGAGCCCTGTGGCACCAGAGACCAGCACTAGCCCAAGAGAAGGGGCAAGTCTACGGGGCAGAGCGGACAGCAGCAGTCTGGGCATGCAAGTGTTCTTGAGAAAGGTGTGCTGGACAGTAGGAACCTCATGATCCAAGACGGGCACAGGGTGTTGGCCGGACAGCCAGGGTTGCTGTTTTGCCAGAGCTCCTGGAGGGGACTTACAGGGACAGGGCTGGGAAGGGAGGTAGAGCAGGTTTGCACAGGAGCCTTGAGAATCATGCTAAGGAGTCCACTGGTGATCAATAACATGGGCAGAGCTGTGGTTTAGGGTGGGATAGAGTGAGCAGAACAAACCATGTGATGTCCTGGAGTGGGTGGGGGGTGTTGGGAGGCAGAGACAGGGCTTGGAAAGCTACTGTAGTAACGGAGACAGACCCCCGCGAGGTCTGGCAATGGTGCAGAGTTTCCGAGTTTGGAGAGAAAGCAGTGGTGTGCAAGGGGGTGACAGCTGACGTGCTGCATTGCTAGGAGAGACTCAGCAGGGAGGACAAGGCGAGGAGGGAAAAGCAGAAACCTTAGGGAATGTTTCTATGAAGAGGAGCCAGGAAAGAGAAGGGTCCCGGTAACAGAGGATGAAGAGGTAGGAAAGAGCTTCAGAAAGGGGGGGGGGTCCTCCACAGAGTCCAGGGCTATGGGGCTGAGGACAGCTAGGTCTGAAGCCAGAGAGGTCACTGGCCACTGAAGAATAGGGACAGGGCTCAAGAGAGTGACTTAAAAAAAAAGCCAGCTTGCAGGGACCAGAGAGTGAGTGGATTTCCCCCTCTGCCTCATCTGGCTGCTGGAGGACAGGACAGAGGAGGGCAGATCAATACGCAGCTATTCTTAGCTGGAGGCCTTGGTAAGCCTAACCAGCACAGGATCCGAGGCACCTGCTGCCCTCCCCCTCCACGTGGTCACATCCTCCCGGAGATGGATGCGCTCATCTTGCCCCAAGTCTTCCCCCACCATGTCCACCCCCATCCTCACACTTGCTTCGAACCTTCTGGCACACAGAAAGCAGCCAGGGCGGCTGCAGCCAGCTGCGGGGTGGTCTGAGGTCCTCAGGGGAGCCTTCTCCCACCGCCCCATGTTAAATCCCCTGAGGCCCCATTATCAGAGACCCATTCCTTTGGCCTCTTCCTTTCAGCTTCTTTGAAATCATCCCCAGTTCAGGGGACTGAACAGACTTGCCCAGAATATGAAGAGGCCCTCTGGATGTGGAGCCTGGACTTGGCAGAGGCGCTGAAAGGTGTGGTGAGAAGGTTGGGAGAGCCAAACCCGAGACCCAAGGCCACCAGCAGGCGTCAGCCCTGCCGGCTCCGGGCTCAGGGCGGGGCTGGGCCCTCTCGGAGATGGCCCGGGCCTCCGAGGCCGCCGTCCTCCCTCACCCAGTGCGCTCAGTGTCTCCTCACCAGGTCTCACCTCAGAAAGCAAGAAAGGAAACAGTGAGGGCTTTCTGGAGCCGGCCCCCAGAGGCCTGTCTGTGCTGGGGAGGTCAGAGGGACGGAGGGAGGGGCCGAGAAAGGCAGAGAAGAAAGCAGAGGCAGGACAAAGGGCTCGGTCCACCTTTGAAGCTGTCTCTAACCCGAGCCAGGGAGGGTGGGGTGGGTCTGAGGGCCCGGCTGGGGGGAGGCAGTCTAGAGTTTTAAAGAATGTCTTAAATTCCTGCGGAAATCAGCAGGATTGTAAGAGCCCCCCCCTCCCCAACACACCTCCTTCCCAGCCCCCTGCCCCCCAAGTCCAGACCTCCACACCTGGGGGCCCCAACCCTTTGTCCTCAGGTAATTGCTGGGCGTTGCCTCTGTGTTTAAAATCCCATTGAACTCTCCAGTTATCAGCTGTGGCTCCGGACCACCCTCCCTATCCCCCCCCTCGGAAAACGACCCCCAACACATCTCCCGCAGTCTTCACCAGGATTAGGGCTCTTTGTGATGGGGTGGGGGGGGGGGGAGGAAAGCAACCTGGTGCAAAGCAATTATGACAAGCCGGGGGAGAATGTCTGTCCTGGGGCCCGGGGGACCTCCCTCTTGGCTACTGGCTTCTCAATTGCCCAGGGTTGGGGGTGTCAGGCTGCTCCAGCACCAGCAGAGGAGAGGGAGGAGAGGGGAGGGGAGGGGAGAAGAGGGACCCCCCCACCCCACCCCCACCGCCACCGCCTAGGACTGCGGCTTCACCCACCTCCCGTTCTGACGAAACCAGGCTCCTCCCTAACTTCCCATTCGGTCTCTATTTTTAGGCCATTCTTGGGGAAAGTGGGGAGCAGGGAGGTCTTTATCCTTCTTCCGCTCTCTCCATGATACTTCCCTCCGACAACTTCCCAGAAGGAAGAAGAAGGGGAAACTGAGGCCGGGGGGTGGGTGAGGTTGTCCAGCCCCAGAAGAGCGGCCTGGAGGCGGGGGTGGGGGGAGCCCTGCTGGGAAGGGCTTTCCCCTCCGCGAGATTAAGAGCCGGCGCAGAGGAGGGAAGGGGCGGCTTTATGGCCTCTTGGTTCCACTCCCCAAAAGCACACCTGGAGGCGTCTGGGAAGGCCCACCCGAGAAGCCGGCGGCGGGGGCGCCCTCCCCCTCCCCCCTCCCCCGGGCCCGCCGCCCCTAATTGCGACTTCCCCTCAGGTGTGGCCCCCGCCCCCGCCCCCCGCGGGGACCCAGGGAACAAGAGGACGCATTCTCGCCCCCGTCCCCCTTCCGCCCGCCCGCCGGCCCCTCCCCTCCCCCCTCCCCCCCTCCCCCGGCCTCACCGCGACGCTGCGATCCGGCTGCCGGCGGAGGCTGCGGCGTCGGCGGGGCTCGGTGCGGGGCCTGCTGCTCCCCCGCCCCCCCCCGCCCGGCCCGCGGGCTCGGGTCTGCGTCGCCCCAACAGGTAGCTCGGGACGCGCCGCGCAGCCAGGAAACCGGAGCCCGCGCGGAGGGAGGGGCCGCCAGCCTCGGCGGCGCAGGTGCGGGGCCTTCCCCGGCCCTCCCGGGCCCTCCCGGGCCACCCACGCCCGCGTGCCCGGGCGCCCCTCGCCGCCCCTGCACCTGCCGGGCGCGCCCGGCCCCGCGCCTCCCGGGGAGGCAGCTCCTGCGCGCCTTGGATCCCTCCACTCCGCCTTCAGATGACCCGTTTGCAGGAAAATGGTTTTATTCTGGGGCTCCAAGTTGGGGATGGGGGTGCAGGCCTGGGTGCTGGAATGTGAAAAATGACCATCCCTCTTTTTTTTTTTTTCCTCTCTCTCTCTTCCCTTTTTCTTTTCTTTTTTTTTTTTTTTTTTTTCCTGAAACACACACACAGACAAGTCCCTTCCTACAGTCTGGCCAGGAGGGATTTGGAGGCTGGGGGCAGACTGAGGAAGACTCCGCAGGCAGGGTTTAAAGAGGGCCTCCTCCAGGCGGCGTGTGCCAAGGCCCGGAATCTGCTGCCCTGTCCACCTGCTTCGGGGAGCCCGAGTCCCGTCCCGCTGCAGCTCCTGGCCCCGGGGGTCTGCCCCAACCTCCACCCCCCTGTCGGGTCTGGGGCGGCTGCCCTGAGGCCCCAGCCCTGGTCTGTGACAGTCCCGCCCCATCCAGCTTGAGGCCTCGCTGCTGCTCCTTGGTCCTCAGGGTCCCCCTTGGGGGGCTCCGGTTCCCTTCCCTCCACCCCAGCCCAGTCTTGGGATTAGGAAGGGAAGGGGATGGGAAGGCTGGTGAGGGGCCGCTGCCCCCTGTGTCCCTGACTACGTCAGGGGCTGTGGCCTCCGCGTGCGCTTGGTCCGGCGGGTGGGGGCCGAGCCCACGAACTCGAACTGCTTCTGCCTCTCGGCGTGGTTGGGGAAGGGCAGCTGGCCCTGGTAAAGGCGCTTGATGAAGTGGGCCTCTCGCTGGTTCTGGCGGCTGCGAGACGCCTGGCGCGGCCGGCCCTGCCTCGTGAAGGCCATGAACCAGCCCTCGTGCCGCGCATTCTGGAAGGCGGTGTAGTTGTTCTCCAGCACGATCTCCGTGAACACGCAGTCCTTGCTCTTCCCGCTGGGCTGTGGTGGGGGAAGGGGGGAGAGGGGGGGCAGTTTGTCCACCCGGCCTGTCTGGCTCATCTGCCTTTTGGACCCGTCTTGTAGGACCAAGGAGGGAGTGACAGGAGCTGTAGGCCCAGGTGAGATGGCCTGGTGAGAAGGGTGCCCTTTTTGAAGAGGCCAAGGTGGGAGAAAGGAGCAAGCGTTGCGTGGAGTCAGATCTGAACTTGAATGCGGGCTTTGGCAGTGTTTAGCTATGCTGAGCCTGGCTCCTGGGACGTGGCATCAAGACCAAGGTTATTCTGCAGCTCAGTGCCCACCCCGTGGGCACTCGGGCCACAGGAATGCTCCTCAATATGGGCAAATGGTACTGCTGGGTGCAGGGAAAGGAGGCAACAGTCTTTGATGAAGGGGCAAATGTGTACAGAATAGAGACTGTCAGGAGCCACACAGCCCCCCGTTTGACCCTATCGATAACCTTGACACTATGTCCATTTTCATAGATGGGAAGACTGAGGCTTGACCAAAACTAGCAAATATTTGGTGAGAACAGCCAGAATCGGAAGCCAGGATTGACAAATGCTAAAGGAAATGGGACTCTCTCTACACGACAGGGCCGGACCTGCCACTGCGGAGTAGTCACACTAGCAGGCGGTTACACGAGTGGGCAGTTAGTGTACCTTGTCCTGGTGGGGGATCCTGTGGACCCAGTGACCTCGGGGGAGCTTGTGGCCTCCTCTAGATGCACACTCGCAGCCCTGATCAGCAGTTAACCCTCAACACAGGGGGCTGCAGTATCACGGAGGTGCTACAGTGCTGACTCGTTGATGTTGGGGGCATACCCCATAAATCAGAGCCAAAGAGCCTCATGGATCAGTAAGTGTCCTCAGAGGACTTCTAGACCCACTGGGACTCATTTAAATGGAAAAAACAGAGAGTGGCTGAGTGTTGGGGGGTGAGGAGAAGCAGTCCTGGCTTGGGCCCAGTAGAGGAGAGTGGGGTGCTGTGGGGCACGCAGTGAGATCGATTCATTCAGCCACTGCCCCCCCCTTTTGCTCCCAGGTCTCACCTTTCCAATGAGCTTGCCCCTCTTGTTCATACAGATGTATTTCTCACTCTCAGCACCCTTGATGCGCACACGGCTTCCAAACGTGTCCGTCTCCACTATGAGTTTGGCTATGATGGGGGAGGGGGAGAGAGACCTCTGTCCATCGGGGATGCCAGCTCAGGGCTGTGGCAGGGCCCCCCCCCCCAACCAGCCTGACCTCCGAACTTGGGTGGGGGGCACCGGGAGGCCCTCCTCCAAGAAGCCTCTCCCTGCTCTCCCACTCGGCCCTGCCCTGGCCCAGGATCTGGGGATGGACCAGGTTAGGCTGGCCGGTGGTGTGAGTGGCCTCTGGTGAGGGCTGGGTCTCACCAAACTTGTTGCCGTCCTCCGCGGTGGCAGAGATGCGACGCCCGGTGACCTGCACGTGCTTGCCACTGGTCCGGCTGTAGAGCTGGTACTCACGGATCTGCCGCCGGCTCAGCTGGTCGGTCATGGCGCCCTGGTCCCTCACGTACTGGTTAAAATTAGGAGACGGGTGATTCTCCCCCTTTGCGGTTACCAAGGGAAAAATAGTGTCAATTTGCTTTGGGTGACACCACCACGGGTCCATCCAGGGGAGAGGGGTGTGGAGGTGAGTGTAATAGAGGCAGGCCATTTGTCCTGGGAAGCAGAGGTGCAGGGGAAGGGTATCTATGGCCATGATCTTCCCAGGCCAGTGGGTGAGCCAGTCATGATCTCTTGGCTCTCCATCTGCCCAGGCTTGGGGGACACTTGGTGGTCGAGTGTAGACCTGGAATCGTGACTCTGGTTGCTGGAAGGAACCTTCATAGTTATGGTACCCAATTTCTGTGTTCTATGGAGGAGGTGCCCCGGGTGACCCAGCTAATTAGAGACAGAAGCCCTGTTGTGCCTCTAGGATTGGAGCTAGTCTCTTCTCCAGAACGCCAGGGTCTTGACTCCATTCGCCAGGACAACCGGATTTCTCCTTCATCCTCCCCACTGGCCTTGAAGGATCCCATGCCTGGCATAGGCGCAAACACGCGCACGCATGCACAAACACACATGCGCACACAGCAGCTGACCTGTTAGGCTTACCGGGGAGCATTATAGGGAGCATTGTTTGGGTTCCTGCAAGTTTCCCCCCCCACCTCCCAGGTATTTCTTTTCAGCACTAACTGTGGAATCCTGAGCTCCTGCCTGGCTTCCCCCTGCCCCTCAACTCTGGGTGCTCAGGGCCCTCAGAGAAGCCCGCCCCCCTTTCCCTGTTCCTTCCTGGTCTAGGAGTCAGGGAGGTTGAGGCTGCACAGCAAGAGGAGCCATCAGCAGTGGCCCCATGGGCGCCAGCCTGTGCCACAATGTAACAGAGGCTCGTGGCCAGTGGGGGCGATGCTGTTGCCCACTCCGTGCTTTCCCGGTTCCACCCACACGTGGTGCAAAGCCGGGACGAGTACCTTCTCTGGCCAGTCTCTCCTTCCCTATCTACAACACTGAGTGGGAGAAAAACAGACCACTTCCTGTCCTCTCTCTCCAGTAAGGTGCAGACCAGATGACATTTCTCAGCTGCTTGTGACAGCTTCAACCCTAGACTAAACTGTCTCTCTGTCCACTGGATCCTGCTGGCCAGACTCCCTCTGTCCCGCGTCACTAAGGCCACCTTTATCCCAGGCCCAGTCACAGCCACCTAGGCGACCTGGGCCCAGATCAGCATCTGTTGGAGGCCACTCTTTTGTGGAGGGAGGAGCAGGAGCAGGAAGGATCAGCTTTGAGGAAGGGGGTGGTGAGTGCTTGGCTCCAGGCTGACCCTGTAACCTGCTCAGGGTTAACCCTTCGTGTGTGTCACTGCTCATTTCCGACTCCAGAGAGGCCATAGGCTGGGGTGGCCACCGGGACCCCCACCTATGAGAGCAGGGTCTGGAGCCTCAGAGCAGCAAAGTGTGCCCCGCACCCCATCCTGGAAAAACCTGAGGCAGGCATTTGGGGTGGGGGCCTGCCTCCCTGCCAGTGGGTGGGGTCTGGCTGGCCCGGGACCCTCGGTGGGGTCGGCCTGGCCCCAGCCCCCCAGCCTCCTGGCCCAGGTTCAGGCCCTCCGCCCCTCTTGGCGGGCAGCCTCCTTCTGGCTGTCTGTTCCAGGTCAGGAGCAGGGAGGGCCCCCCCGAAGCCCCCTCCTCTCCTTGTCCCCCTTCAGGCCCTGCACAAAAGCAGCCCCACGCCCCCCCCACAGCCCACAGCCCACAAGTCGCTCTCCCCGCGGGACCTGGCCTGTCCCTTTCATGTTCCCGCTGCGGGGGCACCTCCCCTTCCACTGCTGCAGACAGCTGCTTGTCAGACGGCCCCTCAAGCATGGCTATGGTCCGGCCTGCCGGCCCCCCCTCCAGGGGGGGCGAGGGGGCACTTCAAGGGGGAAAGGACAGCTTTGCCACCTTCCCTGAGTCCTGAATGGGGCCTCAGCCAGGCCATAAACGCCCCGGCCAGCCTCACCATTGTGCTAATTCCCCTTCCAGAACAGGTTGGGCCCACCCCCGGCCCCCTCCCGGCCAGGCTGGGGGCTTTCTTCTTGCTCTCCCTGGATGTGTGAAGCAAAAGGCCTGGAACGGGGGCTAGAGCAAAAGGGGGAAGGGAGGGGGGGGAGTTGTCTCTCTCTCTCCCACCCCCCCACTGCTTCAAAGGCAGCCCCTTTCCTTCTCCCAGAGAAAAGGCATTTACCTTCAAAAAAAGTCCCCACTGGATATGAAGAGAAGCGGGCCTCTGGCCTGGGAAAGCCAAGCGATCTCTCCCCAGAGCGGTTCTGGACGAGTGCATTTTAATAGCTGCACTTTTATGGAGGATCACAAAAAGGGACCGAGCCTCGCACAGGGGGCTGAGGCTTGGGGTGGGGGTATGTGTGCATGGGGGGCTGACACGGGGTGGGGGGAGTATGGAGATACAAACCCTGAATCTTGTCCCAAACAAACCTCTCTGGGCTTGACCTCATTGCCCTGTAGGTAAGGAGTCACCTCGCCTGGGCTGGGCATCTGACTGCCCACGCAATCCCCAGCACGGTGACTCCCCGGGGACATCCTTGTTGTGGGGACTGGGGTAGCCAGTGGACACACAAGTGGTTTTCAGGGACCTCCAAGTATAAGCCTCACCTGAGCCAGAGCCTCGGCCCTGTACCTCTCACTCCAGACTCCATGCATTTAGCTTTTGGGGGAACCCATGTGGCGGGATGGAGAGAGAAGCAGATACCCCAGGACAAGTAGGGAGGGTCATGGAGGAAGGACAGATAAAGACCTCAGTCAACCCCCAAACCTGCCTTAGCCCCTTCTTCTGGCCTCCAAAGGCTGACACCATTCCCCCCCTCCACCTCAAAAACCATCTGGGTCCAGGGAGAGGCCAGAACCTGGCTCTGTCGGCCCAAAGGAGACTTACCCCCGCCCCAGCTGGGTGGGGTGGGAGAGATGGGGGGAAGCTAGTGGGGTGGGGCACCCGCCTACCTGGGTTTGACAGCAGAGAATCAGTAGCTGCAGGCACCTGTGTGGGAAGACAAGGCAGGCGCTGGTGTGGGTGCCAGCAGTCAGCCCAGGGCGAGCACCCAGTCACCACCACCCCCGCACCCCCCCACCCCTCCGTGTGGGAGTCCCGGTAAGATTAGGTCTGCCCCAGGCTGGAAATGGCAACAGAACTTCGGCCCAGAGAGGCAGCGCACTTACAGAGTGAGGTTGGGCAGCAGGCGGGTGGCTCCCATCGCCGGAGAGATTTCTTGGGGCGGTTGCCCCCCTGCCCCCAAACTCAGGAGCAGATATGGGCAGTTCCCCAGGGGTAGAGTCCTAGAGAAGCCAAGGTCTCTTCAAGCCACAGGTTTTCAGGGGGGAGAGGAGGAGAGAGAGGGGAGGAGGAGGAGAGAAGGGAGGGGAGGAGGAGTGGGGGAGGAGGGCGTAATTGGGAGACTGAGGTGTGAGGTGTCCACCTTCCCGGCCAGTGAGCCGGCAAAGCAGCCGCTGGCGGGGGCTCCCCGAGCACAGGGGATGGAGCTGCTGGCTAAGGAGGCTGCCCCTGTGGTCTCCCAGGTTTTTCCTGACCCTCAGACCTGGACTGGAGGGCCCCTCCTCCCCTCCCAGGGCCAGCTTCTCCTGCCCTCAGGTCTGATGCCCCACCTCCCCAAGTGGGAGCCAGGTAGCATTCCGGGGCCAGGGGTTGCTGAGTCTGGCTCTGGGGGTGGAAATTCCCAGAAGCAGCCTTAAAAGGAGGAGCCTCCCTCCAGGGGGCAGGCGGTGGGCTTGGCTAGGAGCGCCTGCTTCCACTGCCTCTGTCACCCCTTGCCCCCCCCTCTGCTGTCTGGCCACCGGGATGGAGGTGTTAAGGCTGTCCCGACTGGCAGCAAATAGTGGGTGCAACAGGTTGGGGGCCAGGGATGGGGGACAAGGTGCAGGTAGGGCTGTGGAGGGACCCCGAGGAATCCAGAAAGCTGGCCTGCCGTCTCAGAAAAGACAGACTGGCGCACTGGCACCAACTACTTGTCTCTGGGCCCGGGACCTTTTTCTCTGAGAGATGCCTCCTGAGAGATGCCTCCTCACGTCGGAGGACCGCAGGAGATGACTGCACCTAGCAGACGTCAAAGGCGTCCTATGTCCTGGGCCTCGCTCACCATCCACCGCCCGGGCAGCAGCCACCCCCCGGGCCTCCACCCCAGCCTGGCGGCAGCAGCAGCTGCCTGGAGTGAAGTGCCCACCGGCCTCTTCACAGGACCCCTGGTCCTGCCCTGCCGGTATTACCCCATTCGACAGAGAAGGAAACTGAGGCACAGGGGTATGTAGTTTGCTCAGAATGACCCAGCTAGTGAATGGTAGGTAGATCCAGGTTCCTAAAGTCAGTGCTCTTTCTATTCCACGTGGGTCTCTCTGGAGCCTGTCTGCTGTGTGCATGCCCTCCAGGCTTCAGTCACCAAGGTCCTGGAAGCTGGTGACCAGGAACTCTAACTGTTCCTTCCCCACGGAAGGTGGGTGATGGTGACTGTAGAAGGGAGCTCGTGCTTCTGGCTTTGGGGGGGGATCTCTGAGGGAAGCCCCTCCACCCCGCGTAGGGAAGCAGAGCTCACACATCAGCTCTGGGCTCCCCGGATGTCTAAGTGCCCCCAGGATGGAGAGAGAAGGGGAAATGCTGGTTGTGGATATATTTACCTAAAGAGATGAGCAGGAGGGCGAAACTCTCACCTCCAAGCCTCCTTCTCACCTTCCTGAGCTACGTCAATCCACAAAATTGTCTGCCACCCCTCCCCCCCCACAGACCAGCCCCAAGGCCACCTCCTGGCCACCTCCAGCTGTCCAGCCCCAGCACCTGGCTCCCAGCTCCGCCCCAGCGCCCTGCAGGGGCTCAAGGCCCTGTTGAGCCTGCACTGGCCTGGGGGTGCAGTGGTAGCCCTGTCCCTGGGGGAGTCCAGGGTTGGTTGGAACCATACTGGAATCATAGTGTCAGAACCAGAAGGGGTCTTAGACATTCTGCATCTGGTCCAGCCTCCTCACCCACTGGTGAGGCCCAGGGGGGTCTCGCAGCTAGTGAGTGAGTGGCGTGACTCGGACAAGCTACCAGGTGCCCAGACTCCCAGTCCAGTGCTCATCATTTTCTGAGCATGCCCCAGCCTGAGCTGCTTCTCTGCTTTCGCCCGGTCATTTCCATTTTCCACATTTGTTCCTTTTGGGGCCCAATTTAAACTCTGTCTCTTCTGTGGAAGCTCCTGAATTTACGTCTCCGTCTCCGCTGTGGTTGGTGCTTGCTCCAGCTCTGTCTCCTGGGGAGCCTGTGACCTCCCCCATGTCTGGCCAGCTGCTAGCTCCCAGGTGGGGGACTCAAGGCAACCCCCTCCGGCCCTCAGTCCTGGGATGACAGGTGAGAGAGCAAGTGCTGGAAGGACAGTTCAGGCTTGGAGTTTGGGATGGGCAGGTGAGCTGGGGGATGGAATTAAATCAAGCGTCAGGTGTGGGGAGTGCCACCTAGCGCACTGTCTGGGCTCCAGTCCTCTGCCCTTTGAGCCTGACTGCCTGGTTCCTGTCGGTGGGGGAGGGGCATGTTGTCACTGGCCAGCCCCCCAGCCCGGCCTGGGTCTCCATGGTAACAGATGCCAGCAGTCAAGCTTGGCCTTGGGGCTCAGCCAGGGGCCTGTGCCAGGGGGCTCTGGGGCATGGCTGGGTAGCCAGTTTCATGGTGCGACATCTGCTCCTTGTCCCTTCCCATTTGTGCACCTGCAGGCCTGGCTTTCTGACTCAGCTTGCTCCTTTACCCCTATGGGAAGGCCAGTGCTGGGCTCCAAGAGGCGAGGCAGCATGGAGAGTGTTCCATGGATTTTTCTCCCCATCCCCAGGTCCTGTCCTCTCCGGGCTGCGTGACCCACCGCAAGTCCCTTCACTTCTCTGGTGTCAGCTTTCTAATTTATAAATACGAAATGGCCATTACTGATGCTGTCAAAACTGCCACCACCACGAGCATCAACTGAGGTGGACGCTCCCTGAAAAGTATCAAGTGCCAAAAGAGTGGGGGCAAGGGGCCTAGACCCCCTTATGGGTCCAGATTCAGTTTATCTCAACTTTGACCCACTCTCTCCCTTGACTAGAGGGAGCTGGGAGGCAGAAGGGTCGGGTTCATTAACATTTATGGGGGGAGGTGGCAGGAGGTGGTAAGGGAAGTGAGAAGTAGCCTGGGTTGCCTTGGTTAATCCTCACCCCCCAGTGCCAAGTTCAACACCCCCCAGCTGAGGCGTCTCACGCCTGCTCCTTCTAACAGCCCAGCTGGTGCAGACACAGAGCCCGCAGAAACCACCTGCAGACCTGCCACTTGTCACCACCTGCTTCGACCCCAGCCCACCCTTTTCCTGTCGAAAAACAGAAGGGCTGGGGCTGGGGCTTGGGCAGGGCAGGGCACAGGGGCCCTTACAATACGGGGAGCCCTCCATCCTTGCCCTGTGATCCCTACTGCCTGCCAGCACTTGGAGATTAAATCAGCTGGTTAGCTGTTGTGGACCCCGGGCCGGGTCTGCTGGGTGGAGGCAAAGGGAAGTGCCCCCCGCGAATCCCTGCTTCGCTAGAGCTGGCTGGGGGCCCGCCCCTGCCAGGGTCCCAGCTCCCCGGGGGACGTCATGCCCACTCCTGCTTTCCGCTTCTGAGATGTCCTACCTCTCTGGCTGCTGTGAGGTTCAAGACCAGAGCTGGTGGTGGACCCTGGCTCCTCCACTAGCTGTGCGGCCTTGGGGGCGAGTTGTTTTGCCCCCCTGTGCCTCACTTTCCAGGCCTGAGAAACCGGGTTACTGTAGTGAGGCACTCGGAGCAGCACATCACTCCCAACACCTTATTACTAGAATCATGGCAACTTCCTTTTTGTTCAGGCTTCCAAGCCTGCGCTTTCCTCAGGCCCTTTTGCACTCTTGGCTTCTGCTCCTACGAGGGTCCTTCTGGCAGCTACTCACGAGGCCGGCCGCCCCCTGCTCGGCACTCTTCTCCTTTGAGGCACTTCCTCTGATCTCAACGGTACTTCTCCAGCCTGGAAGGGAGCCTGTTTCGCTTCCTCCGAAGCACTGGACAGTAACTGACATTTTATTGGTGGCTTTGGTTTCCACTAGACTGTACGTGACTTGATGTGAGGGATTTGTCTACCCTGTGTCACGAGGCCATGGTGAACGCCTGCTGCCCACCTGGAGCCAGAAGTGAACTGATGTCTCCTGTCACTATCTGGGCGACCCGAGTTCAGTGGCTCATTCTCATTTGTCAGAGAGGGTGCACAATGCCTACACCCGTCTCCCGGGGTGTAGAAAGCGAGCAACGAGAACGGTAGCCCTACCCTCCTCCATCTCTCTGGCATGAAGAGAAGCTGAAGCTGAACAGGAGCACTTGGGCCTGGCTGCTGACCTGCCTGTGCAGGCATCAAAGAGCTCCAACCCTCTGGGGACCCTGCCTAAGGATCCTGGAGAGAGGCAGGGCCATCTCCCCATTGGCCCACTTTAGGTTTGGCCAGTGGGAGTGTGGGGAGGGCCAGGGAGAAGCCCAGCAGTATAACCCCAAGTGGGGGCTCTGTGTGTCCTGATGGGTGAACCAGGCTCCAGGCCTGGGAGAGGGCAGGAGGCCAGAGCCACGCAATGGGTCATTCATCCCCTTGCCTATTCCCCCACTGCTTTCCCTGAACACTTTGGTGAACCCTGTTCCGTGGCTCCCAGAGCTGCCCTGGGAGAGCCCTAGCATGGGAGTCCACCTCCTGTAAGAGGCCCTCTATAGCCTCTGAAAAGCCGGCCTCACCTGCCCTGTCTGGGAGGGTTTCCTTGAAAGAACAGGCCTCTGGGCTCCTGCCTGACACAGATCTTCACACAAATGAGCAGGAGCTCAGCCTGAACAGGATGCAAGCCTGGAGAGCAGAACTAGCATCGTGCCTCTGAGGTTCCAGGAGACGTTCTGTGGACTTGACGGTGGACAGATGTGGTTTGGGCCAGGAGAGAAGATCCTGAGGCCAGTCTGACAGGGGCAGGCAGCTCTGGCCCTTTGGTTTGGTCCCTGGAACACCAGCCAGCCAGAAGGGAGTGTGGACACCGGAAGACCCACACCAGCTGGGGCTCCCTCCCTCAGACCAGGGGCAGAAATTTGAAGCTGGGCAAGGGGTTGAGATACTTGTTTTTCCCCCCCAAAGCTGGGGGTGGGGGAGGGTGGGAGTGGGAGGGACTTTGAGGATGAGGGAGGGAGATAAAAGAGTAGAGCAGAAGCCTGCTGGCTGGGCCACCAGGTCGGGGTGTGCTGGCCCGTGGCCGCCCTCTACCGGGAACGCGGGCTCGCTGCAGCCAGACTGCACGAGGGCCGGCCCCTGGGAACAGATGGCAGAAACAAGGTCCTGGCAAAGCAAACTTTATTAATGGCCCTGAGGTTGGAGCTCCCGGTCCCGCTGAACACTTGAGAGTTGGGGCGAGGGCCTCTCGTGTTGGCCTCAGCAGCTCCATCCCATTCAGACTCAGGTGGAGAGAGGCTGGGTGGGGGAGACCTGGGGTCACAGCTAGCCAGCTCGCCCTGGGTCGCTGCAGCCAGGCCACTCCTGGCTCCTCATTTCTTGGATCCTGGCTTTTTAGGTTTGAGTGTGGGTTTGGCCTATGGATAGAAAGGAGGGCGCCAGTGTCCCACTCTCCCTTCCCCCTGGGCCCCAGGACCAGGCCCCCTTCTTCTGATACTCACCTTTTTCACAGGACTCTGGTCTTTAAGCCTGGGTCTGGAAGGGGGTGGGGCGGGGCAGGGACAGGGGATGAGGGTGAGAAAGAGAGAGAGCTCAGCCGGACCCCAGCAGCCCAGACCCTCCTAATGCTCATGCTGAGAGCAGGGGGTTGTGGCCTGGGGAGCTGGAAGCTGCAGAATTCACCTCCCCACCTGTCACCTGCCCGGGACCGCTCTCTGTTTTAATTAATTAATTAATTAATTAATTAATTAATTAATTTCACTCTTTGTTTTAAACAAGATGTCCTTTTCTTCTCAGGCTTCCATCTGCTTTCTTTTACTGATCACAAATAAGTCTTTTTCATGGCAAAAGTAATGTTTAACTACATTGCACAAAATACAGCAAATGGGGATTAAATTACTTATTTTCTCTACTTCCTACCAGTTCTAACATTTTGGTGTGTTTCCTTTGAGGGCTTTTTGTTTTGTTTTCTTCTAAAAACATGTGAAGCAACATGAAAATGACTTAAGATCCTGTTTTTTAAAAAATTCTATAAGCACTTTCCAGGATGCCATGTTCTCATAGGCATTATGTCCCATTCCATTGGGAACATGTGACATGGCTCCATCAACTACTATATTGGTAGATATTTAGAATACTTCCATTTTTCACCATTACTTGAATAATGCAGTGATAAGTTTCTTAGTGCATATCATTTTACCCCTATTTTGGACGGCATCCTTCGGAAGGAAGTGCCATAAGTGGAATTAGGGCAGAAGGTAAGAATATTTTAATGCTTTTCAAAAAAGGTCATGCCAGCCAGCAGTGGAAGCACACCTGGGCACTCATACCCGTGTGCACACACGCCAGGCTCTTTGTAGCCCCATACACCCCCGCTACAAGGTGTCAGCCAAGTTAGTAGATGGAAAGAGTTACCTCACTGCCTCCTCTTCTTTTTCCATCCTTTTTTTCTGGGAACCAAACACAAGCGTTATTGGGAGGGTTAGAGGGTCAGGGGGTTAGGGTGGGCCCAGGGCTGAGCAGACGCCCCTGGCCGGTCCTGTCCAGGCTTTACACACTCAGGCACACTCCACTCAGCAGGGCTGGCCCAGGTTTCTGAGGAGCCTCTGGGGGTCCCTTCCCTCACCTTGGCAACACTTGTCTGCTTCTGGGACGCCAGCCTCTTGACTTGTTTAACAGGGGTCTCCTCTAGGGACACATCTACATCATCGTCGTCATCGTCGTCATCATCAACCTCATCACTGTGACTTTCCTCCTCCTCTTCCTCCTCCTCCTCGGGGTCTTCCTCCACTTCCTCCCAGGATACGTCTGCAGTGTCTACTGGCATGGAAAGGGGGCAGGGCCGTGGAGCTACAGCTCTCTGCCTAGCTCCTGGTCCGCCCTGGGTCTTGCTCTCAGAGCTGCCCCAGGGAAGCCAGCACCTGCCGCCTCCTATGGACCCTTTCTGACTTCTCTGCCAAAATGAAGGGTAAGGGGGTTGAGGGGCCCAGAACCCCAGAAAGCTTGGGGGTGTGCAGACGAAGGTAGGGGAAGTGGCCAGCTGCGGCTCTGGCTGGGAAGGAGTCAGGATGGTGAGGGCGGATGGGATGTGCCAGCAAAGGGAGGAACCCAAAACAGTAGCCAAGGAATTCAGATCTCATCCAAAGGGAAGTAGAGCCTGCCAGGGTTTTGGGATAGGACAGTACTCTGATGAAAGAGGCGCAATTGGACAGAGAAGGGTATGAAAGAGTCAATAGCACAGTGGTTTGTTGGGAGCCATATTACTCCTCCAGCTTCATGCTTCATGGCAGCTAACATTTTTTTAAAAAGATTTTATTTATTTATTCATGAGAGACACACAGAGAGAGGTAGAGACACAGGCAGAGGGAGAAGCAGGCTCCCTGCGGGAAGCCCAACACCTTGGGATCACAACCCAAGCCAAAGGCAGACGGTCACCACTGAGCCACCCAGGTAGGTGCCCCTCACAGCAGCTAACATTCTAAGTGCGGGCTAGTACTAGGCATCATGCAAACTGCTTTTTCCTGAATATCCTATTTATTCCTCACAACTGTTCTTTGAAGATGAAACCAAGTATAGCCCTGCCCCCGTGTTACAGGCAAGGGGACTGCAGCCCATAGAAGCAGGAAGGTAAAGGAGGACTTCCAGTCCAGACTACTGGCAATCATATTGCCTTTGGAGATTTTTACTAATGATTCAAGAATCTCTCTAGTTCTAGGGTACCTGTTCCCTCCTTGGCCCTGTGCTAGGCATTGTACTCTGAGACCTTCCCCGGGTCCAAGGTCCCACTTACTGTAACATTCCTGGCCACTGAGGAACACAGGTCCAGAGCCAGCCCGGAGCTGGAAAGTAACTGGAAGAGAAAGCTCCAATCCCATCATGACAACCTGCAGGGGGAGGGAAGAAGGGAGGGACAAGGACAGAGAAGAGAAGATGGACTCACTCAGCCCCGGCAGCTGCAGGGAGGGGAGGGGGGGCAGGTCTCTGGCGGAAACACTCAGAATGTATTCCCAAACCCCGAGTACACACACTGTACAGGTTCTCTGGACCACTGAGGTTATCCCTGGCCCTTCCTGTCGAGGTGGATCCTGTCGGAGAATAATGTGAATCTGATAACCCCGTTATTATAGATCACAGGCGGGCTTCCAAGCTGAGGCGCAGCTGTTAGTGAGGTCTGATTGCCACAGACTGAATTGTGTCCCCAGGTTCTTAGATGAAGCCCTAACCTCCAGCCTGAGGATATCTGGAGCTGGGGCCTTTGAGAGGTAATTAGGATTTGATGAGGTCATGAGAGCTGGGCCCTCATGATGGGATTAGTGCCCTTGTAAAGACCAGAGAGTTCCCTGTGTCTCTCTGCCAAGTGAGAAGAGATAGAGCCGCCAGCCAGCTGCAAAATCTAACCATGCTGGCGCTCTGGTCTCAGACTTCCGGCCTCCAGAACTGTGACAAAATAAATGTTTTTTTATTGTTTGTTGTTTAAGCCACTTAGTCTATGGTATTTTGTTACAGCAACCAACCTGAATAAGACACCTAACAAATGAGAAAAGCAGACACAAAGTGATATGAACAGTACGAGTAGTGCATGGATATACATACAAATAAAGTTAGACTTCTATTAAGTGTGGACCATAATTTTCAGTGGATGGTACGATATTTCTTTTCTTTATACTTCTCCAAACTTTCCAAATGTCCTAGAGTATCAATGATGATACTCCTATTTATTGACTTCCTACTGTGTACCAGGCCCAATGCTAAGCACCTACCTTATTCACCTAACCCTTCATAGCAATCCTGCAATGGAGGTGCCATGACTTTACAGAGGAGGGAGCTGAAGCTTAGGGAGATTAATTTAGAATTTTGGGCTCATACAGGAAGGAGATAAACGAGAATTGAAACTGCAGCCATCAACACTTAGAGATGCTGGATAGAATGCACTCCAATGTGTTTATTGCATGGCTGACAAGTAAGACAGAGGAAAGTGGTCCCATGATCCAGGAAGAAGGGCACCATGCACTAGGCCTGTTGCTGTAGCAGCTGGGAGGAAATGCCCCTGAAAACAGCTCTGGCCTGGAGTTTAGACACACGCTCAGAGACAGGGGGCAGGGCCCGGGCTCAAGAGAGGAGCACTGTCAGGAGCTGTTGTGTGGAAGCTAGGACCCTCCAAGGGTTGCACCTCACTTAAAAGCTCCATGTTCAGGGTAAGGGTAGGGAGCCAGAGAATTCCAAAGCAACCTACTAGGCATCCCCCCCCCCCACCCCAATGAAGGAAGGTAACAAAGAAATGCAAGGGTGATAAAAGAAGAGAAACTAAACCTGCGAGAACTTAAAAGCCCATGGCTGTACCTCTCACACAAAGTTTGAATTCACTTGGTGAGGACTACCCAGTCAAGAAGCTGGTCTAAAATCCCAAGCTGATGATGACATTCCTGGGGCCAAGGACAGACACCGACATGAAACTATTTTCTTGGGGCACTGTCAATTATCTTCCCATGGTATTCTTTCAGGGTAAAAAAAACAAGACCCTGAAGACAACTCCCCATCTAAAATGACAAGACACAATCCTGCTAGAGTGAGCAGAAGGGACAAAAATGACCCCAGACCAGCACAAGCAAGAACGTGAGGTAAAAGGAATAACAGCCTGAACAATTATGAAATCAGGCTGATGAAAATCAAATAAACAAAAGTAGGAATCAGAACCATAAGAATAGGTAGTTTGAGAAATAAAAAGAACCAAATGCAGCTTCTAGACTGAACAGATGGTTAGAAAGCTGAATAAACCAGCTAAAGCAAAGGCCAGGGAATTGGGATCACGCTTTGAAGAAGCTGCCCAGTATGCAGCCCAGAAGACAGATGGACAAAATATGGGAGAGAAGCTGAGAGGTATGGAGGACAGAATGAGCAGATCCAACATGCATCTAGTCACAGCAAGGGATGAGAAACAATGGAGTCAATATTCAAAGTGATAACCAAGAGCTTCTGGAAACAATCAAGGACACAGATTCTCATGTCCAGGAAACCTAAGTCCTGAACAGATGAATAAAAATAAATGTACACCTGAACATCCCATTGTGAAATGGAGGGTAGCAAAGACAAAGAGTTAATCTTTTTTTTTTTTTTAGATTTTTAAATTTATTCAGAGAGAGAGAGAGAGAGACAGACAGACAGAGACACACACACAGAGAGAGAGAGAGAGAGAGAGAGGCAGAGACACAGGCAGAGGGAGAAGCAGGCTCATGCAGGGAGCCCGACGTGGGACTCGATGCCGGGTCTCTAGTATCACACCCCAGGCTGCAGCGGCGGCAAAGCGCTGCACCACCCAGGCTGCCCACAAAGAGTTAATCTTAAAATAACTTAAAATCTGTCTTTGGGAAAGACAGATTTCCCAAAAAGGGACAATAACCAGATGACAGAGGGTTTCCACAGCAATATCAGAAGCTAGAAGAATAGAATCATCAAAGTTCTGAGGGAAACTACCTCTGTACGTGGAATTATCATAGCCAAACTACCATGAAGGAATGAGGGTAAAATAAAGATATTTCCAGGCAAAGCCCAAAAAAGTTCACTCCTCCCAGACCTACTCAATGGAGTCTCAAAAAGATGACAATTACACAGCCACTCTGGAAAACAGTACGGAGTTTCCTCAAAAAGTTAAAAATAGAACTATCCTATGACCCAGCAATTACTCTACTAAGTATTTATCCAAAGGATACAAATATACGATTTGAAGGGGCAGTTGCACCCCAATGTTTAGAGCAACAATGTCCACAATGGCCAAATGATGGAAAGAGCCCAGATGTCCATCGACAGACAGATGAATGGATAAAGATATTTATACACACACACACACACACACACACACACACACACACGAATATTACTCAGTCCTCAAAAACAATGGAAGCTTGCTATTTGCAATGATGTGGATGGAACTAGAGTGAAATAAGACAGAGAAAGACAAATACAATATGATTTCACTCATGTGGAATTTAAGAAACAAAACAGGTGAACATAGAGAAAGGGAAGGAAAAATAAATTAAGATAAAACAGAGAGAGAGGCAAACTATAAGAGAATCTTAACTCTAGGGAACAGACTGAGAGTTGCTGGAGGGGAGGTGTGTGTGGGGGATGGGTAACTAGGTGATGGGCAGGGGCACAGGATGTGATGGTGAAGGAGGGCACTAGGTGAAGGAGGGCACAGGATGTGATGAGCACTGAGTGTTGTATGCAACTGAAGAATTACTAAATTTTACCTCTGAAACTAATAATACACTATATGTTAACTAAACTGAATTTAAATAAAGTTTTTCTAAAAAGAGGACAATTACATGGAGAGAAAAGAAATGGATACAAGCAGCAGTGATGAGCAAGCACCTTGGTCAACAAAGAAAAAGTAAGCATTACTGTGAAATAAAATCATTCTAGTTAATGACAAGTATGGAGTGGGTTTAAAACAAGCTGAAGCTGGGGCAGCCCCGGTGGCACAGCCGTTTAGCGCCGCCTACAGCCCGGTCCTGGAGGTCTGGGATCAAGTCCCACGTCGGGTTCCCTGCATGGAGCCTGCTTCTCCCTCTACCTGTGTCTCTGCCTCTCTCTGTGTCTCAATAAATAAATAAAATCTTAAAAAAAGAAAAGAAAAACAAGCTGAAGCTAAGACATTTCATGATAACAACATATAAGTTAAGAAGAGGGTAACTGGAAAATCTCCCTGGATTGTTTGGGCAGCAAGAATAAAATATTAATTTTAGACTGATCATGCATGATTGTTAAAAAATTAAGGAGAACCAATAAAAATCAGAAGGAGATTCAACAGCTTCCAAACTAGTAGAGTAGGGGAAAAGAAACCTTTACCTACTAAAAGAAAAAGGAGAAAAAAGAAAAACAATACATGAAAAAGCAAGGAATGTAGAAGCACAAAGTACAGGTTACAAACAAATCCAAGTATATTAGTATCACAGTAAACATAAGCAGACTATATTGGCCAGATGGATTAAAACAAAACATAGCTACTTACTGCTTATAAGATACATACCTAAAATATAAGCACACAGAAATGTTGAAGAAAAGATATGAAAGCATATGTACCAGGTGTGGCAGAAACTTCTCATGGCTTATCCAATATCTATTCTTTCCTTTTTCCATAATAACTATGCCCTGATATTATTCAAATACTGCACCCATGAAGACTGCATCCCGGTTTCCTGTACTGGGGGATACACAGTTGGCTGTGGCTGTGTTATTAATTTCTGGACCAATGAGTTGTAGGCAGAATTTGGTGGGTGGTGCTTGTGTGAAGACTCTAGAAGAGGGAGACAGAGAACCTAGTAAAGTCCCTTTGGTCTCCCCCTGTTTCTTCTTGCTGATTACTCTAAATGCAAAAGTGAGAGCTGGAGCTACAGCAGCCTTCTCGGACTTTAGGACAATCTTGAGGATGGAAGTTTTGAACCAAGAAGAGAAAGAGAAGACCAAGTCTTTGGTGACCATGGAGCCAGCTTACCGGCCTTGTACTTTATCTCTGTATATCTTCTATCCAAGACAGAAATGAATCCTGAATGTTTTTGAGTCCCTGTAGTTGGGTCTCTGTGATTGCAAGCATACCTATTTAAAACAAAAATGAAGCTAGTTGTACCATCTGGTGTGGGATGCTGGAAATGGAGGAGGCTGTGTATGCGTGGGGGTAGGTGGCATATGGGAACTCTTTGTATGTACCTTCATCTCAACTTTATTGTATACCTAAAACTGCTAAGGAAAAAACAGAGTCCTTACAAAAATGAAGTTAGTTGTATTCGTTAGGATTAGGTTTGGTAACAAGCAGCAGAAAACTCAATACCAGGGGCTTATACAACATAGAAGCTCGTTTCCTTGTCACATAAACTAAATCTGGAGATAAATGGTCAGCTGTGGGTATACTGCTCTTCAATCACCAGGGATCCAGGCTCTTTGTATTGTGTTACTCCACCATCTTTTTTTAAAAAAATTTTAATTTTATTTATGATAGACAGAGAGAGAGAGAGAGAAGCAGAGACACAGGAGGAGGGAGAAGCAGGCTCCATGCCGGGAGACTGATGTGGGACTCGATCCCGGGACTCCAGGATTGCGCCCTGGGCCAAAGGCAGGCGCTAAACCGCTGCGCCACCCAGGGATCCCCCTCCACCATCTTTAATACATGGCCTTCCACCTTCTGGGCCAGGATGGCTGCAAACATTGTACCCATCACATCCATATTCCAGCTAGCAGCAAGGAGGAAAGGATAAAAATGATCACAAGATCTCTCTTTAAGGCATGCCTGGATGGCTCAGTGGTTGCGCATCTGCCTTTGACTCAGGGCATGATCCCAGGGTCTGGGATTGAGTACCACATCAGGTTCCTGCAGACAGCCTGCTTCTCCCTCTGCCTGTATGTCTGCCTCTCTCTCTGTCTCTCATGAATAAATAAATAAAATCTTTAAAAATAAAAACTCTCTTTAAGGATACTTTACCACTTCTGCTTACATTCCACTGGCCAGACCTTCATGGCCATGCCTTATTCTCAGTAGCCTGTGGCCCGCTAAAAGTCATGAATTCCATTACTAAAGAATAGAGGAAAATGAATATTAAGAGAAAACTGGAAAACTAATAACAGATGATGTAAGCTCTAATCCACTAAGCATTTCAGGAACAAAGAACTAATGTTAGTTTATCAAAAAGATAATTGTGTAAATCATATGCACCAACGACATAGTCTAACGTAAGAATATAGCTGCAGTATCAAGACTACAGTATTGGAAGGAGAGACACAAAGATCAATAAAACAGAATACCTAGAAATAGATCCACACAAACGTGAGCAACCGATTTTTGATGCAGGTGCACAATTAGTTAAAGGGAGGGAGGACAGCTTGTTCAACAAATGGTGCCAGAGCAACTGGATGTCCAGAGGCAAAGAAGTGAAATCTGACCTAAACCTCACAACTTACACAACAATTAACTCTAAACAGATCATGGATTTATTTTTTTTAAGACTTTTAAAAATTTATTCATCCATGAGAGACACAGAGAGAGAGGGGCAGAGACACAGGCAGAGGGAGAAGCAGGCTCCATGCAGGGAGCCCAACGTGGGACTCGATCCCGGGTCTCCAGGATCACGCCCTGGGCTGAAGGCAGCGCTAACCGCTTAGCCATCTGGGCTGCCCCAGATCACGGATTTAAATGTAAAACATAAAACAATAAGACTTCTGGACAGAAAAAAAAAAAAAAAAAAAAACATAGAAAATCTTTGTGGTCCTGGAACGGTCAAAGAGTTCTTAGGCTTAAAACCAAAAATCATAAAAGGAAAACTGATAAGATGGGCCTCATCAAAATTAAAATTTTTTGTTCCATAAAGGTTCATTGGAAAAGGATAAGAAGACAAGGAACTGACTGGAGAGAAAATATTTACAAACCATAGGTTTGACAAATGACTAGTGTTTAGAATCTATAAAGAATTAGCAAAACCCAACAGGCACAAAACAACCCAAGTAAAAAACAGGCAAAAGACATAAACAGACATTTTACTGACTACACAGATGGCAAATAGACACATGACAAGATGATCGGCATCATTGGCCACTAGGGAAATGAAACTTAAAGGCACTATGAGATGTCACTGCGCACATTTTAGAATGGCTAAAAACCAAATAGTGACAGCATTAAAGGTTGGTGAGGATGCAGAAAAAGGCAATCACTCATGCATTACTGGTAGAAATGTAAAATGGTACAGCCACTTTAGAAAACAGTTGGGCATTTTAAAAAGAAAGCATGAAACCACCATATGACCCAGCAATTGTACTCCTGGGAATTTATCCCAGAGAAAGGAAAACTTATGCTTATATAAAATTTTCTACACAAATGTTTATAGCAGCTTTTTTCATAACAGCCCCAGAGTAGAATCAGCTCAGTTTTCCCAGGGATGAATGGTTGAACTGTGGTACAGTGATAACATGGAATAAGACTTAGCAATAAAAAGAATACACATGGGATCCCTGGGTGGCGCAGCGGTTTGGCGCCTGCCTTTGGCCCAGGGCGTGATCCTGGAGACCTGAGATCGAATCCCACGTCGGGCTCCCGGTGCATGGAGCCTGCTTCTTCCTCTGCCTGTGTCTCTGCCTCCTTCTCTTTCTGTATCTCTCATGAATAAATAAATTAAAAAAAAAAAGAATACACAGGATGCCTGGGTGGCTCAGTTGGTTAAGGCTCTGACTTTGGCTTGGGTGATGACCCCAGGGTCCAGGGATCAAGTCCCGCATCTGGCTCCCTGCTCAGCTGGGAGTTTGCTTCTCCCTCTACCCCCCTCCCCTACTCATGCTCTCTTTCAAAAATAAATAAATAAATAAATAAATAAATAAATAAATAAGATCCTAAAAAAAAAAAAAAAGAATATACACAACAATTTGGATGAAACTCCAGATTACACTGGAAAAAAAAAAAGCCTGTTCCAAAAAAGTTCCATATGTATGATACTATTTCTAGAACAAAGTTTCAGAACAAAGTTACTATTTCTAGATGGTAGTTGCCAGGGGTTAGGGATAGAACAGGACCCAGAAGGGAGGTGGGTGTGGTTATAAAAGGGAGATATGAGGGATCTCTGTTGTTTCCCACAGTGGTGCTAAATATATGAATTTAGGTGATGAAATTGTATTGAACAAGATGGCCTGATTGTATCAATGTCAATATCCTCGTTTTGATGCTATATTACATTGAATGTCATATACTGCAACAATGTTACAGTTTTACAAAATGTTACTTGGGGAAAACTGGGCAAATATACAGGGATCTATTTCTTTCTTTTTTTTTTTTTTAAAGATTGTATTTATTTATTCGTGAGAGGCACTGAGAAAGAGGCAGAAACATAGGCAGAGGGTAGAAGCAGGCTCCAGGCAAGGAGCCCGATGTGGGACTCAATCCTGGGATTCCGGGACCATGCCCTGAGCCGAAGGCAGGCACTCAACCACTGAGCCATCCAGGCATCCCTCTCTCTATTATTTCTTACAGCTATATGTAAATCTACAATTATTGAAAAAATTTTTCAATTGAAAAATAAATACAAAGTAAACAATAAAATTATAAGGGGAATCCACTGAAAATCCACAATCATAATAGGGAATTTTAACACATTTATTTTGGAAGTTGATAGATTAGGGAGACAAAATATGTAGGTCTGAACACAATAAGCTGTAATTGGACTCTCCAATGGAGAGAAGTGGAGAACAGAAAAAAAAATGTTTGCATAAATAATGGCCAAAAATTTCCAAATTTGATGAAAACAATGAACCTCAAGGCATTTTATAAATTGCTCAAAACCAGTGTTAAGGATAAAATCTTAATGCAGCCAGAGGGGGAAAAAGGACATTACATACAG
Organism: Canis lupus dingo; assembly: GCF_003254725.2. Classification (NCBI taxonomy): domain Eukaryota; kingdom Metazoa; phylum Chordata; class Mammalia; order Carnivora; family Canidae; genus Canis; species Canis lupus. The sequence continues at coordinate 35,274,698 of NC_064267.1, forward strand.
AGGAATGAAGACAAGGATACTAGTAGACTTCTCCAAATTAAGCAAGCTAGAAGGTAATGGAGCAATGTTCTTAAGTGTTGAAGAGAAAAAAAGTCAACCTAGAGTTCTACACAAAGGAATGAAGAGTAGCAGAAATGGTAAATATAACAACATTTTATTCTAATTTCTATTCTCTTTAGAATATAGACTATTAGAGGCACCTGGGTGGCTCAGTCAGAAGAGTCTGTGACTCTTGATCTCAGGGTCGTGATTTCAAGCCTCATGTTGGGTGTAAAGGTTATTAAAATAAATAAAACTTAAGGGGCATCTGGGTGGCTCAGTCAGTTAAACATTTTACTCTTGATCTTAGCTCAGGTCTTGACCTCAAGATCGTGAGTAAAATATTAACACAGGATTGAATATTTTCCAGACCACAAGGAGACAAACTAGAAATCAATAAAAGAATCTTTAAAGATTCCTATTTGGCAATTTAAAAGCATACATATTTCTAAACACCCCAGCGGCTAAAGAAGAAAACTATGAAATAATTTAAATGAAATGAAAATGAAAACTGTACTTATCAACATTTGTGGGATGAAGTCAGAAAGGTGCTTAGAAGGAAATCAGAGCATGAAATGGTTGTACCAGAAAAAGAATAAAGGCCTAAAAAAAAAAATCAATAATGTAAGATTCTGCCTTGAAAAACTAGAAAAAGAGGAAATTAAAACCCAAATCGGGGTACTGGGTGGCTCAGTGGTTGAGCGCTTGCTCGGGATCATGATCCAGGGGTCCTGGGATCGAGTCCCACATTGGGCTCCCTGTAGGGAGACTGCTTCTCCCTCTGCCTATGTCTTTGCCTCTCTCTGTCTCTCATGAATAAATAAATAAAATCTTAAATAAAACCCAGAAGGGGATCCCTGGGTGGCGCAGCGGTTTAGTGCCTGCCTTTGGCCCAGGGCATGATCCTGGAGACCCGGGATTGAGTCCCGCATCGGGCTTCCTGCATGGAGCCTGCTTCTCCCTCTGCCTGTGTCTCTGCTTCTGTGTGTCTCTAATGAATAAATAAATAAAATCTTAAAAAAAAAACCCAGATATAAGAAAGGAAAGAACAGAGATCAATAAAATACAAAAGTGAATAAACAATAAAGAAAAGGTGAGATTGAAAGCAGGTTCCTGAAAAGATGGATAAAAATATTAAACCTGTAAGCAGACTGTACAATGAAAAGGGAGAGAAGGCACAAATTACTAATATTTAAAACAAAAGAATAGAGTCTACTACGAACTTTACGGAAGAGGAAGGGAATATTATGGACAACTATGCCAATGAATTTGACAGCTTGGACAAAATGGAAAATTTGCTTGAAAGACATAAAGCTCTCTTAAGAAAAAAAAAAAACCAAATTGTCTAGCTCTAGTAAAGAAATTTAACTTGTAGTTTTAACCAGCTTGCTTCACATGAGTTCTACCAAAACATTTTAGAAAAAAATAATACCAAAGTTACATGAATGGTTTAAGAAAACAGAAGAGGGGGACGCCTGGGTGGCTTAGCAGTTGAGTGTCTCTGCCTTCGACTCAGGGCATGATCCCGGGATCCAGGATCGAGTCCCATATCAGGCTCCTTGTGGGGAGCCTGCTTCTCCTTCCACCTATGTCTCTGCCCCTGTGTGTCTCTCATGAATAAATAAATAAAATCTTTAAAAAAAACAACAGAAGAGGATATCCTCCTTCTCGTTTTATGGGGCCGGTATTCCCTAATACTAAAATCAGACAGAAACAAAAAATGACAAGAAAATTACAGTCCAATGTTGCTCATAAATATAGACACAAATATTTTTTTCAAAGATTTTAAGCAATCTCTAAACCCAACACAGGGCTTGAACTAACAACTCTGAGATCAAGAGTCACATGCTCTACTGACTGAGCCAGCCAGGCACCCCAACACAAATATCTGTAACAAAATATTAGCAAATGGAACTCAGCAATACATAAAACTGTACCTAACTTCTTGGGATAAATCTCATTCGGTCATGATGTATTATCTTTTTACTTATCGATAGATTGTGAGTGCAAGCCCCATGTTAGGCATAGAGCATACTTAAAATAAAAAAAAAAAACTAAACTAAAATGAAAATAAATAAAAATTGAAAAATCAATACATGTAATTTGCCACATAACAGGGTAAAGGAAAAAAATAACCTCAATAGATGTAGAAAAGAATTCTTGGACAAAACTTGACATCCATTCATGATAAAATAGCTCAGGGAATTAGAATTAGAAGGCAACATCCTCATCCTCATATAGGACATCTATAAAAATCCTTCATCTGTCTTAATGGTAAAAGGCTGGAAGAAGGCAAGGATAGACCTGCTGTTACCACTTTTATTCAACATTATACTCGAAGTCCTCATCAGTGAGGGAAGGCAAGAAAAAGAAATGCAGGAAGTTAAACTGACTTTATTTACAGATGACATGAATAAATCCATAACAAATTCTAAAGAATCAACAAAAAGCTGCTAGGACTTATATGCAAGTTTAGCAAGGTCAGATAAGACAAAAAACAATTATATAACTATACTATTGCTGAACAATGATAAAATGAAAATTTAAAATGTCATTTGGGTACTTCCTTTTTTTAAAAAAAGGTTTTATTTATTCATTTTTAAACGTTTAAAAAATTTATTTGAGAGAGAACAAGCAACGATGTGAGCACTATTGGAGGGGAAGGGGTAGGGGCAGAGGGAGAGGGAGAAACTGACTCACTGCTGAACAGGGAGCCCAACCCAGGGCTTGATCCCAGGATCCTGAGACCAAGACCTGAGCCGAAGTCAGATGCTTAACTGAGCCAACCAGTCAGCCGACCATTTGTATACTTTATACTATATACAAAAACAACTCAAAATGGCCCAGAGACTTAATGATAAGAATTAAAACTATAAAACTCCCCGAAGAAAATATTGAATCAAATTTTCATGACCCTTGATTAGGTGACAGTTTCTTAGATTCAACACCAGAAGTAGAGGCAACAAAACATATAGATAGAACTATATCAAAATTAAAAACTTTTGTGCTTCAAGTGACATCATCAAGAAAGTGAGAAGACAACTCAGAAAATGGGAGAAAATATTTGTAAATCGTCTGATAAGAGGCTTGTATGGAGAGTATATAAAAAAACTATGATTTAAAGACCAATATTAAAATATCAAACTCAAACACAATTAAAAAAAATGAATAAACCCCTAAGGAGACAATACTCTGAAAAAGATACACAAATGACCAATCAAAAGAGTCATTAGGCAAAGCAAATCAAAACCACATTGGGGGCACCTGGGTGCTGCAGTTGGTTAAGTGTTTGACTCTCGATTTCAGCTCAGGTCATGATCTGGGGTCCTGGGATCCAGCCCTGCATCAGGCTCCCTGCTCAGGGTGGAGTCTGCTTGTCCTCCCTCTGGTCCTCCCCCTGCTCTCTCTCTCTCTCTCTCTCTCTCAAATAAATAAATAATAAACAAATAAATAAATAAATAAATAATTATCTTTTAAAAAAATTAACCACATTGAACTGCCAGTTCACACCCAATAAAACGACTAATCAAAATTACAGACAATAACAAGTATTTAAAGGATGTGGGAAAATCGGAATCCTCACACACTGTTAGGATTGTAAAATGGTGAGACTGCTTTGGAAAACAATCTGGCAGTTGCTCAAAATGTTATATACGGAAAGCTACCATGTGACCTAATAATTGTACTCCCAGGTACATGATCAAGAGCAATGAAAACATAGGTTATACAGAAATTTGTGCATGAATGTTCACAACAGCATTCATAATAGCCAAAAGGTAGAAATAAAACAAATGTCCATCAACTGCTGAGTGGATAAATGAAATGTGGCTCATACAATGGATATCACTTGGCAATAAGAAGAAAGTACTGTTGTGTGCTATAGCATAGATGAATCTTAAAAACATTATGCTATGTGAAAGAAGCAGTCACAAAAGACCATATGTTTTATGATTCCATTTATATGAACTGCTCAGAACAGGCCAATCTAGAGGGACAGAAAACAGATTAATGGTGGCCTAGTGCTGCAGGGGTAGGGGGTAGGGAGTGACTGCTAGTAGGTATGGGGTTACTTTTTGGGGTGACAAGAACGTTCTAAACTTAGATTGTGATGGTTACACCACCCTTAATTTACTAAAAACTATCTGATTGTCGACCTTCACAGGTGAAGCTTATGGCACATGAATTATCTTTCAATAAATGCATTAATGCTGTCTTCAATAGCACCCCAAATGTTGGGGTGATTTTACAAAGTATGTACATGACCAGTTCCCTGAAATCTACAAAATAATAGGAAAGTTAAAGACATACCTTAGAATGAAAAGTAAAAGACATAAACAAATAGAGAAACATATGTTCAGTTATTAGTGACTCAAAAATGCTAAGATGCCAATTCCTCTCAAAGGAGTCCATAGACTCAATACAACCTCATTCAAAATCTCAACAGACTGACTTGTAAAGAAAACCTACTTTGAAATTTCTATGGAAATGCTCAGGACCTAGCATTGCCAACACAATTTTGGAAAAGAACTACAAAGTTGGAAGACTCACACTAATTTTAAGACTTACTATAAAACTACAATAATTAAGTCACTCTGTTATAAGAGTAAAGGCAAAAAGTAAACCAGTGGAACAGAATATAGAAATATATGCATACATAGGCGGGCAACTGATTTGTACCAAAATCCCAACAAAATTGTATAGTGAAAGGACAGTCTTTAAAAAAAAAAAAAATGTGGTGCTAAAGCACTGGATATTGACTTGCTAAACTTGTTTCTCTATCCTTACTTTAGATCAGGCAAAAAATATTATCTTGAAATGGATCATTGCGGGCACCTGGGTGGCTCAGTGGTTGAGCTTGGCTCAGGTCGTGATCCTGGAGTCCTGGGATCAAGTCCCACATTGGGCTCCCAGAGGGGAGCCTGCTTCTCCCTCTGCCTAGGTCTCTGCCTCTCTCTGTCTCTCATGAATAAATAAAATCAAGAAAGAAAGAAAAGAAAGAAATGGATCATTGACTCTAAGAGTTAAACAATAGTACTCCTAGAAGAAAATTTAGGAAAAAACATTTTTGACCTTAGTTTAGGCAATGATTTCTCAGGACACACACACACACACACACACACACACACACACACACACGAACCATATGAGAAAAAAATTTCAGGGGCTGGGTGACTTAGCCAGTTAAGCCTTTCTTTGCCTTTGGCTCAGGTCATGATCTCAGGGTCCTGGGATCCAGCCCCACAGCAGGCTCCCTGCTCAGTAGAGTCTGCTTCTCCCTCTCCCCACTCATGCACTTGCACACGTGCACACTCGCTCTCTCTCTTAAAATCTTTTTTTTTTTTTTGGAAAAGATTTTATTTATTTATTCATGAGAGACACAGAGAGAGAGGCAGAAACATAGATAGAGGGAGAAGCATGTGCCCTGTGGGGAGCCCGATGTGGGACTTGATCCCAGGACCCCAGGATCATGACGTGAGTCAAAGGCAGACGCTCAACCACTGAGCCCCCCAGATGTCCCTAAATAAAATCTTTTAAAAAAAAGAGGAAAAAAATGTTAAATTAGACTTCATAAAAATTAAAAACTTGTGGCCCTCAAAAAAATGATTATGAAATGCAAAAGCAAGCCATGTACTAGGAGAAAATATATGAAATAAATACATTTTTAAAGATTTTATTTGAGAGAGAGAAGAGAGCACAAGTGGGGGAAGGGATAGAGGGAGAAGACGACTCCCTGGGGCTCAATCCCAGGACTCTGAGATCCTGACCTGAGCTGAAGGCAGATCCTTAACTGACTAAGCCACTCAGCCGCCCCTGAAATAGTTTTGATAAAAGACTTGTATCCAAAGTATATAAAGAACTTCCACAGCTTAATAAGAATAACTCAATTTTAAAATAAGAAATATATCTAAACAGGCTTTTTGCAAAAGAGGGTTTTTTTAGTCAAAAAACCCCTAAGAAGTAATGTAAATAATAACCACAATGAGATGCCAATACACACACACACACACACACACACACACACACACACAGGAATGGCTAAAATTAAGACTGACAATGCAAAGTGTTGGTAAGGATGTGAAACAACCGGAATTTTCATACGTTGCTGGTAGGAATGCAAAATGGTATAGTAATTTGGAAAATAGCTTGGCAGTTTTGTATAAAGTCGAACATATGCAAGAGGATGGGAAGGCGGAATAAAGTTTAATATAGGCTGACTGTATGATCCTGTAATTCTACTGCTAGGTATTTACTCAATTCAGAGGAATGAAATTAACTCAATTTCAGAGGAATGAAAACATACATATGTGGTTACAAATACACTCAAATGCTCATAGCAGTCTTTATTCATGGTAGTATAAAACTAGAAACTACCCAAATATCCATTAACAAGTGAATGAATAAATCTCGACGTATATATGTATCTGTAGAACAGATTATCACTCAGATATAAAAAAGGAGCATGTGATTCTTTCACCAACAGCATGGATGAAGTTCAAAAGCGTTACGCTAAGTGAAAAAAGCTGGGTACGAGAGACTACGCATTGTGTGATTCCGTTGAAATGAAATTCTAGAAACTATAGAGACAGAAAGTAGTAGATCATTGGTTGCCAGAGACAGTGGAAGGGGGAAAGGGCTGACTGCAAAGAGGCATAAGGAAATTTTTTTGGGGGGGGGAATGGAAATTTTCTCTACCTTGATTGTCATGGCAGCTACACAATTACATACATCTGTCAAATGCATCAGGGGGTATACTTAGCATTGGTGAATCTTATTATATATAAATTATACCTCAAAAGAGCAGATCCAAGAACTGACTCAAAGAAAGGGAAACATTGAGACCTAAAACTATGAAATGACGATAGTTTAAAATCAAACCAAAAAATAAAAAATAAAATCAAACCAGTCACATATGGTTTGTTCACTTCTGTATTCACTAATTGTATGTTGAGTTTCTCCAATATACCAGACACTATTACATAGGTAGTGTGGCAAAAGCAATAAATAAATAGGCGGTCTTTGCTGTCTTAGAGTTTATATCCTGGCTGGGGAGAAAGACAAGGCACATATGAAGACTGAGCCAGTGACGGGTCCCATGGGGAGGAAAAGTGATTATGGAAGGATAGGAAGAGGGGGTGCTGTCTGTAGTCAGGGAAGACTTCTTCAGTGAGAGGACATATGAATAAAGTTGAACTGAAGTGGGAGGCAAGTGTGTCCTTAGCACGGGAACAGTAAATGCAAGACTCCTAGGAGGGGGTATGTTTGGAATTTCCAAGGCACAGGCAAGGAAGCCAGCGTGGTTTGAATAGGGTTAGGGAGCAGAGAGTAGCAGAGGTTGGAATTGAGAGAGGTTTTTGCGGGCTAGAACATAAATGATCTTGGATTTCATCCTAAGTGAAATGGGAAACCACTGACCTAACTGTTCTAGCAGAGAAGCAACATGGTCTGACTTTTAAAAGGATCCTTCTAGGGGTACCTGGCCGGTTCAGTCCGAAGAATATATAACTCTTGATCTTGAGGTCTTAGTTTGAGCCCCACATTGGGTGTAGAGATCACTTAAATGCTAAAAAACAAAACAAAACAATAAACAATACAGGGATCCTTCTGGCAGCTGTGCATAGAATAGACCAGGGGTTGGGGAAATTTTTTCTGTATTTGATACATATTTAAGGCTTATGAACCATACGGTCTCTGTGGAGATGACTCAGTTCTGCTGTTACCAAGGGAAAATAGCAGGCATAAGAGTGTGGCTGTGTTTCAATAATACTTTATTTACAAAAATAGGCATTGGGCTGGGTTTAATCCTGCAGTTTGTCGAACCCTGGAATAGACAGACTATAAGGAACCAAGGGTTGAGGTAGGTAGACCAGATAGGAGGCCCTGCAATAAAATTGAGCAAGAGGTAATGGTCATCCAGACCAGGGTATAGAAGGGAGGTGGTGAGAGGTGGTCAGACTGGTGTATACTCTCAAGGTAGAGCCAACAGGATTTGCTGGTGATATGCAGTGTTTGAGAAGGAAGTTTTTGTCCTGATTAACTGGAAGAGCAATTATATCCTGGGAGAGGATCAGGTTTGGGGGTGGGGGAAGAGATTATAGATAACAATCAAGAGTTTGGATTTAGATTTGTTAAGTATGGGTTCTCTCCTAGATAGCTATTAAATATATTGAGTTGGACAGAGGATTTGGAGCATGAAAGAGAGTGGCAGAAATAAATACCAGAGTGTTCATTTGCATAAATGGTCTTTAAAACCCTGGCAAGGAATGGTCTAGGGAAATCTCATAGATAGAAGGGAAAAAAGGGTTTGAGGGCAGTTTTACAGATAAACCTCCCGGATTAGGGACAGAGGACATTGGTCTCACATTCACTGTTCCACCACATAGAAGGAGAGAACACTACATCCCCTAGTTCGAGAGGCTAGTATCGCTTGACACTCAAATAAGATAAGTGTGGTTGGCCTATAAACTCCTGAGTATATAAGGTTTTTTTTTAAATATAAGTTTTAATATATTAGCAAAGCAAATGTAGAAATTTATAGTATGATCAAGTAGTGTTTGTCAGGAATGCAAAGTTGGTTGAATAGTATTCTATTAATATAACTTACCACATTAACAGGTTAAAGAAAAAAGAGCTTATGGTGACCTGAATAGAAAAGCATTTGATAACCATTTACGATTAAAATGAAGAAATCCCAGTTTTAAAAGGCAGAGCAGGACTAGGCTTACCAAACATGTGGAGAAACATGGTGGAGAAACATTAGAAGCATTCCTTTCAAAATATACATAGAGTGGCACCTGCGTGGCTCAGTTAGGCAGCAGACTTTTGGTTTCAGCTCAGGTCATGATCTCAGGGTCAGCCCTGCACCAGCTCCAAGTCTGCTTAAGATTTTTTCTTCCTCTCCCTCTGCCCCTCCCCACCATGCTCACACACACTCTCAAATAAATAAGCTATAAAAATATACATGATATATATATCAAGATATATATATACACACGATATATATGTGTGTATACACACACACACACACACACACACACACACATACACACACCAAGAATGAAACAAGGACATTTACCGTTATAATCTTACCCGATATTATACTGGAGACCCTAGGCAGCATAGTCAGATTAAAAAAGACACACAAAAATGCCATTAACAATGATGATTTGCAAAGAGAACTCATGATAAATTATTAGAAATAAGAGAGTTTCTGGATGGACAATCAGTATGGAAGTCATCAACAGTGTCCTCTCAGCAGCATCAAAAACTTTAAAAAAAAAAAAAGGTGATTCTGAAGAGCGGTGGACCTGCCCAAGGTCACGCAGCTAGGAAAGGGTGGGCTGGGATGGAAGTGGGGCTCTCTGCCTCCAAACCCAGGGCTCTCGGTCATGGGCTACAGGGCCTCTCTGGCAGCGCTGCCCCCCTGCAGGAGGCCTGCACCCCCTCTCTGGGCCTGCCCATCCGCTCCCCGGGGGTGAGGCCTGAGCAGGTGCCCAGGGCGGGCAGTCTCCCGAAGCCGGCGGGGAGAGGCTCACCATGGGTAGCACGGAGGCCTGGAGCGAGGCGATGGTGATGGGCTTGGCCTGTTTGTCGTCCGGGCTGGCCGGGGGCAGGATTTCCACCAGGTTCATCTCTTCTTTGGCTTTCTCCCCCAAGCAAATCTGAGGGCGGTTGAAGACAGGCCCCCTCACCACCGGAGCGGTCTGGTCCCCGAGAGTCCGCCTCCCCCCGCCCCCGCAGCTGTGCAGGCCCCTCGGGCTGCAGGCGGCCGCCCTTCCCGGGGGCGGGGGGGGGGGTGCGCGGCACCCACCGTACAGAGCAACAGCTTCGAGTCCTGCTTGCCCTCCTTCTGGGGTTTGACCGTCCAGGTCCGCTTCTCCTGGTTGAGCTCACAGCCTGAGAAGGGAGAGGAGCGAGGGGGCCGGCTCAGGGGGAGGGGGCTCCCCGGCTCCCCGCCCCGCTCCCCCACCCCGCTCGGGAGCAGCCGGGCCCTCGCTCACCCCAGAGCACGGCTGCGGGCGCCTTCTCGGCAGCGCTGCTGCTGCTGCTGAGGTTCATGGCGCGGGGCGCGGGGGGCGCGGGGGGCGCGCGGGGCGCGGGGGGCGCGGCGGCTGTGCGGGAGGGGCGTCCGCGGTGAGCAGAGCCGGGCCCCCAGCCCCGCTCGCCCCGCATCCCCCCTCCCCCCGATCCCGAGCCCCTGGCCGGCGGGAGGCGGGGCGCTGGGCGCCGAGGTCGCCGGGGCTGGAAAGGGGCCGCGTCGGGTCGGCTGTCAGGAGGCCCGCGGGGCGCGGCAGGGGCGCCTCCCCAGCCTTAAAGGAGGGGCCCTCCTGCCGCAGTCTGCTCCCCAGCCCTTCCCGCCGGCTGCCCCGCGCACCTGCGGCCGCTGAAGCTCCGCCCCTCCCACCTGCGCGGGGCTCGGCACGGCGGGCTGGGGCCGCCCAGGGAGCTTCGCATTTCTAACGGGTTCGCAGGTGAAGGTGCTGCTGCTGCCCCAGGCCCCGGCTGCGAGCGCCTCGTTCGCGGCCCCTGGGGACTCGCCGAGGCCTGATGGGTGAGGCTGCCCGGCGTGGGTGGCCTGCCCTCTCCCTCCCCCCTAGGTGGGGGCCTTTTCCAAGGCCGGGAGGCCCGGACCCCCAGGGTCACGGTCCCCAGAGAGGAAGAGCCCTGTTCCCGGAGGAGGGTTTCTCCCGGGGCCAGCAAGAGGGCGAATGCGTTTGGTCAGCAGAGGCCGCCGTGGCAGCGGGTGAGGAATACCCCACCCGACACCCTTGAAGGGCAGCTCACAGGGCACAGAGGAGCATTAAATGTTTGCGTGGGGTGGGGGGGTGAGGGTGAGGGGGTTTTCATCTGACCACATCCCCCCTGTCTCCCTCCTGTGACATCTCTGCGAGTCAGAAGAAAACAGGGATCTCTCTGATTCAGTTCTAATCCCTCCCTCCCTCCCTTCCTTCCTTCCTCTTTCCCTCCTTCTTTCCTTTAAATGAAGCATAGTTGATCTCATTGCACTTGCATCCTTCACTCCCATCCAGGAAACTTCGCACCTACATATAGCGCTCAATGCTTTTCAATAAGGAAATGATAGTCTTGGGCAGCCCGGGTGGCTCAGCGATTTAGCACCGGCTTCCGCCCAGGGTGTGATCCTGAAGACCCGAGATCAAGTCCCACATTGGGCTCCCTGCATGGAGCCTGCTTCTCCCTCTGCCTGTGTCTCTGCCTCTCTCTCTCTCTCATAAATAAATAAATAAATCTTAAAAAAAAAAAAAAAAGGAAATGATAGTCTTTGCCCAAAATGGTGCTATAGGAACTAGAAATATGTCTCTGGAACCTTGACTGGAGCTTCTGCTGTGCAGGAATCAGCTCCTCCTCCCCCTTTTTAACACATCAACTTTATTGAGAAATAATTTATATACAAAATGCATTCGTTTAAAGTGTATACTTTGGGGCACCTGGGAGGGGGGGGCTCAGTGGTTGAGCATCTGTCTTCTTCTGCTCAGGTCATGATTCCAGGGTCCTGGGATCGAGTCCTGCATCAGGCTCCCCACAGAGAGCCTGCTTCTCCCTCTGTGTCTCTGCCTCTCTCTGTGTCTCTCATGAATAAATAAAATCTTTTAAAAAATGTATAATTTGGGGTGCCTGGCTGGCTCAGTCAGTGGAGCAAGTGACTCTTGATCTCAGGGCTGTAGTTTCAAACCCCACATTGGGTGTAGAGATTACTTATAAAAATAAAATCTTGGAATGCGTGGATGGTTAAGTGGTTGAGCCTCTGCCTTCAGCTCAGTATGGGACCCCAGAGTTGCAGGATCGAGTCCCCCATCGGGCTCCCCTGGGGAAGACTGCTTCTCCCTCTGCCTGTGTCTCTGCCTCTCCTTCTGTGTCTCTCATGAGTAAATAAATAAAAAAATCTAAAATAAAAATAAAATCTTAGAGACGCCTGGATGGCTCAGTGGTTGAGTGTCTGCCTTCAGCTCAGGCTGTGACCCCAGGGTCTTGGGATTGGGTCCCACGTCTGGCTCCCTGCATGGAGCCTGCTTCTCTCTCTCTCTCTCTCTCTGCCTCTCATGTATAAATGAATAAAGTCTTCAAAAAAATCTTAAAAAATGCATCATTTGATAAAATTTGACAAATGTATATACCTGCGTAGCCACCACCACAGTCCAGTTGTAATTTCCACCTCTCTCCTAAATTTTGTTTCCCTTTGCAGTCAATATCCTCACCTTAATGCCTAATTGACATCAGGCAAACACCTGTTTTCTGACACTGTGGATCATTATCGACTGTTCTAGAATTTCATATAAGTAGAATCCTGCAGGGTCTTTTCGTCTGCCCTATTTGTTGTACAAAACTGTTTGAGACTTATTTTTCCATACTGTTACTTCTGTCAGTAGTTTGTGTTTCTTGTGGAGTAGTATTCCACAGTTTGTATACCCAGTCACTGCTGGTCAGTTTCATGTGTCACCTTGGCTAGGCTATCATAGCCACTTATCCAGTCAAACACTGATGATGATGTGGCTATGAAGGCATTTTGTAGAGGTGATTGACACCTACAACCAGCTGCCTTTTTCTTTTTAAGATTTTTATTTATTCATGAAAGACACACACAGAGAGGCAGAGACACAGTCAGGGGAAGAAGAAGGGTCTCTGCTGGGAGCCCGATGTGGGGCTCGATCTGGGGACCCAGATATCACACCCTGAGCCAAAGGCAGATGCTCAACCGCTGAGTCACCCAGGCGTCCCTCCAGCTAGCTGCCTTTATATAAAGATTACTCTTAGTAATGTGGGTGGGCTTGGTCCAATCAGTTGTAGGCCTCTAAGGACAGAACTGAGGTTTCCCTGTAAAAGTTCTGCTTGTGGACTGCAGCTTCAGCTCCTGCCAGAGAGCTTCCAGTTTGCTTTTTCTGATGACCTGTCCTGCAGATTTCAGACTTGTAGCTAGTCCTCATAACTGCATGAAGCCAATTCCTTAGGATACATCTCTGACCGATACACCCATTGATGGATATTTGGGGTAGTTTTCAGTTTTAGACACATATTATGAATAAAAATGCTGTGAACATTAGAGAGCAAGTCTTTGCTTGGACATATGTTTTAGTTTTTCGTTGATAAATACCTAGGAGCAGAACTGCTGGATATATTAAACTTTATGTGAAACTGTTAAACTATTTTCTGAATTCCTGTGCCATTTTGCATTTCTGCCAGCAGTGAATGAAAATTCCAGTTGCCATACATCTTCATCAACACTTGGCATTGTCAGTCTTCTTTTTTTCCTTTTTAAAGATTTTATTTATTTATTCATGAGAGACACAGAGAGAAAGAGAGAGAGGCAGAGACACAGGCAGAGGGAGAAGCAGGCTCCACGCAGGGAGCCCGATGCGGGTCTCAATTCCGTGACTCTAGGATTATGCTCTGGGCTGAAGGCAGGCACTAAACCGCTGAGCCACCCAGGGATCCCCCAGTTGTCTAAATCATAGCCATTCCAGGGGACATATACATGTATACAGTGACATCTCCTGTGTTTGTGTTTGATGACAAGTAATGTTGACCAGCTTTTCAAGTGTTTACTGGTTATTTGTGTACTTTCTTTTGCAAAATACCTGTTTAAATACTTTGTCCATTTTTAAATTGGGCTATTTTGGGTTATTATTAAGTTGTAGGGATTCTCTATACACTTTGGATATCTGTGTTGTGTCATGTATATGCATTACAAATATTCTTTTACTGCTGCCTATGGCTTGTCTATTCTTCATTTTTATTTTATTATTTTTAAAGATTTTTATTTGAGAGATAGAGCACATGTGCACATGGACAGGGGAGAGGGGCGAGAGAGAGGGAGAAGCAGGGGCCCCACTGAGCGGGGAGCCCCTACCTGGGCCTCCATCCCAGGACCCTGGGATCATGACCTGAGCTGAAGGCAGACGCTCAACCCACTCAGCCACCCAGGTGCCCCTTATCTTTTCACTTTCGAGTGGTATCTTTTGAAGAGAGAAATTTTAAAATTTAATGAAGGCTAATCATTTTTTTTTTCCTTTTATGGGGCATGGCTTTGGCATTTGACATCTTTGCTTAACCCAAGGCCGTGAAAATTTTCTCCTAAGTTTTCCTCTGGAAGTCTTGTGGTTTGAGCTTTTACTTTTACATCTGTGATCTATTTGAAGTTAATTTTTGTGTGTGGTATTAGGTAAGGGGCTAGGTTTGTTTCTTTTTTTCTCCCAAGTTAATCCTCAGTTCCTCTAGCACCATTTATGGTAAAGACTACCCTTTTTCTATTGAAATACCTCGGCACTTCTGTGGAGAATCAAATAAGCATGTACATGTTGGTCTATTTCTGGACTTTTTTTCTTTTCCGTTGATTTGTCTGTCCTAGTGCCAGCACTATAGTATTGATTACTGTAGCATTACAGTATACCTTGAAATCAGGTAGTTGAGCTCTCCAACTCTGTTCTTCTATTTCAAAATGTTTTGGCTATTCTAGATTTTTTGCATTTCTTTTCTTTCTTTCTTCCTTTCCTTTCCTTTCTTTTTTCTCTTTCTTTTCTTTCTCCTTTCCCCTTTCCTTTCCTTTCCTTTCCTTTTTCCTTTCCTTTCCTTTCCTTTCCAAGAGGCAGAGACGTAGGCAGAGGGAGAAGCAGGCTCCATGTGGAGCCGAATGCAGGACTCAATCCCAGGACCTGGGATCATGACCTGAGTCAAAGGCAGACACTTAACCACTGAGCCACCCAGGTGCCCCAATTTTTTGGATTTTCAAATAAATTTTAGGATCAGCTTGACAGTTTCTATGAAGAAACTTTCTGGCATTTTTATTGGGATCTTGTTGAATGCATAGTTCAATTTGAGGAGAAAGACATCACAATTTTGAGTCATCCAAACAATGACCATGTTACGATCTTTCCATTTGTTTAGATTGTCCTTTGCAGTGCTTTAAAGATTTTAGTGTACAAGTTAGTCATATATCTTGTTAAATTTATTCCTATGTATTTCATGTTTTTGGATGCTAGAACAAATAATACGTATTTTGAAATTTCATCATTTTTTAAAAAGATTTTATTTATTCATGAGAGACACACACACAGAGGCAGAGGCATAGGCAGAGGGAGAAACAGGCTCCCTGCAGGGAGCCCGATGCAGGACTTCATCCTGGGACCCTGGGATCACACCCTGAGCCCACCGCAGACACGCAACCACTGAGCCACCCAGGTGCCCTTGAAATTTCATCTTCTAATAGCTTATTCTTAGGATATAGAAATAAAGTTGGTGTTTGTACACTGACCTTGTATTCTGTGATTTTGCTAAATTCAAATAGTTCTAGTAGCTTTCCGATCCCCAAACTGTGACATCTGTGACTAGTTTCATTTCTTTCTTTTTGATTTGTGCCATTAATTAGTTAAGTGCCTATGTGCTCTCATTAGGACCTGAAGTACAATGTTAAATACAAGTGGTAAAGCAGGTACCCTTTCTTTCTTCTTGATCTTCGGGGAAACATTCAGTCTTTCACCATTACTTCTGTTGGTGATTAGGTTTTTCTTAGATGTCTTTTAATAGGTAAAGGAGGTTTCCTCCTAGTCCTAATTTGCTGAGAATTTTTATGCTTATTAAATGTTGTCCTATGGTTTTTTTTTTAATCTACTGACTTGATCAGCCTTTTCTCTCTCATTTTATTTACATGGCTAATTACATTTATTCGTTTTTCTGAATGTCCTAAGCCAACCTTGCATTCCTAGGATCATTCCCACTTGGTCATGATATATTATCCTTCTCATATATTCCTGGATCTAATTCGCTTATATTTTAAGATTTTTTTTTTGCGTTTATGAGGGATATTAGTCTTAAGTTTTTTTTTTTTTTTTTTTTAAGATTTTATTTATTCATGAGACACAGAGAGAGAGAGAGAGAGAGAGGCGGAGACACAGGCAGAGGGAGCAGCAGGCTCCGCGCAGGGAGCCGGACGCGGGACTCGATCCGGGGCCTCCAGGACCACACCCCGGGCTGCAGGCGGCGCTCACCCGCCGAGCCCCCGCGCGCCCCTGTTGTTTCCTAAGTGGCTTTGTCTGGTACGTCCTAGAGAATGACTGGGGCGTGTGCCCCCCGTTTTCTGGGGTCTTGTCCAGGCGCCCGGAGTCGGCGGACCCTCCCCGCGGCCGCCCTCCCACCGGAACCCCCGATCCTCTGCGGCTCACCCGCCCACGGCCACCAGGTCGGCTGGCCCCGGCCCCCCCCAACGCCCCCATCCCTGATCGACGCCTGCGCAACAGACCCGCCGGCGGGCAGGTGCGACAGGCGGGGCTCGGGCCTGCTCCGCAGCGCAGCCTCGCAGCCTCGCAGCCTCGGGACCCCGAGGCCCTGAGCACCGACGCTCGGCCTCCCGCGCCCCACCCCCCAACCGGACTCGTCGGCAGGCCTGGGAGCCTCACGCCCCGGGTTTCCGCGCGGCCCGGGCCCCCTCCGCACTCCCGGAGCAAACCGCGCCGCCAGCCACCGTCCCCGCAGAGGTCTGCCTCCCCCGGAGTCCTTCCCAGCCGGGGACCGAGGCCGCGGGTCCGCGGGAACGCGAGCCTGCACCGGGCAGGCTGGGCCGGGGTCCTGGGGCCGCAGGGGCCAGCTCCGCCCTCCCCGAGAAGGACGCGCGAGACCGCAGCGCCCCGCCCGCCCGCCCGCACCGCCGGCACTCACGACAGCGCTTGCGCAGGACCGCGGGGCGGGGCGGGGCGGGGCGGGGCGATCGCCGGCGCCGAGAGGGCCTCTGTGCGCAGACGCGCCGGGGCCGGAAGGAGCGCGCGGGACCTCTTCCGGGGCAGACGCGCGGGGCGGGGGTGAACTCTTAACCTTTTCCCTTGCGAGGCCAACGGGCTGGAGTCCGCGGCTTCTGCTCGTTTCCTTTCAGTAGAGGCTTATGGCGACGACTGCGTCCGCTCCCCCACAGCAGGCACCGGGGCGGGGCGGGGCGGGGGGGCTGTGTTGGGCCTTCGCCGCAGTCCTTCCACGAGGTCCCGGCCCGCAAGGGGCACGTTTCGGTTGCGGGGACGCGAGGGCGAGGAGGCGCGCCCGGGACGAGCCTGCGGAGGCCGCGGGGGGAGGCGGGCAGAGGGCTTGGAGCGGGGCCCGAGGGGCGGGCGGGCGGGCGGGGCGCCGCAGCGGTGCTGGCCCGCGGCCCCTGAGGCGTGTCTGCGCGCTCATTGCCCTTCGACTCGACCCGCCTCCGCCTCCTCCTCCGCCTCCAGAGGTGGCCTTCCCTTCGCGGGAGCGGAGCGCGGGTCCTCGGGCCCCGAGAATACCGCCGAGGCCGCCCCCCTTCCGCAGCCGGCGGCACAGCGGCCCCTCGGCCTCTGCAGGGGCCCGGCGCGTGGTCCTCGGGCCTGCGGTCCGGGAGGGTGCCCGCCGGGAGGCTGCCGGCACCAGCGCGTGGCGCCCGTGTAGGTGCGAGTGGTCCGTACCGTCGAAGGATCTTGTGCCGAACACTGGGAACGAATTAGCCTTGCCAGTGGTTTTTTGCTTTTGGGTTTCCTTTTGTTTCTGACCATCCAAAAGGTATTTGTCCTGAAGTGGATGCTAAGTGTTGGGTGAGTGAACAGAGCAGCAGCATCAGGCTGCCCTGAAACCCAGAAGGGTTTTCTGGGGAAGGCGGATACTGTCCTAAGCTTGGTCCCATCCAGTCTGCTCATGTGACGGATGTCCCACTGTCTAGCAGCCGGTTTGTTGAGTTGACCCACGGCTCCTGAAATACACCAACGCGGCTGACCAGGGAATTCCAGGGCATCTAAGAAACACAAGGTGCATGTGATGGGCCCAGGAGACAAGCCACAGAGGCAAGAGTTCTAGGACATTACCTGGCACTTAATTAGCAGATGTATTAATTATGGTTGGTGTGTTCACTTTTATCCTTTCAGTTTTATTTTTTGAAATATCTGAAGTAGGACTTTGAGAGTTATAGCCATTTACACTTTTCAAGGCCTTATTATCAGATTTACGGCTTTTGCAGTTCCCTGTAATTATCTTTGCTTTCCTGTTTTGCTTTGGCATTTGGCACTGTGGCGGCATTAGAAGACAATGGAGGTGTGTTCGTAGATGTAGCCAAACATCCCGGGTGGGCAAGGGCTGGCAAACAGGATCCCGAGAGGTGCTTTGGCTCTCTACACCCAATTCCTTTTTTATTTTTATTTTTAAAAAAGATTTTATTTACTCATGAGAGACACAGAGAGAGAGAGAGGCAGAGGCACAGGCAGAGGGAGAAGCAGGCTCCATGCAGGGAGCCCGGCGCAGGACTCTATCCCGGGTCTCCAGGATCACACCTGGGCCAAAGGCAGGCGCTAAACCGCTGAGCCAGCCAGGGGTCCCCTCTACACTCAATTCCTGTTACCTCATGACCACGAACATTTTGGAAGGTGTGTCTGCACCTGGTTGAAATTTCACAAAGTGTTAAAATATTTTTCCACTTGGGAGAAGAAAACCCCCACAAGTTCTTAAAAGAGTAAGTTCATGTTTGCAGAATATAAAACTCTTATTTCTTAGTAGGCTGTCACTCTTACTAGAAAATAAACAGTTGGGTGAAAGTCATTACTTCTTAAAATCTAACTGTAAAGGTTTGACCCTAGGCCGAATTCTTCCTATCTGATTTATACTTTAGTGAGAATAAATAACCCTTATTTGGGCAGAGCCAACAAAAAAACCACATACATAATACAATTTATGTATATAAACACTTTAGGTGTGTTGTCAACAGAAGGTACAGTTTGTGTCAGAAAAGTCTAAAGACACTTGACCGTACTGCCCAGGACAGCCCAGTAACTAATCTCCTATTTTAACTGAATAAAACCCCCACATGACTTCTTGGGGGAAAACCAAGGTTTAAAGATAACTGGCTTTCTAAAGGATGGATCATGTTAAATTGCTGAGAATTTGACCAGAAAAAAATTTTACTATTTGGCTATTTTTTGGGTGCCCCCTCTTTTCACTGTCAAGAAAGGCACAGCTTCACTGTTTAAAAAGTTTGCTGTGGCTGTGGAAGACTTTACCACGGCAGTTTGTCATGACCAGACTGCACTTTGGAGGCCACCACATATGGTGGGTTTCTCACCTCAAGCTCTTTTCGTGGAAGGGAAAAGAGGGGTCTGGGGCTTTGCTGATCAAGCAGCATCTCGGGATAGTTGAGGGAGAGGAGGTTCTTCTTCAAGTACCCGTGGGAAAGTTTTTTTTTTTTTTTTTTAAGATTTTATGTATTTATTCATAGAGACAGAGAAAGAGAGAGGCAGAGACACAGGCAGAGGGAGAAGCAGGCTCCATGCTGGGAGCCCGATGTGGGATTCAATCCCGGGTCTCCAGGATCCTGCCCTGGGCCAAAGGCAGACGCCAAACTGCTGAGCCCCAGGGATCCCCTGGAAAGCTGTTTTTTTTTTTTTTTATCTTATTCACCACAGAATTAGAATGCCAGGTCACTGGGGCATGTGACTGGAATGCTTTGCATATTAATGAAGCCTGACCATTTTATATTTCTCTTAGGCTTAGAGATAGACTAAGATGAGTCAATTCTATTTGCCTTCTAGCTATGAGAATAGAAATTTTTGCCTTCAAAATAACTTAGGACCAAGACAGTCCTGAGAAAACACTGAAACAGCAAACAAAAGTAGCAGGACATCTAGCTAAGGTGGACAAGAGTGGCACCTGGTCTGTCAGTGGAGCATCGGTGGAGCTGGGGTCATGATCTCGTGGGTCTCGGGATCTAGCTGAGCCCTGTGTGGGGCTGTGCTCAGCAGGGAGTCTACAGGAGGGTGGTTCTTGTCCTCTGCCTCTCCCCGCACTTACACTCTATAAAGTGAATAAGAAAATCTTTTTTTTTAAGTACCGCTCTAGAGCCTGGGATTCATTGGCTATAAATCTACATTAAGGGACAGATACAGATATAATGTTCCTGGTAATGAAGTTCTCATACCTAGGAACTACAAAGTATGGGGACGAGAAATAGTCATTAACTATGGTGTTAATGACTCCTCTGCACGGAAAAAAAAACGGATCCTTGAACTTGTCAGGGTTTCAGGAATGAAGCCCAGCCCACATAAGAGGAGCAGAGGTCAGAACATTAACAAAGGGGCACCTGGGTGACTCAGTCAGCTTCAGGTTATGATCTCAGGGTCCCAGGATTGAGCCCTGAGCTGCACTCCGAGCTCAGTGGGGAGTCTCCTTGTCTCCCTCTCCCTCTGCCTTTCCCCCTGCTCCCCTGTACAACGCTCTCTCTTAAATTAAAAAAAAAAAAAAAAAATTTTTTTTTAAAAGAACATTAACAAAACTGGGCTTTCTATGATTATTCTCTGTTGGTTGCCATGTTATTAGCTAGTAGAGGTAGAGTGGCTTCACTTTATAGCTGTGGACAGGAGCATATCTATCTATAGATCTGCCTCAAATAAAACAGTCATATTTTTAAAAGAAATTGAGTCAAATTTAATTGAATGAGAAGCTAATTTTACAAGGGTGAGAGGCAATGGTCATCCACTGGCTTTTTTAAGAATGCATGTTTCAGACATTTTTTGTGTGTTTAGAGTGAGACATGGCCCTATAGACACACTAGACTTGATCGCTGAAGCCGGGTCAGTAGAAACCATTGAAGTTTATTGGCGGTCACAATGCTTACACTGTATGCAGCAAACACCCTTACAAGTCTATCCGCAACCTGATCACGCAAGAAAGGATTCACCACACAGTCGCCAGAGGAGAAGGAAAAAAAAAAAATTAACAGGCTTGTTTTGGGGGGTAAAGGAGAGAAATAAAGATAAAACCTAATTGATGAGTGTCCCATGGGCAAGAGCTGAACTAGAGATGCGTACAACTAGCAGCAGCAATTGTGGAAAAAGTACAAGGCAAATAGCTTTCTCCATTAATTTTCTTCTGTAGGTTAATTTTTTTTAATATTCAAAACATTTATTATGGTTTTCATTTTATAAAAATGTATATTTTTAAAGGGTTGGGAGATTGTTAAATACTTCATGCTAGGCAGACCTTGTTATTAAGAACCCCTCCACTGTAGTAACTTCCTCCAGTTCATACATTCACAAGTGCAGGGTACATATATAAATATCCACGCGCACACATCCACACACACTGCCTCAAGGGCTGGGGAAGACTCAAAGTTATTGGCCACACAACTGGGCCTCTGGTGGACTCATCCAAATGGCTCACCAGGAGAGCAACTGGCTCAATTCCTTCTCTCCGGTCTCTCCCTTTAACAGAGACCGAGAACCCGAAGTCATAGAGTTACATCCGACTTATAAAAGCAAGAGGCATCTGTCTGAGGATGAGGATAAGCAAAGTGGGAAAAAGGATGAAGCTAAGAACACCAAACACTTTTAGCTGGAGTTGTCTGTCACTGCAAGAGGTCAAGGGACCTAGGGCAGCATCTATGGTTGAAGGGGAAGGATGGTGCTCCGCATGGCTTAGAGTTCCTAATAACAAGGGTAATACAGTAACAGGAAGTGATAATTTGGGGGGCAAGGGAAGGGCAATAAGAAAAAATATACATTTGGAATTTTTACCTTTTTTTTTTTTTTTTTTTTTTGCCTCTCTACACTGTGTCACTAAATATATCTCTGCACGTTCACACATCCTCGTCCAGTAAAGCTTCAGGCCACCAGAATACACATTTTTTCCTCACTCGCATACATAACCCCTCACATCAGCATTGGTGCACTAGACTCTGTAAAAATTTTTCAGTCACACTTTTTGTTTTTAAACTTGAGTCAATATAAACCTTGTTCAAAATGTTATGAAAAAATGTACATGTTTATACAAGGCAGGTTGTGGCAGGACACCGGGGGTTCCCCGCCCCCCCGCCCCCTGGGGTGGCCCCAGGAGGAGGGGCTGGAGTCTCACACATTTGTGTCTCTATCTCCTCCCACCACCCTTCCCACCCAACCCCCCAGGAACCAGCAGCGCCCTGCCCCCTAGTGAGTGCACTCACACCCCTATTCCTTGGGGAAGTAGCCAGTTGACTTTGCCAGTTTCCCCACACCCCTGGAGGAGGGAGCCAGGGTCAGCCAGGCCCTCTCCCTTGTAATTGTTTGCCCCTCTGGGCCAGACCAAAGGGACGCTGCTCTGTACAGGTAGAGTCCAAGGAGGTGTCAGCTCATCATGTCATTGCTATTCACGCCGTAAGTGGAATTCTTCATCGAGTCGTTGACTTCTCGACGGAATGCCGACAGGTTCTGGGTGAACCTGCAGAGGGGATGCATGTAGGTTGGGGGAGGAGGGTGGGAGGGAGAGGTCTCGGCCTAAAATATTTCTGGCAGAGAAGTGGCTACTGAGAGGCAGAATATATGAATTTGCTTCTAAGGTCAGTTAACCTTAGTCTTCAGACCCTAGTGGAAAGCTGGGCTAGTTGTGCACACCTTTCTACCTGACAACCTTGTGGCAGACCCAGAGATCTGGTCAAATCTGGGCTTTGAGGGCCATCTCCGGCTCAGGACAACACAAAAAGCATCTCACAGAGGTGGGAAGTAATCCTCCCAAAGTGAGGACATGAAGAGAAGGAAGTGGTCTCAGGGCTTAGTGCCAGGATGTGCGGTAGCTGCGCGTGGCTACTGAACACTAGAAATGTGCTCGGTGCAGTTGAAGAACTCAGCCAAATAAAATGAGGTTAAAATTCAGTTCCCCAATTGTACCTTAATTTTAAATTAAAGTGCCAAATTTCAAATTAATTAAATACAATTTAAATATTAATTCACAAAAGCCTGATACCCAATTCAGTTGACAGCCAACTTCTAAGTGTATATAGGAATCTATTTTGTCAACTGTATATTTTATGAAGTCTTAGTATTTCAAATGAATATTTAGCATCCTAGCTGAGATGCCCTGTTAAGTGTACAATACACAGGATCTTGAAGACTTAGTACAATAAAAAAGAAATGTTAAAATTCTCAATTTTTAAATATGGATCACACATTGACATGATAATCTGCATATATTAAATGCAATGTATTAAAATGAATTTTGTCTGTTTCTTTTTACCTTTTTTAAAATGTGGCTACTAAAACATTTAAAGTTACTTATGTGGCCTGTTCTACTGGACAGCACTGCTCTAAGATGGCCTCTAAAAGACTCTTAAGGAATCTCCTGTTTCGATGACTTGAGAAATGGCCTAGGATTTCTCGGTAGGGCCCTCTACACTCACCTGTCTCTGTTTTTCGTAAGAAGATTTCGCTCGATGCCTTCCATCAGGTTTTCGAAACACAGATGCATAGCCTGCTGCTTCTCTGGTGGCTGGCTGTTCACGATACTGTTCCTTAGGTCAGAAAAATACTGCAGGGCAGAGTGAGACATGGTAAGGAGAGGAGATGGGGATTAGCTCTCCCTCATCTGCAGGGCTGAAAGGATGTTCTTCTCTAAGACACAGAATTATCTACCAAATGGGGTACCTTTTTTGAATCAGGTAAGGATGTGCAAGATAATGTACCTTATCTTACTTGAAAATCAAGAGTTTTAAGTGTAAATACTCTAAGGGTCATCTGATCTAGGTTCTTCTTTTTTTTTCTTTTTTAGGATTTTATTTTTCAAGTAATTTCTACACCCTAAGTGGGGCTTGAACCTACAACTGACTGTGAGATCAAAAGTCACATGCTCTACCAGCCAAGCCTGCTAGGTGCCCTGATCCAGGTTCTTTTTATAGAAACCTCTAGACTTCCTTATGTTTGTTTGTGGTAGAGCTGGAACTAGAATTTAGGTCATAGGTGGTCTGCCCTCTAGGTGTGTATATATATATATATATTTTTTTTTTAAAGATTTTATTTATTTATTCATGAGAGACACAGAAAAGAGAGAGAGACAGACAGACACAGGGAGAGGGAGAAGCAGGCTCCATGGAGGGAGCCTGATGTGGGACTCGATCCTGGGTCTCCAAGATCACACCCTGGGCTAAAGGCGGTGCTAAACCGCTGAGCCACCCGGGCTGCCCCTGTATATTCTCTCCTAATAACACTTCCTCATCCTTTGTCTGAATTGCCACACATGCTGACTTCTAACAGTTCACTGATTATGTGCTGTTGAAAAATGAACAGTGCATGCTCAGAAAGTGGGCTGTTTTCTCTCTGCTTCACCATTGTGGGGTGTTCCTATAATGTTTCTTACAGTGCCTTGGAAAATGACAGCCAAACGCGTGTCTATCCATGCTTCTGGCTCTGGGCACCAGGGGCTAGCTCTCTTACCTTTTCATTAAGTAGTATCAAGCCAAGTAGGGGCCGAGACATAGACCACTGGTTCCTACAGTCTTCAAAGATGATGATGTTCAGCACCGTTGACAGCATCTGGAAATGGAGAATCTGAGGCAGTGATCTAGTGTGTAGCTACCCAAGACAGAATTATAGATTCTAAATGAAGAGTCTGTTGGGTTGAAGGCCTCTTCTGTCTAGGATAAGCCAGGCAAATAGTTTATGAAGCTTTATTTTAATCCTCTATTACAAGGTAAATTTTCTACCATATTTCCTGTCCTATTCTTTAAACTGGTTTGATAATTCCTTTAAAAATGGACCTTCCAAGTTCACCCTGATTTTTGTGGGGAATGGGATGGGTCAAACAATGATTACAGTAGGCAAAATCAATTTACACTACAGCTCCCAGGTACTTGTTTGAGGAGACAGTTTTATAACATTCTGAGGATATGATGCAAATATGAATTATTTCACGGTTTCTTTAGAGAACAAAACAGACAAAGATGAGATTGGTTAAAATTAATAGCTAAAAGCTAAATAATTCCATTGATCCCATTTCCTTATTGATTTTTATCTAGTATATTTTTGCAAATCTTACTTCTGGAAAGATGCTTCATACAAATGGCAAACATATGGTTTGATCTCTGTGTGGTCAGTTATTTCCTTTTATCCTGCATTCTTTTAAAAAAATGAATTATTTATTCTTTTTTATTCTAAAAAAATTATTTATTTATTCATGAGAGACAGAGAAAGAGGCAGAGACACAGGCAGAGGGAGAACCAAGCTCCATCGGGCAGGGAGCCCTATGTGGGACTCGATCCTGGGACTCCAGGATCATGCCCTGAGCCAAAGGCAGATCTTAGCCGCTGAGCTACCCAGGCGTTCCCCACCCCCATTTTAAAAAATACTTATTTACTTATTTATGGGACATACACAGTGAGGCAGAGACATAGGCAGAGGGAGAAGCAGGCTCCCCGTGGGGAGCCCAATGTAAGACTTGATCCCAGGACCTGCGATCACACTCTGAGCCCAAAGGCAGATGCTCAACCACTGAGCCACCCAGGTGCCCCTTATCCTGCATTCTTGTTCCCATTTTGTAAATGGGAGTACAAACTTTACAGCAATGGGTGAACACAGTCGTTGTAGGAGGATGGGTCCAAGGCGTAGAGGCTCGTATGATACTTGGAAAAACAATTAAGAACTTTTTTTTCCTTCTTCAGGTTTTTTTTCCTTTTTTCATTTTTAAAAAATATTTATTTATTCATGAGAAACACAGAGACAGAGAGAGACACAGGCAGAGGGAGAAGCAGGCTCCATGCAAGGAGCCCAACGTGGGACTTGATCCTGGAACTCCAGGATCACGCCCTGGGCTGAATGCGGTGCTAAACCACTGAGCCACCTGGGCTGTCCATCCTTCTTCAGGTTTTAAATATCTGATAATTACTCACCAAACTCAAAATCCATGGCAATTTTAAGGCATAAATTTCACTTCAGCAGCATTGGGCTGGTGAGATGTTAGACTCCTCATTTTGCTTGGCTTCTCCTCTCTGAGAGGTTCTTCAATGCAAGACACCCTACATCACCTCCCAATGCTCATGTTCCTTACCTGCTGGATCATCTCTGGATGCTGCTGCATGATATGCAGAAAACGGTCACTCTCCTGGTTTAGGGGTGTCGTCCTCTTCTTGGTGCTCCGTGACAGTTGCTTAAAGAGGTATGTCACGATGTGGTCCAGGCAGGAGCAGCAGCCTGTGCATACCATGGTGTCTAAAAGAATGAGGGGCAGGGGTGGATTAGAGCAGGGATGGAATGGCTGATGGCGACTGGGCAACTAAGGGACTGCCCTCAGCTGAGATCCTTTAGAGGAAGAGGTACCCCAGCAGCCTGGGGACTGTCCCAGTTCAGTCACCCTGTGCTTGGGTGCTTCCTGTTGACCTCTCACCATCATATAGCAAGGTCCAATTCTAAGCTTGAAAGTGACCATGTGGTAATAGACAATATAAATTAGTAGTATCGACATTACTGACTCAATGTGATATGGATATAGGTCTTCTGCTTCATAAAAAATGACAAATAATTTACAACCAGCAAGTATTTCTACTGTGCCAAATATTGTGTTAAGGATTTTTCAGGTATTATCTCCAATTTATCCTCCTGAGAACTCCAGGAGGTAGGTGTTCCATTTTACAAATGAATAAACCAAAGTTTGGAGAGGTTATGTGATTTGCCTCCAGATCATACTGCTAATAACTGGACAAGCTGTGATGGGAATCCAAGAAGTCTGAGTTACTGGAGGAAGGTCATTAAACCTAGCTTCCTACTGCCTAACAACATTTGCAATTTGTTAGAGATACCGTATTCCTTATCATCGAAGCACTTTGCGGGGAGCGTGGAGGGCACACAGGGAGCTGCAGACTCCTCTCTGCATTTTACCGAAGGGGACACTGCAGCCTGACTTGTGGACAGAACTCTGACAAGGTAAGGCACAGGCCAGAGGACTAAGGGATAAACCATTAAAGAGTCAACCATTCCGTTTCTGTTTGTGCAGATGTCCCTCCATTTTCAAGAAGCTATAAAACAGCTTTCCAAAGCAATGTCGGATACCTTGGCTGGACTGTCCTAGGAATGGCTCTGCACCCTGCTGGAAGTAAATGCCTGTCAAAGGAGGGGCGTGGAGGTGTAACCCACCACAGCAGGCAATCCAAAGTCGTTCTATGTGCACTTGCAATACATTGTGATTATTTTACAGTTGACTTAATCTTCCTATTTAGGTTTGGTTTAGCCTAACATAAAAAAATGGTTTTTATTCTCTGAACACATGCATACCTACTAAGACTCCTTGAAGGCAGCCCAGAAACAAAGGAGTTGACAGGAACCACATGGAGGAGGATGAAAACTTGTGGAGCTGTGTGAGCACATTCCATAGCCTCCTTCCACTATCCTCAGGTAAGAATCCAATATTCTAATAGGGCTTGAGGGCCCCTGTGTAATCTCCAGATTTGCCCCATCCACCTCTCTCCCCTGCTCCTCCGCACCAGTGTGCCAGCCACCTGGATTTCCCGACTCCTGCCCGCAGGTGCTAGTACTTGCTGCTCTGCTGCTAGGAAGCCTCTTTACTAACCTGCTAACCCGTTCAGCTTTTTGGCCTATACTTTGATATCAATGCCTTTGGCCAGCCTTGTTTGACCCCACCTCCTCAAAACCAGGAGTTTAGGTATTCTTCCCAACAGCTCTCACAGGACACCCTCTGCATCCCTACTGTAGTGCATAAGTAGGTAAGTGCAGTAAATAGGCACTTATCTACATGTCTGTTTCATCTAGCAGATAAAAAGCTCTGAAAGGATAGGGTGGTTATTAATTACTATATCCTTAGTGCCTAGCAGAGTGCTTGGTCCTTAGGATAGGGTGGCTAAATTTTTATGGATGAGAATGTATCCATGGGTCATACATATACCCCAAAGCGGTAACCCTTTTGGACATGGGGGCAAAATTCTCCCTTTCTGTGAAGTGGTAAAAAGCAACCAATCTAGGTGCTCACCAAGTGCAGTAAGTCCTTCAGAAATGGAAGAGAGAATATACATGATGACATGAGGTTCCAGACTTGCAATAAAGTTCATGTGGTCCTGGGTCAGGACTTCCAGTAGTGAATAGTAAGACTGGCTGAGCTTGGGGTAGTCCTGTGGGAGAAGAGGAGGATAAAAGCTGAGGCACTGTTCACCTAAATATTCAGAGAGCAAGATCTTTTTTTTTTTTTTTTTTTTTAGGATTGATGATTTTAGAGAGAGAGCAAGTGAGCATGAACTGGAGGGGCAGAGGGAAAGGAGAGAGAATCTCAAGCAGACTCTCCACTAAGCATAAAACCCGATGTGGCTTGACTCACGACCCTGAGATCAGGGTCCAAGCCAAAACCAAGAGTCAGATGCTCAAGTGATTATGCCACCCAGGTGCTCCAACACGGAGAGCAAGATCCTAAATAAAATAGCTGAGTGCCTTTCAGATGGGAAGACAAAAGAACTAGCTGGAGCTAGCTTATAGTTTCCCAGAGAAACATTCAATCATAGCGTCAGGCAAAATAACAAAAAAACAAAACCCCAAAACAAAAACATCTGATTGTGATGAGGGGCTCGGATCCTGTCGATGAAGCTAAAGACTTACCAGGAGGTCACTGTGGGGAATAGAGAGGAGCAGCTTGATGAAGGTCTGTAGAGCATTGTCCAGCGCATCATCTCCATAGAGACGGAAGACTCCAAAATTGACGTAACTCCCACTGAGGGCAGCCTTCAGCATGGAGAAGCAGATGGAGATGCCCTTGAGCTTCAGTGCATAGACCTGATCCTTTGGGACCTCTCCTAGTGTCAGGATGCGATTGCCTGAGTAGACAGATATGTGATATATACATTTATTCAACCACATTGTAACTGATAGTTTATGTCACCAACTCAACCCTCTTATTCAAAGGCACTCAGTGCCAGCTGCCTATCCTGGCTGTTACCAGAGCTTGCCTACACTGCACACAGTGTGGTGACTGCACTGAAATTCACTCCCAAGGTTATGCTCCTCTAAGGCACTTACCATACATTGTTATCATCTTGCTGGTTTCTCTGAAGAGTAAGATGCCATTGGGGGAAGAGACATCAAATTGGAGTCGCTGAGACCTGAACAGAGAACACAGAAGCAGAGGAAGTCAGAGGTATGCTGCTGGAAGACCAGGGTACTTCAGGCTCTCATCTGAGTACTCTGGGTGATTCTTTTTGCACTAAGATGTACATAATTCCTAATGTAGATTAACGAAGTTAAAGATACTTAACCAGTGACAAAATTTCTGTCTTGAAGACTGACATGCCAGACTCAGGTTCTGCTCCTCAAATTAAAAATATTTAAAAGAAACAAAAGTGAGGTAGTGGACAAAATTACTCTCTTAAAATTCTCCATTTGATTAAGTTATGGCTTGTATGACAGTCATTTCTTGGTAGTAGTAAATCACGGCCCCTCAGATATCAGCCTACATTTACCTTCACAGGTTCAGTGGCACCTGAGGGTACCAGGAGAAGGGACTGAGAATGCTACAAAAGAGAGTACATAAGGCAAGCATTTTAAACAATTTGAGTTTTGAGTTCCTGATTGTTCCTTTGACCAGAGAACCTCTTTGGTTTTCACCACCTTTTAATGATTTTCTAGATAGTCTTCTGAAGGACTCTAGTGGTTAAAGCCTCAAACCCAGGAGTCTTTCTTGATTCTTCTTTCCTTTCCTCCCCATCCTGGATCCATCAAGGTCTAGCTCTACAACATGCCCCGAATCTATCCACTTCCTATATGGTTCTTCTGCATCCACTCTTGCCCCTCTATGGTCTCATTCTTTAGATAGTACGGGTATACCTTTAAGTAATGTAAACGAGGTCATTTTAATCCTGTGCTTAAAATACTTCAGCAGCTTCCCGCTATAATGAGAATGCACGCACTTTCCTCGTTACTGCTGTACTAAGTGTCTCCAGGGCTGGGCCTCTGCCCACCTGTTTGACTCCTCCTACTCTGGCCTCCCTCATTCACCATGCTCCAACAAGTGCCATTTTTCTGTCTCAAGTCCCAGTGAGCTCATCCCATCTTAGGACTTTTGCAGTTGTTTTCACTGTTTAGGATGCTCTTTCACCTTATTTTTGTAGGGCTACTAGAATCTTTCTTGTCATTCAGATCCTGGCTTAAACATCACCTTTTCTGAGAGGTCAGTTCTCTGACCCTCCTTCAATTCCTGTTATTAACTTTTGCATAGCACTTACCACTATCTGAAATGATTTTTCCATACTCGTTTTACTGTTTGTCTTTCCAAAATGTAACATCTAAGAGGGGAGAGGTTTTGTCTGGCACAACAGCTAGATAAGTGGCTGGCAGAGTAGATGCTCTCAAATATCTATTTTGTAAATAAATAACTCTTGACTATGAGCCTCCTAGGAGAGAGACTACAGGGTCTATGACTATTACCTACCTCCTCAGTAAGGTAGTCTTAAAGGGAGTGCCATGTCAAGCACCTAAAATTCTAGTGAAGTCAAGGTAATGGATTTTTCTTTTCCTCCATCCCTAAATTCTTGGGCAAATTTAAAATTCAGTATTTTGGGAAGCCTGTCTTACTTTCTAAGTAAATCTTTACCCATCCAGCTGCAATTTGCCAAATAGACACCTTTCTTAAAATGGGGTATTCTAATGAATCTGGCATCACTCTTGTCTCTCTGAAATGTGAACTTTGAAATGTAGTGTATATGACACCAGTACTAAATGTTAACTTTTATATATGGGTGCGGAAATCAGAATATTGGTTGCCAGATTCACCTCTTGTAAGGATGAGTTATCTTGTGACTTTCCAGAGTCACTTATTTCCTACGAGCAGCTATGGCTTTGTGTGGCTGGGACACCCTTCTCTCAAACAAACAAAAATATATACACATTAACTTTTAGAGATGTTTTTCAAATTCTGATAGCAGTGAGTCTTATTATCTTCTACAATCTGCCCAAACATGAGATAAAATCTATTCTCCCAGAATTCTCTGATAAAAGGGCAGTTGTGTCCTTTGAAAATCTTCTTCCTGCTTACCTGTTATGAACTAATTCAGCCATCAGCTTGAGCACAGGTGTAGTGCAGGCTGGATCATGGTACCATAGCTCAATTGCCCGCTGAAGAATTGGCATGTAGGATGGATATCTGTAAGTGAAAAGCTAAGGAAGCATTCTAAATCCAGAAAGGTACAGAATTGAAAATATTTTTCTGCGCTGGGCAAGCACAAACTGTCAAATGGAAGTTCTCCAACTGCCTGTCTCTTGCTTGCTAATCTTGCAGTCTTTCTAACTATAAGGTGCTAAGGTGACTGTGTGCTCCTGAAATTGTAATAGGCATCTAAAAATGCACTGTCATTTACATAATGACTTTCATCTGAACAGCATCATGTATCTCGTATTGTTATTTATTCTCTTTTCCCTTTTGTGACATGAAAGGGAATCAGCTATTTCTGTTATATAACTATTGGAGAAACAAAGGCACTCAGCTTTGAAAGGATTTGTTTAAGGTTATGAATTCAACAAGGTTAGACTTTCTCATTCCTAGGAAAGCTTTTTTTTTTACTATATTGAGAGGTCTCTTTTTTCTTTTCTGACTGTAGCAAACTTCACGTGCAGCAGTTCTGCAGGCATCTGTATCTGGGACCCAGAAGAGAAAGTGGGAAATGACCTCATTCATTGCCCCATCCCTCTGACCCAAGCAGGCAGCGTTATGCCATCACACCACTGTGGAATGGCACCTCACACGACACAGGGCAGGCCTTTGGTGGCAACTCTTTGCCTTCGTTGCTGCCTCACTAATCCTCCCGCGCTCCCTTCCCTGATGACTCCACCACTTGCAGTGGCAAGCTCCTGGTCTGTATTAGGATACATCCACTCAAACAGCATCATGAAGCTGGTCTTGGCATTGAAGGCGAAAGCTATCCCTCTCAGGTCTCTTACAAGGCCAACCAGAGTTCGCTGTAGTAGAAGGCAAAAATATATTACAATAGAAGAAAAACCAAATCTATAACCATTTGATGGGGATTTCACAAATGTGTAACCAAATTCTTCCATCACTCAACAAATACTCCTTCCCAGATATTCTGAACTGATCTCTTCCATACTAGGATAGAATCTTTTCACTTGGAAAATCAGTTTTGAAAACTTGCTATATACTAAAAAAAAAAAAAAGCAATGGTTCCTGCTCCATCACAGCAAAAACAGAGGCTAATGTTTTAAAATGTGATAACTCATATGTAGAAAGTAGAAAAGTAAAAAAGCTTGACTTACGAAGAGTTAGAAAAAAAAGAAAAAATGGCCAAAAAGTTCACACAAGAGGCAGAAGGACTATATATATCCTAAAGGTCTGGTACCACACCTTATTACAAAGGCATTAATATCATAGGAACTCAAATGCAGACCCTGCTGGAAGACATAGAAGCCTACATGTTACTTCCCCCTTTGTCTGGGGTGTCTGGAAAGAAGACTGTGTCAATTCCTGGAGCTGTAAAGTACACTTTTATAGAAGAGACCATACCCTAAGAGGTCAGATACTATGGCTATAGTTACACTGCTAGGTGGCCAAGAGGGCCACGGTTAAGATTGGTACCATCAAGACTCCAAATCCAGGGCAGCCTGGGTGGCTCAGCAGTTTAGCGCCGCCTTCAGCCCAGGGCTTGATCCTGGAGACCCAGGATTGAGTCCCACATCGGGCTCCCTGCATGGAGCCTACTTCTCTGTCTGCCTCTTTCTCTCTCTCTCTCATATGAATAAATAAATAAAATCTTAAAAAAAAAAAAAAAAAAAAGACTCCAAATCCAATGAATGCTCTTTCTCAACAGAACTTTTACTTATCCTATGGGCCCTGAACGGCAGTAAGACTATTTTGAAAGGCTAATAATCATCAATAGGCTCAAGGCACGTTTCAGTGTCCTGACTCATTTGTCAAAAATTATTGCACTTCTGCTAACATAACAGCCCACTTTAGGCAAAGTTCTGTTCCTAAACTGATAAATAAGTTGTTTTCAAGCCTAAGACACAGTCACTTAAAAGACTTATTACATGATGTAACAAAGACATGGATAATGTTTGTAGTTCATGGCCCAAATGGTTCTTTTCATTAATTTTACTTGCTTTGTACTAAAGCAATGGGGAAAAGTGCTGCTAAACTAAAGTGATGAGGAAAAGGGTTACTACTCACTAATGCCCCTCAATTATCCTTGGTATTGGTTGGTACTCTAGCTCAAGTAACTGATATGCTCCACACTAACCTCAGCTTTGAATAGTACCTATCTCAAGAGGAGAGAGAGCTGGATAAAGTGGTGTTGCTCTCTAACTTCTCTTGTGATTTGGAGACAGAAAACGAAGGGGCTTTCTAAAGATGAAAACAGAATTTTAGAATATTAGGTAAAGCCTAGCATTTTGGGGGCAGTACTTCTGGCTATCTGGTGACTGTAATTCAGCTTCAGTGTCATTATGAACACTGCAAAAATGTCCTACAAATATTAATGGTCTGGTGCTTCTGGTTTTTGTA
Source organism: Canis lupus dingo (assembly GCF_003254725.2). Classification (NCBI taxonomy): domain Eukaryota; kingdom Metazoa; phylum Chordata; class Mammalia; order Carnivora; family Canidae; genus Canis; species Canis lupus. Next base: position 35,307,971 of record NC_064267.1, read on the forward strand.
CAGAGACCTACAGATAAGGAGAGCAGATGTGTGTGAAGATGAGGAGAGCAGAAATTAAGAAATGATAATTCTGAGAGCCAGAAATCAATAACGAAAGGCAACTTTAAAATTCCATATATATAAAAAAAAAAAAAAATTCCATATATATATGGAAATTCACAAACCCTTCTAAATGACTCCTGTCAAAGAAGAAACCTTAATGGAAATTAGATAATACTAATTATCTAATTAGATAATCTATTAGATATATCTATTAAGAACTGAATGATAATGAAAACATTACATATAAAAAGTATAGACTCTGGAGGCTTAGATTACAAAAATGTTAATATACTTAATGTTATTCAACTATATGCCTAAAAATGGTTAAGCTGGTAAATTTTATGTTACGTGTTTTTTAATTAAAATAAAAAACCAAACAAAACCAAACAAAACCAAAACTGACCTGTGGAATAATATACCTAACAGGAACAGTTGTAGTTTTAAATGATTATATTAGGAAAGAAGGAGGGCTGAGAAGAAGTTAGGATAAAGGAAAAACCCCAAGGAAAACACATGAAAATAAACATAAGGAGTAGAAATAAATGAAATAGAAAATGCAGTTACAGAAAATTCAAACAAAGCAAAACAAAAATTATTATTTTTGTGAAGACTAATAAGATTAGCACATCTCTAGCAGAACTGATATAGAAAAACAGAGAAAGCACTAATAAGCAGTATTAAAAATGAAAAGGGAACATAACTAAAGATATAACAGAAATTAAAAAGGCAATAGGAAAACATATAAAATAACTTTATGCTACTACATTTGAAAATTTAGACAAAACATCCTAAGTGCTGAAGAACACACTTTAATATAAAAATAAAAGACTTTATAAATAATCTCTACTGGTTCTTCTATTTCAAAATCCCAGGAGTCCAAAGAGATTGAATAAAAAGCAAAATCAGTGGAAAATGTATGGATGAGCACTATTTTCTGCAGTGCTAGCTAATCTAGTCTCTGTCAGGGGCTGCCTAAAAGCAGAAGCTGGTCTATCAGTGGGTGAAAGACTCACCTTTGCCTCTTGCTCGTTGAAACTATTAGTGCTAAACATCTGGGCCACAGCCTCAAACGCTGCTGTGAGTGGCAGCATGAACTGCTCATACTGATCTTCATCCTCTCCTGTAAGGAAAACAACCCTTATAAACTCCAATATAACAAAGTCAAAGCTGCATATGCAAGGGAAGTAAGATGGTATGAAAGGTGAGCAGACCCAAGGACAATTCAAGGGGGCCCCTTTATCATCTCCACAGGTAATAGTAGTAATTTCAAGAGTGAAATGTATATACAAAGATAATTTTTAAACTAAAAAAGGGCAGAAATCTTCAGTCCAGGGATGTCCATATTTTTTTCAGACACTGAACCACAAAATCATAGGTTCCTATGCGTACAAGATAGTGTATTTTTATTTACTTCTCCTTAAGTGAGAGCTAACACTCAGCTGAGAAAGGACTGAGTCTAGTGTATGAAACCTGACGAGACTCATACTTGAATCAGGTGCTTGTGGAGGCTCTCTTCATATTTCTCTTTTCACTGATCTTCCATAAACCTAGAAGGTTTTGTAATATTCTAGAGTAGGATTAAACTTAAATAGCTCAAAATGAGGATGAGAGCATTGAGTTTCAGTCATTAGTTGGATCCAAATTGCTAATACCACAACAGAGCTCGACAGGTTCTTTAGCCCTGTTGAGTTCACATGTACTAGTGAACTGGGGCATGGAAAGTTCTGTTGACTGTCTTAGGTGGCCTTCATTTGGGGTGGAGGGGTTATCTGGCCAAGGAGATGCATTTAGGACTCTCCATTCTTGATGCTCTGAACTTTCAGAGGAGAAATATGAAGAGGTTTTAAAACCACTGCACATAAAAAAATAGAAAAATAAAACCACTGCACATCAGATGAAAACTGACACATACTGTTTTTCTCTTCCAGTTACAGGGACCATGAGGGCATGATGTGTTCTTGGTGAAATCAGTCTGTTATTTCAGATAGTTCTGTTACTGTTGAAACAACAGGGAAGACCTCCCCCACTCTAGTCTCCTATGCTCAAGTAAGAATTTAGGACAGTGCCAGACTACAGCACAAGCCTCTAGGATTTATTGCAGTACCTAGATCCACCATGAGGAGACGCCCAAGTGCTGTGTAGAAAGTAGTCCGACACCGCATGTCTGTCAGATTGGACTGATTGTTAATACCCAGAAATGAAAAGTGCTCGCTCTATTGAAAAAAAGAAGACAAGTTAAAAAGATAAAGACATGGGTCACAGGCAGAAGGCAAGCCAGGAACTTCAGAATTACTGAGCCTTTTCAAGCTAATGGCTGTATCGTCATTCTTGATTATGAGGGGGATTAAAATTTTTTTTTGATTATTGTTGTTATCTCCAACTAATTTATCTTTGTATGAGTAGAAGTAAGCAGCATCATCAAAACTCAGATTATCTGGCTCCTGAAGAGCAGCTCAGATGCCAGTTAAGTACATTCTGGCAGGGTGAAGGGAGCCAGGGAGGGGTCTCTGGCTGAGAAGGGGAGGAGGAAGAGCATTATGAACCTCAGCTGAAAACATCTCCTTCATATGGCTGAGGAAGCGTGTGTGGCTGGCTAAAGGAGAACCAGGAGGAGGTGCTAAATCACTCACCGTGTGATTGTTCAGCATGAACTGTACCGCACTAAGCTTCACTAGTTTCCTTACACTACTGTATGTGAAGACAAAGAAAGAAGGTCAAGGAAAGTGTGTACAAATGAAGAATCTTTAATGTAGAATGCAACTTTCTAGGATAAAGTAGTTTCTTTCTAATGAGTTCTATACCCAAATGATCTTATTTTCCTTAAACACTTGAATATAATACCTGCCAAATGAAAAAAAAAGATGTGTTCTCTTCTAAGCATTATTTAACCAACCAATGACAAAATTGACATAACAAACTCCTATCTGTAAGAAAAGAGATAAAACCCAGCAGTTTCCCCCAAGAATATCCTAGGGTAGCTTTTCTTGCTTCTAAGTGAATTAAGCCCTAAATCCCAGCCTAAGGCATGCATTGTGTGTGGTGAATCAAGTTCTTTCCTATGCATTTAGAATGGTACTAGCTATGTACAAACTTTGGGATGATTGAGGAAAAAGTCACTCATTTTTACAGGGTTTAGTCTCTGGCAGACCCCTGGTTGTAGAAGGCTGTCTCCGAGCAATTCAAACTTTACAGCAGAGTTGGTCCAAGTCAAGAGGGAGTATAACCACTGCTTTTATTGCAGAGCCTATAATCAGGCTCCTCTTACCAAAAGGCTGACAGACCATCAAAATCAAGATGGACTCTGCATCACTTGTATGCAGAGTACAAGATTTTTGTAGCCAAAAATCTTGGCTACAGAGTGTATACTGATCGGACAGATCTGTTGGGTATTTCTGGATCTTAGAAATAACGAGGGATAAATCTGTAGAAACTGTGGGGTGGCTCATATCTGGAGTCTGGAATTATCCCTGGATTCTGTGTGGGTATTGCCTCTGGCTCCTAGGAGAATGGAGGATACCTGAGTACACATAAAACTAAATTAAAGTGGAAACAGCAGGAGGCCATGATTTGTAAGATGGTGGCAAGCCACAGTTCCTGCTGTGCACAGAAGCTGGCTTAGAAAAGGATATCCAATGGAGAGGTCATTGAGAAGCTGTAGTGTCTTGGAGGTGATTGGTTCACAGCGGCCCCAGTACTTCAGGTTGGTGATGCTGGAGGACAAAAAGAAGAAAAAAAGCAGGAGACACTTTTGATATGCCTGGTTTCCTTCAGGGTTGGGAGAAGAAGAATATCATCCATCAAGAGTCACCACACATCTGCATCACCAATTCACAGACATCACAACCACAAAAAATGGGTATAAAATCTCCGTACTTACATTTGGTTGACTAGAAAAATTATCCTTCAGATAATCTTCACTACTTGGTTCCAAAGCTACACTGGCCCATACCCAGGCCCTTGGAATTCTGGGGCACTCCAGGGCTGATTTCTGCAGCAAGGGTAAGAGATTTCTGCGGCAGTGATAACATGCAGACGTATGCAATTCTGCACCTGCACCATCCACTGTCAGCTGCAGAATTCTAGTAGCCCTTGCTTCCGGGTTCTTGGCTGGCAGAGTCCTTTAGACCCCCTTTGTTTTTTGCATCTTAAATTATTAACCAGCTCATGGATATGAGTGTTTAGGATTGGGATGGCTGGAAGGGGGCAAAATGTCACTTTGCACACAGCCCTGGGTAGAATATTTGGCTCCTAGCGTGTGCTTTGAGATAGTGAGCTCCAGAAAGGGGAAAAATGTGAACAAAGGGGTATAACTTAAAAAACCAACCAACAAACAAAAACAAAACAAACGAAAAAGGGCCAATTAGGAGCTCTAACTTTGAAGACAGTTCAAATAGTACTGTATTTTGCAGATTTAAGGCTCTCAAAGGGTGTGATGCTTCTTGAGAGGAAAAGCCTGTTTTAAAGTGGGGCTCTCCTCCTTGGGCAGGGGCGGGGGGCAAACCTAGTGGAAATCAGCACCAGAAAATGAATGCCCCCTCTGGGCATCCCTGGCAGCAGGGTGATTGGGTGAGAGGCTGAGCACCAATCACTGGGGAGGGAGGTCCATTTTGCTAATGCCATGACAGGGTTTCACCGGTGATTCCAGAAGCTAGAGATGAGATTCCACATGAACAAAATTAAATCCTTGCCTGTACAAGCCTGGAATGCTCTGGGGCCGGGCCATATCTCTAAGCACAGCTTGTCACACACTCAAATGCACAATTTTCTGACGCAAACGATCAATGCTGGAATACCAAGGCACTGGCAGCATAATGCCAATATCACATTTTACAGTTGCAACAGGATTGCAAGGGACTCTTGCTGATGGCAAGCCAAACACTTACATTTTTCCTATGAAGACGCTTAGGACCATAGTTTCATCATTCAAGCCCAGAACTTCTGAAAGTCGGCGGTACAGCTGGTGTTGTGTTATTAAGGGAAGAGAAAGTAATCAGAAAATATGGATTAGAAAAAAATCACATCCCAACATTGTTTTGATTCTTATTCAGGGGTTAGATGTGGGAAGAAAATGGACAAAAGTGTAGAAGAAGTCTCTGTTGAAGGGATAAGCTAGTTACTAAGTATTACTTGATACTGGAGAGATGCTGAGCTATCTTACCAGTCCCCTTCAACCCTTACATTACAAACTGTCAAAACCTTCTGCTGTTTTGGACATCAATTCACGTACAGAGACCAAGAACTGCCAATGTTGAGATCAACAGATGTTTTGACTGGCCATCTGGTAAGCACGTGGAACACTAGAGAAATGGACCCAATTCTCTGGGTCCCAATCAATCTCTCAAAATTCTACAGATGAAGAAGAGACATTTGGACTCCTGATACTAAAATCTGTGTCTGAACTATTATCAGATGTTTCTCAGTCAGCAATTCCACAAGCATAAGTGAGAACCAAGTGGAGCCAAATGAGAGTCTGTTACCTTAGAGGATTTTTGCACCTGGTCCCCAATGTAGATCTTACGAAACTGTTCAAAAAAGCTCAGCATGGCCAATTCTAGCTTCTCATTACCCGCTTGAGCCAAGCGAGAATCTGTTAGGTTCATCAGCTGGAGCACCCTAGAGGAAGAAGAGCAATGATTCTCTCAACAGCAGGATATCCTGGTCACTCTAGAAGATCTGACCTACCCTCAAGTAGTCCTATGTGTCTCCTCTCCTTACCCATTCTATCTAAAGGGCATTCTCTGCAGGCTCTATGCTCTGCTGAGAGACCAAAACTCTCCACTTCTGACCCATAGGAACCACAGCTGAAGAATGAATATGAATGACTGGTTGGATGTTTAAAAGTTCCAGTTCACGGAGACTGTAGACTGAGGCAGAACTAATAACTGGCTTAAAAATAGTGGGGGAGGGCAGCCTGGTGGCGCAGCGGTTTAGCGCCGCCTGCAGCTCTGGGTGTGATCCTGGAGACGCGGAATCCAGTCCCACCTCAGGCTCCCTGCATGGAGCCTGCTTCTCCCTCTGCCTGTGTCTCTGCCTCTCTCTTTCTGTCTCTCATGAATAAATAAATAAAATCTTAAAAAAAAAATAGTGGGGGAAAAATAAAACAATACTGGCACCATGGTAATGGTTTTCCTTGAAACTTTTGGGAGACTAAGTGAAGCAATTTGTTTTATGAGTCCCAGTACCGCATCTATAATATGAGGGAGACTAGACTAAGCTCATTCTCTTTTCCCACAGAGCCATGAAGGGAACGGACACATGAAGGACAATGTCCACAGGCAGATAACAGTTCCAAAGACCAAGAACAGATATGTCACCCGTGACTTCATCCCTTTTCCTCATGCCTTTCCTCCCTCCCCAAAAAAGCATATTGGAATTGTGTAATACAAGTGTATAAATACTGAGTGAATGTTATTACAAGTGAGTCATTTGTCATTCTGATGATCTGAGAACAGGTAGACTGTTTTTGACATATCACAAATAAATTAGACTCAGGCATGATGTTGTAACACACAGTGTGAGAACCAGTATCCAAGACACTCTCTAAACTTAATATATATTAAGACACACAAAGTATCACACAGGCCGCTGCATCAGTAAGCTTATTAGCTTTCATCCTTATCAAATCTTGGCTCAACTCTTCAAAAAATGCCAATGTGACACGGCATGGAGACTTTGGTCAGGATTAAGGTACCTAAGGGCAGATGGGCATCTGATAATAGAAAAATGAGGATTTTCAGAAAAAGAATTATGGATTGAAATGCCTGGGAATCAATCTATTTGAAGGCATCATGTTAAAATATGTTTATCTCCAAGGAGAGCATCTGAAAGTTCAGAACCTTCAGGGTGGCAGGTCCCCAAGGTTGAAATCTGTTCTCACACAATCCTGTAACATGATCTGCCCTTCCACTTGCATTCTGATAGGAGGCTGCAGTGGGTTGTCCAGGGGCTACTGGATGTGTGACACCATGACAGACTGGATGCAGATGCAGATAGGAGAATCTAGCTGACTTCTGGGCTAGACGTTAAAACAAAGCCACTTTCCTCATTAAAATTTTTTAAAAAAGATTTTACTAACTTATTTATTTGAGAGAGAGAGAGAGAGAGAGAGAGAGAGAGAGAGAGAGAGAATGAGCACAAACAGGGTGAAGGGCAGAGGAAGGAGCAGACTCCTCCCCTGAAGGGAGAGCCTGACTTGGGAGCTTAATCCCAGGACTCTGGGATCATGATCTGAGCCAAAAGCAGATGGTTAACTGAATAAGTCAACCAGGTGCCTCTAATTTTTTTTGAATAATACTTAAGCATTATTTATGCTGACATGTAATGGGCTTATTATTTTTAAGTGAAAATTTTAAACTTTCTCAGTTTTACTTTTTATTTTTTAGTCATCTCACTGTCCAACATGGGGCTCGAACTCACAACCCTGAGATCAAGAGTCCCATCCTTTACCAACTGAGCCAACTAGGCACCCCAGTTTTAGTTTTTAATATAATATCAATAGCTATATTTTATAAATGGAAGCTCTTTAAGATCTTCGATACTTTTTAAGGGGTGAATAGTCTTGAGGAAAAGGTTTGAGAACCTCTGCAGTAGAGTATTAAAAAATCCTGCCTTCTTATTTAAATTTTAAAAAGATGAGAGAGAAAGAGAGAGAGAGAGAGAGAGAGAGAGAGAGAGAGAGAGAGAGAAAGAATGTACATAAGTGTAGGGGGAGGGGAGAAGAGGAGAGAGACAAGCAGACTCCCCACAGAGGGGAGCCCGATGGAGGGCTCTATCCTAGGACCCCAAGATCACAACCTGAGCCAAAGACAGATACCTAATTGACTGAGCCACCCAGGCACTCCCAAAATCCTGCCTTTTTATTTCTGTTAGGTTAATTTTTAGAAATTGTTAAATGTTCATTGTAGGTTTTTAGAAAGATGGATGAGAATCACACAGATACAAAATAACTTGAAATCCTCTAGGTGGAAAAGTGTATGTCAAGAGATTTGAAAGGCTGTAGAAACTCTAATTCCATATTTGGTGATATTTGAAGAACTGTATTTTCCTATCAGTCTTACTCTGCTAAGGCAAAAGCAATCCACATTTCATTAACTCTGAGATACTGTCCTTAAAGATAAAAGCTACTCTCTACTCTGGTTTTCCTAATTTTGTATCCATCATTTCTTTGCTGAATTACTGCAAATGTTTTCTCAGTATAGACTATAGGTAGAATTTTTGCTATACTTCTAAAAGTTAGACCTGTAACAGTCCTTCATTTTCATGGGCAATCAGCTTCATGAGATTATACTCTATAAGCAGGGAGGAAAGCATTAACAGAAGCATGCAAAAGTTCTCGTGGTGTTAGGACCCAAAAAGAGGGGTGGCAGTCACACCAGTGAAATGGAAAGTCTATGAGAGCACTTACCGACAGACAAGCTCGCCATCCATAGCATCTTGCTCATCAGTGCTGGCAAAAGATACTCGGCCACCGATCACTGCGCCAATGATGTAAACCAGCCACGTCAGTCTTCCTGCAACAGGAAGGAGATCTATTAGTGTCCCCTATAGTGGTCATTTCATTGAAGAAGCTTCCTTATGGTGAGGTGCGTTTCTTACTATGAGCTTCTGTAATCTTTAGAACACTATGGCAAAGCCATAATGTCTAACTTTTCTTACCGAGTATTGCTATTACCCTAACTTTGGTAAGGGTGATGTCAAGGGGAAAATTCATCAGATAACCAATGGTCCCCTATCAGACAAAGTCATTATTTTTAGAGTTCAGTACTTTCTTGAAGTTAAATACATGCATATAGACACAATTTCAGTTACTCTTCCCTAGCCCTGTGGCATTTACTCACAATATTCTTTTGTGTAGAGGGAGGTAATGGATGATGGAAGAGCTCTTTTGGAGGGCAGGTAGGGAAGAGAGGTGGTAATGAGTGAAGTGGTACTGAGAGCACCGCATTCCAGGCTACAGCTCCCATCCACTCACCTTCCTGCACTGCGATATCCATTGGGCTCGCGCTAGCACTCTGCAGCAGCTCCTGATAGGACTGGGCAGACTGGTCAAACAACTGCACAAGAAGTGCGCATGTCTTCTCGTACTCACAACGCCCAATGGTAGACAGCTGGTCCAGCTGCTGTTGCACCAGGCCTGTATCCTCCAGAGGGTCTTCCAGGCCATCCCTGTTCCCAAGGGAAGAAGAAGGAAGGCGGCTTTCTTCAAATATGCCATTGATTACCCCACCACAACAGCTCTCACTCTTCTGCATTTAGCCACCACTGCCAATGACAGAGGCCCATATCCCAACAGTATCATTTACCAAGAAAAAAATACAAAAAGTGGGAAGACAGGTGTCTTCACCCTAACGTCTGTCTTCTTTAAATATATTGTGTTGGTGTCCAGCCTTCTGATCTGGACTCCTGCTCCTGTAACATTCGTCTGCCTCCACCCTCTCAGTCCTATGCTTCCCCCCATGCTCTTGGTTTTTAGTCTCTTGCTTGTTGTTGACTCTAATAACCTTTGGGACTACATATATCCTGTCCCTGTGGTGAGGCCACTGTGGCTAGATAGGTTTTGGAATTCAGAGATCTTCAGATTTTAAAGGGTCAATATGATGCTTCTACCATGTGATACGAACCCTCAATGGACTCTGGTGTATCAAATAAAATATTCCTGTGGCAAAATGTAGAACCATCATGGATAGTTATACAAAGCAGTTTTTTTTTTTTTTTTTACAAAGCAGTTTTTAAAAAAACTATAAATGGTTTCTTATCAGCGCATGACAAATTTTGCCACCGAATGAGTTTTGATTCCAAACTTATGAGAAAATTTAGTTTTCACATCTTGGATGTTAGACTCGCAGATGAGGCACTATGGGTCTATACCAGGTCCTAGCTTCTCTCTAGGCTCCTAGACTTAAAAATTGTGTCATACTCTTGAGCTCTTGGTCTATTGCTACATCACAGTATGACAATCCAACAGCTATAGCTCCACTACCATACAACAAGAGTCACAGTTGTGTGTGTACCATGGTCCATACACTGGGCCAGGACACAGTAATTTAATCCTTCTAATAACCTTGCCCAAGAGCACATGGTTATTAATTGGTTCTCTGGGCCTAGAGCCCACACCTGTAATCACTCCTCAACAATGCCTCACTGAAACCAGCTGAATCCTCAGAAACAAACTATGTAGCTGATAGAACAATGCTTTCCAGTGGTCTTCACAAATACTTGGATTTTGAAATGATTCAAGTCATTAGTAGTTGAGCCTATAACTCTTATGACAATTAAATGCACTTGACTCTGAGCCAATTAAGACCTGATTTTTTAAAAAAACCCAGACCTTCAGAGTCCAAGTAAATTCCCCTGAAAAACAACCAACAGAAAAAATATACAAGAAAGGTCCCTAAACAAAGAGTAACTTCATTTATATAGGTCATTTCTGAAAAGGTCTAACATTTCTTTGGGTAGAGATTTCTGGTCCAGTTAACAGTCAAGGTAGACAGAAACCATGAAATTGATAATCAGCTGCCTAGGATTCTTCCCTCTTCTAGTAAGCTCTGGATTGTGTCATCTTATTTATCCACCAATTTCTTCAAGAAATTAGAGCACCTATAACTTATAGATAATTCTTATCATCTATAGCTTATAAATGTTCCTGCCACGTTTAAAAGAAATCATCTCCAAGGACAAAGAGAACATTGTTATATACCTTGTATTCAAAGAGATCGCTAAGGAGGGCAAAAAAGGGGGCTATGAATCAGGATGCTGCAGAGAAAGCCTGTTCTCAGATTTTATGCTCCACCTGCTATTTGGCTGACATGAGGAAATGGCCGTTAATATGGAGTCAGCTCCAAGGAGGCCCAAGTCAAGTGCGCTCTTGACAACTGGGTGTCTGACCTCTGTCAAGTCTGACACCATGCGGCTGTCTCATTTTCCTTACCTCAGGATGATGTGCACAGATTCCAAACGGGACGTGATATAGGCTTTGGTGACCTCAGGAGTATAAGTTTCCAGCATGTGGGGCTCTGTGGCTTTCACGTATGGCACAGAGGCTGCCAGCCGCTGCCATAGGCTCAGGAGATAGTGCACACTATTTGGGGCAAATTCCCAGTGCTAAGGAAAATCAAAAGAGTAGGAGGCATATTCTCATTTTTTTGTACACATTAGTCCCATTCTACTTGACTTAAGAAAAAAAAAAGGGATAAATGTTTATGGGCTTTGTTCTGTGCATGACAACTCATGTAATGTGCTTATTAGTATTTCAGAGATTAACAATCTAATAAAAAGAGCTGTTCTATGCTGGTTGTGTAAGCCTTCCCACAAGGAAAGTCTTGTGTAAGTGGTTCTCAAACATTAGTATCCATGAGAATCACCCGGAGAACCTGTTAGACACAGAGACACCAAGGATCCACCTGGACCTACCGAAGCAAGAAATTATGGGGGTAAAACACAGCACCTGTATTTTTCATCAAACTCCTCAGATGATTTTGATGCAAGCCATAAAATTTGAGAACCACTGTCCTATATTACATGACTATGAAAGAGGCCACTAGCTTTCTCTTTATTCTTCTGTCTGGCTCTCTGTTCTAGTCTTCCCTTTTTAGAGTGATAATGTAAATATTATCCTTGCAGCTCCCACATGCTGCTCTAACCAAACTCCTTGCACTTTTGTTAGGCAAACAAGCAGGCTGCAGTAACTACTCTGCAGGGTTGCCCTAAATTTATATTCATTTTTGCCTGGGGGAAGAAAAGGGAATACAGGCACATCTTGGAGATACCACTATGGGTTTGATTCCACACCACTGCTATAAAGCAAGTCAAATGAACTTTTTGGTTTTCCAGCACATATAAGAAAGTTATGTTTTACACTACAATCTAGTAAGTGTGCAACAGCATTATGTCTAAAAAAAATGTACATAACCTTAACTAAAAAATATCTTATTGCTAAAAATGCTAACCATCATCTGAACTTTCAGGCAGTTGTAATCACTGGTCACAGATCACTATAACAAACAGGAGAAAGTCTGAAATATTATGAGAATTACCAAAATGTGACACAGAGACATTAAGTGCTGTTGGAAAAATGGCACCGACATACTTGCTCAATGCAGGGTTGCCATAAATGTTCAACTTGTAAAAAACATAGTATCATCTGTGAAGTGCAATAAAATGAGGTATGCCTGTATTCTTATAAGTTTAAAACCAATGAGCAAGAGAAGAGGTTCCAATGTGTAGTAAAGAGAGACAAACAATCAAAGACAAACCTGTAGGCTGGTCACTGTGAAGTTAGCTATCAATCGGATGACCTCAGGATAGTTTTCCACCTTTACTAATTCTCCCAGTTGATAGTTACTCTTCAATCGGGCCAGTAGTCTGCAAAACTCATGGTAATTGTTTGGGTCTGATAAACTCTGGTGACAGCACAGGAGGAAAATAAAATGTAAAATGTGATGCACTATACTTCCAGAATGACATTTGGGATGGCACGAGGGGACAATCATTTAATCTGAGCTACATGCCCTCACTTAGAAAGATACATCTATAGAATGGTTTAAAAACAATTTTTAAAGATGTAACTTTTAAAAGGGATGGTCACATCTATTATCTCATCTGTTCTTATCAATCATCCTGTGAGATGAAATTAGGAGCCTCAATTTAAAGTCTGAAATGGAAGCCCAGAGGGATCACATTACTTGCCTAAAGTTGTAAAGCTGATTAATAATAGAAAAGAGGCACAACTGAGGATGTGACTGGTCTGTCTGCTTCCCACTGATCAAAGATCATGAAATTTTCATTTCTACATCTGTCAAATTTATCAGTAAATAAGACTATATTCAGTGGCAAAGTTACACAAATACTTAATTTATTTACATTATATTATCATTGCTATAATAAGTTTTAAAGATCTTATACTAGTATGTTTATATATTTACTTTATAATCAAACACTTTGGATTTGTTTGCATATTATACCAACGTATTTAACTGTCTTCTTACGTTGGTCTTCCTTGATTAGCATACTTTATTTTGTTCACTACCATATCCCTAACACATAGTAGGTGCTCTACATATTTGCTGAATGAATAAATGCTTTTTTAACAGTCTTCAATAAATGGTGTTGGGAAAACTGGACAGCAACATGCAAAAAGCCGAACTGGACCACTTCCTTACATCATACAGAAAAATAAACTCAAAATGGACTAAAGACCTAAACTTGAGACTTGAAACCATAAAATTCCTAGAAGAGAAAGTAGGCAGTCATCTCCTTGACATCAGCCACAGCAACATTTCTTTGGATATGTGTCCTCAGGCAAGACAAACAAAAAGCAAAAATAAACTATTGGGACTATACCAAAATAAAAAGCTTTTGCATAGTGAAGGAAACCATCAACAAAATGAAAAGATAACCTACTGAATGGGAAAAGATATTTGCAAATGGATATATCTGATAAGGGGATAGTATCCAAAATACGTAAAGAACTCATGCAACTTGACAATCTGGCTAAAACATGATGGGAGGATCTGAAGAGACATTTTCCCATAGAGGACATACAGATGGCCAACAGACCCATGAAAATATGCTTAATATCACTAATCATCAAAATCACAATGAGATATCCCCTTACAACTTGTCAGAACAGCTAGTTATTAAAAAGACAGAAATACTGCGGCACCTGTCTGGCTCAGTCACTAAAGCATATTACTTTTTTAAAAAAATTATTTACTTTTTTAGAGCATGTACTCTCTCTTTTTTTAAAGATTTTATTTACTTATTTATTCACGAGAGACACAGAGAACAAGAGAGGTAGACACAGGCAGAGGGAGAAGCAGGCTCCATGCAGGAAGTCTTATTTTTCTTCTTCTTCTTTTTTTTTTTTAAATTTTTATTTATTTATGATAGTCACACAGGGAGAGACAGAGAGAGGCAGAGACACAGGCAGAGGGAGAAGCAGGCTCCATGCACCAGGAGCCCGACGTGGGATTTGATCCCAGGTCTCCAGGATTGCGCCCTGGGCCAAAGGCAGGCGCCAAACCGCTGTGCCACCCAGGGATCCCCATGCAGGAAGTCTGATGTGGGACTTGATCCTGGAATCCCGGGATCATGCCTTGAGCCAAAGGCAGACACTCCACCACTGAGGCATGCAGGCGTCTCTTTTTCTTTAAAGATTTTATTTATTTATTCATGAGATACACACAGAGAGAGAGGCAGAGACAAAGGCAGAGAGAGAAGCAGGCTCCATGCAGAGAGCCCGATGTGGGACTCGATCCTGGAACTCCAGGATCATGCCCTGGGCTGAAGGCAGGCGCTTAGCTGCTGAGCCACCCAGGCATCCCTCTTTTTAAAAAGATTTTATTTATTTATTTGAGAGAGAGAAAGAGAGAGAGCGTATATGTGCACACACATGAGCACAAGGAGGGGCAGAGGGAGGGAAGCAGACTCCTTGCTGAACAGGGAGCCCACATAGGGGCATAAAAAACAAAGCAAAACAACAACAAAAACAAAAACCCAAAACAAAAAAACCTAAAAACTTGACCCAAAAGACAAGAAAGAACAAGTGCACTGCTGGTGCGAATGCAAACTGGTGTAGTCATCGTGGCAGACAGTATGGAGGTTCCTCATAAAATTAAAAATAGAAATACTGTATGATCCGAAATACTGTATGATCCAGTAATTCCACTATTGGTTATCTACCCAAAGAAAACAAAAACAGTAATTTGAAAAGATATATGCAACCCTCTGTGTCCTGTGGCATTATTTACAATAATCAAGCTATGGAAGCAACCTAAGTGTCCACTATAGACAAATGAATAAAGAATAAGTGGTATGTGTGTGTGTGTATACCTACATACATGCATATACATACAATGTAATATTATTCAACCATAAAAAAGACCAAGATCTTGCCACTTGTGATTAAGTGGATGGACCTATGGGGTATTATACTAAGTGAACTAAGTCAGTTAAAGAAATACAAATACCATAGGACTTATATGTGGAATCTAAAAAATGAAACAAAAGAACAAACAAACAAAAAAAGCTGAGACAGATCCATAAATAAAGAGAACAAACTGAGGGTAGCTAGAGGGGAGGCACTGGGGACATGGTCAAAAATGGACGAAGGGGAGTGGGAAACACAGGCTTCCCACTTATGCAGTGAAGAAGTCACGGGGATGAGGCACAGCACAGGGAATATAGTCAATGATACTGTAAAAGGATTCTGTGGTGACAGATGGGAGCTACACTTGTAAGCATGGCATAACATAGAGAATCGTTTCACTACGTTGTACACATCTGAAACTAATGTACATTCTGAGTCAATGAACTTCAATTTAAAAAAAGAATTATTACCAAGAGGGACAGAACTGAGTATATTTAAAAATGAAATGCTTATATGGTATTTCCTAGTGTAGAGAAGTAGTACTTTAAAAGAACTAGGCGTTGGCGGAACCTTTGGGACTGAAAAACACAAAAAGGGCAATCAAATTATGGAATGAATACTGGAATGGGAATATCTCCCTTCTTACCTAAAAGCAGCCCTATACACTTTGGTAAATAATGTACATTAAAAAAAGGAAACAAAAACAAAACCCAAACTCTAGATTCTTAATTTCTTGGGAGAAAAATGACTAGGTTTCTCCTTATTTTCTCGTGTCAAAGTATCCTTTCCCCCAACTCCTGCATTTCTGATGCTAGAGGATACAAGCTCCCCATTTGGGTAAACACTCTCAAGAATCTGTCTACAGATACAGATTCACTTAAATCTGAAGAATGACTCTCTAGGATTTCTGTTAAGTGTGGCCTTTAGATGGATCTCCTTCTGACCCAACAGAAAGGCATATACTAATTACATACATACACATGCACAACATACATTATTTATATATGTATTCAAATAAAAATAAATTCTCAAAACTCTTACCTGTGGGTTTTCCAGTATTCGTTTAACACCATCAACAAGATGTGAGAGAAACTTGGCCCTCTCTGCATTGTTAAACAGGGATCTTCTGACTGAGGCAATCTGTACTAAGCAGGATAATACCTAAAAAGCAGGCACAACCCAAACACAACTAATTAAAAGATGATATGGCTACTCCAGACTATCCCCCTCCCCTCCTATAATATTCTTCTTTACATATGCCACTAACTCTATCCTTTCAACCTCTGCTACCATTATAATGATATAGAAAGATTAGGGAAGGTGCAGCTAACAATACTTGAAAAAGCTTTATTGAAAGAAAAGAAAAAGATAATTAGATACAAGTTACCATGCTAACTAGTTAAATTCATAGTCTGGAAATTAAGTATTATTCTTTGACCACCCAATGGCTTCTTTGGTTCTTAAGATATATATATTTAAGGCTTGAAAATACCATACAGTTCATAGTTTAAGTTTTAGTTTTCCCTGCTTCATTAAGACTTTTGGCTAATCAGGTTTTGCCATAATGAAATAACCGAATTAGATCTGTGTCCTGAAAAAGAATAGGCTTTACACTGAAAACATTTTACCCTTTCCCCACTGTGTTAGATATTAATATTGTTTGCCCCTCCAGATCTATCTTCTATCATTCTCCAGATTGCTCTGTTCCCTGGGAGGCTGACTTCTGCCCACCAGTAAGTGGCCAGAGCTCCGCTGCCCTCTTGCCTCTAGTAGGCTTCAATCACTGCAAAGTACTGGGGAGAGATTAAAGGCAGGAAGAAAAGAGGCATCCCTTCTGGACCCCTGGCTGGGCCATGACTGGCAGTGTCCCCTCCCAGCTGTCACCAAATCACAGCTTCAGCTCTTTCCAGCGTTTCCTCTTCTTGCCCACTAGGGCTCCCCACTACTGCAACCCCCTAGAGGGTGTACCTCACCTCACCACTCCTTGTCGGATTCCCTTAGTGTTGCCCACATCTTTACCAATTGGCCTTTCACACACTACCTCTCTTGAGTGAGCTACCTTTTCCTGAAGTAAACCTAATGATACAAACAATATTGAATTCATGTTTCTACTAGTGCTAAGGTCTACATTTGGAAAAGTACCATAATAACCAGGAAAACAGAACTAAGCAAAACACCCATTACTTTACTGTTTTGTTTGTGTTTCGTACAGTAGCATTTTATACCAATCTGAAATACTAGGCCGGTGTCTTTCAGGACCTGGATGAACTCTGAGATTTGAGGATGGTAATTACTGTTTTAAAGGAGAAATACATCATTCTAAGAGCTCTCGAATGTTATACAGGATAGTATACAAATGTGCCTTCCCCTTACAGTTTCCAGTTAGCACTCATGTAATACATGCCTGAAGGATATTCAAAAATTGTGGGCAGGATAATTTTTAATTAGATAATACAAGCTGAACCTCCTCTACTGTAGCCTGTGGCTGTTCTCAAACAGTACAGTATAAAGTCAGATTCAAGATGAGACCAAAAGAGCCTTGACATCTGCAGCAATTTGTCTTTAGCGGGAAAAATTTATAAAGAGAATTAAGACTTTACTGCAAGAATTTTTAGGCCACGAGCTTTACCACAAAAGGCTAGATAACTAACCCTAGTATTCCTAGTATCACATGCTTTACTTGTGTGATTTGGTACAACAAAATGAAGGAGCGTAAGGCTCATTCACCATTGCTACTTTCTAGTAGTAGGTTAGCTTTGTAAACTGTGGGCCTGACTCACCAGAGGTGAAAATGAAGGAGGGATGGAATGATACAGGTCAAAAAACAGCTGCAGAGTTGAAGAATCTAAGAATGCTGAAAAGAGACAAAGGAGTCATTACTGAGTGCGTTTGCTCATTGCTAGCGGCATACTTACAGCACTATGTATTAGGGGGCACATCCTCTGCTTTTCTCAGTGTTTATTTCCTTTCAAACTGATAAGCTAAAAGGGGCTCTTTGTTTTTCCTGTTTTCTCATTTTTTAAAGTACTAGGTTTTAGCTCCTCTAAGGAGCAGATTCATTCTTATGATTCTCAGAGAACTTAAGACAATCAGGAATGTGTTTAAAGGAAGAAGTTTGATCCTGAAGAACACAAAAACAAGTTCTTTTCTCCGATTTTATGTTTAAATCTAGAAGTGACCTGAAATGAGTAAGATCACAGAAGTCTATAGGTGATGAATGTGAGAAGGTCAAACTCACATCTGTGAGTAACCCAGTAATTCAAAGTTCTCCCAAGCTGAGGGATCTGTAAGATTCATCCAACACTCTCTATCTCCCTTTTTCAAGACAGATGCTGACCTTCTAAGTTTCCTCTAAAAGCCAGCAAGGGACTGTCAGGGGTTCTTCAGATTGTCTTGCAGACGTTATGTAGGGCTGGGCAGCAGTTTATTCTAGGTGGCACAGTGCTATTACCTGATCTCCAGCTGGTGGGAATCTGTACTGTGCACAGGTCATCTGAGGACTCATCAGTAGAAGTGCCGATGAAATCAAAGTTTAGGCAGTTATGAGTGAGTTTGAGCAGTTGCATGAGCAAGCCATGCTGACTTTCATCATTCAAGTTTAGATTCTTTCCTGAAGCCTGTAAAAATTACCACATAATGAGGCCCAAACAATCACTCCTCTCTTCCAACTGGCTGCCAGACTCCTGAGAAGGCTGTTAAGCCAGAAAAGGAGGACAGTATTTCAACTCAACAAAATGATGTTTCCCCTGCAAAAGATGCTGCACTTGTGTCACCTTAACGTCACTATGAAAATCCTAGCTTCTTATTTACTGTAAAAACATAAAATTGGTATTTAAAGAAATCTTCCTTTTGACATGTATTCTTTACATGTTGTACACATAGTGGACACATGGGATTCTGAAGCAATATGGGATGGGTGGGTACTCCATTCGCTATGAGATCCTAGTTAGTTCTAGATGGGGCCTTTGACTTCAGTGACTAGTTGGCTAATTATTTTTGATGGTATCGGCCAGGAGGAGTCAATCTACAGTTTTATCAAAAGCTTCCCCACCTTAGAGGGTTCAATAGTTTTTTGCCAGGCAGCTTGCCCAACTCGAGGACTGTGGGAGTTCTGAGGTAGAACTACGCAATTGAGGAAAAAAATGAACATCGTTAACTGGGACAACACAAAGAATCCAAACTTGCTTCTAAAACTCGAAGCATAATGGAAAATGAGACTAAGAATAAACCCCACAACAAACCAAACCAAATAGACAACCCAAAATGAAGAGACAGCCAGAAGCTAACCTCATTTAGCTTTCTATGGGGACAAGGGACCCTACAGATTGCTATCAATGTGCACGACACATAGGTGAGCATTTCCTTTCTAGTTAAACTCATCCATAAATGGACCTCAGCACCCATTTTCTGTTTTAAAACAGGTAATTTCCTTATGTGGTAACTGTCTGCCCCTTCGGGTTATGAAATCTAGATGGATGTTAAAAATTCAAAACCTACTTTTCCTTACAGATGTTGCTTGTTTATGTGCTGCCTGTAACTCAGCAGGAGGCAGGGGAGCCAGCCGTTTCAGTATGCTAACAATGCAGTCTGAACCTGCTTTTAGAGCTCTGAGAATCCAAACACCATAAAGCTAACATGCCTTTCCTCCATGCAGGAAGATTTTATGTGGGTATAAAAAAGCAAACAACAAAATCCCAAACTTTGTGGTAAACTAGATTCTTTGGGATACGTGTTCACTTACTGCACTTTGCTTAGGGGAACAGTTCTGAAATAAGGTGATTCCAATCCCCTCTCTAATGTTTGTGGTCAGTGTGGCACTTTCTTCCACATCCTGGAGACAAGTGTTTCGTGAAAGACGGTGAGAGCTGTACCAACTCTTGAGAGGTCAGCTTAGAGCTGATCTTTAACAGGTCCTCACACATTCTCATCCTTTCAAAGGGGACTGGGAAGCAGGGCCCAACCTATAATCTCACCTGTTTTAGTAAATTGCAGGAAAGTGTAAAGATATCAAATAACGATGAATCTCGGAAAGAAGAGGCTATTTTTCTGTGCTTGGTTAAAGGATGGGTGGTGTCGGCCTGTGCAGAAAGATAAGCCAATCCAAGTTTTAGAATTAATTGCAAAGAAAAATATTTCATGTAGACTTCAAATAAAGTGGGATTTCTAATAAAATCAACTTACATACAAAATACATTTTTAATGTTTAAACCACTGTTAACTGATGTATAATGAGAGGATGCAAAGGATAATAAGCTGCTAACAGCTAGCCAGGATATGTCTCTAGCTTACAGACAGAAGATGGAAAAAGAGGTAAGCATCTCTACTGCCAAGTTTTCACTTCCTCTGCACTTAGGGAGGTAAAATTTAACCAATTGCTGGCAGATAGTGCTAATAATTACTAACATGTTATACTGTGGGTTGTCTCAGAAATAGACAGTGGCACTGGGTTTGGTAAACAATCTACCCAGGGCTAAAGTTACCACAGCATTTCCAAAGCAGCCATTAACCGACAGTCATGAACTTATGCTGACAATAGTCCATAATACCCTCTGCCTTCTCTAACCTATTTCAACACATAGTCTCTACCCCAGAAGTGAGCACTTAATTGAAGGGCTGCATTGGTCTCTCACTTTTTCCTCTGTTCCCCTCTTCTCAGCCAAACTTTAAGGTTTTTTGTGGTTAAAGGCTCTTTTACTTCTTTAGTATGCCCTCTGTTCCTGACATACAGGCACTTCGGTAAGTGGAATATAAAGGGGTTTCAAGGTTACCAGGGAATTTTTATTTTTATTTTTTTAAATATTTATTTATTTATTTATTTATGATAGACACAGACAGAGAGAGAGAGGCAGAGACACAGGAGGAGGAAGCAGGCTCCATACCGGGAGCCTGATGCAGGACTCGATCCCGGGACTCCAGAATCGCACCCTGGGCCAAAGGGAGGCACCAAACCATAACCAGGGGGTTTTTTAGACCAACCACCTACTAAAAGCTTAAATCTCTTCTATATACCAATCAATTTATCTGAGAAGGGGTTCATTTGCCGTTGGCACATTAAAGAATACAGCAAGATTTCTGACAATCAGGTTATAGACTCTCCCTGATTTTCTTTTTAAAGGCTTTATTTAAGTAATCTCTACACCCAACGTGGGGTTCAAACTCACGACCCTGAGATCAAGAGTCAGGTGATCTTCTGAGTGAGCCAGCCAGGCACCCCTCCCCTTGATTTTATTTCGAAGTTCAAACAGGGATAACAGAAATAAGCTTTCTGATTCAAATCTGACGACCAAAAAAAAAATTAAAAGAAAACTAAGTTTGGCAGAGGTTCAAAATACCTCCCAATTCTAGCTTCAGTGTCACTGTGTTACCATAAATGTCTTGGATAATATGGCATTGCCAGATTATATACCATATTCCATATATAATCATTTACACTGATCATAATACAGAGAATAACTACACACATTAAATATATTACACATATTTCTATTGTTTTATTAAGAAAGACAAATAAAATTTTGGAGTTCAAAATATCAAGACTGGTGTATTTTGGGGGGGGTACAAGCTTCAAAGAGGAGAACATTAACAGCATGCACACTCTCCTATTACAAAGGTAACATGGTTCAATAGTAAATTAGTTAAGAGTACAGGCTCCGTACTAAGACTATATGGCTTTAAATTCTGATATGCTTGCTTGCTACCTGTGATACCTTAGGCAAATTATTGACCTTTATGTGCCTCAGGTTCCTTCTCTAGAAAATGGGATGGTGATGGAACCTGGATTATTGTGAGAATAAAATTAGCTGCTATCAGTAAATTTCTTAGAACAGCACCTGCCACACATCAGCAACTCAGAAGTACAAGCTTTTATTATTTTGATATTACTGACCATAGTGGGGATCGCATGTGACAGAGAGTTTAAATGGCCAGAGGTTGATGCATTTAAAATAGTACTGCTTCATAGTAAAAATTTCTCAGGGTTAATATACAGATCTGCATAAATATGCGCAATAGCAACAGTGATGCCAATGTAATTCACAGCTTGCGACTGAAGGGTGAGATGTCACAACTAATATTAATAGGGGCCTGTTCAATAATTACGAAATTTTAGCTGGATACAAAAGTAAATGACTAAAAAAAAAAAAAAAAAGCCAGAGCGAAAGAAAGCCACTGGTGTTTCCTCTGTAGTAACCTGTGACATCAAGGACTACTCAAAAAATTATTTGGTATTAAGAAGAATGCTTTATGCATTCTAAAATGATCACCAGAAAAGTCTTTAATAATAGCATATAGGAATTGAGTTTTAAAGGATTATAAACACATACTAATGTATTTAGCAGAAGTGGCACACAAATGGTTCTGGTTCTAGTTCTGTGATCCCTTTTTTGGATGCATTCTCTTTGATTAGCAAAGCAGTAATTCATTAAGGTTTTGACTTAGGACAGCTGCTCTCAGCTCTCACAATGAACATTAATACCAGCAAGGAGAGCTGGTGGAGGATAAAATGTTCTGGAGACAGAAGAGGACCAGGACATTAAGAATGAGGTAGGCTGCACTTACAGAGGAAAACCCAATGGAACTATTGTTTCAAAGGGCATTAATCACTTACCGCAAAAGCACACAACTGCCAAAAAAGATCATCCCACACATAGCAGAAAACACCAATACTAAGAAAAAATATGGCACTTACTTCAATGAGGAAGGCTGTAGCACTTACTTGATTAATTTCATTGGTTAGCTGAGATAAAATTGTGACGCCAATGATGCAGTATTCAACACTATCCTGGTAAAAACAACGTAAGGTACAGGTTGGTGTGTGTAGCTAGGTTTCAGCAACGGAATTGCAGCCACGCTTTGGAAATGGTGGAATCCTGTGTAGCTACTAAAACCGCCCAGATAAGGTAGTTTAAGGCTGTTGCTTTGCAGGACATAAAACGTTAACTGCTACACAGAAAGGCTGCTAACTTTGACTTCATCAAGACTGAAACCTTTTGTATTTAAAACATACTCATGGCATCATACCACACCCATTATACAAAGAGAAACTGGCAAAATACATCTAAGTTAAGCAATAAGTAGATGTGTAATACAATTCACAAAGAGACCAAAAACTAGATTTACAGAAGATGTAAATAGGAAGTTCACAGAAAAAAAAAAAAGTGTAAATTAACATGAACATTTGTTCTGTCTCATTCATAACTCAAATGTTGAAATGCTAATTCTTTTTACCTATTAAATATTGGAAAAATAAACAGCTGAGTTCCTAGGGTGGAGGTACAGAGGACTAGGCAAGCATTCTTTTAATTGTTGTAGGACACAACTTTTTTGAAGATAATTTGGAAATATCTTTGAAAGCCAAAAATACACATATCCCTTTGACCGTATAATTCTAAGGCTAGGAATTCACCGTAGAAACACATACTTATTCCACGTATGACAGGTGTAATTATTTTAGGATATTCACTGATGTGTCTACTTAACAAAGTATAGAACCAAACTAAAGGTCCACCTATAAGACATTAGTTAATTAAGTTATGGTATTTTAAGACTGGCATAGTATATAGGCATTAGAAAAAATGGAGTTTGTGCTGACATATAAACATATAAAGCTAAGGAACATTAAAGGTAAAAAAGACATAGAAGAGAATGTATAAAATAATTCCATTTTGTGTAATTTAAAAAAAAAAGTAGATCACTATATAAGCAAATACATGTTGCTTCTCACATTCCTACTCCATCACATATACACATCGTACCTGTAAGAACCTTGTGACGTCTGTGATTGCATTTCTGAAGACATAGTCATCCTTCTGACAGTCAAACCAGCCCAGTTTTGTGATTCTGGCATATAACTGAATAAGTGCTTGTGTCACAAAAGTAGCCAATTTTGGCCGAGTGGCAAGGTAGTTGAGCACATAGTTCCCTACAAAACAAAAAAATCCACATAATTGGAAATCTCTGCCAGGGAAGGGCACACATCTTTAAATATATTAAACATCCAGGAAATGGTAAATTTAGCTTATTTCCCATGATTGCCTTAGTTTTCTTCTATTATTTTTTTTCTCCCTGCTTTCTAACATGGTGATATATCTAACAGTAAGAAAGTGCAAGTCATAATGTAGCTTTAAGAAGAGTTGTAACTGGAGATACAAAAGAAAAAAAAAACATAACCATTTCTCCTAAGTCTCCATAATTCTTGTTTCTGTTATATTCTCTTAATTCTTAATGCAACTGAGAAATGGGACTTTGAATTTATGACTGGTAGGCTTTTTAATTCAGGATTTTATACCTGTCACAATGAAGACCCTGGAATATGGCAACTGTGAATCTACTCCTAGATAGCTAAATAACATGCTTGTACAGAATTCAAAATTCTTAACAATATTTTTCTTAGTTAATAGTGGTAGTAGGGACCAAAGGAAAGAAATCTCCTAACAAATGGGATGACTTAGGACTTTATCTAAAAATAATTATATCAGATCCTCTATACTTTCAAAAGCCCCAAATTCTAGGAAAAAAACTAGATTCTATATATTTTTTATGCTTACCAATTTCAGAACATTATCAAACATACATTTAATTATTACTAGCATATCATTAAACATACAATTTCTTGAAAACAGATTCTCTACTTACGAATATCTATGCGTTGCTCCAATGGTAGAGGGTTGTTTGTGCGTGATACAAGCTTTGTAAGGCATGTAGCTGCCAGTAACTGGGAGTAAGAGGACTGTGGAAAGATGAGGAAAAGGACTCAGAATTCAATTTTATTGAGTTACTCAGTCACGAGGTTTTTTATTTGGAGATCTATGCTCAGATTCCAGAAATATTAATCAGTTTTGCCCTATCTGATCCTCTGCATTTTAGAGGGTCTAAGGAAAAATGAGTCCCACATAGAGTATATGTTCACTGAGCTGATTTCAGTAATGAACAAGGTACAGTATAAAGTGAATGGCCTGATCGAACTGAATCCAGTGCAGATTCTGCATCACTCAGAGGGGGCCCACTCTAGAGAAGATCATTTCAGAGAGTTATTAAGAAGACAAATCTTTAGAAGATGGATCTCTTCTTTCATTTAAACCAAGTAATCTTCTGTTAAAAGCCTTGTTACAGTGATGTTCAAAAAGTTTCAACTCAAAGTATTCCTATAGTATACCATTAGAAAGTTAAAACAAAAACAAAAACAATGCAGTGTCAGAGGGAACCACTACATTGTGCAACTACATCTTTACATCAACATGGCTATCAATCAGATCCAGTTTTGCGAGATGTATATGCTAGTTTTAAAGTAAATTTATAACATTTATGAGAAAGAAAAATCATGCCCTATATGCAAGAGTACAGTATTAGCACATTCTCCCATGTGGATTTTATGAGTTTTAAACTTATGGAGAATCAGAGCATTCCAACTGACCATAATGTATAAAAAAGAGCCATGTGCGAATTCTTCCACATGTTTCTATTATGATAACGTCCTATAACAGGGACAGACTCAGACCCACTAAAAATAATTTAATCAAAGGTCAAGGACAATTTCCTATAACATTAAAAATCCTTAAAACACTAGGCTATCCACAGGCACTGCATAATACCACCAGTTACAAACAAAAATTTATGCTTAAACAAAATCTATGAAGTGACTTCGACATGTTTTTTTTCAATACCCCTGAATATGGTTTAAACTGATTAGAGCAGGTGTGTCAAACACTAATAATGCAAGAGGCTACTTTATAGAATACAACATACAACTGTAACTATACACTATACAACGTCTAGGTGGTTTTTATACATAGTTTCCATAAATCTGCTAAATCAATAGAGATTAGAAGGAAGAATCCACTATAACTGTTTTTAGTACCACACCAATCCTGTTTTATTGCAGCTTGTTTTATTTACTGACTGTCAACATGAAGATCTGGAATTAACAGTGTCAGAGATGATACTGTATGGCTCCAGTGGAAGTCACCTGGAAGAGCTGGTTATGCTTGACCTTTAGCACAAAATATACAAATATAAGTGGGTCAATCCTAAGATTAAGGGACTGGAAAGAAATACATAACATACTACATGCAAAAATGGAACAGAGCACTATATAGTCTCTGACCAGGACTCTGTAACCTTCCTATGCTTGGAAAAAGAGTTAGCTCTCTTAGCTACTGAAGGGTAATTTTTAGCCAACTGAACAAATACTGTAACACTGTCAATGAAAATTCAAACATGAAGTCATCCAGAATTTTACCTTCAAAACAAATTAAACTGCTTTTGTTCTTTCCACATATCCTTCCCGTCTTAAGCAGAATGCTAGCTGCTAGTCTAGTTGGGATTCTGACTCTTTCAGGGCCCTTTCAGGATGCCCTGGTTGGACTCTTACTTAGCCTTTCTAAGACCTCCCTCTTGCCCCAAATGCTAATTGAATCAAACTATGTCTCACTGACAGCATTACATTGATCACTACACTGCCATTTTTAGCTCCAAGAGGTTCTGATTCCATTTTTAAAACAATGACTTGTGGTTTTCATTGTGGATTCCTCCCCACTCCTCATGCCTGCAAGGCAATAAGCAGCAGCTGTGGTATACAGGAGGCCTCAGAGACCACTGGGGTGCTTGCACAGTGACATGGGCTATGTGGGTAGGAAGGATCATTCATATACAGCTCTGTCTTGTCAGTAAAGGATATGAAGCGGTACTTAATTGTGAGAAACAGAAAAAAGTCCCAGAAATTTGATTCAAGATGAAAAATGACAGAATAAAATATATATTCAATGAGATTTTCCTGATGAGGCTGTGTGTCCTTTCACTGTCAACCTGGTGGCTAGCTATGGTGCTTTTTAAAGGTGAAATTAAGAAGTCAGAGGCACCTAGAAGGGTTATAGAACACAAGCTATCCCAATTCACCCTTAAACTTTGAATACACTTTCCTAAACTTTTCTTCTCCTTCAGGATTCTTCAAATCTTACGTACACTTCCTCTTTCGAGGAGTAGCTGGCACTTGCTCAGGCAATCAGGGCTGTTGGTGAATTCAACCAAGGCTTTCTCTGCCTGGAGTCGAGTGGTTGTGTCTGTTGTCTCATAAAGCTGTTTGCACAGATTCTCTAGTTGGGCCAGGCTCTGGAAAAGATCAGTCAAGGAAGAAATCAGTCCAGCCCACTCAAAGTACCATGCACAAAACCACTAGACAAAGGTAAGTAATAAGCAATGGAGAGATACTTGTTTCTCAACTCTGAGGAGAACATGGGTGATCTTATCTAATAATAACCATTTATAGCTTCTTAAATTTTATGCTTTAGAAGACAAAATGATGAAATGCCTAAAACATCTATACTTTTGTAGTCATTCCACTGGAGATCAGTCACAGATGATATATTCATTTTTCCTTATAAATACTCATCCTCCTAAAAGATTTTCAAATAAAAACTCAGAATTGACTTTTTCTGCTATCAATTTCAAAACTCAATACTGGAGGCATTGTTGTAAAATTAAGCACATAAGCACACAATATAAGCATCACATATATCTTAATGTAGTTTTAAATATTTCCCTTTGCCTAGTAGTTATCAGCTTAAAATTATGTATTCGAATAAAGATGGCCAACCTCTATGAGAAGGCTTCTGAATGCATGTACGCACCTTCCTCCCTGGATCCCTCATGTTTAAAGTTCAGCAGACTCTTCTCCTGTCGTACTTTAAACTCTTGCTTCGGTTCCAAATTTAAAGTGGAAGGGTCAAAATAAATTCAACCCTAGCATATGCTCAGACAGAGATAAGACCAAGGAAACGCCCCCAAACAAACCCTTCTCTCCAAATCTTGAACCAGTTCCAGGGAGGCAGGAAGGAGATGGGTGTGTGCTTCAGTCAAAAACCCAAAGGGATACAAATCTACTTCCACTAAACGTGGTGTTGAAAAGCAAAGAGGAAAGAAACCAGTAAGAGTTCACTTAACTGTCACCTTTCACTGACTGAAGAGGAGGGCAAACATCTGTTAGTCTTTAAAGAAACGGTTTGGACTTTAAGAAGAAATATGAGCCTATTTTCTACAGTAGCAAGATTTGGTTTAAACATTTTGAGGGATCCTACTATTAGAAATGACAATTCTGATGGGAACAGCAAGAATAATAATAATTAAACAAACTGACCTGGGTAAATAGTCTACAATTGCTTACAAAGCCTCTCTGCCCAAGGCTTTTTGTGATCACTTTATTTCATTATGGTGTTACTTTATAAATCACAGCTTTTCCACTAAGCAGGAAAGCCCTTAGGGCAGGTACCTATTTTACTCAACCTGATTAATAAATTTCAAACATTAACCTAAAAGAAACATGAAAGACAAATACTGACACTGACAAATACTTGATCAGCAAGTCTCACTTCAGAGCTCCCCAACATCAGACACAACAACCTCTACCTCCAAAACAAAACCAACCCACCAGCCTTCAAAATATCTTGGGATTCAGATTAGCCTTAGGTTTAATTTGTTCCTCTCTGACTTTCAGGAATCTCATTTAATACCTTCTTGAATTTAAAAGCGCAGAGGAAATTGTACTTGCAAAGTCAAATCTCAGTGAAGTTGCATAAGTAGTACCTGATTTTTTCACAAGCTTATAAACACAAGGAATAGAGAGGATAAGGCAAATTCATTACATATATTCATTCCGTAAACAGCAGTGAAAGCAATATGCTTGCAATATTGGTCCATGACCCTACTGACAAATGAATAGGTTTAATTTTAAATCCCCACGTTCCTAAGCAAGGGATTAAATTTCCTTTGCAAAGTTCTGTTTCAACCTAGCAGGCTGGTCCCCCACCCCCACCCCCCATTAAATGATTCACTTTAAAAAAAAAAAAAAAGGAAAAAAATGATTTACACAGGGCACCTGGCTGACTCAGTCAGTAGCACATGTGACTCTTGGGGGAGGGATTGTGAGTTCGAGCTCCAAGCTGGGTGTAGAGATTACTTAAAAATAAAATCTTAAAAAAAAAAAAAAAAAAAAAAAAAAAAGCAGGGCATCTGGGTGTTCAGTTGGTTAAGTGTCTACCCTTTGGGTCAGGTCCTGGGATCAAGCCCCGAATCAGACACCCTGCTCCACAGGGAGTCTGCTTCTCTCTCTCCCTAGGCCTCCTGTTCCCCCCTGCTTGTGCTCTGTTAAATGAATAAATAAAATCTTTAAAAAAAAAAAAAGGAAAAAAAAAAAGAAGGCTAACGCTGAAGCCATCAGCAGAAAGTCACCCTAACTAAAACTGAAAATAGTTATAAAACCTGGTATTCGGTATTAGGGAGCAGTAGCCACCTCGTAACTCCACAGCCACCACACACTTGGAGCTTTCCAATAGCTCAGACATTCTGTACATAGTCATGCTGCTTAAGGTATAATGACTCTCCTTAAAGTCTGATCAAGAGTAGATGAGATGTGCTACTCTCATCAGAGAGTAGCACTCTCATGTGTGCATGTCTTGTTTATGTTTATTACAACAAAGTTGTTCACAAGACAATGGCTAGGCATCTGTCACTAGTAGCTTCTTACTGCTAAAAACCTACACATAGGTTATGATGGGTTTTCTCGGTGGTTGTTTTTTGATGTTTTAATTCAGCAGACAAAAGCATACTGCAGAGTAAGTCTGTTAGTGAGTTCTCAGCTCAAGAAACAAGTCTGTGTAAAAAAAAAAAAAAAAAAGTAATTTGACCATTTACACAAACAGTTTGAAGATCTATAGCCTTGTATCTGTGTTTCCAGAATGAATTGGGAACAATTTTGTTTTCCTAAACAATTAGTGAAAACATCTAAAACCACAGGGTTATTTTATTTGGGTTACCCATGCTACCCATGGAATGAGGGAGAATGACACATTTATCTTTATGCCCTTCTGGATCCTAATGTTTACAAAGCAAATCTAACATTATACTGAATCACCTTTTTTTGGGGACCCTGAATAAAACACTTTATCCTACAATTATTTGATTAGCTTTTAAAAGTAGTACTTCACATTTAGGATAGCAACAACATATAACAGCATTTTCGCCTTTGCACAGTAACACCTGTATTAAACCTTCTCCCATCTACCAGTTCATACTGAGGACAACTATAACATGATGCCAGAAAAGCCTCCAGAGAAGAATGACTGCCTATTTTCTATTCCTGAGATTGTCAAATGTATAATCCACAAAGAAACTTCCATCTGGTCCCACTGGAACAGAAAAGCACATTTGGGTGAAATACTTCATGAAACTGAAAGGCGATCTTCCACTAGTAAAGTACTGCTTTAGTACAAGAAATATAAGATGAACCCCCCAAATGTAGACCACACTGATTTCAGCAGAGATAGTTAAGATGAAGGTATTGAAAGAAAAGTATCTTCACTAATATTGAGAAACAATATTGTTTTATCCAGTCTTTTAAACTTGAATAGGGAAAATGAAACTCCTTTGGTCTCATTTCAATATAAAGTGCAACCAACTGGGACTACAGACCTCTTAAAATATAATGATTACCTGAAGAGTTTCCTTTAGATTAGAGGAGAATGAAGACTGTTTGTGGATTAGATGCACAATACTTTGGAATTTATTTTAATTTGCAAAATATTGCTTTTTTAAAAAGCCTACCAGTATATTCTTTTAAATTAACCTCATTGCTTAAAGAAATTTTTACTTGGAGATTTCCAATCACAGACTAGAACAGTCAATTTTAGGAAGGATATGATGACCTTCCCAATAATGTTGAGTACTGAACAGAAAACAAAGATCTGACTAGTCAGATCTGTAGGTTTTCTGTAGAGCACATCTTTAACCTGACAGCCACCAGTACCACCTGAAATGATAAGCCACCATCCTATTACAAAGTGTAAAGCGCAGACTCAGTCCAGAGAACTTCTCATGAAAAATATAGAACTGATTTACCAAATCAGTATCTGAATTTTCATGATTATGATGCCTTAAATATACAAAAAAGAAAAAAAAAAAAGAAAAGAAAAAGAAAAAAAAAATCAAGCCACTTCCAACTTCTCATAAACTACATTAATTTACATCTTTAGTTAGAACTTTCCTGGGTACTAGGAAAATACTGTCTTAAGTAAATTAAAAAGGCATACTGAAAGTGCCAGGTGAACCATTTTAAAGATCTATAAGATTAATAAAATATACTAATTACATATTATTACTTATCTATTCAATTAGGCATTCTTGTCAATAATGTGTACCCATTATCATAGATAATCTTTTAAAACTCCTAAAGATCCAGTAACAACAGTTGTTACATTAAAAAAGCAAATGGCAAAGCTCTATGTAGAGTGTATCATTTGTGTATGTTAGCAAATTCACAGAAGAAAATCTGGAGGGATATGAACAAACCAATCATCTCTGGGAGGTGAGATTATGAAAAACTGTCAACTTCTATGTTACATATTTCTGTAACTTCTGAATTTTTTTAAAAAGACTTTATTTATTTATTCATGAGAGACAGAGAGAGAGAGAGGCAGAGACAAAGGCAGAGGGAGAAGCAGGCTCCATGCAGGGAGCCCGATGCGGGACTCGATACTTGGACTGGGGATGATGCCCTGAGATGAAGGCAGATGCTCAACCACTGAGCCACCCAGGCATCCCTAACTTCTGAATGTTTAACTACGACCATATATTACTTGTAAGCAGGAAAACACCCCAACAACTATATAGATAATATTTTTTAAAGGACAAATTTGTGCTACCTTCTCTTTCTAAACAAACTCTTCTAATTAGTAATATTGCTAATTAACAGCTAATTCTGTTCCCAATCAGAATTCATAAAACCAATTCAAAAAACAAAAAGGTGGGATCCCTTTTTTCACATCCTAAGCCAACATCTAGTGTTGCTTAGGATGTGAAAACAAGAACTCATATTCTGCTAGTGGAGCCTGAATTGGTTCAAATACACTAGAAAATTGGCCCTATTAAAGCTCAAAATATGGATACCCTATGAAGTGCCTGGGATGCTCAGTTGGTTGACTGTCTGCCTTCAGGGTGTCCTGGGATCGAGCCCCCCATTGGGCTCTCTGCTCACCAGAAGTCTGTTTTTCTCTTTCCCTCTGCTGCCCTACCCCTCGCCTGCTTGTGCTCTTCCAAAAACAAAACAAAAAACAAAACAACAACAACAACAAAAAAACAGATACCCTAAGACCTAGCTATCACACTCCTGTGAATACATTTAAAAGGGATTTGTGCTAAATCTACCAGAACAACAACAACAAACCAATCAAACAAAAACTCACATACAAGAATGTTCAGGCAGCACTAAATGTTATCATTTCTAAATGGACATCCAAATGTCCATCAACCGTAGTATGGATAAATATTTCATTTCTTGATCTGGTGCTCATTACACAGGCATGCTCATTTTGAGAAAATCCATTGAACTGTATAATTTGTATATTTTTCTGTATGTTATACTTCAATGAGAAGCTTTAAAAAAACTGTTGAATGCCACAGTTGTAATTCTCCAGGTATTTATCTCATATATTTCTTTCTGATATTAATGGAAAAGAAGTTCATCATAACTGGCAGGTACTCTTTAGTTTTGGAATGCTGTACTTTTATATCAATTCATGCTTTTAGAACCATAACTTCCATCATTTTCTCAACAAATAAATAAGGTAAGGCTTTTGGATGCTTCTGGAGACGTTCTATGTCTGAGAGTACTAAGAGGTTGAGTAAAACTTTTTGGTTGCAGATGCTGTGTAATGTCTACTGCCGTAAAACAAGATAAAATACGTATTTTCAGCAAGTGATAATACTATGCCAGAGCTTTGCATGCATTAGATAAGGACAGTAAGTCTGCTAACATATGAGACTGCAGAATTCTACACTTAGCCTCAAAATACGAATCAATTCGAACTTGTAATAAACATGTAAGATCTTTGCCTTGTGGGTAATAGGCAGCAAAAACACATGTAAACAAGTTATTTCAAGAAGTAAACAGACTGTGCCTGGTCACTTAATGGCTTATTGACTTATAAACCTCACTCAAGTGTTTTCATTCAGCATGTCACTAAACTCTGGTTTTGGTTCTTTCTCATAGTCACAGCGCAGAGGAATGAAAGTTGCAGTGTAAGCAGAATTCTCTAAAGTACAGGTTTCAAACTAGTGGTAGCTTCAAACCAGCTGATGGACATTTTTGTTGTCTTACAGCGTGGTTTTAAAGTTAGACATAGTTGCTGGTATTTCATAATATCTGTTTTTTAAGCTTCCTATGAAAAATTCAAAGATCTGATAACACTGGGCTGCATTTTCAAGTGTCACTAATCAGATGACACTTGCCTCAGGCAGGTTCTCTGTAGTTCACTTCAGTTCCTGCAAGCCTCTGAATGCCTTTTCCCTGAGCTCTAATGTAGTTTTGTCTCCTATCAGTGGCTCACTCAAGGATCTCAAGGGTAAAAAGTAGTGAGCATACCACAGTAGATTTGGGCTTAACTTTGGGTAACAACTTTTTTCTGAATCTGTTTCAAACAATCTTTTGAGTACAGGGGCTACATAAAACAGGCACAGAGAAGAGACAGATTGAGAGTTAAAGCAATTTGGATTCTGGTCTTAGTAATTAACTGTGTGACTTTGGGCAAGTTAATTTCCTGAAGCTTCAGTCTGTTCATGTGTAAAACAAGTGGATTTTATTATATTATTTTAAAGATACTCTCGGGACGCCTGGGTGGCTTAGCGGCTGAGCATTTACCTTCAGCTCAGGGCGTGATCCCAGTTCAGGGATCGAGTCCCACATTAGGCTCCCTGGGAGGAATCTGCTTCTTCCTCTACGTCTCTGTCTCTCTGTGGGTCTCTCATGAATAAATAAATAAAATCTTAAAAAAAAAAAAAAAAAAAAAGACACTCTCAGCTCCAAAATCCTGTGATTATAATATACTATTCTTCCTCTTTCGATTAAATAAAGAAATTGGATTTAAAAGCAAATATTAAAATTAAGATAATCGTGAAAACAAGACAAATTTTCTTAAGGAGAGAATTACACTTAAAAAAAAATTGGCAACACTCCCATACATCCCTCTTAAAACAGCATGGGAGCTTTACTCACAAACAACTTGAGTGACCTAGCAGAACAAGGATCCTGTTTGGAGGGTCACAGTGCCATGTAATGACTAAGACTTTACACGTCAGACAAATCCTCACTCCTCTACGTACTAGTGAGTTGAATAAGTTACTCATATCTTTCAAACTAGTTTTTATTTCTTTTAAATAGAAATACTACATGAAGCTGGAAAAGTCAGTAAGGTATTATATGTAAACTGTTAATGACTGAGTCTATTACTGGCCATTATCAATTACACTGGCTATTAAAAACTCTGGGGGTGCCTGGTTGGTTCAGTGAGTAAAGCATGTGAGTTTTGATCTCAGGATTGTAAGTTCAAGCCCATGTTGGGTGTAGCAATTACTTACAGATAAAATCTTTAAAAAATAAAAAACATTTTCGAAGCACAGGGATAAATGCATATAAAAGCTGCACTGTTTCTTCTTGAGGGGTTATAAATGCCCTTCCTATAGAGGTAGGTAGGGGGATCGGGGATATGATATACAAGTAATCGTCATTATTTGTGGATTCCAAATTTGTGCTACCGACTTGCTAAAATTTATTTGTAACCTCAAAATCAATACTTGTGGCAATTTTGTGGTCATTCACAGGCATACTCAGAATGGCGAAAAATCTGAGTCATTTGATACATATTCCAGCTGAGGTGCAACATTCAGCTCTCATATAGTGAACAAGTATAAGTATCTTTTTGGTTTATTTAATGTGATGCTTTTCATAGTTTTGTGCTTTTTATTGTTTATTTTTGCCATTTATTTTTCTTTTGAGAAAAGTATTTTATTAAAAATTTTAAAGTATAGCTGACACTTTTGATTTTGTCGTTTAAAATGGCTCAAGTATAGTGCTGAAGTGCTGGTTAGTGTTCCAAAGCCAAGAAGGCTGTGTGAAAATACATGTGTCAGATAAGCTTCACTCAGACATATTAAATATGATGTCTTTGAACAAAAACCAAAAAAAGCCAAGGTTACAGGTTGACTGGCTAATGAAAATACTGTGACCAGAGGTCTGCAGGAACCTAACTTTGTATATCCTCTAGGAGCAACATTCTAGTATTTCCTAATTCAGTTCTTGGTGACTCACACAACAGAACCACCATGAATAATGAGGACCAGTGACTGTATTTCTGGCACATTAGGTGGTATTCAGTACACGTTTTCCCATAGAAAGAGAACTACACTGCCACTGTTAAGGGCATTTATCTCAAACAGAGGGATTTATGAACTTCTAGAACTTCCATATTAACATTTAGAACACTAGCATTTTTGCACAATTGACTCAAACATTTGCTGAAACTGCATTTATATTATTTACGCATTATAGTTTTAATTAATGAGTAGTAATGAACACACTAGAGGAAAAGATAAAAGTGTGCATAGTGTCTGAAACATAATAGGAGTTTCATAAAAATGTCTTGTATAAATGGTTAAGTCTAACTTTTATAGGCTTCTAAAGGGATCTTGGGTTAAAATGGCAGATTGACCAAACATCTAATTTTGTTCCCTACTCCCAAAGCCCAACTAAAACAACATTACTGGGATTTTTAAAAGTCATAATCCCACATGGATGGGGAAGACAGGAGAGGAGACAAATAGCAAGAAAATTTTGGGATACAGTAAAATCAGTGGGCACTGACTTTAACTGACTCAAGAAAGCCAAATCCCTTGCCAGTGAGATCTGAAAACCAACATGATTTATACACTCCATGCTCAGATGTTAAGATGAGGTGGGGTGGCCAAAGCAAGGAAGAACAGGGTGAAAATATTTTTTTTATTTAATTTTTTATTTATTTATGATAGTCACAGAGAGAGAGAGAGAGGCAGAGACACAGGCAGAGGGAGAAGCAGGCTCCATGCACTGGGAGCCCGACGTGGGATTCGATCCCGGGTCTCCAGGATCGCGCCCTGGGCCAAAGGCAGGCGCTAAACCGCTGCGCCACCCAGGGATCCCCGGGTGAAAATATTTTTGAAAGGTTAGATTCTAGGGATGCCTGGGTGGCTCAGTGGCTGGGTGTCTGCCTTTGGCTCAGGACATGATGCCTGCCTGGTCTGGTGACTGAGTCCGGCATTGGGCTCCCTGCGAGGAGCATGCTTCTCCCTGTCTGTGTCTCTACATCTCTCTATGTCTCTCATGAATAAATAAATAAAATCTTAAAAGGAAAAAAAAAGTAAAGTTAGATTCTAGATATTTTCCCTCACTCCATGCTTCTAAATGACTGTTCCTCTTTCTCTGGAATGGAAGATACTAAACCATTCAAAAGCATATGGGTACCACATAGCTAACAGGTCAATTACACAGCCAAAAAGACATCAAATGGTGCACAGTCTTTCCCTACTTGGTTCCTTCTACCCAGAAATGCCAAGGTCCGGGACAGTACTCT
The DNA here is from genome assembly GCF_003254725.2 of Canis lupus dingo. NCBI lineage: Eukaryota > Metazoa > Chordata > Mammalia > Carnivora > Canidae > Canis > Canis lupus. Next base: position 35,344,304 of record NC_064267.1, read on the forward strand.
GTAGCAGGAATTTGGAAGATACTCCCCTGGGAAATGCAATACTTAAAGATCACTGATATGGGGATTACCCAACAAATGATAGTCAGATGACCCTACTGTGATGCTAAGCAAACAAGTCTCACTCCCACACTTAAGAGCTCTCCAATCAGTTTTGTTGTCTCCTAATCTTGATTATGAGCAAATAACAAAGGATTACTAGAAATCTAAAGAAGGTCTTTAACATGGAAGACAGTGTTTAGAACAAGATAACAGGCACAGAATGGAGTTGTTTATGCTAAGCCCCATGTCACCAAACTGAGACATTACTAAAGGTTGACTCGCCCAGGAATGGAATTCTAAACCATGTCAATCAGGAATCACCTGATCAGCACCAGTAAGGTAATCTGCCTGACAGACCCCTGCCATACCCTAAAGGAAAGTAACTTTGCAATAACCAACCCATTTTTTTCCTCGTATGATTTCCTTGTTCCCACTTCCTTCTTGTGTTTCATTTTGTGCAGCAACTTGGAGCTCCTTTCTGTCTGCTAGATTGGACGCTGCTTGATTCTAATTAATTTTTACCCAAATAATCCTTTGCAAGTTTTAATATGCCTCATCTTATCTCTTAGCAATAGCAATCTAAATAAGCACACAAAAAGCAACCTGGAACAAATGAGTTGTGCAGGGAGAAGGAAACATGAAGAAAAAGAAAAAAAGAGATAAGATGGGGAGAATATTAAGCTCACCAAAGAGACAGGAAAATATACTGCAACTGTGGAATAAGAACAGGATGCTCTAAAAAAAAAAAGTCCAAAGAACATAAAAAAGAGATCTTAGAAAATAAAAATATGATAGTAGAGATAAAATATTCTATCAGAGGGTTGGAAAATAAAATCTTTCAGAAAGTAAAGTAAAAGGACAGAGATGAAAAATAAGAGAGCACATATAAAATCAGAGACCACGTTCTGGAGGACCAACATCTAAGTAACAGGAGTTCCAGAAAGAAAACAGAAGAGTAAAGGAGGGGAAATTATCAACAAAATAATTTAAGTTAACTTCTAGAACTGAAAAACATCAGTTGCGAGAAGGAATGGGTCTACTGAATGCCTAGCACTGATTTTGGTGAAAATCAAGCCAAGGTACATCTCTGTAAAACTTCAGAAACCTGAGGACAAAAAGATTCTACAAGCTGCCCAGGTGGGTGGGAGGGTGGGAGTTGGGATAAAAAAATAAAAACAAAACCCAAGCCAGGTCACATACAAATGATCAAGAATAATCAGGAAGGCTCTGGACATCACAAAACCAATATTGGAAACAAGCCAACAGAAAAACATCTGCAAGATTCTGAAAAAAATGATCCACATAGAACACTATATCTACCCCAGACAAACAAGTAATACAGTGTGAGGGTAGAACAAAGCTATTTCTGGCCTGCAAAGCCACAACAATCTATTAGCCATGCTCCTATGGAAACTGCCAAGGTGGAGAGACATCAAAAAAATTCCTAGGGGGCAGTGGTGAAGGGAGATCCTATGATGATAACTGTGTCCACGCAACCAGCCTTATTCAAGCAAATTGGCTCAAGGGCCAAGCCTTGTTCAAGAAGTCACCACCAGGATTCCTCCTGCCATGGAGAATACCTGGGTGAGGATTCTTAAATTAAGATTTCACTTTAATTCATGTTGAAGTAGAAAAATCCTCAACTGACAAAGTAACCATTTTCTATTAAACTTTGAAAAGTTTTTCTACAGAACTGTGTAATCATTTTATTTATTTATTTATTAAATATGTTATTTATTTATTCGAGAGAGAGAGAGAGAGAGAGAGAGGCGCACAGACACAGGCAGAGGGAGAAGCAGACCCCATGCAGGGAGCCTTACGTGGGATTCGATCCTGGATCTCCAGGATCAGGTCCTGGGCCGAAGGCGGTGCTAAACTGCTGAGCCACCTGGGCTGCCCTGTACTCATTTTAAACAACATTCCAAGAAAAAGGCAGTAGTGCAACATTAAAGGACAGCTTTGAAATTAATACTGCATTGTATGGTTACTCACAGCATTTTAAAAATCTGTAATGGGCCTTAGGCATAAACATTTTGCACCCTATGATTTATAAACAGGAGTTCCAATAACAAACAAAAAAAGGAACAATATACTTGGTTTTTGCCACCTTCACTTCCTTTATAAATAAGGTTGTTTGTCTCTCAAATGCCTTTTATGGAACTTGATTCTGTCATGCTGACAGCAGAAGACCAAAATGATGTACTCTGCTATGAAAATGGCTGAGTAAGAGAGTGGACTATGTAGGCCAAGCAGATCACCTTACAAAAGGAAGCCAACACCCAGCCATTTGGGAACCTAAATTTGCAATGCGAAACAACACACCTTTAAATAAGCTTTTCTGCTATATTAACCGGCTCCCTAAAACTTCAGTTTCTTTTTCTTTTTAGTAATTTCTACACCCAACATGGTGCCTGAACTCACAACCCCTAGCCTAGATCAAGAGTCACAAGCCAGTCTAAAACCTCATTTTTTAAAAAAAGATTATTTATTTGTTTATAAGAGACACGGGCAGGGGGAGGGCAGAGACACAGGCAGAGGGAGAAGCAGGCTCCATGCAGGGAGCCCGATGTGGGATTTGATCCTGAGTCTCCAGGATCACACCCTGGGCTGAAGGCGGCGCTAAACCGCTGAGCTATCCCGGGCTGCCCTAAAACCTCATTTTTAAAAGCAGATCTATATAGGGAGAAAAATCATATTTATAATAGGTCAATACTGTTTAGAATGTCAAAACACAACTCTTAACAATTTAAGTTGGAATGATACTCTCTCTTGATGTTATCAAATTTTTTCCTTACAAATTTAATGATTTCTACCATATAGCAAGCATGGTCAAACATGCCTCCAAAGGTCAGAAAGTAATAGCCTATTGGTTAAAGAAGCCGAACTATTAGAGGTATACAGACTTTACCTGCATTTAGTCTGGTTTTGAAGAGTGATTTCTTTTTGAGTTATTATTAATTCAAGTTACACTGTAGAGGCATACCATTGGGCGGGTGTGCACTTATTATTTTAGTTTTGCGTTCTTAATGCCAATTTGGTACAAGATTCAAACTTCAGAGTTTTGGGTGTATTTTATACAGAATCATTTAAAAATATTTTAAAAGTGGGCTACCTAGCTAGTTTAGTCTAAACTACCTAGCTAGTTTAGAACATGTGATTCTTAATCTCAGGGATGTGAGTTCAAGCCTCATGTTGGGCATAGAGACTACTAAAAAAATAAAACACAAAGAAAGATTAAAAGTGCCATTTAAACCCTTAATTATATATAATAGAGGAAAGAAAGGGATCCAATGCAGAATTACCAATTACCTCTGGCCACCAATCACCAATGATTATTATGTTTTACAGTGACTAAATAAAAAAGGATTTCAGATTAAAGCATTTATACTTAGTTTTACTAACAGGCTATCCAAATGAATGTGACTGGCCTGGTGAATATTCAGGCAACTTCAGGAGTCTTAGGAGAAATATCTTTGCAAAACATATATCTGAGAAAAGACTGGCATCCAAAATATACAAAGAACTCTTAAAACTCGACAATAACAACCCAATTATAAATTTGGCAAAAGACCTCAACAGACACCTCACCAAACAAGATATACAGATGGCAAATAAGCATATGAAATGATGCTCCACATTGTATCTTATCAGGGAAATGCAAATTAAAACAATGATAAACTACAACACATCTATTAGAATGGCTAAAATCCAAAACACTGAAAACCCCAAATGTTGGCAACAATGTGAAATATTAGGAGTTCACATTCACTGCTGGTGAGAATGCAAAACAGTACCGCCACTTTGGAAGGGAATTTGGCAGTTTCTTACAAAACTTAACATACTCTTACCATATGATCCAGCAATTGTACTCCTTGGTATTTATTTACTCAAATGAGCTGAAAACTTATGTCTACACAAAAACCTGTATATCAGTGTTTACAGCAGGTTAGTTTAGAATTGCCAACACATGGAAGCAACTGAGATGTCCTTCAATAGGTGAATGGGTAAACAAACTATGGTACATCTAGACAACAGAACATTATTCAGGAATAAAAAGAAATGAGCTTTCAAGCCACAAAAAGACATGGAAGAAACTTAAATACCTAATACTATGTGAAAGAAGCCAATCTGAAAAAGCTATATGTGTCATTCCAACTATATGACATTCAGAAAAAGGCAAAACAGTAAAAAGAGCAGTTGCTGCCAAGAGTCTGGGGCGTATACAGTGATGAAGAATAGGTGGAGCACAGGAGATGTTAAAAAACTATCCTGTATGATACACTGTATGATACTATCCTGTATGATAATGATAATGATGAATGCATATCAGTATACATTTGTCAAAACCTACAGAATGTATAATACAGTACATTCTGCTCACCTGAACCTCCCCACAGCCTGTTTTGAGTCAGGCCTCCTTGTGGAGGACCCACTGTGGGTCCTACGGCAGGGAGAGTGGCTACCTCGCCGTGACTCCATCAGTGAAAGAGGTGTGCAATAACTTTCCAAGTACCTACGTGTGTGTGTAACTTATTGAGTGGCCAAATCTGGTAAAGCTGTCAGGATGAACATGTGATTCTTTCTTTTAAATGTTAAAATAAAGATTTTAATAAAGAAAAAAGATAATAGTTAATAACTGTGTATCAATATTGGCTCATGGACTGTAATGCAAGAGGAGAAACTGTAGGGAAGGATAAGGAGGTATGTGGGAACACTCTACTTTCTGCTCAATTTTTTTGTAAACCTAAAAATGTTCCAGAAAAGTATATTAAAATATAAAGTCTATCAAAACCAAATCTAATTTGATAGTTTAAAAGTGCTACTTACTCCCCTTAAATTTTAATACTGTCTGGTTTACTAACCAAGGGCTTCTATAATAAAACATCACATTTTACATCCTAGCTTTCATGCTGCTAGCTCATCTGACAGTCTAATAAAATGGTTAAAATTCCCTAGTTTAATACAAGGCATTATAACACCACTATTCACAATGAAAGATGATGTAACTGACAGTGATTTTCTGCAGATCTAAATTGATTTTTTTTAGTTAAAAAAATTTTTTTTAAAGTAAGCTCTACATCCAATGTGGGGCTCAAACTCACCACCCCAAGATCAAGAGTCATATGCTCTATCAACTGAACCAGCAAGGTGCTCCTTGGCAGATCTAAGTTAGAATCCATACTGTATCTATCTATCTGATAAAAAAAAATTCTGCTAGAGGATCTATGTAGGAAAAGTCTTTAAAAACTAGATTTAGAGATGTCTGGGTGGTTCAGCAGTTGAGTGTCTGTCTTCCACTCTGGATGTGATCCCGGGTGATCCCAGGTCTCGGGATGGAGTCCCAAATCGGGCTCCCTTTGAGGAGCCTACTTCTTCCCTGTCTATATCTCAGCCTCTCTCTCTGTTTCTCATGAACAAAAAAAAAAAAAAAAAAAAAAAAGCTAGATTTATAAGGTCATTTCAAAGGAATGCTGTTTTAAATAGCTTACTGTTACTTTTTAAAAAAGAGTTATTTGGGCAGCCTGGGTGGCTCAGCCGTTTAGCGCCGCCTTCAGCCCAGGGTGTGATCCTGCAGATCCGGGATCCAGTCCCACATTGGGCTCCCTGCAGCTAGCCTACTTCTCCCTCTGCCTGTGTCTCTGCCTCGGTCTCTCTACAACCCCTCCCCCGCCTCCATGTCTCTCATGAATAAATAAATAAAATCTTAAAAAAAAATAAAAAGATGTATTTATTTATTTTAGGAGGGGAAGCATGTGCATGCAAGCAGGGGGAGGGGCAAAGGAGAGGGAAAGAATCTCAAGCAGACTCCCCTGCAGAGCTAGAGCCCAACTTGGGGCTCTAACTCATGACTATGAGACCATGACATGAACTGAAATCAAGAAATGGATGCTTAATTGACTGAGCCACCTAGGCACCCCAGTTACTTTTATTATCCCCTGCCACCCAAATATTATATATATTATATATATATAAAAGATCAGCAAAATATATCTTAGTTTGCCTTATGGGTCTTTTATTTTATATAGCATGCTCTGTCCTCTCAAAATTCTGATACACTCTGGCACATTTTGACAACTGAAAATATTTTCTCTGTAAACTGCTATAGCTTAACCATGCATTTGTCTCAGTTAAAAAACAAACAAACAAACAAACAATACTCACTTCACCTGAAGAACCAAAGTTACTGTAAATTTTAGAAGAACTGTTGCTACATATGAAATAACAAAATGAGTCTACGGCCATACCACCCTGAACGCGCCCGATCTCGTCTGATCTCGGAAGCTAAGCAGGGTCGGGCCTGGTTAGTACTTGGATGGGAAATAACAAAATGTGCAGCTAAAGAAAATATATCCAAAAATAATGCCAATATTATTTTTGGATAGGCCTAATGTTTTCATTCACAAACTTAAGCAGGAAATGACTACTCGTATTTTACCACCTCTGACATCCTAAATTGGTTATGTTTTTTGAGCTAAATTCTCAAAAGAAATAGGCCAAAAGAATGTTATTCTAGAAAGAACACAAGTGATATCTGCTAAACAGGTCACTAATACCAACGAGGAACTCTCCAACAATGGGGGGAGATGATACTGAACAATTTTATTTAAATTTGTGGAGAGGGATCCCTGGGTGGCGCAGCGGTTTAGCGCCTGCCTTTGGCCCAGGGCGCGATCCTGGAGACCCGGGATCGAATCCCACATCAGGCTCCCGGTGCATGGAGCCTGCTTCTCCCTCTGTCTGTGTCTCTGCCTCTCTCTCTCTCTCTCTCTGTGACTATCATAAATAAATAAAAAAATTAAAAAAAAAAGTATCCAAAACTTTGCTAAATAAATAAATAAATAAATAAATAAATTAATTAATTAATTAATTAATTTGTGGAGACTGGGTTGGGTTATTTCCAATCACTCCTATCTTGATTCTGTTGTGTCTCGATTAACTGTTGTGTCTCCGTCACCTTCTTCAAGGATTCTCACTGTTCAAACACCATCGGTATCTTCTCTTTCACAGGCAACATACAAGTCACAGTTAACTGTACACTTTATATACTTATAATCAACATAAGATTTTAATGTAAGTTCCAGTACCATACGTACCATAAATACTCTTCAAAAGCAGTTTTCCAAAAATACTGGGAAGGGAACATGAGGGTCTGAAAATACATTAGCAGTAGCTGGAGACCAAAACAAAACAGTTGATAACACATGTATGTGGCTCCCAGCTTCTCCAAGTGTGATCAAATGCTTGAGGGCTGCAACAATATTTTAACTACCTGTGCAGAATGGCAGACTAAAGAAAAGAACACTACTTTTGAAAGTCAGGAAAGGAGAGTTTTAACTAGAGGTTTCATGGGCAGCTCTGCTTTAGACTATTTATATGACACCAAAAGTTTCCCAACTTGAACTTCTATCACAGAAAATCAGAATCATTCACTCAATAACAAATATGTGAGTGCCTACTATGTGCCAAGCATCATTCTAAATGCTTGAGATACATCAGTGAACAAAACAAAGACCCCTGCCCTCTTGGAGGGAACACTAAAGTGAGGAAAGACAAATCATAATAAACATAATACATTACCTTTAGGGTATGTTGGAAGGCAATAAATCTATGGAAACAAAGGGAGCAAGGAAAGGAGGATGAATAAAGTCTATATGGGATGGAGGGAGAACTGCAGGTTACAGTAGTCAACAGGGTAGTTAAGGTAGGCTTCACAGAGAGGTTAAAAAAAGAGCCAAATGTTTAGAAAGTGAGGGAGTTAACCAAAGAGGGCACATCTACTTATGACTCCTAACAAGGATTCCCTATAGATCAAGACAACACACATGAGGTCCTCAAAAGGGAAAGACTACCACTTGGTTAGGTACCTACCAACTGTGTGTTAGGTCCTGTGTATATACTTATGTCTATCTCACTTCCTATACAAATTTAAGACAGGATATTAAAATCCCATTGGTAGTTCTCTTTTTTAAAAAAAGTAAAACACACATATAAACTTTACATGAGTTAATTTAAAGGTTACCAAAAAGAAAGATAAATTATATATATAAAAGAAATTATATATATATATATATACACATATACACACATATATAATTCACCCAACTAATGCTGTTTTTTAAAATTAACAATGGTCTACTGTAAGATACTTCCAAAAAAAGTCCATATGACATCTGCAGGCTGTAAAAGATGACCTGAAATTGACAACCTAGCAGTTGAAATAAAAACAACAGTAATAATCCCAGAAATAGTCATGATGTGACCTAAACCTCTCCATATAACCTAACAAATCTCACTTATTTGATGGGGAGTTCAATTTACTCTTCCTTTTAGGGGAACAAAAATCAACTCCTGTAGATTAGGAACATGAAATATTCCTTTATTGAATGGTACAAATGCAAATTAAATTTTCAGACAAATGTTTCTCTGAAAATGTCCATAAGAGCTTATGAGACAAATGAGATTAAAGAAACTAGTTCCAAGGAAATAAAATGACTGTAGAACTATTCAGCTCAATTGGAAACAATTATTTTAGGATATGGCTGTGAGTTAGGCAAAAACAAACCCCATATAATAGGTTTGGTTTTTTTTTTTTTTAAAAACCAAACCCAGCTCCCAGTAAGAATGACTGTAAAATTACCTTCTGGAACTTAAACCTGTTCCTACTTTGGTGATTAGGTTTAAGGTGAAGTGCTCCTAACTATACATTTTCAGAAAGTTAAAAGATTTCCCAAACTATAATAAAGGGAAGTTCTGTATGCATTTCCCTACCAAAACTAATCAACAGTGCTCAATAAAGTTTAGGACTGAACAATAAATGACAATGACACTCAAAGACTGAGATGGATAGCTTTTCAAGAACCTTGCCCTTGGCATGAAGAAGCTTTACCTGCCACCTGGGAGAGTTAGGAGCAGCCCCTGAAACAAGTTATTGGGGGGTAGGGGGGGGAGAGTAAGGAAGTCCTGAAGCATTTAGCCTTTACAGCCACAGTTGGCACTACTTTTTACACCCCGTGGCTTCCCCCCTTTCCCCATCACACTGCTTTTAACAAATTAATTCTCAAATGTTAAACCTGTCGGTAACTACCCTGGCACACAAATGCACAAATATATTTTCATTTGAGTGGTGATGATGGTAGAAGTATTGCATACAGCAAGAATCTCAGAGTTGCTTGTCAGTTTCATGTCCTACAGTATGTAGGCTTTGGAGAAAGGCAGCTATGCTAGCAGCTGCCTTTGGACGGGCAATGCACTAAGGATGACACTGTTTCAGGCTTTTATAGTTACCTGAGCTACAACTGAATCTCAGAGAACAAAAGTTCATTAAGTTAGGAAGATTTGTGTTACACAGGAAGAAAAGTCACTTAATTATAAATGTGAAAATTAAACTTTACAGTGTGAGAAAAATAAGTTCATTTCCCTAGGATGTTAATATCTGGAACTAGTGTGTCAATGTAGGAGACTTTCTGAAAAGCAAAATTCAACAGTTCAGTAGAAACCAGAAGTGGAGGGCTTCTTGAGTTTTGAACACAGAGATTGGCAAAACTTTAGAAAATTACTTTGAATTGTGGGAGCTTTCAGGACCATGTTCCTATCTAGGGATCTTTCATTTGCTACTGCTACCAGAAGTCCCCAGGTCCAGGGGCAGTGTTTCTTCGTAGTGACTCAACAACTATGTTTGAGACCACGTATTCAGTACCAGTACTCTCTGGGGTACTGGCTTTTTTTTTTTTTTTTTTTAAGATCTTATTTATTTATTCATAAGAGACAGAGAGAGGGGGGCAGAAACACAGACAGAGGGAGAAGCAGGCTTTTTTAAGGATCCTGTGAGGAATTAGATGGTTTCTTTGAAATAATCCACCATATCCTCCCATTCTGAGAGTGTGTCATTACTAAAGCCTGAGACATCTTTCGAAGTATAAAATATTAAATTCAGGAAGACTTTGGCACAGACATTTTTGATAGGATGCTGAATTCTGGCTAATACTCATTTTTTTCTGGAAGAGATGAAAAAAAAAAAACACAAAAAAACCAAAACCAAACCCAGAAAAGCTCATTCCCTCACTTTGTATTAGCTTGAGCTATATGAAAATGCCAAATATCCAATCATTCTTGATCTACAAAAATGGCAATTTTATGTGGTTCAACCTAATATATAAAAATAACACCTTCAAAAAAAGAAAAAAAGAAAGCCTTCAAAGTACTTTGAAATTTGTGTTCTGCTTCTAATTAAGGGCTGGATTTCAATTTAAAGAGCACCTTTAAAGAGCAATTTTAAAGAGCACTTAAGGTTGTAGGCCCAACGTGAGGCTTGAGCTCACAACCTGGATATCAAAAGTTACATGCTCAACTGACTGGGCCATCCAGGTGCCCCTTGATTTCAATTTCAGATCAATATATTAGGGTGAGTGCTATTACAAATTTGGTAAACAATCTGACTTGAAATCTACCTATTCTAAATCTACTTTCCACTTATAACACAAACCCTCTGTCTCTTTGGTTTTCAAATACATCGTGCTCATTCTGGGCTTACAGGGCCTGCTTACCACTCCAGTTTTGATTCATATTCATTTCTTTATTTTAAAAAAATATTTTATTTTTAAGTAATCTCTACACCCAATGTGGGGCTTGAACTCATGACCCCAAGATCGAGTCCCATGCTCTACAGACTGAGCCAGCCAGGTGTCCTGATTCTTGTTCATTTCTGCAGATATTCCAAGTGTGTTTAATAATGTGTTTGAGGGGGCAGATGGGATAGCTCAGTGGATGAGCACCTTTGGCTCAGGTTGTGATCCTGTGGTCCTGGGATCAAGTCTCACATCAGGCTCCCTATAGGGAGCCTTCTTCTCCCCTCTGCCTATGTCTCTGCCTCTCTCTCTCTGTCTCTCTCATGAATAAATTAAAATATTTAAAAAAATGTGTTTGTATATGCCCATCAAATCCAACCTGTTAAACTTGTGCTCAAATCTTCTGCAACTTTATTCTTTTTGGCTCCTTGCCTTATAATGATTCAGTGACTTTTTTTTACTATGATTATGGATTTCTAGTTTTGCTCTATACTTCTAGTTCTCATTTTTTAATTCTGAAGCTATTTCATGAGGTGCATACAAGTATAGGAGCTGAATCTCTTGTTAGTGACTTTTTGATCTCTAAAGGCTTTTTTCCATGTTAAAGATTATTTATTTATTTTTTAAAAATTTATTCATGAGAGACACAGTGAGGCAGAGACCTAGGCAGAGGGAGAAGCAGGCTCCCTGAGGGGAGCCCAATGCCGGATACAATCCCAGGACCCTGGGATCACGACCTGAGCCAAAGGCAGATGCTCAACCACTGAGCCACCCAGGTGCCCTTACACGGCTCTTCTTATCATCATTTATTCTTGGTTCATGTGCTACCTCCTCAGGGATTCCTTCCCTGATCACGAAGAGCTACCATATACCATAGAGCTTCCATGTAAATGTTATTCTCTAAAGGCTTTTTCATTTAACCAATTACTGTTATCAATCTTTCTTGCTACTTTGTAGATTTTTTTTAACCATTGATGTCTTTGATGAAGAGAAGTTCTTAATTTTAATAGTCCAACTTATCATTACTTTCCTTTATTAGTATTTGCTTGCCCTGTTTAACAAATCTTTTCCTAAGACAACAAACCTATTCTTTTTTTTTTTTTTTTAACTTTCGTTTCTTTTTTACTTTCACCTTTAGGTCTAAAAGCAGTTGGGGGACGCCTGGATGGCTTAGCGGTTGAGCATATGCCTTCGGCGCAGGGCGTGATCCCAGAATCTGGGATGGAGTCCCACATCGGGCTCCCTGTGAGGAGCCCGCTTCTCTCTCTGCCTGTCTCTCTCTCTCTCTGTGTCTCTCATGAATAAATAAATAAAATCTTTAAAAAATAAAATAGAACAAAAGCAGTTGGAAGTGAAGTGACCATGTTGTGGAGGCAATGATCAAGCTTTACTTCTTTTATATGATTATTTTTAGTCCACTCAAACTGGATTTTAACTCTGAGATTACTTCGTACTTGAGATTTCTAATGTACCCTGGACTCATTCTTCCTTCTTCCTTTCTGCTATATTTGTCTTACTTTTCTGCTTTTTCTTTCCTTTTTTCATATTTAAAAAAATTTTTGTTTGCTAGTTTTTAAATTCTATTTTCTCAAAACTAGTTACCACACACTCTTAAGCATAAGTCCAAAGTTAGGCAGTAGTTTATCCCTCCTTCTGAATAACACAATGGCCTTAGAACACATCTATGATCACTTCTCTCCTGTGTTACGTTTGTTATTTTGGTTATGTCTTTTTAGTTTATTTTGGTTTTGTCTTTTTAGTCCTAAAAATTAGACATTACTATTATTTCAAACAATATTTACATTTGTTTATGTTTACCAACTTCTTTGCTCACACAACCAAACCCTTCTAGGATATTTTCCTTCTTAAGAATCCTTTATAATAGTTTTTAAAGATTTACTGAGTGAAAAAGTTTCTGTTTATCTAAAAATGACTGATAATGCCTTCATTCTTGAGATTCTTTTTTTGGGTATACAATCCTAAGTTAGCATTTATTTTTCTCTGTACTATCTTTTGGCTTCCACGCTGCTGTTGAGATGTCTCTCTCCCATGCTCTCCTTCAAGGTATGTATTCCAAGGTATTCCAGATTCCATGTCCCTTAACCATTCATCTTTTTCCTGTGCCCATCTCCCTGGGCTATATTCTGAATAATATCTTTAGATCTTCCAGATTTCTCTCTTCCTTGCTATGTCTAATATACTAACCGATCCACTGGGTTAAAAATTTCAATGGTTATATTTTTAAACTTACATTCTACTTGATTTGTCAATTGTGCCTTGTCATTTTTTATAACTCCTTGCTTGATTTTTCTTTTAAAAATTCATTACTCTTGGGGATTTGTGGGTGGCTCAGCAGTTTAGCATGTGCCATCAGCCCAGGGCGTGATCCTGGAGTCCCGGGATGGAGTCCCATGTCGGGCTCCCTGCATGGAGCCTGCTTCTCCCTCTGCCTGTGTCTCTGCCTCTCTCTCTCTCTCTCTGTGTCTCTCATGAATAAATAAAATCTTAAAAAAAAAAAATTCATTACTTTGTTAAGCATTTCAGACATAGTTTGTTTTAATTCTCTAATGATCTGCAGTATCTGTGAGGTATCGGGGGTGGGGTGGGGGAGATGGGGTAATCTAAAACTGTTGTTTCTAGTTTCTGCTCAAGCTTATTTACAAGGGCCTTTTCTTGTGTGGGATAATATGAACTGCTAATTGGTCAATATAAATCTTGGAAATCTTGAGTACCTAGGTTTTCTTGTTTCTGCTAATGGCCAGGGAGTGCTAACTACTCTAGTTGTTTTCTACGGTCCCGGATTAACAAAGAAATTTCAGCATTAGCTTCTTCCCTTTGCAGTAGGGAAGAGTGTTTAGTTTTGGCATTTGACCCTAGAGTGATGTTCATTCTAACACTCCCCATACTTCAGTTTGAGTGGATTCATTGAAATTAATTAATAGGGCTGGGGGACTTGGAGATTTCCCTTGTTTCTTGTAAGCTTGTCAATGCTTGTTCAAATTCTAACAGATTTACTTACATAATAGTGACAGGGTACTTCAGAAAAGTTAGTTTGCCACACAAAAGGAAATGGAACCTAATTTTTGCTCCCAAGGGACTTTCCTTACTTTTTTGATATAAGGTTGACTGTGTATTTAAAAGGAATTATTTTAATTTTAATATTTTACTCAACATTTTTGAGTGTTATATAGAAGAATTTTAAGTAATGTACACTGCCATTCTGTTAGAAATTTCAGTAGTCCCGTTTTCTCCCCCCAAAATGTTACACTAGATCTTTTCCATTTTATACCCATGTAGTTTTCTATACCTACTTGCAGAATGTTGCATTTATTTGTATAACATTTTTACCCTGTCAGATTTGGAGAATTTTTTTACTTAATATATTGAGATCTTTCTAGTTCCCATTATCAAACAATCCACTGTTTTACCCTGTATATAAACAGTGTATTAACTTATATTCCAATAGTTATTTGTTTATATGATCATTTCCTTTATTATTCTTTGAGATTAAAAAATAGGAAATACCTTAATTACTTTTGATTTCTGAGCTCATGATGGAGTATATAACTCACAGGGGGTATTCAATAAGTGCATATTGAATGAATGTCCCTAAGTCACTGATAAAAATATTAAACAGGATAAGCTCATGGTCAGAGCCCTGAGCCATAGGAGGGACTTGGTTTCTAGCTATCAATGATCCATTAAATAGCACTCTTTGTTATAGTCATTCAACCTATTACTCAATTCAGTGATTCAACAAGTATCTAAGACTAAGAATAAATGTCTAAGAAATTTTACATTTCAGCCAATTATCTAATGTCTATGACAATATTCTGAGAGATTTTATCAAATGCTTTGCTGAAATCCAGATATAGTCTATCTACAGCATTTCCCTTTTCTACTAGCCTTATTGACTCATCTTAAATCCTTCATGAAGCCTTTTTGAATATTCAGATCAAACTGATTTCTTTAGCACAACCTTGAACTCAGCAACACATTTTTACACTTTAACTATGTGCTATTTTTTTGCCTTACCAACTGAGTTTATAAATTACTTTTCCATAAGTTATTTTTTGCCATTTAAAAACTAATTTAGGGCAGCCCAGGTGGCTCAGTGGTTTAACGCCGCCTTCAGCCCAGGGCATGATCCTGAAGACCCGGGATTGAGTCCCAGGTTGGGCTCCCTGCATGGAGCCTGCTTCTCCCTCTGCCTGTGTCTCTGCCTCTCTCTCTCTGTCTCTCATGAGTAAATGGATAAATAAAATCTTAAAAATAATAATAATAATTATAATTATTTTAATTAAAAATTCTACAGTAAAAAAGGATTTTATTTTTTTATTTTTTAAAAAAGATTTATTTATTTATTTATTCATGATAGAGAGAGAGAGAGAGGCAGAGACATAGGCAGAGGGAGAAGCAGACTCCATGCTGGGAGCCCGACGTGGGACTCGATCCCGGGACTCCAGGATCGCGCCCTGGGCCAAAGGCAGGCGCTAAACTACTGAGCCACCCAGGGATCCCTAAAAAAAGATTTTAAAAAAGAATATCTTCCCTCCACCTAATCCTTTGTTTCCTTTTCTAGAGTCAACCACTATAAAACTTGTTTTTATCCTCACAGAAATTTTAACAACTGCAGAACTGTGTGTGTGCCCACAGACACAAATACCTATGTTTCTACACAAAGAGAAACAATTCTCTTACACAAACAGGAACATTCTGTATTTAGTTCTAGACCTTGCATTCTTAAATTAACAATACAAATGGGTGATTTATTTCCATATCCACACATATAAATATACCTTATATCTGAATGGCTACACGAAATTCCTTTAACCTAGTATGGTGATAAAGCATACCAACAGAGTGATGCTGAGTACTCCCTGCATTCCTTAAAAACTGTTTAGGGTTTGGGACTTGTGAGATTTAACATAGTGTTAAAACAAATAGCAAACAATCAATAAATTACTGCTTTCCTAGAGCAGAGCCTTTTAAAAGTGAGAAATCTCATCTCTAGTCCCACCCTTACTAGGGAAAATGGAAGGGAAGAAACAGGAAATAGAAATCCTATTTCTTCAAAGTAATGAATATTTGTAAAAGAGATATATTCAATTATAGAAATCCAAAGAATAAAGAAGCCTATTTGTTTCTCAGATGATGTGAAACAGAATATTTTGAAGATCCACCTTAGCATACTATCACTACAGCCCTAAATATTTTATATGACGACACCCAAAGGAACTTCTATAAACTATCAAGTTCTTAATTTGTGACAAGCCTGGGAAAGCCACATTGTATGCCAATTCCTTAAAAATACAAGAAGTTATTTCATATCTTTCTCAAAAAATAACCAAGCTGAATAGAACAGCCAGTGAAGCTAGTTAGAGACCATAAAGTTCTCTAGTTAAATGGTTCTTGAAGTATAGTCCATGGACGACCCCAGAGAGTTACTGAGACACTTTCAGGTTTATAGATCCAAGCTATTTTCTTTCTTTCTTTCTTTTTTTTTTTTTTAAAGATTTTATTTATTCATTCATGAGAGACACAGAGAGAGAGAGGCACAGACACAGGCAGAGGGAGAGGCAGGCTCCATGCCCAGGTCTCCAGGATCACATCCTGGGCTGAAGGCAGCGCTAAACCACTGAGCCACCCCGGCTGCCCAAGATCCAAGCTACTTTCAAATTAATACTAAGATGTTACTTATCTTTCTCACTGTATTGACATTTGCACAATGGTGTCCCAATGGTACAAACGCAGCGCTGGGTAAAATTACTGGTATCTTGGTACAAACCAAGGCAGATGCATCAAAGTGTGTTAGCAATCATTGTCTTCCTCATCGTCTCATACTTATTAAAAAAAAAAAAAAAAAAAGAGGCCAGTTTTCACTTAAGAATGTCCTTGATGAAGCAGAAAAATTATTTTTACTAAATCTCAACCTTGAGAACGTATCTTTAATATTCTTTTATTTTCTTTAATATTCTTTATGACATATAGGAAGCACACATAAAAACTTCCACTGCATACTAATGGCTTTTCATGTAACAAGGTCAGTTCAGATATGGTTTCCATTCTATACTGCAGCTCACCTTTACAAAACTACTCCTTGTCAAAGAAGTATCAAAGAAGAATATCCATAATTATCTGTAAGGCTAATAAAATATTCTTCCTTTTTCCAACTACATATTTGTGTGAGGCTGGATTTTGTTCATATACTTCAGACAAAACAATGTATGGTAATGGACTGAACACAGAAGTAAACATGAGAATTCAGATCCACTCTATTAAGCCAGATATTAAAGAGTTACAAAAAAACAAAACAAAACAATGCTATTTTACTAAGATTTTGTTTTGTCTTGGAACATTTCTTCATAAAAATGTTTATAATGGGTTACAATTTTTTAAATGAATTAAACACATTCTAAAAATTTTGTCTTAATTTCTAATACAGTAAATACTGTTAGCTACAAATCACATTAACAAAAGTTCTTTGGGGTCCTCAATATTTAAGAATATAAAGGGGTCCTGAACCAAAAAATCTGACAACTACTGAAGTTAATGAAAAACATCCTTTGGCAAGCCCTGTTCCACTTTACACACAGTAGGACTTAACAAACTACCTGATTTTTCTTACTTAGCAAGAAATATTTCAGAATATTTCTTGGGGCACCTGGCTGGCTCAGTCGGTAAAGCATGCAACTCAATCTCAGGGCTGTGAGATCAAGGCCCAAGATGGCAGTAGAATTTACTTAATAAAAAAATAAATAAACAAAAATAAGGAATACCTGTATATTTTCTCCAATATTGCAATGAAGGACCTAATGAATTATAAGGTGAACCCTAGTCAAGTCCAGAAACAGAACTTTACCACCTACCCAGAAGCCCTTTCTCTGTTGTCCCATTCTCAATCATAATATCTTCCCACTCTTGTTGTACGTAACCATTAATAACCATTATCCTGATTTATATTAATCACTTCTTTGACATTTTCTTTTTATGGTGTGCTTCCCTTGACACTGCAGTTTTGTTTTGCCCATGTAAACAAATTTTGGTGTCTTCTAGGTCTCTTTTAAGCTATAGGAGAGCCAGCATCCCCTTCACTTCCCTATAATTTATTCACTGAAGGACCCAGGCTATTTTACCAATAGAGTTCCTCAGGTTTGGATTCTGTTAACTGCATAGTACTGGTGTACTTCAGCATGTTCCTGTGTTTGGTATAACCTAAAAATTGACAGATGAATCCAGAAATTGGATTACATTCAGGTTTGTCCCTCTTTGGGAAGACTATAGGAGACATGTAATGCCCAATAATTTGGTCTTTTTGTGATCTTGGGAGCCACTGATGCTCACTGCCTATATCTATTCAGTCAGTGGAGACTGTAAAATGGTGATACTTTAATTTTACAATTTATTTTTAATTTATTAATTGGAATACATTTATAAAGTGATTCTTTCCCTCAGTTACTATTTGGTTATCATATAGAAAAGTCAGGGGAAATACTTGATTCTTTTCCTTTACAAGTTTTCAAGATAATGAATTGGTTTCCTATCACCCTCTGACAGTGACCAATCATTTTCATTATTACTTTTAAATATCATTAAGAATTAATGGATTTAAACATACTTGATTGATCTTCCTGCCAAATTTTCAAACAGCTCATTTAGGTCACCAAGGGCTAGACTTAAGTACATTAGATTTAGCTATGTAAAGATCAGCTTCACACCTAAAAAGGTAACTCTCCATAAGCAAAGACATTTTAGTTATGGAAAAGGCTGATAACTAATTAGTTCTTACACAAAAAAATTCAAGGTAGATTAAAAAATATGATTTTCTTAACATTTACATGGAGATAAGAAGTTCAGATAAAATTTAAAAGGCTGGGAAGTGTTTGCTAATTCTATTTTTAAAAATTCTTTAATGACTTCCCCTTGATTTTCAGAATATAATGAAAGTTCATTAGCTTAGCTCATAAAGCACATCACCACTTGGTCTTTTTGGCCTCATCTCTGGCCACTGTGTCTCACTAACCCTCTCATCTTTTTGGGTAATATAAATTAAAAAAAAAAAAGTTGTCTGTTTTGGTGATGCTGTTTTCATGATATAATGTTAAAAAAATTATCCATATACATCTAAATGCAGTTCATATGATAATTATTTTATAAGAATCTAATTCCATTAACTCCGGCACTAAAAACAACAACACTGCCACCCAACTGTTGGAAGTAATTATTCTAGTAATCTCTACACCCGACATGGGGCTCAAACTAAAAACCCCGAGATCAAGAGTCGCATACTCTATTGACTGAGCCAGCCAGGTGCTCCTGAAAGTAATTACTCTAATGTAATTTTAAAAATCCAAAAATAAGTTACTGCTTGAAAATCCTGAGCACATTCTATAGGCAAAGTCTACATCCACCTATCTTTAAGTTACAAAGGTACAATATAAGAATAAGAGTATGAAGTTTCCAAAAGGGAGAAGTATCATGTTTCCAATGGGGTAAAAAAATACATAAACAAAAATCTTGTTTTTACTAAAAGGATAAGATTTTTCCAAAAAGTTATTTTCCACAAGGCAATTATTGTCAAAATTTTAAAGAGATTTAAAATGCGCCTCATTCTCATTAAGTACACACAAGACCTGAACAATTATATATAACAATGTTTCTCAATCTGGGATCCTCAGAAACAGTCTTATTGTTCTCCACAAGAATTTTATAATGATGTATTTCCACTTTTCGGATTGTTAAAAAAAACAACCCATATTTTGGATCATTTGGCTGATCACCTTTAATACTAAATGCTATCTCATGATTTTGAGCTCACATACTTGCTTGAGGTTTACTAGTGCCAAGTAGTTGTACTTTAATAATTGAGGGCTAATAAAAATGGTGCAGAGGTAGATTTAATATGTAAATGAGGTATCCTACAAAGTAAAGGTCAAGTTATAATATAAATGAGAGTTTCCTAGTCCTTGGAATACAAAAAAAAAAAAAATGGTGGAGGAATTGGGTCATCACATGACACCCATAGTATTGACATGGTGAACTCAAAATAGAACTTATGGAAACTTCATAATGGGTGTGGGGTTTCTTTTTGGGGTGAGGACAATGTTCTGGAACTAGACAGTACTGATAATGCACAACACTGTGAATACACTGGAAAAGCTGAGTTATAGATTTTGAAATGGTTTTCTTTTATGCTTGTGAATTTTATCTCAATAAAAAAGAAAGAACTTAGAGCACATCAGTCAGTATTACAGATACCATCACCTGATATATTAAATGTATGTTGCCAATTGGAATATAATTGATCTTATGGTTTGTTTTAAATTTGTAACTTGTTTATAATTGCAGAAGAGTGACAGCCCTATAGAATTTATGTCTAGTTTTATCTTTGTTAATATCTCTTACATTAAAGCCAAAGTAATTTAATCAATGCTGGGGAATCGGTGACACGCCATCTGCCCCCGTAAGAGGGACCATACAGTAAGAAAGTTTGAGAAAAACTGTTATGCAATATTCATAAACATCATCCACATCCTATTTCTCTGAAACTTTAGAAAGTTTAGTAATAAAACAGTTTAACACAAATGGGACTTAATACAAAATTTCTTTTCTTTATATACCACACCAAGACCTCTGAAGATTCTCATTCACCCCTGCAACATTTCTACCGGCAAAAAGTGAATACCAATTTGAACACAGCAGCTGCTGAATGCTTTAAAAAGAGGAACAAAGATACCAAGAATCGGGCACTGAGAAACAGAAATGGAGATTCCATGTTGGTCCAGGGTACTTCAGTTTTCTGTTGATCCTCTACAATTAAACAAAGTCACTAGTCAATAACTTCTAGTGATTTTAGCTAGCTTTTCAGTAATTAATAAACTCAAAAAAGGAATACCTTCCTTGCTTTGACAACTGGTAGGCTGTTATAGACAGGAACACTGCAGTGATCAGAACAGTGATGCGAACAGGAAGCAAGCAGCTAAGAGCTACTTAAGAATCCTAAACAACTAGACAAGCACAGTTTGAAAAGTATACTAAGCTCAGCTCCTATGGGGTCAAGCCAGCAAAACATGAGATATCAGTCTCTCCTATTATGTGAGTACTAAGATTTAATATTGGTAGTAGAGAGATCAAAAGTGCTTCTGCCTGAAACATAACAGATCAAGACGTTTTAAAAAGCAAATAAAAAGTTTAATGACTGAACTCAAGTGTGTTTTGGAAATACATTAATAAACCCAAATAAGACTGACTGATTCAATCAATATGAATTTGTGTGTGCTCTATGGTGGTTAATTTACAATCTACCAAGAATTATGTAAATTACACACGTTATAAACATTTTCTAGCCATGTTGACAATTCCAGAAGATATGCAAGTTTGAAATTTTTTGAGCTCTTATTGTGCTAGGCATTTCAAATAGAGTACCATTTTGGAACTCACAGAGACTACAGGTTCACAGGTTGATGACAAAGTAAGTTGTTTTATTTTGCTGACCCTGGTAGGTAGTAGCAACGCACTTACACAGGTGGTGAGTAGCCTAGCTACTCAACATTTACCTCTCAACTCTCATAGACCTTATTTCCTCTTTCAAATGGAAAAAACAAAAATTCTGCCTACAGAGCAGTGCATGTTCCACACTGGCTACTAACAGAATTGCATGGATAAAAGAGCTTCCAGTGACAAGTTAAACAACGTGAAGAGTAGTTTTCATCTGAAGAACTTCTAAGGTGAAGTTCAGTATGCTAACGTACACCATGAATTTCTGAGTGAGAGACACTATCTGTAGTTTCCCAACTTCTAAGACCAAATAACCCTTTTGTGTATGGAATAGGTGACAGACCAGTGAGCCAAGAAATATAGTACTTAGTAAATGCTGCTACCGTGGTCTCACAAAATTTGAAGATTCATGGAAGTCTGGGGATTAATCTTTTGAGACTATCACAGAATAGGTATGATTTAGTCATTATAGTACCACACATTATCATCTTTTATACAGCAGAAATCCAGTGACCTGGATGTGATGAAGTACTGCAGATTCAAACTGCTTCTGCGAAACAAGAGGGCAATAATTGTTATGCTGATTTTATCTTCCGGGTGTAAAGAGAAGTCAAGACGGTGGAAGAAATAATTACTAGTAACCCCTAAAAGACTGTTAATCAAAATCAGTTGGGGGTGTTCTTAAAAAAAATGGCACTGGTGACGTTTAGTGTATACTGCACGACTGTAGGGAATAGTTCATTTGTGGGTTTGAATTTGTACACCACAACTTACTAGGTAAGTGAAATTGGGCAAGTTAGGTAACCTCTCTGTACCTCAGTTTTCTCATCTATAAAATGAAAATAATAACATGAACCTTTGTTGTCATGAGGCTTAAATGAGATACTGCACACTTAGCAAAGCACCTGCTATGTGAAGAGGGCTCAGTGTACACTGCTTTTGCTACTCCTGACCAATCCTCTACTGGTGATCAGGAGTAAAGGTATTAGGAAAGAAGAGGCCTATGATGTTGTTTCAGAGGTATACACTACATAAAAATGGGAAAGAAGGCCCCAAGGGAGAGAACAGAGAAGCAACTAACAAAAATAAGGAAAGCACATTAAAGCCCTGGGATCTGCGGAAATTAAACAAAGAAATATCCTGCTCATACAGACTCCTCACAGGGACTCTGAATGGATATGAGTGGGGCCACAGATTCAATTTAATCAGAAGGCAGTCCCAATACCTCAGACAACATTTCACATAACAAAAAAACTACAGCTCTGGACAGTGAATTTGCCCAAGGTTAGACTGCTATTAAAATTTAGATGTGGCCTCAAAGCCAATGCTCCTTCCACTAAATCAGACTGTATGACATAATAAATTCCTCTTAAAATCCTATCTATGAGAAAGAAGCAAAAAGCCACGGTATTTAGTGAGAAAGAATATACACACCAACAAATATATTTGTGTACGTCTGTTTGTATTCAGCAGAAAAGGAGTGTTGGCAAGAGACCTATACTTCGGATTTATTTTTATTTTATTTAAAAGATTTTACTCATTTATTCATGAGAGACACAGAGAGAGTGGCAGAGACATAGTCAGGAGCCTGATGAGGAACTCAATCCCAAGACCTCGGGATCAGGACCTCAGCCGAAGGCAGACGCTCAACTACTGACCCAGCAGGTGCCCCCACACTTGGGAGTTTAATACTCAAGTTTTAATCCCAGCTCTCACTGATTGAGGCTGTGGACAACAAGCTTAATTTCCAACTAGTCTGCTCACCTGGGAAAAGACTGCACTTTGATTTAAAAAAATCAAAAGAAATCACGCATTTTAAGATACACTGCAAATTAAATTTAGACTTCTGTTTCCAGCAAAATGGCAAACTAGTTAGCTTCCAACCTTTGGACACAAAACATCTAGAGCTGCTATTTAAGTAAGACAAAAATTATTTTAAATGCAAGGCTATAGAACTATATAACTAAAGAGAAGAAACCAACTAGGGCACAAAACTAAGAAAACTAAAAACCAGAGAAGCAAGCATGTCCTGTGACTGTCCCAGTGCAGATGGGGCATGCTGCCTGTTGGTCTTGGTAATCTAGGGGCTTATGTTTTGATACCAGCCCAAGGACTAGAGATGCTCTGAGCCTGCACTGGTGGGGGAGCTGGAAACAAGTCCTCAGGGATTCTGGATTCCTACCAGAGAATAAAGTAGCTCAAAAAGAGAGTGGACTAAAAATAATATTGATACTAAGATATAAGTAAAATTTGCTCACCAACCTGGGAGATAATATGAAGGCTTGTCTACCTCAATCTGAACTTTAGTAAAGGAAAAAAATATCCCAGAATCTCTAACCAAGGACTGGTGTCATACTCCAGTTTTGGAAATCCCAGGTCATGAAACTAACAAGTAATTGCCATTGGGCCAATGATGCTTTTGGGCTGGGTGGAAATAAATGCAAAACCTCTCTGGAAGAGGACATCTTCAATCCAGACCACAGAGGTCCCACACACAAATCCGTATTCCAGTTTAGCTCATAATCTAAGACTGAAAACACGTGAAGGCAAGAATCAGGAGACTAATAGCAGAATTAAACCTCTTAAGAAATTCACATAAAAGAATGACAGAGATGAGTACAGATGTTAAAGTAATCAAAACTTTAAGAGAAAAAGATACTCTGAAAAAAAAACTGGTAGATTTCAATAAAGATGAAATGAAACTGTGAAAAAAGAAAATATAGGTCAATTAAATCAAAAGCTTCAGTAGACGGGTTAAACAACTGAGTAATCACAGCTGAAGAATGAGTTAGTGAACTAAAAGAGAAATCCATCGAAGCTCTACATTAATAGAAAAGAAATAAAGACATGAAATATGAGGGGCATCTGGGTGGCTTAGTTTGTTAAGTGTCTGCCTTCAGCTCAGGTCATGATCCCGGAGTCTGGAGATGAGGCCCGGATCCCTGCTCAGCAAGGAGCCTGCTTCTATTTCTCCCTTTACACCCTCTGCTCCTGCTCAGTCTCCCTCTCTCTCAAATAAATCAATAAAATCTTAAAAAAAAAAAAAAAAGACATGAAATATGAGTGTGGTTAGGACATATGGGAGACAGAACAAGAAGATCCTAATACATTTCTAAAAAGGCCTCCAGAAAGGAAGATAGAGAATGCAAAAGGTAATATTCAAAAAGTTCCAGAACTGAAAAAAAACTACAAATCTCCAATTTTAGAAAATGCAACATATATCAAATAGATTAAAAAAAACAACATCCATTTTGTAGTAAAACATGTAAAACAAAAAGAAAATCTTAGAGTGACCACATAATTTATTCTTCAAAGTAGGACACTTCTGTCCGAGGTCCCCACATGGGACCTCAAGACAAAAGGAGTAAAAAATTGGGACTGTTCCTGTTTATTTTTTTATTTTTTTTTGACTGTACCTGTTTATATGTCCCAGCCAAGACATGGAGTAGTTTTATTTAAAAAAATGAGACTGACAGCAGAATTCCTGACAGCAAAAGACAGAAGACAATGAAATAACCTTTTCAATGGGTGAGAATAACAGTATTGCTTTTATTTCTATATCCAGCTACAAGATCTTTCACAAGTGAGGGCTAAATAAAAACATTTTCAGACAAAAGTGGACTAAGTTTCTTGTTCAAATTGTTGAAACAATTACTAAAATTGTACAAATTTACTAAAGGGTGCATATATTAGAGGAGATTCATTCCAGAAGGATAGCACAAAGATGAAAAAAATAATTTTACCAACGTTGTCCATTAATTAGACAATTTTGATAAAATGAAAATTTAGAAAATTACAACTCACCACAAATGACTCAAGAAAGAAAAGAAAACCTGAATAGATCTACTGCCCTACCTCTAAAAACCATGCTGTATGGTTTTATGGTGAATAGTACCAATCATGTAAGTACTAATACCTATCTTATTTAAATTGTTCCAGAAAAGCAAGGAAAGAAGAGAGGGAGGGAAAGATGGAAAAGAAAAGTAGGAAAGATCCTCACCTGAGTCTGAGGCTAGTATAACCTTGACA
Organism: Canis lupus dingo; assembly: GCF_003254725.2. Classification (NCBI taxonomy): domain Eukaryota; kingdom Metazoa; phylum Chordata; class Mammalia; order Carnivora; family Canidae; genus Canis; species Canis lupus. The sequence goes on from NC_064267.1 coordinate 35,369,434, forward strand.
CCAAAACCAGACAAAGGGAGAGCATAGTATGACAAAGGAAAATTATAGGCCAATTTTCACTTACGAACAGTTACAAAAATCCTAAATAAAATATCAGCAAATCCAATCTGATAAATTTGACAGCTGATCCTAATTCGTGTGGAAGAAAAAAAGGGCCAAGAACAATGGAGGCCATTTTTAAGAAGTAGTTTGGGAGTCACTGCCTTGCCAGAGACCAAAACTTATAAAGCTCCCTCAATTAGGACAGTATGAGGGGTGACTATCTGGCTCAGTCAGAAAAGTAACTCTTGATCTCAGGATTATGAGTTCAAGCCCCACAATGGGTGCAGAGATTACTTAAATAAATAAAACTTAAAAAAAAAAAATTAGGACAGTATGATATGGGCACAGGGATAGAGAAACAGGCCAATAGAACAGACACAGCACCTGAAGGAAAACTTGTACCACAGATGTGGCAATACAGATGGATAAGGACTGAGTGAACAGTACAATAAGGCTGAAAACTCCTTGTGGGGGAAAAAGTCAAATTTTATCTTTATCCAAACATGAATTTCAGGAAATAAAACCGAATATCATAACAAAATAATAAGTTTTTATTTTTTCACATAAATAGCAATATATCCAGAATAGAATGATTTAACAAAGGGACACTGAGTTTTCTTCGAGAAAACATTATGATTTTCTATGAATGGGAGAATAAATGTTCCCAGCTACTTGAAACTAAATAAGGTATATGCGCACACATACATATACTATACCAAAACACAACTTTAAAATGTATATGCATATAATCAGTATACTCCTTAGGCATAACAAAGTATCTTGGGAAGAGTTTTTTTTTTTTTTTTTTTTTGTAAAATTTTATTTATTTGAGAGGAGAGAAAGAGTGTGAGCATGTGCACATGAGCTGGGGGAGGGGCAGAGGGAGGAGAGGGAGAAGTAGACAGTAGACTTCCAGCCCCCTGCAGGGCACATTCCCAGGAACCCCAAGATCATGACCTGAGCCACCCAGGCACCCTGGGGAAAGGATATTCTATTCAAAAGAGAGTCTCCATCAAAAGACAATCATATCATCTCTTGTGACTAATTCCAACAGCTAAACTGAAAATAACATAGGAAGAAAAAAAAAAAATAACACAGATAATCATGATCTAATTTGTGATATACTTCCACCTTTTGCTATTACAACCTCTGCCCCTGCAACTAACAATTAGAATCAAGATACTACACCAAGTTTCACTCCTTGCTTTTTCCATTTGATTTGTGAAATGAGTATTTTAATAAATCACTTAAATCTCTGAAAAAAATCTAGTTTGAATGCCTGCATACCAACCCATCACATTCTAATGCTTCCTAATCCCTGTAGCTTTGTCTCCCTACTTGGTGTAATAAGCTTCATCCAGGATGGTCTCTTCCAGTTCTGAGAGGGGAGGTTTCCTCCCTCAGGGCCTTAAATATACCATATCTTTTTGTCTGGAACACTGTCTCCTTCCTTCCCTTCATATCCCCACCCAATAAGAAAAATAAGAAATCAGTACACTCAAAAGATTTCAGTATACCTTTTTCTTCCTATCACTTATCACAATTGGTAAATTTGTATTTATTGGTACAATTTCTAGAATATCTATAAGGAAAGACCATACCTATTTTTGTTCTTTGCTTTATCTCTGGTATTTACCACAGTGTCTGACCCATAGAAGTAAAATAGATAAATAAACCATTTTCTAAACCTATTTTTGTCTAAACCTTTAGGCATGATTACTTGAACTTTTTCTTTAATTGTCCTAATTGTGTAACAAAATTAAGATTGTTAAGATTGTCATGATTGGAAAAGTTTAAATTCTTATATTATCTCTAAAAAAACAATAATATAAAGCTAGTTATCCTACAAAAAGAGGATATATGAATTTTTTAAATTGTGTCATCACACTCTAAGATTCCTTCTAGCCTAAAAATTATGTGATTCTAATCCCATTTCATTAACTCACTAATGGTATCATTCTGATTACCACGGACATGTAATATAATTACTGCAGTCATAAATGAAACATTCTCAATATTCAGTTGTGTGTAAACCAAAACAGTACACCAGGTGGAGAAATGTTAACTGGCTTTAAAATGGTTTCTTAATACACCCACATAAATAAAATATAATATTAAACAGAAAGCAAACTACCCTTATACATCATTAAAATAGTTGTCTGTTTAAAAACAGGGGTCAGGACAATATTCCATTCTAAATAAACCTGTGCATGTGATTGCGGAACTAATGACTTAAAGGCTTGAATTAGAGGAATTTTCAAACTGCAGCCACATCATGGGTTAAACAACAGTAACAATAACAAACATCTTAAAATCCAGGAAAAGCAGTAAGACATTTCAACTGTTTTCTCAAACCTCAGAATGTGCTATATACACCTATAATCTCTTTAAATATTGTATTTATTTATTCATGAGACACACAAAGAGAGGCAGAGACACAGGCAGAGAGAAGCAGGCTCCCTGATGTGGGATCATGCCCTGAGCCGAAGGCAGACGTTCAACCAAGCCACACAGGCATCCCCACACTTATAATCTTGGCAGTAAAATACTACAGCATACCACAGGCCAAATAATACCTTCTCATCCTATAGAAATACGTTCTTGATTCTCTAAAAGAAAATCAATGTGTATATTAAGTACACATCACAGCCAACTTTCCTTGAATGTTCTCATTTCCTATGTTATTTCTTTATACCTGTATATGCTTGTATATCACAGGTATCAAGAATGAACAACGTGAAGTTTCTGAGCCTAGCTGAGATTTACTATTCTGAGATAGGAGAGCATCTCTTCTAATCTACTGAGACTTTTGGTCTAACTCTTGATGATAAACTTTTAAAAGTTTGCCAGTAAGAATGAAAGACTTCAGGAATAAAGGTGTAAAGAGGACAGGATTTTTATTGGCCTAAAAATTCAGAAGCTTCTCAGCTCTTTTTCCCAAGAGAAAATCCCAAACACTGTATATACTCCTTTAGAAGATTCAACAAAAACGGAGCTTAAGAAACTCAAAACAACTTATTAAAGGAAAAAAGATAAAAAGATAAAAGTAATCACAAATACTTAATCTTGGAACCCTGAACTTTGATTCAGAGAAGCAAAGAATTCAGAGTTTCATATTTACCCGACAAAAAAACGTAAAAAAGAAGTATTAAACTGGTTTTCTGGTTCTCTGGAATTCTAAATAATTTTTCCCTTAAGAGTTTTGTAAAATATAAATTTGCCTTTCAAGTCTACACTACTATATGATCTATGAAAAATGCTTTCCAGGAACTTATCAAGTCAGCATTATTTGGAGGACCAGGAAAGTTGCAAAACAGAAGATTTAGACGAATCTTCTAATAAAAGAAACAGTTTTTTTTTTTTTTTTCTTAAAGAAGTTTTTCCTGGGTACCCCTCAAACACTAGTTATGATGGGGAGATAAAAACTCGTCTGTTGTTCAAAACTTAAAAACGGGATGGAGAGACACACTGGACCAAGGGCAGATTAAGTGGATTTAGTTTTAAATGCCTTAATAATAAAGAAACCTTTAATAGGTTTTGGTGGCTAAAATGCTCAGCTAGCTCAGAGCATGAGACTCTTAAGAGGTATTGGTGGTCAGAGTAGGTAACATCATCAGGTTTACTGAAACTCCTGCACTAAACGCGTGCCAGTTTCACTGCTGTTTGTCAAATTATTTTTACCCCTGCTGCTAACAGAATTTGAGGCTGTTTGAGAATACAAACTAGAATAAAACATCCGTTCACTCAAGTTTTGCAGTTTGCTGTAAACTAAGAAAATTGATAGATGTGTACTGTGAACAGCTAACATTTTAAATGTATTTACAACATCTGAAGGTAACTGAAATGGGCTTTTACTATGATTATGTGAGTTCTAACCCAAGTTGATAACAGGTAAACACTACTAGATATCTCCATTCAAATGTATCAAATGTACAACAGCACCTCAAAATCTGTATATTTGAAACTGACCTTACTACTTCTTCAACATCTTGTTCATTCACTGTCCCCTTACCTACTCAGAAATGTGGAAGCCTGACTGTCAAATCCCACCACGTGTAACCTCCATGATATCAATCTATTCCCCATCATCAAAGCTATAACCTTAATTCAAGTCCCAGGTACTTTTTGCATAGTTTATTTCCTACTTTGTCCACATCCAATCAGTTTTCTATACCATCATATAGTGATGCGATTATTCCATCACTTCTACTTAAAAACCTTTAACAACACATCTAAAGAACAAATTCCTTATTATGTTATAACAGGTTCTTCATGTTCTGGTTCCTTCCAATCATTAAAGTCTCATGTCCCACTTTGTTCCTCTTTTCTTTTCTTTTTTTTTTTTAAAGATTTTATTTATTTATTCATGAGAGACAGACAGAGAGAGAGAGAGAGAGAGAGAGAGAGGCAGAAACACAGGCAGAGGGAGAAGCAGGCTCCATGCAGGGAGCCCGATGCAGGACTCCATCCTGGGACCCCAGGATCACGCCCTGGGCTGAAGGTGGTGCCAAACCGCTGAGCCACCCAGGCTGCCCTCCTCTTTATTTTCTATATAACAGCCATACTTAATTGCTTTCAATTTCCTGGAATGTTCCATGAACATATACAGCTTTCCTTTTTTTTTTTTAATTTATTCAGGGGCAGAGAGAGAGAGAGAGAGAGAGAGAAAGAGGCAGAGAGGCAGAGACACAGACAGAGGGAGAAGCAGGCTCCATGCAGGAAGCCCGATGTGGGACTGGATCCTGGGTCTCCAGGATCACACCCCAGGCTGCAGGCGGCGCTAAACCGCTGCGCCACCGGGGCTGCCCATATACAGCTTTCCTTATGGTATTATCTCTCTGCTTGGTATGCTTTTATTGACCTAGAGAACACTACATCTTTTTGTTTTTATTTTTCATGTCTTTTCAGATCTGGCTCAAGCACTCACCACTTTAAGAAAACTTTCCTGGCTCGGGGTGCTTGGGTGGCAGAGCTGGTTAAGCATTGGACTCTTGGTTTCAGATCAGGTGGTGAGATTGAGCCCGTGTCAGGCTCTGTGCAGAGTCTGCTGGAGATTCTCTCTCCCTCTCCCCTCCCACTTGTGCACTCTCTCTCTCTCTCTCTAAGTAAATAAATCTAAAAAAAAGAAAGAAAGAAAGAAAGAAAGAAAGAAAGAAAGAAAGAAAGAAAGAAAGAAAGAAAGAAAAGAAAAGAAAAAAGAAAGAAAACTTTCCTGGCTCTCTAAGGGAAGACTGACATGAGTATCTCATTATGTTCTATGCATACATGTGTCATATCATCTATATCATTTTACTTCCCTTACTGGCATACATTTCTAGCTATCATGGTCCTTGAGGGCAGATGTTGCACCTTATTCACCTTTATATATCCACACAACACACAATAAAAAAAATATCAGCCAAATTGAAGTACTGTTTACAAATATGCCTATTTTAGTTGTCATTTCGCCTATCTTACCAATTCACCAAGAGGATGATACTCTTCTAATAACAACATTCTGTCAAATAGCAAATAGGGGACACATTTAGAGTACATATGAGACACATCAGGTCATTCAAGAATGTGACAAGAACTATGTTTGAAACCAAAAATGACAAGAGTTGTTTAAAAATGTATCTTTCTGGAAGCCTCTAAAATACCCTTTGTTACATATTTCCTTATATCTAAATATAAGAACAATAGAACATATGCCACTTTCTCAGTGTGAGCTGGTGCATTTAGATTTTTACTTCAGCAAAACATACATTTCTAAGATAGATCATATTGACATGACCAATCAATCACAAAACTCATAAACATCTCTGTTAACAGCAAGATAATTCATCAAGTATAATAATTACATAATTTTCTTCTTTTTGCCAAAGAAGAGGATGATCATTTAGTAATATATTTACTGACTTCCATTTTACTATTCATAATCAGTTTGCCTGCCCCCAAGAGCAGAATCACACAAAAATTTTCAGTGATGTGAAGGAAAGCCTTTAAATTCCATCTTAAAATAGGCTACCTTGCCCATTTTAACTCAAAATATTTATTTTTACAGATTTATTTATTTATTTGAAAGTTAGAGAGGGAATGCCTATGTGGGAGGGAGGGGCAGAGGAGAGTTTTAAGCAGATTCTGATACCTGAGCCGAAACCAAGAATCAGAAAGAAACCTAACCCACTGCACCATTCAGGACACCCTCTGAATTATTTTCAAAGCTAATGCTATCATTTTGAAAACTTTTAAGGTCAATGATATTTTTAAATGAGTAGCTGAAAGAAACCAGAATTGCTAGTATTTCAAGGCTTAGCACCTTGAATAAAATGACTTCATGGTTTAATACCTTCCTCAATATTCTTCACTGTTATTTGTAAAACGGTTTCAAAATACACGGGATTTTAGGTTTGTTTTTGCCAAGTGCTCTGGATGTTTTTTTGTTAAAGTCCTTAAAACACTACTTCCTATCAATAAAGTTCTGAATTTCTTTTATGTGTTGACTTCTCACTTAGAATAGAACATATCCTAGGCTCATGATATAAACAGTAAGTAGTCTTAAATACCTTAAAATAGGCATTTGCATTCGCATATCTAGGAGAATGAGTAGCTTACTTTTATATGCATCAAGGAAAGTAATTCTATAATCTGTGTTCTACTTCTGCTTCCATTCCCTTTGGTTTAGTTGGCAAGTTTTTCTTATTCTAGAGTAACACTGTCCAACAGAAGTTTCTGTGATAAAAGAAATATTTTACCTGCACTGTGCTATATGGTAGTCACTAGCCACATGAGGCTAGTAAGTAACGGAAATGTGGTCACTGTGAATGGAGGACTAAATTTTTAAATTAAATTTAAATAGCAACATGTGGCTAGCAGTTACCATTTTGGCCAGCAGAGATCTCAGAATGCTACGGTCAATAAAAAAGTATAGCCTGATCTCCTCCTATCATACTGTGCTTGGGTTAAAACCACACTAAGCTACCCCCTACCCAAAAGTCTACAAACCTTTTTGGTAAAGTGCCAGATTGTAGTTTAGGCTTTGTGGGCCAGTAAGCCAAAAGGTCTCTGTCACAACTATTCAATTCTGCCACTACAGCATAAAAGTAGCCACAGCCAATTTGTTAAGGAACTTGTATGGCTATATCCCAATGAAACTTTTATTCAAGAATACTGAAATTTGAATTTCAAATAATTATCATGTGCCATGAAATATTACTCTTAGACTTTTTTCTTAGTTATCAGGTCATACAAAAACAGGCTGTGACCAAACCACCAGCCCGGTCTGCAAACCTCTAAAATACATGAAAAGTCAGTGAGGACATGAAGAGATACTCTACTTCCTTAGTAATAGAGGAAATGCTAGCTAAAATCATAATAAGAGCCCACTAGAATGGCAATATCAAAGGTTGGTGAAGATATCTAACACTTGGAATTCTTATACACTGCAGGTGAGAAAGTAAAATGGTACAGTCACTTAAGGAAATTGACAGTTTCTTTGAAAAGTTATATATTCTGGGTGGCTCAGTTGGTTAAGGGTCTTTGATACTGAGCCTTGTGTTGGGCTTCATGCTGAGTGTAGAGCCTGCTTGATTCTCTTCTCTCCCCGTCTCTCCCTCCCCTCAAAAAAGTAAAAATACAAATAAATAAATGGTTAAATGTACCAGAAGACCCAGCCATTCTTTTCCTAGGTACTCAAGAAAAATGGAAATTTTAGTCTACACAAAGACTAGCATGTGAATATTTATAGCCCTTTTATTCAGAGTGATTTAAAACTGGAAACAACCCAAATATCCCTCCAAGGTGTGAATGGATATATACAATGTGATACATTCACATTCATACAAAGGAATACTGCTCAGCAATAAAAGGTGGCCAGCTACTGATTCTACCCAATCATCGGAATGAATCTCAAAATCACATGCCAGTAAAAGAAGTAAAAAAGCCAAAAAATACAAAGTAAGTCTATTGCATAAAATTCCCAGAAATGCAAACTAATTTATGGTAACAGCAGATCAGAGTTGTCTGGCAGAGTTAGGAGGAAATGTTTTGTACTTTGATCATGGTGAAGGAGTCACAGGTATGTGTTTGTTAAATTGTACACCTTAAAAGGATGCAATTTACTGTGCACATAACTTAAAGGAAAATCTGATTCCACTGGCATCAGATTTACACATAACAATCTTTACGAATTGATATATTTATTTAAAAAAATAAATGCTACTTAATTTTGAGGAGATGAGTAAGCAGGGGATAGATGCAAAGTTAGTTTGAAGTCTTATACTATCAGTTCTTAAGAGAAATGTGTTCCTGGTACCTTGAGGGCACCCAAATCAAAGAGCTTTGAGGAAAGGTTTTAGAAATTCTGTGAACCTAACGTTTTTCCTGTTTACAACATTCTGATCTCCCAGATTGTAACAGGAATTTTAAGTCAGACTAGAATGCAGAATTCCATCTTTTACATTACAATAGGTTTTCACTTGTAACACCTTTGGGATAATAAGTATACCCTGTTACTCAGGTTTAGTTGGTTTAAAAACATTTCATTATAGGTCTTTTGAAAGCTTGATGAAACATGCTTACCATGGAACAAGTTTATCAGTTCAAAATATTAATAAAGAAAACAAGGTCTCATTTTCCATAAAGTTTTATCTATTCTTTTGAATTCTTGGGTATTCCTCAGACTTTTTTGACAAGACCCTACAGGGATTCCTCAGATGGGTCAATGATAAATTGATGATTAAAACAAACAAACAAAAAAACCATCTACTAACACAAAACAATACGCTAAATAATTTGTGGCTATACCATGGGCAAAATTTGGATTGGGGGATCCCTGGGTGGCGCAGCGGTTTGGCGCCTGCCTTTGGCTCAGCGCGCGATCCTGGAGACCCGGGATTGAATCCCACGTCGGGCTCCCGGTGCATGGGGCCTGCTTCTCCCTCTGCCTGTGTCTCTGCCTCTCTCCCTCTCTCTCTCTCTCTGTGACTATCATAAATAAATTAAAAAAAAAATTAAAAAAAAAATTTGGATTGGGCAAAATTTTTCAGCCAAATACAGATATGTGAAACATGTATCTGGCTTCCCAGATTCTTTTCAGAGAAAACTGTATGTTATGGCTTCCTATAGTTAAATTAATTTCACACTTGACTTTAGATAATGTCCTTTTGGAAGAGTGAAATAAATCATCAAAATTCAGGAGTCAGTGGAGGTGAATGAGGTTAAGAACCCAAACCCTGAAATGACTTTTGCCTTTTGAAATGATACATACTTTCAAAACTGCAAAGAATTCTAAAGAGAATTGAAAAATATACTTTTAAAAACCCTGCTTTTCCTTTTCTTGCTTTAAACACAATCCTTTTAACTGTACAAGTGACTCAAGCTTTCGGGCAAATGACTAGCATACCTCAATTTGGAGACTACACACTTCAAGTGTCATAACCTACCACAGAGTACCAAGGAGATCAGTATTTGTGTCCAACATAAGTTCATACACTTAAACATTAAAAGGCCACTACGGCTATATGATCACAACTTCCTGAAGTAGCACAAGGATTTTTCATTAATCTGTTTTCAGAGGTATGTATAATAAAGCATTCTAATTGTTTTTCATCTGACTAATCTTTCTCTAAGAGAGGTTTAAATTCAGGGACTTTTTTTTTTTTTTTAAAAGTAGGGTCCACATTGGATCTCAGTGCGGGGCTTAAACTCACAGACCCGAGATCAAGAGTCAGATGCTTAAACAACTGAGTCACCCAGGCACCTATATCCAGGGACTTTTAAGTGAGAATAAATTTTTAGTCTACTAGCATCAATATCTAATAATGTCAATTTCTTGTCCCAAAATAAATGTCTTTCACTGCTTACTGTCCCGAGGAAAGCATATTTAGGAAAGATGAAGGGACGCCTGGGTGGCTCAGTGGTTGAGCATCTGCCCTCGGCTCAGGTCATGATCCTGGAGTCCTGGGATTGAGATCCACGTCAGGCTCTTTGCATGGAGCCTGCTTCTCCCTCTGCCTGTGTCTCTGCCTCTGTGTCTCTCATGAATAAATAAAATCTTTAAAAAACTAAATAAAAAATAAGAGAGATGAAATGGAGATACTAGTATGAGCATAAATATTTTAGGGAAATTCACCATACCATAAGTACGAATTAGGAACAGGGTGGTTTATTTGGGAGAAAATGATAAGGATAACAACTGGAAATTTCAGCCAGAATGTTGGAAGTATAAGAGACTTAACAGATTACCTAATCCAGGCTCAAAGACGCTAGAGGAGTTACCCAATTAAATGGCATAAAAGGACTTAGCAGGATGGCTGGCTAACAGATGCTCAAGAAATGTTGGCATCTCCCTTTTCCCTACCCCAACCAAGATCCCATACCAGTTAAGTTTGACAATAAGTACCATCACAATCATCACTTAAAGCTTCCAACAGTTCTCCAGTCTTCCAGAGACACTAGGTCCTTTCATCTGCCTATATCAAGGAAAATTCCATTACTATAATCTCTATAATACCTACCTTATAGAGTTGCTGTGAGCATTAAATGAGACCATGTAAAGTGGCAAGCAGCTGAAAGTCCAATAAATGCTAGCATAAAGTTTCCATTTCTGCCTTTTCTCAAAGACATCCTTTCCATTTATGGTAGTAAGAACATGAGTGTCTATGCCTTTGTGTGAGTGCGCATGAAGGTTTATGAAGGGGTGAAGGGCCAGGGATGCAAATATGACATACTTTAGGACCCAGTTTTTGACAATTCTCCTCCTTTCCCCATGATTTTGACCCTGCTTCCCCTAAGTCTCATTCCTTTGAGAATTCTCTGCTATAGTGAGTCACTATAAATGTGAGGCATGAGCTCAGATGCACTGGAATAGAGGGAAAAAGGAATGGAAGTAATAGCCCCATCATTCAGAGACATGTTGAGAAAACCATGGTCTCATTACAAATTCACAACTCAAAAACCTGGGCTTGTTATCTCCCCAATTAAAATTCAAGGCCCCTGAAAATAAGACATCACATCTTGTACTTCCTTCCATGTGTCTATATAGCATTAAGAACAGTACATCAGCAGATGCTTAATAGTCTCTATTAATCAGTCTCGAGAATTCAATATTTAAAAATTCAATCTGCATGTAACTCTCCAGGAACACATACTGTAACCCTGAACTACCCTATCACATAGGCCAAAAGAGAAATACTTACAAATTAGTTTCTCAAAAAAATGCAGTGAGCATTTTCATCTAAAAGAAATGTTACCGGGAGGCCTGGGTGGCTCAGCGGTTAAGCGCCTGCCTTTAGCTCAGGGTGTGATCCTGGAGTCCCGGGATCAAGTCCCACATCAGGCTCCCTGTATGGAGCCTGCTTCTCCCTCTGCCTGTGTCTCTGCCTCTCTCTCCCTCTCTGTGTCTCTCATGAATAAATAAATAAAATCTTAAAAAAAAAAAAAAGAAATGTTATCTTTACATATTAGTTCTAAGGTTCATGAATGGCCTGAAACTGGAGGCAGATTTTTGTGGAGGTATGCTTTTCCTCCCTGGAGAGCACACAGATTCCATCACATTCTAAAAATGCACACACACACAAAAATGCAAAAAACTCCCAACTCCCCCCAAAAGCTGAAGAATTACTGTTCTATACTGTTTTCCCTGGCTTTGAAGGTCAAGTTCTTATAGATAGGCCTTACTCAGCTTGACTTCTAAAAGTATATTTAAAAATCAAATGACAGAAAAAAAAAAAAATCAAATGACAGGATAGCAGTTACCCTTAAGAGGAAGGATGTATGGGTAGTTACTGAGGGGGGCATCAGAGGGATTTTTGAGGCACTGATTATATTATGGTTTTGGATGCTGGCTACAGAAGTGTTAGCTATGTGAAAACTCATCAAGCTGAACACATGATTTTTTTTTTTTTTTTTTACCTCTCTGAAGGTGTATTTCACTAAGAGGTTAAAAACAAAACAAAACAGTAACCAAGACTGGTCATTTATACAAAGCACACATCATGACATAATGTAAAAAACAAGTACTTAAAAAAAATTCTGTACTAGGAAAGGCCCCTGTGAAACCACCAATGAGGCCCAGTGGCCCCTCAGTCCAGCAGCCTGCAAGGAACTAAGTGGGGCACGCTCACCATCCTCACTCGAGCCCTGATACTGACTGTAGCCCTGGTTGACAGCCTGACTGCAAATGAAAGACCCTGTACTAGAAGGGTCTAGGTAAGCCACTTCTTGATTCCTGACTCTGAGAAAATCTGTGGGATAATACATTTTGGTGTTTAAAAAAAAAAAAAAGATGATGCAACGTCTAAACACTACCTTCCTTATATATGTTGAAGTGAGCAATGCAGCTTCAGTAGTTGTACCTACTGAGACATTAGTTTAAATTGGCAATATTTCCTTCTTGAAAGGCTGTGGTATAATACTGCTTTCCAAATCTAACCAAGAAGCGTGCCTGAGTGGCTCAGTCAGTTAAGTGTCTGCCTTCAGCTCCAGCTCTAATCTCAGGGTCCTGGGATCTAGCCCCAAGTCTGGCTCCCTGTTCATTGGGGAGTCTGCTTCTCCCTTCCCTTCTGCGCCTCCCCATCACTCTTTCTCTCTCTCTCTCAAATAAATAAAATCTTTAAAAAAACAAAAACAAAAACCCAACCAAGAAAAAAGAAAATATAGCTGGTGGTTATGAATACCAATTTCTGCATCAAATGGAATTTAGTTTCTCTATAAGATGCAGAACAGGGATCTTCTCAATGCTTCTTTTTCCTACCTTCATCTAAATTAGAAATTCTACTACAATACAATGTTTTATGTTTTACTGCATAAGTGTTTGAATGATATCACATCCATACCTCAATTTTTCTGAAGGCTTTTCTCACAAGATGAAATATACTAAAGCCAGTTATCAAGTAAATATCTGTTCTTCTAAAATGTGGACATATCACTTATATAAATCCAGAGGAAGGAGATGGGGTGAATTAAGGGAATATAGCTTTTTCAGTATCATCCAACACAAATGTAGTATGTTATGAAATCAATATATTAGTTCCTGTATGTGTACTTTTGAAGCCTGCCCAAAGAGAGCAGCAGAATTTGACATTTCAGCAGTCTGGCTCCTGTGTCTTTCTCAGCTCTGAATTCTCTACAGAGCACAGAACAGCAAAGGGCCTCATATACATTAAGCATTATGATATCATCGAAAAAAAGCTGCAAAAGTTACCAAGTTTTTTTCCATTTAAAATTTTCAAAAGCTGTACAGAACTCCCTTCTCAAAATGGACTACCCACAGCTCCAATCATTTCCTTACATATTTTTAAAAGCTGAAACAACTATCAATTTTGCCATAATCAGGCTAAACTTTTGCACTCTTCAATTTTAACCTGCCAGTTGTAAAGATTCTTCTATGTGACTCCCTAAAGTTACATCAGTGGTCAGTATTTAATTACCACACCTTAAATTTAAAATAAAATAAGGCTATATGAAAACAGTATCTTCTGTTATTAGTCATAATGCAGAGCCCAATAAATTATACTTAAAGGATTCTGTGTAACGCCCAGCATAACAACATAATAAATCTAACAAAGCCCCAGGACCGGGATGGGACGCCTGGGTGGCTCAGCAGTTGGGCGTCTGCCTTTGGCTCAGGGCGTGATCCCGGGGATCCCGGATCGAGTCCCACATCAGCCTCCCTGCATGGAGCCTGCTTCTCCCTCTGCCTGTGCCTGTGCCTCTCTGTGTGTCTCTCATGAATAAATAAATAAAATCTTAAGAAAAAACAAAACAAAACACCCAGGACCATCTTTCATTTATATTATAATTACTATACATTTAATATACTTAAAAATTAAGTAATGTATATATTATATATAATATGCGCTCTCCTTTTCCTTCAAGATCCTGAACACCAGCTAGCACTATTTAAGCTAATGCCTGATTCTTCTTAATATTTTTCATTACCACTGTACACTAAGAATTGTCTTCTCTTTGCAGTAACTAGCCAGTAACTGAAGATACTGAATCCTAACTTCATCTAACTTTAGATTAAAAAAATAATAATAAATAAATAAATAAATAATAAATAGAAGGGGAGCAACTGAAGATAAATACAAATGAATCTGATTTTTTTTTTTAAGTTCATGCTGCTCTGTAATCACTGCCTGCCTGGTGGGTGTTAGATAAGGTCATCTAAGAACAAGAGACCCATCACTGTTGAGATGCTTACAGTCACTCTTCTAAAGAGGCTTGACTATGACAACAATAGAGCTGAAAGATCAATTATAATTTTCCCATTACTAATGTCTTGTAACACTTAAGTCATCCATAAAACACGTATCAGAAAAGATGCTCAGGACTTCAGCCTGAGAATCACATGACACTCGCTTAGTGTCAGTTAAAAAAAAAAAAAAGCGCACAACAACAAAAAAAATCAATAACAAAACTGCTCACCCTGGTGGTTCAGAAAAGTACTAGACACAAAATGACTCAACTATTTAGTAGTACATATGAAACTTTCAAATAATCACTGTTTTGAATCTGTGACAGACTCCTTTTTAAACTTCATGTTCCAGTAATGTTATGAGAAAAGTACCACCCCTCAAAGTACTTCAGATGGGTCTTTCGTCCTTCTATTTACTCATCCCATATTGGGGAGAGAGCATCATCTTGGGAAGGTTTTTCTGCTACAATGAAATACCAGGGTAAAATCTGTGAGTTTCCAATACTAACCACTAATTTATTGACCTAACAAAGAAAAGCAACATGCCCCATTCTAGCTAAAGAGAAAAAAATTCCCTCACAAGCTAATTTTCTTGCAATAAAGACCAATTCAAACAACACACTACGCAGTTCTTAAAGGTGAAATAAAACACTGGCTGGCTTATTCCTTTGTCTTAAAAAGTTAATAAATTTTTAACTTTGGTAGATTATTATTCTTGGGTAGGTGGGAGGAAAATATCACCTTATTAAACATACGGTAGACCATGCTTTGAGCAAAAAATGCTATGAAGATTGCTTTGATGCAGCTTCACTTTCCTCTTGTGAGAGTTCCTTTTGGGCTCAAGATGTGGAAGAGAAAGCATTTAGAGTTACTCCTTACAGGAGACAGAACAGGTGTATATACATAAAAGTAAACTGACTTTCTTTGCTTTCCAAAGCATCATTCGGGAAGGCTAACCCTTCGAATCACGTTTCAGAATGCTCATGGACACTATTTTTCCCCCCCCAACAGATAACACCAGATCCAGAGTCAAAATGCCTTTGGTCCACTCAGCTTCATCTCACATAAATCATTCTGTGCTTTGATTTGCCTCTAAAAAGAGAAATAGGTCTTACCTACCTACTCTTCTAGGATGGGGGAATTTTTTTTTTTTTTTTTAAATCACATAAGATCCTTCGTGTTTCTTAGAAATGGCTGGTATAAAACTCAAGGTGCTACACTATACTATTATTACCTTGTATCGTTTTACTGCTATTTCTGAATCAGGCCATGATACTGGCTTTAAAACACAAATCTCGGGGCACTTGGGGTGGCTCAGTCGGTTGAGCATCTGTCTGCCTTTGGCTCCAGTGGTGTTCCTGGGGGTCCTGCTTCTCCCTCTGCCTATGTCTCTGCATGTCTCATGAATAAATAAACGAAATCTTAAAGAAAAACAAAAACTTAAAACACAAATTTTGTGGTCTTCTATCTTCGGTTACATTTTTTTTTTTTTTTTTTTAATAATTCTGTCCTGATAACTTACCCCTCATACTCCAAAGATCTACTCCACTGATCCCTGGGCCTGAAAACTAGTGCCTCCTCTCCCAATTAAACAACTGATAGCCACTCTAGCTTCTTGTTCTTGAGAGAAATGGTACTGTACAGCGTGCAAAATAAGGTGACGCTTCTCATCCTCTCTGCACTTCCCACAACACAAAATCTGTGCAGTTACCTAGAAAAAAAATCTGAAGAATTCTGACAACACGTTTGTATCAATAACTGTCATTAAAAAAAAAACATATCTATCTATCTATCTATCTATCTATCTATCTATCTATCTATCTATCTCAATCACGTCTAGAGCACAGAGAAGAAAACAACTTTACGGAGTTTGCAAGAAAATAACCTGGCAGTCCTTGAGCTACGACCAGGTTTGGTGCGGGCTGTCCCTTCCTAGGGCCTGTGCCATGTCTTTGAAGAAAAGTGGCTTGGGCCCAAGGCACGGCTAGGGCAGGTCCTGAGCCCCAGGGAGCCCCTCGTGGAGACCCTCCACCGCAACGTGTGCACCCAACACCGAATCGCTCATTCCAGACACACCCCCCTCCACCCCGCGTTTCAGAGGAGGTGTGGGCACTCAACTCCTTCACTGTGGATAGGGGGACAGGAGGGAGGGCGGGCCCAGGCCCGAGCACCCATTTTGGAGGACTGGGGAGCTCGGCCCCGAGGGCTGTGCGATCGGGAGTGTGGGAGTGAAGGGCGCATCCGCGGAGGGGGTGGGGGGAGGCGGCCAGGTGGGGGCGGGGGTCGTCTCCCGTATTCGGGGCCGTGAAGAGGCCGGCGGCGGGAACTACTCGGGAGAGCGAGGTTCCCCAGGGTGAGCTTTCCCTCCTGGTATTCGCCGGGAGCTGGCGAGGGTCACGGGGCAGGCCCCTCGGGGCAGAGCCGGCGAGGGGGTCTCCCTCCCCCCCCCGTCTCGGGGGGTAGGAGGACTCGCGGAAGGCCTCCTTCCAGCGGGGGGACAGTGCCCGATAAGCCGTGTAAGCGGTGCGCGCCGGGGCACGGATTCCCGCAGCTCCGGCCCGCGCGAGAGGCGTGGGACCCGGTGGGAGGGGATGGAGGAGGCCCCCCGGCCCGGGAGGCGGGAAAGGCCCGGGGGCTCCGGGACGGGCGGCGGCTCCGGAGCCCCGAGCGGTGGCGGCGCGGGCCTGGCGAGCCCCGAGCCGGCTCGAGCCCTCTGGGCCGCGGGCGCCCCCCACTCCCCCACTCTCCGCGGCCGCCGCCTCCCCCCCGCGGCTCCTCTCACCTGCACATGATCCGCCATTTTGCTCCATTCATGCTCCTCTCCGGCCCCCCCTCCCCCCCAGCGCGCACCTCGGCCGGGGCCGCTGCCGCCGCCGCCGCCGTCGCCGCTGCGCCTGCGCGCTGGGGGCTCGTCGCGCTACGCTCGCGGCGTAGCGCTGCTCGGCTGCGCAGGCCCCGGCGGCCGCGGCCGCGGTTGGAGAATGCGCAGCGCCGCTGGGACGGCGTAAAGGCGCGGGCAACGTCAGCGGCCCGGAGACGCGGGGGGTGGGAAGAGGGAGCGGGCCGGGGGAGCGCGAGGGAGGGGAGCCGGGGGAACAAAGCTTTGTTTACATGGTTTTTAAAGGGGCCGCGCCGGCTGCGGCGGGCGGGCGGGCGGGCGGGCGCTGGAGCGGGACTTGGGGCTACCTGCCGCGGGCCGGCTTGGCGGCGGCTCCGGGAGAGGGGCCGGGACCTGTCCCCGCCCGGATCCAGCACCTGGGGGACGCCTCTCTTCCCGAGTGTCCTTCCGACCTGCCCCCGGATGCCCCCCTCCGCACCCCAACCGTGCAGATGCTGTCCCATCACACCCCGACGGTCTTCGCTGCGCCCTCCGCCCGTGTGCCCCCCCACCCCCACCCCACACTTCGGATGTCTGCATTATTATTTACTTTCCAATGAATTTCCAATTCGACGTCGACCGAATTTATGTTTGTCTTTCTAGTTTTCTGCTCCAGGGGATCAGGGCCATTGCCCTCGGATCCTGCGTTTTACCAGCAACCCGGATAGTGATCTCCCCTCTTTTCACCTCTGTCCTTTTTCTCCTCCAGAAACGTTCATGCTAATTGCCGCCAAATAGTGGTGACAATGGAAACACGCAGAAGGCACAGTTGCAATGTTCGCAAGTAGATTGTTATCTTAACCAGCCCTCTAGGCTGCCTCCTGAGAGGGGTCAGATGCTGGGAAGAGGTGGTGGCGGTGGCGGTAGGGTGAGATAAAGGGTGTTTAGGACCCCTGGGCTCAGTCTGACTGGGAGGGCCAACCTCCTGGGTCAGATCAGGTCAGTCTCTTTCCCGCTGAGGCCGATTCCAATCTTTTCCGCTAGGAATTATCAGTGTTAGATAATGCTGGTTTCTGTGTTCCATTGGATTTCACTCTTGCTTCCAGTCAAGGCCCCCAGATTAAATCTTCTCTGGATTCTGAGACTGTTGGTCGTTTGAAGTTTATACCGACTGTGGGCTACCACCTGCAATGGAAATGAAGGTGGTAGTGAATCACTTCCTGTTGTGGACAGAGAGGCCTGGTGCTCAGCATTCATTTCAACCTGGGTCCTCCTAGTGCAATCGTTCTGATTTGCAGAGGTAGGACGCCTAAAAACTACATTACCCAGACTTCCTTGCAGCTAGGGTTCCCAATGCAAGATCGCCTCTGCCAATTAGATTCACTGAGGGAAGATTTTTGGAGGCAGAAGTGAGGCAGAAGCTTTTGACTGTTGCTTCTGGCAAGCCTAACCCCTGGGATGTTGTGTTGTGTTGTGCTGTGTTTTGTTTTCCTAGTGTCCAATCATAAGCTCCCTGATTGTATTGAGTGGGGATGGTGAGTCAGGGGCTTCCCGACCTTGGCATTGCAGCTGCAGTGGTATATTCTTGGAGTCACAATTGCAGTGGCAGTCTTCCAATTCCTTAGTTGCCTGATTGGGTGGGAGTAACAGCTGTCTGTGGTCTAGGCCCCCATTTACTCCCCAACCAATCCAGCTCCTCGCCCTTGGTACTCTATCCTCTCTTCATCAGTAAATGGTACCACTCTTTACCTAGTTGCTCAGCTAAAAACCCAGGCATTACCTTGATTCCTAGCATCTCAACAGTCCTTCACATCCAATCCACTTGCAAGTCCCATTTAATTTAAATTTAATACATACCCAAATCCGGCCGCTTCTCTTCATTTCTACTGCTAACACCCTGGTCCAAGCTACATCACATTTTTCTTGAGGTCTGGTAATAGATTCCTAAGTAGTTTCCCTGCTTCCTGCCTTGCCCTGTGATAATCTGTTTTCCATACAGCTGCAGAACATTATTTTAAAATCATAAATTAGATCATTACACCCTTGCATAAAAATCCTTAAGTGGCCTTCTGTTGCATTTAAAATACATTCCCAATCTTTGGTGTGGCCCGAGAAGCCATGTAATCTTACCTTATCTCTTGCTAACAATGCTCTGTTCGTTCTGGCTTTCTTGCAGCTCCTCACATTTACAGTGATTCTTTCTCAGGGTCTTTGCATTTGGTGTCGCTTCTGCCTGGCATGGTTTTCCAGATCGTTAAGTAGCTAGTTCCCTGCTGTCATTGACTTCTTAGTGCTGTTGTTATCTCCTCAGTGGCTTTTCTCACCATTCTATGAGAGTTGTCCTCTGACCCCATCCCTGTCATACTTATAGCATTGTTCACTGTCCAGAGCTATTTACTTGCATACTCGTTTCATTGTCAGGGTCTCCAATTAGAAAGGAACCACCTTCTGTCTTGTTTATGCCTTGTACCTCGTACGCCTGTACAGAGTAGGTGCTCAATAAATATTTTTTAAAAAAGATTTTACTTATTTATTCATGAGAGACAGAGAGAGAGAGAGAGAGAGAGAGAGGCAGAATGAGAAGCCGGCTCCTCGAAGGGAGCCGATGTGGGACTCGATCCCGGGCTCAACTGCTGAGCCACCCAGGCATCCCTTGATAAATAATTTCTGAGTTAATTAACTTATTTATGTCTCTGTCTCATTCTATGGTGTGTGTGGGTTCATATGAGAACATAAAACATTTGAAGTGTTGTGTCAATGTGAAGTAACATAATTATTATATTGTATTATAAGCCTTTCTTCTCAGAGAGTTTCCAGCATGGGGTCTCCCCTTCCTAGTACTGGGAGAAGTGAAAATTCTTATTGGAGAAAGGGTGAGACTAAGAAGAAAACTTAGACTGGTGTTGTGCTCCCTCCTCTACAGTCGGAACCACTGGGTTGAGGGGAAGCAGAGGAGGATCTTTTATGACCCCAGGTCATGTATCTCTTTCCTAAGTTCTCCATCCTCCCCAGGCCCACGCGAGCTACATGCCCATTGTATATCTTCTTTCCTGTTGTGTGCCCAGCCCTAGCACTGGGGTAACTGTCCCACCTGTCCGTCACTTAGGGCGGTCACCTAATGTCTAAGCCTGCCCAAGGAATCAGACACAGTCTCTGCTCCTTTCTTTTTTGCCCCCAAAGACAAGCTCATAAATCCTTTTGTGTTAAGGATTTAGTTGCTAATCAGTGGTGAGAATAATAACAAAAAGTTGCAGAACTCTTAGAGCTGTGTTCTCTGACCTGCATGGTTCCTAACTCCTGTTGAGAGAAACCAGTGTAAATGAAAGGATCCCCTGGCTTATATTGAAGCACAGATGAGGCGTGGTGTGTCCTTTCCTTTCCAATAAAAGCAAAGAGAAACCAAAGAGCACTCCAGAACCCACTTGTGCCTCGGTATAAATCACTGGGACTCTTTCCTTTAGAATGCTTTCTCTTCCCATCATTGGTGCTTGGGTAACCTAAAGCGCCTCTAATTTTCTGCCCTTCTGCTCTGTCTTGGAGCTATGTCTCCTGGGTCTCTCTACTCACAGGGTTCGCCTGTGGCCAGACAGAAGGTACTGGAGTTAGAACTTCCACTGCAGGGATCCCACAAGTCCTGCCAAGGAAAGTGGGAGGCTTTTAATGTGTGTCACTTATAATACATTCATGCTGTTCCATCTGCAGACAACAGCCAAAGAGTTTTCCTTTCCAGAGGCAAGGGGTGGCATGTGGTTGGTTGTGGGGCCCAGGCATTCAGGTGTAAATAGCTATAAAGTAATCTAGTAAGCTTGGGTGCCCCCCTGTGGTTCTGAGTGGAATGTGTCCGATTTGCCTTAGGGAAAGGCGATCAGAGTCGTAGGGGCTTCTGTTTTCCTCCTTTGAGCATCTCTGGTCTCACTCCAGATCTGCCGTAACAGAATCTGCACTTTTTACAGGATCTACACATTAGTGTTGGAAAGGCACTGCTCTGGCAACCTCCAGGATGACTCTAAAAGCTCTCTTCTTCTCACTCCGTAAGAAGATGCTGATGGCTAAAAGACCAAATGGCTCCCAGGTAACATTGCCTCTCCTTAGGGACTAGAGAGACAGAGTAGACCTTGCCCCATGTCCATACTCCTGACCACTTCCTAAAGAGCTTTTCTCACACCAGCATCCTTGGTTTTCCCTTGATCTCTGGATCAACCTGTTCAAATGCAGGCAGCAGGGCTGAGTGCTGTGAGCTCTACATGACTCAGCCCTCTCCTCCCAGAGCTCATAACATTCATCTTTTAAAGCTGTTTTGGTAAAGCACACGGCATATACAGCAGATGGCCTGAGCAGTGCACTGCTCTGCTCTCCTTCCCAAGGCAAACAAACCCCCGTGGTAGAGGAAATGGCCCGATTATATAAGCACCCATTATGGGGTTACCCCAAGAGTGCTTGTCTAATTCTCTGGTTCCCCAACATTTCTACACCATGCCTCCATCAGATTGTTCTCTAAACCATCTGTCTCTAAGTTCACTATTCTCTGGGGACCTTCAATTTTCCCCAAAGCAATGTATCTTCTTGCATCTAGGAGTCTGGATTGCATTTAGGGGTCAGCATTAAAAAGACCATTGAATTAAAAATCAGGAACCCTGGTTCTTCCTCCTGTCCCTACCAGCCCTGTGACCTCAGAACAGTCACAAATAGGTGGGTTCATACTTGCATTCCCTTCTTCCAGGGATAGGTAGTATGGCTGGTAAGGTTGTGAGCCTGGAAGCTCTAGTAACTAAGGAATACTTTTGTTTTGGCAACTATGAAGTCTTTAAATTTTTTTTTTTTTTTTTTTTTAGTATAAAAGAGTGCTATTGCAACCTAAAAAGATAATGTCCAGGTGAAACTCTAGTGCCTTTATAATGCTCACAAAGACTGGAAGAACCTTCTGGTTCACCTTCTGGTGAACTTCAACTCTCTGGATGTGCTCCAAGAAATAGCATGTTTCAGTGTGGGGATGTTTCTAGAATCCCAAAGAATTGATTGTTGTGTGTGTGCAGTTGTCTGGAGCAGGGAGTGCTCCCTTCAGAGTGAAACAGGGTTGCAGCTGTGTGTGAAAGTGATGAGCTTCTGTCTGATGTGTCATTTATGCTGTGTGTGTGTGTGTTTGTGTGTGGCTTAGCTCTTACTGAGCTGAGAGACCTAGGTTCTGGTTTGAGTGGCCTTCAACATGTCCCTCTGGTCTTCTGGAGCCTCAGTCTACCATTTTTATTTATTTATTTATTTTTAAAGATTTGTTTATTTATTTTAGAGAGAGAGGATGCCAGAAGGAAGATAGGCAATGGAAGAGGGAGAGAGTCCCAAGCAGGCTCCCGCTGAGTGTGTGGCCAGATGACTGATCACAGGGCTCCATCTCAAGACCTTGAGATCATGACTTGAGCTGAAATCAAGAGTGGGACCCTTCACTGATGGAGCCACCCAGGTGCCCCCAGTCCGTTCATTTTTACATTTGGGACTTAGGCCGGTTGATTTTTAAGTTCCCTTCCTGTGTCATGCTGAGCATGCAGCTGGAGTGTGAGGATATTTTGCTATTGGTTTTACTGTTAAATTTCGTCCTGGGTCTCCTTGTTGCTATAGGTCAGCCCTTCCTCGTTCATTCCTCGTTCCTCGGTCAGCCCTTCCTTGGCCAGCTTCTGCACCTGCGCTGTTGTTAGGTGAAAAACTGAAAATTGGCTTTTCGGAAATTATCTTACTCAATGAAAATGCAGGAAGCTTGTGCATGAAATTCATTCGTCAAACACACACACACACACACACACACACACACACAAACCACACAGAGCAAGAAACCACAGGGCCTATCGGTTTGTCGTCATCGAGCAGACAAGAGCAGAACAGTGCGAAAAGTCTAGGCTGAGAGGAAATGCACTTGAGAGAAGGGGGAACACGGCAGGGAGGAGAGAAAGAGGGCGGGAGTAGGAGAGAGCTGTAGGGCTGGGGTGCCGGCATGGTGGGAGGATGGAAGAAGTGGCAGTGAAACAGGGCTTCCTGTACCTTCTACAGCAGCAGACTTTTGGAAAGGTAAGGGCGAGGCTGTGCTGGAACTGGGCGGAAGGCCTGGGGGGCTGCTAGAAATTCCTGGGGAGGAGGAGGAGCCCCTGAATGTTTCAAAACCCTCATGGGAAGGTGAGCACTGTGCCCCCCACCACGTTCCACCCAGGGCCCAATCTTCGGAGGGGTCTTTCCTTAGCAGCCGCTCGCTTCCCCAACCAGGCCCCAAAGTGTGTGCTTTGCAGACGGCTGTTGGGCCAGTGGGAAGGGTGTAAAGGAGGTTCTGTGACTTCATTTCTTGCCTCTTTGGCTCTCTGGTAACTTCTCAAGGGGGTGCTTGGGAAGGGAAGGGAAAGAGCAGCGGGGGAGATAATTTGGGATTGCAGTAGAGGTTCCCGTGTCCCTTTCTTGCTCCAGTGGGGTGAGTTTGGCCGGTGGTAAGCTGGAGCTAGGGTCTCTGTGGCCAGCTTCCTTTACCTTCCTTGATTGAGGAAGTCCTCTTTCCCTCAGCTGAGCCACGCCAGGGCTTCTCTGTCTCTCTCATGACCCAACCTGCCAAGGGATGAAGTAGGAAGGTTCAAGAGGGTGGGCTGAAGTTCCTGGCCTGGGGCTTCCTGTAGGACCTCGCGCAGAGCGAGGGTGGCCCTGGTACCACCCTCTCAATCCTCCTCTGGGCTTCAGGGACTCACAGGCTTTTTGCCCCTCGACGTGGACCTGGGCTGGGCCTGCCTTGCATTCTGCCTCTGGGGGGCTCACTATTGTGCCCTCCTGCCTTCTGCACTCTACCTGCTGTCCCTGCCTCTTCCTTGGTTGTGGGTGCTTTCTAGTCGCTAAGGTCCCTGTTATTCTCTCTGACTGCCTTGGCTCTCCTGTGACCTTTGCCACTCTCCTCGTCCGAGTGCCACCCCGCGGCCTCCCCCGTGGTTCCTCCTCTTCCCCCTTCGGTCACCGCCTGTCCATTTCTGGGTGGCTCCCTCTGGGCACCCACCTGCCACGCATCTGGATTCAGAAATGGCGCCGTTTCGGGGCTACGCTGTATGGAGAGTCAGACTGCGCCTTGGCCCGGCTGGAGCTCCAGGAGGCCTCGGAGAAGCCGCGGCGGGGAGAGGCCGCCAGGAAGGTGATCCGCCTCAGTGACTGCCTACGCGTGACCGAGGCCGGCGGGGAGGCCAGCAGCCCCCGGGACACCAGCGCCTTCTTCCTGGAGACCAAGGAGCGTCCGTACCTGCTGGCGGCCCCTGCTGCGGAGCGCAGCGACTGGGTCCAGGCCATCTGCCTCTTGGCCTTCTCCGTGAGCGCCCCCCGGGGGGGCGGGGAGGAGGGGGCATGGCATTGGGGGGCAGTCTGTGCTTGCAGACGGGTGTGATAAGAGCCGAGGTCAGGGTGCTGGGGCAGTTGCTGGGGGCGGGGGGAGCCCCAGTGCAGAATGCAGAGACAGCAGGCTGAGTGCGCGGGAGGGAGGCCTGGGCTGGCCGTGGGCTTGGCATCGGAGGCGGTCTTGAGACCCTGGCCTCTTCCTCAGGGCCAGAGGAAGGAGCTGCCGGGGCCAGCGGGGAAGGGCAGCCGGCCCCGCATGGAGGAAAATGAACTGTACAGCAGCACGACCGCAGGTGAGGGGCTGCCTCCTCTCGGGGGGCCGTGCCGGGAGGGGCTGTGGGCCTCAGCCGCGGCTGACTCTTCCTGCCCTGTGGTTGCCCCCAGCCCTGGCCAGCCCCCTTATCAGCCTCTCTGCATCGCTTCCGGGAGGCCGAGCTGGGGGAGCCTGGCCTGCCCCGAGTGTCGAGTGTCAGGCCTTCAGCCGTGGTTCAGGCCCTGTCCCCTGGGCCCCGCTGCGGGGAGAGGGCGAGGCTGGGGGTGGGGGGTCGGGGTCAGCAGAGGAGCGCCTAGTGAACCCTCTGGCCTTCTCTGTCTGAGAATGGTTTTATTTCTGGGGGTTTAAGGTGTCCTGTGGCAAGGGAGCTTTCTGCTGATGAGACAGTCCCGGTTTGTGATGTCTCGCCCGCCGGGCTGGGTGTGTGTGGGGGAGCAGGTGGACAGGGGTGACATTCCAGCTCCGCCTCACAGAGGGCACTGGAGGGCATCGGCGGCGGGTGGGTAGGCTGAGAGCAGGGGTGCTGGGACGGCCACACCTGCAGCTGTGACAGGACTTGGGAGGTGGCTGGGTGGGTGGGGACAGGAGATTAGATGGAGGGGACGAAGCTGTGGCTCTGGCAAGGGGCAGGAAGGATGTGGGCACGATGTCGGGGTGCATGTGGCTAGGGCATGATGCCGCTAGGGTAGGGGGTGGAGGGATCTGGCGTTTGGGGAGTGTGACCTGTCCTAGGGCAGCTCAGCCCCAGGCTGTGGGGTCACGGGCACATGGCTAACGCTTTTCCTGGAGGCCTCTGGCACCCTCATCTAGAGCAGGGCAGAGTCGAGGCAGGCCAGCTGTTTCCCATTTACCACCTTCTCCCCCTCCCCACCCTTAACAGTAGCCCCCCGCAAGGAGTTTGCCGTGACCATGAGACCCACAGAAGCCAGTGAGAGGTGCCGGCTCCGGGGATCCTATACCCTCCGGGCTGGAGAGAATGCCCTGGAGCTGTGGAGTGGTCCTGAGCGGGGCACCCAGCTCTACGAGTGGCCCTACAGGTTCCTGAGGCGCTTTGGGCGGGACAAGGTGAGCAGGGGC
Organism: Canis lupus dingo; assembly: GCF_003254725.2. Lineage (NCBI taxonomy): Eukaryota > Metazoa > Chordata > Mammalia > Carnivora > Canidae > Canis > Canis lupus. The sequence continues at coordinate 35,395,165 of NC_064267.1, forward strand.
CGCCGCAGGGCAGGCTGAAGGAGAGAAGAGCTGTGAGGAAGAGCTGGTCAGGGAGAGGGCGAAGGGGCCCTCAAAAGAGGAGAGAATGGGATGAGGAAGGAAAGACAGGGATAAAAGCCAGCAGAAGGCTAAGCGCCAGGGGAAGGAGAGAGAAGGTGTGGGGTGGAGGTGTGGGGGGGGAGGGGTCAGGAATAGGGGGGGCATCAGGGATACTGAGGGGGTGGGAGGGGGTAGAGGGACAGGAGAACAGCAAGAGGTGGACAGGCCAGAGGCGTAAATGGTGGCTGGTATTACTGAGGTTGACTAGGTACCAAGCTCTGTGCTTGGATGGATGGAGGGAGAAGGAAGGGTGAGGGCTTTGCTTGTTGAGGAAAGAGCCCAGGAGGAGAAGCAGTTCCTGTGGAGGGAAGTCGGAAGTGACAGGTTTGCGGTTGGGGGCTGGGTCCAGCAGAAGTGACCCCACCCTGTGGCCTGGCTAATTATCTCCCTCTCCCAACCACCCAGGTCACCTTTTCCTTCGAGGCGGGCCGGCGCTGCGTCTCTGGAGAGGGCAACTTTGAGTTCGAAACCCGGCAAGGCAACGAGATCTTCTTGGCCCTGGAAGAAGCCATTTCTGCCCAGAAGAACAGTGCCCCTCCCGGGCCCCAAAGCCAGCCGGCCACAGCCCCTCCGGTGCTGCCCCGGCCAGAAAGCCCCTACTCCCGGCCCCACGACTCACTGCCACCTCTGTCACCCTCCACTCCAGTGTCCACCGCCCAGCCACGGGGCCCAGAGGGAGAATATGCAGTGCCCTTTGATGCCGTGGCCCGCAACCTGGGGAAGAGCTTGCGGGGCATCCTGGCGGTCCCTCCCCAGCCCCCGGCGGACCCTCTGTATGACAGCATCGAGGAGCACCCACCCCCACGACCTGACCACATATACGATGAGCCTGAGGGATTGGCTGCCCTGTCCCTGTATGACAGCCCACAGGAGCCCCAGGGTGAGGCCTGGAGGAGACAGGCCGCAGCTGACAGGGACCCCAGCGGCAGCCAGCACGTCTACTCAGCAGGGCAGGACTTCTCTGCCTCTGGCTGGCCGCAGGGAACTGAATATGACAATGTCATACTTAAGAAAGGCCCAAAGTGATGCCTAAAGTGGAGGAGGTATGGATCTTATCAGATGTGGGTGCTGAAGCCTGTGGGGGCTGAAGCCTGCCTGTCCCCACTGGGGTGGGGTCAGAGGCCTATGAGAAGGAGCAAGGAGCGTGATGGAGGCACCAGGCCTCCCTTCTAGTTTCTGCTGGTTACTCCTCCTGGCTGCTGCATTCCAGGAACTTCCCTCTGTTCCTTCCGGAACCCTGGGCTTGGCCTGCCGTAGTCTGGTCTGAGGACTTGTCCCTCCCAGGGCTGCCGTATGAGTCATCATCCTAACACAGGAAGAGTGCCTAAAAGAGACACACCCTCCTCCTACCCCTTTCTACTTCCTCTTCTTTCCCCAGCCTAAAGGAACCTTGGCATTTAGGGCAGAGGACAGAAGAATGTCAGCAGATTGCCCTGGTTCCTTGGCTTATGCACGCCTCCTGCCTCCTGGGGACAACCCTGGCTCCAGGCACCCAGGAGGATGACTGTAACTTTCTGGAGGTTTTGGATTTCTCTGTGGCATTAAACATTTCTGGAATATTTATGTGTGGCATCAGTGCTGTGGGGTGGGGATGGGGATGAATGCTTCAACTGGCCACCATGGATACCTCCTGTCCCAGCAGCAAGATCTTCTCTGGGCCTAGGCTGGGTCCCAAGCATTTGTCCACAGAGTGGGAGGTCTCTGAAAGTCAGGGCACCTTGGGAAAGACATTTAAGCTTTTCTAACCTTTTGCTAGCTTGGGGTCAATCCCAGGAAAATAGTGGGGAAGCAGGGTGTGTGTGTGAAGAACTGTACTGGAAGACGGGAAAGAGTTGGCACTTCCTGAGCCTCTTATGGACTAGAAGTGGGTCTAGACCTGTGTGGCCTTGGATCGATCCATTGCCTTCCTAAGACTTGCCTTCTTTGTCCACTGTGTAGGCTCTAAGATCCCTTCCTGCTTTGTAATTCCCCATCTGTCCTCAGTACCCCATGTCCCTCTGCCCTGTACCCTCCCCTCTCATTAAAACCTGCATTCAGTTGGTGTCAATATCATGCCACGTGATGTCTACACACTTCTGCTATCAGCCAATTCAGCCGGTGTCCTGGAGCACTGCCAGGCTCTTGACTACCCTGGCTTCAAGATGCTGACAGCTCAGAGGGGGCTGAGACAAGGGCACAGGTGCCTGTTCCACGAGGTGGGTGCAGGTACCACAAGAGGTAAATCAGAGTCTTGGGGGTCAGAGGAGACAACTGCTTGCCAGGGGACATATGAAGAAAGACCTTCATCTGGAAGGTGGATCTCTAAGGGTGGGAAGGAATTTGATGAAGATTGAAGGAACATGTGAAGAGAGCATCGTGGGCAGAAAAATGAGTGTGAGTGGAGGTATGTATGTGCTCTGGAAAGAGTTCCACGTTCAGAGTGGGGCAAACACGCAGCCATCTAGTTGGGAAGGCAGGCTCCAACCATATTGTGGAAGGAGGGATTCGAAGGGAAAGAGATGAGGCTTTTGAGCAGAGAGACTCTTAGAAGAGCTGTGTGTTGTGGGCAATAATCCCACCAGCCCTGGGGAAAAATGGGACTGGGGGTGGGATGGTTTGAGGCTGGGATGGAAGGAGAAATCCAGAAAAGACTGGATTAAAAAGATGTCAAGGTGGGGCCTGCATATCTTGGAGTTATATTGGGTATGGAACACAGAGAAATAGGGTTTCTGGAAAGATTCAGGTTTTGGGAAGAAGGTGAGCTTGGTTTCTGGTGTGTAGAGGTTAAGATGGGTTTCTTGTATCCAGATAGAAGAGTCCTAAAAACAGCTGGAAAGGGGCTCCAGAGCTCAGGAGGGAAATAAGATAGAGCCTCTCAGGTGTGTTGTGATCAAAGTTTGATCTCAAACCCGGCCTTTGCCCCCTTGCTAAGAGAAGTTGAGGCAATGGGTGAGCAGGCTAGAGGTGGAGCAGCAGGTGGGCTTCCAGCAGCCCTGCGTCTTTTGTCTGCCAACGGGCTGTTCCTGTTGCCACCCTCCAATCCCAGAATACACTGGAGGCAGGGAGGCCGAGGCCTCTAAGGGCTTCCGTCATTCCCTTCCGCAGGCCAGGGGCAGGAGTTGCGGGGCTCCTAAGCAAGGATGCCACATTTCTAATTTCCTCTAGTGGCACTTGAGGTGGATGTGCCAGTTCATCCCAGCAGAGGGCAGTGTTAGCCCATGGAAAAGGCCACTGGGGGCTTAGCTGCTGCCAGGTGTGTGGGGGCTCGGTGGTGAAGGAAGGAACTTTCTTGTTTGCTAAAGGAACGGAGGATCACCTGAGGAATGGGCACATCAGACCTTGCCCCTTCAGATGCTCAAGCCCCACTTGGAGGCCTGCGGACCCCGCTTCCTAGCGGTGTGGGACCCTAAGCTGAAAACTGCCCCCATCCTCCCTGCTTTCTCTCCGTGGAGATCCAGGGACTTCGGACTTCTGTTCTGATGCTGGCTTTGCTCTAAAGGGAAGTGGTAGATAGGGGCCTTAGGGAAAGGTGGTGTAAGGGCTGGAGGGCAGGGGAAGTGGAGCATTTGGGGAAGTTGGGAGGGGTAATGAAAGTCCTTGAGGCAGCTGGTAAAGCACAATGACCATGCCATCAGTGTCCCTCTCAGAAGACACGACCAGGTGGGTGGGTCATCCTACAGACAGCTATGTCAGTGCCAGTGCAGCCAGCCTCAACTGCCCTGTGGCCTAGGACAGGACATGGGCATCATGCCGTGGTCCCTGCCACCTAGGGGCCCCACCCGGAGTGAGGGTGGGAGGGCCTGGGGCAATGCCACAGACCCATCCCCTGCCCTCTGGAGCCTGCACACAGAGTGGCTATGCAGGAGATGTTGACTGAGTGGATTAATGATGGGGTGAGCCTTAGGGATCCATCTCAAACAGAAACACAGAGGTAAAGCCTTCCTTGAAGTGTTTCCGTGCCAGCCTGGCTGTCAGAGGCAAATTCATAGGTCAGGAAGCAGACTGGTCTCCAGGGGACAGGGCAATGTAAGACCAAGTGACAGTTCTGCAGGAAAGGTTCCCTTGGCTCAAGAGTCTGCTACCTGGCAGCTGTGGATACCATGAGATGCTCTGCTGTGACCAGGACACTTAGAAACTGCTTTTACTGGCTCATCGTTATGCAGAGGTGACATCGGGGCAGGGAAGAATGGCATCACGAGTGGTGCCCAGAGTAGAGATGTGTACATAGAGTCACGTAACTGCGCAGGTGCACACACAAGCACACCAGGTCATTCTTCCTGTTTCTGTTCTTCTCTCTCTTGCCCTCCTTTGTATTTTCTACTTTCGAGAACATGAATGGGGTGTGTGTGTGTGTGCACGCGTGTATGTGTGTGCATGTGTGTATTGGCCTGTGGTCTACCCTATGAGTCTACTCTCAGGCTCATGGTGGGGGATCCAGGGCCCCCTGGTGGGTTCCCACCTTGATGCTTCACAATATACCAAGGTCCAGATTGTCTGGGCCTCTCTGCTCACTTAGACTCCTCCCTAATGGCTGCACTCAAGCTGTTGCTGCCACCACCTTTCAGCCGTGATGCTAACCAGCCTCCTGCCTCCTGCCTCCTAGGCACTGATTCAATTAGCCAAGGTGCCCACCTCCTGCAATGGCCATTTATAATATCAGCTGGGGCAGCTGGAGACCTCAGGGAGGGCAGGACCGGGAATCAAGGGGGGAGATCAGTGAGTGACAGGGTGGTACAGGAATGGAATGGGGGAGGTTTCTGGGCAGGGGCATCTGATCTGATTAGGCATCAAGCTGGTTTTCCCTGGTAGACAGCTGCACATCCCTGCCCTGCTCAGATTCCCGGCTCCCAGGCCTGTCCGATGCTGGTGAGCAAGAAGCAGGGCCCATCTGTAACCGCCCCCCACTGCTGCCCAGGCTTGCTTCTTTCTTCCCTGCCTCTCTCTTGAAGCCACAGCCCTGATCTTGACACCAGCTCCTGGATCCCTGGGCCAGACAGAAGTAGCTGGTGAGTTCAGGAGTGGTTGTGGGTGGGGGTGTGCCAGGTTCTCAGGGATCTGATGGGGAACCGGTGTCCCAGAGCTGGGGTTAACTGATTCCAGGACCTGCTTCCCAGGGACAGGGTCAGCCTTCTGCTTCCAGAGAGCACTGGGAGGAGTGGTGTGAGCCTGTGCCCGATGAGAGGACAGTAATTGGGATGATAACAATGCTCTTGAGTTTGTACAGCATTTTCTTATTTATAAATGGCTTTGGGGGCAATTTGGGGTAGTTGGTGAGGCACCCAGGCTGCAGCCTGATGATCTGCATTCGAATTCTGGCTCTGCTACTTGGGACATCTGCTCTGAGCATCTGTGTGCACGTCTGTAAAATGGAGATACTAATAATATGTTTCTCAGAGGTTTGTTGTGAAGACTGAAGTAAGGGTGTAAACGCAGAGCTCCTAGAGCAGCCCCTGGCACACACAGACCTCCCTCCAGTCTTATCCACACAGCACAGTGAAGCAGACAGGATGAGATGTCCCCATTTCATAAGGAAGGGAATAGAAGCATAGAGAAGCCCCTCCTCTCTTTGGGGGCTGAACTTGGGCTTTGCGGAAGGACCTGGCTGGGAAGGGCAGGTAGGATTTTGATTGGAAGGAAGAAGAGTCACAGAGAGGGGAGGGGAGCAACATCAAAGGCCTTTGAGGGCTGGGTATGTGGCTTCTCCTGAGGGGGCTCTCACTTGGGCAGAGCAGCACTGCCAGGCCCTTTTATGCCCAGAAATGGGAGAGCTTGGAAATAGGCTGCTTCATAGGCTAGAAGGCCTCTGGCTTGATATACCAGAGAGCAGAAGCCACAGGGGATTTCTCCCCCTTTAATCCTAGCCTCTGCACCCGGTCAGGGCCTGGCTGCTGGGACCCCAGGACAGGGGCAGGCTTCTGGCTGGATAGGGGGCACCTGGTGGTCAGGCTGTCATGGCCTACTAACTGGTACCATCAAAACACAATTGTGGAGCCACTGCCTGGCAGCCAGCAGAGGGGCTGTGGGAGGGAGAGGCTGAGGAGAAGGCAGTAGAAGGGACACAGACACCTCTGAAGGAGTTCACCATCTCTCTGAGGGACATTTGCAGATGTCCTCAGGGTGGTTCATTCTTTACCTAATTTGATGTCGAACCGCGGCACCTACCAGAGGCCTGGTACAGGGGAGGCACAGATAACTACTTCCTGATGGAAAGAATAAATGAAATCCACTTTGCTTGGGGGGGAACCCACGGGGTTCCCTATGTGTCATGGTTCATGGAATCATGGAACCCTGGGATTCCCATCCAGAAACCTAACCCCCAATGGACTCCAGGAATCCCAGCACTGGTCTTCCGGCCAGCCCTCCCCCTCCCAGCAGGCCTCTTTTCAAATGCAGAGTGAAGATGGGAGAGAGGCTTGGTCTGGACTGCAGACAGCAGGGAGGCAGGGGAGGGGGGCTGAGGGTGAGAAATGCCCTGACTCTGGTCTAGAAGAAGGGGTTGGTGGGGGCCGGCCCTCTGGTGCAGCCAAGAAACCCATCAGACAGGCGTCCAAACGCAGGAGGCCAAGACGGGGCCAGCTTCTCCGCAGGCCCACCTCTGCCTAGAATGGCAGGCTGCCCCTGGTGGTGCCCACCTGTCTTCCTGTGCCCAACTCAGCATCTCAGCCCTGCTCCTCCACAGTTGGGCCCACTGGATGCCCTGGGAGTCGGGAACCCCCTCTCCTTTGACCTTTCGAGGAATAGAACGTCTGAGCCAGAAGGCACCTTGGCAACCTGCTTGCCTGAGTCCTTATCTTCCACTTGAGGGAAACTGAGGCCAAGTAAATTTTTAATCCTTCTCACATGTATTTATATTTTATTAGAAATTGTTTACAGTTGTGCTTAATGCAAAGGAACCAATCGCTGATGCTGAGTCTTGTGACACCCACAGGGAGTTCATTTTTAGTCTTTTAGGTGCATAGGGGAGGGACAAAGGGGGGAAAAGACTCCCCTACTCTCCTATCTCTGAGCAAAGCTGTCTTAGCTTCCCCAATGTCACTCCTGCAAGTCCCTGAGCAAATGCCCAGGGGTATGAGCCAGAGGCCTGGGTTAATTAAGGGCAGCTTAGATTGAGGCTGTTCATTTTCTGCTGGTTACTTCACTGATCCTATTCTCTATGTTCCTCCAATAACTAACCCCCCACTCCCTGCCCCCAGCAGCTAAAGGGTCGGTGCAGAGGAGATGGAGGGTACACAGGCAGGTGATTGGGCCTGGCTGGACGGGAGGGTGTGCACATAAAAAGGAACAAGCTGAGATGGGGACTGGGTAAAGGACAGGAAGTTCCAGCAGGATGGGGAGGGGGATCCTTAAGGGAGCTTGCTGGAGAGCAGTTGGGACAAAGCTCCACTGCCTGGTCACAAAGGAAGGCTTCAAGAAGTCATGGCCTCGAACAGCAGAGTGGTTACCAAAGCCAGTGCCACGAGGTGCCTGGGGGGCTGGCTTATTCAAACCTGGGGTTATGCCTGAGAACCAGTGAGAAAGATCCTGGTTCTCAAGGACTGTTAGCTGAGATAGAGTGGGAGCCTGGCTGGTCTTGGGGTGGGAGGTGGTGCTGGGGAGGGGTGGAGAGTGTCAGAGGAGCATGACCAGCCAGAGTGGGCTTAACTGGGTCTGACTGGGCATACAGTTGGGGGACAGAGCACTCAGCAGGCTTTTGTGGGCCTGGGAGTCTGGAGAGGAGCCTGCAGGAAGTAAGAACTGGCATTCAGAGCCAAGCATCCAGTGTCTGGGGCCTGGAGTGCCAGCTGGGCAGAACTGACCAGCCAGACTCAGCCTGAACCGTAGACAGAGACTAGGTCACCTCCCTGCAGGTATTTGGTCCTTTAGGCTTTGTCAGATCCTAATAGCCAACCCATGCTTTCTGGCTTGGTTGGCTCAGCACAGGGTCCTGCTTCCCAGTAGACAAAATAGAGCTGCCTCCTTTAAAAAAAAAAAAAAAAAGGCTTTGATTCCTTTGATGGCAAAGGCAACAAGAGGGGCAGCAATATAAAGGGCTCTGGGCTTGGGGCATCTCGGCTTATTCAGCAGCTCTGTGCCTTTAATCCTATATGTCTGTGACAGGGACAACATGGAACACCAGCCAGAGCACTGGACTAGGAGACTTAATCCTTGCTCTGCCATGAACTGGCCATGGGATGCCAGGCAAGTCACTCCCCCTCTCTGAGCCCCTTTTATCTGCAAAATGATAGAACTGGATTAAAAGACCTTTAAAGTTCCCATTGACTCTCTAGTCCTTTGTTTTAGGGCAGTTGACAAGGATAGCAGGACAGCAGAAATGACTTCAACAAGAGTGAGTATGGGAAATATGGGTTCAAAATCTTAAACACAGAGTGGGCCCGCCCACTGCTGGGGTTCAGAGGTGTCTGAAGAAGTGGTAGGGTGGGTCCTCTAGCGTGACAGACAGAGGAACTTCCTGGAAGAGACCTTATCATAGAGGAAGGAGACAGCATTGCAGCATCTCTGTATGATTGTACAGGTTGGGCAATGACAATGCTAGACAGTACCATTCATAATGAAGACTCAGGTAAGCATGACAAGCTTGGCCAAGCAATAAAGGGCAAGTTGTCAGAGATGGGGGGCTTTGAGGACTGCACCCCTCTGCATGGCCACCATACACAGTGCCACACTCCATACACTGCACAAGTCCAGGGATGTCATTCGCATACATCATGGTGGAGCTGTGCTTGGGTATCTATCTCTTGGTCTTGTCTCTCAGCACCCCTCTTTCACTTGGAGCACTGGCCGCACATTTGGGCATTTCCTACAGTTGGGGTTGAGGCAGAAAAGGGAAAGTGGGGGTTTCCTTGCTTTGCCACAGGATGCCAAACGCTGTCAGCAGATCCAAAGACCTGGTGCCTTAGGAGTTCCTGGTGCTCGGTGGACACAGAAGTGCAGGAGCAGAAGGCATAAGTGTAATGGTTTCAGTGGAGGTGGCCTCAGTGCTAGAAGACAAGAAAGCCAGTGCCTGGGTGAGCCGTAAACACCCAAGGGGCACTTTTTGTGGACTGAGGTCCTTCATTAGCAGGGGCCTGCCAAGGGCTGTACACTCCTGTGTCACTATCCTCGGAAGGTGGCCTTAGAGCTCTCCCTCAGCGCAGCTGGCTTTCCTCCCTCCGGTGGTCCCAGCTAGGCTCACCCTCTCTCAGCAACTAGGAAAGCCTGTCTCCAAGTTTAATCACCCCTGACCTGAACACCTGTCTGCTCCATGCAGCTTTCTTCCATGCCTGTCCTCCCAGCCACTTGCCTGACCCTCTTTGTTCCTTTCACAAAGGGAGTCATGCGGGGGAGACAGCAGTATTGGTTTGTGGGAGTCACAATCTGCCTCAGGGGCTGCTTTGTCACACTGTATTGTATCATCTGGCCAGCGGGGGCTGTGGTGACGGTGGCCCCTCTCCTGGGACAGGGCTTCCTAGAATCCAGAGCATTTCACAGTCTTCTCTATTCTTTTCAAAACAGTGAGTGTTGCTGTGCAATACAGATGAAGAAACTGAAGTTCAGACTGGAGACTTGATGACTCGCTGAGATCATGAGGCTCCTAAGTGGCCATGTGGGACTCAACTAAGCCCTTCCCAGAATGCCAGAGCACCCTGCATGGAGAGGTGGCACCAGGGACCCTGTGTGACTTGGGAACCTCTAAGGGGCAGTGTAGCAGAATGGGAAGGGAACTGGCTCGAGCGCTCACTTGTGCTACCTGGGGCAAGTCCCTTCACTTCTCTGAGCCTTGGTTTTCTCATCTGTAAGGTAGGCTTGGTCACATTTGTCGGCCTCATGGGGTTGCCATGTGGCTTAAATAAGATGGTGTGAAGGTAAGTAGAAATTGTGCAGCTCTGTTCCATCATGAGTCCCCTATGACCTCCTATCAGCTCATATCTCAGGGACCACCTGAGCTTCTAAGAGGCATGGGATTGAGAGCAGTGTGAATGGGACACAGAACTGCCCCATGGGGGCAGGTGGGAGCTAGGAACTCTTAGATCCACCTGTCCTTGGCATGGCCGGCCAGCTCCCCCTGAAGCTTACCAGAGGCCACACAAACAACCAGACCCAGAGCAAAGGTGCTGGGGCAGAGGGAGCCTTTGTCACCTGTGGGAAGGCTTGTAGGTCACCCGAGGCTTGGACTTGGCTCCTTTAAGACGCTGCCCCTTCCTCCAGAAAGGGGGACAAATGATGGATGGCCTGAAGAGGGAATCGAATCCACAAGAAGAAATGGGATGGAGAACTGACCAGCTGGTCAAATCTCCAGGAGATTGATGGGGACCATCTGAATAGAGAGTCTGCAATTAGGGGCCTAGCAGCCAGTGGCTGGGCTCCCCAGAGCCTGTTATATGCTGCCCTGCTCCCAGAGAAGAGAGAAGTTCTGGCTGGAGGCCTGGTACCCACTCCCACCCTACCCCCTCTCTAGGAGGACTGAGAACCCTTCTCTCTTGCCTTCTCCCACCCCATGGGACTGACACTTTAAGTTGTGCCCCTGATAGAGCTGAGAAGGCGGGGGTGTGAGGGTGTACTTCTATTGCCACACCCAAATGCTGTCACATTCTGAATGTCCCAGACTTGTCACTGCTGGCAAGTGTGGACACCTTTATGTCACTGATGGTTTGGGTCTTCAGGGCCTCCTCCTGTCCCCAGAAGGTGGGACTGCAGGAGAGACAGCCCTATTACACCATCAGCTCCCTTTCCAGGAGTCTGGACTCAATACACCCTCCCCACTAGTTCATAGCACCCCAAGAGGAATGATAGAACTACTTCAGTAGGCTGGGGTCCTCTGAGGGGCGAGCTTGGACATCACTCACATGGGGAATCTTCCTAAGTAAAGGGACAATCTGAAGGACTCCTTCTGTTTTCAGGGGTCCTCCCAAGGCTAGGCTCTGGATTGACTCCCCTGAAGCAGCCCAGCCCCAGCCCGATCAGAAGTGTTGGGGGTGCTGGGGGTAGGGGACAGTGACCCAGGGTCCAGACCATTCTTCTCCTTGGCGGCCAAGCATGTGCTTTGTGCAAGTCTCTGTGCAGTCTCCTGCTTCATCCATAAACATTCTGGCCTTTGCTGTTGGGGTCTGAAGCCCAGAGTGCCAGGATGCCAGCTCTTCTGGGCACCTGATTTGCTGGGCCTAGTAACACCAAATTAAAATGCCAGGGAACCTCCAAGAGCTTCAGACTGGGCCACTCCTGGCCCTGGTTGGGAGCCATGGCTCTAGAGAGCCATAATCTCCTGAACTCACTACTTGCCCTAGACAAAGACAAAATGAGACCTTCTGTGGGGTGGGGTGGGTAGGTTGTGGAAGAGGAGAGAGCTGAACAGCTGATACATCTTTCTCAGGAATCAGGGAGAGCTAAACTGAACCTTAGAGGCAGGCAGCCCAGCTGTTGGCTACGTAATTTGGGGGCCTGACTCCCCACTTTGTGCTAATCTGCTTTGAGGCACTCTGAACAGGGCAGGAGAGGGTCCCCAAATATCTCCCCCATATAATCCACCATTAAAGCTTCGCTCCATTTGCTTATGAAAAGTTTTATCATTTCTAAAGGCCTCCCTTATAAAATGCAAATACCTCTATAAAACAGTCATGCCTTCAGTTCATTATTGGGCAACATCTCAGTTATTATCATTTTAGTGGGACCTAGATAACAGCCAGAAATTTGGTCTAGAAAGAGGTATCAGTGTACATGTGTGCATGTGTGTGTGTGTGTGTGTGTGTGTGTGTGTGTATGTGTGTATTTGGGTTGAAGGTGGGAGATTTATTTTTCCATTCATTCAACAAGTATTGATCGAGCATGGGGGAACATGCTAAATAGTATTTTTGGTCCTGGGGATGCAGAGTGAATGGAAGACGTGAAAATCTGCCCCTGTGGCATTTATATTCTTTTGGGAGAGGGGGACAATAAACAAATAAACAAATGAAATTTATAGGATATCAGTTTGTGCTATGGGGAAGAATTGAGAAGGGAAGGGGATAGGATTATGACTGGAGGAGGGGCAAACCTCTAGGTCTAGGCTTGGCTTTGAGAAAGAGCTGACCTCTTGGCCTTTGCCAGCACTGAGACTAGTCAGGTGTGTGAGTGCTGTGGGACCTGCCGTCTGTGCCCGCCCGCCGGCTCCTCCTTCACCCCAAGCCCCAAGATCCATAGAGCTCTCAGGTCCTCGCAGAGAAGACTGTGGGGAGTCAGCCCCCTGGCAGACCACCAGCTGGAAATGTTCCTGGGGCTGGCAGGAAGAGGAAGTGAGTGGGGCTTGCTAGCTCTGGACCAGCCAAGATCAGTGAGGAATGTGGTGCTTGCTCACCTCGCATGGCTCATTACCCAGCCCTAATCTGGGCTATTTATCTTTTTTTTTCCATACCAAGATTTGGTGGGGATCAGGGGAGCTATGTGGAGTTACAGGGGTCACTCTGCAGCAGAAAGCCAAGGCTTAGGATAGCATTGCAGGGGTGGGCACAGGATAGGTGGGCAAGGGCTTATTTCAGAAAGTACCTAGTTTCCTTCCCACACTCCTTCCTCCCCTCCCTCCCTTTGCCCATTTCTCCATTCACTTTTCCCTCCCTCATTCCATCCTTGAGGGTCTTCTCTGGCTAGGTAAGGGGGCAGAAAAAAAAAGCAAAAAGTCCTTGACTCAAGTTGTCTAGTGGGGAGATGGGGAGAGACTCAAGGTGTAGTATGTTTAAGTACTCAGGGATCTGCACACATCATACCAGAGTATGGGCCTGACTCATGGAAGGAGGCCCGACTCTACGTGGGTATGATGGAAGGCTTCCCAGGGGAGGTGATGTAGCAGCTGCACCCCCAAACTGAGAGGGGAGAAAAGGATGCTGCTCTAGGCTGAGAGACTGGCGAGTTGGATTGCTGTGCTTAGAGGGCTGGCTCTGGGCCTAATGGACCCCCTCTGTCAAGAAGGAAATTTGAGGAAGGCCATAGAAGGTCCAGTGGGCAGGGCAGGGAGGGCGCCTGGAGGAGTGGCATGCCTCAGAGAGCTGAGCTCCTCATGGGCAGACATGGTAGGATCACGGGACGCTGGCTCTAGAGAAGTGGAGGGACGATTCACTCCAATTCGATCCAATCCAGTCCCTTACAGATTATGGAAACAGGCCCAGAGGCCCAGAGAGCTGCCCAAGGTCCCAGAGCACCAGACAGGCAGGCTTCCCTCTGGGGGCTCCTGAGCATGCTTGCCCTGTAGCTGTTGTCAAAGGACAGCAAGAGCCAGTGCCAACCGAGCTTCCAGTGTGCCAGACGCTGTTCTAAAAACTTTCTGTGGATTAGCTTGGGCGTCTTCACAAAACTCCCCAGAGGTGAGTGGGCTGTTACTTCCCGATTTTTCAGAGGAGGAAGCAACTTACTCCAGGTCACTCTGCTAGTGTGAGAGAGCAGGGGTTTGAGCCCCTAGGGCTTTGCTCTGGGGTCATACTCTCCCTGGAGGTAACGTGGGGAGGTGGCCTGGCTGCCCCTGCTTGAGCACCATGCTGGCATTGGTGGGCTGGTCACAGTCCCAAACCCTCCATGCTGCCCCCCGCCCCAAATCTTCTCAACTCCCCAGTCTCCCTCTTGCTTATGATTTTTGCAGACTCTCTAGCAGAGATGGGCTGATAGCTATTGAATAACCGGCTCTGGGGGTGGGAGATGGGGAGGCCATTGTTTCTAGCATTTGCTGATTTACATGGTGTAAATATTCCATGTGGGGCTATTTCCCAGCCATCAGTTTGACGTCAGTTGGCTTGAAGAACTCCTGAAAATCTTGCCATCGGCTCTCGATATGGAAAACTCTAGCGTGCCGCAGCACCAGGCCCCCCCCCATCCTTCCCCACCCTGCCTGAACCCCCCCTTTCTCCCGTCTCCTGCTTCCTCACACTCAGCCTCTGATTAGACTAGGTTCACATAAACGGGTATGATTTGAAAGTTCTCATCTTGGGAGGTTTGAAAACGGTTTTATTTCCTCTGCTCAAAAAGAAATAATAATAAAAGATTCATGGAGTGCTTCCCACTATAATCATTTCCTGGAAGGGACCTTAGTGATTTAGTTCAAATCTTGGTTTAATAGATATGGAAAGTCTGCCCCAAAAGGAGGGACCGGCCCAAAGGCACGCAGCCTGTAACTCCAGAGCCATGGGGAGAAGCCAGGTCAGGCTCCTGGTCCCCTGGCTGTTTCTCCTGCCACATCTCAGCACCGTTCTGGCTTCAGCGGGGAGTGATTCATGACAGACAGTAGAAAAATGCAGGATGAAATTTGGCTTTGCCACATACCAGCCTATGGCTTTGAGCCAGTATCTTAAATGCTTTGAGTCTTAGCTTTATCATTTTAAAATGCCGATCTTATTAATACTTGCCTTCTGTATCTCACAGGGGTGTTGTGAAGACCAAAGGAGATAAATGGGTAGCAAAGTACATCTAAGGGAAAGAAATACAAATAGCTCTTAAATGTATAAAATGATGTTCGATCTCACTCAGAATAAGAGAAATACAAATTAAAATTACACTGATAAATAATTTTTTCACCTATCAGATTGGAAAGAGTCCAGAAATTTGAAACACGCTCTAATAGTGAGGTTGTAAAGAAGCAGGCACTCTCATACTTCTCATGGGAAGATAGATGGGTATAACCTCTACGGAGGGCAACTCGGCGATGGCTGTCAACATTATAAATACATGTATCTTCTGACCCAGCAATTCCACTTTCGGGAATTTATCCTACAAATATATTTGCGTAAGTGCAAAGGGCCTGTGTTTATGGCTATTTGTTGCAGCCTTGTTTTCAATGGGAAGAGATTTGAAACGATGTAAATATCCATCAAGAAGAGTCTTTTTAAGAGACTCTGGTTCACCCAGGGGAGGAGTATTATGCAGTTATAAACAGGAAATAGAAAGCGGGGTTTTGTATGATGTATAGGACATGCTGTCAAGTGCAGAAAAGCAAGATATTGAACAGTATGTACAGTATGCTGCATTTTGTGTTTAAAAAAGGTTATAAGAATATTTGCTTGTAGGGTGCTTGGGTGGCTCAGTCAGTTAATTATCTGCCTTTGGCTCAGGTCATGATCACAGGGTCCTGGGATCCAGCCCCACATGGGACTCCCTGCTCAGTGGGTATTCTGCTTCTCCCCCTCCCTCTGCCCCCTGCCCTGCTCATGCTCCCCACCCCCAAATAAATACATAAAATAATTAAAAAAAAAGAATATTTGCTTGTGCCTACATAATGAAACTCTGGAAGGATCTCTGAGGAACCAGTAACAGGTGGCCACTTGTGGGGGATGAGGTTGGGATCTGGATGGATGAGAGATGGGAGTGTCAGGGAGAGTCCTCGCTGTTCGCCTTTTAATATGTATTTTTAATGTTTTGAACCAGGTGTGTGCGTTAGCAATTCAAATATGTGAATAAAACATGGCTTTGTAAAGTGCAGAGCATTGTGCAGATGCTAGTGACTTGGGCCATCACTCATATAAAAATGGGCTAAATGGCATGATAAGGACCTGAGTCTGCAGGCAGGCAAAAGGAGAATGCTTGGGGGTTTGGGAGAGGGCAAGGGCAATCGCAGTGGGGGTCCTGGGGGAAGAGCGGTCCTTCGTGTTGCAGGGGAGGTGGCTGGTCAGTGTGACATGGTGGGCCTAGGATTGTGAGAAGGGCTGCAACCCCCGTCCAGATTGGTCAGATGCGTGGCTGTCTGTCCCAGCAGGCTGCCTCATGCATGACATTCAGTGTGTTTGGGTAATCACCAAGCCTCCATGTTTCACTCAGGAGCTCTGGCTTCAACGCTCTAGTGGAAAGAGGCGTGCTGGGCCGAGGAAGGCCCAGCCGTGTGCCGGGGCATGAGTGCAGGAGGCTGTGCATCCTCTCACAATGCTTCCAGTTGGGCCCTATGATGATCACCATTTTACAGATGATGAAATGGAGGCCAAGCATAGAGGCCAAGCACTTTATCAGAGGACGGTGGTGGAGCTGGGCTGTGATTACAGGCGGTCTGGTCTGGCCAGGTCCTCCCAGCCGTATGGGACGCTGCCTCTTGGAACCAGGCCCATGACTTCCTTGCCTGCTCGGTGCCATCTCCCCAGCTCTTTGTCATTTCTTCCCCTGTGCCTAGGTTAGAACATCATTGCCAGGTCAGAAAAGAAACTCTTGATTTCTGTGAGGTGAGGACAAACATCACTTGTCTGGAGGGCCCCTTCATTCCTACTGGATCTTGTGGGTACCATCTGTGGGGCTGCTGAGTCCCGTGTCCTGCTGCTTCTGTCTCTCCACTCCGACGGGCATTGGGGTAAGGATGGAAGACATTAGAGTACCCCCTCCCCCTTATATCTCTGACATCCCAGAAACAAATCCTAGCAGACAGAGGCCTCTTGTCAATTAGAGCAAGGCAAGGGCTTTGCTATCTGTGGCAGGATCTAACGGAGAGGCGGGGCAGCCTGGCAAAGTGAGAGCATCATGTCTCCAATTAAAGTTGTGAGGATTCATCTTCTAACTCAGCCCCCCTCAGAAATTGACATTTATTAGGTTGTCAAAGCTGATTTTTCTTCCTGGCCCTTTCCTGCCCCCAACTCTGGTGTGTGTGTGTGTGTGTGTGTGTGTGTGTGTGTGTATGTGTGCATATGAACATGCATGTAAATAAATACCTGTATTTTGCTTTTTAAAAGCTAAAATGTGGTATTTATCCCTATCAGAGATTCAGCTACCTGATTCCTGATAGAGTAGAAGGCAGCTACCCTGGGGGCAAGAGCCCCCATAGAGGGACAAAGGGGTCTGAGATGATGCTAGTCCTATCATCTGGGGGGGAAGCCAGCCTCATGTGGAGCCAGAGTTTGCCCACAGTGTGATTTTAGAGGTGCCCCATCCCACCACCCTGAGAATACCTCTCTTCCACATGCCACTGAACGTGGAATTCCTCTACTGGGGCATCATTCCTATGAATTTATTCATCCCTTTCCTGGGGTCTTTTTCAAAATGAAATATGAGTCTCTAAGAGGGGAATGCATTAAGTCACTAACATCCCAGAAGCAAAGAATCCAGAGCCGGAAGAGATTCTAAAGATGGTCTTATGTTCTCTTGTAGAGAAGAAGCTGAAGTCTGGGGGGTTTGCCCAAGGTCACTCAGCATGTCAGTGACAGTGATGTGGCCATTGCCTAGATCCTCTGACTCCAAGCCCAGTGGTACCTGGTTTATCAGATCAGTCTTCTTCCAGGACAAGAGGGAGCCTGGCCATATGTAGGCCCCGACTCCTAAGTGAGGGAAGGCTGACAAGGCCAGAGTGGGTGGGGTGTGATCGAGAGAGGGTGTTGGAAGGCAGGACCCATATGAAGACAATTTTGCCGATGTGGTATTTCCTCCAATCCTATGTGCTGCCAGTTTCATGTTCTTTATTTTGCATGTGTGACGAGGGCTTCAAAGGCAGCTGTGCAGTGGCTTGCTGGCCTTGGCCCTCCCTGCGAGGGTACGTGCCAAACTTCGATCACCATCCCCACCCTTGCTGGTTTTGCCATATTTTTGTGCCACTTTTGTTAATATGACAATATTTTTCTTTAAATGAACTCATTTTAAACTTAATCTATTTAAAAACAAAACTTTGTTTTACTATTGTGCAAGGAAAGCCAGTTATCACTTGCCAGAAATAGATGGTAATCATAAAAATAAATATAATGAGATCAAAACAAGGTTATTAAAATTTAGTTAGGTGCCTTTCCTGCCAAAAGCTCTTAGCCTGAGGACTGTTTTTGCTTTGTCAAAAGGAAAATTAGCAAGTGTTGGAAAGACATTAAAAACCTCCGAGCCCCAGATGAGAGCTTCTTGAGGTAACCGGGATCTGTGTTAACTTCCTCAGGCTGCCCCAAACGGGGAGGCTTAAAGCAACAGTAACTTGTCCTCAGTTCTGGAGGCTTACAGGTCTGGAGTCAAGATGTTAGCAGAGCCGTGCTCTGAGCACTGTAGGGGAGTGTCCTTCCTTGCTGCGTAGAGCTTCTGGTGGTTGGCTGGCAACCTGGCTGTTCCTTGGTCCACAGCCGTGTCACTCCAGTCTTTGCCTTCATTGTCACATGGCCTCTCCCTGTGTCTATCTCACAAGGCCATCTTTTTGTAAGGACGACAGCCATTTGGATGAGGAACCCACCCTAGTCCACTGTGACCTCATCTTAACTAATTATATGTGCAAACAAACTTATTTCCAAATAAGACCACTTCCTGAAGCGTTGAGGATTAGGACTTCCACATACTCTTTTCTGGGGGGTGGGTGCAATTCATTCCATGATAGGATCTTTGAAAGAGAATTGAAAAGGGAGAGCTTTTTCATCGTGGGGTCAGTGCTATCTAATGCTTGTCCAAGGGCCAGCCAGCATCGAGACCCAAAGGGGAGCTGCGGGGATGGGAAGGCTGTGAGTCTCCCCCTGCCTCCAGGGCTGAGGAATGTGAAGATCTACCAAGCGATCAGGAGCAGGTGGCATTCTTGAGCCCTGAATGGGCATTTGCTACATCAGCCCTGGGCCAGGAGGTACCTCCTGAGGCCACCCCGCCCTCCCTTGGGTCACAAAATCAGCATCTTAGAGACCTCTTTGTAAGCAGCCAACATTTCCTGAGATTCTCTTGGGTGTCAAGCACCGCAGTTCCCTGGATGTTGCTCCGGAGTATCTGATCTCATGGGCCCACCATGGAGCAGAAGGGCAAGCAAAAAGGGCCAAACATGGGGGTGAGGCAGGCGGGGGTGGGGAGATGTAGCAGAGGCTGATGCTTCAGGTCAGAGAGGCAGCTGCAGCCTCAGGGAGAGTTTCTCAGAGACACAGATAGGAGGACTTGACTGAGCACTGTGGGGAGGGAAGTGGAAAAAGTCCCTGCTTTCCTGAATCTCTGTTGGAGTTGGGGGAAGGGGAGACAGACAGCTGATACACCAGGTGGCGACAGGGCTAAGGCAAAAAATAAAGCAGTCTAAGAGAACAGGGAAGAATATTCCTGGCTGAGAGCAACAAGCGTGAAGGTAGGGGTGGAACTGCAGAGGCCAGCGGGGTTAGAGCAGAGTGGGAAGAAGGAGGCGGGAAAGGAAGATAGAGACGCAGTGTGTGGCCAGGTCTGGGGGGGCGGTGCTGGTAATTCCACATGGGTAAGGATCTTGTATTTTATCCTGAGTGTCAATGCAGGATTTTGAGCAGAGAAGTCAGTAATCTGACCTAATTTTAAATAGATCGCCCTACTGCTGTGCTGAGAATAGTCTTTGAGAGGCCAGAGTGGAAGCAGAGAGAGGCTCTCACAGTGATCCAGACAAGCTAAAGGTGGTTTAGGCCAGATGACAGTAGGGAAGGTGGTGAGGGGTGAGAAATGACTGGTTTCTGGATATTCTTTGAAAGTGGATCCGGTGAGATTTACTGATTGGACCAGCTGTGAGAGACAGATGTCAAGGCTGGCTCTGAGCTTTTTTGGCCTGAGAAGCTAGAAGCATGGAGTTGCCATACTCCAAGATGGGGAAGGCTGCAGGAGGTGCAGGTCTGGCAGGAAGATCAAGGGGTCTGATTGGGCGTGATTAAAGGTAGACGTGACTTTAAGGGAAGGTGGTGAGTGGGCAGTTGCATACAGGAGCCTGGAACTTAGTGGGGAGTCTGGACTGGAGATGTGCATTTATGAGTTAGTTATTAGAGTTTGGATGGCATTTTAAAGCCGTGAGGCAGAATGAGCTCACTGTGAAAGCCAATGTTTGTAAAAAAAAGATAAGCAAAGGATTGATCCCTGGGGCACTGCAATCAGTAAGGCTAGGAGGTCAGGTCAGCAAAGACAACAGGGCAGGGCTGCTGGCCATGTGAGAGAAGAACCAGGAGAGAGAGAGAGAGACAGGGAGAGAGAGAGAGAGAGTGGTTGTCCTGGAAGCTGTGGGAAAAAGTGTTTTGAGGAGGAGGGGGTGTTCAGCCTGTTAATTAATGTTGTGGGCGGGTCACTCTTCCAGGAGGGAAGACAGAGAGAGGCAGGAGAACAGATCCCATAGTGAGAGTCTCAGTGTTCTGGTTGCTTCTCTCTTCTCAGTGAAGTGAGAATCACAGGTGGAGGACAAAGGGTAGGGATGAGACATTGGAATTTTTTTTTTTTTTTAAAGATTTTATTTTTTTAAATTTTTTTTTTTTTTAATTTATGATAGAGAGAGAGAGAGAGAGAGAGGCAGAGACACAGGCAGAGGGAGAAGCAGGCTCCATGCACCGGGAGCCCGACGTGGGATTCGATCCCGGGTCTCCAGGATCGCGCCCTGGGCCAAAGGCAGGCGCCAAACCGCTGCGCCACCCAGGGATCCCGAGACATTGGAATTTTGAAGGGAAGAGAGAAGAGAGGAAGAGGACTCAGGAAATGCAGGACTGCCGAGTGGCACCAAACGCCCACTTGATTGGTAGCGCCCCAGAAGTTCTGTATCTGAAGGAGTAACATTGATCTGGTTAGAAGGGGAGCTTGACGGGGCATCTGGATGGCTCAGCAATTGAGCATCTGCCTTTGGCTCAGGTCATGATGCTAGTCCTGGAATCGAGTCCCACATCAGGCTCCCTGCATGGAGCCTGCTTCTCCCTCTGCCTATGTCTCTGCTTCTTTCTCTATGCCTCTCATGAATAAATACATAAAATCTTAAAAAAAAAAAAAAAAAAGAAGAGGAGCTTGACAGTGAACCTGTGAAATGCCCATGTAAGGCAGAGAAATCTCAGCTGTCCACATCCAAAAGAAGAGCTGAAGGGGTCGAAAAATTAGGCAAACACCTTATGAGCCTCCTCAGCGTGGGTGTTATATTGGGGTGTGAGGATGGGCCTTCTGGGTGGGGTGACCCATACCGCTGAGAACCAAGCCGCCCCTCTGTCACAGGCTGTGTGCAGTCATAGCAAAGGAGTAGTGGGGTGAGAAGGAGGGTTCAGGACTAGATGGGAGTGCACCAGGTGACATGGTGGCCACACCACATCATCTGTCAGAAGAAACTCTTTTTTTTTTTTTTTTTATGATAGTCACACACACACACACACATAGAGAGAGAGAGGCAGAGACACAGGCAGAGGGAGAAGCGGGCTCCATGCACCGGGAGCCCGACGTGGGATTCGATCCCGGGTCTCCAGGATCGCGCCCTGGGCCAAAGGCAGGCGCCAAACCGCTGCGCCACCCAGGGATCCCTGTCAGAAGAAACTCTTATGACATCTTCTTATCTCCCCTCTCAAAGTACCTGGTCAGACATTTAGGCAGATTTTCTGAGGGCATAGCTTGCATCTCTGAAGTACCTTGGCTAATTACACACAAACACACACACACACACACACACACACACACACGAGCTCAAACATCAAAGTAGTCATCTTGGGCCATGAACTTATTGCAAAGATGTTGCCATGGCAGAAAATACTGCTGGAACTCCTTTTTGGGAAATCCAACTGAGCATGTGACACACTCTCTGACTGTTCTCTGTGGGGGTCACTCTTTGCATTCCAAGGGTAGATTTGATTTCTGGAACAGCCTAAAGTCATTTAGAGCCAAGTGTGATGACTAAAATTGGGGATTAGATTTTTTTTTTTTTTTGTGGCCACGGATGAGGTCTGATACGGATAGAATAAAACTAGCCTTGTCTTGTTTAAAAGGGACAATACTTCTTTTAAGGGATTTAATAAGGTATAGCGTGTGAAGTGCCTGGTCTAGTTTTTGATCCATGGCAGGCACTTCATAATTGGTAATTATTAATATTCCTAAAACAGCGATCCTGAAATGAATAGAAGCATCATTGAAGTAAATGATTCATCCCCCAAGGTGATGGCTTTGAAGGGACAGACTTTATCTAGAATGATAAATTTTGCTAAGTCTGTTAAAAAAGCAGATTTATAACTTTATAATCGTATCTGTTAATCTTTATCAACCTTGCAAGTCGGAGGATAAAGAGCTCCATATCAGAGAAAAGAGCAGCTGGTGGAGATCATGGGGAGAAGAATAGTGCCAACCCCTGTGGCACCCATTAGGACCACCCATGTCTGCTGGTGGTACCTGGTTATCCAGCACTAGGCATAGTGTGTCACCAGGTATCAGAGAGGCCAAATGTGCTCTCTCCCTTCCTCATTGCTGCCCTCAATTCTTTTCTGTTGGTTTGCTGATGCCAGAGAAAAGCTCTAGGTTGAGAAATTCTTGTCTTTGGCTTAAACTTTCAATCTTTCAGTACAAGAGCAAATAATCAGGAAGACGATAGCATGGGGATAATTTGCAGCTTTGTGTGAAGAAGGTTACTAACTCCTTTCCCAAGACCAGGTCTTGATAATGTGAGAGCAGAGATGGCAGAAAGGCCACGAGTGTCTCTGCAAAAGAGGTAGAAAAGGAGAGGACATCACCGGAAAGTTAGAGACACCAAAGGCAAAGTACCTAATGCTCCCTGTTGTGCAGAGCGACTTACTCTGTCCTTTCCTCCCCAAGGAGCATGTGAAGGAGCTTCCCAGCCCACGGCTTTCAGTGGTGAAGGTTCCCATCCTGTAGGTTGCCTTTTAATTTTGTTAACTGTTTCCTTTGCTGTGCAGAGCTTTTTATCTTGATGACCTCCCAATAGCTGATTATTGCTTTTGTTTCCCTTGCTTTTATAGATGTGTCTACCAAGAAGTTGCTGCAGCCAAGTTCAAAGAGGTTGCTGCCTGTGTCCTCCTCTAGGATTTTGATGGACTCCTGGCCACGTGTAGATCTCTCATCCATTCTGAGTTTATCTTTGTGTATGGTGTAAGGTTCCTCAAGAAGTTAAAAATAGGGCTACCCTATGACTCAGCAATTGCACCACTGGGTGTTTACCCCAAAGATACTGATGTAGTGAAACGACAGTACACCTGCCCCCCAATGTTTATAGCAGCAATGTCCACAACAGCCAAACTGTGGAAGGAGCCCAAATGTCCTTTGACAGATGAATGGCTAAAGAAGATGTGGTATATATACACCATGGAATATTACTCA
This sequence comes from Canis lupus dingo, assembly GCF_003254725.2. NCBI lineage: Eukaryota > Metazoa > Chordata > Mammalia > Carnivora > Canidae > Canis > Canis lupus. The sequence goes on from NC_064267.1 coordinate 35,418,151, forward strand.
GCCATCAGAAAGGACGAATATCTACCTTGCTTTGATGTGGATGGAATTGGAGGGTATTATGTTGAATGAAATAATTCAGTCAGAGACAGACAATTATTGTATGGTTTCACTCATAGTTGGAATATAAGAAATAGTGAAAGGGACCATAAAGGAAGGGGGGGGGGAATCGAGTGGGGAAAAATTAGGGAGGAAGACAAACCATGAGAGACTCTTAACTTTGGGAAACAAACAAAGGTTTGCAGAAGGGGAGGAGGGTGAAGGATAGGGTCACTGGGTGATGGGCATTAAGGAGGACACTTGATGGGATGAGCCCTGGGAGTTATACTATATGTTGGCAAATTGAATTTAAATAAAAGAATAATAATAATAAATGGTGAAGGCTCCCAGTGCTACCTGCTGCCATGGGGAGCAACAGAAAGACCTGGCCCTCATCTGAACTCTGCTGTAGCCAGGCCAGCGACTTTGATGCTCCCTCTCCGGGCCTCAGTTTCCCAGAAAAGAAAATGGCGGCCTGGGGCTATATCAGTATCCCCTTGGCTTTTTTTAAATTTTATTTTAACCTTGATCTGCAGTAAGAAATACGCTTTCCATTGAGACCCAGCATATGCGTTCATGATGTATGTGGATACACACATTACATATATATATGTACACATTATATATATATAATGTGTCAGCTTGACTGGTCATGGCCTGCCCAGGTGAAAAACACTATTTCTAGGTATATCTGTGAGGGTGTTTCTAGCTGTGTCTGTGAGGGTCTTTGTAGAGGAGATTAGCATTGGAATCAGTGGACTTAGGAAAGTAAATTGCTCTCCCCAATGTGGGTTGACACCATCCAATCCACTGAGAGGCCGAGGGGCCCAATAGAACCAAAGGCAGAGGAAAGAGGAATTCACCTTTTTTTCCCCTCCTCACTGCTTGAGCTGAGTCATCTTATCTCCTCTTCTGACTGCAGACTGGTATTTACACCTTTGGCTCCCCTGGTTCTGAGGCCTTTGGGCTATTCCTGAATTACACCACCAGCTGTCCTGGGCCTCCAGCTTGCAGATCTTGGGACTGCTCAGCCTTTTTACTGTGTGAGCTGATGCCTCATAATAAATATTTCTCTCTCTCCCTCTTTTTCTCTCTCTCCCTCCTCCCACCTCTATATACAGATAAATGTATGTATGTCCTGTTGTCCTGTTTTTCTGGAGAACCCTAACACACACACATTTGTGTATATGTATCTGCGTGCCCATTTCTTATCTGTCTACCTACAGTCTTTCCATTTCTCTCTGTATGCATATCATCTATCTATTATCTATTTAGCTATCTAGATAAAGATTGTAAGACTTGCTGTTTGAAATACCCTAGAATAGGTGATTGATTCTAATTCTGTTATTTTTAAAAGACTTTTATTTATTTATTTGAGAGAGAGAGAGAGAGAGAGAGTGCACAGGCACAGGGAGGGGGAAAAGCATATCCCTGCTGAGCAGGGAGGCAACACGGGACTCGAACCCAGGATCCTGGGATCATGACCTGAGCTGAAGGCTGATGCTTAACTAACTGAGCCACCCAGGCACCTCTCTAATGCTGCTATTTTAAGTTTTCTTAAGGCTGCTTTGGGTGACTCATTGAACATGCAGTCAAAGGCTACATGTCTGTGTAGTGCTCTTAGCACAGGGTTCTGCTCACAGTACGTGTCCTGTGACTGTCACTTGTTACTTATTCTCACTACCTGGATTGGCTTCAGCACCTTGGAGCCCACTTCATTTCTCCCCTTTTGGCTTTTCCCTACAGGTACTCATTTCCCTCTGTGTCCTGTAATTTTCTTTCCTTTTATTTGAGTATAGTTAACAGTGTTACATTAGTTTCAAGTGTACAACATAGTGATTCAACAAGTCTCTACCTGATGCTATGCTCACAAGTGTAGCTACCACCTGTCATCACACAACACTGTTACGATACCATCAATTATACTCCCTGTGCTGTATCTTAAATTTCCATGACCTATTCATTCCATAACTGGAGGCCTTGTAACTCCCAGTTCTCTTCACCCATTTTGCCCATTTCCTGCCTACTCCTGCCTCTGGCAACCATCAGTTAGTTTGTTCTCTGTATCTATAGGTTTGTTTCTGCTTTTTATTTGTTTGTTTTGTTTTTTTAGATTCCACATGTAAGTGAAGTCATATGATATTTGTCTTTCTCTGATTTCTGTATTTTTAAAAAATATTTTATTTATTTATTAATGAGACACACACACACACACACATACCACATCTTCTTTTTCCATTCATCTATCAATGGACACTTAGTTTGCTTCCATAACTTGGCTATTGTAAGTAATGCTGCAATAAATATAGAGGTTAATCTTTTTTTTCTTTAAAGATTTTATTTATTTATTTGACATAGAGAGAGAGAGAGAGAGAGAGTGCGCACAAGCAGTGGAAACTGCAATGGGAGAGGGAGAAGCAGGCTCCCTGCTGAGCAGGGAGTCCAACACAGGGCTCGATCCCAGGACCCTGGGATCATGACATGAGGTGAAGCCAGCTGCTTAACCTACTGAACCTCCTAGGTGCCCAGGGTTCATCTTTTTGAATTAGTGTTTTTATTTGCTTTGGGGTAAATACATAGTTTTTGCTTTGGGTAAATACCTAGAATTATTGGATTATATGGAAGTTCTATTTTCAATTTTTTGAGGAATCTCCATAATGTTTTCCACAGTGGCTGCACCAGTTTACATTCCCATCAACAGTATGCAAGGGTTCTTTTTCTCCTTACCCTTGCCAACACTTGTTATTTCTTGTCTTTTTGGTTTTAGCAATTCAGACAGGTGTGAAGTGATACTTCATTGTGGTTTTGATCTCTACTTCCCCGAAGGTTACTGATGTTCACCATCTTGTGTCCTCTAATTTATGATTCTGAGATCATTTCCCCCCCAGCTTTACTGAAGTATAATTTGCAAATAAAATTCTAATATACTTAAAATATACAATGTGATGATCTGATATATTATATATTGCAAAATGATTTCCATAATCAAGAAAATTAACACATCCATCATTTCACTCCTTTCTTTCTTTCTTTCTTTCTTTCTTCTTTCTTTCTTTCTTTCTTTCTTTCTTTCTTTCTTTCTTTCTTTCTTTCTTTCTTTCTTTCTTTCTTTCTTTCTTTCTCTCTTCTTTCTTCTTTCAGATTTTATTTATTTTTTCATGAGAGACACACAGAGAGGCAGAGACATAGGCAGAGGGAGAAGCAGGCTCCCTGCAGGGATCCTGATGCGGGACTCAATCTCAGGATCACGACCTGAGCCAAAGGCAGACGCTCAACCACTGAGCCACCCAGGTGCCACTCTTAGCTAATTTCAAGTGTAGAGTATTAACCATAATCACCATGCTATATATTAGATCCTCAGAACTTATTCATCTTGTAACTTTTACCAACCTCATTTCTCCTAGCCCCAGTTCCTGGCAACCATCATTGTACTCTGTTTCTGTGAGTTCAACTATTTTTTTTTAATTCCACATAGAAGCAAGATCATAGAGTATTTGTATTTTTCTCTCTGACATATTTCATTTAGCATAATGCTCTCCAGGATCATCTATGTTGTTGGAAATGGCAGATTTTCCTTATTTTTAAAAGGCTGAATAATATTCCATTGTATATTTATACCACATTTTCTTTATCCATTCACCTGTCATTGGAGACGTAGCTTGTTTCCATATCTTGGCTATTGTGAATAATGTGGGAATGGACTAAAAGTACAGAAATCTGAAATCATTTCTTTAGTGCTTTATCTGTAGAATTCTTTGATGTCTAAGTTTGAATTATGTTCCTCTGGAGAGGGTCTGTGTGTTTGTGTTTTTCAAGCAAAACGACTTTAAAATAATTTTTTTTTGTTGTGGTGTCTTACAGCTGGTACAAGTTTCAGCCCCCAATCCATGGGAGGGTCATTTTTTGATTAGGAATTATCAAGGAGACTCTACCCACAGCAGAGATGGGCAGGAATCCCCACCATCTCCAGGAGTGCGGTGGACTTACTGAGGGTGTAGAGGTGTCCTGGCTTTGTGATGGGGTCTCTCAGCTGCCTCTCATTCCTCTTGAGCCCTGACTTTGTCTCTTAAGCTCCTTAGCTTTGTTTTGATCATTAAAACCCAAGCTCTTGGCTAATGGAATCATCTGATCACCCCTCACCTCAGGCTTTGGTGGGCACTTACAACCTTAAGACTGGACTTTCTGATGATTTTGGCCTTTGAAGATTTTTCTTTCTCCCAGCTCAGCTATGTATTTATGAAATTAATTTACTTTTATTCATCATATTTTTGGTGTTCTTCACTGTGAGAATTTTCTGGACATCTAGACTATTGTATTACCTGAAATGGGAAGTCCTATTGAGTACTTCTCAACAGAGAAATCTTGTACCATGAGGGCCACCTCTCTTACAACAGGGGAAGAAGGATGCAAATCTGAGGTTTGTGAAGCACTACCTTCAACAGATGGCTGGGTGGCGAAGCTCTTCCTTTGGGGGTGCAATAGGGCGGGAGAGTAAGTGGGCAGCTTGAAAACTTGAAGATCACCTTGATTAGGAGTGTAGTTGCTTGAATTACCTGTTATTTATTAACTGTGATGGTTAACTCTGAACTTACTAAATGGCTTTGGGCTGACAGCGGAACCTCAGAAGTCTCTTCTGTACCATGGAGATAGTATTTGTACTACCCAATAGGGCTTTTGGAAGATTAAATGCACTTAAGTGCCTAGTATGGTGCCCAGTCCATACCAAGTATTCAATAAATGTTGGCTGCTATTGTTATACTTCTTTTCTTCCTTGGTATTTCCACTCACCTGGCTGTAGTCTCTGCACTGGGCATCTGGGGACCCGAGTCACTGTCTAGCTGTGTGAATTGGGGCGTGTCACTCCATCTTGCTGTACTCTCACATGTAAACATTCTGCTCATCTGTGACCTGAGAGGGTGTCCTAACTGATTTCTAAGGATTTTCCACCTTGTAGTCTGTGATTCTAGTAAGAGTGGTATGAAAGGAGAATGTGCCCCTCAAAACACAGCATTTTTCCAGGCAGCCCTCAGTGTACTGACAGGCTGCACTTCCCAGAGCTGATCTGTAAAAGTTGGATCTTAGGAATTTAGCATGCGTTTTCCCACAGGAGTAGGTTTTAAGTGGTGGTTAGCTTCCAGGGCTAGCTCATAAAACCCAGCTTAATCCACAGCGTAACAGGAACATCGCGTATTTGCATTGGAAATGGTAGAAAATAATGCTGTCACAATTTTAGTAATTAAACAAAACAGAAAAACAATTCCATTGAATAAGGACTCATTTTTTATTTATCTAGAATTCTGGTACTTGAAGGAAGCAGGTTAATTTAGAAAAGGAGGGGATCTATGGAAATGTGTCAGGGAGAGTCTGGGCTCTCTCAAGGGATGTAGACTGAAGCTGATGGCACCGGTTCTTTAATGCTTCATTTTGGTTAAAAGCCCAAGTTTCCCTCCTATACCACTCTTTCTTTTCCTTGAGATATCATTGACCTAAGTCTTCCTCTCTAAAGGTTTGGACTTACCAATGGAAAATGGCAAGGCAGAGATAGGAAGGGAAAACAGAAAGGTAAGAGTTAGGAGTCACCCCAGCATCATGAGTGTGACCCTCAGGTGGGTCTTGCTGAGCCTCTGCCATGTTGGCCCCCTTAGTCATCATTTTTATAGTTTTAAATTTTTTATTTTATTTTTTCATCTTTATTGAGGTGCAAGTGACAAATAAATGAGGTGCAAGTGACTTGATGTTTTGAAATAGTATATATTGTAAGAGGATCACAACAATCAAGCTAGTTAATGTATCCAACACCTTGCACAATTCCTTTTGTGTGTGTGGGTGTGAGAACACTTAATATCTACCCTTGTAGCAAATTTTGAGTACAGATCTTCCTTATCATGATAGTGTCACATCCTGATAAACCATTATATATAAGAACATATATTAAGTCAAAAACTCATTTAATACGCCTAACCTACCAAACATTGTAGCTTAGCCTCGCCTACCTTTAACAGGCTCAGCATATGTACGTCTGCCTACAATTGGGCAAAATCATGGAACAAGAAGCCTATTTTATAATAGTGTTGAATAGCCCATGTAGTTTATCTAGTACTGTGCTGTGAGTGAAAACAGAATGGTTGTACGGGTATAGAATGGCTGTCAGTGTATTGGTGTTTTTACCCACGTGGCTCGCTGCGAGCCATGCTCACTGTCACTGCCCTGCATCATGAGAGAATATCCTAGCATATCATGAGCCCAGGAAAAGATCAAATTCAAAATTTGAAGTATGGCTGCTATTGAATAAGCATTGCTTTTGCACCACTGTAAAGCTCTCTGTAGGGAGCCTGATATGGGACTCGATCCCAGGACCCCGGATCATGACCTGAGCCGAAGGCAGACGCTCAACTGCTGAGCTCCCCAGGCACCCCACCTTTCTGCATTCTGACGGCCTTTCTCCTCTGGGAGCATATTGCTACAGGCCTGTGGTGCAGAAGGAAGCTGTGTCTGAGGTATGCAGGAACCCAGACCCTGCAGGCTGCTCCTGATAGGAGTGACACATGCAGCTCTCTATGTGTGTCTGTGTTCCTGTGCCCCAGAGTTTGCCTCCAGCTCGTGTTATGGAGGTGTTACAGACTGATGGTGACTCCCTCAAATTTACACTGAACCCCTACCCTTTGATGTGACTGTATTTGGAGATAGGGACTTTAGGGAAGTAATTAAGGTTAAATGAGGTGGGAAGGGTAGAGCCCTAATCTGATAGGACTGGTATCTATAAAAAGAGGAAGAGACACCAGAGTGTGCATGCAAGCATGCACTCGTCCCTCCCCCCTCCCCCCTCTGCAGGAGCACAGAGGAAGGGCCAGGGGAGGGTACAGTGAGAAGGTGGCCGTCTGTAAGCCAGGGAAGAGAGGTCTCTGCAGAAACCCACCTTACTGACACATTGGTCCCAGACTTCTAGCCTCAAGAGCTGGGACAAAACAAATGCATCGTTTAAGCCTCCCAGTCTCTGGTATTCTGTTATAGTAGTCTGAGCTAAGCACGGGGCAACGCTCAGCACTCCTCATCCACTCAAGCAGGTAGTGCATTTATACCTAATGGATTGTCTATAAGGAATATTCAAATGTGTTTGGGTTTCAGGTGGTCACAACGAGATCACTGTGGGTCAAGTTTTTTCTGCCTTGCTCCAAGCTTTCCCAGCAGCCTCACATCCAGCCCAGCATTGAGAGCCCCAATCCTGTGCCCTCTAGCTGCTCCCCCACAGATTACTACTCTTTGGCACGAAGATAAAAGCCCAAGAGGTCAGGTACCATTCCGGGATGCTGCTGGGGTGTGCACAAGGATGAGGAGCTGCGTCTGTGTGTGGGTGTGCTTACAGGGACACTGAGTGTTCACGTATGTACAAGCAGTCACCTAGGCGTCTGCGCCATGGGGCTGTGGTGTACTCATGGGTTTGGTTACCATGCACATTCGTTTACACATAGAAGATTAGATATGGGGTCTGGAACCTGGGTTGTAGCTACATTTTTTTCTTATCAGCTTCATAATCTTTGGCGAGATCCTTAGTCTCTTCCTCTGTGAAACAGAGAACAGAACTGTTTCCCAGAGGTGAGTGGTGAGGCCCACAGGGTGGGAGGGGGTAGCCCTGGGTTGGTTGGGGCTGGGGAGGCGGTAGCTGCCCTTCCCCCACCCTGGGAGGCTGTGTGGCCAACCCCCCCTGCCCACGAAGCCGGCTCGCTCTCCGCCAGTCCTTACCGGCTGTTGCTTCGGGTACCCCACCCAGGAGGCGTGTGCACAGGTGGGGTGTCTGCTGCCAGGCCTCCCAGGGCCCGTGTTGTTCTCCTGTTTTCACTCCCCTCTGCCCAGCTACCTGAGCCTGGCTCACACTGGTTATTCAACAATTAGTTTCAAGTCTATAAATGAATGAATGGCACCTTGTAGACACTCTGTACGCAATTACTGGATGGGTGAGGTGTCCTGGGGGCCCATCAGAACATTTTGCCTCGCTTCTCGCCAGCTGGGGCAGAGAGGGACAGAGTAGACAGGGGAACTGACATCTCCCGAGTAGTTGACTGCCCAAAACAAAGCTCGTGTATCCCCACTGGGAAGCAAAGGAAGGGAAAGGAAGCTTTCTGAGGCTGTGTTGGAGCTTGCTTCTGACCCCGGTGCCAGTAAGGAGAACAGCAGATGATTGGAGAAGTCAGCTCTCTGCTACCTGGCCCTTCATAGCTCTGTTTATTGAACAGCTACTATGTGCCAGGCACCATGCTGGGTGCTGGGCCTGCAATTGTGACCCAAACTGGCCATTAATTATCTCACAAGAGGACATTATCTCATTTAATCTTTAGAACAGCTGGGTGATGACCAGGTGAACTATTGCTTGGGAAAAACGTTTATAAACTGTAGAGTGCTATAAAATATCAGGATTGCTATGAGGATGATTAGCTTTCCTCCCGCAGTGGCCTCCCAGCGTAGCATTGGCACGCACCTTGCCTGTCTCCTTCCTGGCTAATTGGGGAGGCTCTCCAGGCCTGATTTATGCGGACACTCACACATTCTCCCACTGAACATTATTCTAATCAGACACCTCATTATTGGAAGCCTGCCTCCTCGGGCTGCCTGGACAGGGTTATTACAGGATATTATACAGACCATTTGCATGGCCACCTTCAGGTCATTTCCATCACTTTAAGCTACTTACAGGCCCATTTTCTTCCCCATAATATTTGCCTAATTCGATTACTCCACGGCCTCAGCTGGCTCAAAATGGAATCAGAAGTTACACCTGGGAGCAAAGTCAACTGGATCCTGACACACCCTCAGTACTTAGGGCCTCTCTGTCACAAACATGCTTCCAGGTCTGAGGGGAAACCGAGGAACCTGTTGAGGGGGGTGCTGGGTGGAGAAGGGCCAACTTGCCAGGTAGACCAATATTGTATAGTTTCAGATGATGCAAAGAATCCTTTCCTAATCCTGGAGTTCATCTTTCATAATTTCATTTGGAGCCCCCTGTATGCCTCCATCATCAACCTTAACACACTTGATTGCAGTCGACTGTGTAATGTCTTTTTTCCTGCTGGACAGAAAGCTACGTTAGGGCAAGGACTCTGTTTATCCTCTTGATCTTTGTGTCTCCAACAGCTAGCACAACACCCAGTGCATAATAATCGACCAATAAATAGACACATATTTGTTGATTGCCTGATTGAATGAATGGGTCCCTCATTGCTTTCACCCTTCTGTGCTAGGAATGTATCTGTGATTCAGAGCTGGAGTCACTATTTCCATCATGTTCTTTCTGCTCCCTGGTGTCTGGTAATCAAGGCCCCAGTCTGACACTTTTGCTCGGGTACTGACACTGTGTTGGGGGATGAGTCTACATGAGTTTTGAGAGCACAAAACTCTAGAGCAGTGCGTCTCAACTGGAGGCAAGTTTGTCTCCCAGGAGTCATTTCGTAATGTCTGCAGACATTTTTGATTGTCACGAGTGAGGGGATACTGCTGGCACCCAGTGGCATGGCAGGGATGCTGCTGCACATCTTACAAACCAAGGACAGCTCCTGTAATGAAGCATTCTCCTCGCCAAAATATCAATAATGCCAATGTTGAGAGATGCTGCTGTAGAGTTAGCCTGACACATTTAACAGAAGGACAGAAGGAAGGACAGCAGGGCTCCCAGTGGTCATTTGGACTCTTGTGGCATTTGAGGCGGTCTTTATAGGACACCTTCTCTTCCTTGTCTCAGGTCTGAACCTCGAATCAGGCAGAAAGAGATCAAAGTATCTCCTTTATCACTGAGAGGACTGCTGGAGAATAGTGCTTTCGGCTGTTACCTAAGGGAGATTGGCCCTTCTACACTCCTGAGTCGAATTTTTTCATCTCCCTTGAAAACACAGGGCTCTTCTAGGGCCTGGCATGACAGAGAGAGAAAGAAGGCACTCACCACATCATGCCATGTTCACCCAGGCCCTCTCCCTGTACCAGGAGGTGCTTCTTTGCCTAAAATGGCAGCCAGAGCTGCCTGACCCAGATGAGGGGAATATGGAAGCCCCAAGGAGAGTCAAAGGGGGCTCTAACCCCTGGTGGTTATGCCTGGAGGACCTGGAGCCAGATGGGCCTGGTTTCTTCTCTCCTTTGGCCTTGAGACTCATGGGTTGTCAACCTTTGACCTTTACACTCCAAATCTGCAAAACTAGGAAGATCTTAGGTATTGTTAAGTTTTGTTGAAAAAAATCTTAAGAGTCATGATTGAAAAAGTGCTTTGTAGTACAACCTGAAATCTGGCATTGTGATGCCCCCAGCTATGGCTTTCTTTTTTAAAATTCCCCTGGCTATTCAGGGTCTTTTCTGATTCCACGCAAATCTTAAAATAATTTGTTCCAACTCTCTGAAGAAAGTCCATGGTATTTTGATAGGGATTGCATTAAACGTGTAAATTGCCCTGGGTAACATTGACATTTTCACAATATTAATTCTTCCAATCCATGAGCATGGAATATTTTTCCATCTCTTTGTGTCTTCCTCAATTTCTTTTTTCTTTTCTTTTTTTTCAAAGATTTTATTTATTTATTCATGAGAGACACAGAGAGAAAGAGAGGCAGAGACACAGGCAGAGGGAGAAACAGGCTCCACGCAGCGAGCCTGATGTGGGACTCGATCCCAGGACTCCAGGATCACACCCTGGGCTGAAGGCAGGCACTAAACCGCTGAGCCACCCCAGGATCCCTCTTCCTCAATTTCTTTCAGAAGTGTTCTCTAGTTTTTAGGGTATAGATCCTTTACCTCTTTGGTTAGGTTTATTCCTGGGTACCTTTGGCTTTTGGGTGCAATTGTAAATGGGATTGACTCCTTAATTTCTCTTTCTTCAGTCTCATTGTTAGTGTATAGAAATGCCACTGACTTCTGGGCATTGATTTTGTAACCTGCCATACTGCCAAAATTGCTGTATGAGTTCTAGCAATCTTGGGGTGGAGTCTTTTGGGTTTTCTATGTAGAGTATCAGGTCATTGGCGAAGAGGGAGAGTTTGACTTCTTCTTTGCCAATTTGAATGCCTTTAATGTTTTTTTGTTGTCTGATTGCTGAGGCTAGGACTTCTAGTACTATGTTGAATAGCAGTGGTGAGAGTGGACATCCATGTCTTGTTCCTGATCTTAGGGGAAAGGCTCCCAGTGATTCCTCACTGAGAATGATATTTGCTGTGGACTTTTCATAGATGGCTTTTAAGATGTTGAGGAATGTTCCCTCTATCCCTGCACTCTGAAGAGTTTTGATCAGGAGTGGATGCTGTATTTTGTCAAGTGCTTTCTCTGCATCTATTGAGAGGATCATATGGTTCTTGTTTTTTCTCTTACTGATATGATGAATCACATTGATTGTTTTACGAGTGTTGAACCAGCCTTGCATCCCAGGGATAAATCCTACTTGGTCATGGTGAATAGTCTTCTTAATATATTGTTGTATCCTATTGGCTAGTATCTTGTTGAGAATTTTTGCATCCATGTTCATCAGGGATATTGGTCTATAATTCTCCTTTTTGGTGGGACCCTCAACTTTATGGTCAACTAATATTCGACAAAGGAGGAAAGACTATCCACTGGAAAAAAGACAGTCTCTTCAATAAATGGTGCTGGGAAAATTGGACATCCACATGCAGAAGAATGAAACTAGACCACTCTCTTGCACCATACACAAGATAAACTCAAAATGGATGAAAGATCTTAATGTGAGACAAGATGCCATCAAAATCCTAAAGGAGAACACAGGCAACACCCTTTTTGAACTTGGCCACAGTAACTTCTTGCAAGATTCATCCATGAAGGCAAGAGAAACAAAAGCAAAAATGAACTATTGGGACTTCATCAAGATAAGAAGCTTTTGCACAGCAAAAGATACTGTCAACAAAACTCAAGGACAACCTACAGAATGGGAGAAGATATTTGCAAATGACATATCAGATAAAGGGCTAGTATCCAAGATCTATAAAGAACTTGTTAAACCCAACAACAAAGAAACAAACAATCCAGTCATGAAATGGGCAAAAGACATGAACAGAAATCTCACAGAGGAAGACATAGACATGGCCAACAAACACATGAGAAAATGCTCCGCATCACTTGCCATCAGGGAAATACAAATCAAAACCACAATGAGATCCCACCTCACACCAGTGAGAATGGGGAAAATTAACAAAGCAGGAAACCACAAATGTTGGAGAGGATGTGGAGAAAGGGGAACCCTCCTGAACTGTTGGTGGGAATGTGAACTGGTGCAGCCACTCTGGAGAACTGTGTGGAGGTTCCTCAAAGAGTTAAAAATAGACCTGCCCTACGACCCAGCAATTGCACTGCTGGGGATTTACCTCAAAGATACAGATGCAATGAAATGCCGGGACACCTGCACCCCGATGTTTATAGCAGCAATGGCCACAATAGCCAAACTGTGGAAGGAGCCTCGGTGTCCATCGAAAGATGAATGGGTAAAGAAGATGTGGTCTATGTATACAATGGAATATTCCTCAGCCATTAGAAATGACAAATACCCACCATTTGCTTTGACGTGGATGGAACTGGAGGGTATTATGCTGAGTGAAATAAGTCAATGGAAGAAGGACAAACATTATATGGTCTCATTCAATTGGGGAATATAAAAAATAGTGAAAGGGAATAAAGGGGAAAGGAGAAAAAATGAGTGGGAAATATCAGAAAGGGAGAAGAACATGAAAGACTCCTAACTCTGGGAAATGAACTAGGGGTGGTGGAAGGGGAGGTGGGCAGGGGGTGGGGGTGACTGGGTGATGGACACTGAGGTGGGCACTTGACGGGATGAGCACTGGGTGTTATTCTATATGTTGGCAAAATACATTTATATAAAAAAAGTGCTTAATGTTAGTATGTCACACAGCCATGCTGAGCGGACAGGGCACTATTTGAAGGCCACAGGGAGGCAGATAGCTAGCAGTGGAGCAAAATCACCCACATAATAAGTAACTACAGCCCAGACAGGAAACATGGGAGAAGCCCGACTCTCATGGGCTTTCAGAGAAGAAAAAGCTCACGCACTCAGCTTTGGAGAGTGGTACGTTGGAGAAAATGGCCTTGGATTTGGGCCTAGAGGATGGTAGAAATTTTAGAAGTTAAGAACTTACTATTTTCATTATTACAAAGCCAATATGTGCTCATTTAGAACATAGAGGAAACATAGACAAATCAAAGAAAATACACTTCCTTTCCAATCTCATTGCCCCAAAATAATTACTCATGAAGTTCTGCAGCTCGGGTAAAAATGTGCTCATGTCAACTTGCCTCCTGTATTAGTAAATCTGCTATCTCCTCCCTGGGTGTCCCCCTCCTCCTGTCCCTGGGGGATTTGCTCGCACTAAAAGTGTCAACCTGACTCAGCAGCCAAGCAGAATGGACATGGAGAGCCACCGCACAGGCTGTGGGGAGTGTCCCTTGTCTGGGGTTGAGGGTTGCAGCTCTAAGTTCCCACACACACCCTTGGACATTGTATTAGTTTGTAAAGGGTCTCCTAAATACCACAGACTGACTGGTTTAAACAAAGAAAGAAAGTTATTTTTTCACCATTCTAGGAGCTGGAAATCTAAGATCAAGGCACTGGCAAGGCCAACTTCTCTCAAGGCCTCTTTCTTTGGCTCGCTGACAGCGGCCTTTGCATTGGGTCCTCACAAGGCCTTTTCTCTATGTGTCTCTTCCTTTGTAAGACAAAGGACACCGCTCACACTGGATTAGGATCTGACCCGTATATATCCTCATTTGACCTCAATTACCTCTTTAAAACCCTTTTCTCCAAATACAGTACCATTGTGGATGAGGGGTTCAATGTACATATTTTGGGGAATACAGTTTAGTCCATAAAAGCCATTTCCCTGCAAACTCAACAAAACAGGGCTTTAGTATGATCTTGAAAAGGGAGAGGCACCCTCCAAATCATGACTAAGATTGAATTCTTTTGTCAGCTCTAGAGAGTGGGGTCTTGTAGCCAAGTTTAGTTGGATTTACACAAATGAGCAATGTGACGTTTCTTGGATCAAAGAGGTATGGAGCAAATCCAGACCTGTGACATTGGGTGGCGTCAAACATCGTGATTTTTGTCAATCTGATAGGTGAAGCTTGTCCAAGTGGACATTGTAGGGTGCTAAAGACCAACAGGGAAGAGGATCAAGGGCCAACCAGAGACAGAAGAGGGAGAGGGGGCTGTGGGGAACCACACTCCCACCTGCTAGCTCTGTCCCTGTTGGGCCAGAGGCTTGGGAGTCACCCTGGCCCTACACTCGACCCTTCCAGGCTTGTAGGGTTGGTGTTGGTCGTGTGAAGGACTCAGGGAGGCACACCCAAGCTTGTCTCTGTCTTGGCCTCTTGGTTTATAACCTTTGCTCCTCGGCATGCTTATACTACCTAGCCCTCACGCACCCACCCTCCTTGTCTTTCAAGAATACGAAAAAATGGGGAGGATAAGAATACAAGGAACATCCATTTACCTATCACTCAGTTCTGTTAAATCTTAAGATTTGCCATAGTTGCTTCACATTAAAAAAAAAAATGACACAGCCAATAGAAGCCCCCTGAGGCCTCTTCCTCCCCCACCCCCGATCCCATGTGTGACCTTCTTCCCCAGAGGTAACTGCTTTTCTGAATTTGGAGTTTATCATCCTACTCATAATTTTAGACTTACGCTACATATGTATGTTTCCATAAACTATATATAAATTTTTGCATATTTTAAAGTATTATACTGTGTAAATCTTCAACTTGCTTTTCCTTTTCAACATTACTGAGGCTTATCCGCGTGATTCTTGTAACTGGCTTATTCATTTCAAGCGCTGTATGATATTCATTGTGTGACTACACCAAACTGATTTGTCCATTCTTCTGTCATGGAATGTTTAGATTTTTTCCAATGTTTTTCACTACTACTGCGCACTTAAGTATTCATTTGTACAGGGAGACATGGATCTCCCTATGCCATGGGTGAGAGAATTTTTCTAGGACATACATTGAGGAATGGGATTTCTGGATTGTGGAGCACTTATATCTTCTACTTTACCAAACAGAACTAAGTGGTTCTTCCAAGTTATCTCCTATCAAACTGTTTGACTATAGCTGTTTGTCCACCACCACTTGACATTGTAGACTTTAAAGAGTTTTTTTTTTTTTTGCGAGTATAAAAGAGTATCTTCTTATTGTTTTAATTTATATTTCAAAAATTATGAGGGAGGTTGAACATCCTTTTGTAATTATTGACATTTGGGCTTCTTCTGTGAATTACCTACTCATTTTATTTGCCCACTTTCCCATTGGGTTATTTCTTTTTAAAGATTTTATTTATTTATTCATGAGTGACACACACACAGGAGGCAGAGACACAGGCAGAGGGAGAAGTGGGCTCCCTGCGGGGATTCCTATATGGGACTTGATCCCAGGACCCTGGGATCATGACCTCAGCTGAAGGCAGACACTCAACCACTGAGCCACCCAGGTGCCCTCCCATTGGGTTATTTGTCTTATTCTTACTGATATGTTGGGATTTCCTGCATATTCTGACTACAGATCCATTCTCCACTGCCTACATTGCAACTATCTGCTCCCTGTCTGTGGTGAATCTCTTCGTTTGTTCAGGGAATTTCTTGTTCTGCATAGGTCTTTAATGTTTTTTAAATTCAAATTAATCCCTTTCCCTTTTCTGGGGGAAACCAAGGACTCCTCAGGGATGGTGATGGGGGAGAGAAGGGATCCCTGCTTGGGGACGGGAGGCTCCTGGCAGAAACGAGGATGTGTGTAGATGTGGGCTGGCAAACTTCCTTCAGGAGGGGAGCTGCATGGTCTCAGACCCCCAGGTGTGTTGGAGGCCTGCCCACAGATGGAAGGTGACTGCCCAAAGTTCCTTCTCACTAGAGTGGCCATATAATTTTTCATTTAAACTGGGACACTTTTGAGATTGTAGGGACGCTATTAATAATTACAGTGGGGCAGAAGAGGTAAACTGGGACTGCCTCAGGCCAGCCAGGATGTAAGGTCACCTAGCTTCTGGAGTTTGCATTCCTAGTTCTTACATTTAGTCTCCCTTTACTGGTTACTGCCCGTCTCTGCCCACTCCTGTGCCTCCCATCCTGCTATTGCCCTGGAGGGCTTTGGGGCCCTCTTCCAGCCACCTCAGAGCCTTAACATCACCTCTTCCATAATCCATTGGAAAAATACTGTTAGAGAGACCAGTCGCCTGTTGTCCAAACCCTGCTTCATGTAAGTCCCCTGTTGGCCACCAATGCATATAGTCAACTCTCCTCTGAGTTCCTAGAGCACTTGCTCTGCATTATTGACTTGGATATTTAACTTGAAACTTTTGTGGGTATTGTCTCCCTCCATTAGCTTGCAAAGCCCTTAAAAATAGGGACATGTATTATACTTGTCTGCCTCAGTTCTTCCAACCTGTACCTGCACTAAAAGTCCTCAATTCTGTTCTGCTGCTTGAGGTGGGAGAGGGGCCCTTTCTCCTTTAGGGGAGCAGGTCCTTTGTTATGATTCTTTTGCAGCACATCGTGTTCCTGCACCCCTTACCGTGGCTCATCCACACCTCCATCTTCACGGTCATCTTCATGGTCACGGTAGGCTGCTGTCAGGGGCAGTTTTCTAGAACCTGGCATAGTAGCTGGTTCAGCACATCAGCAATGAGAAGTGCGTCTTCAGGCTGGAAGATAAGCATATAGTCATAAATGCCGAACAGAGCCTCTCATTTCAGGGATGCATACATTGTGGCATAATTAAGAGGGAAGGCTCGTCCTTGGAAAAGATTTGCAAAAAGGGTTTATAATTGCAAGGACAGAGAATTAGTTTTAAGGCTTCTTGACTTTTGTGATAATCTCTAGGGCTTCTTTATCAATTTGTACCCAGATGATGTTGCTCTGAAGTCATAAGCAATTGGCTTATCAGTCTCTCTGGCATCTTGTGGTTGAGCACGGCCCAGATAGGGTTAGGCGAAGCGTCACTGGTCAGAAGTGGTGGATTATGTTTATTATAATATCCTGATGCAGACTCAGAGGTCTATAATTGCTTGACATTCCTGGAAGTGTCCTCAGGATGGTAAGTCCAATACCATGGGACGTTTTCCTAGTGGAAGTTAAATTGGTTTTGCAATTGTTGCTTCTTAAGGAGGGGAAACCTGGAAACGGAGTTGCCAGGCAAAGGCTGGAGGTTGTTGTTTCCTTTTTGAGAACAAACACTTCATGGATCATGTCGACCCGGCTTTGTGGTGGGGGAGGCAGAGGGGTGGCTAACTGTAGCAGCAATGATGGGGTCGTCTGAGAAGGTGACAGTAAGTCCAGTTTCACACTTCTCTTGTTTTCCCCAAGGACACGGATATTTGCCGAAGGTGTGGGCTTTCACAAAAACCTCTTATGAGTTTATTTTTGCTGATGTAAACATCAGGGCAATATCACAGTATGGCTCTCCGTGGGAAGGTTCTAGACGGCAGCACATGCCCTACTTGTTAAGGTGCTTAGCTCTGCTGGTATCCAGCAAGTAACGATTCTTCGCAGGGTCTCTTCAGATTTCCTCTCCATGCGCTTGGGAAGGTCCAGGAGGAGGGACGAGCTGAGTCACAGCTGGGCTAGTCTGTCCACGTCTGTATTAAACGCCTCAATCATGGGGCACTGCAGTCTCTGCAGTCTTCTCAGACCAACGGGTGTTAGCAGCAGCAATACTCTCTGGGCTCGTGAGATGTTTTGAAGCATCTGATTTAGTGCTATCCCGTGCTTTGTCTTTTCACTTTCTGTATCTTAGAGGTATTTATTTATTCAGGTGCTGGGGAGACCACAAAGAGCAAATCAGCCATGGCCCCTGCTCTCCTGGAGCCTCCAGTGGAGCAGTGGAGGCAGATATCAATGATAAAGCATAATGAGGGCTAAGAGAGGAAAAGAAGGTAAACAGAGGACACCTGTTGCAAAGTAGCTTCGGCCTTGACTTTCCCCATAGAGGCCTGCTTCTCTGAGGCTGAGGATGTTTGTTGGCTCTAGCCTCTGATGGGGCTGTTCTGATGCAACCTGGGCTTCTGATTCCTTTTTTTTTAAATTTGTTTTTATTGAAGTTCGATTTGCCAACATATAGTGTAACACACAGTGCTCATCCCATCAAGTGCCCTCCTCAGTGTCCGTCACCCAGTTCTGATTCTTTTCAAGAAGCCTTGATCCTGCCCTTTCTTTCTTTCTTTTTTTTTTTTTTTTTTTAATTTTTTTGATCCTGCCCTTTCATCCGCTCCCAGAGGGGGTCACGCTGAGGCGCGTTGCTGCCTTCAGCAGGTGCACCATCCGTATTGCGGTCTGGAATGGGCACTCAGGACCTCAGCAGCAACCGAAGGGTGGCAAGGAGAGCTAGAAGGGTGTCCTTGCTGATCCTGGAGGGGCCCTGGGCCCTCTAGTGCCATGACTAGAGGCACTGCACAAGCTCCTCGCCTGCACAGCTCTCTGACAAATGAAAATAAAGACCCCTGAACGGCACCTGGGAGCCCTGGATATTTCCCTGCTGGTGCTGGAACAGCGGAGGGTCTGAGTCATCCTTCCTCTGGAGGGCTCTGCTCTCCCAGCCTCAAAGCTGCAAGGGGAGGGCTGGGGTTGCTGTCTTTGGATGCAGGAGCGGCCATCTGGGCAGGCACGCCCTATGTCCTGTTGCTCCGGCCAGCAGATGCTCCTGTGCACTGTGTGACAGGGACCACCTTTGCAGCACAGGTCACTCCTGGAATGTCTGCCAGATGGGTTGTCATAACAGTAAAGCACATTTGTTGAGGACATTTTTTGTATTGGGCGCTGTGCCAAAGCTTTATGTATGTCATCTCACTTAATTCTAAGGTCCTTTGATGTAGGTACCTCCCGTTCCTTCCATTTTATAGAGGAGAACCTGGAGCCTCAGAGAGGTTAAGACATCTGCTGAAGGCAAAACAGCCTGAGGCTCATCCCAGTCCGAAGCCCAGCTCTTTCTTTTTTTTTTTTTTTAAGATTTATTTATTTATTTACTCATGATAGACACACACACACAGAGAGAGAGGCAGAGACACAGGAGGAGGGAGAAGCAGGCTCCATGCTGGGAGCCTGATGCGGGACTCGATCCCGGGACTCCAGGATTGTGCCCTGGGCCAAAGGCAGGCGCCAAACCGCTGAGCCACCCAGGGTCCCCAAGCCCAGCTCTTTCTGCCACCCAGTTCGGGCCACATCCTACCATCTCTGCGACCGGAGGCTTTCCTTGGACCTCGTAAGTGTCAAGACGGACTCAGTTAGAGGTGACAGTGGAGGACTTTACTGTGAATTCTGCGTTCAAGGGGGATGGGCAATTTATAAGCAGGAAATCGTCCAGACTGCAGTGTGGAGAATGAAGGCAGGGCTCTGAGCTGAGGGAAAAGCCAGGCCCTTTCCCTCCGACAGGATCCAGCTGCTGAGTCAGGGGCAACCAACTTTAGTGGCTCCTCCCTCCACTGCCAGCGTGTGTGTCATGGGTGGGTCCCTGGGGTCCCCAGGGACCCATGAGCTCTGGCTTTCCCCCAAGCTCAGCTGGGCATAACAGATCCCACAGTCTGGCCTTGGCAGTTCAGTTCCCCAGTGGGATGGAGCCTGCCCGAATCCTAGCCTTGTTGATCGGGTCTCTGTCTCTCTGGCTGACTTTTGCCAGCTCTTAGAGCTCAACCTGTTTTCTGCATCTCCCAGCCCTGGCTAGGCTTGTGCTTAAACTTAGACAGAACTCCCTGAAGTCTTGAGGACTCCTGCCTGGACCCGTGGCCATCAGCAGTAGCTGACTGGACTCAAGTTGGGCTCTGTGATTTGGGCCCAGGGACAGGGTGGGGCCTGTTCCACCTCTGGGTCCCTTTCTTTGGATCCAGAATTGTCCTCCTGCCCGCTGATAAAATCCTATCATGTCTTGCATCTGAGGCTCATAGATTCTGCTAGTCGATTCTATCGTGAGGTCCAAGCTTCTACGCAGTGAGTGATGGTTCCCAGGGTGAGCATGATTGTCATTATGCCTCAACAGTTCATTCAAAGTCCTGGTCTTCCTAAGGTGGCGCTGGGAGGGTGATGAGAGAGAAAGCCTGCCCTTTCTATGGTCAGGAGTATAGCCTACTTCTTTTCTGGACCCTGCTGTTCCTGACCCTTTAACACAGTGTCCTCCACTGGGTGAGATTTTGCCTCCAAGGAGGGGATATCACAGCTGGGAACTTCCATTGGCATCTACTGGGGCCAGGGATGCTGTTAAACATCCTACAATGCACAGGACAGAGCCCGACAGCAAAGAGTTATCCTATCCAAAACGTTGGTAGTGCCAAGGTACAGAAATGCTTCTGAAAGTGTGGGTGGAGTGTCTGTGCCTGAGGCAAGGGGCCCGTGTGAACCCGAGCCGTGGGTGTGCAGAGGAGTCCCCTCTGGTTCTGGTTTGTGGCACCATGTTCGAAGCTCAGCTTTGTCCTTCCTTCACTCCCTGCCCCCAACCTCTCAGCAGCTGCCCCACCCAGACTATGCACTTCCCACAATCGTGAACTTGTGCTCCTGGCCTGAAGAGGTGGGCATGTCCCATTCATCTTTGTCCCTTAGAGTAAACATGTTTGATGTAAGTTCTAACAGAACTTAACAGAGGTCTAGCCTTTGAGAGAGTGATAGTCTCTTTTGTATGCAGAAAGATAAAATGAAAGCTTACTGATTATCCTGGGTCGAAGAGTGTCCCCTCCCACCCCCAATTCATGTTCCACCTGGAACCTGTGACTGTGACCTTCACTGGGTCCCTGCAGATGGAATCAGGTTAGGAGGAGGTCACCCTGGATTAGGTGACAGATAGACGGTGTCTGTACATGAAGAGGGAAATGTGGACATGGAGATGCACATACGGGGGAGGTAGCTACGGGAAGACAAATGTAGAAATTGGGGTGATTGGTCTATATGCCGAGGGTGCTGAGGCCTGGTTGGAACCACTGGAAGCCAGGAAGAGGCAAGGGAGATCCTACCCTAGAGCCTTTGGAGGAGCCTTTCCTGCTGATACCCTGCTTTCAGACTTCTGGCCTCCTGAAGACACAATGGATGTGTCTACTGAGATGTCTGTTACCTTTCTTTCTTTCTTTCTTTCTTTCTTTCTTTCTTTCTTTCTTTCTTTCTTTCTTTCTTCTTTCTTTCTTTCTTTCTTTCTTTCTTTCTTTCTTTCTTTCTTTCTTTCTTTCTTCTTTCTTTCTTTCTTTCTTTCTTTCTTTCTTTCTTTCTTTCTTTCTTTCTATTTTATTTATTCATGAGAGACATACAGAGAGAGGCAGAGACAAAGGCAGAAGGAGAAGCAGGCTCCCTCTGGGGAGCCCAATGCAGAACTCGATCCCTGGACCCAGGGATCAAGACCTGAGCCAAAGGCAGACACTCAACCACTGAGCCACCTGGATACTCTGTCACCCCTGTTTTCAGCTCCCAACATGTCATGGTCTGGCCCTAACTTGAGGTTAGTGGGACCTTCTCTCTCCTGGTGTCTTGGGTGTCCAGTGGTTCCCAGAGCTTCTAAGTGCCCTGTGTGTTCTCAAGCAACAAGCAGAAGCTTAGTGGGTGAGGGGTATGGTTATGGGCTAGGCAGGCTCCAGCTTCTTTTGGGGCCGTCTGCCCAGGCGAGCCCTTGAGAGTCGTGTCGTTGTGATCTGTTATAGTACTGTGCCACCGTGTTTGTATGTTCTCCCTCTAGCAGTCGAGTCTAACAGACCTGGCATTTTCTGGGCCACAGACCCATTCTTGTGGTGATGGGATCCATGGTCGGGGCCCCTTCTCCCGACTCTTACTCTCATTGTCCTCTGCCCTGTCTTGGCAACCTTTTTCTTTTAGGCCCTTCCCACAGTGGCCTGAATTCTCCATTTTTTTCTCCCATAATAGGATTTGAGAGCTAGCCAAAAAGGACCTTGCCCTCAAGTCACTAAATGAGGCCCGTTGACTTACTCTTCAAGCTAGGAAAGGCCCAGTTCTTAGAATCATAAGGGCCATCCTCCTCTCTTTGGAGGAGGAAGTGAAAATGCTTTCCATTTCTCCATGTAACACAGAGAAGAATTTCTTGCTAAAGAAGCAAAAACTAAAACTGAACACAAATTGAGTTCTCATGGGTCACCCAGACGCCAAGGGTTTAGCAGGATTCCTTGTTCTGCATAAAAAGCAGGCTTCCGTTCGGTGCCTCAGAGACCATCAGGTTCAAAAGCCTCATTCTGCGTACAGGGAAGCTAAGGCCCAGAGAGCGGAAGTGACTTGCCCAAGGCCAGCCTGGTGACTGGTGCCAGGGCTGGGATCAGAAGCCAAATTCCCTGATGCTGAGGCCACTGGGGGTTGACCTCACCTCAAATCCCTGGGGATGGGAACTCGCCAGGTAGAAAAAACATTAAGAAAGAATCCCAGCACAAGCTGGCACACCCAGCCTCCTTCAGCGGTGGGGAAGACACTTACCTTGTGACTCTCACACCCTGCTGGTGGCCTGGTTGGAAATAGTGACAAACACTCCCATTTGCACAGCCCTTTGTAAGGGCTCTCACTTGCACTACCTGCTATGATCCTTGGTTACACTGTGAGTGGGCAGGGATAGCGCTGCTGGTTTTTACTTTATAGATGATGAAACCAACGCTCAAGAGGTGAAGTGACTTGCCCAAGGTCACACGTTTCTTGCAGAAGAGGAATTGGAACCCAGGTCTTCCTATTCAAAATTCCTGGAACCCCTGCCCTACAAGTGAGCCGGTTGGCAGCTACTCCTCTTGCCTCTTCTGCTCTGTTTCCCCCTGGGAATGCCAGGCAGACCCTGTTGGAGGCCCCTTCCCTTCCTTATGCCTGTTTCCTTCCTCTTCCTCTTCTTATCCATGGGCAAGTTATTCCATCCCCTTCTGGGCCTTCCTTCTATCTTTTTATCCTTTGGGCCCCATGCTCCTCCTACTGCCTGATGCACGACCCCTCACATTGGTGCTGGGTCATTTGTACACCGTGGCTTAGGCTGCAGGCAGGTTCCTGGGGGGTGGTGAGGGATGGAATCCAGGATGGGGCTCTGGACGCCCCCCTTAACTTGGGCACTAATGCCACTTGCTTCTCCACTGCCCTCTCACTCTCCATGGCTCGGTCTCAGTTCTTCCCTCTGCAGGATGGGGAGGGCCGCTCCCGGCTCCCTCAGTTTGAGGATGAATTCCACCAAAAAAGGGTTAAAAAACATAACTGAGCTTAATCCGAATAGAGGCCCGGTCTGCTCATTTGCATATAAGCATCTCCTCCGCCCCCAGCCCTGGCAATTTGCATCTCATTTTCCAGGTGCATCCTTGGTGATTTCCCCCTAGACTGGTCCTGCCAGGCTTCCGCTCTATCTCTTTTTTGGCCCTTAGAGCTTTTCTCCTGCACTCCTGGCTCCAGAGTGGCTCTTAGGTTCATCCTGCCTCCGCAATCCTGGCTGCAGGCTATTTCCCAGGTATTCGACTCCCCCTCCACACAGCAGTGACCCGGGCGCGGCCAGGGAAGTGTCCAGCCTGAACTGAAGCAAGTGTGTATGTGTGTAGTGGGAGGGGGCTGGCATAGGAAGAGGGGGTTGCTCCACCGGCCCATGTGAACATAAAAGGGACAGAGTGCGGTTGTGCGCGTGTGTACACACACACAGCATGTGTGATACATATTTACCTGGATCCCTCTGTTCTTTTGCTTCCATCCCTGGTCATCCTTATGCAGCTTCCCTTCTGCTTTAAAACAGTTTGGCATGCATTTTATGGGACATTGACCAGGTCAAAGTTTTGGGGGAGATGTGAGGAGGGCAGGGACAGGGTTTGTGTTTTGTCCCCCAGCCCTGCCTCCCAGGGGCAGACCCGGAGCTCTGGGCAATCCTAACCTAGCCTTGCTCTTCCAAGCACTGGTTTCTTCCCAGGGAAGCCAGCCCTGTAACCTCTCCTTCAGTCCTACCCCTGAATGCAATTGTAGTAGGGGGCTGGCCACAAATGGAGATGAGCAGAGGGCCCTAGGGAATGAGCAATTGCGTGGAGGGAAGAGAAGACCCCCCTGTGGAAGATCTTAGGGCTGCAGTGGTTGGGCCAAATTCCGTGTCTCAATGGCCCTATTTGACCTGCCCAATCAGAAGAGGCTCTGCTCCTGTGCAGAGTTGAGGAGGGAGAGGAAAACAGGCCCCCCACACTGATTCCTAAAAGGTCATGGTGTGTGCTGGGGCAAAGCACTGGGTGGTGTCAGGCAGTGACATCTAGTCCCATTTCTTCATCGGTGCTTATAGAACACCTGCCAGAGGTAGGGACTTGTGTTGTGTTCATGCAATGACCGAGACAGACGTGTGACCACCACGGGGCATGCACAGCCTGGTGGCGACCCATGGAAAGGTCAACGAGGCAGAGCTAGATACAGGTGGAGAGGGAGAAGTTAAAAGTCTGGGACAGAAACTTTGGGTGTCAAATCTGGAGATGCCGTGGTACCCAGACATTGGCCAAACGCCGGTCTAGATTTCACCGTGAAGGTAGTTTTTAGGTGAGATTACATTTAAATCAGTGGGCTTGGAGTAAAGCAGATTGCTCTTCAAGGTGTGGAGGGCCTCGGAGAAAGAGGGCCTTGAGAAAGCACAGACTGAGGCTCCCCGGAGGAAAATTTTGCCAGTATGTGGCCTTTGGATTTGAGCGACATGGTTAGCTCTTCCTTGGGTGTCCGACCTGCCGGCCCCCACAGCAGATGTTTTGAACTTAACCAGTGTCCACGATTACATGCATCAATTCCTCTGTTTCTCTGGAGATCTCTGACTGATCAGAATCCTTTGGGAGATCCTAGGAAAGGGTGGGGGGGGCATGGAGGGCTTCCTGGAAGAGGCAGACTCTGACAGGTCTGCAGTTAAGAAAGAGGAAGGAAGGATGCTGGAGGCAGTGCAGCAGGCGGGAGGAGTGGCACGGTTTGAATAATGCAGTGGGCCAGGCTAGCTGAGTCTAGAGTGAGTGCTGGTTCTAAGGAGCTCTGGGGCCTCCGGAAGGGGCCTCGACTTTTCTGCACCTCAATGTCCTCTATTTTGAAATGGAAAAGATAGCCCCAACACCCCCAATTCAAAGAGATGGGGGCATGCAGAAGAGACACGGAAGGTGAGCAGCATGGTGGTGGTGAGCCGAGGAGCGTGAGGGGCTGCGCGGCCTCTCTGGAGCCTTGGCAGGCAGTGCGGTGGTGGCCTGGGACCCCAGGAAGCCTGGGGGTGCCTCCTTGAGGCCTGGGACAGGGGGACCAGCAGTGGTTGGCCCGGGGGTTGGCCCGGCTGAAGGGGCAAGAGAAGGAGGTTGTTCCCTGGCTTGCTGCAGGGATCCTCTGGCCTCAGTGTCTCCATCTGTCAAATGGAGGTGGGTGATCCCTTAGGGTTGTCTCAAGAATCAAATGAGATACCAGGCTGAGAATGAGTAAAGTGCTAGAGCACAGCGTGTTATCATCGGCAGTCGTCAGGAGCAGGAGGACGGTGAGCAGGGCCGGAGCCGAGCCAGAGCGACATGAGTCACTCTGACGGGGGCCTCTCCCCAGTGCTCGCCCTGCAGATCTTGGTCCTGAGAGGCAGTGACTCCTTAACGGTGGCTTGGGGTGGGGGGTCTTGCTCACCTCTCTAGTCCAGGTGCTGGAGGTGAGAGCTGACAACATTCCTGTAGGAGAGATGGGTACTGTGGGTGGCCAGTTGGAATTTTTTTTTTAAGATTTTACTTATTCATTCATGAGAGACACAGAGAGAGGGAGAGAGAGGCAGAGACACAGGCAGAGGGAGAAGCAGGCTCCATGCAGGGAGCCGGACGCGGGACTCGATCCCGGGTCTCCAGGATCAGGCCCTGGGCTGAAGGCGGCTCTAAACCGCTGAGTCACTGGGGCTGCCCGCCAGTTGGATTTTCATATTCTTTGAAAGGCTTGATTGATGCTTCAGCAGGTGGAGCTCTGCCCAAGGGGACAATGCTGCACTAGCTAGGGTAGCAAGTTCCTCTAACACAGTGGTTCTCGGGGGAAGTGTGTGTGGGGGTCTGGATCTATAGCATCAGCACCACCTGGGAACTTGCTAGAAATACAAATTCTCGGCTCCGCCCAGACCCCAAATCAGAAACTGGGATAGGACCCGAGAAGCTGAATCAGAAACTGGAATGCGGCCCAAGAAGCTGTGTTTTAACAAGCCCTGCAGGGGATCTGTGCGAGAGCCACCTTGTGTGGACTGGGCCTCTGGCAAGGGCAGGAGGAGCCTTGTCGATTGACTGAAAACATCCACCTACACAGGAAACAACTTTCTCTTTCTCTGTTCCACCTCTGCCTCATTCCCCCCCCCTCCTTTCTCTCTCTCTCTCCTCCCCACCCCTCTTTTTTTCCCCCAAGACGTGAAATCTCACCAGAGGTGGTCTCAAAGATTCTCAGATTCTCTGGGTCACCTGGAGAGTGGAGGCATATTTCTAACACTGCTTACCCCTTAAACAATATGGAGCAAATGACTAACAAGTATCTGAAGAAGGTTTAAGTACTATGAGTTAGGGAAAAAAAAAATACTATGAATTAGGGGAAAATGGGAATTTCAACAACTGAGATTTGATGTTCAGCTCATCAGAATGGCAAAAGGCAGAAAGGTGGCCAAAACATCGAGCTGATGGGGATGTGTGAAGACAAGTCCTCTCCTGAATCACAGGTAGGGGTGTAAACTGGTTCACTTATTTTGGAAAGCAATCTGGCACACGCAGTCCTATTTATTTTTTTTCCAATTATTTTTATTGATCACACCCCACGAAGTGCTTACTGTGTTTTAGACAGTGTTGTAGGCAATTTACAAACACTGACAAACTTATTTATTTGAGGATGGCTCTGCCTTATGATCCAGAGGGCCTAATCTTAGCAATGGATCAGGAGAAGGTCTTGGGCAGCGATAAAGGGGGGGCGTCCAGAGGGTGTTGTTGGTGGCAGAGGCAAGCGGGAGCCCTTCTCGATGTCCATGAGCAGGGGATGGACAAGGGGGAGTGACAGGTGCATCCTGAGGCATCCTGTGTAGTGCTGGGACCACCTAATATGACATCTACAGCAAAGACAGATCTCAAAAAAACAGTGCTGACTGAAAAAAACCCAAACTGCAGAATAACATTCATAACACAGTGCCATTTATGAAAATTCAAAACACATATTCATAACAATGCTCTATAATTTACAGGATATATGCATATTTAAGGACATGCAGCAAACATACTGGAGCAGGTGCCCACGTAGAGGAGACCGATTCAGAGTGGGGACAGTGGCCAGGGAGAAATGAAAAGACGGGTCATGCGCAGGACCTTGCTCTAAGTGGACGCTGTTTTAATGCTGTGCTGTGTGCAAAGGAGTGAGATGCCCCCGTGAACCTGTGGTCAAGAAGAGGGCAGAGAAACAAAACTCCTTGTTCTCTGTCAATGACTTAAAGCCGAAGAAAAGCAGGCCTGGGGTCAGTGGGCTGAGCATGCAGGGGAGGGGAGGAATTTGGCCAGAACCTGACTCAGATCTCTGTAAAATGGGAATAAAAATCAATCAATCAACCAGGTGGTTATGAGAGCCATGTCACACATTCTGCGGCGACTGGCTGTTAGGAGACCCCTGACGTGCCCTGCTTTTCTGCCCCTCTCAGGTGGCATTCTAGGAGGCCGTCCATCCTTGCACATCCTTGCACAGGCCCTTCCTGGGCCTCATGTGTGGGTGAGAGGCCACGGCCAGGGTAGGCCGTGCTGGGGGAAACTTAGAAACATAGCCTTGTGTCCATGCTGACTTTTATTTAGAAAAATTTCACGAGGGATCCCTGCGTGGCTCAGCGGTTTAGCGCCGCCTTCAGCCCAGGGCGCTGATCCTGGAGACTCGGGATAGAGTCCCACAGTCGGGCTCCCTGCATGGAGCCTGCTTCTCCCTCT
Organism: Canis lupus dingo; assembly: GCF_003254725.2. Lineage (NCBI taxonomy): Eukaryota > Metazoa > Chordata > Mammalia > Carnivora > Canidae > Canis > Canis lupus. Next base: position 35,446,049 of record NC_064267.1, read on the forward strand.
GCCTGTGTCTCTGCCTCTCTCTCTCTCTCTGTCTCTCATGAATAATAAATAAAGTCTTAAAAAAAAAAAAAGAAAAATTTCACGAATATACAAAAGGAGAGAGAACAGTAGACCAGATCGCTGTCCCCACTGGGTTCAGCAGGTATCAACATGTGACCGATCTTGGGGGTTTAAGGATAGAGGGGACCATAGATAAGGATAAGAATCATGCCTTACATCTGTACAGGCTACTACTGCGTTTTGTAGGCAAGATCTTTTGCTTATAGTATTTCATTCAGTTTTCATGGCGATCCTTGACATAGATATTATTCTCCCATTTTAGTGATTAAAAGACTGAGGCTCAGTGCAGTGAAACAACTGAGATGGAGCTGCCGGAGGCGGAGTCTGGTGCTGGCCCTGGGCGCTCCGCTCGTCTCCCCCACCCCCAGTACATGCACCGTGAGCAGCCCTTGTCAGGTGCACCCTCTTGCTCACTAGGTGGGTGGCCATGGGTGGCCCCCTCCCATCCCAGGCCCCCACACCTTGTGGCCTGGGTAGTGTCTGCATCCTGGCCTGCCCCTCTAGGAGCTCAGTGCCCTCACTCCCTGGTGTGCCCTACTTAGCAGGAAGTGGAGCAGTGTGGAAGCAACCTAGAAAGCAGAGAGAGGCAGACCACACCCTGGATGTCCCCACTGAGGGGCCCAGTGCTGTCTTGGGGCCCATGGATGGAGAGAGGAGCCCCCAGGAGGTGGCAGCAGAGAGAGAGTGGGCTGGGACGGAGGCCCCAGTTTTCCCTGTTTCTGCACCAGAGTTCATTTTGGCTGCTGGGGCCAGCGACTGGAAAGCAGGTGGTCCCTGAGATGCTGAGGAAGAAACGGGGAGACTTCTGCAGCATCCTCAGGGTACGCTTAGCTCCCAGTCAGCACTGAGACCAGGTTCCAGAAACAGATTACTTCTTTTTTTAACCACTTTTTTTCCCCATGCTGACCCAGTTCTGTAGCTGAGGCCCTGAGACACTCTGGCCACTCCCTGAGTTGTTATTCTGGAGGATGGGCTCCCTAGCCGGCCCTTGCTCCCTGTACTTACTTGGGGGGCCCAGGGCAGGACACTCAGCATCTTCTGGGGAAGTGGGGTGCCCTGAGGCTCAGGCCTATGGAGCAAGTACTTGAGGTTCATCTCCTCTGGTCCAGAGCCCTGGCTTGGTTTCTTTTTTCTTTTCTTTTTTTTAAGATTTTATTTATTTATTTATTCATGAGAGACATAGAGAGAGGCAGAGACACAGGCAGAGGCAGAAGCAGGCTCCCTGTGGGGAGCCTGATGCGGGACTGGATCTCAGGACCCCGGGATCATGACCTGAGCCAAAGGCAGATGCTCAGGTGACCCTGCCCTGGCTTGATTTCTGAGACACAGATAGAAACTTCTGTTTCTGAGTCCCTGGTCACTCTGCAAGGTGCCTTCAGGAGGTGACAATGACTGGGAGAGGGAGCAAGCGATGAGGAGGTGATGGTGCCAGGCACAAATGCAAGATCCAAGGACCAGCCACCGTGTTCACATTGAGCACTCCCTGCTCATTGGGCCCTGGAGGGTGCAGATGGGCTGCGAAGCTGCAGGCACAGTTGGGGCCCCCTGGGTGTGGTGGGAGTTGGAGATTGTGCCCATGTGGGCAGATGCAGAGAATTCTTGTGTTATGACTGATGTAGACTGGGGGGTGTGGACACTCAGCAGGAACAGGGCCACATTACTGCCCTCAGGGATTTACAATTGAGTTGTGTACATGCATGTGCACAGACACACACTGGTAGATCAGGGTTCATGCACACAAGCACGCACACACAGAGACATGCCCACACTCTCACATAAATAAATAGTGACACACACTCCTATACAGATAAAGGCATACATATACCCACAGTTTTGCACAAATAAATTAAGACACACACACACACACACACACGGAAGTCGTTCAAAACAATGAAGCACTTAGGTTCTGTCGTTGTACCTGAAGCGTTCAGAGAATGGACTAGTCCGGTTGGAACAAATGTAGGAGGTTTTGCGGTGGGAGTAGCTCTTGCATCCTATACTTTGTGCACAGGGATGTGTAGGAACGGCATTCCAGGTAGAGGATCGGCATGAACAAAGGAAGGAGACTCCCACGAGCCTTGTGTGTTCAGAGATCCCTGAAGGAGACCCGTTGGCCAGCGATCGTGGTGCCCCGTACACGCCTCTCAACGTGGCTGCAGAGCGCTGAGTGTGGGAGGCAGAAGCGTGCAGAACCGGCTGTTTCCAGCCAGGGAGCCTGGGAGACCCCAGCTCCCAAATGCTACTCCACCTAGGTTGGTTAGTCCAGGCATCCAGGGGAAGGTTCTGAATTACTGAGTCAAGCCCAGAGGTGGGAGCAGGTGCAGCAGGGAGGCTGGGGCACTTTGGGAGCCATACTGGAACCAGTCAGGCCTCTTTCCCTCGGTTGTCATGAACTCAGGAGGCCTTCCTCCTTTCCTGTGCTTCAGGGTTGGTGACCCACCTGCCCGTCAGCTTCTTCTCCCACAGACCAGGATAATGGTGGCTGCACCTCTGAGGGTTGCGGTGGAGATTGAATGGGGAGGGGAAGCTCCTTAGCATGGGGCCTGCACTCGGGAGGTGTCCACTTTCACACTGATGCACTGACCATCTGGCTAATGCCTTTGCTTCCCTGAAGCTCAGGATCACCACCAGCTCTGGAGGGAGGAAGGGGGGGCTTCTGTGCACTGCCCCACTCTGGGCACCCCTGTGATGTAGCCTGAGGGTCATGTGCCAACAGGACCTGTCCAGGTCTCCTTGCAAGAGTGGGGCTGTGGCTTATTGGGTCTTCAGATCCTAGCACCCTGCACCTGCCTCTCAGGACAGGCCCAGGACTGACTCCGCATGAATGAATGAAAATGTGTAAGTGCTTCGTAAATTGGTAAGAATTTACAAAAGTTACTTAATGTGCTTCTCCAGAGAGTGAGCCTTGGGCAAACGCATAATGAAGTAAACAGAGCCCGATTTCAAGGCCAAGGCCGGGTTGGAGCCGGGCCTGCAGGAGCTTCTGGGGAGGGGAGGGGGCTACAGCAGCCGACACCCTCTCCTCTGCAGGGCCCACCAGCTCAGGGCCCAGGCCCCGGTGTGCAGAGGTGTGCAGAGGGCAGCCCGTAGCAGCAACGCCTGCCATCCTTTCCCTGCCATCAGGGGAAATTTGCATTTCCTCCCATTTAATTTTCTTGTTCTGATTATAAGGTCGATCACTGTGAAGCACTCAAGCTTCTAACAGGAAGGAAATACTTAATACATTTAACATGAAAAGTACAAATTCCCTTCTTATCCACCCCTATGCCCATCAGATGGCTAGGGTAGGCCTTTGCGGACTCTCTCGGGTTGATCCACTCACTTTGATTGATTGACTGTTTGTGTTACAAAAGCACGACCCTGCTAAGCATAGTTTCTGCAGCTTCCTTATTTCACCCAGCAACATATTATGGACAGTGCAGGCTTTTTGGCTTTTGTTTTTTTTACCTATACCACATTCTTTTTAATGGCCATATAATATTCTGACACATGCAGGAGGCACCACTTATTTAACCAGTCCTTGACTGACGGGCTTCTGGATTGCTCTAAATGGAAATTGCATTTTGAAGGAGGCCTGAGTGGTGAGAGCAGGATGCAGGCATGATGCTCTTCTTCATCATCTCTTTCTCCTGGTGGCGCCTTTACGAGAAACAGCAAAACCACTCATCCCGCCTCCATTCCCCATCCTGGGCCTTGTGCCACTCCCAGAGGGGTGAGGGGACAACTTTCCTCTGTTTATAGCTTGGCTAACCTGATCCCATCCCCTGGGTCTGTTTGTCTTCCTTCACAGGTCCAGTCACCCACCTGCTTGGCCGGGACTTGTTTGCTCAGCCTGGGGGTTTTGGGTAGTGGAGGGGTCTTGCCCCATGCCTGGGGCTTGGAGGCAAGCAGGGAAGACCAGCAGGATGAAGTGAGGCGGGTGGGCGGGTTGCTGGAGTGATGGATTAGGTTGGCAGGTCACCCTCTTCCAGGAGGGGGGCAGCCCGAGAGGACAGAGGCTGCTGTTGCTTGTGGCATTTAGGGAATTTGATGATGCAAATGAGGCCTCTGGTGACTATGAATATTCATTAGGAGTTCTCCCTTCCGAGCAGTGGGAATTCCTCCAGGCTTGCTAATGAACCTGGCAAGACAAAGGGTGGGATGTGGTCGGGCTTCTGGCTTCGCGCTGCTCTTCCCCTCTCCCACCCTCTTCGTGTCCCCTCCTAACCTACGGAGTGTGGCAGACGCAGGACGGTGGGGGGGGAAGGAGGCCTGGGTTCTAGGTTAGGTCTCTAATTTGAGGATTTCAGCCTGACCTGTCTGGGCCTCGTCCTTCTCTTCTCCCATAAGAATCCTGACCAAGCCCCCCCACCCCCCGGAAAGAAGCTGAGGCGGAGAATCCGACGGAGCTGGTTGGAATCCTAGGTACTGTTTAAATAGATGGGGAGGGCAGCCCGGGTGGCTCAGTGGTTTAGGGCCGCCTTCAGCCGGGATCGAGTCCCACATCGGGCTCCCTGCATGGAGCCTGCTTCTCTCTCTCTCTCTCTTTCTGCCTCTCATGAATAAATACATAAAATCTTTAAAAAAAAAATAGATGGGAAAACTGAGGCTAAGGATGTAAATGGCTCGCCTGACTTATAAGGCAATTGTATGACAGCATTGGGGATCTTAACATCTTCCCTCCCTGCTCGCCTCTGAGGCTGGATTAGTTCATTTGCTGAACTCCCCACATGCCGTGTAATCCCCTCTTGGAATTTCTTTATTTCTTTTATTTTTTATTTTTAACAATTTTTTTATTATCATTATTTTTAGAGATTTTATTTATTTATTCATGAAAGACAGAGAGAGAGCGAGAGAGGCAGAGACACAGGCAGAGAGAGAAGAAGGCTTCATGCAGGAAGCCTGATGTGGGACTCGATCCCTGGACTCCAGGATCATGCCCTGGGCCGAAGGCAGGCATTAAACTGGGATTTAATGCCTGGGATCCCCTCTTTTTTTTAAATTTTTTTTTATTGGAGTTCAATTTGCCAACATACAGCATAACACCCAGTGCTCATCCCATCAAGTGCCCCTTCAGTGCCCATCACCCAGTCACCCCAAGCCCCTGCCCACCTCCCCTTCCACTACCCCTTGTTCATTTCCCAGAGTTAGGTGTCTCTTCTGTTCTGTCATCCTCACTGATATTTTCACTCATTTTCTCTCCTTTCCCTTTATTCTCTTTCACTAATGTTTATATTCCCCAAATGAATGAGACCATATGTTTGTCCTTCTCCGATTGACTTACTTCACTCAGCAAAGTACCCTCCAGGTCCATCCACCTCGAAGCAAATGGTGGGTATTTGTCATTTCTAATGGCTGAGGAATATTCCAGTGTATACATAGACCACAGCTTCTTTATCCATTCATCTTTCGATGGACACCGAGGCTCCTTCCACAGTTTGGCTATTGTGGACATTGCTGCTAGAAACATTGGGGTGCAGGTGTCCCGGCGTTTCATTGCATCTGTATCTTTGGGTAAATCTCCAGTAGTGCGAATGCTGGGTCATAGGGCAGGTCTATTTTTAACTCTTTGAGGAACCTCCACACAGTTTTCCAGAGTGGTTGGGAATTTCTGTGTTCCTGAGTTGACTCCATTTCTGGGAAGCCTGCCCTGTGCACCCCAACCCACAGCCACCTCTGCTTCCAGGACCCTGCTGCCCTTCTTGGCTGAAACACTCACTCCACACTTGGCACCGATGTCCTGGTTGAGCTGTGAGCTGTTACCTTTTCAGAGGGCACCTATTTCCTGAATTTTAGGGTGGGGCCCATGTCTTATACACTCAGCCAGAGCGTATAAGGGGTGGGGGGATCCTACTTTCTGAATCCAAATCAGGGCGTGAAGCCTGGTGACTATGACCATCTTGTAGGGATCACGGGAGAAGTTGTGTGAAGTCAGAACTGTCTAGGTTAGGGTAGCCAGTAACAAACATATGCCCATGAATGGGATCAAAGAAGGAGACAGAGAGAAGAAAGGAATAGCAGAGGTCACCTCTAGGCCAATGGATTTAATCTTTTTTCTTCTTCTTTTTTTTTACAATCACCAAATCTTTTCTTTTCAAATGAAATCTTACCTGAAGCCTGAAGAATAAAAGAGACAAAAGCAGGGCTGCTAAGGTGCAGGATGAGATGAGGGGCCCAGAGTCCCTTTGCTAACTCTTCCCCTTGTCTCCTCAGCAACCTCTGAGATCCCTCATTACTCAGATAGGCTGAGGCCCAGAGAGGGGCAGGATTTGCTGGAAGTTACGCAGCTTAGTAGCAGCAGAGGCAGGGCAGCCCTGGTGGCGCAGCGGTTTAGCACCGCCTGCAGCCTGGGGTGTGATCCTGGAGACCTGGGATTGAGTCCCACATCAGGCTTGTTGCATGGAGCCTGCTTCTCCCTCTGCCTGTGTCTCTGCCTCTCTCTCTCTCTCTCTCTCTCTCTCTGTGTCTCTATAAATAAATAAAATCTTTAAAATAAATAAATAAGTAAAAAAAATAAAAAAGTAGTAGCAGAGGCAGAATTAGAAATCAAGTCTCAGGTGCCCCTGGTGGATCCTGTCTACCAGACCCTGAGTTTTTGAGGTCCCCTGGGATGTTTTCTGGATCAGCCAGCAGGCAAGTAGGTCTCCACTACCCTACCCCGCCCTTGACAGACAGGGCCTTTGGATTCCAGTGGCTACAACTTTGTCTCCATTGACATTTTTAAGAGTGGAATGGGAAAGGGTTAGAAGGAGGTGTGTGGGCAGAGAGGTCAGGAGGAAGGAGGGCACTGTTCCAAGTGGAATTAGATGTGGATAATAGTGTTCTGCCTCTGGATCTTATTCGGGAGGGGGACGGTGGGGGGACAGGGCTGCTGCTTTGTCTCATTGAAGGAGGAGTTTCTCAGAGCCTACAACCCAGCCCTGTGCCTATGCAGACTTTACTGTACCATAGGTGCAGGTGGGGTGTTATGCCCCTATCCTAACAGGGCCCAGTGGATGTTTACTGGCCCCCATGGATTGGTCCCCTCCATTGCCTCTTCCTGCTTTTTACACTGAGTGCTTCTGCTTCCTTCCTGGGCCTTTGATGGCTCCTTCTCAGCTGTTCCCCTTCTTCTAGGAATTTTGGGGGAGTTCCACTTGAAGCTCCTTCAAGGACTGAAACACTTGGGGATAAAGATAAAAGTAAAAGATGTGGACTGGAATAAAAGGGGAGGAAGGACAGGTGTCATCTCTCAGGGAGGTCATTCTCTCAGCCCAGCTGTGCCTTTGGGGTTTCTGGAGACCCAGAGGGCAGGCAAGGTTGGGTCAGCTGGGACTGAGGGGTTCAGGGGTTCTCTGTTTCTTGGGTTAGCCTGGACAAATTGTCTGGTGCTACTCGGTGCCTCAGTTTCCTCACCTGGAATAAGAGTGGTATTCTCACCTTCCTTTCCTACTTTGTGAAGCTGTTACAGTATGACTCTTGTTACTTGTAATTGCATCTGCATCATGGGGGCTCAAACAAAGCACAGCAAATGTATTTGAACATATTGCCTTCACCCCTTGAAGCAAAAGGCAGAGTATAGTAACTACAACCAGAATGGGGGGAAGGATGGCTTCACCGTCCATGGGGATTGCCCAGAAACTAGACCTGGGGTGTCCAGGAGAAGCTGACTTGGCCTGGGGCTGCAGCAACCTCTGAAATGGAGGCAGGTGGAATAGATCAGGAGTCCTTCCCAGGCAGGCTAGGACATGGGGCTGCATGTGGTTGCTTACGTGGGCTGCACAGCCAAGCTCCACTTCAGGCTGGGTGAGGAGGCTAACAGGGAGAGGGTACAGCAGCCCCTTTCAGTGTCCTGGGGCTTGGTGGTGAGTAGTTGTTGTCTAGGGGCTTCCCTTGAAGCACTTCTTTCCATGGTCCCTCACAAAGAGTCTCCAAGCAGAGGCTTGGTGCATCAGGATATAGCACTGAGTATCATCTAACGCATCCAGCTGACTGTACTCCTATATAAAGTCTCTGTGTTTCTAAAGAAATTGAGTGCCTGGGATCACTTAGCTGTGTGATATTGCATGCTGCATCCTCTCCCTGAGCCTCAATTTATTCATCTGCAAAATGAGAGGGAAGAGGAGATGAGAGGCTGGACCTTTAATCTCTAAGGATGTTCTAGTCCAATGATGAAGTTTCAAGTCTAAGAATCCTTGCCACTTGCTGGAGCGGCCATCTCCTGTTCTGGTGGCTTAGCAACTCTCCACCTGCTAGATTCCAAGGCAGCCCCTACCATCACCTCTTTCTTAAGGCTCTGCTGAGAACTAGTGGCTGGTCATGATCCTTGGATCCATGTAGATCCATTCTATAGATCTGCATGGCCTTTCCAAGCCACTTCTGTCTTCTCAGGTACACATATCATACTCTTCTATAATCCACTCACCCACCTACCCACCTACTCATCCATCCATCCCCCATCCGTCCATCATCCATCCATCCATCCTCTATCCATCCATCCATCCATCCATCCATCCATCCATCCATCCTCCCTCCCTCCCTCCATCCATCCCCCATCCATCCATCCATCCTCCATCCATCCTCCATCCATCCATCCATCCTAAAAATGGTTATCTGGAGTGCCCAAGCACTCTGCTAGGCACTAGATACCGAGAGATAAGAAGGCATATCCTATACATCAAAGAACGTAACTCTCCAAGAGGCTGTGACTAGGCAATATACAGCAACTACAATGCAAAGCACAACAGTGTTTAGAGTCAGCCCTAGATTTGATTTCTGCCTCTACCACTCACTTGATAGTCACGTGATCTTGAGTGAGTTACTTAACCTCTTGAATCTGTTTCTTCATTTGTAGAGATAATAACACTAGGCATAGTGAATATAGAGATAATTCTCAATGAAGTTACTTTCCTCTCTCGATAAGAGAGGTACAACAGAATCTTGATGAGCACTGAAAAAATATAGAATTATTGAATCATTATATTGTACATCTGAAAATAATATAACACTGTGTGTTAATTATACTTGAATAAACATAAATAAATAAAAGAGCGATAGGCATGACCTAACAAATGTGGCATGACCGCACAGGACAGGGAGAGCTTCCTGAGGTCCTAGGAGTCTCAAGAAAGACCTCCCAGAATGGTTGATATCTGGAGAAGCCTTGAAGCAAAAGGGATTCTAGTGTGAGCCAAGATGGGAGAGTGTAGGACATCACTACACAGCAAGGAGTCAGTTTGCTCAGGGATATATGGGGAGCACTGGTGGCAGACACAATAGAGAAGAGATTGGGGCCAGGTGGGGAGAGCATTGACTTCCAGGCTCAGGAGGGAGCCCTGGTTAGGGAGGCCACAGGGGGTTTTTGATCAGGAGAGGAGTCATGCCTCCTGGTTCCTGGGGCAGAGCTACACTCCAAGACCTTTGGTGAGTAAACTATGAGCTTCCTCTTGGAGCCAGAAATTGGGATCTGATCATGAGATTGCAAGGTCAGGACTAGCTGGGTGAACTTGGGTGATCTCTTGGGTGAGCTGGGTCTTAGGAGGTGAAAGTGGAGGCATGGGTGAAGTCATCCCTCCAGCTTGGCGTTCCATCGTTGGTGTTTCTTCTCTAGTCTCTGTCTTGCCTGCCTGTTCCTGCTTTCCCTCCTTCCTCTCCCCTGCCTGCTTTGCCAGTCCATTTCCTGTGGGCAGAATGGAGCAGTTAATTTGCTTTCTCCTGCTGCACCAGAGCAGAGGGGGTGGAGGGATCAACACCTCCTCCTTGGGTGCTGAGCATCATCCCAGCTTTGCTGTTAGGAAACTGCTGCCCGCAAAGGCGAATTGGCTCTCGCCTCCCTTCAGTGTTCCTTGGTGAGCTCTGAGCTGAAATGGGCACCCCTTCCCGACAGGGGGCTGCCGGGGGAACTGGAGGGGCAAAGGGCCCTTGCCACACCCAGATGGCCATCTGGCCTGGTCAGAGAGTGCCCAGCGAGTGGGCATGTGGGGGTTGTCCTGGCCCAAAGCCCCTCTGAATCCTGCCAGAGGGTGGCCAGGGAGCACAGCAGAGCTCCTCTGGTGAATGAGAGCAGTTGTTTGGTGGTCCCCAAAAGCAGGACACTGGCTCTTGGGGGAGAGGTTGGGTTGGTCTGGCTGGCAAAGTTTTCCAAGCTGGTGCCTAGGGCTGAGACTCTTCCATGGTGGGGTGGGGACTGCAAAGGCAATGAGTGATGTATATCCGGGTATCATTTCTTCCCACCTGGACAGAGCAAGTCACACAGCCAGAACTAGCTCAATAAGTATGCATGAAAGAATCTGCTAGGGGATCCCTGGGTGGCGCAGTGGTTTGGCGCCTGCCTTTGGCCCAGGGCGCGATCCTGGAGACCCGGGATCGAATCCCATGTTGGGCTCCCGGTGCATGGAGCCTGCTTCTCCCTCTGCCTGTGTCTCTGCCTCTCTCTCTCTCTCTGTGTGTGTGACTATCATAAATAAATAAAAATTAAAAAAAAAAAAAGAATCTGCCCATGTGGGCTTACTAAAGCTGATAGGAAACACTTCCTGGCCCCCATATGTTTCTTGTATTACACCCTGAGCCTCCTATTAAAAGGAAGCACTCCTGCCAGGGGCCATACCTTAAAATGACATTGGCCCACACTTCTGTGGATATTTAGTGATGGCCAGCTGAGAGCTGGAGAGGCCTATGCAGATGGCAGGGGGGCAGTACCGGGGGTCTCAGGAGAAGGGAACAGAGATCAGGAGAGGTTAAAAAAAGATACTGTCTCCCAACACACTCCATGGCTCCAGCCACCAGAAAGTTCTCCATATCTGGTCAGCCTGGGGAGACACCAGCTTGGGTTCACCCGGGGCTGAACCTAGAGGCCCCAGCTCTCCCCCACCACCCCCAGTGCTTTGGTGAGGGGACTGAGAAATCAGGCAAGGCCTGGGGTCATGTCTGGCTCCTTTAGTTCCTAGCTGGGTCTCCTTGGGCAGCTAATTTATCCTCTCCAACTGCCTCCTTCTCATCATCTGTAAGATAGTGTGTTGTGCGGGATAAATGAGATAAAGTGGAGCATTTAGAACAGCACCTGTCACATAGTGAGTGCACAGAGGGACCTGGTATCTTGCTAATACTGCAGAAGAAGATTCCAGCATTGTTGCATGAAGCCTGCCTATCCCTCCGGCTGCCCGTCAGTCTATCTTTCTTACGAGGCCTCTTTTTATCTGACCTTTTTTTCTTCCCCTCGATCACTCAGCTTATCTCTATCTCTGGCCGCTGTCATGTTATCTCTCTGCCTATCTTGCTCTCATCTCCTGCTCTCTGCCTGTCTCCATCCCTCCCCGGCCCCTCTGTCCCCATCCTCCCTCTCGCTCTGGCTATCTCCTTGCCATCTGTTTGACAGTCTGGCAAGCACTCGGTGGCTGTCCGCCCCTGCCCGTCACTATCACCTCCTCCCTGTCGCCCCCTCCTCTGGGACTTCCCTGCCCATCCCCCTCGGTTCCCTCCCACAACCCTGGCGGAGCTCCTTCCCGGCACCCCTTCCCAGCACCCCTTCCTGGCACCCCGGCAGGTAGGTGGCTGCGGAGTAGAGCAATGCAGGCGGATGAGGGCTGGATGCAGTCTCCAGAGGCGAGGGTCGGCCCTGCTAATTCCCCCGCTCTGGGTGGAGGATGCGGAGGCTTCATTCAATTATGTCACATCCACTCAGCTGCTCCACCCAGATGATGCAGTGCAGCCTGCTTGCCCTTCCCTGCCAGGACCTAATGGAGAGAGATCTCCTTCAGCCTGGCTGACCACAGGGGTCCTCCTGGAACACGGGTGGGTCCAGCCTGTCTGGCCTCAGGCTTCTCAGCTGGCCATGATTCGCCGGTTGCCCTGATTACACCCAACAACTGGCCTCTGGAGTTTGTCCCTCTCACCTTAATCATTTCGGAATTGGATCTCAGGCCTCTCATTCCATTACTGCCACCTCGCCTCCCCCCGCTCAGCTGCTGCCTTCAGGAGCCAGGCAGGCCCTACCTCTCCCACGAAGTATGAGGCCCCGGAGGGAAGCAGACCAGGGAGGTGATGGAAGGGACACGGGGTCTGGGACCCAGGCCAGGGCTGCCCCTTTAGTCTGAAATACAGATACGGGCATCACCAGGGTGTTTATTCCAGGCATGAGGTCTTTACAGACTAAACTCTATGCCAGGTGCTGTAAGAGATCCCAGAGAAGCTCGAAGATTCTATCCCTTTCCTCTAGAAGCTCGGCCCTAGGAGACCAGGCCGACAGAAGGAGACAGTTAAGGGCAGTGACGATGTCACTCGCATTAGATTCAGAGAAGGGAAGATCAAATAACCAAAGAACAAGCATTTGTGGGAAATTCTTTCTTCTGCCTTGTGCTGTTTATTCCTCAGCAATCTGTGAGGAAGGGGTTGTCTCCATTTTCAGGTGCGGAACCTGAGGTCCAGAGACATTGAGAGGCTTATCTGAGCTCAAGGAGCCGGTAAGTGACAGAGCCAGTGGTCAGGGCCTTGGGGCCGAGTCCTTCCTCGCTGCCTCTCTGGGCTCAGTCAGGAAAGGAAGGCACTGAGGCAGGATCTGGTAGGTGGCAGGAAGGAGGAAGGACATCTTGGGTGGGAGGGGGCCAGCTTGAGCAGGGTTCAGCAGTGTGAACGAGGATGCTAAAAGGGGGACATGAGAATGAGGACTGCTGTGGGGCCCACAGGAAACAGGGGCTTTGTGCTGGGCTGCAGGGGGACAGACTCTCCTGCCTCCCTCTATTGTTTCCCTCTCGAGGTAGCCCCGTCTTCTTGCCAAGCCGCTAAGTAAGATGGGGCCTCCCATAACTCATGGAAGGGACTCTGGACCTCCAAGGTGAGGGGGTCACCTTCAAGAGAATGATCACTAGACCAGTGCAATGGGGTGAATCAAGTCCCCCCAAGAGATTTGTCAAGTCCTAACGCCCTGTATCCAGGAACATGACCTTGCTTGGAGATAGGGTCTTTGTCGGTGTAATTAGGGATCTCTAGATAAGATCATTCTAGATTTAGGATTGGATCCTTATAAGAGAAAGAACAGGGAGATTTGAGACACAGATACACAGGGGAGGTGTGTGACCACAGAGGCAGAGACCAGAGGGATGTAGCCACAAGCCAAGGAACACAGGAGCCACCAGGACCTGGGAGAGGAAAGAAAATATCCCCTCCTAGAGCCTTTGGAGGGAGCGGAACACCACCAACACTTGATTTTGGACCTCTGCCCCCACAAGTGTGAGAGCATACATTTCTTTTGTTTTTGGCCGCTGAGCTTGAGGTAATTTGTTTCAGTAGCTGATGGAGCCAGGAATGCATCTGTCCAGCCCAGGAGAGCGGCCACCCTTGCAGGCTGATGGGAGCTGCTCCCTCAAGTGCTGTTTGGAGCTCCCACACTCCCCGCTGGAGACCCCCGAGACCTAGTGGGCTCCCCACTGCCTGCCCTAGATGGCTCACAGTGCCAGGACTGGCAGAGAATTCAGTCTGCGCCCCTTGCCTTTGGTGGAGAGGATGTGCTGAACTGCAGAATAAGGAGAGCCCCCGGTGAGACCAGGGGAGGCAGTTTCAGGCCGCAGAGAAAGCAGGCCCCAGTACACTGAGGGCACTAGGTACATGGAGCAGTTCACCCCTTGAGAGTGAAATCCACTTACTGGAAATAAGTAAGTGTATTTTGCTCAAACAGGCCCACTGGGGGCTTCATTCACTTTGTGGGTGATGGCTCCATGGCATGCTACGGAAGGATGTTTCGGGAAGAGGGTGTGGGCAAACACCTGCCTCACTGTGCTCCTTCCCAGAATTGGCCCTCAGGGCCCCCTCCTTTTGGAGAACCTGGGCTGGCTACAGCGGGCTGTCACCTCCGGTGGGAAATCCAGAGCCCCCAATACTGTAGTGAATCCAGGTCGGTAGTTCTGGAAGATTGAGTGGGTTTCCCATCCACACCCCTTCCCCACCACCCAAGGAAAGTACTCACACTGGGCTCCCCGGTGGCTCCCAGGCTCCATTCTGCTTTAAAGCTTACAGAGCAGAATGACTGAGACAGGCATGAGTTTTGTTTCGAGAGAAGTTTGTGATGGACTGAGAAATCTGCATGGAGGTCGCTGCTGGAGACAGGCCTGGACGCATCCGAGAGTTAAGGGGGTGGTTTCCTAAAACCAGGGGTAGGACAAGGAAACGTAGGGCTTGAATTACCCTCCAAGGCTCCTCCTTCCGAGGGTAGAAATGGTTGGGCCTCCAGACATACATACCAGGGAGGGCAAGGAGATGAGGCTGTGGAGCCATTTGTTTGACCACAGCCCTCGGTGCCCAGATTGTTCCTCTCTTTTCTCCCTGCTCATGGCAGCCCTGTTTGGTTGTGGCTTTTTCCTCTATGGAGAGTGAGATGTTTTCCAGCACACCTTCTATCTGAACCATCTTCCTTTACCACAGGCACTTCCTGCCTTCCTCCCCGCCTCCCTCCCAGCTGGTCAAAGTGAGACCCAGACCACTGTTGGTGCCTGCGGCCTCCTTCCTGCTTCTAGCTGACTCTAAGAGGATGCTCTTCCTGAGGATGACCTCAGTTTGTCTCTCGATAAAATGAAAGAAGTTATACGGCTTCGTGCAGGGCTGAAGCAGGACGAGGTCCCCTATCTTCCTCTGTTGCCCCCCTCTGGCTCTAGCTCCTTGCCAAGCCCCTTCCTTCCTCCTCAGCTGGGAAGGCATGGTCAAGGCCGGGGGACATCAGCTGTGTGTGCATGTGTATACGTGCACACGGAGTCCACATGCTAGGCACACCCTGTTTCTGCCAGTGGCCCCCATTTGCAAGATGACTATCCTTCCTTACCGCAGACCTTCATCGAGCTTTCAGAGCAGACAAGCCACAGGGAGGGTTTCTGGGCAGCATCCAACCTGCACTCCCTCTCTTGCTCTTCTCAGGCCTCCCCTGCTGCTGTCAGACCCACATCATACCCAAACCCTTACAGCCATCCCATCTTATGACATCACTGCTGGAAGGGCCTGGAAGCAGCTGGCTCAGCCCCTTGTGTTTCAAATGAGGATGTTGAGGCTGCGCAAGGGACACCGAGCTAAGGCTCTTCAGAGTCAGAGTTGGGGCCTGGGCCAGTCATGTGTGTCTCTGGGCAGCTTCAATATTGGTGCCCTTTGGATTGGCTTTGTGACACCACTGTCCCCTGTTTTTTTTGTGGTGGAGCAGGAGTTGGTGCCAGAGAGAAGGGTTGGGAATTTCCCACCCAAGCCTTGTCCACTCCAGTAGGACCGGGGTTCCAGTTACTGGGGAAGCTGTGTGGAGACACCTGAGTTATTCGACACTGTTTTACTTCTTTATCACACTGATGTTTTTATGCCCTTTACAGGTTCATGACCATTTGACCTGTGAGAACCCCGGGCTCCTGCCATACTTCTGCAGCTCACCCTTTCCTTATATGGCAGCATCTCACTCTAGGCGCTGGGACATAGGGAGCTGCAGGGCCTCCTGTCTCCAGGGGGTTCCAAGACCACCCTGTGCTCTCTCCAAGCTCCTTCCTAGTCCTGTTACCGGCTCTTCTGCTTTTCTGGCTGCCCCTCCGTACCCCTCCCCACCCCTCTCCTACCCTCCTGAGGAACATGTGGAGTGTGACAGGGGCCACCATACTTCTGCTCAGTGTGTCTGACTGCTTGAGAGACTCATTTCTTTGGCTTAAATGCAAATGCCCCCGGGGAGTGCTCACACACAGGGCCCTTGCCAGTGTTGGTATCTTGAAAAACAGGAAGGGCTTTATTAGTGAATTAGAGAGAGCATCTGAATGTTAGCCTAAGGTTCAGAATATGAAAGTGAGGCATACCATTCAGGAAACTGCAGCAAGTACAGATCGTCCAGGGCAGGGGTCTGCCGATTTTTTCTGTAAAGGGCAGGAAGTAGCTAGTCTACAGATAGTAAAATCTATCTGTAATAGTCTTTGTAGACCATCTGGTCTCTGCGGCACAGACTGAAGTGTGTCGTTGTAGTGCAAAAGCAGCCACAGGCAGTGTTACGGGCTGAGTTGTGTTCCCCCAAGTCCATATGTTGAAGTCCTCATCCCCAGTATCTCACAATGTGAGTGTATTTGGAGGCAGGGTCTTTAAAGGGGTGCTTAAGTTAAGATGAGGTCCCTAGGGTGGACCTTGATCCAGTAGGACTGGTGTTCTTATAAGAAGAGGAAATTTGGACAGAGATGTGCACAGAGGGAAGACCACATGAAGACACAGCGAGAAGTTGGCCGCCTACTAGCCAAGGAGAGAGGCCTTGAGAAAAAACAACCCTGCCAGAATGTCGATCTTGGACTTGCAGCTTCCAGAACCATGAGAGAATAGATGTCCATGGATTAAGCACCCCTGGTCTGTGGTACTTTGTTATGGCCGCCCTAGTAAGCCAATACAGGTGGAATGTACACAACCAAGGGTGGCTGTGTGCCAATAAAACTTTATGAACATTGAACTTTGAACCTTGTATTATTTTTATGTGTCACAAAATATTATTTTTTCAATTTTCCCCCCCATCATTTAAAAAAACGTGAAAACCATTCTTACCCCATGGGCCATACGAAAAACAGATGGTGGGCTGTGCTTAGTCTGTGGGCTGCAGCCTGCCGACCCCTGGTTAGGGCATCAGCTGTGACTGGGAGAGTGAGCCAGGTCCACTTTGGGCAGGCCATTCGTAGTGAGAGAGGAAGCCACGAACATTCTAGAGCCGGAGAGGGATGTGACTGAAACTGGATTTTCAGGGCAGAGATCATTCTCCTTGAGGCCGGAGGAGACAGGAGCTTGGTAAGTCTGCTTTCTCACTGAAGCCAGGGAGCTGCTAGTGCAGCTGAGATTGTTTTTGCGTTCTTCAGATTTCTCTCCTCTCTCTTCCCTGCTGGAGTACTTTGCAATCACAGAGTGAGAATCTTGTCTCCAGGAATTGCTGCCCATCTTTCTCCAACTGTCTCCTCTTTAGAGTCTCTGGTCATAGGATTTTTAAAAAAATATTTTATTTATTTATTCATGAGAGAGACACAAACACACACACACAGAGGCAGAGACATAGGCAGAGGGAGAAGCAGGCTCCCTATGGGGAGCCTGATGCAGGACTTGATTCTGGGACCCTGAGCCAAAGCCAGATGCTCAACCACTGAGCCACCCAGGTGCCCCTCTGGTCATAGGATTGTAGCCACATTTTCTTTAAGTGACTGGAAAGTCTGTGACACCTGCCCCTCTGCACCACTGTTTTCTTTCCGGACTGTTCTGAGCTCTAAGACGACATGCTCACTTTCCCCTAAGCTATCCCTCAGTAATTTCTTCTTGCTGGATCAGACTTAAGCCTGAGCGGGCTGTTGCCTTTGTTACCTCCTAAACCTTGTGCGGATAAAACTGTGAACAGATGAGTCTAGAGGTTATGAATTGCACTGTGCTTAGCAGAATGAGGGGAGCTAAGGCGGGGAGCTAAGTCGTACAGGTCTTTGCGTCCCCATCACATGTAGTGCTGCCCTAAAATGTGGAATCTGTTCAGTGAGTCCTGCAGACAGCCGGGGAAGAAGGAAGGAGGGAGGGGGGCAGAGAGAAAGGATGGCTGGAAGGAGAGAAGGAAGACAGCTCAGTGCTGAAAACCTTTGTGTCTTTGCACAGGTAAAAGTGCCGCCTCTGGGACAGGACGTGAGCAGGAACTGGGGTGGGGAGTGGGTGGTGGCCAGGAAGGGCATTGGCTCTAGGAGGCACGGAACCTGGATGGACCAGCTGTCTCCTGGCAGTTGCGGAATCTGAGGGAGCATGTGCCTGTGAGGGGAGGGCAGGGAGGAGGGTCCCTTAGGCCAATCACTGCCTCTGTTGTATTTCTCTTGGTGGTAGTGAGTGGAGCTGGGCCGGGGTGCAGGGGGTAGTCGTAGGGGGTGAGTGTTGATGCCTTTGGTGACAGGAGATAAATGAATCCATCCTAAAGAGCAGCTCCTTTTCTAGAAATGTAGCAGTTCAGCTCCTGACTTCACTGCCTTGGAGTTTTAATTAAATGTCAAATATAATTTAAGACTGCAGGGCTGATGGGTGTATGAACATGGAGTCCGGTGCCTCATCTTTGCGGGTCTCCCCACTACAAACCCAATTTGGGGGGTTAATTGATCATTCTTCATTTGAATGTGACATGAGAAAGCATTTGATTTCCCTTCTTTCCTCATCCTCGGTTTTGAAATAATAACTGGAAGAGTCAAAATAAAACAAAACCAAAAACTTGTGTGTGTGTGTGTGTGTGTGTATATATATTACATGTAGAGAAAGATGTAGGTTGGGACCTGGGTGATTTGAGACCTGTGGAAATCTGTGTATTTGACCTGCAATTATTCTTTGCCCAGTTGGGCTTGGGGTAGCAGAGTTAGTGCCCCATTTTCTCTGCTGTGCCTGGTGGCCCAGGGCCTTGATAAAGCCATCCCACCCACTTCCCCTGCCCCTTTTGTGGGAGTAAAGAGGAGGGAGCCTGGGACACCTCTCTGGGTTGCTGGATGCAGTCAGCCATGGTCCCCGGAATCCCTGCAAAAAGTGAGAGTGATTTGTCCACTTGCCTTGTGCAAATGAGGTGGCTGAGCCCAGAGAGGGAAGTGACATGGCTGAGGTCATACTGGGTTAGTGGCAGAGCCGGAAGCACAACTGAAGCTTTCTGGTTAGTGCTAGCAGTTGTTTGAAGCAGTGTATGTCACACAAAAATAATTAGGGTAACTTTATTTCAATTCAATTCCACAAGGATGAAATGGTGAGTGTATTAGAGGCTGTAGAGAAGCTAAAATCGCACTGGACGCTCCTCAGAGATCACCTGTCTTTCAGAGGGTGATAGGTCTTCCTTTATAGGATCAATGTAGTTTTCAAACACAACTCTGTTACTTTTTTTTTTAAATACTCCTTTTTTCCTTTTCTTTTTCTTTCTTTCTTTCTTCTTTCTTTCTTTCTTTCTTTCTTTCTTTCTTTCTTTCTTTCTTTCTTTCCTTTATTTATTTTTTTACACATATGCATTTTTTTTAGGTGGAGTTCAATTTGCCAACATATAGCATAACACCCAGTGCTCGTCCTATCAAGTGCCCCCCTCAGTGCCTGTCACCCAGTCACCCCTACCCCCCGCCCACCTCCCTTTCCACCACCCCTTGTTCGTTTCCCAGAGTTAGTACTTCCTTGTTTGAATCTCTGCAAACCTCTCTGTTAAACTCTTTTGCATGGCAAAGCAGGCCCTTTATGTCATTCCTGACCTTCCTCTGCAGCCTCTTCCTGGCCAACCCATACCACACACCCATCCTCTGGCCCAACCAAACCTCTCCCCAGCCCCAGGTATGGCTTCCTGTGCAGAGCTTCTTCTGCTGGAATCTCCTTGGATTGGTTAGGATGGCATTGAGCTGCTCTTATAGGAGACTGGCAGAAATAGGCCTTAAATCCCCAGGACCTTCTATTTCTCATGTGACAAGAAGACAGACATTTGTGCCAGACATTTGGCTATTCAGTAATGCTGTCAGAATTCTGGGTCGCTTCTCCCTTTCCACTCTGCCATCCTTAGCTTGTTGGCGTTTTGTTGTCTTGCTCAACACCTGGTGGTCGCAAGATGGCTGTAGTGGCTTTAGGCATCGCATTTGCATTCAGGGCAAGGGGAAAGAAAGGGATAGCAACAAATCCATCTGTTCTTGTGCTCAGGAAAGCACATGCTGCCTCAGAACCTTCCCTGGTAGATCTGCTTTTACTTCTCATGGGCCAGAACTGGTTTATGGGACCACTGCTCAATACAAGAGAGCCTGGAAAGCCAAGAATATGGCAAGGGGATAAGGATTTCAGGAGTGGCTTACGGCAATGTGTTGATGCCTCCAATCTCACAACCCATAAGTGGGGATAATTTTGAGGTATGAGCTTTTCTGTGAGCTTGATCTTGAAACATGCACTGAGGTAGTGGGCTTAGTAAAACGCATCATCTGGACAATCGCCCTCAACCTTGCTGGTGTTCTCTGCACCTCCCAGGTTAGCCACATTGGTCCTTGGCCCAGGGTGTGCTTCCAGAGTGATCCAAATTAGGACATGGTCTTAGGCATCTAGGTATTTCCAGAGGTCAGCATAGCATTGACTTTAGAGCAGACCCCCAGAAGTTCTGTGGAATGAATACCCGGGTAGCCGGGGAGGAAAGGTAGGTGCACAGAGTTAAGCATAGTTAAGTCACAAGGCAAAATGTCTCATGCAGCGTTGTGCTAGAGACATTTACTGTTCATCAAACATCTATGTGTTTCTCTGTATTTACCATCCTCCTTGCAGTTGGAGGGAGCTATGTGACAGGGTCTGGCCAATGACTGGGAGGGGGCGTGACACCTGTCACTGTGTACAGCATTCTAGCTCTCTTTCCTGCCATAGTTACCTGGAATCTGTGCACCGACACAGCAGGCAGTGTGACATGACACGAGCAGCCTAGATCTCTGAGCTCTTGCTCAGAGGGCACCTGACCCAGGCTGGACTTTGTGTGAGTGGGAAGCAAGCCATGTTAAGCCATACAGAGTTTCTTTTTTTTGTTGTTGTTATTACAGGGTAATCTAGCCTGACCTGCCTGATTCAGTCACCAACACTTATGTCTGAGCTCCTGCTATTTGGTTCCGGGTGTTAGGGAGAGAGGCAAGCAGAGAGGCCGAGCCCCTGTCCTTAGGAGCTTGTGGTCTCTTACTTATGCCAGGTGGTGGACAGGTGTCTTCTCTTCCAGGTGGGAGTGGCTCTAGCTTGGCTCCCCTCCCCCCCTTCACCACTTCACTCCTGACGCTGGTGGAGAAATTAGGCAGATTATAGGTTTGTGGTGCTATTGAGGCTGGAAGGTACTAATATCCAATGTTTCCCAAAAAGTTTTGATTGTAACTCACAATGGAAAATAGAGTTTACATTTCATTAGTATGCAACACGTATATGCGTATGTGCGTGGGTGTGCCAGGATCAATATCATTGGCAATATATTCTGATATTTTGTATTCTATTCAATTTTGTCAAAGAATATTCATTGTGGCCCACTGAATAGATTCCCAAGACCCTCTAATGAGTCTGCAGTTTGAAGACAATGAGTCTATACAATAGAGACTTTAGGGAGCTAGAAAGTGGTGGTTAACACTGGCCTGGGGATGGGTGTAGCGGTACTTCCTGTAGGCAAAGGCCCTTGTCCAGTGTCCTGGAGGAGGTGCAGGCGCTGTGTCAAGTAAGGGAATGTCATGCTAGGAGAGAACCCAGAGCAAGGCCTTGAAGGATAAGCCTTCATGTTTGTTTGGCCTCCCTGTAGGGGGGTGGCCATATGGGGGTTATGGGAAATAGGAAAACAGGCTGGGATGATATTCCAAATAGCTCCTACCTGGAATATCTCTGACTCCTGGAAGAACATTGCTGATTGCTTTGAGCAAGCAGAACATGCACTAGCTGTGCCCTCTCACGCCCTGAGCAATGACATCAAGGTAAGCCTGACTGTTTTTCTGGAAGTTGGACGTGCAATGAAAGGAGTTAGTTGTGAATGTGGGTGGGCAATGGTGATGGAGCTGGGAATGGCAGCTTTGGGTACCAGAAACCCTTGTGGGATGGAAAAACATGTCTGCATCACGCTCCTTTCAAAAGAACAATCTCATTATCTTTTTATATGGTTCCAACCCTCTCAGGCTTCTGAACATCTCATTCCCAAGTGAGGATCCTGTCTCCTGGGAGAGATCAGGACTCCACGAAGGTCAGGGGCAGGTCGCAAAAAGGAACACCTGTGCATGCTGGGGCAGACGGGGAGGAGCCTGCTGAGACACCTGTGTTCCGTGTTGCCGGGCTGAGGACAGAGGGAGGCACTGGGGATGTGGCTTTAGGTCCAGCCAACAAACTTCCTTTGCCATGAGTTTCAGGATCTAATAAAGGAAGTATAACAGCATCTGCCCCACTGACCTCAGAATTATACCATGAGCACGTGATGAGGAGCAGTTAGATATCACCTTGAAATGAAAAAGTGGTTTATGAGCATAAGCACTGCCTTGGGGTGGTAGAGGGAGCACTTTCCTCCCGACTTGCCTAAGAAGGAAAATTTTTGTTTAAATAACACAAATGTAATAGAACTGTCCAAAGTACATGATTTCAGCAACGAAATTTGTGGGACCTAACTCATGGTTCTCTTAGTTTTACAACAGTGTGAAAATAATACATTTTTCATCAAGATTAGAAATAAAAACAATAATAAAAATCTAACATTTATTGTGTGTTGGTTATGTGCCAGCAACCCTACCAGGTACTTTGCATCTCATTTAATTCTCACAACCAACTTGTGTAGTGCATACTGTTATCATCTTCATTTTGCAAAGAAAAACGATGAAAAAGCTGGTATAACTCAAATGATGATCACATGGCAATTGTCCCACCTCACGAGGAGAGCTGAGAACGTGGCGGCTCCTCCACCCGTAAGCCTTATGTCATGCTATGCCTGAGTGCACAAATGCAAGGTCCACTCATTTGCCCTGTCCCCCAGCTGGATGGGGCCATCTTTCCTGCAAACACAGCCACGTTTTGCTCCCACTCCACACCTCCTCTCCACTGGTTTCTCTCTGCCAAGCCTCTTAACTTCCCAAGAGCTTCGGTAGGAGTGTGGTATATGGAGCAAGTGCTCCAGGAGCAGAATAATCCTGTCACTTTCTCTGAGATCTGAGCGATCCTCCAATTATTCTGGGACAGGGCCTGGAGAATGGGGAGTGGTGGGCAGCCATCTGGGAGCTAGACAGGGAGTCTGCGTTGCTTCTCGCTCCCATACTTACAGCTACCAATACCCGAGGGAAGCTTATGGTTCTTACTAGGTCTTCCCTGAGATTCCATAAATTCCAGGGTCCTCCCTGTTTTCATCTGCTTTTCCACATCTCTTGTCCCTCTCCTCTCCCACAATCCCCTTGGAGGTCAAGCTCCAGGCACACCTCCTCCATGAAACCTTTCTTTGTCTTTTGAGTCTTTTGATGTCTGAGTACTCAGGGACATCTTTCCTTCTTGACACCCTGCCTGTTGACATTTGGCCACATGTGGTGCTTACTGCTCCTACTGTGAAGAACACGTTGAGTTGAATGTTATCAGTGGAGACCCAAGGCTAGGACATTCCAGGAGGTAGTTTTTAGGACTTCTCTCATTGGGACACTCTAATGTGTTTACAAACCCACTTAGACTTGCTTCTGTCCATCCCTGATAGATCTTTATGAGAGAGGATGGTTTAATGAGCTTGAATTCCTCACCTACCACTTTGTATCTATATGCTGTTGGGCAAATCAGTCCATTTACTCAACCCCCGAATTAGGATAATGATACCTCAAAAAAGTGGCTGAGAAAATTAGAAATAATTATGCAAAGCACCTAGCGCAATGCCTGGTTTCAATAAACAGTGCTGAGGTAGTGGAATAAACCAGAATTGGGAGAACCAAGTTTTCATCCTGGCTCTATGACTGTTCAACTGAACTTGAACAAGACAGTTCTCTCTTTGGAGCCTCAGTTTCCTCATTTGTGGAATTAGCAGGTCTGGACAGTATTTGAGGTCTCTTCTAGTTTTTTTTTCCTTTTCCTTATAAGTTTTTATTTAAATTCCAGTGAACGCACAGTGTAATATTCGTTTCAGGTGTACAATACAGTGATCAGCACTTCCATACCACACCTGGTGCTCAACACAGCAGGTGCCCTCCTTCATCCTCATCACCTGTTTGACTCCCCTTCCCACCTCCCCTCTGTAACCATCAGTTTTTCCTCTAGAGTTAGGAGTCTGTTTCTTGGTTTGCCCACCCTCTCTTTTTTTTTTTTCCCACCCTCTCTTTTTTGTTCTTTTGTTTTGTTTCTTAATTTCCACAAATGAGTGAAATCATATGGCATTTGTCTTTCTCTGACTTATTTCACTTAGGAAAATACTCTCTGGTTCCATGTATGCCATTGCCATTGGTGAGATTTTGTATCTTTTTATGGCTGAGTAATATTCCATATTTATCTATATCTATATCCATATCTGTATATCTATATCTGTATCTATACATCTATATATCACATCTTCCTTTTCCCCCCTCAGATCTAGGATTAGAGTTCGGGGGTTAGGGCCAGGGTGAGGGGAAGGGTGAGGGTTTGCGCCTGCTATTCTGCAGTTCAGAGTCCTTTAAAGAGTGTTAGGTTTAGGGTTAGCATTAGGGTAAGGGTTTGGGATTAGACATTACAGGGCATGGGTTACAATTTAGCGTTAGTGTTAGTGTTAGGGTCATGGTATGTGCCTGGTACCATGCAGTTCAGAAACCTCTCCAGAGAAGGAAACCCTAGGCTTCTGTTGGGGTTAGAATAGACTTAGCAGCCATCTACTGAGCTGACACAAGGAGAGGATTTGGGCCTCTAAATGCTGTTTAAATAGATATTTAATTGCATCTCCTGTTTTTTATCTCTTCCTCCATACCCATTTTCAAAAATATTACCAATTCTTAAAGGTTTGGTATCTTCCTAAGAATAACTAAGGCTGCTTCTCAGTTTTACTTATCTTGTGTTCAGGAATTCACTTTGGCAGATCTATGGTGAGGGTGGAGGGTAGGGGTGGGGTTTACGATGAGGGTCAGGGTGAGGGTGACAGTTAGGGCAAGGCTATGTTCCTGGTAACCTGCAGTTAAGAATCCTCTCCAGGGTGTGAGGCTTAGGGTTCTGGTTCTGGTACTAGTTGGGGTTATGGGTTAGTGAGGTGAGGGGCAGGGTAAGGTTAGGGCCAGGGTATGTGCCTGCTTATACTGCAGCTCACCACTGCTGTTCTTTTACCACCACCCTGCAAAGAAAGTTTTTATTTAAATTCCAGTTAGTTAACATGGACTTAATTTTAGTTTCAGGTGTAGAATCTAGTGATTCATCACTTCCATCCAACACCCAGGGCTCATCACAGCAAGTGCCCTCCTTCATGCCCATCCCCCGTTCACCCATTCCACCTCTTCCCCTCTAGTAACCATCAGTTTGTTCTCTGTAAGTAGGAATTTGTTTCTTGGTTTGCGTCTCTTCCAGTTCTCATGTTGTCTCTGTCCCAGCCCCCACCCCCCCACAAGGCCCGGATGAATGAACCCAGTAAGACGCAATCGGGTTCCATGAACTGCATTTTGAAGGTGCCTGTTTCCCAGGGGACCTGCCCGGCCTCTCATCTGTGACTAGGGAAGCTGGGGCTCTTCCCCGTGTGAGGCCTGGCTTGGAGAAGAGAGCATGGGCAGGACGGAAAGAGGCAGGGCATCTGAGAGGAGGACAGCATGACCTTGGAGTTGGAGTCCTGTCGTTAGCCCAGAAATGACAGGTTAAGGAGGGACTCTGGCGTGCTGCTCTTCTCAACTTTAATTACTATAATTCTGAGAAGACTTGAGTCTAAGCCTTAGAATTCCTCCACGGAAAACCGTGTCTTTGCAGCGTCCGCAGACAAGGACGTTAGCGATCTGGCAGTCAACGCTCCATCAACTCCCCACGCAGGGAGGGCCGCCGCTGACAGATGGAGGTGTGTTTGCGGCATGGGTCAGAGCCTGCCGAGCACCTTCCACATGCCTGGCTCCCCTGTCCCTGCGATCACATGGCTACTCAGCCAGTCACAATTATAGAGACATGAAGACGTCTGTTACCTCGTGGGGAGGGGCGGGCAATTCTGAATGAGGCAAAAAGAAGAAAAGGTGGGGAAGAGTCAGGGACCTTGATTTTGGGTGTCTTTGTACTGGATGGCAGGTCCATGTTACAAGGGGTGGCGAGGTTCCTCTCTGTGTAGTCCTGGAGGCGGGGGTGGGGGGCAGGGGGATGCCTTGTGTGTGAGTGTGTGTGTGTGTGTGTGTGTGTGTGTATGACCATGATGGCGAGTGAGGGGCAAGGAGCAGCCAGCAGGGCTTGGAGAAGCTTGGCTTCCACTTGAGGATCTTACTCATTCATCAGGCCCAGATCGCCTGGAACCTTTCTCGATTCTGGAAAGGATTATTCAGTAATTTCGATGTTGATTCTTGGCAAAATTCCAAAACAGATGACTGAAACCGATGATTTGTGAGTTCTTGGAAAAGAAAGGTGATTGCTAGAAGCCAGCATGAGTTCACTTAGAACAAAGCAGATCAACCCACCTCCTTTCTCTCTCTTTTTGACAGCTGTTGGATTGATAATCAGTGGCAGGGCCCCTCTGCTGGGGGGGGGGGGCGGTGAGGGTGTAGAGGGCAGTAGGGTGAGAGTTACCTTCTCCCAATATTATCCATGTGCCCATGTGAATTAGGTACTGCGGGGTGGGTGGCTTTGTGGGCTATCCCTCTCTTAAGTCTCTATTTTTATCCTAAATATACACAGGAGTGGGGTGGTCCCCACAGAGACTGAAGAAGGCACCCCATGCCCCACATTGCCACATGGGATGGCTGCATCTAAGGCACACAGGCAGGCAAGAGCATCATGGCTCCCTGGGAGGACTTCACCTGTAGATAAGGGGGAGTCCCAGGCTGTGGCCCAGGCCTCCAAGACTGTTAGCAGGAGGCAGGGGGATGTATGTGGGGTGCATGGGGAGGTGGCTCTGGATGCCATTGTGGCCCAGGGCAAATTTAGAAGTCTGTGGATCCGGGAAAAGCTTTCGACTTCCCATTAACAGTGCGAAAGCTTGGGTCCTGAGTAGATTTGGTGTCCTCTCTCTCACCTTGGAGAGCCACCTCCAAGTCAGACAGACATCTATGGCAAGGCCCGTGGGAGGACCTAGCTTCCTAGTTTCTGCTTTCTTTGAAGGCAGCAGCAGCCAGGTAGCCTCAAGGAGGGCTGAGTTTTATTTTATTTTATTTTTTTTTAGGGTTGAGTTTTAGACAGGTGTACATAACCCTGGGACTTCTTGGAAATCTTTGGGAATCAGATCCTTGGTTAAGTGATTGAGGACTTAAAGCCATAGTAACTTGTGCTTGAAAGGAAATGTGACCACATTTTATACTTAGAGGCTGATGAGACCCAGCTACTTGCCTGGTCAATCTTTGAACACAGTGAAAAATCACTCGTGGCAGCCTTGGGAAGAAATGACAAAAAATGAACTTCAGCTGATAGTGTACTTGGCTGAACCCATAGCTGCTGGACAGCTGTCCCTAAAGGGGATTGCTTAAATCTCAAATCTCAGTCCACAAGGGAGACTCCTAGTATTGCGCCATAGAACTTGGTCCTAAACCCTCGTCAGTTCAATGATTTCATTGATGATGCGGGTGAAGACACAGAGAGCAGTATTATTAAATTTTTAGATGACAGTTAGGAGGGATAATTGAGGTCCAGAGAAAGAGCCAAGGGCTTGAAAACATCCTGATAAGCTGAAATGATGCCTGAAACAAACAAGAGGAAATTTAATAGGGACAAATATTAAGCCCTATATTTAGGTAGTAAAAATGAATTATGTAGGTACAGTACGGGGAAGCATGATTTCGAATTAAAATCCTGTGCCTGAGACACGTTGAGCAGCAGCTGCCTGATGGGGGCAGCAGAGAGCAGCAGCTTAACGACTCAGGAGTGGGGAGTGGACCACGCAGGTAGGGATGCTGTTCCCGGGCAGCAGGAGGCTGGGAAGCACAAGGGGACAAGGGACAAGAGGGCTGATGTGGGTAAGGGAAGGCTGATTTGTAGCACACAGGCTCCAGGTATGTGGGTTGTCTGAATCCACAAGGGAGGTGGGGTCCTGGTGCCTTGAGTCACTTCTGTCCCCAGCCTGCCGCCCTGGTCAGTCCTCTTCTCAGCTGGGGTTTGCCCAGTGTCTGCAGGGGCTTTCCATGCCCACTAGCTCCGTGGGGAGCCAAGACTGGAAATGACACACTTCTAGAGATGGAAAACAGATGAGTGACAGCCTGACGTTAGGGAGGGGATAGAGGGGCCCATGGTATCTGAGAGGAAGGACGAGGAGGAGGAGGTGACCTTTGTGGTGATGGAACAGTTCTGTATCTTGATCGCAGGGCTGCCTATGTGAATCTACACCTGTGAGTAAAAATGACACGGGGCTATACACACACATGTGCCATTGTAAACGAGTCAGTTTCCTGGTTTTGCTATTGAAGCATAGTTAGGTGAATTCTAACCATTCAGGGAAACTGCAGGAAAGGTCTAGGAGGTGGAACTGTACAATTGTTTTTTTACAACTTCCTGTGATCTCGAATTATTTCTTTTTTAAAAGGTTAAAGAGAACAAAACCAGAAAAACTAAGCTACTGAGTTAGGGCACTCGTCACTCTGCAATGAGTACCCTCAGATGGGGGTTAAGGAGATCTCCATTCAGTCCTGCAGAAACTAGCTGTTAGGACAGCCTGTGGGGAGGAAGGGGAGACTTGTGTGCGGGAGGTCTTTAGGGTCACTGGTGTTTGAAGAGCCCTTGGCAAGGCCCAGGACGTTGGGAATATAAAGCTTATGCAAGATGGAGATGAGGGCTACTCCCCAGACCCACTGATGCTCCAGGTGGGTGGAGGACTGGGGACGCTCCACATTCCTGGGCCCTTGACACTGAGTTTAGTTAGTGGTTGCCAGGGAGAGATGCTTTGGGATTTTATCCTGGGAGGGACAATCAACTGTTGGTATGATCCAGTGTGGGAAAACCTGCCTCAAGTTCTTTTTTTTTTTTTTTAAGATTTTATTTATTTATTCATGAGAGACAGAGAGAGAGAGAGGCAGAGACACAGGCAGAGGGAGAAGCAGGCTCCATGCAGGGAGCCTGATGTGGGACTTGGTCCCCGGGTGGGACTCGATCCAGGGTCTCCAGGATCACACCCTGGGCTGAAGGTGGCGCTAAACCCCTGAGCCACCCCGGCTGCAAAAGCAGAAAGTAAAGGTCTCCTGGCTTGAGAACTTAGAGGGGGGTTGGAGCCCTGGGGAGACCTGCCCCCAAGCTCAGCCCAGACCTCCTGCAGTGCAGGCTGAGGATAGCTATGAGGCTGCCTCAATGAGACCACCTTTGGGGGAGGCCAGCTCTGGTGTCTGCTCTGGGAGAGACAAGAGACAGAGAGTGCATGGTCCTGGAGGACACTGCCAGGAGGATGATCCATGGGGGTCCTAGCGACTTCCAAGGAGGTGGCTGCAAGTGTGTCCTCTGTCCTGGCTCTGCTGAGGGTTTGGGGCTGTCCTGCTATCTGCATGCTGCTCCACCTGTCTCTTGGGGCCCAGGAGATGGCAGTCACAGTCCTGTTCCCAAAGGCAGTGGGATTTGAAAATGGATTTCCCAGAGAGGACAGAAGTGCCAAGTATTTCTGCAAGGCTACCAAGAGGTAGCTCTCTCCCCTGATATCTGCGGATGGGGGAGGGGGCAACAGGTGGCTTTTCAGTTCCCTCTTCTCCCCTGGGGATTGCTTACTTGCTGGGGCTCCTCCCAGTCCCCATGACTGATACTCAGGCCATGAGATGCATAAGTGTGCTTCAGTGCCTCTCTCACTCTGTCCCCAGGGCTCCATTCTGAGAACCGGGCCTTGGTCTCACACCAGCTCCACTTTTTGCCAGGATCCCTGAGGATCAGGCCTCTGTAGCTGACACTTCCTCCATTGCCATCCGCTCAGTGGCAGGCCCATAGCCCACCGTGGTGATGGCATTCTTCTGGGTCCTTGGCCCTGCCCCAGTCCTGCTGAGATTGGGTCTCTGAGGGATGGCTCCTTTGATGTCTCCCATTCCCCCGGTCCCACAGGAATGTGCCACGTTCCTGCTCCCTTAGAGCCCATTCCCCTGGAGCCTCAGTGTACCAAGGAGCTGGCATCAAGTGGTTGTAGATTTTTTTTTAATTTTTATTTATTTATGATAGTCACACACACACACACACACAGAGAGAGAGAGAGAGAGAGAGAGAGAGAGGCAGAGACATAGGCAGAGGGAGAAGCAGGCTCCATGCACCGGGAGCCCGACGTGGGATTCAATCCCGGGTCTCCAGGATCGCGCCCTGGGCCAAAGGCAGGTGCTAAACTGCTGCGCCACCCAGGGATCCCCACGTGGTTGTAGATTTTGATCCATGCTGGCAGCAAATGCCCAGGAAGGACTCTGTCCGGGGAGGGGAGGGACTTGAAGAGACTACGGACATCAGTATGGGACAAAGGAGCAACTATAAGGCTCTAGACCAATTAGGAGACATGGGGAGAGTGGGAGGCTGACTATACCCAGCTAGAGACAGACATACCTGGTGAGAAGTAGGAGAAGACCACATGTGGTGGCTCAGGTCCACTCCCTGAGTCCAGAGTTATGGGTAGCAACAGGGGCCTCTTTGGGTTTGGGGTCCTGTGCTCATCAGCGAAGGGAGTGGTGTCATCTGCTATGTGCCTTTTGTATTTGGCTTTCGAGGGAGCCTGTGGGGCTCACAAATTCTCCTTTCTGAGCTGGGCTGGTCAGAGACCATGGCTTGTTAATTCTGTGTCTATTGCATATCGTATATTAGAGAACGATCAAGAAGATAAAAAATTTGGGGTCCATTTGTACCCAGGATCAGCATCTGGGCTTTAAGGCACCAGACTCTATCACCTGGGCCAGGGCCTGCCTGGCCTTGGCAAAATTATGTTGCCGGGTGAGGAGGGGCATGCAGTTTGCATTTGCTGTTCCCCCACTCCTCTTCCCAAGCCCTGTGTCATACCTGAAGTTCTCTCCCATCCCTGACATCCGGAGGCTGCCCCAGGGAGCCCATTGCAAGGATGCTGTTCACAGACCAAACAGGGGTTGCAAGTTCAAAAGGGATTAAGCGACCTGATGACAATGTAGACTCAGACAGCAGGGATTGATGCGTGAGGGCATGGGGTGTGTGTGGGGTGGTCTGTGGGGGACTATGGAATCTGTACCTCAGCTGAAATCATTCAGATGCAGATTGTTTAAAAATTGTATCTGGGGATCCCTGGGTGGCGCAGCGGTTTAGCGCCTGCCTTTGGCCCAGGGCATGATCCTGGAGACCCAGGATCGAATCCCACGTCAGGCTCCCAGTGCATGGAGCCTGCTTCTTCCTCTGCCTGTGTCTCTGCCTGTCTCTCTCACTGTGTGCCTATCATAAATAAATTAAAAAAAAATTGTATCTGCCGGACACTTGGGTGGCTCAGTGGTTGAGCCTCTGCATTTGGCTCAGGTCATGATCCCGGGGTCCTGGGATCGAGTATCGCATTGGGCTCCCTGCATGGAGCCTGCTTCTCCCTCTGCCTGTGTCTCTGCCTCTCTCTCTCTGTGTCTCTCATGAATAGATAAATAAAATCTTAAAAAAATTGTGTCAAAGAAGATATATCTGCTGCTAGAGTCTGGCAACTGCTCATGTTGACCTTTCTCTTTCGTCCTGCCCTTACCCTAGAAGGGAGCTCTCCAGGTCTGGTTCCTCTTCGGGGTTCCTCGCACACCCAACCGGGGACTCCAAGGAAGCGGCCTTCACTCACACTCCAGGCAAATACTCGACCTCTCTCCGTCTTGCTTTACTTATCTGTCAAATGGGTATAGTAACATGCTTCTAAATCCACTTTGAAGCATTGTTCTGAGGATGAGATGGAGTAGTATATTTTTAAAATTCACACCCTGTTTCATTCCACAGTGGATTTGAGGCAGCTTCTAAAAATACCTGCGATATAAAGGATAAAAATAAATAATATGTGAAATCATTTTGCGATTGTACTGTAAACACGTTTTCCTTATCGTTCCTGGGAGCAGTGCGAAAGTGATAATAGATATATTATTTCCCAGACTCATTTTCAATTTAACCTTGGCCTTCAGGGCCTTAACTGAAAAGCTGGGCTGTGGGGGTGGGGGGCTGGGGATCCTCAGACAGGGAAGCCAGCCATCTGCCGATCCCTCAGGCTGGGTTTGCCTGGGGGTGCTTGGGGGTGCGCTCAGTTCTGACTCTTCGGCCTCTTGGTGCTCTGTGCGGAGGCTTTCCTGGCGGCCCCGTTATCATCAGTGCCACGCCTTCCCTGAGCATCCCCTCTGCGCCCTGGCCCTGGCCTGGGTGTGCAGACGCAGAGAAGAAAATGACCAACTCCGGTCCTACCGGGGCTGGGACGGAAGGACCCTGGGAGGGAAAGTCACACTGGGCTTAGCTTGATTGGGAAAAGTTATTAATTCAATTCTTTGTCCCTATGATGGACACCATAACCCTCCTCTTCCTCCCTCGGAGCCATGCTGGAAAGATGAAATAGGAACGTGCTCTGATAAAACAAAATTGCTATGCAAATGTAGAAAATCATCATCTCTGTTCAGGGCTGCTCTGAAGTGATTTTGAAAATAACGGAGCTGTTAGGATTTTGGAGCCGACATGACCAAGGGGGTTTGCTTTAAACACTCTGCAGTAGAGTCTTTCAGGGACTGATGCAGGACTGTGGAGCTCAGGCCGCAGAGATGAGCCCTTTCCCAGAGAAAACAGAATGCCTATCAACTTTGGAGCATGTTTTGAATATTTAATATGTGCCTGGCACTGAGGTAGGCATTATGAGGGGAGAGTTGTTATGGGCTGAATTGTGTCACTGCCCCCTCTCCCCCCAATTCCTACTGTGAAGTCCTGACACTGAGGGCCTCAGAATGTGATTGTATTTGGAAATAAAGTCTTTAAAGAGGTAATTAAGTTAAAATGAGGCTGTTAGGGTGGGCCCTAATCCTATTTTATGTATTTTATGAGGGTGTCCTAGTAAGAGGAGGACGTTGGGTCACACGCAGAGGTACCATAGATGCTCACATGCAGAGGGCAGACTGTATGAGGACATAGAAAGAAGGCGGCCACCTGCCAGCCAAGGAGGGAGGCCTGGGCACAAGCCAACCCTGCTGGCACCTTGATCTTGGACTTCCAGCCTCCAGAGCCGTGGGAGAATTTAAGCCTCGTAGTCTGTGGCATTTAGTTCAGGCAGCCTGAGCAGACTAATGCAGATTTACAAAGAAAAGTACAAAGTATTCACTCCTTTAATGACTTACTCAGTGAGCTGGGCACGATGTGGACGGGAGATACAAGTGTGAAGAAGAAAGATGTGGTGGGCACTCTCAGCAAGCTTGACGTCTGATGGGATATCCTGGCTGCCTTGCGATGGGGGAGACATAAGACCAGCGCTCGGAGAAAATACAATGGCATCTAATTATATGTGTATACGTGAGGTTTAAATTGAGTGGTGCTAACTTCCAGTGGTGGAAGCACAGAGAAAATAAAACTGAAAGGAGATCATTAGGGGAGGTTTCGTGGGGCGGGGGCTAGAAAGGCTCAGGGGATGAACATCTAGGCTGCTCTGGCTATTTGCAGGGGACTTCCAGGTCCAGCAGGGGTGTCCTGTCAGCACTGCTTCCTTGGAAGGCCCCACCCTTGGGTGCTTCTCAGTGGGCGCTTCCCGTTTGTCCCCTGGGAGCCCCTGTCGCTGTCCTCGGGCCGAAGGCTCCTGCTCTCCGGCAGCAGGGGCTGGGCTGGCCCTTGTGCGGTCCTTCGCTGCCATTTCTCCAGGCAGATGGGGACTGCTGGCTGTTCATCAAGTTAGCAATTAACAAGTAATTCATTAGGCGCCTAATGAACAAATTATTAACCTGGCAAGCCATGTCCAGCTGCTGACTGGGCGGGGAAATGGCTATTAATAAATGGCAGCTGTGGTTTAGTGGTTAAGGCATGGGCTGGGCAACAGGAGCTGTGGGTTCTGGACGTTTGGGCCAAATTGCGTTGCCTCTCTAGGCTTTAGTTTGGCTGCTTACATGGTGGGAGTAATAAAACCCTATTAGCGGGCAAATGAAATGTCAGAAACAGTCTGTATAAACACAGGGCATTCAAGTTATATAAACTCCAAGGCCCCTTCATTCTAACTTCTTGTGATTCCACTTCCCCAAGCCAATGTAAGGTATGCCAGGACCATCCCTATAACCCCGTAACTGGTAAGGGTCGCACACAACTTAGTGTGTGCCTGGAGCCTTAGTATATGCAAGGACGATGCAGGGTAGGGCAGATGTGAATAATGGGTCCCTGCTCTCATGGAGCTTACAGTTTGTGGTTACCTGACATTCATACACAGCAAACTCACTAGAGTGCAAAGCAGTTTGTGATCGCGCCAAGAGCCACAGAATTTCAGGGGAGAAAAAGAAGTGTAAGCCCAGGTGAGGGGGAGCCTTGCAGGAGGGCAGGGACTTGAAGCATGACTTCATTGTGTTTTTCTGATTATAAAAATAACATGCACTCATTCTCCCAAATCTCCAAATAGAGAAAATTGGAAAGAAGAAGATAAAGATAATCTGTAATCTCATCAGCCAGAGATAACTGCTGTTGACATTTTTGTGTGTATCTGGGGAGGATTTTGACAGGCGGAGATGGTGAAAGGATATTCTAGGTGGAAGAAATGTCTTGAGTGAAAGCTCTGGGCTGGAGGAGGCTAAGACCTGTGGTGGGGGCTTTGAGAGATGGATGTGCGGACTGGGCAGGCTGGAGCAGGGGTCCTGGACCAGAATGGAATTGGCGGCCGGAGGCAGGGTAAAGGGGCGAAGAGGGCAGAAGGGGCCAGACTGCCGTGGGGGAGGGTGTGTGTGTGAGAGACGGTGCCTTGTGCATCAGACCAGAAGCCCCAGCCAGCAAGCCAGCCAGCCCTCTGCTCTTCAATCACACTCCTGATGCAATGGAACTTATTGATGTAGCTGTCCCACTTATGAGAAATACTGCAAAAACCCCGGCAGGAAAAATAAACAAATATGAAGCTGTAGCAGAGCTGCCAAGGGGAGTGTGGGACCAGAGGAAGAGGCACAGAAGGCCTGCCTCTAGTGGGACTGGCTGGGGCTGTTTCCTCCGTGTGGGCACGTCTGCTCAGGGGATGAGGAGCCTGCCCTGCTTTGTCCTCACCCGGCAGGTGGGACCTCCCTTCAGACTCCTGCCTCATCCCCGGGAGACATCTGATCCACAGATGTTTTTTGTCTTGTAAGAGCAGAAGAGTTGATAGTTGACAAAAGTCTGTCCTCTGAGATACTTTAAAGGGTTTTGCAGGAGGCAGAGCTTTTCTTTGGCCCCCACGACAAAGACATCGATGCTCAGCACACACTCCACCTTTCTCCACATCTGCCGGTCCCCGTGCTGTCCAATGGGACTGCATATTTGTTTTGACCCATGGGCTGTGGGTGAAAGTGACCCGAATCACTCTGGCCAGCTGTCTACACTCCAGCTCTCTCTGCTCCTGCCTCAGGGACAGACAGAGGAGGTCGTTTTGTTCTGGGAGGAGCAGCCACGAAACAATAGCGTGTCAATCAGTCTGGATCCCTGAGTGACTGTGTGGAGCGGAGTCCCTGCAAACCGGAGCTGAGCGCTTTTGTGAAGAAGAAAGAAACCTTCGTGGTGCAACCCTCAGAGCCCCTGCAGGTGTTTTCTGCTGTAACGTATGTAGCCTAGCTTAACCCATTTTGGTTGGCTGAGGGCTGACATTTTATCTTAACAGTAAAACTAATACCTCGCACTGGACTGCTGTCCACAGTTCATTGTAGACCAGGCTCACGCCATCATTTCAGTCCTAGGAGCAATTATATATATGGGAATTGGCCCCCGGCAAGAGCTCAGAAAGCGTTAATTCTTTATGTAATGACTTCCTGACATCCCCACTGCTACACACATCCGGTTTTTAATCAATCTCTCTCTCTTCTATGCTCTAATTCTACCACTGTTCAGCTTCCAAATGATGTTACACTTCTTTGTTCTTACATCTGCCTCCCCACAATCAGGGGGGAAGCTCCTTGATACTGTCTTATTCAAGACAGACAGCGTTTGTCGATTTTGTGCCTCAGTGTCTACTATGGCAGGTGCTTAGATGATGGGTGAGGGGGCCACAGCTGTGTGAGGGCAGTATAGGCCCATCGTCACTGTTTTCTGGAGATGCAGCTAGGTGAGGGGACTGGCCCAAGGTCACGCAGCTAGTCAGTGTGTGAGCCAGTGGTGGGCCCCATCTTCACAGTGACAATCACAACCCATTGACTGAACAGGCCGTTTTGAGAACTGAATGAGATATTACCAGGGTGCTTTGTGAGGCATTCTCATTATGTTTGCATTTTCTAATTTAAAGGCCAGCGTGGAGTCCCAGTGGCGGGGTCAGAAGCTGGAAAGACGTTGAGAGGACTGGGACGGGAGCCCCTTGGGGGAAGAGGCCTTGTCTGTGGTACCTTCGGCAGCAGGGCATGCCTGGAGCGAGGTAGATGCTCAATCCAGTGCCCCCTTGAACAAGTGGACAGGAACCAGCAGGTGAAGGGAGGTGAGAAAGGAGCTGCAACTGGAATTCTGAAGGTACAGATCTGTGATGGGGGTGTGCAGGATAGGGAATGCACGCAGGCCCCATTGCCGCCTGCCCTCCAGCTGCGTGCATCCCCTGGGGCTCACGTTGTGTCTGTCTTCTGCCCCTGCAGAAATGTCAGGGCTGGGTTGGCTGCCAAGCAGGTGATATTATGTGTCGCTGGTTCATTGTTGCACCTGTGTAGTCCATTTAAGTGCTCCCAGAACACTCATTAGCAAACAGTATCAGCCACGGGGACTCCCCTATTCCTAGCTCCTCAGTGGGGTAGAGGGGAGAGGGGAGGCCCTTTCTCATCCTCTGGTGGCCTGAATCCCATCCAAGGAGCAGATGGATGGAACATCCGGGTGTGGTGGTCCTGCAGGGGCTGCGAGCAGCACCTCGGGAAGAAATGCCTGCTCCCTCAGAGCTGACAGCAGGTGGAAGCTCTTCTGTGGCAGGGATTGGTTTTAATCAGTCATCAGATTCCACCAGGGGCTGGTTGTTTTTCTTGGCACAGTAGGTCTCTTCCAACAGACCCGTTCCCTGTCCTTTAGGGAGTGGAAAGGGCTTTCTCTTTTGAAAAGCCCTTTGACTCCCCCAGTGGACACCCCTGGCCTGGCTGGAAACTGTGGGGTCAGCTAGGGTGTGATTTGAAGGGTGAAGGGAGCAGCTTCCCAGACACCTCTGAGAACCCCAGATCTTAGGACCAGAGGGCATTCAGAATTCATCAAGCAGCACTTGCAAATGGATTAGATGAACTTGCCTGCCCACTGCAAATGTCTGGTTATGGCTGCCTGGAGCGCTGCACTGAGAAGTCTAAGCTGCGATCAATTAACAGAATCTGCCATGGTTAGGAGAGGGGAGTGGTGCATGAATGCAGCAGATTTGCCTTCTCGGGTCTCATTTGAATCCCTCTCTCCTAGTGCCTGATTTCCACCATTAGAGAACCATTACCTTACATTAAGGCCTTGTCTCTCTCTTCATATTTCTTTAAAATGCATATGTGTCAGAGAGGAGTACCGAGAAGGTATTGAAGAACTCAATGATTGATTGATCAGGATTGACTGCAAAAAAAGACCGTTATCAGTTTTGCTAGTTCTGGAAAATGCAACGCACTGACAAACTTAAAATACATGGATTATCGCTTGGGTTAGGATCTGTTTATCAGATTGTCTTCTAAAGTGGCAGCTGGCTGAAAGGAAATGGAAGAGCAGGTCATTTGGGTGGCAGGCAAGGTTGAAATCTGCAGGCCCTCCTCCCCGACAGGGTGCACACTGAAGGGTGGACACCAGGGAACCAGAGGTAGGGAGGCCCTGACTGCTTAGGAGGGGGCATAGACCAGCTCTACTCTTCTAAGTACACTCTGCTCAGAAACCCTTGGGAGAGACCCATGTTCCTGACACTGTTGCTCATTCTCTGTTGGCTAGGTCTTCATCACCCATTTTGGGCGGGGGTAGGTTTGGGGAGAACTGAGGTTGTAGCTGCTTCATATCTTCAGAGTAGGAATTATTAGGGTTGCTGGGCTGAAGTGCAGGGGGTGGGGGATTACATGCCAACAAGTAAGAGCAAGGCAGTTCATTGTGTCGATCGGGATTCTAATGAACTGTTAACGTACTAAGTCTTTATAGAATTAGACTTTAAAGCGAAGAGTATAAGCCAATCTAGCTTGAATTAAAAGAAGTTAAATGGCAAAAAAAAAAAAATTCTTCGGTCAGATTTATCAATTTTTCCTATGGAGAACAGAATGGGGGAGGAGAAGCATTCTATATGGGTCAGTTAGACCCCAGTGAGTCCAACAATAGGCCAGTAAAAGAAGGGTTTTTATTCAGGTCAGTGATCCTGGGCCTGAGCCTCCTGCTGAGCTTAGATCAGGGAAGGGGCATCATTCATTCATTCGATTCATTAATTCAACAAGCACTTACCTGAATACTGATTATGTGCCAGTCTCTGACCATATGGAGATGAAGAAGATGTAGGTCCAGTCTGCATAGAGCTTTGGGTGGGGTGAGGGTTTAGACAAGAAAACAGGCATTGTCAGGTAGAGTATGGTAAGTGCTGAGCTTTGGAGGCCTTGGTTTTCATATCTGTGAAAAGGGGATATCCCTCTTTACCACGGAGCTCCAAGTCACTGGAGTAGCAAGGGCTGTCCCAAGCAGTGCACCAGGTGTGGGCTGCTCACTTCTGAAGCAGATGGGGAAGGGCTGCCCCAAAACATAGGGTGTTCTTCATGCACCCATAGAACATTGCCACATGCAGCATTTCATTGGATCTTTCTCCTCTGTATGGCTGGTGGCGTAAGGGATTATCATCCCAGGGGACCTAAGGTTGCACATGGAGTGGGGGCAGAGCTGGGGCTGAAACCCAAGTACACCCGGCTGGCTCAGTGCATGGGGTGAATAGGGTGGAAGATGGACTGGTGATTTTGGGTGGTGATGAAGAGAGGACAGAGATCCTAACAGAGACTTCTCAACTTGATGATGGTCCAACTTACAAACACTCAACTTTATAATGATGTGAAAATAGTATGCATTCAGTGGAAACTGTACTTTGAATTTTGAATTCAGAGCCTTAACTAGGCTAGTGACATAGCATAAGCTTCTCCCATGATGCTGGACAGTGGTGGCGAGGGCAGGTCCCAGTCAGCCACGTGATCATGAGTGTCAACAACTGATACATCGACAGCCATTCTGTTTCCATCCGCAGCACAATATTCAATTACGTGAGCTAGTCAACACTATATTCTAAAATAGGCTTTGTGTTACATGGTTTTGCCCAACTATAGGCTACTGTAAATGTTCTGAGCACGTTTTAAGCTAGGCTGGACTGAGCTGTGATGTTTGGCAGGTTAGGTGCATTAAATGCATTTTCTCCTTATGATATGTTCAACTTAGGGCAGGTTTATTGGCTGTAACCCCATTGTAAGACAAGGAAGATCTGTAGTACAAAGGCTGCCCTTCCTTCTTTCCTTCCTTCCTTCCTACCTTCCTTCCTTCCTTCCTTCCTTCCTTCCTTCCTTCCTTCCTTCCTTCCTTTATTCCTTCCTTCCTTTTGTTCTTTCTCTCAGCTAGGAAATCCTTACTAAGGGCCAGTTGTGTGAACTGTGCTGCTTCCAAATAGTAATGGGTTCTTTTTTTGAGAGACAGAGAGAGAGAGAATGTGTGCATGTGTGCCCAGGAACCGGGGGTGGGATAGGTGGAGGGCAGTGGGGTTGAGAGGAGGGAGGAGGGGAGAGAATCATAACAGGGTCTATACCCAGTGTGGAATCCTATGAGGGGCTTGATCTCATGACCCTGAGATCATGACCTGAACCCAAACCAAGAATGTGGATGCTTAACTGACTGAGCCACCCAGGTGCCCCAATACTGGACTCTTAAAGTTGGAACTCTAACCCTAAGCTGGCCTCTTTCCACAGTGCCACACTTGCCAATTGGGGTGTTGCCCCAGGAGCCAGGTTGCAAGAGTATGGAGAAGTGGGACCACCCTAGGCCTGGGAAGATCTCAGGATCCTGAAGCTCCCACTGCTCTCAGTAGTGCAGATCCCCTCATTTGAGACCATCCAATTATGGGGAGGCCATGGAAGGTGAGAGAATTCACCTGGGGCAGAGCAAAGGAGATAGAAGTTTATTGAATACATTGCAAGGGAGCAGTGGGCAGGACAGCAAAGGATAGGCTGTCTGCCAGGAGCCAGTGGCGGGAGAGCTATAGCTAAGGGGGGGGGGGGGAGTGAGGAGGTGTGGGAATGTATGGAATTTCCCTTTTTTGGCACCTGTGTCTGGTGTAAGTAGCCCATTGGTCAGCGGTGGGGTGGGTGGGGGCTATGGCTATTTCGAAATAGGTCGCCTAATGAGCCTGTTTGCACTCACTTTTAGGCCCTTCTACCTTACTCAGGTTCCCATTGCTCAAGCCTGCTGCCTAACGTCAGCCTCTACACCTAGTGAAGTCATCCCTCCCCCTCCAGGGAGCAAGGCCTCACCCATTTTTGGAGTAGGGAGGCAGCAGGTGCCTGGACCTCTGAGAATGGCCCAACCAGGAGCCTGCTTTGTGGATATGATGACGCCTAGCACATGATGACTTGGGCTAAGGAGTAGGAGGTGGGGACTACACCTGCTGGCTTTGATGGGAGAAGCCTCTGCATCCTCTGCTGAAAGCAGACAGCTCCCAGAAGAGGCCTGCTGTCAGGGAGGCTGATGGCAGCTGGCTGTCCATGGGTTTGTGCAGTCTGGGGTGGGGGAACTCCTCCACAGGTCCCATCCTTGAGGACATGGGAGTCTTGGGAGACAGATTCCATCTTGGCATAAGGAAGAATGTCTCAATTATCCAGGCTATTTAGGACTCGCAATGGGAGGAGAAATAAACCCCCTGGAGAAATGAGCACCCAGTTATGGGCAATGTTTTTGTGAAGTTGTCTTAGTTTTTACAACTAAAAAGTATTTTATTTTTATTTTACTGAAGTATTTGAGCAGAAGCCACCTCACAAATAGGAAGTTTGGAATCAGTTAGGTCTGGGTACAAGTCCTAGGTGAGCAACTCACTATGTGATCATGCATAAGTCACTTGATATCTTGACTTTAAGCTTTTTTATCTGAGAAATGCCCACCTCAGAGGCTGTTTGGGGGGGTCCAAGGGAGATGAATTTGCAGAAAAAAAATCTTTGTAAGCTGTTGAGTGCTATGCATTTTTGGCTTTTTATTCTGGTTGTCCTGCAGCTTTCCTTCAACCCTGAGCTCCTGAGGGCTCATGATGATTGAAATTCTACCAATAGCAATTCATTCTTTTGGGTAAAACATTGCCTCTCCCCTTGGGAGCAGCATCATCCTTTCAGATTTTCCTACTGGGGCAAGAGAGAGAATGTAGGAAAGCACAGTGCATGGGGGCAGTGGAGATAAGGAGAGATCATTTTGGATGATGACAAAAGAAGTTCCAGGATTAGAGGTCAGGGTGAGGAAGGTGGGCCATGAGGGTAAATGTGCTTAGCTGTCCAAGCTCTAGGTTGGGTCCAGGGAAGGCATGTCTGTTCAGAGAAGGACATTCTGGTCCTGGTTTTCTGTCCATAGCCGCTTGTGAGTTGCCTTCCAGCCCCCTGGAGACGGACCTGGGCCCTTCAAGTGACAGTCCATCTCAGACTTAGCTCTGGTGCTCCACCCACTTCGCCAGGCTAAGCTAAATAAAGACATAGTCTCTGTGGGGAGCTGCTGGGTCTGAGAGCTCTCCTGGGGGCCACTAGCCAGCAGGAGCCGGCTTCCCACAGCTTAGCAGAAGTAATCACTGCCCCTCTCCCTGGATTCTGCCTCTGACCTTGGGTAACCTGGCAGATGGCCAGTGCCTGAGAGCTGGGGTGGGTGTGCATGCTCAGGAGAGGATGTGGGGTTGTTCCAGGCAGTTGGGGTCTGCCAAGCACAGTGCTGGCACCAGGACAACTCTGGGGCGTGGCCTGGATGGTGCCAACACAGGCGGCAAGCAGCACAGTCAGGGCCATTGGGGAGGAGGCTTGACAGTGAGCTGGGATATTTTAAGCTGACGGTAGCTCACCAGAAGGGCCATTTACCAGCTCAGCTCCTGCTGCCATTGGGGAGTTGTGAGGGGGGCAGAGGAGAAATGGGGTTTTGCAGTTTTTTTCAGGATATCCGTGACTTCAGGTGAGAGAGGACTTTAGACAAACAGTCCTTCCTAGATCTGTCCTGGATGAAAGAAAGACACTGCCGAAAATTAGTGGGTGCCTTCTCCCTCTCCTCCATGATCCCCTATGGTGGAGAAAGCAGCGGAGAGGAGAGGCCCAGCACCTTGGCAGGATGGATGAATGCTTGGTTTCCGTGTTAGAAGAAACTCACTAGGTAAGAGTGAACTCACTAGACGAGAGTGTGGAAGGACCTACTTTTGAATCCTCACTCTGCCACTTGCTGGCTGCATTGTGACCTTGACCACATCGTGGGACATCTTCAAGCCTGAGTTGGTTCACTTGGAAGGGAAGCTAATTTTGCTATGCCCTCCTCCCAGGGACGCTGTGAGGGCTTCATGACTAGGGAGGAGAAAGCCATGAAACTCTGAGGTGCTATATCCACAGAAAGTGATTCTGATAGTTCCCTGCCGGGAGTAACTTCCCATTTGCATTCCTGCATCCCTGCATGAGCAGCAGCAGCAGCAGCAGCAGCATCCTCCCCCTCTAATGGGTAACCCCGGGGCTTGGGGACTCCCTGGCATGGGTGGGGCTGCAGAAAGTTCTGGGAGGCCCTGGGGAGAGGCTAAGTAGAGCCAGATTCCCACCTCTTGCGGTGCCTACCTCTAAAGACAATGATGAAGCACAGAGAACATTGACCAAAATCAATTAGAGAAATCAATACCCCAGAGCACAGCATGCATTTCTTCCCTCCTAGCCTGGTCCCACCCACCCTGCCCTGCAGCCCAGTTCACTCTTGGGGATCAGATGGTTTAGTTGAATCCTTGCTAGTCTTCATTCCCAGACTAGTTCTCTCCTTCTAGGCCAGGCCTTGGATCTGGAGTGGCCCTGTGGGAAGAGAGGCGGCTGGAGCAGAGCTGGGAAAGCTCATGGATGAGCTGGGCACTGTGCAGCTGGGGCATGTTGGACGGGATC
The DNA here is from genome assembly GCF_003254725.2 of Canis lupus dingo. Taxonomy (NCBI): domain Eukaryota; kingdom Metazoa; phylum Chordata; class Mammalia; order Carnivora; family Canidae; genus Canis; species Canis lupus. Next base: position 35,488,762 of record NC_064267.1, read on the forward strand.
CTTGCTAGGCTCTCCACTTGAAATCCAAGGATGAGGCCAGGCAAGGGTCACAGGAAAAAGAAAGAAATTTCAGTTTTTACAATGTCTTCACACTGGTTGCTGGGCAGGGCAGGGAGAACGGGGAATACTGAAGATGCTCTGAATTGGGATGGAAAAACTTACAGGCTGGAGAGCCATCACTTGGCTTATTTATTTAGGACCATAGGTTACCAGAGAGGAAGCCTGGATCCCAACTGCCAGAGTTCGAAGTATGTTTCTGCCACTTAAAATATGACTAAATTAAAAAAAAATATGACTAAATTTAGACAAGTTAAATCACTTTTCTTGCCTCAGTTTTCTCATTTATAAATGAGGCTCTTAATAGTTAACTACCCTACAGAGTTATTATAAGAATTAAAGAAATAACATGTATCTTGCCATAAAGCTGGTTACTTAAATTATTTTTTCCAATTGACAAAGCCTGAGAAGTCAGGGCTGGTCACCTTATCCTGGCTTGACCACTGAGTAGAAAGCGATTTCTCTCCTCCCGGGCCTCTGTGATGAATCTGTTACCAAGAGCTTGCAAGTTTATCTTTACATTGCCTTTGACACCTCCTCCTATCCCTGCCCATCACCACCTCCTTGGCCACGCCCACTGTCACCTCCTGGCCCCGCCCACCACCTCCTGCCCCCCGCCCACCACCACCTCCTTGTCCACGCCCACTGACGCCTCCTGTCGTGCCCATCACCACCTTGTCCACGCCCACCGTCACCCTGGCCCCGCCCACAACCTCCTGCCCCGCCCACTACCACCTCCTTGTCCACGCCCACCGTCACCCTGGCCCCGCCCACCACCTCCTGCCCCGCCTACTACCAACTCCTTGGGCCCCGCCCACCGTCACCTCCTGGCCCCGCCCACCACCACCTCCTTGTCCACGCCCACTGACGCCTCCTGTCGCGCCCATCACCACCACCTTGGCCACGCCCACCGTCACCCTGGCCCCGCCTACCACCTCCTGCCCCGCCCACCACTACCTCCTTGTCCACGCCCACTGACGCCTCCTGTCGCGCCCATCACCACCTCCTTGGCCACGCCCACCGTCACCCTGGCCCCGCCCACCACCTCTTGCCCCCGCCCACTACCACCTCCTTGTCCACGCCCACCGTCACCCTGGCCCCGCCCACCACCTCCTGCCCCACCTACTACCAACTCCTTGGGCCCCGCCCACCGTCACCTCCTGGCCCCGCCCACAACCTCCTGCCCCGCCCACCACCACCTCCCATCCACGCCCACCACCTCCTGTCCCTGCCCACCACTGCTTTCTGTCCACGCCCACCGCCGCCTCCTGCCACGCCCACACTACCTCCTTGTCCACGCCCATCACAACTTGCAGTTCACGTTCACTTTCTCCACCACCCTCTGTCCCGCCACCCTCTCTGTCCACGCCCACCATCACCTGCCTCGCCCACCACGTCCTTGTCCACGCCCACCTCCTTCTGTCCCTGCCCACCACTACTGTCTACGCCCATCGTCATCTGCCACGCCCACCGCCACCTCCTTGTCTAGCCCACCACCTCCTCCGGGTTGGTGAGACTGTTAAAATTGCCTCCTAACTGTTCTCCTGTCTCCATCCTTCACAGGGTTGTCAGATCAATCATACCATTTTCATTATGTCACTTGCCTGCTCAGAAACCTTCGCGGCTTCTAGGGGAGCAAGTTGGAAGCCTTCGCTAGCTTGGTCCTCCACTGTGCATCCCAATGGCACCTTCCAGATCTTCTTCCGACCTGTGCCCATGATTCCTCCTCACTCTTGGATTGTTTCTCAAACCGTTCTTACCACTGTTTTTTTTACCTTTGCCGCCCCCTTCCCAGAGCTGTCTCCTCTGTGTTCAGCCCAATCCTACCCATCCCTTCCAGTCCAGTTCAAATCCTGCCTCCCCAGCCAGTGCTGAAATCCAGTGATCCTAATTCTTTTCTCTTACGTGGCCCCAATGTGCCTTTGGAGTGCTCACTCTTTTCATGGGTACGTGCCTTAACTCTATCTGTAAATGTTTCCATGGCAGGGGCAGTCTGTTGCTCTGCTGGGGACAGAAAAGGGGTCCAATAAATCTGTGCTGGTTGATTGATTTCAGGAGACTCTGGTGGGCTCCTGTCCCATGGTGGTTTCTGACATGCCTTAGCTTGTCATTCCTGTTGGTTTTATTCTTTTTATTCCTGTTGGTTTTCATCTCCAGGGCAAGGGAACACTCACTCAGCCTTCTTCCCTCCACTGAAAGAAAGGAAGGGGTGAGATTCTGCTGGGGCAGCATGAATCTGGTCAGCTGAGCTCTGTGGCTAATGCATGTGTGCACATGCCTGTGTATGCATAAGCATGTATGTATGTGCACATGTGTGTGTACTGCACGAGTGTGTACTGCAGTGGGGCTGTAACCCCTTATCCCAGTCCTTCTTCTCTCCCTGCTACTGCTCTTGCCCTCCAGTGAATCTACTCCACAGGATGAGTAGGTCTAGAAAGATGAGGCCAAAGGAAGAAATTGAAGCCCTAAGTGTTCTCTTTCCCTCCCCTTTGCACATCATAACTTCTGGATCTTTAATGGTGGAGGGACAGGCAAGGTGGGTGGGAGAGCAGGAGGCTTACCAGCTGGTTAGCTCAGGGCAGCTGGGTTGGGCCCTTGCAGGTGGTCTGAAGGATATAGTACCTGAGGGTGTGTGAAAGTGCATCAGTGAGCCCCAGGGGCTTTTGTTTACACCTGCTGACTCTCCTTTCTCCCATGACTCCCTCTTGCAAAATCGCCTATCCCTCATCCTCTACAAAGTAGTCTCTTTTTCCCTTGGATCCCTGTAGTTTTTTTTTTTTTTTTTTAATCTTCTCTTCTCATTTCCCACTAAGTTTTATGCCTTGTCATAGGTTCTCAATTCTTTTTCTGGATCCCAGAGGAAAAGGGTGACATTTTATGAATAACTTCCTATGAACCAGGTATTTGATTAGCTTCTGTGTGCACAGTATCTCATCTAATTTCTTCAAGATTGTTATTGTTGTTTTTTAATTCTCACTTTATAGAGTAAAAATTTTATAGATTAAATTGCCTATGGCTAGGATGTGTTCATCTGTATGTCCTCTGCAGATCTTGGCCAAGGCGGGGGGGGCTTACATATAGTACATGCTCAGGAAATAGTGGTATGGCCCTTGGACTCTGCGTATCTAAGGGCGGCTCAGGTTGAGGGCTGGGGTCAGCAGAGGGTGGGCTGTAGTGGGAGAGGCTTGTATAGATAGGGAGGAAGAGAGGGCCACAAGAAGCCAAATGTCCATCTGGCTTGTGTTGCTCACTGTCTTTATGAAGGCCTGGTGGTTCCATGTCCTGAAGGGTCCCAGCCATTTACCTCTTGCTACCAGATGCACCATGAAGGTGAGTCAGTGGGAGCCATTCCTGGGTGTCCATTGCTGCTTTTTCAGCCCCTTTCACCCAGAAGGGGCCCAAGCAAAGCTTCCACATGTTTTAGAGTTGTCCTTTATATACCCAGCCAGGGTAAAAAGACAGCTCAACAAATTTTTGGAGGAGAAAGAGGGATATGCTAATTTGGAAGCCTGGAGTAGAGCCCCTGGAAGAGGGAAAACCCACAGAGGACACCTTAGTGTTGGGATGGTAGAGGGTATTTCATTTGGGTGACCAGTAGGCCCTGAAGTGGGGGAGCAGAGGGAGAAAGTTTATTTATAGCAGGCTCCCAAGCTCTAGCCTACAGTCCAAGCCTCCCCAGCAGTGTATTTCCTATCGGCCTGTCATCCTTCCACCTATACTTTTCTAAAGCTGATTTCTTAAGTCCCCGAATTTTGGAAACGAGGCCGGGAGATCTTGTCAGATGTGGTCTTTTTCTAGAACTAGAGAAGCCCGGTGTAAAGGCAGGGCGGCCTGCCTGGAGGAGGCGTTCCCCAGCCCCTATGCTCTAGCTTTCTTGGGCCTGGTCTTCCACTAACTGGCTAGGGCTGCGCCTCCATCGGACATCACTTAGTGGCCCGGGGAGGAGATAGGGCTCTGGCCTACGCCTCAGGGTCAGCCAAACAGGAGAGGCATTCGGAGGAGCCCCGCGCTGTGCTTCCCGGTCTGGGGAAGCCCGAGTTCCCGCCTAAATCCGCAAGATGGAAGTTGCTCCCTCTAGCTTTTCCACTAGGGAAGGCTGCTGGTTTTGTAAGTGACCCCTCCCTTCGCGCCCAGGTCGATTTCTAACATCTACTCTTTTCTGGAGTCTTGTTCATTTAAAAACGCACGGTAAAACACCACCAGATATGCCTTAGATGCAGCCCAGATCCGGTTTTGGGGTAGCGCGTAAAGTTTACAAGGCACTGGAGGTACCCCACCCCAGCACCCCGGGTGCGCAGAGCCGAACACAGGGATGTGTGCACCGAAGCCGAGGCACGCAGGCAGCTCCAACGCTGCCGAGGATGTGTGTGTGCGCGCAGGGAGAGGGAAACTGGGGTGCCCGGCGTGCGCGGGCGTGCGCCCCCCGCGTGTCCGGGGCCCGCCGCCTCGCCCCCTCTTGCCGAGACATGCCAGGAACCTCAGCTCTCCTTCAGCCCTTTCCCAGCCAGACGCTTCCTTTTTGGTGCCTCTGGGCGTTTACTGTAAATTCCGTGACTAAAACACGCCGGTGAGCCCGGCCCATCGACAGATGGATCAATCGCCCCCTTCTCGGCTGGGGGAGGGGACCCCACCCGCAGCCTCCGAAGCGGGCGGCTGCCGGCTGCCTGGGGAGAGCTCGGAGCCCAGCACGCCGCCGAGCGCCGGCCGCCCCGCGTGGCACGGAGCCCTGGCCGCTCGGTCTCGGGCGCTCCCGCTGGGGTGGGGTGCGAGCCCCCGGCCGGTGCCTCCCGGGCGCCTCGGGCTGCTCAGCGGCCTCGGAGGAGGCGGTCAGGCCGCCCGGGCACCGCGGCCTTCCTCCCGCGCCAGGGGAGGGGAGAGGAGTGGGGAAGGGGGGAGTCTCGAAGGGCTGCAACGCCGGGGCGTGCGGGGGCCGAGGGCGCGGGGGGCGTGCGGGGAAAGTTCTCGAGCTCCGCGTGGAGAGCACACGTGTGTGCGTGATGGGGGCTAGACCCAGGCAGGCGGGCTGCGCGGGGGCGCTGGAGGGGGGTCCCTCCCCTTGCGCTTTCGGGGGGAAGCTCGGCTTCGACTCCCCGGCTCAAGGACGCACCCGCCCAGGGAGGGTGGGGCCCCGCCCCGCCCCGGCCCCGGGCCCCGGCCCCCGCCCCCAGCCGGGGGCTGTCGAGCGCCCCTCCCCCACGCCCCCGGGATGGCTGGGGGGTCCTGGACTCCACGCCCTTCGGCCTGGCCTGAGCCTCCCCGGGCCTCCGGGACCCGTGGGCCGAGGCGGCGGGGCAGGGGCAGCGGGGCAGGGGCAGCGGGGGTGGGAGGGCGCAGCCTGCCCGCGGCGGGGGGCGGGGGGCGGCGGGCGGCGGTGGCGCGCTGCGGGGGGAGGAGCAGGGTGCGGAGGCTTCGGTGGGTCTGAGCCGGAGCTCGGGGAGCCGGTCCGTTGGCGGCCGAGGCAGCAGGTCAGTCCCGGGAAGGGCGGGCGGCGGAGCTCTGCTCTCGTCCAGCGTTCCCGGCGCCGCCACCAGCGCCGAGTGGCCGCCGCCGCTGCAGAGCGTCGCTGCTCCGCCGCGCCCCGCGCCCCGCGCCCCGCGCCCCGCGCCCGCCCGCGCCGCCGGCCGCCTGGGAGCCCGAGCGCCGAGCCCGGGGCGGAGGAGAGGGGCGCGGGCGCGAGAGCCGCGGCGAGGGAGCCGCGAAGGGGGAAGGGGGCGGGCGGAGGGAGGCAGGGAGGGAGGAGCAGGGAGGGAGGGAGGGGGGGAGGGAGAGCTGGAGAGAGCGAGAGCAAAGAGCGAGAGCAGGGAGAGCGGAGGGAGGGACCGAAGAGGGAACGACACACGCACGCAGAGACACACGGTCACTGGAATTCCAGTAGAAAAAAGTGAGCCGGGCAAGGGTTAGCGGGAGAAGATTTTTTTTTTTTTTTTGAATCTTTTCTTCGTCTTGGTGCGAAAGAAGCGACTCCGGGCTCTGGTCCTCGAAGCTCCCACTGGATTGTTCTTGGCGCTCACGCCCGTCGGTGGATTTCTCTCCTATTTGCATTTTATTCTGACCCCCACCCTCGCTGCTTTCTTGCAGCCCTTCACTCTCCGATCGCCTCTTCCCCACCTCCCCAGCCCGCTCCTGGGAAGCGCAGGGGAATTGGACCCGCGGGGACTCGCGCCTTCCCGGACCGGCGGCGGGGAGGACTGAGGGAGCACCCGGCGGTCGGCTCGTAAAGCAGATAAACCCTCATATACGTGTGCGTTTGGGTTTAGTGGGCAAGGGGGGCGTTGAGAGGCAGCCCACCGCCCCCCCCTCCACCCCCTCCAGCCAGAGGCGAGCATCGCAGGACTCGGGATCTTCACCGGGCTGGACTCGCTGGCATCTCCGCATTGGATTTGGGGCTGATTATCACTGCTTGGCTATTATTATTGTTGTTGTTGTTGTTATTATTATTATTTTTTTTTACCCAAGGGAGAAAGACAAAAAAAAAAAAAAACACACACACACACACAAAACTGTGGGATTTATTTAACATGATCTTGGCAAACGTCTTCTGCTTCCTCTTCTTTTTAGGTGAGTACCTGCGAGCGGGGAGGGCAGCTCGCCCGCCGGAGCCTGGGGGGCCGTGCGGGGCCGCGCGTTGGGGCGCCGGCGAGAGCCCGGGAACGCGGGGGGCGAGCGGGGCGCGGGCTGGAGAGCGGCGGGGAGAGCGCGCCGCGGAGCGAGCCGGGCCCGGGCGCTGCCGGAGCGAGCGGGCCCGGGCGGCCAGGCTGGGGGCGCGGGGACCAGAACCGCGGCTGGCTGGCGAGGCTGGGGGGGTGGGGGGGCCTGGGAAGGAGACTTGGAACACCCAGACCCCCGCCGCACACACGCACGCACACAGGCACACTCGCTTACTCACGCACAATGATAGCACTCATTTCTCTTAAAATAATGGGTTCAAATTGCGGCAACTTAAAAAAAGAATTCCAACTCTTCATCTGGAAGGGAAGAGGGTGGGGAGAAGCTGTGTGTCGCGGGGAGAAAATTCGTGCCAGTTCCATCTTTCTGGTCGGCTCCCGGATCGACCCGGTTGGACGGCGTGGGTTTCTCCAGGATCTCCTGCTTGGACATCTGTGCGGGCAGCGCCGGCAGCCATCCCCTCACCTGCCAATCAGCCTCTGGGAAATGCATCCCGCTTCCCGCTCCCCGAACCCTTTTCCAGTGGCCCCACTCCCGACAACACTTTGCAAGTTTCTCCCCACCCTTTGCCGAGCCAGAGGCTTGGGCAGGAGTGGAGGGCGGCGAGCAACCGTTGACTACCTATCCTTCACCACCTCTGGCCTCCTGGGGCCCCTGTCCTAGCTTATGGGAGGAGGCGGGAGGGAGGTCAAAGTTTTCTTCCTTGGGTGAAGAGGGAGAGGAGTGATGGAAAAAAAAAGGGATCTGAACAAAGACCACTGCTCATTCTGTAAGCCCCTACCTCCGAGGGCCGAGAGGAGGGGCTGCCTGGCGCTCCTGAACCCGAGGGCAGCCTCTTTCCCACCCAGAATTCCCAGCCCCTGGCCCCCTTTTGTGCTCTGTGAAATTTCAGCTGCTTGGGAAATGGGTGTATATAGAGAGAGCATTCTGGGAGTGGAGGTGAGAAAGAAGGTGTTTTTGAGGCCCTGTGCTGACCCGGAGTCCCTGGTGGTGAGGCTGCTGCCCCTGGTAGGTGCGCTGGAGAGGGAGCTGGGTAAGGAGTGTGTTGAGGGAGCACACATCTGCCGTGGATGCTGTTCCTGCCACCCTGGCCTGCTGTCAGCCTGTGGTGAGCCAGGCTGTCTCTCTGGGTCATGAGTGTACCCTTTTCCTCCTGGAGGAGGGGAGAAGGAAAGGCCTGAGGGGGTAGGTGTCCATCACCGAAAGAAGAGGTGGGTGGGCTACGAAGTGCTCTTCTGGCTGGAATAGGGGATTTGAGTCAATCCTGGTTGGGCGCTGGACCCTATGTCTACCCCTAGCCTCTGCCCTCTCCCAGAAGCGCCAGTTCTGGGGGGGGGGGTGCCCTGCCCTGCCCTAGGGTGTGGCCTTCACAGGTGCTGCCCCAGCTAAGCCAGAGGCAGCTTCTCTCCAGAGTGGGAGGGGCTGTGGAAGGAAGGAAGCTGGGTAGGTGCTCCGGGCCCACTAGGAGCCTGCAGCTCTTCCTGGCAACCTACTGCAAGTGGACTCTCATTCTGGAGGGATTGTTCTAAAACCTGACCTTTTCTCTCACTGCTGGTTTGAAAACCCAGCTTTCTGGGGCCAAGAAGAAAAGAAAATTGTATTTCAGGAAAAGCAGCCCTCTTGCGTGCTGCTGAGCTGTGTACGTACCCCAGAGGTGCTTTCTGATGTCCTAAGGTGGAGAAGTGCGGTATGGGCCCTTTGGTACTGGCTAGGCCTGGAACCCCATGTTGCAGGCAGGCTTTTCTCAGCTGAGATGCGGAGTGGACTTCATTCTCACAATACAGGTGTGTGTGTGTGTGTGTGTGTGTGATGCACACAGTGTCTGAGACCCTGGGGGCCAAGGTGAGAGGAGTCAGAGCAGGGTGTCAGCAGTCTTTTGGCCGAAAGCCCTTCAGTTTGCTTCCCTTGAGATGCCCCTTTCCAAAGCTGGGGGAAGGCTTAACTGAGTGACCATTGGATATTAGGAGACTCTAGGTCAGCTAGCCAAGGAGGAAGGGATGGGTTGGTATGAAGGGAACTTCCGCCTCGGAACCACTTTCCTGGCACAGAGCCTACAGCTGGGAGTTGGTTGGAGATTCTGCTTGGGGGGATTTTGTGGGGCTGGAGATTGGGTAGCAGTTGCAGTGTGTGTGTGTGTGTGTGTGTGTGTGTGTGTGTGTGTAGGGGACACGGTGAAGTGTGTGGCCAGGAGCATGGGTCTTCTGTGTGCTCTTCCCCTCACCTGAGTGAACTCTGGAAAGCAGGTGGCCTTTCTGGCCCAGTCCTCCTGACCTGCAGGGTTGACATACCCAGGAAGAGAACAAGATGAGATGGGGAAAGTAAGTGGGAGGGCGGGCCTGGTCAGAGGCCTGCTGCCCACTGGTGTCCTAATGTGCATCCTCACTCTTGTGGGGACGTTTGTGCAGTCTCCTAGTCCCCCTTGTCTCTAGAAACTGTTCTGCATGTCTTTTTTTGGATGGATCTGAGTTTTCGCCTGATTTAGAACTGGGAGGCAGCAGGATACCTGCTGACCTTTACTCTTTTAGAATTTAGAACAGCTCCCAGTAAGCTGTTTCTCTCTCTGGCCGGGCGTGATTGGTTCTGAGGGTCGTGACGCCAAGCAGAAGAGCCAAGGATGGGTGCAGCCTGAGAGTTTGGTGAGAGGATACACTGGCTCTCTGCAGTGTCTTCCTGCCCTGGTCACACATGCTGGCTGGCAGGATCAGGGAAGCTCTTGCTTTGGGCACAGGAGCCCAGGGCTCTGTGAGGAGGACCCCACCTGTGGGGCAGGCTGGGTAAGTACCCTATCGCCCCAGCGCCTTAGGCCGATGTGCTGACCTTTCCACCTGCCCACAATGCTGCTTTCTGGATCGGTCTCTGATGGTGCCGTCTCAGGCACAGTCAAGGTGGGAAGGGAGGAAGATGCAGGGACGCTGGGGGAAAGTCTGGAAGCCCCAGGGCTGGGTCCTTCTTGAGGTTCTAGCAGGCAGGCAGGCTGGCTGGCTCGGTGGGGGCAGCAGGTGCAAGTGAGGCTGGGTCAGCTCAGCTGCTCCTGGGTGGCCCAGATGCCCTGAGTCCTGCTCAGGGACCTAGGAATTTGCTGAAGCTAGGAAATAAAGCTGCTGCCTCGGCTCGGACGGAGGACACCTCTCCAGCTGGTGCCCAGGCAGATGCCCCACCGTTGGTGCCCACACCCCATGCCAGATTCTTCTCGGGCCTGCCCCCAGCCCTCAGCTCTTCCAGTCCCGAGGCAGAGGTATGCCCCATGGGAGAAGGAATATCTTTTGCTCCAGTCCTTAGGCCTATTCCACTCCTGGCCTACCCCTTGCTCTTCCACTTCCTCTTCTTGTGGGGCAGGTCTCCTTTCTCCAGTGGTGGTGGAGTCCTTCCCCTTGGCAGCTGTAGGGAGTGACACGCTCTCGTTGCAGGGCTCTGCCTCTAGGTGTCGCTGTCTCCCTATGGTAGCTCCCCCCCTGAGCTGGGCCTCCAGGGGGAAGGATTGAGAAGTGGCCTTTCTGGGTAGGGATGGGGGGTGGGGTGGGGAGGGTGGATTCTGTGGGATTCTGGGGAGAGGACTTCTGGCCTAGCATCTCACTGTGCCTTGGGCTGAATGGAATGGACGGAGCCTTCCAGCCCAGGTCACTCCTGGGTCTTGGAAAAGGCAGTCTTGGCTCTGGCCTATGGAAGGGCTTTTTCTCGGGCAGGATCTGGAGTGGACAGGGAGACTAAGGAGATGCCTGTGTCTGGAGGAAACCATTTTGGGAGCTTGATTTTGATGGGACCAAGTGAGCCCCTCCCTACCCTTCACTTTGGACCCTTTGTCCCCCCTGAGCCCCTTCCTTCAGAGAGGACTGTGGGTTTAGATGCTCTGAGGGTGGTGGGTAAAAAGGGTGGCCCAAATCCCGCTTGCTCACTTTTGGAGAGATGAGGCTCCAGGTGCAAGGCCAGAGTCCGAGGACGGAAGCTCTTTCTCTTTTGCAATTGGCTTATTATTTGGCTTTTGGGAAGAAGAAGAAGAAGAAAAAAAGGAGAGACTGGGGGAGATGGTTTTAGAGAAGGGTGGAGAGAAGAGGTAAGAGAGAAGTAGGAGGTGCTAGGGGGAGAGAGAGGAGAGAGAGAGAGAGATACGGGAAAGGCCCATGTGGACATACACGGAGGAAATCTAGTTGCTCGGCAGGCTTGCCTGCAGCACTTTTTCTTTAGGCAGGGCTGGGGTAGGACTTGGCTACAGAAGGCACGTTTTCAGGTATCCACCAGGTGCAGTTGGACTGGAAGGTGAAGAGGGCTGGGCTGCAAAGGGGTGACTGCTCCCTTCTGGGCGTGCCTCAGGCCATAGGTCAGGCTTGTCTCTCGGGGTCTTCTCATAGAGTCTGAGAACTCAGGATGGACAGGCCAGGGGTCTGAGAGGCCCTTTCAGCCTGTGTGTGACCTTGAGTTGTCATCTCCCTTCTTTCGGTCTCAGTTTCCCCAGGGTAGAATGGGGGGCTGGATGCTGTGGTCCTCTAAGGTCCTAACAGACTAGGAAAGTAAAATTATTCTCGGCCGTTTTCCCAGTTGAACCCAGCATGTTGGCTTGGACCTCTGGCTGGACCTGAGGTTGATGGAGGTTTGGGCAGCAGGAAAGCCAGAGTCCCCCTCCGCACCCCGGCCCCCAGCTCTTGGTTGAGGCTGTGGCATTCTTCTCTGGCCTCGGGGTGTTTTGAGCCTCTGTGCTCTTGCACAAGGGTCTGCTTTGCTGTGCTCCGCCCCTGGGCCCAGGGCTGAGGGGTGGCGGTGTGGAATCCGAAGAGAAGCTGGTGGAGCCGGGCACAGGGACAGCTCTGGTTCTCCTTTGGGTTTGAGGAGGGCCATTGATGCCTTGGGATCCTTTCATAGCTCTTCCTCTGCTCGCTCGGCTGCGCCGTGGGGAAGGCAGCACTGAGTCGCCTTGGTGTGCTTTGGAGTGGAACGGGTGTGGAGTTCCCAGCAGGGCCCAAGCCCCAGGCCTGCAGCTTGGATCGGAGGTCCTGGCGGCCCTCATTCATGCTTGTCTTCCCTCCCCACCACCCAGACGAGACCCTCCGCTCTTTGGCCAGCCCTTCCTCCCTGCAGGGCCCCGAGCTCCACGGCTGGCGCCCCCCGGTGGACTGTGTCCGGGCCAATGAGCTGTGTGCGGCGGAATCCAACTGCAGCTCCCGCTACCGCACGCTGCGGCAGTGCCTGGCCGGCCGGGACCGCAACACCATGCTGGCCAACAAGGAGTGCCAGGCGGCCCTGGAGGTCCTGCAGGAGAGCCCGCTGTATGACTGTCGCTGCAAGCGGGGCATGAAGAAGGAGCTGCAGTGCTTGCAGATCTACTGGAGCATCCACCTGGGGCTGACTGAGGGTAAGCCCTGCTGGGCCTCCAGGGGGGCGCGGTGGGATTGGGGGGAAGACAGGGGAGTGGTGCGTGGGGACCTAGGTCCTGGGGCAGACTTGGTAATGGATGGAACTGGCCAGCTCTCCACTGCTCCCTGCCAGCAGAGCTGAGAACACAGAGGAAGTAGTTGGCCCAGCTGGGAGGGCAGGTGTCGGAGGTGGCCAAGGGAGGTGAAGGAGGAGGCTGCATAATAGCTGGGGAGGTGAGAGGGCTGGTGAGGGGAGAAGGAGAACAAAGCTGGAGAAAGGAGGGGAGTAGGGGGTCCGAGAGATGATGGGTGGATGGATGGACGGACTTGTGAAGTGGTAAGAGAGAAGGGGAGGCAGGAGTACCCAGGCAGCTGGTGTGGGTCACGTGCATGCAGGGCTGTGGAAGCAAACCAGCCTCCGCCACTCTCCAAAGGCCTGGGCTCTGAGCTGAGCCAGGCCCATTTCTGCTCTTCCCGTTGCCACGGGGCCTGCTCTTCAGGTGGCTTCCTGACCCCAGGGCTGGCCTAGGTACCTTCTACAGAGCTCAGAGAAGTGTGTGGGCAGCAGGCTCCTTCAGGTCCCAGGGTGGAACCTGTAACCGCCCCCTCCGCTAACACCCCACTCCCCTGTATCCTCTCCCTTCAGACTTCAGAGGGAGAATTTGCAAACAGTGCAGGAGGATTGGCCACTTCAGTCGGATGCTCATTTATTGATTCAATGATGATTTATTGAGAGGTTATCATCTGCTAGGCATTGTGGGAACACTTGAGAGAACAAGCTGGGGTAGCCTCTGCCTTCATGGAGCTCCTAGTTGGAGGGGCAATACAGATAAATGAGGGGCTTTTTGTTGTTTGGCGACACGAGTGCTGTTGGAAAGCACTGGTGCTATGGTAGCCCCAAGGCAACTTCTTACAAAATCTGAAGAGCCTTCCTGGAGGAGGCAGCTTCTAAGCTGAGACTAAGGAGTTTGAGCTACAGTTACACCAGGAGAGAGATGGGAAGAGTGTGGGAGGTGGAGGGGGAGGTTGGGCAAAGGCCCACAGGAGGGAGTCAAACTCACTTGCAGACCTAGCAGTAACCCAGTGTAGTCAAGTGAGTGGGGGATGAGGTGGGGGCAGGACCTGGGGTGCAGTAGGGAGCCCTGCAAGGGGAGTCTTTGCGATCTCTGCTTCAGGGTGGTGTTTACGTGGTTCCAGTGAGGAGCGTAGATTGGAGGCTGCAGCTGTGGTACGGGCCAGGAGTAGTGGTGGCCGGCTGAGGACAGTGGCAGGAATGAGGGGGGCTCTCAGGAAGTAGAATCAACAGGTCTTGGTGAAGAAAGAGGAGTCAAGGAGGGCAGTTTGCTGTTTTGGGCAACTGGGTAGGCCATGCGGCTGGTTCACAAGAAGCAGAGAAGGTTTCGTATCACGGGAGGGCGGGGAGATGCTGCCTTTATTTTGGGGCATGTGGTTCTCGTTGGCCATGCCCCTCATACAGCGGGGCATGGGGCTGGAGCCCAGGTGGAGAAGGAACATGGGACATAGGGATTTAGGAGCTGCCATCAGCCAGCCTGTCCCTGGCATAGGGGCCAAGTGTGCTGGGAGACGTACACTGAGAGGAGGGCAGGGACAGAGCCCCTGGGGATGACTGACATTTAAAGATGGGTGGGTGGGGGAGGGGGACCTGCAAGGGTGTGTGGAGGGGGAGGTGCTGGGAGAGAGGTGGAGGGACAGCAGGAAACCAGGAAGGAAGGAGGGTCAGCAGTCCCCAGTCCATCTGGCGAGCAGGAGAGGGTGGGCAGCGTGTCCCTGTGCCCTCGTGGTGAGCTCTGCAGGGGTGCTGGGGGAGAGGCCTGCTTTGGGGAGGGAATGAGAGCTGGGGAGAGTGACTGTGGACAATGGCTAGAATTTTAGTGTGAAGAGGAGGAGAGAACAAAGGATGACTTTTTTTTTTTAAGATGTGAGAGGGTCAGGCAGCTTGAACTTGAAGGCAGGCGGGTAGTGGGATGGAAGTGCTGCGGTGAAGAGAGGGGCGCGCGGTGGCACCGGGCCCTTGGTTAGCTGACGTGGAGGAGCAGCACGGCCTCAGGATGCTGGGGGGAAGGAGGACACCGGGACCCGGTGGGGGGGCTCGGGGAACGAGGGTTTTCTGACCGGCGGCTAAGATGGTTCCAATATGCCCTGAATACGGGAGCAAAGCTGGCATGTAATTATGAACAGTGTCACCACCGTTAATAGCAAAGTAATTCCTCTGAATCAGTCTCCCGTTCCTAGCAACCTCGAGTCCTGGCAGCGGAAGTGAGCAAAGAGAGGGACACGGTGCCACAAAGTGCGTGTCCTTTATTCTCTGCTGGGTGAGGAGCAGGCCTCACGGGGAGGAGGCCTCTCCAGTGCATGAAAACCGAGGCCCTGAGGCCCCCCCCACCCACCGTGGGAGGGAAGCTCAGGTGCAGGAGGAGGGTTGGTGGGACCAGGGTCCTTAGATTCTTATTTTCTTTCCCACGGCCTTCAGGTTCAACCCGGGGGAGGTGGGGCATTGCTTTGGAGTGGGCTTGCTGAGGGCTGCAGGACACACAGGCGGGGGGGACAGAGGAACTGCCAGCTAGAAGGGCCGGGTGGGCCACCTGAGCACCCTGTCACCCGAGTGGCTCCCTCTGGCATCACGGCGTCAGAGGCCGAGGACCTTGCTGGTCGGAGCCAGGCAGTGAGGGGTTTGGATGATGATGGTATGCGTAGTGGGCCTTAGGGTGCATACTGCGCTGTGGCCGTCAAGGCCCTTTAAACCAGGAATGCCGGACTGGAGAGGCCTGAGCTGGCTTGCAGGTTGAAGTCCACTCCCCCCCTCCTCCGTCCTTCCTCGGAATCCACCCCCATTCCTGGCTCTTGAGAGCTGGAGGTAGTTTTTGCCGAGGGCTGGCTAGGGGAAGCTGAGAGGCCTTTTAACAGCAGGTAATGTTCCTCTGAGTGACAGGATCCACCTGAGAGTTAATTATTCACGGTGTGGGATGAGTGGTCTCCCTGGGGGACGCTGTAAGCACTTCCTCCCTATTCCTTAATAACACTTAATAACCTGGCTTGGGCCTGGGGCGGGGTGGGGGGACTGTGGAGAGGAGAGATCTGTGTGGGTTTGGACTTTGATTGTGGCTTCTCCTTGGCCCCTGCCGACCCCTGCTGGCGGGGGTGATTCCCCTGGAGGCTTGGCCCTACCTTCCCCCTCCACCTGAGGCTGAGCTGTGTAGAGGCTGAGGACCTCAGCTGTAGACAGAGCTGGCGGTGGCAGGAATGTGGCTTTGCTGAGTTCCTAAACAGTCCCAACTGCAAAGGAGCTAGAGATTGTTCTGTCCCACTTTGATGGGGGAAACTAAAGTGCCAGAGAAGGGTTGGTGGGACCAGGGTCCCTGACTCCTTACCCAGACCCCTTTCCACTGCCCTAGGGAGAGCCTGTGGTCTGGGGCTCAGCTTTTCCTTCTGTCGCCATACCACAACCACCAGTATTTACATGGTGGCGCTGTCACTGACAGCTGCGCAGGGCACCGGAGACCAGGCTTCTTGCCTTCTCCAAGGGTGGCACTGAAGTTCAGGTCGTTCTCATACTGTAGATGTGAAGAGCAAAGGCCTCTCCCACAGGTCATGGCCTAGGGATCTGATATCCTAGCTTTTGGTCCGTCTGGTTGTGTGGTTGCCAGGATGCCTGGTGGCCAGGTGTCTTGATTTTCCACAGGTGTGTACTGCGCTGTGGCTTTCTCAGCCACAGCAGCAGACAGCATGAGTTAACTTAAATAAGGTGGGCCTTTCTCCCATCCCGTCCTGGAAGAGGCTGCTTCCCCCCAGATCATACTACAGTCAGCCCCCCAGTTGGTCATACTAGCTGATGGGCACCCAGTGCCTAGCTCTGCCAAATGCAAGAGGGAAGGACAGGCCCTAGCCTGGGGGAGCGGTCCAGCTAGCACAAGACTGCCCCTGTGGGAAGTTCAACAGCAGCAATACTTGTTTCGAAGTTTGGTTCAGTAACAAAAATTTTAATTTTAATTTTGGAGACCGTATTCGTGATGGTTAAGTATTTGGACTCGGAAGCCAACTGCCAGGGTTTGAAACCTGGCTGTGCCATTTACCAGCTGTGTGACCTTGGGCCAGTTACTTAACATCTCTGTACCACCTCAGGCCAGCTCTTTATCAATAAAACAGGGAGAGGAATAGCGCCTATCTCATAGAGAAATTAAGAGGATTAAGTGAGTTCATACACCTAAAACACTTTCAGTGGTGCCTGCACTTAGAGGGCTTGGTATAACATCATTTTTATTACAAAAATGTCTCCTAAGCTCTTGTATTATTTGGCCCCAACAGATAGCGGTGGCTGGTCACCCCACCACCCGGAGTTTGTCCAGTGCCTGTGGGTAGAATGGAGGACACTGAGATGGCACAGGCCTGGATAGTCCTGGGGAAGGTAGGATTGGAGAGTGGCCTGAAAGGATACGTACCATTTGGATGGCAGTCAGTGGGTGTGACTGGGGCACCCACTGTGCATAGTTCATTCGGTGTGCTGGGTGTTGTAGGGCATGAGGGGTGCTCATTCCTATGAGGTGAAGTAAAGGGTGGGGGTCATTTCTCCAGGGGGAGAATGAACATCTAGGGGTCTGTGCCATTTTGGGCTATACCTAGCAGACAGGGGCTTTGCTCTGAGAACCAGCAGAGGGCTGGATAAACCTTGAGTGCTGGCCTCTGGGTGACCTGAGCCCCTTATGGGCAGATTCCAAGTCCCCTCTTCCAGATGGCTGGCACCTTCCTGCAGGTGGCCCCCCCCTGGATGCCACCACACATGTGCGCTTCTTTAGGTGCTGGACCTGGGTGGATAGGAAATCAGCGTGTGAGACTGTGGGTCATCACTTGTCTCCCCCGCCCCTGCAGCGTGCACACACACACAGTCTGAGTGATTATTCATTGATTTCTCCTCACAGTAACGTCTCAAGAGGATATTTCCTCTCCCGCTGAGGTGTTGGCGGAAGGGGCGGGAGTCCTGATGAGGAGGTGGTGGGTCTCCAGGGCATGCCTGTGCCATTTATCTCCTGTCACTCGCTTGCTTTTCCATTCACCAAGGCTCTGATGCATCCCGAAGCCTTCAGGAGAGGTCTGAGAAGCAGCAGGTGGTGGGGAGGCCAGGCAGGGAGTGCAGAGGTGGGGATCAGTCAGACAAGCTGGGGGTCAGGCCTCCACTCAGCAGACTTTCGGCCCCTCCAATCAGACTCTTCTGATGACATGATGGGAAGCAAAGAGGAAGTTCTGTGCCCTTGGGTGGCCTGAGCAGAGCCAACCCAGTGTGATGGGAGAGAATGCTGGTGTGAGGGCCAACAGACCAGAGTCTGGTCTAGCTCAGCCGTGAGTAGCTGTGTGATTTCAGTCAGGTGGCTTTACCTCTCTGGGCCACCCAAGAGTCCTCTTGTGAAGTGGGGAAGTTGTACCAAATGACCTCAGAGCGCCTTTGGCTTCGAATCCTGTGATTTATACCTGGCCTTCTGCAGGCTGTCCACCTCCCCGGTGCTTTCTTTCCAGAAGCATTTGGAGGGGCTTAGAAGAGGGCTAGACATGCAGGGAGGTCAAGAGAGGGATATGTTGGCAGTACTGAGCTGCTGTGGAAGACCGCTAGAGAAAGAACTCACCTGTATGAAATTGTCAGTATTTCCATGGTGGCTTGCTCTGGTCTAGCACCATAGGGAGGGTGAGCCTGTGCCTGACGCCGGTTCTCTCTTCCAGGTGAGGAGTTTTACGAAGCCTCACCCTATGAGCCGGTGACCTCCCGCCTCTCGGACATCTTCAGGCTTGCTTCAATCTTCTCAGGTAAGTGGAGTTGGGCTAGGGGCTCCGCAGTCCTCCTAGGCGCCCTGGCCCTCAGTTGGCTCTGCCTTCCACCAGCAAGCCCCTTGATGTTTCTGAGTTTCAGGTCTTCATCTGTAAAAGAAGAAACCCGTAATACCCCACCCCACCCCGAGGTTGTGTGTGGAGTGGAGCATTTCTGGGAATTGACTAGAATGTGCCTACCATGCAGTAGGTCTTGAGTCTGAAACCTGCTGTCACTCTCCTGTTTTGTCACTGATCTTGCCCTGTGGGTCCTCCTTTCCAGTTTTCAGCTCTTTCACTTTGGAGTTCTACTTTGATCAAGTTGTTCAACTTTTTTCTATGCCTCGGTGTCCTCAGTTGTGCAGTGGGATTGTCATGAGGTCTAAAATGAGCCAGTGGTTGTTAAGGGCTCAGAGAGCTGCTGGGCAGCACAGCACGGGGCCCCGACAGGAGCCCATAGCCGTGGCTGTGGGTGGTAGTATTACCACTCTCTGTTCCCCTTGGGGACTCCCCTTCCACCAAGGGCTCTTCTTCTTGAACTCCACTGAGAAGGCCTCTGAGTGCCGGGCCACTCATGTCCCGGCCTGCACAGGGAGTGAGAAGGACTGTGTTGAGCTCTCACTTTGCTTGCCGTGGTCCCGCTTTAGGAGTCAGATGGGTTGGTTGGTTCTCTCTTCCTGGCTTGTTCCCTCTGGCATTTGGGAGACCCGTGGGCCCAGGGCAGCCGCCCCTGCTCAGGCCCTGGGGAGGGCCTTCCAGTCTTGGGAACTGGTCTGTGGGGCCTGGGGATGAGCTGCTCCTGAAGCCACCACTGGTGCTCAGAGGTGGCCAGGGGGGCCTGTTATGGTACAGGGCCCCAGACTTGAGGTTTCTAGGAAGTTTTGTGGCAGTATGTGAAGCCTTCTCAAGTTTCTTTTGCTCTAAACCATGGGTTCTCAATAGCAGCACCGTTGAAGTTTTGATCCGGATAGTTCTAGTCCTGTGGGAAGAGCTGTGGCCCATATACTGTCAGATGTTTAGCAGTATCCCTGGCCTCTACCTACTGGATGCCAGTAGCAACCCACTGAGTCGTGACGACCAAAAATGTCTCCAGACATTGCCAAATGTCTCTTGGGGGCACAACTGCTACCAGTTGAGAAGCAGCACTCTAAAACTGTGAAATGAAAGACTCTCCAGTGAGACCCTAAACCCTTTCAAATGAAGAATTCCCTAGGAGACTGTTTTCAAACTTTCTTTCCTGTTATTGCCCCCCTAAGGAGAAAAGTCAATACTCTGTAGAGAAATACTGTCTTCATCTGTTTTGGCAGCCATAGCAAAATTCCATGTTGGGGAGTTTCAACAACAGAAATTTATTATCTCATAGAGGCTGGAAGATGAAGATTAAAGCCTGAGAGGCTTTGGTTTCTGGTGAGAGCTCTTTTCCTGGCTTGCAGATGGCCACTTCTCCCTGTGTCCTCACAGGGTGGGGTGAGGGGTGGCACAGAGGGCAGGAGAGGGAGAGAGAGTGAGAAAGCTCTTTTTAAAAATTTTTTTTATTTATTTATGACTAGTCACACAGAGAGAGTGAGAGAGAGAGAGAGGCAGAGACATAGGCAGAGGGAGAAGCAGGCTCCATGCACCGGGAGCCCGACGTGGGATTCGATCCTGGGTCTCCAGGATCGTGCCCTGGGCCAAAGGCAGGCGCTAAACCACTGCGCCACCCAGGGATCCCGAGCTCTTTTTTTTTTTAAAGACACCAGTTCTATTGGCTGTGGCCTTACCTCCTCACCTTTACAGCCTCATTTTACCTAATTACCTCCTAAAAGCTGTCTGCAAATACAGTCACATTGGAGATTAGGACTTCAGCATATGAATTTGGTGGGCACAATATAGTTAGTCCATAGCAAATGCCAAGGAATACCTAATTTTTTTTTTTTTTAGGCCTACTCAGGAGCCAATTTTTCCTCACTTGGTTCCACTGAGAGTATATGGGACTATATCTAAGGACTGATGTGGGAGGATACATAGGTACCTGGGAGGAGAAATCCTAGAACCCCACAAGAAAGGAGGCATTGGCCAAAGGGTGACCATCTAGATTTGCCCTTGGGCCCTGGTGGTGGTTGGGGGTGGTAGTGAATGAAATGGAGACTTCAGAGATGATCCTCATTGGTTTTGGGTAGAACTCCACCTTGGGCTACTCCTTTTGAGACAGCCTCAGGGCCCAGATGCAGGTTAAGAATATTCTCAGCACGTGATGCCATAGTGGGGATGCCCTGCCACCCCAATGTACCTGGTTCCCACTGTGCCGGCTGAGTACTGCTGGAGGGGTGGGAGCCATTGGATTTCTCTCCAATAAAGAAATAGTTTAGGCTTGCTCCTTGAAGGTTGAAGGTCAGAGGTCTGCTTCTTGGAATCCCACTAAACATCTTTCTAGCAGAAAATCTTTATGTGATGGACTAGATACTCTGTGGGATAAGGATATTGACAAGTGAGGAAATTATCAGGTCTCAGCTCACTGAATCAGCTTCCTTTACCTGCTGCCTAGATGAAACTGGGCCCCACATGACCCTGGATCCCTGGGCTCTGAGGGCCGCTCCCCGCAGAGAGGGCCTAGCTTCAAGGTCTGTGACAGCTCCCCCCTTATTACTCCTGTTGACCCCACTCCACCCAGAGTAGCCCAGCTTAGAGTTGGTGCATGAGTGGCCATCTCTGGGAAGCTTGTGCACATAGCTGGGTGGAGGACCCTGGCCAGGCCACCAAGAAGCCAAGCGGGTGAGTGTGGGGCACAGAGAAGAAACAAGGCTGGATGCGGAACTGGGAGGCCCGAGTGCCATTGCATTCTCTGCCACAGACTTGTTTCTTTTCTGATAAAGGAAGACAGAAGCTTAGAACAGAGCTGCCTAATATTTGCCCATCAAGGCACACAGACAGCAGCAGCATTGTTTGGTGTACTAGGGTGAGCAGAGCGTCTTGGAGCTTAGGGGAACATGCATCCCTCTGTGGCTTCCCTGTGGGGTCAGCATCTGGGCCCCTATATCACCTACCTGTGGCTTGCTGGCTCAGAAGGCTGGGCTTGTGTGACCTAAGATCGGCACTGGTGCTTTAGGGTGGGTGATGAGGCTGCCACCCTGTAGGACTGTAAGGAGCCCTTCTGCACTTGCACATACTCATAGTTGTCTGTGCATTGCCTCCTCTATCATCTTTGTGTGGAAAGGCTGTGAGTGGGGACTATGTGGTCTTTTGCCCCTTCTCTAGGCCTTACTACCCCCACTCAGTCCTAGGGACTCAGAAGAGTGTGCTGTTCAGTTCCTACTGTCTCTTTAACATTTACTGTCTAAGAATTTGGGTCCCTGTCGTTGGGGCCTCCTGGAACATGTGTTCTTTATCTCTGGCCTCCTCTCTCTGTTGGGGTTCTCAGAAAGTCCTACTGGGATTCTATTGGCAAAAAAAGCTGCCAGAATTTCTCTAGCATTCTGATGCCAGAGGCCCTGGGGGAAGGGATAAGCCTGTTCCTTCTCTCTGCGTAGGCCCTAGGATCAGTAACTGGGTCTGGGATTACTGGTGTCCTGTTAGCACTGAGTTCAAGGCCAGGAGGAGAGCAGTCTGGCTCAGCCCTGAACCATGGCAGCAGTGATGGGAGAGGCATCCAGGGAGAAGGGAATGCTCATGGAGAAATGAGGTTTTTCCTGCTTGCAGCAATTCAGCTGCCCTTGCAAGCATGAAGCGGGGTGGTTAGGGAGGCAGCCTAGTGCACAAGAAGAGTGTGGGCCTTCAGGGAGACAGTCCGTCTAGGGTTTGAATCCCAACCTGGCCACTTAGGAGAGTGTGATCTTGGGCCTCATTGGGCCTTCTTGAACTTCTTGAACCCCCATGTGTGCAACATGGGGGTGTGATACCTGCTGGGTGGGTTGCTATAGAGAATTCACCGAGAATGGACGTAGGCAGAGTTACAGAGTTAGTCGTCCTCCGTGTACCAGGGATGTTTGGTAGGGGACAGGGGTTTGGGGAGCTGAAGTTGAGAGCCCGTCCATCCCCAGGTGTCTGTGACTCCGTGAATACTGAACCCCAGCTGGTCACACATGGGGAGGCAGGAGAGGATGGAACAGGCAAGAAGAAGGTCTTGTTAGGGAAAGGAGAGACCGTTCAGGTGGAGAGAGGTTGTGGAAGATTCCACTGTGCGGTTCACATGGAGGGAGGCCATCCATGCGAGGGTGAAGGGTCCGGGTGGCCCAGGCAGTGGTTTCCCTCGCAGCCACGGGGCCATGCCTCAGGGACAGAGAGAAGCCACAGGCAGATGGCCTGGCCGGGCTGGGCATTTTTGGTGCGGGACAGGAGCCTCTGGGGCCTCTGCGTGCCCTGCAGGCCTTACCAGATGCATGGGTGTGGAGCATATTTATGCAAACATGTCCCTCCTGTAGCTGGAAGGGAACTTGGAGATCACTTAGGCTCAGCCTTTCTCTGGACAGAATAGGAAACGGAGAGCCCAAGAGCAGGTCCAGACTGGACTGGGAATCTAGTGCTCGCTTCCACCCTGCCCGGTGGCTGCTCAGGCAGGTGCCTGTAAGCCCTGGCTTCCTCTCCTACAGCAAGGCACTGCAAGAAACACCTGCCGTCTAGAGTTTCTGTTGGGACTAAGTGAGCTACTTGCAGGCAAATGCTTGACTCAGTGCTGAGGGTACATTGTACTAAAATATGTAGCTCTTTAAAACGTAGGGTGGATTCTCTAAGGGCAGATGACTGGCTGTGGCAGAGCTGGTCTGGAAGCTTCCATCTGGGAAATGGTTGCAAGGCTTTTGATGACACGAGGTTGCCTCCTACCCACGATGGTGCTTGGTGGGGGCTGGAGTGGGAGCTGACTGGTAATTTTCATGGGATGGTATACCCTGGGGACTCCTGCTGAGCCACCCTGACCTTGGTGAGCCATGCTGTGGGGGTGGTGGGGACACATGGAGGCTGGCAAGATGTCTGGGCCCGTGGCCTTTTGTGGGTTGGAAGAAGAAGCCATGGGCACTGTCTGCCTCAGTTGGCCAGTGAGCCTCTGGGATGGATGAGCTGTCTTGCTTGGATAGGGGGTGGGAAAGGCCTAAGGATGTTCTTGTTTCAGGTTCCAGTGGTTCCGTTTTTGGAGGCTTAGGAGTGGAGGGTACCCTATCCCTGCCAAGAAGTCTGGCAGGTGGCCCCTGACAGATGAACACCACCCTTGCCCTTGGTACCACAGAAGTGTCATGGTTGTGGTATGTGTGTGATTGTGGGTGTTGGTGTCTGTGTCAGTGCATCTAGC
The DNA here is from genome assembly GCF_003254725.2 of Canis lupus dingo. Lineage (NCBI taxonomy): Eukaryota > Metazoa > Chordata > Mammalia > Carnivora > Canidae > Canis > Canis lupus. The sequence continues at coordinate 35,511,901 of NC_064267.1, forward strand.
CTCTCCATATTCCTGAGGGTGCCTTTCACTGCGCCGTGCTCCTAGTACATATCCACAGAAGATCCTGGAGTGGGCCTGCTAGACCTAGTTTGAATCTTGGCTTTGCCCTACCAGCTGGGTGACCACCGGGTGGGTCACTTGACCCTGCTGACCTGTAAAATGGAGCAATTGGGGCCTTCCCTGCAGGGGTTGGTGATGATGCACGTACAGCTCCTCATGTGGTGCTGGGCACCCTGAGTGAAGGCCATGGGCAGTGCTGCTGTGGGCAGGAGGGAGCTAATGGCTTGGAGTGGGGTATTAGACCACATGAGGAAAGGTGTGAAGAGGTCCAGGCGAGTGTGAGGGGCCTGTGTGGGCTGCACCTTAGGAGCACCTGAGGTTTAGGGAAAGGCAGGGCTCCTAAGTGCTTCGTGGGAGAGGTGGGGCTGGGGCCCACCTGTTTAGTTCAGTAAACATTCAGCTTGCTGTGTTCCAGATGCTACATCAGACACTGCTTTAAACTGATGCAGACTCACGTCCTCACTGTCTGGTGGGGTGAGCAGACACCCACTTAGACACTCACCAGGAGGCTTAGTGGCGGTGGTGGTGGTGTAGACCAAGTGCTGCCTGGAGAGTTCAGTGCGCTTGGGTAGATCATGGAAGTCTTGGAAGGGGAGAGAGGGGTTCTGGAAATGCCATTCCTGGCAGCATCATGGCTTAGAGGCCTGGCCCAGCTGGGATAGTGAAGGAACCACACATCTTCTGGGCCTGGTGGGCTCCAAGGACAGTGAAGAGAGATCCTGATGTCAGACGGGAGATTGGCCTCTCTGGGGTCTCCTTGCCCAGGAGTCCTGCCCTGGACTTCTCCAGAACAGAGCTCACTCAGCATGACTACCTGACTGGGGAGGGGCTGAGGTCCTGGCCTCCAGAGCCAGGCCTGTGTGACAGTTGCCCGCATGGCCATAGGGGGGGCCTGGTTCAGCTCTGCTAGATGCCTCTGGAGGCCCCTTCCTTTCCCTGCTCCTCTGAGGGGGTGTCTGAGCCTTTCTGCCCCTAGCCCCTCCTCCCCTCAGGTTGCTTGGCAGAGACTGGTGAGCAAGGGCTTCACCGGCTTCAGCTGCTTGGCTGGTGAGTCTCGGAAACCTCCTTCTGGGGCAGCCCCTATGAGGAGGTGGGGGGGGGGCAGTTTGGGGATGGAGGACAGGGAGGAACTGAGGAAGCAGGCGGCCTCTCTCCCTACCCCCTGCATGGTGGCTTAGGCGATAAACTGCTTATCCTCAGGTTGTCTCCCTGAGCCGAATGCAGAAGCGTGTTATTTAAATTTCAAAATCACATTCTTCTTCTAACAGCTGTCAGAGACTCTGAGTGTCAACGAAAATTGGGCTTTAGCTGCAGCTCTATCACCTCTTCCTCCTCCCCTTTCGGGAAGAGCTCCTCTGATGGCCAGGGAGCGAGGGTGTGGGGTGTGGGGCCAGGGACTGTGGGACTGTGGGGACGGAGGAGGGGAGGTGATGGGTGGATCGGGTCAGGTGACCAGTGATTCTTGCCACACCCGATCAGCAGTTGGGAGCACCTGGGAGGAGGCCGGCTTCACCATCAAGGGGTGCCGAGGTGTCCCCCCTTCCTTTTTGTTTCCTGCTCTCTCCTAGCAGTGCTGTGATCTTGTGACCTCGGGCTCCCGTCAGTGGGTGGGAGGATCTGCTTGTGCTAAGGTGTGAGCAGGGTGTTGGTGACATCATGCTTCGTTGCCTTTGTGTCCAAAGAAGAAACTGCTGTGAGAAAAAAGGAAGGAAGGAAGAAAAGAACAGGAGAGAACAAAGTTTAACCCCAAAGAGAGGCTTTTTTTAATGGTAGAATTTGAGATGTCATGGTTGGGGTGAGGTTTTTAGGGCGAAGACATTTTCTGGTACTTTTTATTAGGGGGGTAAGGGCAGAGGGAGAGGGAGGAAGGGAGTCATAAGCAGGCTCCACACCCAGTGCGGAGCTCGATGCAGGGCTGGATCTCAGGACCCTGAGACCATGACTTGAGCTGAAATCAAGAGTCGGACACTTAACTGACTGAGCCACGCAGGCATCTCTTCTGGTACTTGTAAAATAGCGTCTCCTAGGGGACTCCTACTTGCTTCCTCTCGGGTATGAAGACAGTCTCTGCCAGCAGCGTGGATGTGGGGTTGTTCTAGGCTGGGTCTCTCTGCTCTTGAGAGGCTCCTGAGATGGCTGCAAGATTCCGTCCCCCCGCGCATGCTCCTGGTTTAGCCATGCACTGTACTCACCTGATTTATCCCGGCATAAAGGCAGGGTTTGGGTAACTACCCTGGGGCTGCCCCTTCCAATCATATCTGTTGATAGACTCCTTTAGCCCCATGGCTGTGGAGAGAAAGGCATAGGTCTGACTGGGGTCAGAGTGTGTGGAGGATGGTATGTGTGGGGTGATGCAGATGTGTGTGTGTGTGTGCTGTGAGCATGTGTGTGTATTTGTGTGTGAGGTGGTATGTGCATATGGCATGTAGGATACGTGTGTGTGGGTAGCACACGTCTGGTGTATATTTTTGTGGAGTAGCATGTATATATGAAAGTGTGTGTGCATATGGTGTGTGTGTGTGAGGTGATGTGTGCATATGGCATGTATGCTATGTGTGTGTGTGTGGCATGAGGGGTGGTGTGTGTGGAGTGGTATGTATATATGAGGATGTGAGGTGGTGGTGGCGGTGGTGCATGGGTGCGTGTGTGTGCGTGTGTGTGTGTGTGTATGTGTGGCCTGAGTGGGCAAGTGAAGAGGGGTGATGGGGCCCTTCCCTCAGCAGAACAATCACTCTCTTCAGCCTTCTTTTTTACCGCCTGGGGAAACCCAGGGAACACTGGTCCAGGGCTAGATACAGAGGGGCATTTGAAGATGGGAAGTCCATTTTCACGTGATCAAGAAAAATAATTATTGGACTAAACCTTTATATGTATATTCTTGGGCTTCCTACAGTCTGGAGGCTTTGTCACTGAACTCTGGGCGCTTATGCCCCATCTTGCAGAGGTGGTGTGGGTGTGAATTCATCCTTCAACTCCAGGAGCGTCCTTTGCATGCTGTGCCTCGTTCTAGGTGCTGCGGATATGTTAGTGAACGAGACAAGGAAGTCTGTTGCTCTTATGGAGCTTATTTCAATTAGCCTGAGACAGAAAAACAGAAGACAAGCCAACAAACAAATTAACAGCACCGCCAACAAATAGATAGTGATGAGTGCCATGCAAGTTAAATAGGAGGATAGGACAGAGGTGGCTGGTGGGTCCTCCAGATTGGGAATGCCAAAATTGGACTCTCAGGAAGGATCCAGCCATGAAGTCCCCAGGAGGAGACACCATGAGGGAGGGTGGGACCTGGGAAGGCCATGTGGCTGGGACTCAGTGAATGAGGTGGATGTGGTGGTTTGGGGGGTGAGCACAGATGCAGGCAGGGGCCAGATCACTGGGATGCTACAAGCAAGTTAAGGACTTTGGATTTCATTTGAAGAGTGATGAGAAACCTTTTAGGCACTTGGGTAGCACTTAGGATTTTAGGTACTTGAGAAGCACAGTGTGATTTATACTTTTGAAAAGCTTACTCTTGAGCTGCGGGAGAGTGGATCATGGGGTGGGGAGGGGCACGGGTAGGAGTGGAAGCCGGAGAGCAGTTGGAGGCTGTTGCACAGGCTAGAGTCCTAAGACAGTAGGGGATGGAGAGGGATTTGTTGTGGGACGGAGCTAAGGACAACTCTGGTAATTTAGGCTTGAACAACGGTGGAACTGCCATATATTAGGATGGGAAAGAGGGAAGGAGAGGTTGGAGGGGCCAGTAATCTAGAGTTCTCTGTCAGACCTCTGCCTGGAAATGCCAAGTAGGCAGTTGGATGTAAGCCTGGACTTCTGAGGAGAGGTCAGGGTTGATATATAGACTGAGAGTCGTTAGCATATAGATGATATTTAAAGCCATGGACCCATGAGGTCACCTAGCAAGAGTGTGTGGACAAAAAGAGAGGGAGGCTGGGCTTCATGAGCAGGGGAGAAGAGTGAGCAAAGAAGTTGAGATGAGGGCCAATGAGGAAGGGGAAAGCAAGTCAAGGGTGCTGGGGGAAGCCAAGAGAGGTACAGGTCTCAAGAGAGAAGGGGTCAGCTATGCCCAATGTAGCAGAGGGGTCAGTTCAGAGAAGTTCAGACACATGACCATCGCATGTGGCAGCATGGAGGTCCCTAATGACCTTGACTACACTATCCTTAGTGGGGCCATGGGTTGGAAGGTTGATTTGGGGAAGATGGAAGAGAGGATGTGAGGTAGGAAGGTAAAAACAGCAACTGTAGATGGCTTTTTGGAACTTCTTTGTGAAGAAGGACATCTTAGGGTGAGAAAAGCATATTTCATAATCAGTAAAAAAATTTTAACTTATGGTTGGTGCTTCCAATCACGCATCCATTCACCACAAATAAAAAATGCTGGGGTAGCCCGGGTGGCTCAGCAGTTTAGCGCCACCTTCAGCCCAGGGCGTGACCCTGGAGACCTGGGATCGAGTCCCATGTCAGGCTCCCTGCATGGAGCCTGCTTCTCCCTCTGCCTGTGTGTGTGTCTCTCTCTCTCTCTTTCTCTGCCTCTCATGAATAAATAAATAAAATCTTAAAAAAAAAAACGCTGATAAAGGATTTAGGTGAATTGTATCAATATGAAATGCTTCAATTTTGTTTTTAATTGTTGTAAATACAAAATTAAAGCTGATGTGCCATTGTGGGAATTGGTGTGACCATGGTCAAAAACCTAGTTTAAAAAAACCCACTCCGATTACATTTGAGAAGACACAGAGCCCTCAAAAATGGCCGAAAAAGCCCCTTCAAATGTGAAATAATGAAATTTTAATTTTTAATTGCTTGCAACACAAATTAAGACTAATAAGCCCTTTGAAGAATTGGAGAAAGAATTCTGACAGTGGTTAAGGTTTGACAAAATATAAAATGATGTTTAAGAGCAATCGGTTTTTGGAATAGATTTTCAGTGAATTTGCCATTCATCAAATTAACTTTTGGTGTGTTGGTTTGCTTCCAAAAATATGGCTGACCCTGGAGGGTGCTGGGGTGGCTGTGTGCTGTGTGGGGCTGGAGGTGAGAGGAATGTCCCAGAGAAGGTTGAGGATATAAGGGAGCTTGGGACTGCTACTAGTTTGAGGAGGGCAGGCATCTGGAGCAGTGGGGATGAAGATTGTGGTCCCACTGGATGCCTGGCCCTTGAGTGAGGACAGAGGACTGGTAGGCGAGGCATGCTGGGATTGGCAAGGTCATCTCTTGGGGAAGCTGAGGCATTACTTCATGCAAATGGTATGGGGCTCCTGGCCACCACTCCAGTGGCGAGGAAGATTCTGGAGTTCCTGATCTCTTAGGCTCCTGGATGAGCAGAGAGCCTGTCTCTTGTTCACCAATGAGGAGACTGGGGATCCTTCTATCTTTTGGGGTGTGGTGTGTGAGGCTGGGGCAAGAGGTCCATGGGATGAGTCTCTTCTAGCAGAGTTATGTGAAAATGGAGAGATTGGGGGGGGGAAGATCTTTCCAGCTGGGGAACACATTCTTAAGCAAGCATTTATGGCGCATGTGCCGGGAACTGCGAGAGGCATTTTTATCTATATTATCCTGTCTCATCTTTAGCATCCGTCCTATGTGCGGGCAGCCTGGGTGTTTTATCCTCGTTTTGCAGATAAGGAAAATAAATGCGGCTCAAAGAGGTTGCATAACCTGTGACGCTTGCTCTGCTAGCTGGTGGCCCAGCTAGGTCCTCCGCCTCCCAGCTGGGCCGGAGTCCCTGCACATAATCATCAGCCCAGCCCCCAGCAGGGACGGGCAGGGAGACTTGTGAAGCTGCAGAGCGAGCTTCAGGCAAGTGTAATGTTCTCTTTGTTACTGGATTATAGTCTCACTCAAAGGAGAATGTAAGCTTCAGGAAGGCAGGGGCCTTTGTTGGTTTTGTTCATTTCTCCGGCTGGGCTCCACATGTAGTGGGTGCTCAGGATGCAAGTGTTGGGAATGTGAGTGAATCTTGGGCAACTGGGCACGGATGGCCCCATGAGGGTGAGGGGTATGGTGGTGATGGTGTGGGTGGCTACAGCCCATCGGGAAAGTGGGTTCCCTCTAGTTCCTCACCTGTCCTGCCTCCCATCCAGCCCCATTTAGGGTTGGTTTTGTCTGCATCTCATTGTCGATTGCCCCTCTGCTCACCCTTACATCCCTACTTCTTTGGACTGAGTTGATTGTCCTCTTTGGAGGTCTTGGCTTGGCTTCCATGACACCTGGCTTTCTACCACCTCCTGGTCCACTCCTTCCCAGTGTCTGCTAAATGATGGCATCCCAAGCCCATCCTGTCCTGAGCCCTTTCCTCTTCTTGTTATCACCCTCAACTTGGGCCACCTGATTTAGTCCTCTGGTACCAAATAGCCTCCATGTCAGTCATACCGTTTTATGCCTCTAGCTCAGACCTACCTCCTGCACTCATTTGTCCTTCTGCCCTTTCAGCATCTCCACTTGGACATCTAGTAGGCATCTCCAACTTCAGGGAAAACAGAATTGTGTGTTTAGTTCTGCCCTCCTTCTCCCCTCCAGGTCTTTCCTTTTTTTTTTTTTTTTTTAAAGATTTAATTTATTTATTCATAGACACAGAGGGAGAGAGGCAGAGACACAGGCAGAGGGAGAAGCAGGCTCCATGCAGGGAGCCTGATGTGGGACTCGATCCTGGGTCTCCAGGATCACACCCCAGGCTGCAGGCGACGCCAAACTGCTGCGCCACCAGGGCTGCCCCCTCCAGGTCTTTCCTGTTTTACAAAGTGATTTCACCATCCACCTGGTGCTCAAGCCCCAAACCTAAGAGTTTTCCTGGATTTCTCTTTCGTCCCATTTAGCATCCCACCTATCCTGTTGTTTTTATCTCTAAGTTATATACAGAATCTTTGTAGTCACTACCCACCTGTGGCTTCTCTTCTCTCTTACTTCTGCTTCGTTAAGGAAGCTTCAGCCACTTTACTCTTCCTTTGGCACACACCAAGCTTATGACTGTCTCAGGGCCTTTGCACCTGCTTTTCCTTTTGCTTGGGATTCTCTTACCTTGGATTTTTTTGTGTGTGTTTCACTCCTTCTGCCCACCATTCTTTCTCAACTTGGATGTTACCTCCTAGGACAGAGCCTCCCATCCCCCAGTCATTCTCTTTTGAATTCCCTTAGTTTATTTTCTCTGTAGCATGTATTAGCACTTTAAATTACCATATTTATTTGATAATATGTTTATTATCAGTCTTTCTCTCACTAGACTGAAAGCCTCTGGAGAGAAGGGACTCTGTCTTTTCAGTTCATAGGTGGATTTCTAGAGCATGTCGTCAATACCTGAACATATTTGTTGGTTGACAGCTAGCTGTGTGTGACTGACTGCCAGCCAACAGGACCTTGGGGTCTGCGCATGGAGGAGGCAGGTGTGGCTGTGAGTCCTTGTTTATGCGAGTGTATTTCTATGCATATAAATGCTGTGTTTGCATGGGACCAGGGTAGACTCCTTTTAGCCTGTTTCTAAAGGAGGTGGGATGGGAATTTCCTCACTCCCTGCAGCCCTCAGAGTCTTACACTCTGTGTGTGTGTGTGTGTGTGTGTGTGTACCAGGGGGGTGAGGGTTAGCAAGAGAATCACAAAATATAGACCATATAGTTCAAAACCTGTCATTTTTCAGATGAGGAAGTAAGACCCAGAGAGGGTCAGGCTTTATCTGGGGATTGACACGTTGGGAGAGTCAGAGACAGAATTAAGCCTCCAGCTTCCACTTTAGTGGCAGAGCTGTGGAGTATGGCACAGAGGCCCAGGCTAGGCTTGGGGCTGGACATTGCAGCTAGAAGTGAGATTAGGGGCAAGTGACCAGGCTGGCAATTTCTTGGAAGGCCAGAAGGGGAATAGAAATACCAATACCCAGCACCCCATTGGATTACAAGTATCACAGAATGGTGAGCATCTTATTTTACTCCCACAGGGAGAGGCTTTTTGGTGGTTGGAGAGTCTACCTTGATGAAGCTTCCAGTTGGGTTGGGGGTGAAGCCTCAGGGGGTGTGCAATAGAGACCCATCAGTTGCCTTCTGCTGAGGGTGGGTTTGGTAAATATGCTGGATCAGATGTGTGTGTATTTGAGGAGTGGGCACTGGCAGCTTAGCCTCTCCTCCAAATCACTGGTTCTGCAAGTTGGGAAGGCAGCCTCAGAATCATGCAAGAGCTTGCAGAATCCTGATTCTCAGGCACCAGGCATAGAGTTTTTGACAAGGAGGCGTGGGGCCTGTGCATTTGCATGTAACAGGCACTTTAGGTGACTCACAAACGCACCAAAGTTGAAGAATCTCAACTGTAAATCAGTTATTTCCTTCTGACTGCACGCACCCTGCTGCTGGAATGGGAGATGGGCGTAGGAATAAATATTTTTATTTTAATAGCAGTGTATTTTAACACATATTAGAAAAATTCAGAACTAACATAGATATTATCATTTAGGATAAATCTGGTTAGGTATTAAAGAATTTAAAGGGGTGCCTGGGTGGCTCAGTTGGTTAAGTGTCTGACTCTTGGTTTCTGCTTGGGTCATAATCTCAGGATTGTGAGATAGAGGCTGAGGGCATGGAGCTTGCCTGAGATTCTTTCTCCCTCTGTCCCTCCTCCCACTTGTGCCTGCATGCATTTGCTCAGTTGCTCTCTCCAATCAATCAATCAATCAATCAATCTTAAAAAAATTTAAAAATTGACAATTGAAGACATTTAAACATTTTTTAAAAAAGATTTTATTTATTCATGAGAAACACAGAGAGAGGGAGAGGCAGAGACACAGGCAGAGGGAGAAGGAGGCTCCATGCAGGGAGCCCGATGTGGGACTTGATCCCGGGTCTCCAGGATCACACCCTGGGCTGAAGGCGGCACTAAACCGCTGAACCACCGGGGCTGCCCAAAATTTAAACATTTTATTTAAAAATTAAGAGATTTATTTAAAGGAGAAATTAATTCAACGTTCATATGTGTGGTACTGGTAACGTGCCAAAATTGATATAGGTGGACCAAGGTGACTGCGTTGTGATAAACCCAACTTGATATAAGTGTCACACAGATATTTCAGGATTAGCAGTTTGAAGATCTAGGGACAGATGGTCATTGGCTCAGGGCAGCACCCCAGGAGGGAAGAGGGGAGGCAGGGGAGGCTTGGCTGGGGAGAGGGAGCCCCTCTACAGTTGTTCCCTGGCCCTGCCTCATGGAGGGGCATGAAGAAGCCAGGGTGTGTACCCAGGGGCTGGACCTGGGAGGCTGAGTTCCCTGAGGTTCTGTAAAGTATCAAGGTGGTTAAATCCCCCCTCACCCTCCCTTGGCCCATCTGGGCTCCTCACAGCAGACCTGAGAGACCTGTGTAGGGAGGAGCAGAGTGAGTGTGGAGAGTAGGCTGGACCAGGCCTATGTGGACTTCTAGCTCCTGAATTCTTAAATTTTTTTTTTTTTAATTTATGCATGAGAGACACAGAGAGGCAGAGACACAGGCGGAGGGAGAAGCAGGTTCCATGCAGGGAGCCCTATGTGGGACTCGATCCCAGGACTCTGGGATCACGACCTGAGCTGAAAGCAGACGCTCAGCCACTGAGCCACCCAGGTGCCCCTAGCTCCTGAATTCTTTGCAGGTCCTGTGTGGTCTCTGCTGGGTGGTATGGGAGGCGGGTAGCAGGGGCCTCCCTCCCTCCCTGCCCTTTGGACATTTTAGTCAAGGGGCTGAGCCCCTCGCTGGGTGAGGCTGCTATTTGCAACCCAGCACTTTCCTCCCTCCTCCCCAAGTGGGGTCTCCTGAAGAGAAAAGCAAGCCTTCCGGACCCAGGGGAGAGGCGGTCAGTGGTGAAAGCGAGGGGGTGGTTGTGGGAAGGGGCCGTCTGGTGGGCCTGCCCGTCTCGGCCCCGGGCCTCCTGGCTTGGAAGGAGAGCTGAGCCCAGGCCAGCCTCCGGGGCCGAGCTCCCCCAGGGTGGGCATCCGCCCCGGGAGGGTCGGAAGGGGCATCATCCCTGTAACCAGGCAATTGCTGTTACTGTTGCCACATTTATTGTTTTTTTTTTTCTAGGAAATTTACCAAGTTTTGGCCCAGGGGTTTACATTTCCCGCCCCCTAGCACAAGCTCTCACTATTCAAGTTCCAAATGGAAGGCACTGAGGCTGTAATTACAGCGGCATTAGCTCAGAACACGCTGAGAGGAGCAGGAACAGAGCACCTGGGGAACCTAAAAGCAGCCACAGGCCCAAATTAGCTGCTGCTCGGCGTGCGGCGTCGCCCCGCGCCTCTCCGGGGGCCTGGCCGTCCTGGCGCTCCTCCACCTCCGCCCCAGGCTGCTTCGCTCGCTCTTCCCTTCCGCCCGCCAGCGTCCTGACAGGTGCAAGGAACGTGGAAGAACCACCTGGCTGGCGGGGGAGATGCCCCCAGAACAGCCTTTGTGTCGACAGGCATCCTTGGATCCTGGCCCCGGCAGGATGGTGTGGCCACAGCTCGGGGGTGCGGTGGGGACGGCCTGGGAGGCCGCACCCCATTGTCGACAAGCCTCTTCTGTGCTCCCCTGGGCTCCTCTTTCAGTTTCCATGTCCTGGCATCCTGAATTGCCGTCGGCTCCCCCCCAGCTTTTGCCCCAACTCTTTGTTCACTCGGCCTGGGGACCCACTTTGCACTCTTTTTGCTTCCTCTGACTCATCCTGTAGGTTCAGCAGAGATGTCACCGCTGCTGCGACCCCTGGGCTGGGCACGATGCTTTCCTCTCTGCTCCTACAGCAGCCTGACTTCGCTGATGCAGAGTTTAGCACTGCCGCAGCCTGCCCCCTTGTTCCCAGCTGGGGCTCTGAGGAAGTGCTTGGCACCTAGTAGGCCTTCAGTAAAGATTTCTTTATCCAGTGAATGGGAAAACCATCCTCGATTCCCTCTTTGCCTTAATCCCCTTTTTGTTTTCACAAGAAGAAGAGAGGGAACTTCTCTTTTTCCACCTTTGTAGGGCTGTTGTTGGCAGGGTGTCGGGGTGAGGCCCAGTCTTTGTCCCTTGTCTCCTGACTTTCACATCTGAGCCCTTCTGGACCACATTGATACTTGACTAGACATGGCCTTGCATTGACCACTATTGTTGGCTCCACGTCAGTTTGGCTTCTTTAGTAATATTAGCCAACAGCTTTCGAATACTTGCTAGGAATTAAATATCGTCCAAAGTACATTTATTCTTTGACTTGTTAAATTTGTCTGCAACACCTACCACGTACCAGACATTGGGAAATATGGGTACTGCAGTGAGTACAACCAGTAAAGCCCCTGCTTTCACGGAGTTTGTATTTGACACAAACAAACAAATGACGAAGGAAGTGTATACTATGGTAGATGGTGATGAGTTGTGGGAAAAAGAGATCAGAGTAGAGGTAATGGGCGTGGCTTCTTATTATGTATAGTGGTTGGGAAGGATTCACAGATTTGAGCAGAGACTTGAAAGAAATGAGGAAAGGTAATGGGGAGGAGCATTCCAGAAAGAGGAAGCAGCAAGTGCAAAGGCCCCGAGGTCAGGGCATGGTCCAGGAAGAGCAAGGAGGCCATTGTGGCTCAAATTGAAGAAGTAACCAGGAGGAGTAGGAGGGGAAGTCATATAGAGCAGTGCTGGCTAACAGAAATATGAGTCACCTATATAATTCTAAGTTTTCTAGTAGCCACATTAAAAAAGTAAAAAAGAAGCAAGTAAAATTAATTTTAACAATACATTCGTTTAAAATATTTCCATAATATTATTGTTTCAATATGTAGTCAAACTAAAAAATTATTAATGAAATGCTTTACATTATTATTTTTTCTTAGTAAATCTTCAAAATCTGGTGTGTATTTTCAGAACCTGGTATGGACATCTCATTTCGAGCTAGCCACATTTCAGGTTCAATGGCCACATGTGAGTAGTGGCTACCATGTTGGATGGCACAGATATAGAGCCTTGAAGACCACCCCCAGACCTGAGTGAGATGGGAATCCACTGGAAGCTTTGGGGCCCAGGAGCGTGATCTCTCTGCCTTAGGTTCTAGAAGGTTCACTCCAGCTGTGATGAGAGAGGATTGTTTTAAGGTAGAGGGTGGAGTGGGTGCAAGGACAGGGAAGGGAGACTAGGAACAGAGGCTCTTGCCAGCATGTGGTGATGATGGCTTAGACTGTGGGGGTGGGGAGCAGGGGTGGTGGGGAGAAGTGGTTGGATTCTGGATGTTTTTTGGAGGTGGAACTGCCTGGTTTTCCTGACATAGTGTGTGAATACAAGAGGAATCATGGAGGTACTGAGATTTTTGGCCTGAGCTACTGGGAGGGTGAGTTATTTTCAGAGGGAGGAGGAGGCCTGCGCTGGGGAAGAGCCTCGCAGGGAACATATGGGCTTGATTTGGGGCATGTTAAATTTGAGATGCAGGTGTCAGCCTTGTAGGTAGAGTGGGCAAGCAGACAGTTGGACATACGGATCTGGGGTTCAGAGGGAGGTCTGGGTGGGGGCCAGCCATGAGGGCCATAGAGAGTGGGTGCATATAGGAGGAGGCTGAGCCCTGGAAAAGGTGGAGACTGCTCAGACAAGTGCAGGGTGGGTGCAGGAAGACCACAGAGAGGGCAGGCCATGAGGAAAGGGAGCCATAGGGGGCCACCCACTGTGGCCAGTGTCCTGATGGGCTGAGGAAGAGGATCACTAGCAGGAGGGGGAGGTAAATGCCAGGCTGCAGCAGGTCTAGGTGAGACCAAGAGGGGAGAAAGAGACTGCTGGTATGCACAACTCCATTGAGGGGTTTTGCTTTCAAGGAAGCGGAAAAATGGGGTGGTACCTTCACGGTGGGTCATGAGGAGGCTTTTTTTCTTAAAGATGGGTGGTGTAACAGCTGATGAGGATGATCTTGTAGACCGGGCAATGTTATCATGTGGGAGAGAGAAAAAAGTGAGCCATCTCATTCATACTTACAAGAATGCTATGTGGTAGGTACTGTTTTGCAGGTGGAGAAACTGAGGCAGAGGAAGTTGTTGTAGTTTTTTTTTTTTTTTTTAAGTCACTTGTCCAGAGCCACACAGCAGGGCCATCCAATGCAGATGGCTCAGTTCTAGAACACCCAGTCTTAACTGCTGTGCTCTTCTGCCTCTTGCTTTCCTAGCTAGATTTGTGAGCTCTTCAAGAATGGGACCACCTCTTACACATTTGTCTCTGCCCCAGCACCTAGCAGAGAGAGGGCTGTGCAGAGGTGGGGTTTGACAGATGGTTAATGACCCAGAGACCTGAACACAAGCAGTGGTATTGGTAATGCTCAGGCACCTGCGCTGGCCATGGGAGGGGGGCATGGCATCAGCCTTCCTCATTCAGTGTCCTTTCCACCACGTTCCAGGACCTTCTGTAAGGTGGGTGGTACTCACTAAGTATTGGCAAGCATTACTGGGTGGATGAAGATTGAATAAAAAGGCTGTGGCTCCTCCATCCTAAAAGCTAAGCTGATGTTGTACACAGTGCTGGCATGACTGGGTTCCTGCTCTGGTTTACCAGCCAGTGTGCTGGGGGACCTTGGGCAAACCCTTGCCCACTTAGTGCCTTAGTTTCCTTATCTGTAAAATCAAGAGGTAGGATTAGGTGATCTCCCATCTGGCTCTCACCAGAATGTCTCAGGTGGGCACGTGCAGACTGGATTCCTGTCTCCCTCCTCTGTCATCAGGATGGACAAGAGGCTCTCTGTAGGTGAGGGTCAGCTGGCGGTGGAGGATCAGGTGGTCCTTAGAAGAGCTGAGACTTGTGGGATGATGGAGTAACCACCACAAAGGGAACCCCACAATTCCTGAGAAGTCTGCTTTTTGTCCAGGACATTCCACTCCATGGACAGTGGTACAAAACTTAGAGCCATGGCACTAATGCCAAGGTCACAACCTCCAGCACATATACCCTTTGGCTGATATGTGCTCAGCCCTGTTAGAGTCCGAGGCTGACCTTTACCCTCCACCTCATGGTGCCAGGGCTTCCGCCTGGCAGAAGAAAGAAATGGAAGAAAACCTTTCCGTTTTCGTGGTTCTCTGTACTAACTAGCCACTGTAGAGCCCCTGCCTTGGGACAGTTTGAAATGTGTAGGGACAGTTTCAGTGGCCATATGGTGGGTGTGAGGATGGTGTAGTGGTGCTATTTGTGCTCCGGCTGCTGAAGATGCCTTGATGAGAATTGTCCCTCCCTAAATGCCAGCAAGACCCTTGACCAGGAGCCTGCTCCAGTGTGCTGCTCCTGGGTGCTCAGGGGCCTGGGAACCCAGCCTGCCATAGGTTGTATGATCTTGAGCCAGTCATCTTATTTTCCATTACTCACATTTATGAACATGACTATGAACGCTTAGTTGCTTGCCATTTTGGTTGTTATAAGTTTTAAAGAAGACTGAATTAGCAGTCCCCATCCTCATAGCTCCCTGCAGGTATACCAGGTGTTGTCCTATAAGCCCATTGTGGACCTGCTTATTCGGTCATTTAAATCCTAACTGCCTATTAGGTGTCCCCACTTCACAGATGAGGAAACTGAGGCAAAGGCTTTTTGAACGCTGGGAGGTGTTCCCAGGGAGCAGGTGCTATGGTCTTCCCATGCTTGTGCCGGCCTGTGACCTGCTCGCTCCTTCCCCTCCAGGGACAGGGGCAGACCCGGCGGTCAGCGCCAAGAGCAACCACTGCCTGGACGCTGCCAAGGCCTGCAACCTGAACGACAACTGCAAGAAGCTGCGCTCCTCCTACATCTCCATCTGCAACCGTGAGATCTCGCCCACCGAGCGCTGCAACCGCCGGAAGTGCCACAAGGCCCTGCGCCAGTTCTTCGACCGGGTGCCCAGCGAGTACACCTACCGCATGCTCTTCTGCTCCTGCCAAGACCAGGCATGTGCCGAGCGCCGCCGGCAGACCATCCTGCCCAGCTGCTCCTACGAGGACAAGGAGAAGCCCAACTGCCTGGACCTCCGCAGCGTGTGCCGGACCGACCACCTGTGCCGGTAAGCCTGCCACCACGCTACCGCTTTGCAGCTCGAGGGCCCAGCAAAGAGGGGATTCAGGTATCCGCCGACCGAATTGCCGGCCACTCATTCATTGGGTGCAGGTTCATGGTTTCTGTGCCTGCTCCGCGCTCTGCTCATGCTTAGCACTGTGGGAAGCTGCAGGGAGCAAGCCCAGGAGTGTAGAATTTCAAATCCTAGACCTCTAGAGCCTGGACTAAAGGGACCTTCAGTGGATTCCATCCCACCTCTGCAGGAGGCCCCCACCTGATGTCCTCGTGAGGTCACGTGGCCATCAGGAAGGGGCTCTCAGAAATCACAGAGGTGGCTCTTTGCACCCTGGTGGCAGAGCCAGGCTGGTTCCGGCCTGCAGCGCGGGTCCGGGTCTGGCTGCCTGGGTTGGACTTTTCCGCTTCCTAACTGCCTGGCTCGGAGAGAGTTGTAAACATTTCTTGAGTTGCCGTTCCTTCACCTGCAGACAGGAGTACAAATGCCCACATCACAGGGTTGTAACGTGAGGATTAGATGAGGTGATGTGTGCCCGAAGCTTGGCACAGAGCCTGGCCTAGAGGAAATGCTTAGTGAGTGTAGCCTAATCATTAGGAAGGTTTTTTTGATCGTCGTTACAGGGAGTTGAAATTTGCTTCTTTACAGTTCTTGTTTGTTGTTAAGCATTTATCAAGCGCCTGTTGCACCCAGCACTAAGTTGTAAGGCCTGGGCACGCAGAGGTGAACATCGTGCTCTGCGAGGAATAGCCAGTCCAGGGGGTGGAGACAGAGAAGACAGTGATCCCTGTGCAGTGGGGCGAGGGCTGTGGGCTCTCAGATGAGGCACTGCAGGTGGAAATCGTGGAGGGACATCTGCCTGGGGGTCCAGAGGAGGGGGCGTTGAGCTCAACCTTGAAAAATAGGAAAAAGAAAGCCAGAGAAGGTTGTCAGCTGGAAAAGCATATGCAGAGGCTGGAGGGTAGGGGAGAGCCTGGCCTTATGGAGAGCTGCGGAGGGTGGGGGCATGTGGAGGGAGGGCTGTTGGGGTGGGGGGGGGGAGGCCACAGGCGGGGCTGCTGGAGGAACAGAAGTCACGGTAGTGCAGATATTCAGAGATTGCTTACTGTGTGCTGGGCGCTGGTTTGTTTTTTAAATTTTTTAAAAGATTTTATTTATTCATTCATGAGAGACACACACAGAGAGAGAGGCAGAGACACAGGCAGAGGGAGAAGCAGGCTCCATGCAGGGAGCCCGATGCGGGACTCGATCCCGGGACCCCAGGATCACGCCCTGGGCTGAAGGCAGGCGTCAAACCACTGAGCCACCCAGGGATCCCCTGGGCTCTGGTTTATTATATGGTTTATCTAATTTAACTCTCACAATAAAGCTACGAGGTAGATAACTATTATCATCTTTATCTGTCACACAAGGAGATCGAGATGCAGAAAGTACATCGCCTAAGGTCACACGGCTCACACGTTTCAGAGCCGGAATCCATCAATACTGCTGCTTACCAGTGTAGTGTACTGGCCTGGACTAAGCAGCTATAGGAGTGGAGAGAAGTGTATCATTTCAGATATGATTTGTAAGTAGACTTGCCCGGACTGGGTGATTGGTTGAAAGTTCCTTGGAGGCAGAAGTCATTTCTGTTTTGTTTACTCCACGCCTCATCCTGCACAGAGAGCCTGGCACATGGTGAACACTCCACAAACATTACTTGAATGGATAAATGAGCGGTGACCGTCATGTTTCCTAGTTAAATACTCATGGGACGAAGGACCCATTCAGTGTGGGGGGCGGGTTTTGGATGTGCAGCATTTGTGGTACCTGGAGGACCAATGCCATCCCCTTGGCAATGTCTGGGGGCATGCTCAGTAAAGGGGCTGGGGTGGAGAAATGGGCTTGGGAGTTGTTGGGTGCCTCGTTGGTGATTAAAGCTCCAGCAGTGAGTGAAATGGTGCAGGGTGGGTTGGTGGAGTCTCGGCTGGAGATGCCTACAGACTTGGGCATCCTCAGTGTTTTGGTGATAAGAGAAGCCATTAATGTGGACAGTGAGGTGGAACTCTGCCGAAAACACAAGTTCTTTGAGGAAGTGCAGAAGAAGGGGGGCTTGTGACAGAGAGGCTCGCAGGTAGAGAGTGAACCAGAATCCAGAAGAGACGGGGGTTCCTGAGGGAGGGAGGGTGGGAGACATGGCGTCTCATGGTGTGTGTGTGTGTGTGTCCATGGGAGGGAGTGTGTATGTGTATGTGAATGCAAGAGTGTATGGAAGTGTGTGTATGCTGTGTATATGTGAGGCGGTGTGTGAATGTAAGTCTGTGTGAGTGAGTGAGTGAGTGGAGGCGGAAGCTAGTTGCAGTTGATCTAGGTCTGGCAGGAGGCAGAAGTGGAGGCGAACCTTCTTGTTGGGGACTTGCATGAGAGGGAGGGAGAGAGACAGAAACAGAGAGAGAGGGCAGCCTGGGTGGCTCAGTGATTTAGTGTCGCCTTCAGCCCAGGGTGTGATCCTGGAGACCTGGGATCGAGTCCCACGTCAGGCTCCCTGCATGGAGCCTGCTTCTCCCTCTGCCTGTGTCTCTGCCTCTCTCTCTGTTTCTCATGATTAATTAAAAAAACCTAAAAAACAAAAAACAAAAAACAAAAAAAAAAAACAGAAACAGAGATACTGAGACAGAGCCTGCAGAGGGAAGGGAGGCCTCTGTGCCATGGGAATATGGGGGCCATGCTGGATGAAGGGGAAGCGCTTAGTTGGGTTTGGAAAACAAGCCCTGCCTGAGTTCAGAGATGGGCCTGATCCCCAGAGCTAGCTGCAGGCTCTGGAAAGCTGTGTAGAAGGTGGGCCTTTCTGTTTTGCTTACTTAAAAAAAAAAAAAAAATAGGTGTCTTATCACCTACAGACACTGCTTGAGGCAATTTAAAAGAAACTATGCGGGGGCACCTGGCTGGCTCAGGGGCACCTGAGCGGCTGACTCTTGATCTCAGCTCAGGTCATGATCTCAGGGGCCTAGGATCCAGCCCCGTATTGGGCCCCATGCTCAGCAGGTCGTCTGCCTGAGGATTCTCTCTCACTTTCCCTCCCCCTGCTTACACTCTCAATCTTTTTCTCTCTCAAATAAATAAATGAATCTTTAAATAGTAAAATACAATAAAATGAATCATACATACACAAAGAGGATGGTCAGAAGAAGAAACCAAGAGCCTTGTAAAGGAAGTTGGGAGCAAATGCTGCAGGTGTCGGATCTAGCAGTCACTGAGCGGAGCTCTGAGCCTCGGGTAGCTGGGATAGAGCAGGACCTTGGTGAGCCGCATGAGTCCCAAAACACGATGGAAGGGAGCAAAGCAGTTCTTGCATGGAGATGCATTCTCTCCTTCTTCTAGGTGCTAACATGACCTGCCAGGCCGCCTCACACAGTGTATTTGCAATGACAGCAGTGACCACAGGACCCATGAACAGTACCGTCTCTAGATGTTTGAATTGGGTCAAGAATAGAAATTCTAGGTGCTCCAGGATGTGATAGGGTTGCCTGCATCCAGGATGGGGCTAGTAGGGCCTGGGGCATTAAACAGCATGGCCAGGTGTCCTCTGTGGAACTTTGCCCATGACTCAGAGTTGAGGCTTAAGGCAGGGTTGGGGAGGTGCACGTGGGTGAAACAGACTGATAGGTGGTGGATGGAAGTGGTTGTCGTGGACACCCTCGAGCTAGAAGACATACTCTTGGTCTCCTGGGTGGTCCTGGATGGCCCATTTCACTCGTTATGCCTTCCTTTTCTTCACTGATCACAAGGGGATGCTCACCCATCTCCAAGGACCCCTCCACAGTTCTGAGTCTGTTGGAGCAGCCTTCTCCCCCTGCACCTCCCCTTGCGGTTCTGTTCTTGGAGAGAGGAGCTCTTGGCACAAGAGGACACAACAGAGACACCTCCTGAGAGGGCCTGGGAAGGCAGATTTGAAGGACCTAGGGGCAGGCCTGGAAGGAGAGGGGCTCATTTCCCCCCCATGCTCTTGCAAGCCTGACATACTGACCCATGGACCCTTCCCCATGTCTGCGGAGGAGCCCAAGGAGGTGACGGGTGGCAGGAGGGGGCATGTGGAGAAGAGGCAACCCAGGCTTCATTCTGCACTCTGCCCAGGAAGGAGCGCCCTCCCTGGCATTGGATCTTTTTAGGTTTCTGCCCTCCAGGGTAGGCACCGCAGGTGGAAATCTTCACTGTGAAATGGGAGAGCCCATTGCTGTGGTGTTTGGGCGAGGAAATGGAGACTTTGAGTCTTCCTTTTCTGGATACTTTAATGGACAAAGCTGGCTTTGATGGGGGTCATGACAAAGCTTCTTTGAGCTAACTCTTTGGGAATGAGGCCCTTGCCTGCAGGCATCTCTCAGAACATGCCCTGTGCTCCAGTGCTCTAGCACCCAGTCCTCACTTTGCCAAGCCTGCCTCACCCCCTTCACTTTCCTGCTGGGGGTGTTGGCCTGGCTATGCTTCTTCCTGAGTGAATCTTGGCCCAGGGTTTCTGGCAGGGGGCACGGGGGTGGGGGACAGCTCTGCCAGAGTTCACCTCACCCGGCACTACATTAAAGCAAGTTTGTTAATCTGCTTTGGGGCATACCCGGGGCAGGCCTTGTACATCCCCAGTGTGATATTTAACAGACTCTTCTGTGCCATCTTATGAAATGTCACTAACCACAAGGTGTTGGGGTTTGAAGAAGCCTTTGGTTAAGCAAAGACATCTCCTTACGGGGCTGGGGTTCTGGGCAGCACTTCAGAATCTTCCCCTGATTCTTTGGATCAGGATCAGCATGGAAGCTTCCTACTCCAGCCATGTCTCTAGCCTTTGTCTCGTTCATATCCCATGAGCCTTCAGAACTGTAAACTTAAGACAAGGGGAGGCTTTTCCTTTTAAAGTCTCCTGATACGGAGTCTGAAAAGCCCGGAGAATCTCTTGGAATGAATCCATGGAATTTGGTCGAATTCTCTCACCCCAGCTCCACAATGGGCCATGACCTACTTTTTTCTTTTCTTTTTTTCTTTTTTTTTTTTTTTTTAAACCTGATCTTTTGATTGCTACCCTCCACTTACACTCATTATGAGGATGGTCTGGACTATATGTGTGTGTGCATGGGGGCAGGGTATATGGGGCTGGAAAGTTCTGGGAGGATGATTCCGTTGTCTTGTAAACCGTGTCCCCTCTCAGGCCTTGTTTGGAAGAGGCTGTCTGAAATGCCGTATTCCTCTTGGTCTCCCGAGAGGACATAAATAACTCGGTGCTGGCCCTGTGCCATATCCTGGGCTGTAATTTAACCTCTGGATGCTGAGGATGGGTATAAATAGATTCCAGCCTGGGGCTACCCTGGCTGCCTGGGTTCCTTCATGCAGTGGATGCTGTCCTGGTCTGGGAGGAATGCTGGGAAGGCAGAGGGATGGGGTCCTCTCCATCAAGGTTATCCACACGGAGTGGGGAGGAGTCCCTTGGCAGGCTCGCCCTCTTGCTTAGCTTGGGGGCATGTCTGGTATCTGCAGGCAGGCAGTATATTTGGGCAGGTCTGGATTTGATTGGTGTGGCCCTTCAGCTTCTTTTGGATTCTTTATAAAATCTGTTGGCTGACAGTTTTAGCGGGCTATCTCTACACAGCAGCAAATGATTATTTGCAGGGGGTGGTGGGCTCTGGGGCTTCCAAGCCTTTACTTCTTTTAAAGGAAAGAGTCTGGAATATCGTGAAATCATATGCAAAATTTCATGTGTATGTTTGAGAGGGAAGTACGGTGCTTTCATTAGATTCTCGAAGGATTTCTGGACTCCTCAAAGCTCTGTCTTTTCTAGATGTCCAGCTTGGATTGGCTGCCTGGAGGACTGTGAATGACTGACTGATTAGTGATGTCTGCCACAGGCATGGGTGAGGCAAACTGGACGCTCTGCGGGAATCCAACCAGTGTTCCAGGGCCCTGTGGGTCACCTGGAGCGGAGGAATGTGGGTCTTCAGGACTTTCCTTTATTCATTTGACAGCTATTTATTGATCATCCACTGTGGGCCTTGTGCTGGGATTAGAGTTAGTAAAGTAGGTGGAAGTCCATGCCCTCAGGGTGCTTACGAGTCTAGTGCCAGCATGCTGTCATTATTGCCTCTGCAGCGAGAAGAGAGCCACACAATCAGCTAGATGGTAGCATTTCTGCTCAGGTACTCTTGACATCACAGTTCTGGTCTGCTACCTACCAGGTCTTCCCTGGGTCACTTTGGTAGCACTGAGGGCAGCCCTTGTGAAGAGGAGCCACATACACATGAACCTGGCTTAGGGCCTGCCAGGCTTGAGCAGAGCTCGGAGCCCCAAATCCCAGTCTTTCTCCAGGAGCGCCATGGGGTAGAGAAGTCACCATCTTCCTGAAGAAAACCTAACCAGCAAGGTTGCTAGTGGATGGAGACTCTACATGCGGGCAGCATTGTGGGATCTTCAGCCTTGCCAGAGACCCCCAAACCCATCTTCCTACTGGGGATCCCATGCTGGCTCCTGCTGCTGGCCTCAGTGAGGGTCCTGCTTGCCCAAGGATGCCCAAATGACTCCTCTTGGAATTTCCTGTGGCACATTGAGACCAAGCTGGAATGTTGAATGTCATTTTAACTGAAGGCTCTGGGAAAATAAATGCGGTGGGAAGCCACTGCCTGCATATCTAGTTTACATCTTCCAGCTCTGCCCACTGCAGGGGTCTTAGCATGGCTGGGCAAAGAGTGCCTTAAACCTTTATTGTCCAGGCTTGCTGCATGGATATCTGGGCTCCGTAACGCTCACACCCCACAGAGATGTGGTGGTGCACCCCTTGTCTAGCAGAGGCTCCCACTTGTGGCATTCTGCATGAGAACCCCTCCATTGCTGGATGAGCAACAGGAGGAACGACCATTTGGAGGAGACGCCACTAACGCAGAGAATCGGAGTACAAGTCATTAAGGTTTGTCCACACCAGAAGCATCACCTCCACTTGTATGTGTGTTGCTTACATAGGACCAGGGCACACTTTCAGCTGCTATCATCTTGCATCGTTCACTGAGCTCCTTTTTAAATAAAGGCACAAATTCCATCATGGGGGCTCTCCCCTCATAACCTAATTACCTTCAAAACCATCACACTGGGGATCAGGATTTTAACATATCAGTTTGGAGGGACATGAATATTCACTCTATAGTACGAAAACTTACCTTCCTTCAAAGCCTGTGTGGTCCTCATCTCCTAGCTATATCTTTTACTGATACTTTCTAGAACTTGTCTGTATCCTTCATGTGCCACTGATCACATGACCTTCCTTTAATACTTTATTGTCCCAGTTAGGTCTCTGGTTTTTTCCATTCTTCTATTACTACTGTGTTGACTTATATATTTATCAAATATTTACTGGGTGCTAGGCACTGTGCTAGACATGAGGTACTTACTGAAGGATATAGTTGAGATGGTCCCTGTTCCCCTGGAGCTTATTGTCTGATGGAGGAGATAGTAAACAGATAAATATATAACTGGCATTTGCAAAATGAGTGGGACATAGAAATAGAGGAGCTACTTGGACAGCGGTCAGGAATAGTTTATCTGAGGATGTGATATTTATATGGAGACCTGAAGAATGGAGAAGCCAGAGGTAAGGCAGATAGGATAGGAGAGAACATTTCATGCAGAAGGAATAAATAGCATGTGCAGAAGTTTGGAGCTGGGAGGGAGCCTGGCATTGCTGGAGAAAATTAAAAGAGGCCAGTGTGGCTGGAGCGAGGGGGCCCCAGGAGGGAACAGGAGGGGGAGGTGAGAGGAGGGAGGCAGGGCCAGCTCATGCAGAGCTTGCTGGCCACTGCAAGGAGTTTGGATTTAGTTGTAGGTTGAAGTATAGTTGACATACAGTGTTTTATTAGTTTCAGGTATGTGACAGCGATTTGACAATTCTATACATTACGCAGTGTTCACTAAGATAAGTGTAGTCACTCTCTGTCACCAGACAAAGTTATTACAATATTATTGACTCTGTTCCCCATGCTGTACATTACATCCCCGTGACATATTTGTTTTATAACAAGGAATTTGGATTTTTTTTTTTCTGAGCACAATTAGAAGGAAGCTTTGAAGCCAACTAGGGACATTATTAAAATTAAGATTACTTGGGCTACTGTGTGGAGAGCCACGGGAGGAGGCAAAGAGCCCGGGAGGAAGTTATCCTACTATCGCCAGACCAGAGGTGATGGCAGCTCAGTCCAGGGGGTGGCCGTGTGCAGGGAGATAAGTGGGCAAATGTGAGATATTTTGAAGATGGAAATGATATACCTTGATGTGGGAGTGAAGAGACGAATTGAAGGATAACCTGCTGGCTTCTGGCTGGAGCAGCTTGGTGTGTGATCATGCCATTTTCTGAGATGGTGAAGGCTTAGACAGGGAGATAAATCAGGGATTCCATTTTAGGCATGTTAATTTTGAGATGCCTTTGAGACATTCCTATCTGGAGCTTGACGGGGGTTATAAATTCTGGGGGTCATTAGCATATTTCTGGTATTGAAAGCGAGGGCAATGGGCAGGGTCTCCTGGGAAAGGCTAGCCTGGGCAGAGGCACTGAGAATGTACCTAGCACCTATAAGTGCCTGGTAAGGGGTTGGGGGTGGTGTTATGGTGCCCCAAGGTGTCTGAAGGAGATTTGTGAGAAAGAGGGAGAGGACAGCTGTGTCAGATGCTGTGGAGAGGTCCAGAAAGATGAGGGCACACAGCTAATTATTGGATTTGGGAAAGTAGAAGGCACTGGTGACCTCTTCCACAGCGGTTTGGGTGAAGAGGTGATTGCCGAAGCTTGATCAGACTGAAAGAAATGTTTGTCAGTTGGTTGGTCAGAGCTTCTTGGGAAAGATCCTCCAGGAAAGGAAGCAGGTGCAGCATGGGGAAGTTGCTCCTCTGTTCAATGGAGAAATGGCCAAGGGGACCCCAACCACTGGCTTGGCTTTGAGAAGTATAGGGTGGGAGTCACTGCCACCATGGGCATGCTCAGGCACTCCCATGGCACTCTGCAGGGCCACACCCTGGGCCAGAGTGAGGCTGTGATTCTGAGGCTGCTCAGCCTTGGGGAGAGCCCGTGTTGTGAGCTCCATTTGTGTCACGGTCTCTGATGCTGACTCTCACACTGCAGTACGATTAGGACTCTAATCCTCACCTTGCATGTCCTCCCTGGGCTCTGAGGGGCTGTGATATGGTTGCCATTGACTCAGTTTTTCTAGCTATCACCAAAAGCGTCCTTAAAATACAAGAAGAGACCTTTCTTTAAGCCCCTTGCCCTTTTGAAAAACCTACATGAACACCCTCCCAGAGAAGACAGGCTGGGCTGCCCGAGGAAACTTGCTTTTTCAGCCTTCTTCGGCAAGGAGGTACATGCTACAACATTGAGGAACGTTTGAGAAGTGCCTCTAGGGCTACTGCATGGGAATTCCTCTCTGTGGTGCTCAGGGGTGGGATGTGACTTTTCCCATGGTCAGCTGGGATTTGTTCTTTGTCTTCTTGGGGTGATAGCCACAGGGGTGAGGCAGCCCTGTTCCCCTTCTTCCTGGTATCCTAGAGCTGGATGTCCACATGGGGGCCCATGGAGGCTTTTATGGAAGACTCACAGCCCTCATGCAGGTGGCGCAGTCAGCCCAAGGTTTCTGAGGTGAGGAAGCATAAAACCATTGGTGCCCTTACCTGGAGTAGAAGCAGGACAATGAGGTATGCATAAAGAGTAAGATATCCACTCTTCATTTTGGAGCAATGGGGAATCTTGGGATAGTGGTTCACAGCTTGCCTTGCCCAAGGTGCATTGCTTTAGTCTGGCAGGGGTCATCTCAAGCGTGTGACTCCTCCACCACTTGGCCTGTGGCGGGTGCTCTCTGAGCTCTGTGACTTGCTCAAGAAAAGATTCCCCAGATTATATTCTTCAAAGGGTGGAATGAAGCAGCTGGAGTCACAGTCCTGGCTTCAGATCCTCACCTTGGCAGTTGTGTGAGCTTGGACAGTTTCTTTAACATCACAGAGCCTCTGTGTTCCTCATCAAAATAAGGGCAGTAACATGATGCCACGTTGAAGCCTGGTAACCCATTCAGTGGAACTATTGTGAATGCTTAGCACCCAGGACACTCAGGTAAACCACAGGCCTGCCCTGTACTGGATGTGAGATGGAGGGCTTGCCTCACTGAGGCTGGCAGGGGCCATTGTGGAGGGCAGCTTTGGGTGGGGGGAGATACCTGAGGCAAGTTTGAGGGAGGAATAGGGCCTACACAAGGAGGCAGGCCTCGTCCTTACAGGGGGAATGAGTATGTTATGAAGTGCAGGCTGAGAGCCAGTTTGATTTTCTCCAGAAGACACTGGGAAGTCATGAAATGTTTTAAGCAAGAGACTAACATGATCCCGCCAGTGTTTTGGAAAGATTTCTTTTGCTGCTGTGTACAAAGTGGTTTGAGGAGAGTGAGGCTGGAGACAAAGAGGCCCCACTGGGACCGTGTTGCGATGGGGCCTCTGGTCAGGCCAAGGCAGAGGGCTGGTGCGGAGAGACCGGGTCAGAGACACTTCGGAGATGAGGTCAGTCCCAGGAGACCTACAGGATAGGGACTGGAGGGAGGGGGGAGTCCAGACTGATGCCATGGTGTCCGGTCTGGTGGTCTCCTGATTGGTAAAGCCATCACCTGAGAGAAGAGAAGAAGACGAGGTCTAGGCCCAGAGGGAAGATGCCTGGGTTTCAGAGCTGTTGTCGGCAACAAGTGGAAATCCAGTGAAGTGTTTGTGTATGTGGGAGTTCCGGAGGGAGGCCGGGGCTTGGGATCAAGATTATGGAATTAAGGGAAGTAATGCAGGAGCGCAGTGAGCGTGGGACCTGGCACACAAGCATAAGGTAAACATTAGTTCCTTCAAAGAGCATGTAAGCTCATTTGGGGAGACAAGTCTCACACGTGTGAAAACATTAAATATGAAGAGGAGGCCCCACTTAATTAGGTGTTACAAGGATTAAACTGCATGCCGCAGGCATTCAGAGAAGAGGAGCCTTGGGGCTTGAAGGGCCATGGAAGGTGCTGTGGAGTCAGGGTCTTACGGCTGGGGTGGGAGGGAGGGCAGGGTGCTGTAGGGGCAGAGGCTTCCAGGGGAGGGGGACAGGAGGGAGAAGCAGGTTTGGGCTTGGCTTGTTCTGGGCAAGGAGAAATGTTCTGTTTGGAGCAGAAGGTGCTGCAGGTGGAGGGAGGAAGGGGTGTGTGTGTGTGTGTGTGTGTGTGTGTGAGAGAGAGAGAGAGAGAGAGATATTGGAGCTTTGAGATGCCCTGGGGAGACATAGAGCACATAGGGTCTCTCCCAGCTCCTCCCAGGCCTTCCTCTGTTGATCCCAATTTCAACAGACTCAGGGTTTTCCAAACTTGTTGCTTAGTAAGGGGAAGAAATAGAGTCAGGTGAAAAGCGTCCTGGATTAGGAGTTATATCCTAATACTGTTGCAGTCCTAGTACGACGTTTTGCAGACACTAGACTGTGATCTTGCTGAAACTGGGATGGGTTGCTTTTTTAGGTAGTGAGTTCCCCATCCTCAGAGGTACCAAGCAGAGGCTTGAGCTCCCTCGCCAGGCTCAGATAAGTATCAAGTTTGATGGGCTTTGTAGGTTCCTTCTGAGCAGGTGTGACACAGATCTCCTGTCTCTTGGGGCCAAGTGAAGAGAATGGATTATTTGAGCCAGGAGGCTCCCTCCCTTCCCTTTTCTTTCTTCTTTTTTTCCTCCTGATTTTTAAAATGGAATTTGCTTTACCATTTTTGCTGATTATAAAAGTGATATGCACTTGCTATAACACATCGTTCAGGCAAGATAGGCATACTAAAGAAAGTAGGAATCATCTTTGACTCTAACACCCTGAAATAAGCCATGGCAAACATTTTGGAGAAAATATACTTCTAGACTTTTTAAATATGCATACACATATTTTAGTAAAAATGATGTCATGCAGTACATGCTGTTTTGTAAGCTATTTTTTTCCTCTAAATATATTGTTAACAGTCAGCCTTTGTTAACATCTCCATATATGCAGGTTTACCCAATTTCGATGGCAGTCTGGTTTTCCCCATGGGTTTGTGTCCCTGGGGATGACATGCCCCCTTGGTTCTTTGTACACGTGTGCATTCACTCTTATTATGGGAGAACCTTGTGTCCGGATCCAAGCCTGCGGGACGGTAAGGGACGGCACATTCTAGGCCCTTGGAGAGGAAGGGGTACCAGACAGCAAGGCCCTCAGAGAGCTCTTGGGTCCTGGACTCAGGACTTCCTCAAGACAGAGGGAGGGACTGGTTTGTGGCTCGTTTCTCTTTGTGGGTTTGGGTTGCGTTCAGCTGGAGTGGGTCACTCATGAGAGCGTGGTCTGTTTCCTCTAACTTCTCAGAGGCAGTATGTAGGGTGAGGACTGTAATGGAGCAGTGAGTTTTAGAATGGAATATGTGAAGGCCTCTTTAGCAGCTATCCAAAGACAAGGAAGCATGATGCCCAAGGTGGAGAATTTTAGGAGTCGGTATGGGTGTTGGCACCATTAAAACGTAAGCTAGCTGGTGGTGTTGAGAGTGAGGGTGGTGGGGCCCACCAGTGAAGCCTGGACTGGAGAGTACTGGCAGGCCGAGCCTGGAGGGAAGGTCTGGGGCGGTGGCATATTTTCTCCACTTGGTTTTCCTAAGTGCTTTGCTTCTCTGGGGGAGTTTTAAGTAAACTAAGCAAGGATCATTGCCTGCTGCTCGCTAATCCTCCCCTAGTTCCAGCAGGGATGATTGGAAATCCCTGAGAAATCAACTAGTAGCTACCGAGTGGTAACCAGTGAGCTCAGAAGACCTGGGGGCCCCAGCAGCAGAGGCAATTAAGCTGCCAGCTTGCCCTGCTAATGGACCGAGATGCAGAGCTGTGCTTGGAGCACAGGTGGGCTCTCATCTCCTAGAAGGTAGGCAGGGCGAGAAGAAAGCTGGGCAGGTGAACAGGTCTGGGGGGGCCCCTGCCTCCTTCTTCCCCCTGCTAGGAATGTGTCCACAGAAACCCTGGGGGTGGAGGAGGCACTTGACCACCTCTTCTGCATGTTCCTCCTTTTGTATTCCAGTTGCTTTAATTAAGGTCTATGTCTTTAAGGAAATTGGGCTGGTAGAGGGGTCCTCAGAGAGAGAACCAACCCCAAGCACCTTCACTGGCCCAAAGGTGGGAAAGGGAGAGCCCTGAAGGTCCCTGTCCACTGGCCTGAGCATCCTCCTCCCTTCTGTGCTGCTGGAAGGAGGGGTGGCTTGGAGGAACCCTGGTGTGATGGTGTATAACAAGGGGATTGGCAGGGGTAAGGCCTTGGTTTCCATGTCTTTAGTGTTCCTCAGCCTTATTCCCGATGGGAGAATGGTGTGTTGTCTGGAAGGTGGCAGCTACAGGAAGAATAAGACATTGTACCTGAAAATGTGTTTTTGTAGAGCCCCATAAGATCTGTGAGTTCAGGGGATCCCTGGGTGGCTCAGCGGTTTGGCGCCTGCCTTTGACCCAGTGTGTGATCCTGGAGTCCCGGGATCGAGTCCCGCATTGGGCTCCCTGCATGGAGCCTGCTTCTCCCTCCTCCTGTGTCTCTGCCTCTCTCTCTCTCTCTCTCTCTCTCTCTCTGTCTATCATAATAAATAAGTAAATGAATCTTTAAAAAAAAATCTGTGAGTTCACTTGGAAACAGAGCTGTAGGAGCTCTTGAAGCTTATCTCAACAAAATTTCATCTCTGGATAAAGAAACTGAGGTCCAGGGAGGTAAAGTTATCTGCCCAAAGCCACACAGCTCAAGAATGGCAGAGCCCAGGCCGAAGGGCAGGTCTTACCTCCCCGGGCAGGGCAAGGCATCTTGGCCTGGCAGTGGGTACATTGGACAGGGAGTCAAAAACCGGGGTCCCAGGCTTCAGACATGGACCATTTCTGAGCCTCAGCTCCCTTATTTAAAAGAGTGTCTCCCTTACAGGGCAGTTGTAGAAAATAAGAGATCAGTGAAGGTGCTTGTAATGCTGCAGAGAATCCAGCCCCGATAGCCCCTCCCTGCATGTCTGAAAGTGTGATGTGGGGGTGTCCAGGTGGCACAGGCGGTTGAGCTACTGACTCTTGGTTTCAGGTCGGATTGTGATCTCGGTGTCATGAGATCGAGCCCCACTTTGGGCTCCTTGCTCAGCGGGGCGTCTGCTTAAGATTCTCTCTCCTTCTGCCCCTGTCCTCACTCAAGTGCACACATTCTCTCTCTCTCTTTCCTCCCTCTCTCTCTCAAATAAATAAAACTTTTTAAAAAGTGTGCTGTGTTCACCCCCACCCCCAGACAGAGCCCTGGCCTCTAACCTGGGGAGGAAGGTGGGCAGGGATGGAGACACTGGGCAGATCCCTCAGACCTGGGAAGGGGTGGAGTACAGGGAAGGCTTGGTGCCTGAGTACTTGCAAAGCCCTGAAATCGCTTTTGGCTTCTGGCCGTGGACAGAAGGTCGAAGACCAGTTGGATCATGGGCTAGACCAGACCTCTGCTTCTTTCCTTTTCCTTTCAGTTCTTTCCCAGGGAGCCCATCAGACAGTCCGGAGCCCCTGTAGTCCTGCCAGAAGCCCAGCCAGTCCATGGGGGACTACAGGCTGAGCAGGAAGGGCTGGTGGGGGGGTGTCCAGTCAGCGCCCCCTTCACCCCGCCTTTCCGCATAAGGACTCATTCCTACATTGCTCATGTCCCCCGCCCCTCTCTCCCCTTTGCATCAACATCCTAGAGGTCAATGGCAGAAAGGAGGAGGGAGAAACAGAAACGATGATGACTTGGATTTTTTTCTCCTGTCGGAGCCTGGGGAGGGTGGTTGTTTTGCTTCCTGGACCTCAGCGGAGAATTCTCTGCCAGACAATCATCTCGGCGCTTTCATTGCTTTCTGATGCTCCTCTAACTGCACAGGGTCGGCTATTAAATGGTCATCAAACCTCAGCCTCTATCCCATCAATAGTCATAAAGTTGGGGAGATAAAAGCCATGAGTTTTCCATTATAGCTGAAAGCAATGCTGTAGATAGCTATTTTCTGAATGCTGCAGATAGATGTATTTTAACTAGAGCAGGGTTTCCAGTGCCCCCCAGCTCAGCCGTGGGCCCTGCTGGGCTTGGATAACCTGCCAGGTAGTTAGAATGGGGTGGGGTGGGCTGGGGGTGGGGGGAGCCAGCGTGTTCTCTCTCTTGTTTCTTTTCTCCTTGGAGACTTGAAAGGGCCCATCTTCAGGTGTGGGGTGCTGAGCAGAGGTCACAGTGGTGGGCCTGTGGGCTTCAGCCCTTCATTCTAACCACATGCTGTGGGTAAATGCAGGGGTCATCATCTGCTCATTCTAATGACGAATGACGCTCCTGAGCTTGGGCTGTGGGCAGGCCAGGTGCCTGGTGATCTGTGGGGCTTCTGGGGAGGGGCAGACTGGGTCGGTGTGGAACGGGAGTGGCTGCTGCCCGAGGAAGCTGGGAGGCGGGATGGGATGCGGAACCTTAGGAGGATGGCCGTTCCTGATATACAGTCCTTGTAGCTTCTCACAGACGAGCAGGCCATTTGGAAATGGATTTTGCAATCAAACACCTTGGCAGTGAGCAGCCATCAGATAAGTCCTCAGAATGAACTTTTCGAAGCACTCAAAGCCCGGGCCCCTCCTGCCTCACGTTCCGAAGAGTCTAGGATTTGAGGCCCCTGCTTCTGGTCCCTTTCATGGCACTCCTTCTGGGCACCTGGGCTCAAGCCTCCCTGGGCATGTAAGTTGTCTCTGGGATCTTGCACGGGTGGGCCCCCCTGCAGAGGATGTTCTCCTGTGAAATGGAAAGTGCTCATTCATCTCAGATGACCCTCGGAGGTCATCACCTCTTCGAAGCTTCTCCGCCTTCCAGGAAGCTGTGTTCTGTTGCCTGTGTTCCAGCACTACTTTGTCCCAACCAGTCAGAGCTATTCTTAGGATGCATTGTACTTGTAAAGTGTGTGGATTTTACTCCGCAGCACTCTGGGGTCAGATCACATTTCCTGATCTTTCTAAACCAGCTATAGCTCCCCCTTCCCCCCACCATCCTGGTTGGCAGGAAATGCAGTCCCAGTGAATTGAGCTTCCCTTGTCTGTGGCATGCTGGGGCCCCCGGCCACCGCAGGTGGGGGAGCCTCAAGGGGGGGGGAGGCTGGTCTGCGGCCTGTGGTGCTGCTCCTCCTGCCAGCCCCACTGACCATGGGTCCTTCAGCATTGGCTGGGTAGCCCTGGGCCATCACCCCTGTGAACTCTGCTGACTCCAGACTGGCCCAGAGAGGCCCTGCAGGTACTTCCCTCAAGGCTGTGGGGTTCCCTGACCCGCTGCCTCAGCTGGGCCCCGGGGCCACGGCCCCAGGTTTCTTCTAGCCCGGGGAGGTGGCCTTCTGTCTGGCGCCGCTCACCAGGCCTGGGCACCTCTGGCTCTCAGCCTGCTTTCGCAAATGAAAATAAGGCCTTCCAGTGGCAGGGCCACCCAGGCCTCCTGGCCTCCGAATCCTGCTCACCTTCTAGAAGGGGCACGTGAGCGTGTGGGGAGGAAAGGGAAACACCTCTCATCGTCATCATTCATACTGTGCTGCGCCTTCCGTAAGGAACGTGAGGCCCAGCTGCCTGTTCCAGGGCTTTCACCTGCGTGCACGGCCCACCGAGTGCGTCTCTCGAGCTTGTGCCGGCGCTTGTCCGTTTACCCCGGCATCCAGCCCAGGGCCTGGCACGGTGCAAGGTGCAAGAAGTACTTGAGTTCTTGAATGCTCTTTGTCTCCTGAAACAGAGATTGTAGAAGGTAACTTAACCTTTTCTTGATGACACAGTGCTCTCGTTGACGGGCGGTGACGTCGTGCAGATGGCACGCGCTGATGCCTTCAGGTGTTCCTGACTTGGAGACATCCGTTTGCCCCTGCACTAATTAGCCCCAGATACTGTGAATTTTGAGTCACTGTGTTTTGCTTTTCTAGTAGTTCTGTCTCCTTCTTCGTGTTTGCTGTCATTTCCTGCTGAAGGCTCTGGCTGCCCCTGGGAGTTTCCTTCTGTCACCCTTTCTCGTTCTCGGGCTTTCCGTGGAAGAGAAAACCAGATCACCTATGTTTTAGAATTATGTATGCACCAGGACCGATTAGACTCTAAGTGAAGAGATAAAGGATTTTCTTAGGAGTAAAATATCTGTTTCAGTGTGCAAACGTTATACTCCATGCAGGCGGCTTCCTTGTTCCTGGCAGGCTGCCAGATGAGTGACCTACAGAAGTGCTGTTGTGCTGGGGCCCTTCCAGATTAAAAATATATATTGTAGGATGACTTTGGAAAAGGGACAAGAGAGCATATTAAGACCTTTTGGAATTAGAGTTGGCTATGGAGATGGATAAGGATAAGCAAATTCTCTGTTTTCTCTGCAAAAGAATGTGACCAAATCCTCATTGTTCTGTTTTCCCTGATGACCTTGGGTAACAGCACAATTTTCCCCTTTTTGTCACTGACTGCAGGCCCAGGGATTGGGATGAGGGCAGGTTTGGTCTCCCGTGGGGTTGGTACTTGCTTAGGCATCGTGGAGCTGTTACTTCCTTACCCTGTGACAGTGAGCACCATGCTGGTGACTGGGGCATTACTGCCCATC
Organism: Canis lupus dingo; assembly: GCF_003254725.2. Lineage (NCBI taxonomy): Eukaryota > Metazoa > Chordata > Mammalia > Carnivora > Canidae > Canis > Canis lupus. The sequence continues at coordinate 35,544,478 of NC_064267.1, forward strand.
CTAAGCCGGGGTGCTGTGAGGACCAGATAGAAATAAGGCATGGTGGGCAGCCCGGTGGCTCAGCGGTTTAGTGCCGCCTACAGCCCGGGGCGTGATCCTGGAGACCCTGGATCGAGTCCCATGTCGGGTTCCCTGCATGGAGCCTGCTTCTCCCTCTGCCTGTGTCTCTGCCTCTGTCTCTCTCTTGATTAGATAAATAAAACCTTAAAAAAAAAAAAAAAGAATAAGGCATGGTGAGGGCTTCTTTTCAAATATGAGGGAAATGTGAGTTAGGTTGGTGTCAGAGGCTTACTGGAAGGGACCAGGCCTTGGCCAGAGTTCCTGAGTCCTAAGCCGACATCAGCCCTTCATGCTGGGAAACCTCAGGGATGTTATGTAACCTGCTGGGGTTTGCGCCTTTATCTGAAAACAGAAAGGCTGAATGAAATGACACTTATCCCAGCTTTTGTGTTTCGTAAATTGGTATGCATTATTTCTAGAATTGAGGGCAGGGGGCAGAGGGAGTATGTGATCTGAGGAGAACCGTGGGTTCAGGGCGTTAATAAAGTTTCTGCCACCAGTGAGGTAAAAAAAAAAACAAAAACAAAAACCAAGGGCTTTGCACTGACATCTGTCTTATGATTCCGTTACTTTATACGAGAAGATGTGGGTGGTTAGTGTTTATGGCTACTGTACATGTGGTTATGTGAGGTGTGGGGGGCAGAAGAGAGATCTCGAGGGCATGTGAGACTGCGCAGGAGCTGCTGAGCCTTTGGAAGAGGGCCTTGAACCTTGGATTGTTCTACAAGGCTCGGAGTTTCAGCACACCGGCACACACACAGGAGCTGGAAGAGGGGCCTTGGGTTAGTGGCTGGCCCCTCTGGGCAACAGCTTCATTTCTGGAGTGAGGGGAGTGGGCTCACTGGTCTCTACGATCCCTCTTGTGCCACAACGCTGACAATCCGAGAAAATGCCTTTACAGCCCCTCCTCCTCCCTGCCAGGGTTCTGTCCCTGGGGCCCTTCCTCGAGTCCTCTGGGTGGTGTGGCCCGTGACAGCTCATCTCTCCAGGGCACCGTGGCTGCTGCATCTCTGAGTCTAGGTTTGCCGGCTCTGAAAGCATGTCTGTGGGCTGTTCTGTGTAGCATTTGGGCTTCCCGGACTCAGAAACATGTGGGCCGGACAGGGCAGGGTGGGAGCTGGCCTCCTCATTCTTGGAAGAGGAAGAGCAAAACAGAGTCATTCCCTGGTGACTCTGCCTGGGTCACTGTGCCCTTCGGGGGTGGCAGTGGGAGGGAAGAGGACTCACTGTGCGTGTTCTCCGGGGGATGCGTGTGTAGTCACACGAGGGGCATGAGGGGATGAATGTGTGTGTACGCAGTCAAGAGGAATTCCTTCTGTGAGTGGGTCTGTGTGCTGTCTCTGGGTTTTGTCAGCATGCTCCCCCGAAGTGTTTCTGCACGGCAGGGGCCACTTCTGTAAAGAATTGCTTTCTTCCATAATGGTAATGAAACCCACGCTTTCCTTTCCGCTTTCCATGGTTGTAAAGTGGGGAGATCTGAAATGCGAGAAGGAAAGGCAGGTGGGCCTGTAGGCCCCACCCTTGTCTCCTGTGGCTCTTTCCCTGGGAGATCTTCCCTGGAAGGCCACCGCCCCTCCCTCGGTGTGGAGGGGCTGGACAGGAGTGCCTCTCCACGTGCGGTACCCCCCGGTCACAGGGATACGGCTCACATGTTCACTGACACCGAATGAAGCCTCAGAGAGGCAAAGAATACACGTGGGGGGGTCCCCCACATTGGAGTTACTGCTTTTTGGGCTTAGCATGCGCCTTGGGGCTAGCCAACGCCCATCCTGCTCTGGTCTTGGTCTGCCGTACGTGGTGGGCACCACTTGGGATCTACCACCCGGACGCAGGCCTAAGTGCCCCAGAGAGCAAGGCTGCCAAAGGGACTTATCCGTCCCCCTGTGGTTGACGCTGGATGGCCACCCCTTCAGGGGGCCAGCCTTGCCCAGAGGGATGTGGGGTAGGTGAGAGGCACGTGACACTGATGGAGCTCTGTGTGTTAGGCACCGGGTCACTGTGTTAGGAATTTTCATGCCCAACCTCACGTGTTCTTCATGACCAACCCTTTGTGGCGGACGCTGTTGTTTCTCTCTGATCCGGTGGGGGACACCCAGACCAGAGATTTTAAGCCACTTGCCCAAGACCACATGGCTAATATGGTGAGCAGAAGCCTGAAGCAGGCTGGCTCCAAAGGCTGTGCTTTCACTCTGCTGCTGTGTTGTCTCCCCAGAGTAGCCCCTACTTCAGTCAACGGTGGTGGTTATTAAAACACCGATTCCTGGGTCCCTCCTAAAATCTATTGAAACAGAATTCCTGGATTTGGGGTCCAGAAATCTGGTTTCACCTGGCTCTCCCTAGATGATTATCTTCCCAGTAGGGTTAAGAACCAGTACCTGTAGGCACACCGTGCCGATGGTCCGTGACGTATGGGGTCCTCTAGAGAAGGTCCTGGGACGTGCAGTCTGATGAACCTACTTCCGAGATCCACCACTGAGGGGCTGTTTGTTTGCCCGTGTTTTCTCCTTCTCTGCCTTCCCTAGAGCTCCCTTCCAACGGCAGATGGAGTATGCTGGGGCGACAGAGTGGTCCGGATGTATCTGCTGTTTACTTGTGTAGAGCATCCAAAAACTTTTGTTTTAATATCCAGCTGGCATTTTTACTATTAAAATGACCTCTGTTTGTTTATTCTCTGGAAAACAATCCAAGTGTTTGCCGTGAGCCCAGACAGTCATTGGAAATGGGATGTCGGTGCAGAGAGACACTGTGGTGTGAATGGAACAGATGGATGGGCCCGAGCCTCCAAGACTGAGTTAGGCTGAGTGTGGAGACTAGTGCTTGTCGTCAGACAGAGAGTGGTGGTGCTTCTGCATGGGTCTGGCTGACCCATTACAGCGAGTTGGCTGCCAAATGGCATCCTGCATGGTCTGTCTGACTGCAGTGCTGGGGTGCACCTGGCCCTTGGAGGACAAGGATTGGAGTCTGAGGCCCTGAGGAAGGAAGTGAGGCGAAGGCCTGTAGCTGTCTTTCCCTGGCAGGACACAGAGAATGGGGAAAGCACAGTAAGAATTGCTCCCTTGGGGTGTCGCTGTAGCATGTGGGTCCTGGGGACCTGGTTCTGGATGGGGCTCTGACCCTCTAGGACAGCTCCTGAGGGCTTCCCAGAGATGGCCCTGAGGAGGGAGAGAGGAGCTGGCTGTCCCTGGGTGGGCAGCAGAGTCTGAGATCCTGGAGAGTCACAGCTGCCCTTGGAGGAGTGGTCAGCCAGGCTGGGCACTCGGGGGGCTCAGCCTGCATCTGAAGTCAGCTGGGGGGCGGTGGGAGATGAGATGAAGCATCAGCCACAAGGGGAAGGTGATTGATGAGTCTAGGTGGGTTGAGCAGCGTCCCTCCAGAAATTCATGTCCTCTTGGAACCTAGAATGTGGGCTTGTTTGAATAGGGCCTGTGCAGAGGTAATTAGCTGAGGCCATCCTGGGTTAGGGTGTCCTTATGACAAGGGGAGAGCTACCCTAAGGCATGCTGGGAAGAAGCCAGTGAAGACAGGCAGGGGCTGGAGAGATGGAGCTACAAGCCAAGAAACACAAGGACTGCTGGGAGCCACCAGCCCCTGCAAGAGCTGAGAAAGCCTCCTCTTCTGGCAGCCTCAGAGTGCTGACCTTTGACCTCAGATGGCTAGCATCCAGAACTGTGAGGGAATTAATTTCTGTCATTATAAGCCACTCAGTTTGTGGTGATTTGTAACAGACTGAGGCAGGGTCTCCCACACTTTTCCGGTGTGGTCATGAGGCAGGGAGAGGCTGTCTTGCTGCTGTCATTTGACCCTCAAGGCTGGGGGACCCTGGCAAAGGCCATGACAGCTCATATCCCACTAGAGGCAGAAGGAGGGGGACTCAAATGGGCAGCTGTTGTTTAAGAAAGGCTGGGAAATTCTGAGGGAGTGGGAGTGAGATGGTGGGTGCCAGGTGGGTGCTTGGCTGGGCTAGGTTCTGTTTTGGGGTGAGGTGTGGCCTCTGAGCTGGAGAAAGACCATGATTTTGAGGCCAGAGACCAAGAGCAGGTGTGCTGTAGCCCTGTGAGGGGCACGCCTTCCTCCTGGCAGCAAAGCCCAGTGCCCTCTGGGTGGAGCCTGGGTATGACTCTTGGTGGGGAAGGGGGCAGAGTGTGTTCAAGCTCAGGCATCATTGGCTCTGCCTTTGTGACTGCCCTACCCTGGAGCCTCTTTCTTGGATTCTACTGCCACTCTAATACCTACCCCCGGAGGACAATGTCCACCCCACATGGGAGCAGCAGCCAAAACCCTAGGAAGACCCAGAGCTTCGGGCTCATCTGGGTTCAAGTCTCCACCCCAGCACTTCTCAGCCATGCCTCGAGTCATTTCATGTGTCCAAGGCTGGGTTTCCTTCTATGGAAAGTGGGGTATTGCTTTTAGAGGTGCTTAGCAGACACGTAGTAAACACTGCAGATTGTTAGCTGTTACTATGTACTATTAGTTTGGTAGGCCTCAGTAAATGCAGAGGCAAGACTGAAAGGAAGTAATTATAGAAAACATAAACAGCATAAAAATATAGGTTTCCAAGGTACAGGCAAGTTTCAGATTTCGAGTGCCTGGGCTGGCTTGACACTGTCCTGGCTCCTTCTTTCTCTCCCTGGGCTGGGTGCTGGGCTTCTGTGTAGTGATCTGGCCCCTGACCTGGAAGCCAGGCAGCCTCTTCAGGCTCCTATTGCTGGTCACAGCAGCCCCTATCCATGTAGGGGGAGCAGGGCTGCTAGCTCTTTGGTGGGAACTGGATTAGAAGGACCCAGCTCTGAGGTCTCAGTTTTGGGAGAAGCTCAGAAGTCTTCTTTGGGGTGACCTAACTGGTCTTAACCCTTGACTCTTCAACTTCTCCAAGCTGGCTGGCTCTGCTCTGAAGATGGAAGCTTGGGTGGCATCCTGTTCTCTCTCGTGCCTCTTGCTGTCCTCCTCTGCTCCCTTTCAGAGCAGGAGGGCTCAGAAGGGATGGTTTTTGAGATCTGCTCTAGGAAGGTGAGTGGGAGCATCTTCTGGCCTGGAAGGCTGGCGTCCAGAAATTATGTGTGGGCCATGGCCCCATGGCAGCTGGCCATTGCAGCCTTGTCAAGATGTTGACTGTGTCACAGGGACATACCAGAAGGGATGCTCTGCGTGATGCCATCAGATGTGCTACCTGTATTTGAGCCTAGAGGGGGTTGGAGGGCTAAGGAGACTATTGGATCCTGTAAACTCCTAAATGCCTTCTGGGGTAGGACAAGTTTTTATTTCATTTATGTTCAGTTCTGTGCACTTACTAACCATTGTTTGAGCATCCTGGACACCTTCATTAAAATAGCAGCTTGGGGATCCCTGGGTGGCTCAGCGCTTAGCGCCTGCCTTTGGCCCAGGGCACGATCCTGTAGTCCCGGGATCGAGTCCCGCATTGTGCTCTCGGCATGGAGCCTGCTTCTCCCTCCTTCTGTATCTCTCTCTCTCTCTCTCTCTCTGTCTATCATGAATAAATAAATAAATAAATAAATAAATAAATAATAAATATTTTTAAAAAATAGCAGCTTATACCCTTTGCAGATCCTTTGCCTACAGATCATCAGCCACCTGATCTTAAATTGCCATTCCCAGTTTACTTCCTGGTTTGAGAAGTCTCTGTTGAAGGCCTTCAATAGCTTGGGTATCACTAAGTATCCACTACTTCAACTGGGTAGTCAACTGTAGAGTCAGCTCTACAACTGGTGTACCTTCCTCATTACCATAGACCAGATATATCAAAACTCGTTGTACCCCATTCCAGTGCAATGGTAGGTTGTACTCCCTCTTTCCTTTCAACACCAGCAACATCACTAGCAATATCCAGATGAAATATAGGTTGCCTGTAAGGATGTCCAGCTGGCCAAGTGATAGCAAGAAAGAACATAGTGAAGCACCATGTCCCCCTGGAAGACCATCCGTGGATGGACACCGTCAGGCTACTGGGAGATGCTGCGTTCCTGTGCAGGAAGCTGGAGGACTGCTCCCTAGGGCCCGGGGTCACATGTATCAGCCTGATTGACTTGTGCCCCTGTGGTGTCGTTCTCTTGTAGCTCTCCTGGAGCAGAACCTGACTGCTCCCGGCCCCTCTTGTTTTCTGTTAGGTATGGGCGGTGGTTTGTGATGTGTCACCCACTGTGCCTCACCATCCTAATGCAGTCATACTGGGCACTAAGTTTCGACATACACATTTTGTGATGACCCAAACACTCTTCTGTAGCAGACCCCTCAGGGGCTTCCTTCTGTGTGGGCTGGAGCACAGGTGGTCTGGAAAGCCCTCTCTTTGTTACATCCAGACTCTGGGACCTCACTCGAGAATCCACTCATTCACACTCATTGTGGGATCCAGGTCCTACGCTGCATCCGCCATAGGCTGTGATGGCCTTCCCTTCCTTTCTGGTTCTGCCCTTACGTGTATCTCATTTTTGACTCAGGCTTTTCTTCTCTCTGTCCTTTGTACTCCTGTGCCCTGTCCCCCATCCTTTGAAACTCAGCCTTGGCAGAGCCCTGCAGGGTATGTGTAAGAGACTCACTAGAAGCAGTGAGGAACTTGACTGGGCCCCAGAGGCTGCTTATTCTAAGATGAATTCATTTCGATGCTTGATGAGCTCACGAAAGGTCTTGTCACTCCTCACCTGGCATCGTATCATCACATAGGAGTCACCATCTTTTTCTTGCCACATGGGAATGTCTGTCCACACACTTTATCTTCTCAGATGAAGCCAGAGGCTTCCGTTCAAATTCTCAGACGCTCCAGGGTCTTGATATTTCATTGATTTTCAGTAGGGGTTTTCAGGGTGCCAGTGACTAGCCCAGGGATACCCAGTGGCCATCTGCTTCCCTGAGCAGTTTGCCGAGTCCTCTCTGATTTTTGTCCTGCCCATTCCCTGTGGGAGACATGGATATGTGCTGATCCATGGCAAGCCTGCAGCTCTGTGGGCTCAGCACTGATGCACGGCCCACACAGGAGGGCATGGCTCCTGGCTTTCTGATGTCAAAGGGAAACTTGAGGTCACTTGCTTTGGACTCGGAGGGCAGCAACAGGGAGGACCCACACAAGTCAAGGCATAGGGGAAGGGCCTGTGGTTGGGGGGATGTGGTGTGCACCTGTCATGGTGGCAGGGCCCTCACATGGGTGCGCACGTGAGGATGTGCATGGTGAGAGTCCTGTTGTGGGTGACTCAGATGGCCTGTGTTCTCTCCTCCCTGGATGCTGCATTCTGTGTGCTTACCTTAAAACTGACAGGTTGGAACCCCCTAGTTTATAGATTTTATTTTTTTAAAGCCCTTTTTGTAAAACACTAACCTCAGCGAAGGAGAAAGATGGAAGAAAGAGAAAAAGAGCTGAGTTCAGCAACTACAGTTTGCTGTATTTTTCATCTTGCCTCAGCAAGTTGGGACCACAAATAATCTGGTCTTCTATGCTTCAGTGATGCTGCTGCTCAAGACTGCGCTCTCCTCCTAAGGCAGGGTATTCCTGGGAGCTGGCATTGGTCTCCTTCCCCAGCCTGCTGGCTCCGATGGTGGTGGTGGTCCGGTGGTCTGGTTGTGGGTGGCCAGGGCAGGGGTTCCAGGGGGAGGCAGAGCACAGAGGGATCCCTGAGCAGCGAGAGGGTAGGTCATTAATTTCAGAATGATTTCTGGAATCAGCTAAACATTTCCTTTTAACCAGTTTCCCCAGCCTCACATTCTTTGTTAGTTCAGGAAAAATGTCATTTATAATGGATGTTGCCTTGATAAATTGCTCCCGAGAAGCATAGCGTTCTCATTAGTCTATATAATGAGAAATACTCTTGGTGGTGACATGACTGCCCAGATATTTGCCTGATTGGAAGAATATTTGCCTATGCGGTCCTCCCTGGACGGCCTAGAATTGAGGGCCGGTGGGAAGGGGCTCAGGGCCCAAGGCTCCCTGCAGGCTCTGTGGCTCCAAGGGTGCTCTTCCAGCATTCTCTAAGAGCAGACCCCAACCACACGGGGTCCTTCCTGCTTCCTGGTGGGCACAGGCTGTGGTGTGCAGGTTCCTTACCTATGTTGACACACCAGCCCTCTCCTGTCCCCTGTTCTGGCTGCCTGCATGGGGAGCTGGTCTTTTGAGTCAGCCGAAGAAGAGAGTTTGTATGCTATAGTCCTGCCTTCTTTTTTTTCTTCTTCTTACTATTCTGAAAGAAGAAAAAGAATATACATATATATAGTGAATTCTGTTTTTGCGAAGTACTTTTGCATATGCGGATATGCAGTTTCATTCCAACTACTCTTCTGCGTAGGTATCAGAGCCACTTAGGTACTGAGAGATTGCAGTGAATTCCAGGGTTTATGGCTCGTAAGCGGCGGCATTTTGACCCAAATACTCTGCTCTATCACTGATTCCTTTTGCCCTTCTGCTTGTTTGAGAATGGACAATTTACCCAGCCTTTCTCCACAGGGACCCATTGTGTTTTTCTCTCTAGGTCCCCAAGGCACTTCTTCATCTTAAGAGTGGTACTTAAGGATGTGTGTTAATTCTTGCAGGCCACTGGGGCCTCCTTTAGCAGATGGCTATTACCAGAGATAGCAAAGATACTTTTCCAAATTCCTAACAACCACCAGGCAGGATTAGAGGAGGAGGAAGACAGACCCACCGAAGGGCATTTTGGGGAACTGCGGTATCTTACTTGGTGCCTAAGTAAGATACTGATGCTGATGCATTTTGCTATGCTGTCAGCTAGGAGCTGCTAGTAATTTTATTTTTCAAGACAAGCTATTAGGAGAGTTCTTGGCTCTCCTCCTACTTTGAGGAAAGTCTTCAAGTCCTCCACAGTAGTCTCATCCATCCATCCATCCATCCATCCATCCATCCATCCATCCATCCACCAACTTACCCATTCATCCACTCACCCACCCATCTAACCATCCATCTGTCCACCTAACCATCCATCCATCCGTCTGTCCATCCATCCATCCATCCATCCATCCATCCATCCATCCATCCATATTTTCCTCCCTCCTTCCCTTCCTCCTTCCATCCAGGGGCTGTTGAGTCACCATTTGGTGTCAGGTACTACTCTGGGCATTGAAGATTCAAACATGAATAAGGTTGTTTCTGTTCTGGGATCCCTGGGTGGCGCAGTGGTTTGGCGCCTGCCTTTGGCCCAGGGCACGATCCTGGAGACCCGGGATCGAGTCCCACCTCGGGCTCCCGGTGCATGGAGCCTGCTTCTCCCTCTGCCTGTTTCTGTTCTGAAAGAACTCATAGTTTAATGGGAGAAACAGATATGAAATGTATACATTATGATATACTTGATGGTGCAAACGAAGTAATTGGAGTTTGTGAAACATGTTTGGAGTTGGAGCAGAACATTGACAGAAAGTGTTCTGGAAGAGCTGGCACCTGAACTGGGCTTAGAGGTTTAAGGAGGACATGGTTGGGGGATGGCATTCCTGGTAAAAGAAGCTCCACAGGATAAAGATCCATGAAACATCATGGTTGGGGAATGTGTGCTCTTTGATATTGCTGCAAGGCTTGGGTGGGAGAGAGGAGTGTGAGGAGAGATGAGATGATAGACATTAGTGGAGTCCGGATTATGGGTGGGGATCAGGGTGGTACATGATGGGCTGAAGAAACCTGGGTCATGAGTGGGTCTGTAGTCGTTCGGGTCAGAATGGACCCTTCATAAAAGCCAAGGCTAGCATGCAGGGCACAGCTGTAGGTATTAGATGGGAATCTTGGTTACCTTCTCAGAAACTACTAGACTTTTTTTTTTTTAATGGGTTGGGAGGCTCACAGAAGGGAGAGTGCTTGTCCAAGATTGTGCCCCTTGTAATTTGCAGAGTTGGAGTTTGAGGGTCATTTTGCTCTTAGTCATGATGCTGTCCTGCCTCTTCTGTGGCTCTGAAGTTTAGGTGAAGCATCCTAAAAAGGAAATAGTGGATTTTTCTCATATGTTATGTTTCAGGAAATGTTATTTGATGTAAGAATCTATCTGAATATAACAATATGCCATGGAATAATAGGGTTTGAATGGATTGCAAAGGCTGAGAAACACATTTTTTGGAGAGGAAATGCTGAGAATAACAAAGATGGGGAGGGATCTGGGTCTTTGAGTAGGAGGTCCTCATTGTCAGGAAGGGGAAGAAGAAAGGTTGGAGCTGCTAGAACAGAGAAGAGAGGAAGTGAGCTAATGGGACTTCAGGTGTCAGTGTCTCAGGACTGATTCCTGTGGTTAGGAAGACCATGTGAGTGGCTGGCCACTGGGAACTGGGACCTTGCCTGCTCCCTGGCATTGCAGGATCCCCTGCTACCCCCAACTGGAGGGAGATGGACCTGGAGCTTTTTGCTCTGGAGTAGGAGGGAGGGCGGTGGTGGGAAGAGAGAGAGATGGAAGAAACGTAACCTCATACCACCAACGAGAACCATATCAGCATTCAGAGAAAGTTGAAAGAAATCTTTCAGCTGGCTGGCTACCTAGCTCAAGGCTAACCACACTCTTAACACAATAATAAGTCAATCCTCACTGAATAATTAAATAGAGAGCCTTCATAAGTATTGACTTAATGTGACAGCAAGTCTATAGTGACTCGGGGTTTGCTTATGTAAACACAATCTCTTGTTCAGCTTACTTAGCAGTTCAATGAAATAGAACAGTCCTTCAATTAAAATCAAATGATGCATATGTTTAATTCTTTTCTCTTCTTACTGGATAATAATAGGTTTGGAACATAGGTGAAGGGATTGGGGAAAAAATGGAGAAAAGGGTATCTGCCCTTCTGCTTGTGTGTTTAGAGGCCAGTGGTGGTCTTGGGAAGAAGGATATGGTCTTGGCTCCCATGTCTGGGCCCTGGGTGGGAGGTCCATCCAGACCCTGCTGATCCTCTCCCAAAGCAGCCTTGGTTGGCCACTGTGGTTGGTGTAGCTGTCTCTTCATGGTGGACTGAGACTAATTGCTTTCTTCTGGTCAGTTGGAGGTGTGGCGGCTCCAACCACAGAACTCTCCAGGCCATTTCTTGTGGATGCCCTCATGGCTCACCTGGAGGGGAGAAGGGGATGCTGTGCGATCTCTAGGCTGGATGGCAGGGGGTGGGGGCCAAGGAGCAAGGTGACATGCCAATGATTCCCTTGGGTGACACCAGAGAGAAATAAACCTCCCTCGTTCTGTGGCTTCAGAATGCTGGGAGAAGGAGAGGGGGGCCGGCTGCATAGCAGAAGGGAAAACCCATTGGCTTCGGAGCAAATATTTGAAGCTCAGTCTTCTGGCTTTGCTTCTGAGATAGTAACTGAGTTAATTAACCTCTCTAGGTCTTTGTTTCCTTATCTGTAAAGCAGAGGTAATAATGCCAGTTTCAGATAATTGTTGTCAGAGTAAAATGTGGGGATGTTAGTAGAAGTACTTCGTGTGACACTGTACAAATGCAGGAGATGCTTGTTAATAGATCAGAGATGTTATGTGGCTGGGCCTGAAGGGAAAGGGCTCATGCCTTCTACACTATGTTCCATGCTCAGGAGTGGATAGTGGGGTCTTGTGATCTCAACAATAGTGCAGTGAGTATGGCTGGGGCATCTGCTACACGGCAGACATTGTCCAAGAACTCACATACCCTTGCTCGTTGGACATCTCATTCCGTCCTTGCCATGACCATATGACATAAATACTGTTACTACTTCAATTTTCCAGGTGAAGAAATGGAAGCCTGGAGAGGTTTAATGACCTATTCAAGGTTACACAGCTAGTGAGTAGCTAAAGCCAAGCCTCAGACCCAGTCAGCAGACAAGATGTCAGAAATTGGACCTTCCAGCTGAGTGTGCTTCTGGCTGGGTGGAGGGGAGAGGGGCTCTCGCAGAATTCAGGACCTCCTGTGGGAGGACAGCAAACATTTCCACTTGTGGCAGCTTGTGCTGGGGTCGTGTTCATGTCCAGAAGGGCCTGGTCTAAGTTTCCCAGCTTGGCACCTGTCTTCGACCTGTAAGCTCCTAGGTATTGGAGCTGCTCTGGAGTAAGGAGCCGGTTCCCTGAGGTGGTAGCTTTTCTCTCTTTGTCTTGGGACAGAGGGACAGTGAAATTTGCTGATGCTCCTGGAACCAGTAACACATTCTCTAAGCAAAGGCTTAGAAAAATCATTGTTTATCATAGCTCAGGATTCATGAGGCCTCATTCAATTAAACTTGAAGAAATAATTACAATCTTAAAGAAACTTTATTAAAAGAGAACGAAGTGAAGACTGTATTCTATTAGTATCTTTGAAATTTACTTCTGGATCTCGTTGGTTTATATATTTGCCGTTTTTTCCTGTTTGCAGCCAGAGTGCACAGACTGTATTGTCTCCTGATTTTTAATCCCTTCACGTGATCTCATGTTTGAATTTTCATATGTTGGCACAATCCACATCCTTGTCATTTTTAATAGCAATGCAGCTTTCCGTGGCTCATCTGTCTGAGCCATTCCCCTCTAGTTAAGCAGAGGAAGGAATCCAAGGCCAGGTCCATCTCCCTTTGTGAATTTTGTTAGCATCTGTTTCCTAAGTTGCTCTTACTAAGGTGCTCCTGCAACGCTGGCTTTTTCACATGGGTTATCAGACCTTTTGGGGTTTGGTTTTTGATCTGTGTCCTCTTCAGCATATGCCTTTTTTTGATTGCTTTGAACTTGGGCAGAGAAGATCCGATAAAATCAGAGAGTAAAGCTAAACGTTAGTTAAGAATTTTCTCCTTTAAGTATCAGAGCCCCAACTACCTTAGGAAAATTAGAAAGGAATTTATTGGCTTCCAATAAAATATAGAAAGGGCAGGAGTATATTCCAGGACTCAGATACAAATAGGCCTGTCTCTCCTTGTCTCTCGTTCTGTTTCTCTCTGCACGGTAGCTGCATGTTTATTCTTATTGTGACCAAGAGGCTATAACTGTGGTCCTGATTTATCTGGGCTCACATCTATGGTGTCTCATAACCAGAGAGAAAAGAATGTCTCCTTCCTTGCTGGCTCCATTAGGAAAACCTCAGGGAAGGACCGTGTCTAGCCTAGCTTGTGTTACTTTCTTCTCCCTAAACTACTAGTCAGTGTGGGCCAGGGACAGAGATGTATGGCTGACCCAGCCCAGGTCATGTGTCCACTTTTGGCCCAGGAGGGTAGAGTACCATGGTTGACAGCCTTTCCTAGAACTACCTGGCTGGAGGAGGAAGTCCCTTCCCTCAGTCCATCCCCAGGGGAGTTGCTATTCTGGGCAGATAGAATAAATATTCACTACACACTTGAAGAATAAACAGAAGGGCAGGAAGCCAGGCTGGTACTTGAGTTCATGAATAAGTGGTGGCAGTGTCCTGGAGAAGAGGAAAGGACAGAGGATCAGGCTGTCCATGGTGAGCTCTGGAGGTGTCAGAAAGCAGCCACATGGGTGAAATCCATTTTCCCCTTTCTCAATGTCACATAATTGTGAACCCACTTAACCAAGCTCTGCACTGCTGGAGGCACCTCAGAAAACCATTCCAGAGGCACTTGGGTCTATTAAAGCCATTTTCTTGCATTCCCATAAATTGTCTATGAGGTCTATCATAAGTAATTTGCACTTCTTGGGAGCCCCTTTTCCCCTCTATGAAATATTCAGGTGCCCTGTTCGTTTGCATGAGGCAGTGCTGGTGGCTGCCTCTGGAATCATCCTCAGCAGTGGTGGATCGTAACAACAGAGCCGAGAAAAGACCGTGTCCTTGTTAGCAGGTGCCTGGTCTTGGTGTGCTGGCTGTAGGGTATATAGTTGTGCGGCCTACCTCTCAGAGCTGCTGTGTCCTTGCTGGGGAATAAGTCTACTTTGTAGGATTGTTCAGAAAACTAAATGAGGTAACAGTTTTTGGCACATAATAGATTCTCAATAAATATTAGCTTCTTTTTCTCCTTCCCCACTTCTAAGACCAATAGAAACCTGTTGGTTTCTGTGGCAGCAGCATAACAGGTATGATCTGATAAATGGGAACTTTGGGAAACTGACAAGAACTTCAAACCATAAAGCCACATACTGGCTGGCATTGGGATGCTTTGGGATTCTGTGGAGCAATTCTCCTTGTATTATTTTAGGGTAGACAGATTTGAGAAACTCTCTGTGTTTGGGAAGGTATTTATAATTTGGATCAAGGGTGATATGGTGCCTATATTTTCTCTTGGCTAAGACCAAAGTACAGAACTGAAAGGCATGTATCGTGTAGATGTATGGCTGTGTGGGGATAGGTGAGTGTATGTGGGTATGTGTATAAACACGAGCACTCTTTGCCTCATGACCACGAGCCTTCTCAGGCCATGGTCCAAAGCATCACTTTCTTCCCTGGCTAGGTGGGGATAGTCAAAGCTGAGATCAGACCAGGGAGTGGGGTCTGAAGGGCCCCCCAGAAGCCCAGCTCTGCAGCCTGTGCAGATTGCCACGTCCCCAAACTTCAGTGTGCCTCACAATCACCTGGAGGGGTTGTTAAAGCACAGATTGCTGGACTCTCCCTCTAGGATGTCTAGAATGTCTGTCTCCATCTTGTATGTCTGGGGTGGGCCTGGAGAATTTGCAGGTTTTCTTTTTTAAGATAGATAGATACATAGATACATAGATTAATTAATTAATTAATTAATTACACAGGGAGAGAGAGAGAGGGAGAGAGAGGCAGAGACATAGGCAGAGGGAGAAGCAGGCTCCCTGTATGGAGCCCGATGCGGGACTTGATCCCAGGATCCTGGGATCACGACCAGAGCCAAAGGCAGATGCTCAGTCACTGAGTCACCCAGGCATCCCGAAAATTTGCTGTTCTGAGTTCCCAGTTTATGCTATTGCTGTTGCTCTGTGGACTATACTTTGAGAATCACTGATCTATAGGTCTACCCCACCTCTCTAGTCTGGGTGATTTCTTCTTGTTGATCTTTGCATGTCCAGCCTTGCCTCTTTTTCCCTCTGCAGGAGCACATCTGCCTGTCAAATAGGGTTGCCAAATCTAACAAATAAAAATTTGGGATACCCACTGAAATTTGAATTCCAGATGAAGAGTGAAAACCTGCGTAGTACTAGTATTGGTTACATTTAGCTTAACATTAGTATGTCCCAGATATTGCATGGGATATACTTACACTAAAAAATTTATTGTTGACCTGAAATTCAAATTAAATAGACATCCTGTATTTCATCTGGCAACTGTTTCATCAGAGTGGGGGTCAAGTGTCTCTCTGTGCCTCTCCTGCCACTTCCCTGTGATTGAATAGGCTACAGCTGCTGGTGAAACCAGCCCAAAGAGGGTTTGTGTTTTTCGGACAGAGCCACCTGCTGCCCCTGAGCTCATTTGGCAGTCTTCACTTGGTCTCTCTGGGATGGACTTGGCTTGTGTTCATATTGGTTCTCTTGCTGGCTCTCTCTGCTTTTCTTTGTCTGTCTCTCTTTCTCTTATACTTTCTTTTATGCCAGCCTGCTTATGGGGGTTCTTAAAGGCAGAAATTTGTAAAGTGATGGGGATGGGCCAAGGAAAAAGTCTGTTCCTAGCAGTGAGAACAGCGTCTGGAGAGCTGACCTCATGGTATCTGCAGGGAAGAGCAGCAGAGGGCCCCAGCTGGCTCGCCGTGCATTATGAAAAGGATAACATTTGCCTTGGAGAATGCACCTCCCAGGGCCGGGTAGGGAGTGCTTGTGTGGCTGGTTTGCATGGTGGTTGGAGTCCAGGATGTTGCCAGCTTGATGGAAGTTGACATCACTTGGTCTCCGATGCTGACAGAGGGAGCCAGTACCATGGACATCAGCCTGTCTTGAGGGGCAGAGAGAATCTGAGCAATCAGAGGCCTTCTGGAGACTTGGATGCAGCATCCCCAGGACTGGCCCCATTTGGCTCTCCTCTTGCCAAGGCCACTTTGACGCTGAGAATGGAGGAACGGTGGAATGTAAGGCCTAGCCATGGCCCTTCCCTTACCTGCCCCACTGCTGGGCCTGCTCCTCTCTTCCCTTGCTCTGAATGGAGCCAGTGAGTCTGCTTAATAGGAAGTAGGCCACGGCCTTCGAGGGCTCTGGCAAGGGAGCCTTGTGTATGTGGCCTGGCTTCGAGGGCCTGTGCTCCTCCTCCTGTGTCCTCAGAGTGATGTGGAGAGTAACAGTGTGGCAGGGAGGCCATTGCACAATTGGGACGAGGGACAGGGTGAGGGGGCCATCTCTCCTGTGTTGCCTTGTATGGGATGCAGACCCACCTTAGCAGGTTGAACAGGTATTTTTCCTTCTGGACACAGGAAAAGCTGTTTCTTGCTTGTACTTGCCGGTGCTTGGCAGGCACAGTGCTGGGGACGAGGTGTCCAGATAGAGAAGGAAGAGAAGGTGACGCCTTCTGCCAGTGCCCCAGCTAGCATACAAATCCCTGCGAGGAGGATAGGCAGGCACGGCTCACCCAGTTTGCTAATTGGGGCCACCAAGCTCAGAGACATGACAGGCCTGCCCAAGGTCACACAGCCGGTGAGTGAGAGAGAATGGCCATGGGACAGATACTCTCTCCTTTCCCAGCAGCTGGATCTGCCCTTCCCCCCCCGCCCTCACTTGGAGCTCTATCACCGTCACCTTCCAGGTCCCAGCTTCCTTTTCTCTCTTTTGTCCAATGGCCTTATCTCTCTTTGTGGACAGTCACATTCTCCTTGCTCATGCTTTGTGCCTTCTCTAGCCTGTGGGGTCCAGTGACGTTTTGGGGCCAGGCAAGATCCTCAAGGTTCCTAGTGCCAGTGAATGGAGAACTTACCTTGCAGAAGGGAAGGAGGCCCCATGTGCCCCGCGGGGAGTGGAGTTGCCTGGAAGGCTCCCCTCTCATCTGCTGCAGTGGGCCCTGTGGTGCTGCAGGAGGGTGAGCCAACACTGACCTCTCATCAGGCCCTGGATCCTGGCCTGGGGGACACTCTACCCTGACCCTGTTAGCT
Organism: Canis lupus dingo; assembly: GCF_003254725.2. Taxonomy (NCBI): domain Eukaryota; kingdom Metazoa; phylum Chordata; class Mammalia; order Carnivora; family Canidae; genus Canis; species Canis lupus. Next base: position 35,561,426 of record NC_064267.1, read on the forward strand.
GGGATTTCCTAGCTGACATTGCAGTGACTTGCAATGCAAGGGTATCCTTCCCATCCTTAGTCTGTCAGTCACATGGCAGGGGCTCAATCTGTGTTTAGAGGAAGGATGAAGTTGGTAAAGTCTGCCACTGTGGGAACACACGTTTCAGTTGGAGAGGCCAAATGGAGCAATAGCAGTAAGTCTCTATACAATTAAGTATGAAACTGCATGGTCCAGACTTTTTGTGTAGCTGGAGTACAGGGGCGGGAGAGATCCACACAGCTGGGGTGGCCAGAAAGTGCTTCGTGCAGGTGGGTCTTGGGGAGGTACTAGGAGGGGGTCAGGCCTTCGGGTGATCAAATGGCATAGGAATGCTCTCCTGTATTTTGGCTAAGAGATGACTTGGAGGCCTCTTTGATGGGGAGGAGATGGAAACAAGGGGCTTTGCTTGTTATCTAGCAGCTTCCTTGCTCACAGCGTGCAGGAGCTCCGTTCTGGTTGTGTGCTGCCCATCTGCAGTGCTCCTTAGTGCTGGGCCTGACCTTGTGCCCTTGGCTCCTTCTAGAGGGAGGCAGTTGGCCAAAACGAACAGTGAAGTCTCTGGAGGGGCTGGATGAGTTTCTTGTGGCCGCTGAAACAAAGTCCCACCAGCTGGGAGACTTGGAAGAGAATTTTATTCTCACAGTTCTGGAGGCCAGTAGTCTAAAATCAAGGTGTCCGCAGGGCTGTGCTCCCTTTGAAGGCTTCAAGGATGAACTTGAAGAAAGAACCTGTTTCATGCCTGTCTCTTAGCTGCTGGTGTTGCCTGCAATCCTCGGCCTTCTTGGGCTTGTAGATGCGTCACTCCAGTCTCTCTCTCCGTCTTCACATGTGTCCTTGTGATGTCTTTCCCCCTTTTTATAAGGACAGCAGTCATCGGTTTGAGGGCCTTGAGGGCCCACCCTAATCCACTCTGACTTCCTGCTGGTCACATCTGCAAGGAGCTCATTCTGAAGTCAGGTCCTATCATGGACACTGGGAGTCAGGACTCAATTCAGCCCACAGCCCGTGCCTGGAGCTTTTGTGTTGCTTGCCTCCAAGACAACTGCAGATTTCCTTTCCTCGGGGATGCTGAATGTTGGCTCTGGAAGGACCCTTCCAGGGCCTTTGCTCCAGAGCAGTGAGACCTGCCAGAGAGAGCTTCCACCCCGTCGTTAGTTCCGGAGCAGAGCCCTGGCTCTGCTGCTCAGGAGCTCTGTGACCTTGGGCAAGTTATTTAGCTTCTCTGAGTGTCTGCTTCCTGCTCTGTAATGTGGGACCGTAACGTTGACTGCTTGTCACAGCTCAAAGAGTCGGATCTCAGTGTGAGGATTGAACGAAAGACAGATGAATGTGCAAGTATCTCTTCTTAAATCATTTTTTATTGTGGTAAATTATGCATTGCGTAAAACTTACCATTTTAACCGTTTTTGAGCGTGCAGCTCAGTGGCATTAGGTCCATTTGCATTGTCATGCAGCCAGCACCACCATCCCACTCCGGAACTTTTCATCTGCCCAGACTGTGAAAATGCCTTTTACAAAGAGCACTTTCTACTCATTTGATAAATAAGGAACCCGAGTCCCTGAAAAGTAAGAGCTTGAGTCGCCCAGTGAATTAGGGGCACAACTGAAGTGAGAACCTCAGTCCCCTGCCACATAGTTTGTGGTGCTCATCTTCTTCAGTCTCCCACCCCTCTGGGCTGCAGGGTCTGGGGACACAGGAGGCATTACTGGGGTTGAATTCCTCCAGAGAGCTTCCTTTGCCCCAAACCACATCCCCCCCATCCCCCCAGAATGTGTCCCGAGGTGGGACACACACAGCTGCCTCCTCTCAACCTCTTGACTCTCTCTACCTTTGTCTCCTTTGTCAAGTGGGACAGAGCTCCTCTGGAGGACTGGGGGAGCTGGATTTGGGGCAGCCTTTGGGATGGCTTCGTGAGGTACCTTGTGACATGGAGAGAGTAGGGGCAGGGAGTCAAGGGCTGGGTTCTGGCCCTTCCGGTAGCTACCACAGTCTTCTCACTGACCATGTATTGGTTGAGGGCCTACTGTGTGCCCATCATTGGGGAAATACCAGTGAATAAGACCCTCCTCGCTGCTTGGAGCTGCTGTGAGACACAAATGGTATGATACATGACAACCCCATGGCAAAGGGCACTCACTACAGGAGGTGATGACGAGGGGTGGGGGGAGGTGAGCTGGCCACTCCCAGCCCAGGCCGATGGGAGTCTGGGTGCTGGGACAGGTTAGACTTGGGTGCCTGGGGTTCCATGTGACCTTCCACATCAGGTACTGGAGACAGACCCGGGTCACAGAGCATCCTTGACCTTGATGTGGCTCAGGGTCGAGGAGAGAGGTGCCCAGGTAGTTATGAAGTAGTATCATGGGTGCCAACAGAGGGGAAGGGGTGATGACACCAGGGGAAGAAACAGCAGACTCTGCCCTTATGGGACAGAGGAGGAAGTGGAGGGACGACAGCCGGGGTGGGGGTCCTTTGCTCTGACCCAATCCAGAAAAGGCCAGTCAAGAAAGCCCTCAGGTGTCTCCTGGTAGGGGGACTCTTTGTTTAGCTGCCTGGGGGCTGGCTCCTGTGGCCCTCAGTGGATCCTGGGAGGTGGCTGGGACAGGGATTATTGTATACATTTTGCAGGCAGGTAGAGTGATGTGTTGAAGGCCTTGGGCAAGGTCACCCAGGAGCGGGGCCAAGCAGAGAGCAGAGCCCACTTTCCTGCCTTGGTCCCAGGCATTCTTGGCAAACCCACCCCAGATTCTTTCTGTGTTCCTCAGACTCAAGATCCATTCACAGCCTGCCATGCCTCAGCTGTGTCCCTGGTCCTCCAGGAAGTCCTGCCGTCAAGGAGCTCCCCGCATGAAGCCCCCAAAGGCTTGAGGACTCTCCTTTTCCTCCTCTCCATCTTCCTAGCTTCCTCCCGGCCTGGGAACCTGTGGGGAGGAGCTGCTCTGCCGCAGAAAAGGTGGGAAGGCCGCCAGACTAAACCGTTCTCTCTGTTGGGTCTTCTCCTGACACCAGGTCCCGACTGGCAGACTTCCATGCCAATTGTCGTGCCTCCTACCAGACGCTCACCAGCTGCCCTGCCGACAATTACCAGGCGTGTCTGGGCTCCTACGCTGGCATGATTGGTAAGCCGCCCCCGCGCACCTGTGCCCACAGTGGCACCTGGCTGTGGGTAGGGGGCCTGGCTCGGGGCCAGAGGGTGGACAGTCTGAGCTCGCTCCTCTCTTCAGAGAAGCCAGAGGAGAGGCCAGGCCTTTATCGTGGGGAGAGCAGGGCCCTGGGAGCCTTATAAAGCTTTTGAAATGAGAAAGTAAGATTTATTGCATGGTTTGGACATTCCAGGCACTGCCCTGAGCGGTAGACGTGGACTGTCTTAATTCTCACAACAGTGCTTCCTAGGGAGGGGTTGGTATCTCCATTCTACAGATCGGGACACTGAGGCTTAGAGAGGCCAAGGAACTCGCACAGGTTCACCTTGCTAGTAAATGTTGGCACTGGGGTCTAAATGCTGGATGTGAACCTCTGTCTCCCTGGCTCTAGAGCACACGCTCTGCTTGCTGGCAAAGGAGGCAAAGGCCCAGGCTCCAGGAAGCAGGGGGCAGGGTGGTGGCCCCCGATATCTCCTCTGCTGTCTGGCTCTGTCCTCGGTGTCCGTGTCCTTCTGTCCCATGTGGTCACTATCCCCTGGTTGCTGGGATAGTAATGCTCAGACTTTGTGAGTTGGGATGTATGTGTGTTTGAGGGGGCAGTTGGGAGGGAGGGGGTGTTCCCAAGCTGCTTCTCTTCCAGAGAGAAGGCCTTACTGTTCCTTCTCCTTTGCCTTCCCCCTGCCCAGGGTTTGATATGACACCCAACTACGTGGACTCCAGCCCCACTGGCATCGTGGTGTCCCCTTGGTGCAGTTGTCGTGGGAGTGGCAACATGGAGGAGGAGTGTGAGAAGTTCCTCAGGGACTTCACCGAGAACCCGTGCCTCCGTAAGTCCCGCCAGTCCCTCCCCGAGATCCTCACATCCCACAGGGGCCCCACATCGGGAGGTCCCATGGCATCTATGGGGCTTCCCCAGCAACCTGCAGAGACCTTGGGTTTTGTGTTCTTGGAGACTCATGCTACTGAATGGTCAGTAGGCCAGCCTCAGTTTACCACTGGAGACCTTGAACCTATGTCAGGGCAAGGTCAAAATTTTCTGGCCTGTTGTCCTGACAGCTTCAGCCAGGTTCCAGCTGTCACCTGTCCCTTTAAGGATCCATTCCCCTTTAGAATTGGTGACTTTCTTTTCAAGTCATCAGACTGCTATTCAAAAGGCTACAGAGAGAGCTGAGCCACAAATCCTGCCTGCCTTGATCTGCTCAGTCTGATGCTCTTGCCTTCCACCCACTTGAAAATCGCCTCCCTCCTTCCCTGTGTCCTGTCTTCCTTCCATCCACCCTCCCTTTCTTTATAGCACTGGGGATTCAGAGAGATGAGCGACAGTGCCTGTCATTGAGAAGTTCGTGGTCTGATGGAGGGACGCTGTCAGGGGGTTGCTGCGATCATAGTACGGGGTGAATGATGCTAGGGTGGAGGTCTGCGCAGGGCTCTCCTGTCAGCCTGGAGAAGGCCCTGAAAGCTTCTCACACCCTGGCCCATTGAGGGACAGTGGGCGTCTGTCAGCTGATGAGGCAGGGAGGGCATGCCAGCCCACCCGGGCAGAGGTGCTTGTAGGAACTGTAGACTACCTAGTCTTGCTATAGGGCGTGAGGATGCCTGGAGTTACCTGGACAGGGACGGAGAGTCCTCCTCCCGAAGGACCTCGCAGTCCTGAGGCTGTTAGGATCTTACGGTCCTGCTGGTGGTGGATGTGGGCCACTGAAGGAGTGTCAGCAGGTGGCATTGTGGGCGGACCTGCATTGCAGAAGGCCCGCTCTCTGGTTCTGCTGTGGAGGGGTGGGGATGTGGGTCTGACAGGTGGCCCGACAGAAGTCTGCTCAGGGGGCGGAGAAGCTGGTCATGGAGAGGATGGTGTGACTGAACTGAGCAGCGGTGGGGAGGGGAGAAGAGGAAGGGGGTGGACAGATCTTTAGGAGGCTTAACTGGTGGCAAGTGGGCAGTTAGAGAAGCATAGTGGGGGACCTGGGTGGGGAGAGATGACCCCCTTCAAGACTGGAAACATGGCCAGAAAGCAGTGATGCAACGGAACGGAGCCATGCCTAGTTGGGACGTAGATGTGATGACCTGGAGATACGTCTGGGACTTGGAGTGGAGGTTTCTCTAGGCACTTGGTTCCAGCGCCAAGTCTTGAGGACAGTTTTGTTCAAGAGGTCCCATTATTTCATCCTTAGTGCATTGGTGCTAATGGTGTGGGAGTGGGTGAGGCCACCCCAGGAGAAGAGCTAAGTCTGGGGCTCTTGGAATGCCGGGGGCGGGGGGGCCTGGCACCTGTGCTGGAGGGCGTGTGGGAGGGGTGGGGGGGTCGTCGGTGTGGAGGAAGCCTCTGGAGGGGGAGTGGTCTGCAGCACGGGATGCCCTGGAGACACCAGCACCCGCCGCCCTGGGCCTGCCCTGCTGCCTCCTCCCGGCTCTCCACGTGCATGTCCCCTCTTCCCTTTCTCTTCCACATTTCTTTCTATTATGGTTTCTTTTCCAACCTCCCTCTTGCTGTTTTCTTCTCTACGTGTGAGCTGTCAGTAGCATCTGGAAGGAGCTGCAGAGAAGTTGAGTTTGGACAAGCCACACCCCGTCCTCAGCTCTAGGTTGATACAGAGAAGGCGGTATCGGGATGTGAGGGGCAGACGTGATGGAGGCAGCCCCTGGTTTCTCTGTGACCACCTGCTCTCTCCCCCCACAGGGAATGCCATCCAGGCCTTTGGCAATGGCACAGATGTGAACCTGTCCCCCAAGAGCCCCTCATTCCAGGCCACGCAAGCCCCTCGGGTGGAGAAAACACCTTCTTTGCCAGATGACCTCAGTGATAGCACCAGCTTGGGGACCAGCGTCATCACCACCTGCACATCTGTCCAGGTGAGGGGATGTGTCTCTGCAGCCGGGGAAAAGGAGTTGGGGGTGGGCTGAGGGTCTAGAGAAGCACCACGACACCCCAGGCGAGTATGGGAGATTAGGTCAGGGATGGCGCACGCAAGGTCCTTCCTTTGGATCGGGATCCAAGAGGCAGGGAGGAGCTGTTGGGGGTTAGTTTTTTTGTGCCTACGTACCCTGGGCATTCACCTTACAGGTACGAAGCACCCGTCCTCTCAGAGGATTGTGTTAGATGCCATGGGGCACCAGAGAAATGTAAGGGGTACCATTACTAGCCATCTGCTAATTACCAGGTATATGCCAGTGACTGTCTACCTACTGCATCGAATTTTCACACAGTAAAGTGTTGGTCTTCTTGTTCTACGCATAGGAAAATGGCCCGGGAGGGTTAGGGAGGCTACCCAAGGTCACACAGCTGGCTGGTGATAGAATAAGATTACAAACCTACGTCAGACTCCAGAACCCATGATGTTCATTTGTTTGTCCATCTGTCCATCCATCTATCCATCCAGCATGTGTTATGTTGCGTTGTGTGCCAGGACTACTGTGGGGTGTGCAAGGGAGATCTTGATGAATAAAACTGACACAGTCCTGGGTTTTGAGGTCCTTATGGTCCTTCCCAAGATCAAACATTCAAGAAGCATCGGGCATGGACTGTGGTCAGGGCTCCCCACTCAGCCTTTCTCTGCTGAGCTGCCCTCAGGCCATCATGCCATTGGCTACAGCAGATTCTTGGCTCTAGTTAGAACACACACACACACGCACACGCACACGCACACACACACACACACTCTCACACCTATACTACTCTTACGTAACACACACAACACACCCACACACTCTTACTCATGCACTCTTCACATAATACAGTCACTCTTTCTCTCACGCACACATGTGCATTCTCATACACTCAACTTACATATATACGTTCTCTGTGTCACACACACATACACACACACACTTTCTCTCACGCATACACCCACCCACCCCTAGAGCGAAGTGTGAAATAGGACCTCATGCCGAATATCAGAGCAGAGCAAGGGGATCAGTGAGATTGAGGGTGTGGGGTAGAGTGGGGGTGGCCCTGGAGTTACCAAGAAGGTTGGGGGGCTCTGAAGTACCTTTCATGGGGGGGCACAACCTAAGGAGAATGGGTGAGGAGAACAAGGCCTGGCTGTGTGTGTGGAGGGGGGCAGTGAAGACCACGGTCTGAGTGGGGCAGCACGCTCACGGCACCCCCAGTGCACATTCTCCACAATGTTTCAGTCACTCTGGACAAGGCCCTTCTGGAGGACCAGTGTACAGCCGTGTGACTATAGCTGACATTGTTGTGCTCTGTGCTTGAAATATGCTGAGAGGGTAAACCTTAGGTGTCCTTACCACAAAAAGGGGGGAAAAAAGCAGAAAATGGTAAAGATGGGAAGTGATGGATACGTTGATTGGCTTGTGAGCATTTCACAAGACGTGTATACGTACATTGGGTCATCAGATTGTACACTTTAAATATATATGATTTTAATGGTCAATTATAACCTCCATAAAGCTGGAACAAACCCCAGTGTGAGGAGAACTAGATCAGGGACGGGGCCTCAGGGAAGCGTTCAGGTCCCCTGGACCTGTCATACTGGAAGAGCCGGTGGGGGTGCCCGTCCTGGTTGGGAAGCTGCTCTCCCTTCCGTCCTGGCAGGCTCCTTTGTGCCGGAACAGCTGACCTCCGAGTACCCTCACGTCAGACTCTGCGTGGACCCTTCCATGCCCTGCTCCCCTCCATTAGGTCACCCCTCCAGGTCTGGGCTGAGGTGCTGGTGTCACCCTTGGGCAGCTCCTAATTACACTAGCCATGCTTGAGTGACTGCCGGCGGGGGCTCGGGGGCCTGCTGCACGATTGCCAGCTCAATTTCATGCTAGAGTGGCAGGCAGCTCGCCGGTCGGGGCTGTGCCACCTGTCAGGTGACCATGCACTGGCACGGCCCCCATGTCCGTGGGCACCTCCCCCCACCCACCGCCTCCCTGAGTCCCTTGAGGCCCAGCTTACTCAGTAGTGGGGAGGGGGGGATGCTGATTTAGCAGGTAGCTGCCGACCTTTCCCAGACCCTTATATGACTCACCGTGGGTGTGGACGAGTTCAAGGCCACCGCCTCTTGCCTCACTGCGGCCCACTCAGTGCCTGATGGCTCTGATTCCTTCCTTTCCCCTAGTTTCCCTCAGCGGTCTGCTAAACTGTTGCCTGGTTTCTTTTAGCCTCAGCCTGGTTTTTCTGCAGACTCACCATCTGGGGGCTTGTCTTACACTTGGTTTGATTCCAGTGGAGTTAACACGATCTGTGAGTGAGCTGATGTATGGGAAAGTGCCTGCAAGCCGAGTGGTGCTCCGTGTGTGTTAGGTGTTACGAATGTCGGGGTGCTGGGCTGGCAGGGGGCTCCCCGCGCCTGACCTCAGTGACCACCCACTCACAGTCTAGGAGCCACTAGGGGCAGCACAGCTGAGAATGGCCATCTCAGGAGCAAAGGAGGAGATGCAGGCCCTTGGTGGGGCGGGGGGGGGGGGGGCGCTGAACGTCACTCCTGGTTCCTTCTCACTGAATCCAAAGGGGAAGGGCCCCCCTTGCTTCTGTTTTCATCACGGTCTTTAGTGAGCACCGCCTCCTCCGTGCCAGGTGCTGGGAGTGCAGAGTCCAGCTGGAGGCTGGTGTGGGTGATTTGCCCCCTCCCCAGCTCATACCCTCTCCTTCAGCTCTGCAGGCTTGGAAGGGCTCCATGGTGGCCTTTGTGGGGGCTTTGGGAGTGACAGCCACCCATAGCTACAGACGGAGGGCCCTGTTGAGGGCAGAGACAGGAGGCTGAGGCCCGGGTGGGGTCAAGGGGACTAAAAGACTTGACTGATTTCTGTCCTGCCCCTCAAAAGGCCCAGGTCCTCGGGGAAGCCTCAGGGACCCCCTTCACTGACCCAGAAATGGCAGCCAGTTGGGGACCCCACATAAGTGATTGGACATCAGGACCAGAGGGCCTTCTGAGATCTCGTTCTCAAACCCCAAAGGATGGAAGCTCGGCGAGGACAGTTACTTGTCCAGAGCCCCCGGCCGCCAGCTCCTGGACAGTTTCTTCTGCGGGGCGATGGATCTTCCACCCCAGAGGGCTTTCCCACGATGGGGGGCAGGCTCTGCAACCCGAAGAACTCTTGTCTACATCATGGGGCTGCTGAGCAAAAACATGGGTGTCCACAGAGGAGCCAGGAGCTAGGAGACCCCCGAGTTGGCCCTGTGTCTGGGCATCCTCAATGCTGTTTTGAGTCCTGCCCTCATAGGCTTCCATTCCTGGCTGGGCCCCCACTCCAGGCAGCCCTGCCTGCCTGGAACTCTCTGGAACTTGGAGAATTCATGGCAAGATCTGCAAAATGGTCTCTCCCTGTCCCTCTGGCCTTGCCTGTGTGTATGTGCACACACACCCCCCTGTGTGAATTCCCTCCCTGATCTGGAGGCAGCAGGTCAGCCGTGGACTCTCCTCCAGGGCCCTTTGTTTCTGAAGTGCAGTCAGCCCCTCCCCAGGTGTAGACCCGAGGACGGCGGTGAGCAAGTTGCTGGCCCGTGCACCCGTCAGCTCCTTGGAGTGAAGTGCCCATCTTTCTTCTCTCTGCATGGCAGATCCTACTTGGATTCACCTTCCAGAGTGTTCCCCTGGCTCTGCTCCTGCTTCGCCTCCCTTGAGCCCCCATCATGATGTGTTCTTCTTGCTCTCCCAGCTGAGCATCCCCAAGGATAGGGGCTGTCTCCCCCCTCTTAGTTGCTCTGTGTACCCCAGGGCTCAGTGTGTGGCATTGAGTAGGTGCTTCAGAGATGTTGGGGGGAAGAACCCAGAGTCCCCAGTTCATTGGAACATCCTGCTCTCTCCATTCTAGAACAGGCCTTGTGTGCTTTCTTGCTTGTGGGCCACTCTGCTCGGCTTATGTCCTTCTCGTAGATGCTGCCTGTGTGCCTGCCATGAGGGTGGGTAGGTGAAGCAGTGTTTCTGTGGAGGATCCATGAAAATTGGGTCCAGGCCCCACCTTCTGTCACATGATGAGGACTGGACCAGGGTGGTGCAGTGGCTGTGGAGGCTGGGAGACTGGCAGCTGGTTCTTGCTTCCTCTGGTCGTGGTTTGTTTCCAGCGTCCTTGGCATTCCCGGTGGTTTTTTCTGGGCCAGTTTGCAGGGACCCATCAGATCAACTGGAGTCTCGCCTTTCCCAGGGCTGCAGGGCCCTGGCAACACAGTCTCCGTTGCTCTTTTTGTCTCTACCAGCTAATTTTGCTCTTATCCTTGGACTTCCCATCACATCTGGGGGAATTTGAAATGTATTTGGAGGGGTTAACGCAAGCCCCCCTCACCACACACCTGCAGTAGGCCTGGCAGCCTGCGGATGCTCTTGTCTCCTCCTCATCCTGCCTGCTGTCTGGCTGGATCTCTTACCTAGTGCACAAGCCCGTGGGCATCAGATTGGGGTGCTGAGAGGCCTTTCAGTGGGTTGTATAGTCCTGATTTATAAATATGGCTCATTTCCAAGCTTCGAAAGATTTGAATACATTCCCTCTTTTCTTCCCTTGGTCTTGGCCCCCTTGTAGTGTTCATTCATTTGTTCTTTAGTGGCTTTATTCAACATAAGTCCTCACTCCATGTTACTCTGTTCCAAGCTCTGAGGCTGACCAGCTCACTAGGCCCATACCTTGGTCCCATGCAGGTAGGATGGACAGGATGCATGCCAGATAATTGAGGGGGGAAGCCATAGGCACACTGGGAAAACCGATAAAGTGATGTGGGATCCAGGGGTTGGACGGCTGCTTTGGATGGGAGTGGAAGCAGAGGACTCTTGTGCAGAGTTAACCCCGCTGCTAGGCCTGGAAGAACAGGGAAGGCTGAGTAGGTGGCGATGTGGAATGGAGTGGAGTGGGTGAGGGTGTGGGTGACGGGCAAGTAGGAGCAAGGGCACACAGTCAGCATAGCACAGAACAGGTCTGGTAGGGAACCTGCTGGCCACATCTGGCCTGCTACCTGTTGGGATAAATCAAGTTTTATTGGAACACAACCACGCCCCATTGTTTACATATTATCCATGCGCTACAGGCAGAGTTGCCTAAAATCCTTACTAACCAGGCCCTTTGTAGAAAGTGTTTGCCTGCCCCCTGGTCTAGAGAAACAGCAGGCTCTGGGTTGGGTGAGAACGCAGGGTACTGCCATGGGGAGGATGGGTGGGAATACAATCCGATTAGCAGGCTGAAGTGGGGAGTGTGGAGGGGCCACCAAAGGCCTTTGACCGGGGAGTGTGGTGATGGGAAGATGGGTGCTGCAATTTGGGAAGATTCTGATGACAGATAGAGATTGGTTGGCAAGGGAGATGCCCTTGCAGACCTCTGTGCTCTCTGCCATAGTTGACAGTCATAGGTAGGCAAGATAGGAGGGCTGGATGAGGGGATGGCGAGGAATGGAGGGGATGAGGAGTGAGTTACCAGGCGGGCCTGTCAGGAGGGAGGCGGCCAAGGACATTGAGATTTGGAGCTGGGGCTGGGACCAGAAGCAGAGGACGCAGTGTTCCCACAGATGCAACGCTGAGCTTGGCCCCTGGGACCCAAGCCACATGGGCAAGGTCCTGGGACAGCCAGACCTAGATTTGGGAGTAGGGACAGATGTGGGCAGGGAAGAAGAGGAAGATAATAATTCCTTCCAACTGTCTGGGCAAGAACCCCCCTGGGAGAAATTTCTAGAAGGATGAACTTCGCCTTTGCTGCCATTTTCCTTCTTCTGTGTCTGTGCCCCTTTCCCGGGTGAGGTCCCTAGGGCCACTTGCTCCTTCTAAACTTCTGGAGGCAGCCTGCAGTATAGCCAAGAGCCTGCCTCCATGTCTGAGGGCTTTACTCTTAAAAGCTCTGCTCCCTGCCACCCTTGCAGCCCAGACCTGTGCCCTTTGAGATACATAACCCCACAGTCTCAGGGCTTGCCTTGAGGGAAGGAGAGGCTCAGGGTTGGGATGGGGATGGGGCAGGAGTTGGAGCAATTAACCTCTGTTCCCCTGAACTTCCTACATAGGAGCCCAAGAAGATTGGGTGAGATGGGCCTCAGAGGGCAGCCTGTAGCTGGGGGGATTTGGGGAGGGAGGTGGCCTCTTCTCCTGTTTTCTTAACTGACACTGAGGTGACCATGTAGATGTTTATTCTCACAGTAGGGTGTGAGCAGACTGTGACTCGTTCATCTTTGGAGCCCCTTGCAAGAGCCATGGGGAAAGTTAATGGTGATGGAGAGAGGCGGTGGATTCGAGCCCCTGATGGTTTTGTCATTAGGTGGTGGAACCTTCTCTCCTCACCTTGCTCGTAGGCCGCTTTCAGAGAAGTCATCTGGTGGGCAAAGGCCCGCACTGCTCTGTGTGGCCAGCACTGGGTGAGGGTCTCAGGGTCACCACGGGGGACCTTCACTGACTGCTCTGTGTCTGCTGGAGGTCAGGTGGCCCTGTCCACCTGGGGCGGAGACTGCTCTCTGCCCTTTGCTTTTTGAGTGGTGGTCAAGCAGGGTCTGAGTAGCCCCAGGCTACAGCTGGCCCTGGCTTTCCCCTCAAAGGCTCTTTCTGGGCCCTGCCTGCATTTCTCATGGCCCTGCCTTAGGGTGCAAAACTAAGCTTGGCTCAGCTTCGCACCTTGTGGAATGAAGGGACCCTTACGGGTGTGCGGAGCCTTGCTGTGCCAGATGCCCTCCCTTATGTAGTTGTCACGGTGGGTCAGGGAGGTACGTTGGTCTATCCCTATTTTATAGATGATAAAACGTATGTTACAGTAGATGATGTGACTTGTCTGGATGAATAAGACTTGAGCCCAGGGGCCTCTCGGGCTCTTCCTTGGATCCAGGTATTGTCCCGCGGTGATGGATACCAAGGATTAGGACCCTTTGGTTTAAAAGGCAAGGCCGGAGGGGTCTGTGAGGATAAAAATCTGTAAGCTAGATTTCTGGGCACCAGAAGGAGGTACTTTAGGACAGCAAGAGGAAGCCTGATGTCACTGGGCCATCAGCACACATTCAGTGTGTAGCTGTGGCTCTGGGGCCTATGGGACGGACACGTCATTGGTTCAGAAGGACTTAGTAAATGCTGTGGATGATGGATACACAGTGGGTGACATGGGGCATGGGGAGCAGGGAGGGGTCCTATCCCTGATCTTTGTGGAGGCCCATCCTTCTCTCTCACCAGAGTCCCTGGCACCTGTCAGGGATTGCCTTGGGGCCGGCCCAGGGAGCTATGTCACTTTCTCCCATTTCTGTTAATGTGGGTCTGATGAAAGGATGGAGACACTCCTCTGCAGCTTCCTCTCCTTGTCTATCCTCCTCCTCCTCCTCTGTGCCCTGCCTTCCTCTCTGTTCCCTGCCTCCTACTCCCTTCTGTCCCCCTCTGCTGCCCCGTCACCCCTAACCTCCCTGCCATGTGCTCCTGGGCTCCTGGGCTCCTGGGGTGTGCCTCTCCTTTTTCTCTCTACTCTTCTTCCTCTCTTACTTACTTCTTTCCTCTTGCTCCTCCTCCCCCTCCTTTTTCCTCAAATATTTGCCATCAGCCCCCTCTCCTCTCTTCTTTTAAGAGGAACCTGTCAAGTCCTCTCATTCTGAGGAGCACAATCCAGCCAGAGGCCAGCTCTGCAGGGTGTCCACCTTCAGATCTCACCTCCTCCCCTGCTCCACCCCGTTGGTTGAACCCAACTCCAACATATAAAACAAAAACAGTTGCTTTGTTTGAAGTGGGGGTGAGGACGTTGATCCTGACTGTCTAGTTCTACACAGGTTGCGTAATTCGTGACATTGTGGGGAGGGGTTGCACAGGAGGGGACAGGGACCTGCCACCCCTAGAATCAGTGAGAATGGGAAAGAAGGCCAGGAGAAGCAGGTACTGGGCCATGTGGCCCAGGATGTCCCTGGTGCTGTGAGTCCCTGAGGCAGGGGTGGGGGTGGGGTGCCTGAGGTAGGTGGTGAGGAGGAGGGCATTAGGATGGAAGACAGTGGTGACAGCACAGCCGGTAGGTGAGGTGGGCAGGCTCTGTCCCACCATGGCCTCTGACAGCCCTGGCTGGAGCTGCACTTGGTGGAGGCCGTAGAATCCAGCCCTTGGGTTCCAAAGGGTACTTCTGCAGGCACAAAGGTGGGCGGCTCGGCCCGGCTGGATCTTGGCACCCAGAGTCACTAGCTGGCACTGTAGTCTTGAACAGGATCTTCTTGGCTCAGGTCCCTGGTTCCATTCCTATTGTGTTCATCATCACTGTGGTCACATCTCCACCTTTGGTAGTGACTTAGATTTTGGCTGGCCTCTGTGTGACAGCTGGGGCCTTATTTAGCTGACCAGATGCCCTGGGTGGTAGATTGCGTATGATGTTTAAGGGATTATTGATACTTTTGACCAAGAGCAGTGATTTAGGAATAATTTCTTGGGCTTCCCGGTGCTTTTGTGGCCAGAGCGTCCCCACAAGTGCCTTGGGAACCAAGCCTTTCAAAGCCAGAAACACCATGTCCCCCAGCTGATTCCCATGGATCATTATGATGATGATAACAAAGGACGGTTCTCATGCACACTCCCTAGTCCTGCATCCAAGTGGTTATGCCAAGAGTAGAGAACCCTGGAAGCATCAGCAGGCCAGCCTTCCGTTCTCATTCCTCACCTTGGCCACTGAGCTCCCAGGTGTCACACATCTGTTTAGGGTGGAATGGCCAACACTTGCCCCCGTTGCCAGATGTCTTCCTAACATGCACCAGCGGTAGACATCACTAATCAATTACAGTTCTCTTCCCCACAAGCCCAGACAAAGCCTTATGAGCTTTTTGGAGCTGGCACTTGGATTCCTGTTCTGATCTATGACATTCATTCATTGATTCATCCTTTCCTGCATCTAGTAAAGCATTTACTAAGCTTATGTTATGAGCCAGACACTGCCCAATGCAAGGAAAAGAAGCCACGATCCCTGCCTTGTCAAGAGGAGCTCCGAGTATAGTAGACAGATATGCAAATGGCTTATGACTACATAATGCCTCAAGCGGGATGGCAGAGCTAGGAGTCTCCTCTCCAGGAGCCCTGGGGAGATAGGACCTAAGTGCTGGTGGTGCGAGAAGGGGACAAGGTTCTTATTTTGCTGCTTGGGATTCAGCCAACATCTTCTCATGTACCACGTGCTTATTTAATGCTGCCAGTGGTGGGTGGCAGGGCCGTGGAGTATTTGATCTCATTCAAGTCATAGGACAAAGCTCGGCCAGAGAGCTGGCTCTGGTGGCCCTGCCTTACCAGCACCTTCTCTTCCACAGGAACAGGGACTGAAGGCCAATAACTCCAAAGAGTTAAGCATGTGCTTCACAGAGGTGAGTGAAGGGCAGAGTGGGGGGTGGGTGCTAGGGCCAGAAGGGGGGTGTTTCCCAGGGGAGTCTCGGACTTGGAGCCCCTAGATCCCGTTGCGTGGGCCTGACTAGTTGAGCTTTTGACCCACCTGGACCTGGGTGGGCACTCAACTGTGCTGAGCATCCAGGGCAGCAGCCAGCAGCACCCTCGGCCGTCTCCTTGGGTGAGACACAAGCAGCCGCTCTGAGCAGAGGCCATCTCCAGCCTTCCTGACTCTTTATGACAAGTGTCCTGAGCACTTGCTCTATGCTGGTTTTGCCATGTTGAAGAGGTAGTGAGATGGGAAAGACACAGTCCCTTCCTAGAAGGAGGCCCAACACAGGAGCGTCTCTTTGGCCACATCTGTAGTGTGTGTGTAGGTATTTATATATGTATAAAAAGGAAAGGAAGCGTAAGCTTCTAGAGGAGGAGGGAACTCAGACACAGATGTGCAAGGAAGCTTTATGGAGCAGAGGGATTCAAAGAAATTTAGGAAGAGGAAGGACAGAGTTTCTCCCGCCTCTCCTCTCCTCTCGAGAAGCAGGTACTTGTGGACCCTGGGACTTCTTGAGATCGAAGTACCATGGCCCTCCTCTCTGCTCTGTGTCCATAGGCCCTCGTCCTCACCTGGCAGCATCAGCCCATTTTCCTGGGCACTGCTGCTTTGGCTCCCGGAGCCCAGGGCCCAGCTCAGCTCCACAGAAGCCCGGCTCCCTCTGCAAGCGAGCACAGAGCAGGGTCCCTTGGGGGGATGGGGAGGGCAGGGGCTTGAGGACTCAACTTCTTGAGTCCTTTTCTTTGTCTGATCCCGGGCCTGCTGACTCACTTGGTTTTCTGTCTTTTGTTGTGTTCTTTGCTTCTGTTTCCCCTTACGCCGCGGCTGCAGCTCACGACCAATATCATCCCAGGGAGTAAAAAGGTGATCAAACCTAACTCAGGCCCCTGCAGAGCCAGACCGTCGGCTGCCTTGACCGCTGTCTCCTTCCTGATGCTGAAGCTGGCCTTGTAGGCTCTGGAAACCGTGTTGGGAGATTTCCGGAAACTACACAGATGAGAACACCCGCCTGGCAAAATGGAAACACACACAGACACACACACACACCTTGCAAAAAAATTTTTTTCCCCACCTTGTCTCTGAACCTGTCTCCTCCCAGGTTTCTTCTCTGGAGAAATTTTTCTAAACCAAACAGACAAGCAGGCGGGCAGCCTGAGAGCTGGCCCACAGGTCCCTTGGCAAGGGGAACCCAGCGCTGAGGATGGGTGCCAAGGGTCTAGACGTGCCCTTCACTTTCTCCTGGTGTTTTCCTTTCTGGATCCTGCTGACATAAGAGACCAAGATGACACCCCTGCAGCCCAAGGGACTTGTGGCTGTGTTGATGTGAACTGGGGGCAGGGTGACTGCCCTTCTCAAGCTTACCCACTCCAGGGACCTGTGGGGGGCTTGGCAGAGGGTGTCAGGCAGCAGGGCAGGGAGGCTGGCTGCTGGGGGTCCAGCTGGGTACCTCAGCACCCCCACTTGGCTTCAAGGATGGAGTTTATTTCACCCTCTCTGTCTGTGGGTCGTGTGGGTCTGCATCTGACCTGGGAACCCCCAGCGATGCCTGTGGAGGGTGTGGCACTGGGTTCCCTGACTGTGGCCTCGAGGGGGTGCTGGGGCTGGTTCCAGGGGGGCTCCGGAGCTCATTCCCTTGGGCAGAGGGAGCAAAGCTTGGGCACCAGCTCAAGGCTGCTGCTTCCTCTTTGGTGGCAGGAATTTTGAAATCAAAGAGAAATGATCCTTTGTTGGCTCTTCTGGTTTCTTATGGGTCCATTTGGTGGGTCTCTCCTCCACCCCCCGGGGAAAGGGGTCTCTGAGAGGGGCAGAGAAGAGCATGGTGGGATGCCTGGCGGCACCACGCTCTGGTGGCTGCAGCCTCTCTCCTCCTCTCTGCTCCCCGTTCCTCTTTCCCACGTTCTCTCCTCATTTCCCAGACGAACACCAACTGTATGTACATAACACGACTCCTTTCTCAACATATATGTATATACACATCCATATACATATATAGTGTGGTTCCCCCTTTTTTCCTTTTTTTAAGAGACAAAACTATCGAAATAATACCCCCAACAGATGAGCGAAAATGTATTATTGTAAAGTTTATTTTTTTTAATAATGTTGTCTATAATGGGAAAAAAAAGGAGATTGACTCCCTGTGTCTCTGCCTTCGTCGGGCTGACTGGGCTGTGGAGGGGGGTTTCTGATCCGTATTCATACGTAGCCAAGGCTCCAATAAACATACTAGGAAGCAGTTTGCCTTCTGCCTCACTCCCGGTGTGCCTTCTCCCCATATTTTGTTCTTGGCCCAGTGCTTACCTGGGCTCGTGGTGGGCCCTGGGGGGAGTGTGTGCACACGTGTCTACATCCGTCCTGTGTCTTTGGTGTGGGTGATGGAGCTCCTTTAGGAGATGGTTTCCACTTGGTGGATCTCTGCATCCTGGCTGTGCTGAACCTGCCAGGCCCGTCCTCTCCTGCCTCCCCTTACCAATCAGTGCCAAGGCCCGTTGGTCCCAGCCTTGAAAAGAAAGCAAGTAGCAGTGGGGATGGAAGGGTGGGAGACAACTTGACCTTGATGCCTCGGGTCTGTTTTGGTTTTAAGGCTACCTGGGTGGTCCCGTTTAGTGGCCCTGTTGGTGTTACGTAGAGGGAGGTGGTATCTTCCCACTGGGACTCCTGGTTAATTTAAGGTATGTGACTCTGAAGGCAAGGACCTGGCCTTCTGGGGCCCACCAGAGAAGGAAGATGACTGTGGTCCATGCCTTCATCTCTTTTTCTCCGTTTACCACCCAGGCTCCACCTGGACAGTCCTGGAGAGATTCTCCTTGGAGAAGACTGGGACGATGCTTACTGGCTGAGTGTGTGTATGTGTGTGTGTTCACAGGCATGTATGGGTGTGTGCACATGGTGAGAGGGGAGGAAGACTGCCATGTGGGGGATGTTCCCACTGTCAGGACCGCACATGATCCCATCCTGTCGCCATTGGGAGATGAGATGCTGTTTTTCAGTCTCCCAATTCTGGATCCTCCCCCCCAATGGCTCTTGTTTCCAGTTGCAGAAACATTGGCCACATTGGCCCATGGGTGTGATTAGTGTGGTGTACAGGTTCTAGCCCATGCACGGAGTTGACAGTGGGCCAGCCAGTCCTCTTCCCCAGCCACCACTGGCCTTACTCTGGGCTGAGGTGGTGGTGGAGTTTACTTGGGAATCCATGTTGTTTCTGGTTTTGTTTTGTTTTAAAGATTTTATTTATTTATTCATGAGAGACAGAGAGAGGCAGAGACATAGGCAGGGGGAGAAGCAGGCTCCCTGCAAGGAGCCCGATGTGAGACTCAATCCCAGGACCCCGGAATCACACCCTGAGCTGGAGGCAGATGCTCAATCACTGAGCCACCCAGGCATCCCAATCCATGTTCTTTGTGAACAGGGAAGACTGGCTAACTAAAAGGCTTTGGGCAGAAAAGACTCACAGAATCAGTGGAAGGTGGGGGCACCAGGGAAGGCCAGGGCAGGAACCAAAGGACATCTGAAGGGACAGAAGGCACGATCTACAGGGTCAGCATGCAGCTGCCTCTGAGATGACGGACCACCAACTGTTGTCCAACTGGCTGTACTGGGGCCTTGTGCCCACCTGCCACACTTCGGTGGGAGAGGAGAATATGTCATGTCTGACATTCCTAAGTGATAGAAGCCCTTAGCTTGTGTAATGGAGAGCAAATTTCCCCAAAAGGAAATGGAGGTGCCAGCTTTAAAACCTCTGTCTTGTCCTGATATCACATAGCTGAGATTTTACTATTAAATATTCATTCCTTTGGTTGAGATGATTCCTGTTCTCTGCAGTCCTCTCCAAATATATAAGTAAAACTGGGAAGAATAAAATATTACTACCTTAATGCTAATTAGTTTAATGGTTTGAAGGAATCTTAGTAACATTAAGACATTTGGGCTTAGACATTGAGATTCAGTTTGGGGAGCAGTTAAGTAAAGAGGATCGGGAACAAAATCAGGAGAAGATTGGTAGGGGCTCCAGAGGTAGAGCTGAACTTATTTTAGAGTTCTTCTGGGGAGAGTCAGCTGCATGAGGTAGGGGCTCACTGTGCCTTTACCCCATCAGCACAGTCTGTACAATGTGCTTTCTTTGCCACTAGCCCCTTGGGGATTCCTGATCTGGGCATGCATCTATCTGCAACTAGGCCTCAATACCTTGTCAAGACGATGACCACATAGGAATGCTTTTCCCCTCCCAGGGGAAGCTTCTAGCCTGGGACAGTTTTGCTCAGCCAAGACCCCAGACATCTGCTTCCTGCCTGGCTCAATGCCCTGCTGCCCTCCTCTAACTGACATAGCTAGAACCACTCAGACTGCGCTGAAGGCCCAGTGGAGACCTGTGATGGCAGTGGATCCCAGAAAGCCAGTTCAGGATCACAGAGGACTCCACATCAAGTGAGCTGTGCCCTGGTCCTGAGCTGACCTTGGTGGTGGGCTGCAGAGCTGAACTTCTACCTTGTTCTGAGACCAGACGCAGGGTCATTATCAGTTCCTTGCATCCCACACCCTACATTTATGACCTGCTTGCCAGCATAGGTTTCTCAGGACTGAGCCCAACTCTACTCTCTTGAGTCCTTCTAAGACACAAGCCCTGACTCCATCCTCATGCCCTAGCTGGGTCCTACTGTCTCCACGAGACCTTCTTAATGCCAGGCAGCTCCAGGGCTGCCAGGGTGGCCAACGGTCACCTGCGTCTTGGCACCTGTCCATGACTCACCTGCTTACTGAGATGCCCACCCAGGAGCCCTGGTTTAGCCTCCCTATCTGGTTAACTGCTGGTCCTTGGGTTCCCAGGGTCTGATGGTCCACCTGCAGTGGCTTAGCTTCATCCCGAGGGCCTCATGGGGGGGTGGTGTGCATGCACATGTGGGTGCGTGTCCCTGTCTCTAGTCGCCAGCCCTGTTCTAGGGACTCCCTAATGCCTATATGAGACAAAGATTTGCCTTTCCTCATATAAGCACAAAGCCCCAGTGTTGCCTGCCATGAGGGAAATTCCTTGCCAGTCTTTTCTAATTTGTGAATTGAGTTGAAGCTGGGTCTTCCCTCTCTTGTAGGCTAGGATACCAAGGGATAAAACTGGCCATACCTTCCGTGTTAATACAAGTAAATGTAGTCACAGTCTGTTGCCCATTCTTTTAAAGTCTCAGTGGGGAGTAGATATTTATCTTTTAGAAATAGATCTAATTTTTAAAGGAAAAGCTAATGTCATTTGGAGCCGAAATTGGTAAAATATTGATATCATTCTTAGTGATGGGTTTAAATAGTCTGGTTTCTATCATCCTGTTCAACCTTGGCTACCTCATCTACAAATTTCTCTTAGATGATAATTAAGGTCCTTCTCAATGCTGAGCCAGCTCTGGAGGGGGAGAGACACAGACAGAGGTCCACATCCAGGGGCTTTTCCTGCCAGGTGTCTGAGCAAGGCGGGCCCGGCCCCATCTGCCCACCTGACCACTTAGAATTTCTAAGTCCAGATGTGTTTTCTAAAAGCCCAGCTATGCTACTTCATCGTTACACTCCTATCTTAAAACAAGCGAGGGAATGGAAAGAGCTTTGAAATCTTCACCAAGATGAGGTTTATAAAACCAGGGTCGTGCAGAGCAGCATCAGTTAATCAGAATGCAATTTGCCACATTTTACTTCTGGAGTGAAGTGCTTTCTTGTGCTCTACCTTCCATAGCAGAGAAAGGGAAGTGAGCATTTTAGGAGGATTTTAATAGCATTACTCAAAACCGAAATGCAATGCGGATATTTAAAAATATGTATGTATAAGATTTAACTAGTGTCTACATAGCTCTCACCATGTGCCAGACACTATTCCGAAACTGCATGAGTATCAGCTCCTGCCATTCCCACGGGGATGCAGCGCCGTTGGCTCTCTTTCCCCATTCTACAGACTGGAGCATAGACAAGTTACGATCCTGCCCCAGATCGTGCAGAGGGAGGGTGGCTGCCCTCAGACGCAAGCCCAGGTGTGCCGCCTGGTCTGGGCTCAAGCTGCTGTGCCAGGCTGCTGCCCGAGCTGAGCTCCCGCCTCAGTGCCCTGCACTGTGCTGGCCTGATGAAGACTTCCCTGGGGGGCTCCAGTGGATCGGCTTCATTGCTGTGTTTTAGGGCGCAAGGTGAGGGAGCTCTGTCAACGCAGTTCATTAAATCCAATACAGTGTGGACTCAAGACAGGAGAGAAGCGCAAGGAAGATGCTGCTGTGGACGTGGCTCACCCCAGGGTCTTCCTGATGGGGAGCGTTCCACCTCTGGGTGTGCTGGGAGGGGTGTGGACCTTGTGGGGAAACAGCTTTGGCTGGAAGATGGCCTCTTGAGGATGGAGCCTCACCATCTAGGAACCTGCTCATTAGGCTCTGAACCTGCTCATTAGACTCTTGCCTTGGGGACACCATGGTGTGGAGGAAAAAGGATACACTGGGGGTCAGGCGGACCTGAGTTTGATTTACAAATCTGTCACTGACCAGCTGAATGATCATGTCCAGGGTGAGCTTTAGATTTCTCATCGGTAAAATGGGGCAGGCTGTTCCTGCCTCTTAGCAACACTTGTTGAGATGAAATGGCCAAGGGCCTGGCACACAGTGGGCAGCTGCTCAGCCATGCCCCTCCCTTCACCAGGGGTGTGCTACCCTGGACCTGCACAGATTCTCGGCACCTGTCTGGCCCACCAGGGCTCTTCCTCTTAGTAGCCAGATTCCTTGTGGCAAACACAGGAAAATGGTAGTCATTAGGCCCCTGGACTGCACTCTTTGAACCACTGTCAAGTGGGGTTGAGAGGGCAGGAGCTAGTGGGGAGAGAAAAAAAGGGAAACTTGTTATTTGTAAGAAAAATTGACTTGATTTATGAGTTACTGGGGACAGTGGCTATAGAACAGCCAAATGTCATGCTCTCTGGAGTCCTTTTGATTGGCCACCCCCTCTCCATGCATGATGGCAGAGGATGTGCCGCTGCAGTGACATCTCAGCTACAAGGGCACTAGGACAAATACATCTCAGGTCATCAGCCCCAAACAGAGACCAGGAAGCAGTTGATCGGCTGTGGGGCCTGCGGACGATGTCAGCACCCATAGGCGACAGGCTGGCGTGGAGTCCTGGTGGGCGCAAGGCAAGAGCAGAGCGATTTAGCGACCATGGGTTCTTGGGAACAACCTGTGGGGATGGAGCCCCAGGCTCCTCTTTTGAGATGAATTCTGAATTACCTTCATGCTTTCTGAGCGGAACTGGCTCACCTCTGTGATTTTCCTATAGAAACAAGGCTGGCAATGAGGCATGAGTCTGGGAATGTTCAAGCTCACAGGCTCTCTTCAAGAAATATAGGGTACACTTGGGTGTCAGGGGACCTGCACTCTGAGTCTGGCTGGCCATCCACCGGTTAAGTCCCTGAACTTCTCTGAGCCTCAGAAAGATTGCTCTAGATCAGAGATCAGCAAACTGTTTTTCTGTAAAGGGCCAAATAATAAGTATCATGGCCTTTGTGGGTCATGCCATCTTGGTTGCCAACTACCAACTTGGCCTTTGTAGCTGAAAGCAGTCCTAGGCAATATGTAAATCACGGGCCTGACTGTGTTCCAATGAAACTGTATTTACAAAAGCAGACACAGGCTGAACTTGGCCTAGGGGTCGTAGTTTGCCCCTCCTCCCCTTGCTCTAAATAATCTCTGAGACCAAGCTCTCAATCGCCTGCAGGCTGACCACTGAGCTTTAGTGGTTGAGGGTGTTGATGAGTGATGGGGCTGGAATCATCCCGGGGTCAGAGAAAGAGAGCCAGCAGTCCACCACGGTGACAGGGGAGGTGAAGTTGGTGGTAGAGGGCACCAGAAGGAAGGGCCCCGGGGCTGGACAGGAGAGAGGAGAGGAAGCAGGTACCCTGGGGGCTGTGCTCACAGAGCTATGATCTGGAGCATGGGGGCTGCAGCTCGTGCTCTGCACAGGAGCTTTGAGTGAGGCGTGCAGATGGATGGGGCTGGAATTCAACCGCACTCAGCTCACACATCCCTAGGCCCTCCTGGGGCTGTGGAGGGGGCACCGCTTGCTGGTTTGCACGAGGGCTCCTGCACATACTGCAGCAGGGCCTGCGGCCTTGAGCAAGCAGCGAGGCTGCCGTTCCAGGGCTGGGAGGGGAGAAGGGTCACACACACACATCGAGAAGGTGGGTGTGGCAGCGGGGCCCCTGAGAGCCCCTGCGTGGCTGTTGGCAAGTCACTTAACCTGGTCGGGCTCCCCTTTCCTCATCTACAAAGGGAAGGGTCAGAGGCACTGCTCTCCGAGGTTCCTTTCCACAAATGGGATTCTGTGATTTTACTGACTGCCAGCTATTTCTGAACTCACCAGCCCGGCACAGAATGACTTGGAAGGAGACGGAATTCATCTCTCTTTCAATAAACACCGCCACCCGCTTGGTTGCTCCAATTTTTCACCAAGTGTCTTGTGCAGAGCTTTGGACTGCTGCCGTGGGGCTCATTCTGGGTCTGGCGGATGGTGGCGCCCCTCGTGCTCTGCTCCATTTCTTCTTTCAAGGCAGCGGTTCTCAGAGAGTCAACACCTGCCAGGGCCACATGGAGCGATGCCTGCCGTGTCCTGGCCTCCCCACTCAAGTGCCCATCTCGACCTGGATGCTGCTCAGCACTCCGAGGTCACGGAGCTGTCTCCACTTGGACCATCCGGGCCCACAGTGACTAATTGTCATCCAGTAGGTCTGCAGGCGGCGTTGGCCCAGCCGCCACGGCCGGCATGATTTGGGGGTGCCCAAACTCTTGCAGCCAGAAGAGAGGCGTCTGGAGGAACCCCCTTCGTGATCTTTCCTGGGTGCACAGTGGATGCCCCTTCTCTCCTCTCTGCCCACCCACATGTAGGAGGTTGACAATTTAAAAGAAAGGCTATAGCTCTCACTCACCACTTCATTTAAAAACCAGAGTCTAGCCTGGTGGGCCAAACAAATCCTTGTGGGATGACACCTCTGGCCCAGTCCATCCTTCACTTTTATCCTCTGTGGAAGATGAAAGGCCTTTTTTTCAGGGGCCTCCATAACCTGAAATCACTCTTAATTCTCATTGTGTTAGAAAGCTGGGTGGGTGTGAGGCCACAGGACGTGAAGGACTCTAAAGGCCTGCATCCCCCAAGTTTGTTTATAATACTTCGACCTGGAAGCTGCTGAAAGAACCTTTTCTTCCAATCAAAGAGGCAACTTAATTGGCTACTGGAAATGGTCCAGAGGGGCCATTATCCTGGTGATGGGGTGACCACTTGGCAGCCCCTCGAACCTGCCCAAGCCCGTGCATCTCAGTGTCTGGGGCCTGGGCACAACACTGGAGAGGACAGGTCTAGAAAGACCCCCCCACCCAATCGGAGGAGTGCTTGTGGGAGCAGCCACAAGTGCTGGGTCTCTGTCATGGTGGGACACAGCTGAGCTTGTGCTGTGGCCCTCATTCCTCCGTGGGCGTTAGCTGGCAGGGCTTCCTCCACAACCCCTGGCACCTGCTCCTGAGTCTGCTGGGCAAAGGACCCCATGCATCTGGGGAACAATTCAGCCTCGTCCTGGGCATCTCCATGTGGACTCAGCGATCCACAGCTCCGACATGAAATCCCATGGTGTCAGGACAGTGGGGGTGCTGGGGAGACAGGTTCTACCTCCTTCTGAACTGGGCTATGGAGTTAAGAGCTGAAGATGGGGGAATTCCTGGGATCCCTCCAACTTCCACCCTGGGGACTGCTATCCCAGAAGCCCTTTTCCCTTTTCTCTTCACTCCACCCTCTGTTGGGCAAGGGCTGTGGCCTTGGATGCTTCCTGTTGTCCAAGCCCTTCCAGAGTCTACACCTTAGATAGGCAAATGTGGCAAATGTTTGAGTATGGGTGGAGCTCAACAGATTAGCTAACTCTGAGGTGCTGTGTCCAGGAATTCTCTTCCTTTAAGTCTGTCTTTCCTCCTTCTCCTTTCCATCATCTTCTGCTGGGCTGGTTTTCTCTGGTGTCATCTCCTCACCCCAGAGTATCTGTTCAGCCTCTGTCGGCCCTGGAGAAGTAAGGGCTTTCCTCCTTGGAGTCCTCTGCTTCATGTCAGGTTGCTCTTTCTCTCAGCAGCTGGGTCCACCTGGGTGGCATCCGGGGATGTGTCCCCTCAAAGTCCTTGAACTAGCTTCTCTGCTTCCATCTCGATTATACCATCTGAGGGCTCCCACCATCCAGTCCCACCCCTTGGCAGCGTCCTCTCCGTGAGCTGCGGACTTGAGAGAAGAAACCATGGGTTCCCCTCAGCATGGCAGGCAGCCTCCCTCCACCCACGTGGATCACTCTAGGAACTCCATCTCCTGCTCTAGTAGCCTCTTCAGATTTTCCTGTGCATTTTCTTGCATCCTTCCATCAGTTGGGGCCATACTCTTTTCATTTGAATGAATTGGGAGGTCAAGGGAGACTCATCTAAATAAATAAAAAAAAAATCTAAACTTTAGAATCTTGCGTAACAAGTTATATGATCTCTTTGTAGTAGGCCAAGGCCCTTGTAATGGCCTGTGAGACCCACATGATCCGCGGCTGCCTTCCCACCTCCTTCCCCTGCTCACTCTGCTCCAGCCACAATGCCCTCCTTGCTGTTCTTTGAACATGTGGCCAGATGGCTCCCAGCTCAGGGTCTCTGCAGTGGCTGTTCCATGTGTCTCGAGTGTTCTTCTCCTAATCATGATAGCTACCTTCTCTGCTGCCCACTTCGGGTCCCTGCTTAAATGTTGTCCAGTTAATGAGTCCTTTCCTGTCCCCCTCCTTCAGGACTTCTCATTCCCTAACACTTTACTTCTCCAAAGCCCATGTCACCTCCTGACGGACTATACTACACATCTATCTTCACGTGTGTTTGGGGTGTGCGTGTGCAGATGTGTGTGTGTGTTGGATATTTATGACCCATCTCCTTCCACTATAATGTAAACTCCAAGAGGGCAGGATCTCCATCTGTTGTTTCTCCATGGCCGTATCCCAGCACCTGGAACAGTGTGCCTGGCAGAGAGGGACCTCAGCAAATGTTTGTTGATTGACTGATATAAAGTAGATGAGGAGTTTCGGTGGGTCTCAGGAGAACGTGCGGGTGGCACGCTGAGAGAAACAGGGTGTGGGAGGAACAGAGGAACAGAGAGAATCTTGAATTAGCATATCAAAGATTTTATTTATTTATTCATGAGAGACACAGAGAGAGAGAGGCAGAGACACAGGCAGAGGGAGAAGCAGGCTCCACGCAGGGAGCCTGACATGGGACTCGATCCTGGGTCTCCAGGATCATGCCCTGAAGGTGGCGCTAAACCGCTGAGCCACCCGGGCTGCCTTATTGTTGAAACAAGTCAGAGCCGGTGCTCTCTCCCAGGCCACACAGTGCGTCCCTAACAGCAGGGCCAAGCCTAGACCTCAGGACTGTTAGTCAGATCCTCCTCCTTCCACCGTGAACAATGTTTTCTTCTATCAGGGGGTTGTATCCATCCCCTGTGATCTCACTTAAAAGAATTAATTTGCTTAGCGAGCTTTTCAAGTGAGTAAGACAAAGGGACCTTTCAGTGGAGCCGGCGAAGCACCATGATTCACACCTGGTCAGATTTGATGAGGGTGTCTAAAGAAAACCCTTGGCCAAAGACGGAGACTTGAACATCTGATTGAAACATATTGAGCGGAGTTCCTGTGCAGGAAGCATATTTGATCACCAAGCTGGCGCTCATCTGGATTTTTCCACCCCGTCCCTCCAAATCACTTTGTGTCCCGGTTTACCCGGCCTCACCCTCCTCGTTAAAACATTGGGAGGTGGGATCCCTGGGTGGCGCAGCGGTTTGGCGCCTGCCTTTGGCCCAGGGCGCGATCCTGGAGACCCGGGATCGAGTCCCATGTCGGGCTCCCTGCATGGAGCCTGCTTCTCCCTCTGCCTGTGTCTCTGCCTCTCTCTCTCTCTCTGTGACTATCATAAGTAAATAAATAAAAATTAAAAAAAACAAAACAAAAAAAAAAAACATTGGGAGGTTAGTGAGGAAAAATCTACCCAGGGTATGAGCCTCAGCTGGGAAGGGTTAAAGACGGACCCTGGCTCGAGAGGCAGAGGAAGGGGCAGGGGCTTATTCACTCTGTGGAGCCACTGATAGTAAAAGGGGAAAATTAAGTCTTGCTTGTTCAGGTATGTGATTGAGAAAGGCCGTCAGCAGAGGGACGAGGAGCTTGTTAGAAATCACCAGGCCATTACAGCCGATCAACAGCTGCCTCTTGAATCGGGGAGGACATAGATACAATCTCAGGAAGGCGATAAAATTGAAAGGTTCCAGCGCGCCCTGGCAAACAAACAGAACCTCATACAAAGTCGATTTGGGTGAGCAGCCCCCCCCCATCATAATTATCGCACCAGCCATGGGTGATGGGGCCTGAGGGCCCTCGGACACGGGGCCAGCGGCAGGGGTCGGAGGCCAAGATCCCTGGCCTCCCGTCGGGGTCACGAAGCTGCTGACTTTTTAAGACAAAGGAGAAGTCAGGGACCAGGAATGGCAACCTCTCAGTCTTAAGTTTTTGAAAGTTCCTGACAATCTACTTAAAAAAATGCTTCGTGTGCATGACAGCGGGCTCTCCTCTGGGAAGGGCTGGAGCTTTGCATCTGAGCGGCGGCTGCATGACCGTGACCGTGACTGTGACCAGGGCTGCCTTTCTCTTTCCTGTGCTCTTGTTCTGCTGTGAGGGGGCTGGGGGTGTGGGCACCAGTGGGAAGATAGATAGATATATATATAGACATTTCTTCTTGCAAAACAATGAGGGTGGGTGGGATCATTCACTCTGATGATGCTCTGAACCAAAGTTCCTTTGTGGGACGCTGACTGACAAATCAAAGGGCAATGGGCCAAAACATGGTGGGACCATAGAGACCCGTTTCGTTGGTCCAGCCCTGCAGCCACCCAGCTGCTTGTGGCCTCACATAACCGGGGGGCCCAGGGTTGAGCCTGGCAGCAGGCTGGGCCGGGGGAGCCCACGCCGCAGGAGGGGTCCTGCTGCCTGTCCACCTGCCTTCCCGTCTCAAATCCCAGCGAGAGCCTGTCAGTTCAGGGCATTTCCTTCCATGGCCCCGGTGATGGCACTCTTCATGTGATAATTTGCAAGTAGTGAAGAGTTTTGCTAAACCTTTCATTTGGCTTTTAAAAATGTCATTAAGTATTTGCACACGATCTCAGAAATCAAAAGAAGGATGGAAGGGGAGAAAAGCATCCACAGAGAAGGCTGCGGAGGGATTTCCCCTCTTACTTTAATTGGCTTCCCTGTGCATGGTGGAGATCGCCTTGTAATGGAAGATGGATAGGATTTTGACCCTGCATGCCTTTGGATGGAGCCTAGGATGTATTTTCTCTTTCAGGAATTGCGTGCACGGCCCTTGGGGCTGTACTGAAGTGGCAGTGTCCTTGGGATGGAGAACAGGCAAAGGGCAGAGGGGTTCTAACAAGTTCCTCATTACTGAGAAGTAGTCATTGGTGAGGGCTTTTTTTTTTTTTCTTTTTTTGATTTCTTTACTTATTTGAGAGAGAGAAGGAGAGAGCATGAGTGGGAGGGGCAGAGGGAGAGGGAGAGAGAATCTCAAGCAGACTCTGTGCTGAGCACAGAGTCAGACACGGGGCTTGATCTCACAACCATGAGATCATGACCTGAGCCAAGACCAAGTATAAGATGTTCCACTGATGAGCCACCCAGGTGCCCCAGATGGAGGCTTTGGACTGGCTGCTCCACCAGGGCCTGGCAGAAAAGGTGTGAGGAGAGATGGTATCTGTCTGGGAGTCAGAAAAGCAAGGCTGCGGTCCTTGGCCTGGTCCAGGTGACTTCCTTATGTCTGCCTCAGTTTCCTCTTCCTTCAGTGAGTGGTTTGGAGCAGGTGCTCAGGCAATCTAGAATGAGTGGAATGGGTGAGAGCCGTGGGTGGCCCAGTGGAGAATGTGGACGGTCTCAGTGTAGGCTGGTTCAATTTCCAGCTCCTTCAACGGCAAGCTGCTGCTAAGTGACCTTGGGAAGCCACTGAACCTTTGTAAGTCTCAATTTGTCACCCGTAAAGGGGGTTGAGGGACACTTATTCTGAAGAGTTGGGAGTACTAAATGAGCAGTGTGAATGTGGTGCAGGGCCTGGCACATGGTAGGCTCTTAACAAAATAAGGTTCCCTTCTCGTGTCCTTATTTCCTCGTTGTCCACATCTACGTTTTTCTCACTCACTGGCTGTACCAGTGTTGAGAATTGGAAAGTCAGATAAGGCAGTGGGGTGCAGTGGGGGACATCCTGGCATTCTACTCTCCGCTCTCTTGGGGGATTGCTGTAAGTCACAGCCACTTGATGAAGGTTTGCTTTGTCTGTAAGCCCATTCTGGAAGACACCGCCCGTTATAGGCAATGACCCTGAAATACATGATCTCAGATTTTAGTACAGGAAAAATGAAGTCCTCCTTGATGTTAGACTACTATAGAACAGATCATATTTCCCCCTTTGGCCTTGGCTGTCAGAAAACTCAATTAAATTTTGTGCTTAGGAGCTATAATACTTGAAATACTTGTGTTACCTAACCTCTCTCACACATCCTTCAAGGAAATCTTCTCTGACTCCCCAAGTCTGGGAAATAGGCCCCACTCCATTGCTTCTGGTATTCATGCTTGCCTCAGACAGGACACTGTCAGGCTGACCTTCTTGCTCCCTTTCTCTCAACACACACACACACACACACGTACACGCACACACATGCACGTACAGCACACTCAACACATCCATGCACACACGTGCATGCCCACACACATACATGTTGGTGTACATGCACACACATAGGCTCCCCCCTACCCCCAGCTGTAAGTTCTTTGAGGCTGGAGTATGTCTTTCAGCTCAATACCTCAGCACAGAACACCTGGCATCTGGAATCTATGAAATACTCAATTAACGCTCATCGACTAAAGGTGAATGGCTGAACAAGTGGTTTATATAAAATATTTTAGTTCAGGTGTCAGATATAATGATCTTTTCTATTCAATGGGGCTTGATCTTTTACATTTTGATCTTTTACAATTATTGTATACCTTTTATTATAAACACAACTCTAAGGCTTTTGGAATTATGTGGGGTTAGGGATGTGAACAAGGGAACAAATAACTAAGTTTCTCAGCCACAACACCTCCTGTGCCAACTCCAGCCAGCAAGCCCCTTGTGCAACAGACCACAGACTTTGGAATAGAGCAGGACATGCATTTTCTTGGCTCTGTCACTTAACTGCTGTGTGTCCTCGGGCAAGTGGCTCTGCCTCTCTGACCTTCTGTCTTATTTATGAAAATGGAGGTAAAGAAGTTTCCTTCATAGGGAAGTGGGAGACTAAATAGACCCCATAAGTGAAATGTGTCTCTTTGTTCCCTAACAAGTGCTCAGCAAATGTTTATGATGAGTGAAAGAGTCCAGCGCAGTGGTGTGATGTGCCTTACATGTCCTGCCATCCTAACTTCACCTGAAGCTCCCAAAGGCCAGGTACTTTGCTTGATGCTCCTTTTGTGTAATCTTGACTGCCTGGCTGGACACACTGGCTCTGCAAGTCCCCGAATAAGCTTCTGAACAGCATTAGAGACACTGTCCAGACAACTATTGGTCTGGTTCATGGACTTGTAACACGTGTACCTGGAAGGGGCCCTTAAGGTCAGGATCTGCCTCTCATTTTATGTGGGAAATGGGGGCCCAGACAGGCACCATGGTGGCTCCAGGCCACACAGCTGGGTGGGCGGCCAGGCCCAGACCCTGGGCTCCTGACATCAGGCAAGAACACCTTCCCTCCCCTCTGTTGTGCCCTGGCTGGGACGGACTGAACCTGGCCTGGGACAGTGGCTCTCCAGGGCACTGTCCTGAAGCCACAGTAATTACCCATGGTGTAGGCTTGGAGCTTTATGTTTCCAAAGAACTATTTCACAGCCATGATCTCATTTCATCCTCGCAGGGACTATGTGAAGCAGGCCGGCAGGCAGTTTTCATCTGGATTCTCTGTGAGAAGCTTAAGGCCCTGAGAGGTCAAGTGATGGGGTGACAATCCCTCAGCCAGCTCGTGGCCCAGCTGGAATAGAAAGAGCAGCTGGGACCCTGGTTCAGAGCTCTTTGCCCTGTGCCTGGTAGGAGTGTCTCCAGGGGCTACTGTGTAGCCGTTGGCACGGTCTCTGAAGTTCACTCTGAAGAAGGTCGGAGACTAGATCCCAACCAGTCCAGCCTACAGAAGCTGAGAGGGCCTGGCCTCTTGGGAAGGCCACCTCTGCCCGTGGCCTACACAGGATGATGGCGTCAGGGGAGGACAGGGGGCTTAGCTTTGAAGGCCTTGATTTGTCTCTGAGGTGGATTCAAAGTCCAATGCTCTGACTGGCAGTGTTGCCAAAGACAGTATTAATGTGGTAAGGGTCGGGGGGAAGGCTGCATGTGGAGTAAAGGCCCTGCAGTTTGCCTCTGAAGCTGTATCATGTAGACACAGATGCCTCTGTTCAGACCGGCCACCCAAGACACACTGCACGGATTGGCATTTAGTAACTTTCCAAATTCGAATTGCAGTTTAAAATTAAATCCACATTTAAGGGCTTTTAAAGCATAGCCTATTTATTCAGTGGCTCTTTATGAAGCCCTCACCAATTTATAATCTATGCGGTAACTCACTCCACATTGCTGAGAGCTGGGTGTTAACCCTTACCTAGAAGAATCTTCTCTCTCCCCAGACAGAGCCAGTCTCAGTAACCGGAGCCTGTAAGATGATGGAGGGCCAGGGATTGCTGGTCACTCATGAGGCAGATGGGCACTTGCTAGGGGGAGGTGATCTGTTTGCACCCTCCTCCTCGGCTTGATGACCTGCTTCTTCTCCTGGTCGACTGGAAATCCCTGCAGGCCTGGAGCCTGAGATGCAGAAAAATTTATTCATTCAACATCATTATCTAGAGCCTACTAGATGCTGACCATGGAGGAGCCCAAGGAGGACATGCCTTAAAAAGTCCCTGTGGGCCAGCCAGCAGGGTGGGCTTCCCTTCCGCATGCATGGGTACTGGTGCCATCAACTTTCCCTAGCTCCTTCTCCACGCCTTCCCGGGGAATGCAGAAAGACGTAGCAGCCCCCCAGGGAGATCCCCAGGCCTCAGCATAGCTTCTTTTGGTGGGCAGGCTGTTCTCTGAAGCTTTTCAATTAAGTCTGTCCTAGGGAAGAAAATCCTTCCTGATACTTGGGCTAATGCAAGCAACTTTCTCTGCAATATCCTTCTGGAGAACGACTTGGGCCTTAGGGGGTGTTTCTTCCACTTCTGTTGGGGACCATTTGTGCTAATAATTTGCAGTCTCAGTTACATAACCGGGCCTTTGTCAGCGGTTTTCCGACGGGACCTTATGTGAAGTTGGGGTTTGCTGTTCAGCAAGCATTTCTAAGGAATGTTCCAGAAAGCCCATGGTGCTGTGATTGTGTCCTGCTGGGCTTCTTGTGCCCCCTGGGGCTCCAGCTCAGGTTTCTGAACTTTTGTGGTGCCCCCTGTCAGCAGCAGAGGCAGCTGCTCCTGAGCACACTCCATTCCCCAACCCCTCCAAGTGCATCTCACTGGCTGGTCCCACCACACCTAATTCAGGGGGAGCAGGGCAGGTATTGCAAGGGATAGAGTGTGGCAGAAGGACCTCTCCTGCAGGAAATGTGAGTCCAAGCCAGCCCCACACCTTCTTGTTAAATGTAAAGCTCAAACTTCAGACCTCATTAAGTAAGATCTCATTAATGGCAACGATAGTAACTAACATTAATTGAATGCCTTTTAGGCATTTCACATGTGTTATCTTATTTAATCCTATTCATGTTCCTATGAGGAGTCAGTTTCATTTTCTCTATTTTATGATCATGGAAACTGAGGCTAACAGAGGTTTAATACCCTGTCTAAGGTCACTTAGTTTGTGGTAAGTGATGGTGGCAGATGGCTGGGATTTGAACCTTCTGCTTATTGCTTTGCTAGCCTGTCCACTGGTGCACACACATACTGGATGTGTCTATAAATCCAGTTCTGAAATACAAGCGAAGTCCTTGCCCTGGAGAAGCTCAGAGTCTAATGGGGGAGGCCTTCCTTGAAGCACGCCATGTGGGCACAGCCCAGGGGAAAGTGCTCAGGAGAAGGCAGGCAGAGCACACAGCACCGGAGGGCTCCTCAAGGGTAGGCTAAACATTAGCAACAGTTGGCACACAGAAAAGACTCTGCCTTTGTGGAAGCGGTGGGGTGCTTGTGCTGAGCCTGGAAGAGTGGGCAAGAGATGCCAGGCAGCCACGGGGAAAAGGAACAGCATGTGCGGATGCCCAGAGGAGCTAGCACTGCTGCTGAGCACCTTGACTTGTTGGGTGTGGCTGGAATATGCCCGGCCCAGGACCAACGACAGGCTCATTTGTCTGGAGGAAGTCTCGTATGGGTGGAGAGAAGGGCCTAACTGGAAAAGTTCATGGATCTCAGCGTCATGCCGAGGCTCATCTCTGCTATCCATCAATGCCTTTCTCTTTCACTTTTAAAACTTAAACCCCATTTTTCATATGGTCGCCTTTGGCATCATGCTGTAGGATCTTACCCCCTGCATTAAGCAGTTGCAAGCTGCTGAACCCAGCTACATGTTCTGGGGTGTCTGGGAATCTCCCTCTCCATGCAAAACCTCCTTCCTAGTCTTAGCACGTGGGAAGCACCTACTAAACTAGTAACTTGCCTTCCTCGGTTCTCCTCATTCCCACCAACCACTACCGTGACACCAAGCAGTCCCAATTCTAAATTGGATTTTCAGGAGATTATGAAATTAGTGTGTCCAACTAAACTTCTTCAATGCCTCTTATGTCCTCTCTGAAAATCTCAAGTGATAGGAGAAAATTAGGAACAGTTGGGATGAACGTTGGCCATAAACACTACCATAGCGGGTGGCGGGTGTGTGGGTGAGATCAATTCAGGCTTCACACTCACCATACTTATCATCTCATCCCACACCAGCCTCCAGACCCTGAAGCTGGAACTCATTCTCTCTTTACCCAGCCCCACCCGTGTTCTTGGATAGGAAGAGTCCATATCATGAAAAGGCCAGTACTCCCTGGGTTGATGGATACATTTAATATGATTCCAACAACATACCAATGGGTTTTGTTTTCCCCCTGGAACTAGACAGAGTATTTTAAAGTTTATATGGAAATTTAAACAAGCAAAAACCTGGGATTATAGAAATAACTTAAAAAAAAAAAAAAAAGAGCAGTGAGTGGAGACTAGCCTTACCAGGCAACTTGCAAACACTATATAGCCTCAGTAATTAGAGTAGTGTGGCAGTTGGTATAGAAAAATAGGCCAAAGGGACAGAATGCTCCCAAGATAGGCCCAGAACATATATAAGAAATTATTAAATGATACAGCATCCCAAATCAATATGCTAAAGATCAATTTTCAATAAAAGATGTGGGGACCGCAAAATAGCCATTTTTGGAAAAGATAAATTTGGTTCTGTGCTTCATGCCATGCACTGGGAAAATCTTCAGGTGGAATGAAGAATTAAATGTTAAATACACACATATAAAAATCCCATAAGGGACCATGGAGATCACCTTTGACGAAGACAGACTTCCTAACTGTGATTCAAAATCTAGATACCCAGGAAAAGATGAGTAAATTTGACTATGTAAAATTTAAAAAGTTTATGCATGCCCAAAACACCATGAGTAGAGTCAAAAGGCAAATGACCAACCGAGAAAAAAGTATTTGCAGCACATATCACAAAGAGCTAATCCTTCTAACATGAAAAGATTTAGAAATCAAGAAGATCCATAACCCAGCAGAACAATGGACAAGGGATATGAACACTGAGTTCACAAAACAGAAATGCAAATGGTCCTTTCCCCTTCTAACAGATGCGCACTCTGTTCATAAAGGGAGGCACGCAAATGAAAATGACGCGGAGAGATACCAGTTCTCACCTCTCAGCTCTGGCAAAAATCCCAAATCTCGACGAGACACAGTGCCGGCTAAATTGTGGGGAAGCACCCATCCTCCACCATCGCTGGCAGCGTGTCGAGAGTAGTGTTTCCCTGGGTGAGACACCAGGGATGTCTCCCCACATCACAAATGCACCCACCCTTCCTCCCAGTCGTCCCACTCGTGGGGGTCTGTCCTACAGATACAGCTGCACAGGTGTGATGTCACATATGGACAAAGCCATTCAGGATGCCAGCGCTGCTGAAAGCAGAACCTGGGAACACTCCCATGTCTGGCAGCAGGGGAAGAGATAAGCATATTATGGTACATCCACCCAGTGGAAAATTGCAGCGGTGAGAAAGAAAGAGGGAAATCTCTATGTAGGGGTGTGTGGAGAGCTCCGGGATATTTTGTGAAGTGAAGAAAGCTAGGTAGAGAATATGTAAACAGTATCATATCTTTTGTGGAAAAGTGGGAAGAAATAAGAATATATGTATTCTTTTGTGTTTATATTTGCATGGAGAAACATTAGGAGGATAATAAGGAGTTGATCAAAGGGTTCTCTGTGGCGGGGAGCAGGGGAGGTACGGAGCAAGGCTTCTCTGGGTTTCTTTTTTTACTTAGTTTGGGCTTTTGATGAGTACATTTTTTTTATCTGACTTGTCCTGGAAGTCTGTATGTTCTAATCCAGCTTAATCATAAGAATCACTTGGGTCACTTGTGAACATTAATCCAGATCCAGGCCCCTGTCTGTCATGGGCCCTGGGAATACGTGTTTCCCCACAAGCACCAGGTTACCCTGCGAGGGGAGCTAGGCAAGTGCGGAAGCCCCTCCGTGGCCACAGGCGCCAGGCAGACAAGACCGACCCTGTGTCATGCCCCAGGTCCTGAAAACCCAGGGTCCGATCGGATGGGCACGGAAATCTCGCTCCTTCCCCTGGGGACCCTGCTCTGCTCCCCCATCGAGCCGGTCCTCCCATCCTGCAGAGAAGCCCCACCGTTACATGCCTTTCTCCGGCAATCAAATGCACGTTGGATTTCATTTTCCACAGTTTGCATTATGAAAATGACATAGATTTGTTTTTGTTTTTAAATATGAAATATTATGCTCTTGAAGATACTTTTTCAAACTATGCCCACCCTGGCCCATTCCCCGGGGAATTCTGAAAACTCCAATGGACACACCTATCCACCGACCCAGCAATGTCCCTCTCCTACCCTCAAGGATGGAAGATGCTTAAAGTCATCCCTCTGATCCTTCCTCTCCCTCCAGGAAGCACTGCCTCCACTTCTGTGGAGAGGATAATGCAGAGGGAGCCGCTAGTCCTGAGAGGCGGGCAGTGGGTCGCTGTGGCAGCCCAGTGGCCCTGGGGGTGTCTCTTGGCACCAGGCCATCTCGCCTTTCTCTCCTTCTCAAGCTCTCCTCCCTGTCCCACAGACTGTGTATCTCCAGGGCCATGTGTTCCCACAGGCCTTGTTCCCATGGGCCAAGTGTCCCACAGGCAGGTCACCTCTGCTGCCTCACCTTCTGGCTGACATAAGCTCCCCCCACTTAAAGTTTTTTTTTTTTTTTTAAGATTTTATTTATTTATTCATGAGAAGCACAGAGAGAGGCAGAGACATAGGCAGAGAGAGGGGAAGTAGGCTCCATGCAGGAGCCTGATGTGGGACTCGATTCTGGAACTCTGGGATCATGTCCTGAGCCGAAGGCAGACGCTCAACCACTGAACCACCCAGGCGTCCCTAAAGGGTTTTTATAATTAATTAATTAAGTAAGTTTTTAGAGAGAGAGAGCACATGAGCAGGAAGTGGGGGGGAAGAGGGGGAGGGAGAGAGAGACTCCTTAAGCAGTCTCCATGCCATGCGTGAAGCCCAATGTGGGACTCAATCTTATGACCCTAAGATCATGAGCTGAGCTGAAATTAAGAGTTGGACGCTTAACTGACTGAGCCACCCAGGCACCCCCATTTTTAAGGGTTTTGTTGGTGATCTTCATGGGGGAGCAGCAAGGAGTAACCCAAGCCATGACCATGAGGGAGTACAGAGGCTGGGGAAACGACATGACCATGGTTTGGGCCCCAGGCATCAGTTTCAAGGCCCTCTCTGGGATGCACTCTGGAAGTTAGGGAGTTGTTTCTGGAGACTCCATGCCAGGCATCAGCCCTTTAAGCCTGTCGGCTGCAGAGAACATGCCAAGGGGACCCGGAGGGTCTCTGGCTGAGCGGTGTCCAGCAAGGGCTCTCTGTGGGCCCAGAGCCAAAGGGGCAAGACACGGAAAGGAACATGGGCTTTGAGCTGCCTGGCCCTTTGCCCCACCCTCTCTTGGCTGCTCTTGCAACTTGATTGTTTTTGTGTTTTTGTGTGTGGGTTTTGTTTTTGCTTTTGGTTTGTTGTTGTTGTGTTTTTCTTTTCTTTCTTTTTCTTTCTTTCTTTTTTTCTTGTATCAGGAGGAAAAAGTCTGTTTCCTTCCTGTCTCTCTCTGAAGTCCCTAAGGACTCATGAGAGTATGTCCTGGAAAAACTTGGGCTTTCCAAAATGTGCTAACAACAAGGAATTGTGAGCCAGAGATTACACCCGCCAAACCCGGCCTGTGGTAGGCGTTGGGAGTGCCGTTCTGGCAAGGGCAGCTCCCCCTCTCGCCAGCACCCTACCCTGCTTGGATTCCACCTGTGACCCCTGCACCCCATTAGCAGAACATCTTCTTGGAGGAGGGCCATGCCCCTTCTCCTCTGCAGGACTCAGTTCCCTCCCCAGTGAAATGGGGGAGCTGCTCTAGGCCCCTCTCCAGAGCCCCTGCCAACTGGTGTTCCTGCCTAGCACCTGCCCTCCCCTGGCACATCTCTGCAGCAAACCTTTGCGGTAAAAGGAAGCCCCTTTGGGAGGCAGCATCTCTCAGCCCCTTGCCCTGGGGGACAGAGCAGCTTTCACTGGCCTTCCTACAGTGGCCAGAGCCAGGCATGGACCGGCAGGCTCAAAGAAGCAGCTCCCTGACACGGTGGGCCAGCTGTCCCAAGGCTGACAGTCCCGGCATGCTGAAGGCGGGGTGGCCCAGCTGCCCACCCACCTCCCCCTGGTCTGTTCTCAGTGTGGCTTTGAACCTTCTGCACTAAGGGAGGATCCACGATGTGTCGAACTTCAATCCCCTGGAAGCAGACACTTTGCTCCACTCTTCTCTTCACATTTTGCTGAATTTCAGGCTCCATTTCCTGCCGCCCCTCTCACTCTCCCTTGACTGGATGGAGAGCAGCCCGTTCTCCCAGGTTCTGGAGCCAAAGCATTACATGCAAGCTGATGACCCCAGCGTGGTCATCCGGGGGCCAGGGAGGGAAGTCTGGAGAAGCTTCAGACACCGGAGCTCTTAGGAACATTCTCGTTTTTATGGGCTCGGAGGGCTCTGACAGAAACAGACGGACTGGCACGTGTGCAAGGTGTTTGGCGGGAACTGCTGCCCGCAGAGATGATTTTGTGGCAGCCAAGGATGTCTTTGGCGGGGTCCTACTCTCCTTTGTGTAGCCCTCCCAACCTCTTAGGGTGTCTTCTCTCTTGCGACCCTGTCCCTTCGCTCACGTTGGCTGCGAGGGAACTGAGTCCTGCAGAGGAGAAGGGGCATGGCCCTCCTCCAAGATGTTCTGCTAACGGCCTGCTGTTTCCTGAGGTCCCGGCCACAGAGCTCTGCTCCCCGTGTCTTGTGGAACTCGGGTGGGCGCCCGTCCCTCTGTGCTGAGCACCCTGGAGATGTGGCGGCCCTGCCCTTGAGGATGGTCAACGGAGCCACGAGCGCTGCCTGGCCCGCACCCAGTCCACCCAGTTCAGCAAAGGCTACTCATTCTTTCCCTTCCTCCGAGCTCATCCTTCTCCAGCATCCTGATGTTTCCAGGAGAGCAGATAAAAGGCAAAAGTTCATGCCAAGACACGAATCCCCACTAGTTCTCCCTGGGGTTCCTTCCACCTCCCACAATTGCATGCCCTGTGGGGGTGGGAGGACCTTTCCTCGTGGCTCTTGGCTCCTCTCCTCTCCAAGTCCTCAACCTGCACCTTCCCGTTGAAAAGCGGCCAGAATCTCATGTCCATGATCCACATGTGGTGTGCATGCACGCGCATGTGTGTTTGAACACTATTTTTGGAAGGAGGCCGGTGCTGGGAGTCCAGAAACCTGGCTTGAGATTGCTGTTAATTAGCTTCGTGACCTGGGGTGATTCATCACACCTCTCTGGACCTCACTGTTTTTACAAAAGAAGGTAATGCTGTCTGCCCTGTTGACTCGCTGCAGAGTAATCCTGGGAGAGGTTTGGAGGGTGTCTGTAGAGGTTTCATCAATGCTTGACAAGGTGCCTTCTGCAAACTAGGGATCAGCCCTGCTCATCCCGGCGTGCTCAGCATTACCGGTCTCGCACCATTTGGCAGCCTGGAACTGCTCAGGAGCTGGGGTTCCCTCCGCCCACAATCCCGTGGACACCCACTCTGTGAATGCTTCTCTGAGTGCTTTCCTGGCTGCAGTGAATTTCCAAGGCCCACCCTGATGGGGGTGGCCCTGGGGGTTTGGGAGCTGCTTCCCCCAGTGCCAGGAACCGCACCTCCTCGAGCCCTTGCTCCGGGCTCTTGGTCCATGACTGGAGAGGACAGGAGTATAAGGCTCACTCCGGGGCCTCACCATCAGGACGGCTGGGATGTGTAATGAACCCCGAGGGACCTGCTGAGGTTACCTTCCTGGGCCTGAAGCTGCACTCACCCTGGCTCCGTCTTCCTTACAGATTTCTCCTGGGAGCGCACCCTTGGGAAGTCACTCCCACGTGAATCCTGGCTCCGGATACTAGGGTCCGTTTCTAGGGAGCTTGACCTAGGGGAAAACTTTCTGGAGATAATGAGCCGTTATATTTTAGCAGGGAAGGAAGAGTAAAGAGGAAGAAGTGGCTGAATAGTTATTAAGCACCAAGTGTGTGCCAGGCACCATGTTAAGTGTCTAATATGTCATTTGATCCTCAAAAAAAAAATCTGTGTTATTGCTATACTTTCCATTTTAGAGTTGGAGAAACAGAAGGTCAGAGAGTTTAATACTCACCCAGATAACAAAGTTAGCAAGTGGCACTTGAACTCAGATTTCACACTTTCTCTGCTTCATTCTGTTGCCTCCCTGCTATGCCATGATTTGGGGATGTGTGTGGCTGGGGCTGACTTTGGGGGGCATCTGTGAGCAAGGCATCTCCTTGGGCTAGACTGGGCCTGAGTGTAGCCCCCACAGTCATTTCTTTTAATGTGGACAATCTTGGGAACCTTTTGATTCTCTTCTAGAGAGCAATGTGTGTGTGTGTGCGTGTGTGTTTGTGTGTGGGTGCATGCACACGTGTTCACACGTGAGCATGTGTGCACATGTATGCATGTGCATGTGTGCGTGTTTACAGAGGTTGGGGCTGGGGGAGGAGGGCGTCCTTTTACCTTGGTAATGAGATTAATTATCAGCTGCCTTTCAAGGGCTTTGAGGGTGACAAACTGACTTCCCAAGCTGGTCCCTAATCTCATCTGTCATAACCTCCTCTAATACCAATCAGATGCCTTTTGTCTCTCCATCTTCACTCTACATGGTGAGTTCTCTGTCTCAACCAGGCGCTGACACCCTGCTACACCTCCTGCCAGTGGGAGGCAGCTGCTACCTTTTCTCCTTGCCCTTTGTCAAGAAAGAAGATAGGATGTCCTCCTAGGGTGCAGAACAAATGATGAACAAAAAGCTATGTGACCTTGAGCCAGTCTGCCCGTCTGCTTTCTGGGCCTCTGTTTACTCATCTGTAAAACGGTTATAATGACACCTGCTTGGCCTTCTTGATGGAGTTGGTTGAGGAAAGAGTGAGAGAGCAGCCAGGGAGACAGCGCATAGAAAGTCGGTACCTCTGCCTTCCGGCGCCAGTGTGAGAGCGCTGGGCCCTCCCTGGAGCCACCCGTGGGGTGGGAGTTAGACTCCATGCTGTAGGGGTGGATCCTCCACAGGGCAGGGCACCCCCAGCTGCTCTGCAGTCTTGTCCACAGCTTGAGTGTCCCCTGCCCGAACAGGCCTGTAAATTGCCTGGGCTGAATTCTGCACACACCTCGGTGGAAGGGGAATTATTTGTCAGATATACAGTGTCTGCGAGAAGGGCCTCTTATGAGTCAGTGTTCAAATATGTTACCGGCTCAATAAACAGAGGTTTGTTGTAAATTAAGGGAAGGAAGCAAGGTGCCAGCAACAGCCCTTGTTCATCTACTGCTTTCTATTAGCAACACTTTCCCCTTAAGTAGTGCATAATTCCCCGGGAGCTGCTGGGCAGGCAGCTTAGCAGGGGGGAGGTAATTACATTGCAGTTGTTAGGTAGTTAGACCTACACAATAAGTTCAAGAGAGGAATGGGGCAGCCCCTGGGGGGCTTGGCTGGGCTCCCCAGACAGGAACATGGGTTGCCCGACATCCTTTGAGCAAAATTTGGGCTGGGGTGGTGAGGGGCAGTATAGGCTAGTTGGGGGCAGGAGCAGCCGGGGCAGGGTACGGATCTGGAAGGCAGGGCTCCGACTCTCATCACCAGAACAAGGTGGGGTTGCTAGGTTGTGCTGGTTGATTGGCAGGCTATGGGCAAGATGTAGCTGTTGCTGGCAGAGACAGTGGGTTGGCACCAGGACTGCCAAGACACAGGGTTCAACCTGGATGAATGAGGCCTGCTGGGAGTATGGAGTGGTCTAAGGAAAGGAACACTGTGGGGTGAGGGGAACCCAGGTGAAAATCCAACCAGGCTGTGGTTGCCTCAGAGGGAACTCTCCAGGGAACTGGCTGGCTGGTAAGTCTCACCCCTGGGAGCATTTTCTGGCATGTGCCACTCTTCAGCTCTTTCTGGGCAGTCCCTCTAGGTCCCCTTTCCACTCACAGCCCCAGATTCTGAGCCAATCCCGCCTGAGGCAGGAGGACTTAAGTATTCCAAGCTGCCCTCTCCCTTCCCTGCTCCCTAGCCACATGGGATGCCTCACGTTAGGCATCCTTGGCTTCTGAAATGTATGTCAAACCCATGTGGAGCCTGGGTCCTTGACATAGCTGCCCATGCAAGTGTACACTGAGATGTCACCATCTTGGCTGTCCCTAGGCAGCCACCTGCTCCCTTTCAGACGTGCCCACGCACATGATCCTGGAGTCCCGGGATTGAGTCCCGCGTTGGGATCCCGGCATGGAGCCTGCTTGTCCCTCTGCCTGTGTCTCTGCCTCTCTCTCTCTCTCTCTCTCCCTCTCTCTGTCTATCATGAATAAATAAATAAAAAAATCGTAAAAAAAAAGGCACTTGGGTACAGCAGTGGACAAAACAGACACAGTCCAGGTCCAGCAAGGAAATGCTACAATGGGATCAGATTTCCTGGAGAAGGAATGAGAAAGGCAGGGAGAGCCTTCACACTGTGATGCAGGCCAGATAACCTGCAGACAGAGAGCGGGAAGGAAGGAGGCTTGAAGCAAATTATAGGACTGGTTTGGCCTGGCTGGTGGGGAGTCTTTGAACCAGATTTCTCCATCGGAGCCTTCTTGCATTTTGCTGGATTGGGCCTGCCTTAATACCTGCTGTGCTCAGCTACTGGTTAGGAGCAGCCTCTGAGGAGTATGGCCTCAACATGAGCTTGTGGTGGATCCCAGAGGGCAGAGCTCAGACTGTTGATCAGTTCCACTTCTCATGACAGAAATCTGAATAGCACATTTTTATGGCCACAATAGACAAAAGTTCTTATTCTCAGAGGATGAAGGAAGACAGAGTACTTCGTAAACAATAAATGAACGATACAAGTCTGTGACTATTATGCAGAAAGGGGGTAGTATGAAGGAGATTGAAAGTGCCGGGTGGGCATAGTTACAGCCTAAGTAAGATGGGCAGGTCACGTCTCCTTCTCAAGCCCTGAAGGCAATTCCTGAAGAAAGTGAGGTAGTAGTTGGGTGGATATGTGAAGAAAAGTGTTCTTTGAAGAGGGAAGAGTCAGTGAAAAGACCCTGAGTTAGGAGCATACCTGGTATGTGTGAAGAACAGTAAGGAAGTCAACATGTACAGAATGAAGTGAGCCAAGAGAAGATTGATAGAAGAGGGTGTTTGAGATGGGTGGGTCTATAGACCACTATAAGGATGTGGCTTTACTCTGAATGGTATGAAGAGACTTTGGAGGATTTGAGGAGGGGAGTGACAATGCTCTTACCTCTTAAAAGGATCGGTCTGTCTCTGTGTTGAGAGTAGGCTCCATACAGCCAAGATAGGAGAGTGGAGACCGGTTGGGAAGTGATGACATTAATTCAGATGATAGACAACGGTGACTTGGAACAGGGTGGTGTCAGTGGGTGAGAAGTAAGGCATCAGGTTCTGGATATATTTTGAAGGGAGAACCAATGGGATAGCCTGATGAATTGGTAAGAGAAAGAGAGGACTCAAGGATGTTGCCATTGTTGGCATGAATAACTAGAGGAACCTGGTGCCAGAACCATAAAAACAGAATGTAGAGCTTTCAGCCTAGCAGAGGAAAATTTACCTATCCAGCAGGAAAGAGGAAGGAGGGAAGAAAGAGTAAGGAAAATAGAAAAGGTGAGATAAAATAGCAAACAGAATCCTGAATATCACATCCATTTACAATGGTATAGATGGATTCAACTCAAAATCCAAAATAAAGAGACTCTTAAATTGGATTGAAAAACACAGGATTTAGAAACATACTTTTTACAAGAGACACAACAAGAAGATGGAAATAAATGTGAAGAAGAAGACATAGTAAGCAAATATGAACAAAAGAAAATTTATGAGAAAATAAAAACAGGAACACTCAGGAAGGAATAAAAGATCATAAAACTGTAACAATCATGAAAAGCGTATCTCCATCTACAATATCCTCCAATGTATATGGGTACTTACACACATGCACACACATATAAAAATAGCTGCAGTAACACAGGGAAAAATAGATAAATCAACATTTTAGTTGAATATTTTAACATATTTCTCCTGTAAGTGGATAGAGCAGACAGACAAAATTTGTT
The DNA here is from genome assembly GCF_003254725.2 of Canis lupus dingo. Lineage (NCBI taxonomy): Eukaryota > Metazoa > Chordata > Mammalia > Carnivora > Canidae > Canis > Canis lupus. The sequence goes on from NC_064267.1 coordinate 35,605,833, forward strand.
AAATTACAGAAGCGTGACACAATTTATTATTCAGCTTCCGCTTAAATATGTGTGTCTAGTCACACCCATATATAACTACTTAACAAACAGAAAATGCACATTATTTTGATTATATGTAGAACATTCACATTCACCATAAATCAGGGCACAGAGGCAACTTCAGTAAATTCCAAAAGGACATCATACAGATAATGTTCTCTGACCATAATATGATGAAACTCAAAATCAGTTAAAAACCCCAAAATATGTATGTATGGAAACTAAAAAATGGCATCTTGAAAAAGTCTGTAGGTTAAAGAAGAAATAATAAAGACAGCTACAAAATATAGAACTAAATGAATAAGTCATATGGCAAAATTTGTGGGGCAAAGATAAAGCAGAATGTAGGGGGAAATGTGTAGCCTTACATCCATTTATTAGGGTTGAAAACAAACAAGCTAAGTGCTCATCTCTGGGAGCTGAGAAGGTAGTGGCAGAGCGAGAAGGAAACACTGGGTGTAAAGGTAGAAACACATGAAGAGCAAATGACAATTAAGAATCACAGAAGCTTAGCAAAGCCGAATGTAGGTCTTCTGAAAAGTTTCATAAGATTACACAAACCCCTGAAAAGACTGGTTAGGAAAAAAAATAGACATAATCAAACAAAACTGAATGAGAAGGGAAATGACAAACATAAAAGATTGTTTAAAAGTAAGAAATCATATTATGAACAAATATAAAGCACCAATAAATTTGAAAAATTAGATGAATTGGATAGCTTTCTGGGAAAATGAGAAATGCCAAAATTGGCAAAGAACAAAAAAGAAAACTCAAACAGACCAGTGATGAGTAAAGAAATTAAAATCATGATGAACTCCTCCCTTTAAAGCTGGGAGCCCAGACTGTGTTCCAGTGGAGTTTTATGGAGCATTCATGGAGAACTAGCCCCCCATCTTATAGAAGCTGTCCTAGAAAATGGAAAAAGAGAAACAAAAGCTGTCAGATTCATTTAATGAAGTTGTTTAATTGTTCCTCTTAAACTAGATAAGGAGAGAAGAAAAAAACAGTAGGTGCATTTCACTTGTAAAAATAGATAAAAACAATAGTAAATAAAACATTAGCTAACGGAATCTGGTAGTGTACATATTAGAAACAATTGTTGCAGTTATGTTGGGTTTTTGTGAAAAATATAGGGGTGTTTAACAGCAGAAAGTCTAGCAATTCACCACACTAATGGGCCAAAGGAGAAAAAAAATCATATGATTAGCTTAAGATTTGCAGAAAAGCATTTGATGAAGACATGCATTTATAGCAATAATCATCAATATAACAAATTTCTCAGGAAATGAGGAACGGGAGGGAATTTCCTTGATTCTGGGAAGGCTGTTTACCTCCAAATTAACATCTCACTGAAGGGAGAAACATGAGCTTTCTTGTTTTATTTTTTAAGTTGACATGTTGCATCCATGTCTGTTTGGCCCCAAATCTCAAGTGGTTTCCCATGGATGGGGTAAAGCTGAGGTGTGGCCAGCTTTCAGGGATTTCTTTGGAGCAAGGCCGTTATGGTTGATTATAACAGAAAATCACTTAACTCAGTTCTGTAAGAAGTGGGGTCTTGATCACAGCTGTGACAGGGACACAAGTGTTAGGTTACGAACCTTCCTGGACAGCGATGTACCTTGCCTGTGCCTTGCCCGTGAGCAGGTCCTGTAAGTGACACTCACTGTGTGTTGGGCCGTGGATGAGTCATGAGTGTTTGGCATTGAGGGGAGAGATGGTGGTGGCTTCCACAAGAGAGAGGGTGTGATGTTCCACAGATGCCTTCTGGAAGCATTTGGTAGAGGGGGAAGGAGGAAGGGGAGGAAGGGGTGGAGAGGTCTGAGCAGTAGCCCTGATGTGGGGGACTCAGAAGAGAAGTCATTAAAAGCATTTTTAGAAATTTTGCTGGTACTGTTAGGCACAGCCTCCTTTCCCCTTAATCCTCAAGAAGACTTTTAGTCAAGAGCTATGGTTCATCTTTGGGCCTTTTGGTGTTTAGATATGTGAGTTTTGTTTTTTTTTTCAATGTGTCCTCATAATAAAACAGGAGCTCAAAAACCCAAATTTTATTTGGGCCGCATGAAGATGGAGAATGTCATGGAACCCTAGTTCCTGGAACAGGCCCGGACTGGGCTCCATGCCTGTCCCTCCCCACTGTGTGTGCTCCCCTCACTCTGCCTCTCTTCATTCTCCTTCTCCCTCTTGCCCTGGTTCCCCACCCCCAAAGACCCTGTGCAAAGTGTGTGGGAATTTCACTTTCTTATTTCAAAGGACCAACAGAGACTGGCTGGTTCCTCTTTGATCTAAACTCAATTTCTCAGAGGAAGGAAATCTGATGGCCCCAGCGGGATCACTGCCCACCTTGTTCCAATCTGTGTGGCCAGAATGGGAGAGTGTGAGTAAGTGGAACAGGGTCATTGGCACAAACATGGCTAGAGGCGTCCATCCCTGTGGATGGGAGGTTGGAACTCAGAAGAGGGAGTTGTGGGTTGGCTGGATTCCCCAAGTTCATTCTACACCAGTCTTAAGAGACAAAAAGGACGTATATTAAAAGCCAGAGTTTGGCTGAGAAGGGTGACATGTGACCGTACCCGTGAGGCGGTCCCCGGACGGCTCTAGCTGAGAAACAGACCATGTAGTAGCAATGTCCAGTTGTCTGCCTGGTGATTTCTGAGGACACGGAGCTGGCTCTAACTAGGAAGAGGAAACATATAAACAAAATTCATAACAGCTTGACACCCTCCAGGCTGAACCCAGCGATTTTATTTTTACTTGCTCAGGAGGGGGAAAAGTCAGTGCTAATTCCACAATTACTTCATTCCGGAATACTTGTGAAAAATGACTTCAAGTGTAAAATATTGTCTACTAAAGAATTAACTTAATAGATAATTTGGATTCAATTATTGGCTCAATACTAAAATTTGCTGGGAAAAGTGCAGGCAATATTTTATGACCATCACATGATGCAGCGATTGTGAAATTAGTTATTAATAGCTTATGAGAGAGACACTTAAAAAAAGTCAACTGGGGAAGAAAATACATCACTTCGGCTTTTATAGGGCAGCAAAGATGGGGGGTTCTTTCTCCTCCATTTCTCAAGTGATTCCAATTTTGCTGACTGAACCTCTTGCCTTGGCTTCTGTCCTTCGTCTCCCCATGTGTGTGATTTGGAGCTTAAATCATACATGAATTCTTTGGGAGCAATTAGAAGCTGAAGGTTGCTGCCATCCATCACATGGAGGGGGATGCCATCCCCACCTGCCCTGAGAGCTGGGGCGACCTCTCACCTCGGCTCCACACCACTGATTATCTCTGGCCAGCATTGTGTGAGCACTGGGTGGACTTTTAAAATCAGAATGAAGTGCAGGCAGTTTATTACCATTACTTCCCACCTATAAGTTGCTTGCTAGTCAAAGGGGAAATTTTGTTGAAGTCCCCTGTGTTCTCTTTGGGGGTGAAGATGATATACCTTCATTAGCTCTTTTAAAGTTAGCGCAGAAGCTACCTTCTAAATTAAAATTATATGACATTTGGTTCATCCTTCCCACTAGTACTTATTGGGCTCTTACTCTGTGCCCAGTGCTTGGGGAGTAAAAGAAACATCTAAAATGGTCTCCATGTTCTCCTAGAACCTGAGGGGTAACCCATAAAAAGCACTTTCTAGGGAAACTGTCAAACCAAAAGGCCGATACTAAGCGGATGCCTGATACAACATGTGGCCTCAAGGGTGGGATTCCAGAGACAGGGAGGGTCTTTCCCAGAGGAGCAGTGTGGGAGGCCAGATTCTGTGTAGTATCCCAAAAAAATATGAGGGAGAGGTTAATTCATTCCACAAGTACTGTGTTAGGTCCATCATGTGCCCAAAGATCTCCATATGGATCTAGGTGCTAGAGACACAAAGCAGACCAATGTCTTGTGCAATTCGTGTGTGTATGTGTGTGTGTGGTGGGGCCAGAGAAGATGACAGTGGTCAACAAAGCATTCCCCTCAGCCAGTGGGAAGCCCTGCACCTGGGAAGTTACACCTTCACCTCTCCCAGCTGATGTCTGGCTGGTGCTGGGGACACAAGGCCAATCCCCTTGCCTCATAGTGAGACCAAATCTCTGGTACAATTCCTGCCCCTGCACTCTCTGTGGACCCTGCTGAAGCCAGTGCCCGGTTGAGAGCACATCCTTGCCTAGCTCCTTCCCTGCCCTGTCTACTTTCCTCATGCTCCTCCTGAGAGCGCCCATCCATAGACCAGTTATACCAGGGCCCCAACTCAGGCTTTACTTCTAAGGACCCTGAATGAAGCTGAAAAACTCTGTCCAAGTGAACACATCTGTGGAACCACCATCTACAACCAGGAATTGACCACTGTCAGCACTCCTTCGAAGGTATCTCATGCCCCTTCCCAAAGACTGCCATAAATCTGAATTAGAACACCATAAATTAATTTGGCTTGCTTTAAAACTTTCTATAAATGCAATTACACAGAATGTACTCTTTCTTTTGGTCTGATGTCCTCTCTTGAAATTATGACATTGATTCATGATGTTGCAGGTAGTGATCATTCACTCTCCCTCATTGCTGTATTGCATTGTGTAACTACACCAGGATTTCTTATCCTATCTAATCTTGATGGGCATTTTGGATTGTTTCCAGGTTTTTGCTATTACAAATAATAATTCTATGAGTATTCTTGTGCATGACTTTTGCTGCATAGGTACGCATTTTTGCTGAGTATATATTACAGCACGGAATTTCTAGGTCATAGGATATACAAATACATTTAGCTTTAATAGATACTGCTAAGCAGTTTTACAGTGTTTGTACCAACTTATTCTCCTATCGACAGTGTCTGAGTGTTCTAGTTGTTCCACATCGTTATTCACATTTGCTAATGTCTGTGTTTTTCCATCTTAGCAATTGTGCTGTGTGTAAAGCAATGTCTCATTGTGGTTTTAATTTGCATTTCCCTGATAACTAATAAAATTGAACAGATTTTTAGGTATTTATTGGTCATTTGCATATGTTTATTTTTGTAAAATGCTTGTTCATATCTTTGGCCCATTAAAAAAAATGGGTGGCCTGTCTTTCTCTTCTTGGGATTGGGGAGGTTTTTTTTGCTTTTGTTTTTTTTTTTGAATTCTCAGCACAAGTCTTTTGTTGATTACATTCAATGCAAATACCACTTCCCACTCTAGATTGCCTTTCCCTTTCTTAAGGTTTTTTTTTTTTTTTAAGATTTTATTTACTTATGAGAGAGAGAGATAGCAACCGAGATAGCACAAGCTGAGGAGCAGCAGAGGGAGAGGGAGAAGCAGGCTCCCCATAGAATAGGGAGCCCAATGCTTGGCTAGATCCCAGGACCCTGGGATCATGACCCAAGCCAAAGGCAGATGCTTAACCAACCAAGCAAACCAGGTGCCCCAAGGATTTTTTTTTTAAGAACAGAAGCACTTATTTTTAATGTTATCGGTATGTCCTTTATGGTTTTTTGTAGTAGGAAATCTTTGCCTAACCCAGAATCCTGAAACTTCTCTCCTATATTTTCTTCAAGAAGGCTTTTAACCCAAGCAATGGGAAGGATGGAGTCACTAACACCTAAGATGAGGAAGACCATGGGTAATAGGATCTTGAGGGGATGGGGGGAAGATAGAGAGTATAGTTTTAGATATGTGAAATTTGAGATGAGTGTTAGATGTCCAAGTGGAATTTCACATAGGTGCTCGTGTATTTGGATATATAAGTTAGAGTTCAGGAGTTAGGTCATCAGAAAGACACTATTAAGACCTTAGAGGGCAGCCCGGGGGGCTCAGTGGTTTAGTGCCGCCTTCAGCCCAGGGTGTGATCCTGGAGACCTGGGATCGAGTTCCATGTCGGGCTCCCTGCATGGAGCCTGCTTCTCCCTCTGCTTGTGTCTCTGCCTCTCTCTCTCCCTCTGTGTCTCTCATGAATAAATAAATAAAATATTTAAAAAAAAAGACCTTAGAAAAGAGACCAAGTACTGTGAGCCCTTAGACATGGCCATGTTGAGAGTCCTGGATGAGGAGGAATCAGAAAAGGTTGAGCAAGGATCCAGCAGAATGGGAAGACAACCAAGAAGGGGGGTGTCCTGGAGGGCTGGTGGAGATGTGGATCAGGGACAAGGCTGAGGTCCACATTGGGAAGAATTCAGATGAGGATGACTTGGATCAAGTAGAAGACCACTGACAGCCCCCCAGTGTGGCCCAGATGCATGAGAACTTGGCCAGGCATTGGTGATCTTGAAGCAAGGGAGGTACAGGGAAGTCACAGTCAGGGCAGCCAATTCAGTGTGACCAGTTAATCCTGCCAGGTTGCAGGGCTGTTTTTCTTGAGGCAGGTCCAAGACCAGGCCCAAGTACCCAGCTCTACCGCACAGCTCACCATTCTACATTTTTTGCTACCTGGTCCTGCTTTGGCTCTCCAACCTCATTCCTTCCTTTAATCCTTTCCTCCTGGTTTATGTTCCCTGGATGCCAACTTTCAGTTTGGGGTGTCCTATAGCTTCTGCTGCTTCATACTCCAGTCTTTCTTTCTTACTTTAAAAAATTTTATTTATTTATGCATGAGAGACATACAGAGAGAGAAGTGGAGACACAGGCAGAGGGAGAAGCAGGCTCCATGCAGGGAGCCCGATGCAGGACTCGATTCTGGGACTCTGGGATCATGCCCTGAGCCAAAGGCAGATGCTCAACCACTGAGCCACCCAGGCATCCCATTCTCCAGTCTTTCATTTAGTCTGTTCCCTCTCTTAGAATCTCTCCCACTGTCTCTGCTTGACTGATTCCTACATGGCCTTCTAGACTCCGCTCAGGTACCACCTCTTCCAGGAAGTCCTCCGTGATCATTTAGCATCCAGCATCTGTCTTCTTCACAGCACCCTCCTCATTGGGTTCAACATGACCACTTCATCTGTGTGTCTGCTGCACTAGAGGCTGAGCTCCTTGTGGGCAGTGAGTGTGGGTCTTGTCCATTTCTGTTCCTGGTACCCAGTACTGGCCCAGAGCAGCCCTCACATGGTTTGGGCTGGGAACTGCAGGACCACTTGCACGGCGGGTAGGGTGTGCCCTGGTAGACAGGAGGGGGCATGGCATTCCAGGCAGAGGAGTAGGAGTGCACCCTGCAGTGCAGTGAGCCTGGTGTGCGTGAGCCTGAGAGCGACCCGGCCGAGGGTCTGACTTATGAAAGTCAGGGATGGTGACAGCTCTGTGGGTGCCGACCACATCCGAGGAGACAGCAGGTGTGTGTGCGTGCGTGCGTGCGTGTGGCAGCTGAGGAGAGCAATTATGAACATCAAATCAAGCTAATTTACATGGGTAAGTGCAGCCAGTGAGGCTTGGCTTGCGGGGTCTGATTTATTTAGGGCAGGAGGGGATCCGGCAGGGAGCTCCCTTCAGGTGAGTGAGCAGCAGTGTGGCCACGGGTATAAATAATCCTGCTGTCAGCCCGAGTTAAAGCCTCCCTTATTCTGCTCAGTGCCCAAGGAGGAAGCATCCCGGTGGTTTCAGACAGAGAGCCCTCTTCCCTTCTCTTTCTAGAACACTGGAGGACTACTCTTTTGTAAATAGGCTTGATTGCTTTCAATTTCTAATAATGGTCAATGTATTACATTTGAAAAATGCAGAACAGTTTAAAGACAAAAAGTGAAATTACTACAATTCTACCAGACATAGCCACTGTTAGCATTTGAAAGAATTCCTCTAGTCTTCTATATATATATTCCTTTTAAAGAAAATTTACAGAATTCTTTACTTATTACTTTTCCATGCTGCTCTGATGTTTTAAAAGTTTAAGGTTATATTTTGCAACTTTTCTTATACCTTTGATCTTAAATCATCCACCTTGTGGGCACCCTATATGTTTTTGAACAGTCCCTGATTAGTGAACTTTAAGATTATTTCCAGTGTTTTGTTCTTGTAAATACTACTTCAGTAAAAAACATTGCTTATAAGTCTTTACCTGTATCTCTGATTATTTAGGATAGTCTTTGAAGTGAGGTTCTTGTTATACTGTCAATTTACTTTTCAGGACATTTATGTGTGTGTGTGTGTGTGTGTGTGTGTGTGTTATGTGTGTGTTCTTTTTCGTTTTGTTTTAATCAACTTCTGCTCCTATCAGCAGTGATTGAGAATGATCATTTTATGGCACAAAATATTATTATTAAAAATGTTTAATGGCCATTTTTTTTCTGTAGTGTTCTACATCTTTTTCCTATTTTTAACTGGCTGTTTTTCTTTTTCTTTTTAAATACAAGTTCTATAAATAATGTAAAAAGGATTGTTTAATTATATCCTTATTTTAGTCTAATGTGTCATTTGCCGGTTTGTTTGTAACAGGGATTTTGACATTCACAGACTTTAATTTTGTGTGTGGAGCACTTTCTGTCATTCTCTTTATGCTTAGATGGTCTTCTCCACCCCAAGGTAAATTAAGTTTTCACCTATATTTTTCTACTTATGATTTTATTATGAGTTTTAGGTTAAAAAAATCATCCATCCATTAATTTAGATGAAAAAAGATTATATTATGAGTTTTAGGTAAAAAAAAAATCCATCCATCCATTAATTTGGATGAAAAAAGATTTTATTATGAGATTTAGGTAAAAAAATTCATCCATCCATTAATTTGGATGAAAAAAATTTTCAATTATTAACCAAATAATTAACCAAATGTCCCAAATAACACTTTTCTGATAGATTGAAGATGGCATCTGCTTTTAAAATACATTCATATATGTGTGTGCATCATGTGCTTCATTACACACTTGAGTTTTCTGTGAACCATGTGTTGATCCTTCCATCAGTTCCACGCCATTTGATCTCTGTTGTTATGGTCAGTTTTTAATACTTACCACAGCAAGTTCTTCTTATCACTCCTATTTTTGTAATTTTGGGGGGGAATTAATGCACGTTTATTTTTACAAAGGACCATTGAGTCACTTAGTTAAGCTTTAAGGGAAAAAATGTCCTTGGGATTTTAATTGGAGTTGCACCAAGCTTATAAATTACTATGTGAAGAACCCAATATTCTTACAACATTCAGCTTTCCCATACTGGATATACCATCCTTACTCAAGCTTTCTTTCAATAGGATATTTGTCATTTATACAGGATAGGGTGGCCCTCCTGGCTCATCAGGAAGATGGGGGCAGGAAAGAGAGGTATTAGAGGCAGAGAGGCTGGATGCAGCGTGTTATCATCGACCCTCACTTTGACCCCATGCCTATATAGCAGGCCTGGCCTCTATTTCTAGATTTTTTTAAATTTTTATTTATTTATTTTATTTTATTTTATTTTATTTTATTTTATTTTATTTTATTTTATTTTTTTTGCTGCTCAGGTCTTATTTCCACTCTCTTCATTTCTGATTATTTATCTGGCTCTGGGTTTATAGTTTTGCATAGCTCTGGGCAGATGGCTGGTTAGCAGGTACTTTGTTTTATTTTAGAAGAGCACCACAGTAGGTATGAGGCTTGATTTAGTACATATTCTATCTAGAGTTGGCAAGATACAGGCTCTGATTGCCCAAAATGATGCCCAGCTGTGATTTCCTAACTCTCAGTGTCTCTAGTAAGTCACTAAATTAAGAATCCAGCTTATTCCTTGACCACTGCCTGCTAACTCGTCAGTCTCTCTTTGATCTCCAGATAAAGCCAAAGTTGTGCCTGTTAGCGTGTATGTGTGTGTGTGTGTGTGTGTGTGTGTGTGTGTGTGTGTGTTATTTAGGAAATCTGAGCCTACATAGCCTCTGGTCTCTATTCGTCATCACTAGCACCCTTAGCTCCCTAGTTCCTCTCTCCTTAAGGTCTCTTTGAGTAGAGAGGCCAGTCTCGCTGGGGCCAAGGGCTCATATTGGAAATAGGAGCAATACGCTGAACAGTTTGGGTGAGGAGACCATTCTGGTCCTGGAGGTTGTCTTGAGACAGATGATGGTCCCAGGGAGCACCCAGGCATTCAAAACCCTCCTGGAATTCCAAACTAACAAGACCTTAAGCTAGGTAAAACTCAAATAACCAAACCCTTATGCTCTAGGCATCCTTGCTATCCTGATCTAGGGTGAGGGGGGATTTTCCAGGATTGCTTGCAGCAGAAAGATGTGTCCTCATTCTATTGCCAGCTCCATTCATCCATCCTCCACCCTCCAGTCTGCTCACCCTCACCCCTGCTCACTTTGGGTTGGTGGCTGGAATGCCCTCACCGCTGGTGTTTACTCTCCTCAGTGTTTCCTGGTCTTGGCAAGAGGGAATTGTTGTAGGAAGAGGGCAAAGCAGAGTGAAGTGCTCCAGGCTAGCTTCTTGAGAGTTCTTATCACTCCAAAGAAAACTTCTCAAAAGGGTTTGTCCCCTTGAGAAGTAGAAGGAAAGAACTTCTACAGGTAAAAGGAGAGGGATCAGAAAGGAAGAAGTCCACTGCTATGTATTTCCTCTCTTACCTATAATTTACATTTCTGGTTTTGGTGTGAATTTCTTTTGTGGAGAGGAATACTTCTTTAAACCCTCTGTCCACCCCATCTCAGACCTTACTCAGGCATTCCTGGCCATGACTTGTTGACCTTCCTCTGATCCTCAGACCTCACCTTTCGTCTTCCTGCTCATCTCTTGCCCTGTTACCCCCACACCTATGGGGCACCCCACCTCTCTCCTATTTCTTCCAAGAGTTGGCTCCGTGTCAGAGTCATCCAGAATTGTCTAATTATAACAGATTAATCCATTAGGATTTATGCTTTTCTATTTACTGGCTGGAACTATCCATTTCACAGCTGTGGCTCCCACATCTAACCAGCTAGCAGGCAATTTAAATATAGAAAGCAATTTAACCTAGTTGGATACCGAGGCATCTTGCTTAATGTAGTGCATAAATTTTGGAGCTCTTTGCTCTCAGCCCTCAAAAGGGCAGCCAACAGTTTCATGTCCTGAAAAGATCTGGCTTTTCAGGGAATTTACATCCCAAGAGGGGATCCTGGGCATCGGGCTGAAAAAAAAAGAAGTCTTTAAATGAGGTCAGGGGTTACTTTCAGGTCGATTCAGTTTTCTCTCTTCTTCCTCTTTGGGGACAATAATATGCTTAACTGAGCTTTTGGGGAGTGTGCTGTCAATTGGAGGGTATCTGATTTTCTTCTCTTTTAAATTTTCACTTACTGCCTGTTTGGGTAAAGAGTTTTTATTTTTTCCCACATTGTATCAACAGTCCAGATCCTCCTGCCTACTAAGAGCTTGAAGTCTGAATGATATTATGTCCTAACCTGCTGGTACTCCCAGCCCCTACCAGTGACTACCTTGTAATAGAATCTTGCCAAACGTGAGCAGGGCTGGGAAAGGAGGTGGAGGAGTGGTTGTGTGACCTGACGAACCCCACTCTAGGCCCCAAACCAGGAGAAAATGATGACCAAGACACATGGGCTAAGTAAAATGCTTCCATTATGTGTGAACAGGTGGCCACCTCCCTTCTAGAAAGAAGGTGAGTGGGAAGAGATGTTTTGCTGAGATATGAGACTAAGGGGGACACATTCTGTCTTCAAGAACTGGAAGAGCTGCCAAGAAGATGTGGGATTGGATTTTTCCTTTTCTTTTCCACATGACCCCTGAGGGCAGAAATATTATGTTAAGGGATGAAGTTACAGGAAGAAAGAGCTGGACTTCTGTTTAGAAAGAACTTGCATTGATCAAAGTTTGTTGTTTTTAATGAAATCTTCAACTTAAGGAGATAATACATTTTGCTCAACTGTGCTTAAGCAAAGTTGGACAGCCATTGGCAAGAAGGCAAAGTGGACTTTAGAACTAGGTGGGATGGGGCAGCTGGGTGGCTCAGTTTCCTAGGCAAAGTGGACTTTAGAACTAGGTGGGATGGGGCAGCTGGGTGGCTCAGTTTCCTAGGGCTGCTGTAGCAAAGTGCCACAAACTGAGTGGCGTAAACAACAGAAATTTATGGTCTCACACTTCCAGAGGCTGCAAATCTGAGGTCAAGGTGCCAGTAGGGCAGTGCTCCCTCTGCAGGTGCTAGAGGGGATGTATTTCAGGCCGCCATTCTGACTTCAGGTGCCTTCTTGGCTTGTGGCAACCTAACTCCAATCTCCCTGTGTGAATGTCTGTGTCCACATTTCTGCCTTTTAAAGGACACCAGTCACGTTGGAAGAGGAGTCCCCCTCCTCCAGTATGACCTCATCCAAACTAATTACATCTGGAAAAGAGCTTCTTTTCAAATAAGTTCACATTAAGGCAGTTAGAGCTTTGACATGCACATTTTGGAGGGACACTATTCAACCCATAATAGAGTGAGAGGGGGTGGGCTATAAAACAGGTGGTTTGGTCACAGCACTCAGTAGGGGCTTTGGATGTTTTTTTTGATAGGTGTGAAATAACTCTAGAAGGTTCAAGGCTAACTACTCCCGAAACCCATCCATCTGCTTCACACAAAGCCCTTAGTGGGTGTTTGCTCTTTTTTTGAACTCTGAAAGTATATACAGTGGGCATTACACTTTAGTCCTTAATTATGCCCTTATCCTATTTTTTTTGGTTCATGTAAAGAAACAATTATTGAGTACCTACTATATATGTGAGGCATGTGATATACATAATATCTCAATTAATCACGACTCTGTGAAATAGATATTATGAATCTCATTTTACAAGTGAAGAAATAGATACTTAGAAGGTGTCCTGAAACTTGCTCAAGACCATTAGCTAGTAAGTGGCAGAACTGGGATCTGAGCCCCTGCCTACTTGAGTCTAAAGTTCAATTTCTCTCTGTTTTACAACATAACTCGCAAACTCGTTTGTAAGCTCTTCAAGTGAGCAGGATTCTCATACATTCTTCTCACTACCCAGATCGATTTGAATTCATTGTAGACATCCCTTCCAGTTCTTTATGATGAAATGCCCAGGCTTTCCTAGACAATCTCTAAGCTCCTGTAGTTCCTACACTCCATGGTGAATGATCCCCTTTCGACTGCTGCTTTGGGTTACTTTGCATCAGGAGTTGTGTGATTATTCACAGAGTTGGTACGTGATACGGGTAGTACAGATGGGGGAATGAGGCAATGCTGAGCAGCCTGCCTCCTGGGTAACGACGGGCAGCCCAGGACCTCTGTTTTGAGGTCAGGAGCTCTGCATCTTCATTTCTCCAGGGGGGCATCAGGCCTTGGCAAATTGATTTATACTCGCTCAACTCACAAAAGTCTTGATAAGCCAGAGCGCTGATTTATTAATATACAATGAGATGTAGTTGCCAAGAAGACTGAATAGTTGTCGTACCTGGGCAGCACGTGCTCTTCTCACTCTTCGAGAAGCAATTTACTAACTGAACGTTAGTAAACATGGAAAGGGACCAATGGGGTCAGGGTGAGTAAAAGAGTTTATTATGGAGCTGCAGTAACCTAACCCGATCCTTTCCTCTGAGTTCTGCCTACCAAGCAGCCTGTATATTCAGGTCAGTAGGTCAGGACACCTTCCCGGGGGATGCTCATACTCACGCTTTCGCTCTCCAGTTCAGTAGGGACGCTACACGGCAGTATTCATTGCAACCTGCCCTTCCTAATGTAGCAGATTTCATTACATGGAGAGCATGGGTTTCACCGTGGGTTGTCTGCCTCAGATGACCAACATTTACTGACCAGTGGGTGCTGGGCTCCTCATGGGTAGGGGTCAGAGAGACTGACGTCCTCAAGGAATGGCCAAAGAGAAGTCAATATATTATGGTGGGTAAATGGAATAGGCACTGGATTTTGTGTGAGCACCTGGAGAGGCTGGAGCTTCGGGAAGGCCTCCAAGAAAAGATAATGCTGGAGTTGGCTCTTAAAGAGTGAAGAAGAGGAGTCAGGGCCAAACAAAGAAAACCAACCAACCAAACGAAACATTGCCAACAAGTCCTGGCAGGGGGACAAGCATAAATAAAATCATGAATGTGTAAAACGCATGTGTGTGTGTGTATGAGTGTGTTTAGCAGTGGTTTGTAATTTGAGGTCAAGATGCTGGCAGATGAGGTGAAGTAGTCAACAAGTCCTGGAGAGCCGTCCACACTAGGTCAAGGGGCGAGGACTTAATTAGCTTTGTAGTGGTGGAATCACTGAAATGTTTCAAGCAGAGGAGTGATGTGATTAGACTGGTGTTCTCTGGGCAGCTGGCTGTGCAGAGGGGGTCCTGATAAAATTCCTGGGAACTCTCTGATCTTCTCAATACACATTGTCCGAGGAGTCATTCTTAGAGGGACTGCTTCTGGGTCTGCAAGGCAGGACTCTGCTTGCATCCTGGTAACCATAGTGCCAGAGGAAGGCATTCCTGACCCAGCAGCCGAGTCTTCAGCTTCATTCTTTTCTGGAGGCTTAGAGTTCTCTACTCCTTGTGGACAGCTGAGAGCTGCTACAGGGTTGGAAGAATGGAGTGTGTGTGTGTGTGTGTGTGTGTGTGTAGCATGCACACATGTGATGGTCCACAGCTGTGAGCCTGGCATTAACCAATCAATATTTGAGTTATTCTCTCCTCTCTTATTCACTTAGCACCTACTCCAGCACTGATTTCATTGACTTTATCATCTTTTACTGTCTCCTCTACTGGGGTAGTGGACAGAAACCATCTTCATCATTTCAGAAGTAATCCCTGAATGTAATAGCTGTTCAATGAATGTTTACCAAATGAACAAGTGGAAGAATGAGGGTTTGTGTGCTCTGTTCACAGGCGCTGGCCTGGGGTTGCCAGAAGATGCTGAAGAAGGCATCACAGCCTGCCCTGTGGCTGGGCCAGGTGGGGTTCCAAGGGCACTAAGTGGTCTTAAGTAGAGTAAGGTCCTTGATTAGCAAAGTAACTATTTAACAAAGGGTGGGAGGGGTGGGGTGGGGGGACTATGCTGTGAAGTAGAGTAAGGTCCTTGATTAGCAAAGTAACTATTTAACAAAGGGTGGGAGGGGTTGGGGGGGGGACTATGCTGTGAAAGATTGTGGCATCTAAAGGAAGGTCACCCATCTAGAGGGCCCCACGGTGCATCCCTGAGTGAGGTCACCAGGCTCCCTGACTGCTGGACATTTCAGAAAAATCACAGGTAGAAGGGTGAGCCAGGCCTCTCTGGGCCCATGCTTGCCCCTGGAACCTAGCCTTCAAAGAATGGAGCATGCTCCACCTGACTTTAGAGGCACTGGCATTGGTGAATCCAGAAAGACTGCTGAAGCAGGGTATTGTGGCAAAAGAGAAATGTAAGCCTCAGAAGCATTTTGTTTTAATGTGAAACATCTAGATGTGTACTTGTTTTCCAATCCTTCAATGAAAGGTCAAAGCCTATTCTTTGAAAGCAGGTCTAGTAATTAGAGTTCCCTTCACCTGACATGCGTCAGCCACACCCGTGATGCATCAGTCAAGTCCAGTTTAGGTTTCATGAAAGTAGTGCAAGAGCTTCGAGACCCATGCAAAACAATGTAAATGCAGAATTCAAGATTTTCATGACTACTCTTACCACCTCCCTGCCCTGCTCCCCAAACCCCACTCTTCGTTATTGGGATCAGCCCCTTTATTTCACAACTTTTGGAATGCCATTCCTTATCAAGGAGCATTCAATGTGCTGCACTTGCAATCACCAACTTCCTTTCACATTTCTTGTTGATTACTTTGCATAATCTTTAATCTAGCTGCATAACCGATAGCAATAAGTACAACTGGCAACAGCCTCTAGGTAAAGAGACAATCACTGCCTGGAGAGGGGCCCCCAGTGATTACTGGTATTCAGTGGGCTGTGGGACCCCAGTCAGTGGAATTAAGGGAGTACTTACCCCATGTCCTCTTGTCCTGGGGACTTCAAGACTAGCTCTCTTTGCTGTTCCCCTTCTCAAGTCTGTTAGCCTGTCTTGGGTGGGTGCTTGGGTCCAGTGCTTGCAGATCTCCCTGTGTTCTGGCGTGGGCTTCTTCCAATCATTCCTTCTTTCCCTCCCTTCACGCAGATTCCCCCTGAGGGTCCCCATACACCTTTCTCCCCATACACCCAGAGCTCTGTTGGTGTCTTATTAGTCATATAGATATAGAATGGATTCCCAGCTCTATCTCTTAATGAGATATACACTTGACTAACATAGTTAGCTTCTTGCAGCTTATCAGAGTGGGTTGTTGTGGGATTAGATTAAATAAGGTAAATGTGTTGTAACAATAACTAATGTTACAGAACACATACTGTGAACCACGCAGAGCTTTACAAGGACTACTTCATTTCATCTTGGCAAAAACCCATCTCACTGATCCCAAGTCACACAGCAAGGGAAACTGAGATTTGGGGAGCTCATACCTCAGTTAGCAAGCAGGCAGCCCCACTCTGGCACCCATGCTTAGTCTTCAGGAAATGTTACCTTCTGTGCTGACATCCTTATCACGTGGTAAATGCACCATAAATGCACAACAATGCATGGTGGATGCATACTTCCACCCTCAAATCCCAGCCTACATCCCCATCCCAGTAGGTCAGGGCAAAATCTTCCGCCTGTTTATACAAGACAATAACAAATACAGCATGGCAGAGATGGTTGGATCTACCAGATTCATCCTCCCCTTCCATAGTTTAGTGCTTTTGCAGGGTGGCAGCTGCCCAGCCAGGAGCCACATTTGCCAGTTCCCATTTGCCAGTGTGGCCCCCACACCTGGTTCCTCAAAGCCTCCCATATGACCTCCCTACTCTCTCCCTTTCTGTCTCTGCCTGGATGTCAATGATCAGGGCCACATATTGAAGATGAAGGCCCTTCAATTGACTTGTGTCTCTAAATGGGCAGTGCAGAGTCCCCCATCCCACCTGCTGACTGGGCTTTAGGGAAAAAACAACAACAACAACAACAAAAAAACAAAGTCCCTGAAACCTAAGGGTTTGTTTGTTATAGCCACTGGCACTCTCTCAACTCAAACACACATTGGGGGCCTCTTTTAACTTGTTGGAAAGAGATCACGGCAAACCCCCTTAAAATTACCTCCACAGCTCACCACATCTTTGGTGTAGTAGAGTGCATTCTAATGCGCATGCTGTTAGACACCATATTCCTAATTTATAGAAGCCAAAATTGCAAGTAGAACTATAGTGGCCACAACAGGACATAGTGAAAAAAGGTGCCGTGTCATCAGGAAGATCTCAGCTCAAAGTCCAGCCCTGCCTTTTCCAGCTGCAGCACCTTACGCAGTGTGATTTCTCCATTCTGGGTTCCTTGGATAAAAGGCAAAATCACACATTCCAAAAGATCCAAAAGAGGCAGAATAATGTCTACCTGGGAGGGTGTTGCGGGATTCAAGGAAAGCGACAGTGCGCGGCACGTGGTGGGCAATCCACTAAGGGCATCTTGCTTGTAATTCACTCACTTGATAAGGGTTGAATGAAAACCCAGGATGTACCCCAAACTATCAAGGTGCCAAGGACATAGGGCCTACCTGCAGGAGATGGCCCTGTGACTGGGAAAGGTGCTTGACACACCTGAGGTGGCTGAGTGCCATTTTCAGGAAGCGTGGGCCGTGTGCCAGGGAGCTGGATGTCCCCAGAGCAGTTCTGAGGAACCTGGCCTGGGGCTGAGAGACACTTCCCTGCAGAGCTGAAGATGAAGATGAAGGTGAAGGTGAAGGTGAAGGTGAAGACAAGCCATAGTGACTGGGCCCCTCTGGACTTCTGGTCCTCTTTGCTGCCTGTTGTTGGAGAGTGCTGAAGAGACTTGGAGGGGGTTGGATGGCCTGAAAGCTGTGCATGTGAACGCATCCTACGTGCCAGGACCAGGGGGAGGTCACCGTGCTGTGGCGTGCCTGCCACCCAGCCGGGCCATGGAGAGCATTTTCTGTGAGGCAGCTGGTCATCGCATCCAGATCAGCCAGCCTTGTCCCCACCACCCCCTTCGCCCAGGACTGGGGATAGCTTCATCACGGCGCTCATGCAGGGACTCCAGTGTCCTGCAGGCAGCCAGCTCTTCCATCGCCAAAATGTAGAGCATGGCCCCATGTCTGTGCCTTTGTTGAGGTACATGAACAAGGCTGGCGACACAAAGGGAGCCTCATTTCTGGGCAAATTTCCAGTTCTGCTACCACTTCCACTGGATCCTTTATGAGACAGTCTCCACCACAGGGACCCTGAACAACTGGTGTTTTCAGCCAGGAGGGCAGAACAGCTCCTCCAGGAGCTGCTGGCTAGCATCATGTCATCCCTATTTGGGGACAATTGTGGTTCACTGTGAAGAGGCTCCTTGTTGATGACACAGGCCAGCAGTCTCTCTCTCTTCTGGGCTGTAGTGTCCCTGGGTGGTTGTTTAGTTGCCACAGATCCCTTTGTGTTCAGTGTTTTCCAGGTTAATTAATCCTATTATTTTTGTCACTGGAGTCTATAATTAGGCACACTATGCAATTATATCATCCATTCTATGTTATTGATGTGCAACTCACCAGCCAAAGATGGTTATTAATTATTACCCCATTGCATTGTTTTGCATACAGACACGATGCACCCTTGATCCTGAGGGGTGCTTGGCTGGCATTCGGGGCTCTCTGTGTGGGCCTGGGCTGGCCGTATGTATCATCAGAAGGCCATCCGGTGAGCACGAGTAGGCCCACCTGCTGGTGGCAGTAAGAGCATCTTCAGCCCAACCAGAAAGGGGCATACGGTCCCAGGTCTTCCCAGCCAGGCCTCTTTCCCATGGGCAGGCCCTGTGCTGGCCTCAGGGATGTGACCATGCTGTTCCCCAGCCTCAAAGGCCTTCAGCTCCTGTGCTTTAAGGGGTTTAGCAATATATAGATGGCCATGACTTTCTTTTGAGGTATCTGCTATGTGCCAGGCTTGTCACATATGCTGTCACCTTTGATCATCGACAGTGCTACGAGGTGGATAAAGAAGCATGAAAAAATGTACCTTGTTTTACCAAGAATGCAGGGAAATGGACATTTGGATGGAGCTTGATGTGAAAGGAAAAACTTAAGGAAAGTCCTGCTGTGTTAGCTGTCAGGGAGCCAGGCAGCAAAGATGTCCAGGCAGCGGGGCCTCTGGGACCCCTAAAATCACAGGATATGTGTGTATCAGCGGCCGCAGCTTTTGGGAAAGCTGGGTGGGTGGTGTCCTCACAAGCGGTTCCACCCTCCCACCTGGGTGGCTGAGTGGAGGTGCCAGATGCAGTGAGCCAGGCCTGGGAGCTCTCTCACACTGGTGCCCCCTGCAAGTTGTGGGACTTCCCTAAGGGTGGCAGTGACACATGGGGGCAGAGACAGGCCCCACTGCCTGGCTGTGTGTCCTGAAGCACACACAGTATCTGTGAATAGCAGAGGAAGGTCCACGGGGGAGCATACCACCCAGAACAAGTCACATTGTCCCCCTATATCTGGTTCAGCATGCCCCTCCATCCTAATCCAGGTGAAATCAAGGTAAAATAAGATAGAGGCCTCAGAAGGAAAACTGGCATAAAAAGGGTAGCTTTCTGCGTCGGGGGAGATCGTGGGGGGTGTAGCTCTCCTGGTCTGGCAGCTGGACCCTGGCCTGGAGGTCAACGTCTTGTTGGTAGAGACCGAGTGTATGTGAATGTCAGGGCCTTCCTGTATCGCACCCCTCCTCTTCCCTGCCACATCAGTAGTGCTTTGCATTTCCTGTGTTTTGTGATGGTTCGACATCTTGAAGGGTCTTACTGGCTGGGGAGAGATGGCCCCTCCCTGGGCAAGCTGATTCCTGGAGATCATAAGCAACATGCCTGTGAACACACCTCTGCATGGGAACCAACAACCGTGAGGCCATACCCTACCATGTCCTTTATCCAGCTGTCACCCACCAAGCCCATGTCGCCCTGCCCTATAGCACCCCAGGCCAGGCACCCCCAGCCTGCAGTCCTCCAATGACATTATCCAAGCTAGCCAGCTTAGGTGGTCTCCGCTGGCCTGCCCTGCCTTGAGCACAGGATACACAATCAAGGCTGTGCCTGTGCTTTCCAGTCACTCTGCCTTCTGCCTCCTGACCCACCCTGGTGTTTTCCCATGTGGTCCTGTGTGCCACACTGGGCCTCTCATTTCCAGGGGAATGGGGAGAAATACTGAAATCTTCCAATGGCTCCTGCCCCCTTATGTCATCACTGTCACCTCCATTCATTTCGACCTATGGCTACATTTTCATACCACTGCCACCGGGGCAGGTTCTGCTTCATGATCCCCAAAGGAGCCCTACCTGGGGCCTCAGTGGTGCTTGTCACACCCGGGAGATATCTGTTATCATCACTGTGGGCTGATGGCACAACGTCTGAATGGGGGATGGGATGATGATTCTTTGCCCTTCTTAGTTGATTTGGAAAGCCTCCGTGGCACACCCAGTTCTGCCTGGGTTTTTTGAGGTTTGGGTTGCAAGGTAGGGACACCTCAGAGTAGGAATGGGGGTTACCTGGGAACCTCATTGGGTGGAGAGATAAGGGAGGAGGAGTGTGAAGGGTGGTGGAAGAGGAGACACAGAGTGTTTCCCAGTCCCAGCCCTTGGAAGCAGAGGCCTCACCCACTGCCTCAGTGTCCTCTTCTGTTAAATGGAGCTCAGAGCGTTTGCTTTCTCTGTGTTGCAGAATTTGAGCAAGGGTGACTTTGAGAATCAATGTGGAGGCCCTTTAGAAAGGCATGGAACCTGGTCCTGCTCATGATGGGCAACGTAGTGACAGGAACATTTGGGGAGGGTCAGGGGCAGCCTCCGGGATTTGGGAGGTGGCAGGAATCTTCCGGTCAGGTTGAGAGATGATCTGTTTTTGCAGCGGTTCAGTGGCTTATTCAGGTTTTCCACAGACTAGGCCATCTGATTAAAGTGAAACTATTTCCCTGTGGCATCATTTCCAAGGAGAGAATGAGGAGAATTAAAAATTGCAGAAATGATAATAATGATAAACCCAATATAAATAAACAGGAGAATAAACCGTGGTGGTTTGTGAGAGCTTGGGGCTCCTTCCAAGGCCCAGATGGGCCATGGCTGCTGGCTGACCTTGGGGCTGGGGCGGCTCCAGGTGGAGGAGGTGGCAGGAGGATTTCTTGTACTTCTGTGGGGGCCGGGTCTCTGCTCTCCTCTCCATATGGCCCTGCCTGAGAGTGTGGAGGCCTCTCAGGATGGAGCGTGGTGGGAATGGGGCCTGGTTGTGTAGGTGGAGGACGTGAGTCTTGGGCTCTGTTCGGTGAAAATACCCAAGGTGGCCCTGGGCTGGCCGTTGCAGTTCTGTGGTGCTAAGATGCCTACTCATCTGCACCCAGAAGAGGGAACAGGTGCTTAGCAGTTTATTTTAAACATTCGGGGAAAGTTGAAATGCTTCTTTTAGGTTCAGAAAAACCCACACAAAATTTTTTTCCTTATTCATTCTTTCCCTTCCATGGCCCTCCCTTCCTCCCCTCTGAACTCCTAGTGAAACAGCCCAGTACTAGGTTCTCAGTCCACAGAGATGAAGGAGGCCCCACGTTCACCCTTGAGGATTTTTCTCACGTGTCTAGGTCTGCAGAGAATTATTAAAAACCACTGACCTGCAGAAAAAAATGGAACTTCCCTCTATCTGATAGGAAGCATCTGGCTCTCTGATGAAACCCCGAGGCTGCTCAGGGTTTCCTGCCTCTCCCACAGGCTCTGTGGCAGACACACCAACAGACAATGAGGGCGCTGGAAAGGACCAGAGAGGGCTTATGCCTGCTTGCCCTGTGAGTGCAGAGATAGGGCACTTAACCCAGCTGGCTTCCTGGAGGAGGCGGCCCCTGAGCCTAATCTCCTGGAAGGTTCCTGATGGTCCTGTCCCTGCCCACCATGATGGCCCTGCTTCTCCCCAGGAGAGCAGTGTCTGTGCTACAGGGGACAGCCTGTGAGTGGGAACAGGAGGTGAGCGAGGCCCTCCTGCAGGCAGTGCTGCAATGTCCACTCTGGGCTGTACCTGATGACCCAGTGCAGGCTTTGCCCTTGTGCTTCCCCAAATTCCTTGTCTCTAGCTCAAACCCTTGCCTGTGCTTTAGGAGGATGATGATGATGCATGTGACTGATGGTTTCCCGTGCACCAGGCACCGCGCACCAGGCACTGACACGCGTCATTACATTTAACCTTTGTCATCTTATGAGGCCCGACCCCAAGGCTGAGCGAGCAGAGGGCCGAATAACTCGCCCAGCGTGGCCCACAGCATCTAGTTCCCCGTCCCCTGAGCCAGCATGTGGAGAGTTACCCATATTTTCTGTCCCTAGTGGCTCCTCCACCAGTGCCTTCTGTCCTTTTTCTGTCCAGCCAGTCCCTGGTCGAGGAGCCCAAGTTGGGTTTTGTTTCCTTTCTCCTCGTCCCAACCTCTCCACTGGATCAGTTGCCAAAAACAACAGTTACTGCTTATTGGTCTCCTCGTGGTTGTGGGTGTGGTGTTAGGACGCTACCTACGTGTGCCTCGCTATCCTGGAAGCAACTCTAGCGGGTAGATGAGCTACCTCCCTATGACACAGGAGGCCCTGAGCCCTGGGGTGGGCGAGGGGCATGCCCATGGCCTTCTTGCTACTGGGCTGTGGAGGTAGGGTCTGCACTTATCTATTTGACTCCCAAATGCCCACTCCCCACCACCATGTTGGCATGCCGCCCTCTTTGCTGAACCTTATTAAAACAGGTTAATTGTATGGCCCCATGAAGGCTTCTGATAAAGTCTGTGCCCTAATTCCCAGGACCTGTGAATATATTGGCCACACAGCAAGTGGGGATGAAGGCTGCAGATGGAATGAAGGTTGCCGATCGGCGGAGATGGGCCTGGATTATCTGCGTGGCCTAATGTAATCACAAGATCTCCTTGAATGTGGAAGATTCTGGCAGAAGACACAGAGCCAGAGACTTAAAGATGCCTTCTGCTGGTTCTGAAGACGGAAGGGGCCAGGAGCCAGGACCTCAGGCGGCTTCTGGAAGCTGGAGAAGGTAAGGAAATGGACTCTCCCCTGGAGCCTCCAGAGGGAGCACGGCCCTGCAGCAACCTGATCTGAGCCTCGGGAGGCCAGGTCGGACCTCTGCCCTCCACAACTGCAAGATAATAAATGTGGGTTGTCTTAAGCGCTAAGTTTGGTAGTTTGTCACAGCAGCCCTGGGCAGTTCACCGCCCTGCAGCCCCCAGTTCAGGACCTCATCACCTCTCTCTTGAACTGTGGCCTCCACTTGACCTCCAATCTTCGTTCTAAAGGGGCCACACTTCATCTCTTTAAAGCAAAGATCATCTCCTCTTGGCCCAGAAATGATCACTGCCTCCCACCACCAGATCTGGAGGCTACCAGCCTCTGTATCCGTCCGTGCACTCTGCTTTCCCTGCCTCTACTGTGGGGAGGTCCCTGTCCCCCACAAAGGCTGGCACCATATGGTGCCCACGGGTGCTCCATGTGGCTTCTTCCCCCACGGTCAGTCTCTCTCTCTCCAGCCCTGCAGCGCCGGGTTGAATCACTTTCCTCATGTCGGGGCCTTTGCCCCTGCTGTTCCCTCTGCCCAAAATGTTCCTCCTCCAGGAATCCACGGGGCTCGCTCCCACGTCTCGTCCACGCCTCTGCCCTCCCCATCCGCAGCCCACCCTTTTCTCCTGCTCTGTTCTCCTTGAGG
This sequence comes from Canis lupus dingo, assembly GCF_003254725.2. NCBI lineage: Eukaryota > Metazoa > Chordata > Mammalia > Carnivora > Canidae > Canis > Canis lupus. The sequence continues at coordinate 35,629,368 of NC_064267.1, forward strand.
CCCTCACCGCAGTCTGACGCTGCAGCCTCCTCTTGCCTCGCTCTGCTCATTGCTAAAACTCCAGTGCCTGGAACAGAACCTTGTAAACAGTAGGTGCTCAGAGAATATTTGCTGGAGGAACATGCGATTTTTAAAAAAATCACTTTAAATATAAAATGGATGCTGATAGATCATTATATCTTCAGCACTGCCCTTTCCCCAAGTCCCAGGTCTTTATATTCACTTTTATGACGCCTCAACTTAGCTGTTCCACAAGCTTCTCCAACACTGGGTTCCTGTCTCCTGTCTGTACCCTCTGACCGGTTCCTCGCTGTCAGTGAAGCCAATCATGGGTAGTTCTTGATCCCGCTTTCCCCCACTCTCCACACCCAGTCTGTCAGCGAGGCCTGCAGCCGCTGCCTCCAGAACACACCCCACAGCCGGCCGCCTGTCCCCATCCTCACTGTCACCCCCACTCCTTGAAACTGTTGTCTCACTCTCCCACAGCTTCATCTGCACACAGCAGCACGAGGATATTTAAATTTTTTTAAAAATGTACAATTGTTTTACAGAGAAGTTGCAAAGATAGCGCAGAGCTCCCATCACCCCAACCCAGTTTCCCCTACTGTCGCCATCTACATTACTGTGCACATTTGTCACAACTAAGGAACCCATGTTGGCCTTGCCACCCTCCACTCAGATTTCACTAGTTTTTCCCTGGTGTCCTGTGTCTGTGCCCCATCCAGGGTCCCACATTACATGTAGTCATCATGTCTCCTCCTCAACTCCCCTTAGCTGGGATGGTTTCTCAGACTTTGATTGTTTGTGATGACCTTGACAGTTTTGAGGAGTACTGGTTGAGTATTTTGTCGAAACCCCCTCGATTTGGGTTTATCTGATGTTTCTCGTATGTTGAAATGGGAGTTAGGGTTTGGGGAGGATGGCCGCAGGGGTGAAGTGCCCATCTCAGCACATGGCACCCAGGACTCGTGTTATCAGTGTGACTGCTCACAGGTGACATGGACCTCGGTCATCTCTGCCGGGGCAGAGCTTCATCCATGTGGGCTTCCTTCCCCTCCTCGCTCTTTGGGAACCAGTCACTGAGAGCAGTGGGCACGCAGAGGGGGAGGAGGGGATTGAACCCAACTCCTGGAGGGGAGAGCATCAACATACATTACTAGGAGTTCTGTTTGGAGTCTCTGCTTCCTCAATTATTCATTCATTTGCTGATTGATTCATCATCTGCATGCTAGCCTGGAATCTTGGGCGTTTATTTTAATTCAACACTATGTTATTTATTTGCTGCTCAAATTGTTCCAGCTTTGGCCTTTGGGAGCTCCTTCAGGTAGACTCCTACGTCCATGTGACTTTCCGCCATCTCTGTTTCTTTGAGCGCCTCTGTACTTCCTGCTGCTACTTCTTGCTGTGGGCTCATCCAGCACTTCCCCTGAGCCAGCCCTAGAACCTGCCATTTCTCCAGGAGCCCTGGAATCCTTGGAGTGGAGAGCTGTATTAGAAACTGGGGTATGGGTGCTGGGTGTGTCCACTGGCACTAGGCCAAAGGTTTTTTTTTTTTTTTTTTAAACACAGAATGAGTCACATCTTTTTTTCAGTGAGAATGTAATACACACAGCTTACCATGGTGATCTGGCTCCTGGCCACCTTTTCAGTCTTGTTTGAAACCACTGTGGTGCAGATGCTCCTCTGACAAACCTATATAGACTTATTGGATCTTCCTTCATCTTTGCCTGGTTGGCTCCAGGCCTCAGCAAAGTGCTGCTGGATTCCAGCTCCATGAGAGGTGCGATGGCAGGGCCCTTCTTGGCATTGCTCACCAGGAAAGTCCCAGTACCTGGCAGGGCTGAGCCAGTATGTATGGAATGAGTGATGACCTCCAAGCATTTGTTCTGCCTCTGCACACGGCAGTCTGATGGAAAGCCTGTCCCTCTCTAGAAAGCTTTAGTCTTCCCGTAAGGCCTAGCTCAAAGACGCATGAAGCCCCTATGACTCCCTGAGAGCCACAAAACTGCCGCCCCCTCTTTTGCTCCTGGAGCTTTTGCACACGTCTGTGTAAAAGCACCCAGCACATGGAGCTGTATGGAGCTTGCAAACACCCCTTTCTTGCTCATGGGGTGAGCTTCCTGAGAGTGCCAATCACGACTTGCCCATCTCGGCTCTTCAGTTCAAGGCCCTCAGTAAGTGTTTGTCAAGTGAATTCTGAAACTCTCCAGTTGGGTTCCCTGACCATCTTCAGCAAAAGTGAGCCACCAGGGGAACCATGTCCAGCCCTCAGAAAGTTCATGGAAGACCACGGCAAAAGGTAGCCTCCCATTTGCTTTCGTCTTCTTTCCCCTTCTTTGGTAGAAAGAGCTGGAGAGGGGAAAGTTCACTTCTAGCAAAGCTTGCTGATATTTCAGTGGCTGTAAAGCAGGTCTCGTCATCCCCAGTCTTATCTTAAAATCTCCTTGATGTCTGAGTCTTTTTTTCCCCACCTCTGAAGATCAATAATATTGCAGAAGTGAGAGATCAAAGTTTTTCAAGTGGTGGGTGAGCAGGGATGGGGGCAGGGGTGGGGGGTGGAGAGAGAGTTCCCATTAAACTTACCCCTGGATGATGCTTCTAGATGCACAAAAGCTGTTTACCTGCTCTCCTCTCCCTCTCCTTCTCTCCCCTCTCTCTACCCCCTTTCCTCCATCCTTCCCTCCCTCCCTCTCTCTCCCATAAACAAAGCTACAGCTTCAAACAACATCTTGTAAAGCACATTATAAAATGCTTCTAATAAATCCCTAACAGCCTTGGCCGTAACCAGCTGAGAGAAAGGTGATTATGACACGAAAGTGTCAGGTTAGAACAACAAATTGGGCCACGCGAGCAGGGATTTATTTGTCTTTGTAAGTGTGCTATAAAGGTCCATATAATTTCACAAATAAATACGAACATTGCTTAGTAAATGGCTCCTGGATTTAGAGCCCCAGGACCACAGGAAGGAAGACATTAGCACCAGGGGTGCCATTTCAGATATGGGGCAGATCAGCCCAGGGGCTGCCAACCAGATGGCACTCAGCCTACCCCTGTCCCTTTTCAAATGTGTGGGGCATTCCAGGCTAGGGCAGCAGGAGACCTGGGCAGTTCCTAGCATCCAGGACCAGAACTGGAGGCCAAAAAGGGAAGGGTGGGCTCTGGGGTCATCGGTCCATGAGGCCTGGGATGAGCAGAAACGATCGAGGAGGAAGGCTCCTAACTCTGGGTTGATGGGTCGTGGTTGTTGCAATCAGGTGAGCTGTCAATCCTGGAAGTAAGGTCACCAGCCTCCAAGTTTGCTGGAGCTGAGGAGTTTGTCAGGATGCTAGACTTTCGGTTTTAAAACCGGGACAGTTGGTCACCATACCAGTCTGTGAGCAGTGATCCTGGGGCTGCTTTATTGCATACACCCTTCTAGGGCTTTGTGCCCTCGGAAGCTAGGTATGAGGAAGAAGGGAAAAGGAGGTGAGGACTTCAGAGAGAGTGGAATTGGATTTATAGCTGTGTTTTCTCGCTCTGGCTACACTCAAAGTGCTTTTAAAAACTATTAATGTCTGGCCTCATCTCAGACCACTAAATTAGAGCCTCTAAGGGCAGGGTCCGGGCATCGGTACCGTGCCAGGGCTCCCCAGGTGATTCTGAGGAGCACTGGGGCATGATTCAGAGGCATGGAGGGTCCCCTCCATCAACCCATCTATGCTGCAGCTTGGCCGCACCTTCCCTGTGCTTATAGGAGCTATTCTTTGATCCATCTATTCTTTTCTGTTGTTGCCATCACCGCCTCCCCCAGCCCCATTTAAATACCAAATCAGATAGGTTCAAACAAACCATATTGGCTAATTCAGTCATGAATCCATCAGGAACACTGGCTGACCCTTTCCCATCTGGTGCTTTTCTCTTCCAGACACAGCCTAGATAAGACATGATGACCTGCATTTTCAAACCAAAGATAATGTTACAAATAAAAGGCCATCCTAATGGAACTCTTCTTCATAACTAAGATAAAGATGTTGTGATGAACTTTGGTGGTGGTGGGTGGGGGCTGTCTCTTTGCCCCTCTCCATACTGGCTGTAGTCAACCTGGAGCTTACCTATCATTTCACTCTGTTGACCAGCGGGGCTTGGCTGGCAGGACTCACAGACTCTAAATTCTCCTGCGCTCTTGAAATTTTTATCCCACAGTTCGACTTCGTGGGATAGAAATTTTGATTGTGAGCCCTAGGCCTAGTGGTAGTGGGAGCTTTCTCTTATGGCCTGTGCAAAAGGGTGAATCAGGGCTCCCAACTAGAGGGAGTTTGGTCTCCGTAGAAAGCTGACTGGGTGCATGTCTCTGCTGTCATGAGACTTCCCCTTACATGTTCTTCCAGCTTCCATTCTCTGAACTCCAGCACCTCTTATCTGCAGCCCAAATCCTGCCCCAACACTGTGACAATAATGCCTTCATTACCTAGTGCTCTATCCTGTCATAAAATAATATGTGTCTGGAGTCTCATCTGATGCTGGCTTGTTTTATCCTCTTATTATTGTAGGAGTGCGGAAAATAGATAGAGACTTAGAAGTTGGGTCCCATTTCCATTTCACTTAATGGCTCTCTGACTTTGGACAAATCACTGAACCTCTTTGCTCTTTAGTTTCTTTCTCTGTATTATGGGAATAATAGAATGTCAGACCCGTGAAGTTTACAATGTTCTGTATAGTGTCTGGCATGTATTTGGTATTCATTGTACTCATGCCCAACTTCCTTCTTTTCCCTCCCTGGACTGTTGAGATAGTCACATGAGCTAATATACGTAGAGTCCTCATGCAAGGTGCCATATTCTTACTCAGAACCATTCTACTAATTCTTCTGATACCTTTTTTCCCTGGGCTATATCTACAGACTGAAACCATTAGTCTTTCTTACTATGAAGACCATGAAGCACGTGTCCTGCTTTGCCATCTCTCAGACCTCACCATAGGAATATCAAACATCAATCTTTCTCTTTGTTCTCTGCCTTTCCAATGCCTTGCCTTCTTTAAGGGAGCTCATTGAAGTCCAACCTTTCCAGGAAGGAAGGCCCAGATTTCGTAGTCATAGAGCTGAGTGAGAGAAGAAAGACTTTTAGGTCCCTGCAGGAATTTATAATGGCCACCCCACCCCTGAGGACCAACCCATTTTCACCTGGCTGACTTTGCTCAGGCCATCTGCCCTTGACTCTGCTGTCCCAGTGGGAGGATGATCCTTCCTTGTCTCCCCAAAGCTCACTCATCCTCCAGGACCCAAGCCTTGTCCTGCTTCCTCCAGAGAGACCCCTCCTCCAACTTCCTTTGCGCTTACCACCTGTGATGCCTGCATACTGGTCTCTGGGCTGGATGTTTTCTCTGGTTCCCTTTGATTTCACCCCATCCTGGTCTGTGCTCTGAAGGGCTGGCCTACATGGACTCCCTTCCCTTGGACTTCAGGTTGGGTTTAGCTAATGGCATGAACCAACAGAAGATCAGAGGATGGAACAGGGTGAGCTGGGAGCATGCATTCCCTGCTCTCTTTCCCTACAGGGTTGCTTTCAGTTGCTACAGCTCTTCTTTTTTTTTATTTTTTAAAGATTTTATTTATTCATGAGAGACAGAGAGGCAGAGACACAGGCAGAGGGAGAAGCAGGCTCCATGCAGGAAGAGGCATGGCAAAAGAGGTGAAAGGAAGCCTGACATGGGACTTGATCCTGGGACTCCAGGATCACACCCTGAGCTGAAGGCAGATGCTCAACCGCTGAGCCACCCAGGTGTCCAACTACAGCTCTTCTTAAGTGGATCTTTCCATACAGCTGTGCTCTCTGGCTTTTCCACTGTCTCCTTCCACTGGCCTCTTCAGGCCTAGGGCAGTGGTGCACATTATCCCTTGTGGCTTTCCACAAACGTCTCCCACATATTTTAAAACAGCATTCTCATTAAACCTCCTTCAATTATCCAGCTTGTGTGTACCATCTGTTTCCTGCTGAGACCCCGACTGATACAGCTTTTGATGGTGCAGTAGCCAATTTAACATTTCAGTATATATTTTTCTACGTCATTCTTTGTTTGTTTACCTTACGCACACCAGGGTTAGGGTCTTAAGGGAAGACACAACTATTATCTAGTTATTTTGGTATCCCCAAGCTTGGCATAGTGCTGGCTTCATGCTGGGCATGAAGCAGATGCTCAGAAAATTGCCCGAGAGGACTGCAATGCATGTGCACTTCTAACTCCCTTTCTCTACTGTCTCTGCTCCAGGTTTGTGGGTCCAGCAGGCTGCCTCAGAAGAGAAGTCTTGAGTTGGGTGGGCAGTGGAAAAGCCCAAATTTGGAAATGGAGCTCATACTTTGGGCTGAGAGAGGCACCAGGGCAAGACCCTCTGTGGCTTAGGAGGAAGTCCAGGCAGGCCAAACCTCATATCCAGAGAGTACCAGGGTCAGCAGTGGGTAGGAAAGGGCAATCTGGGGAGCTTGGTAGGCAGGAGGTGGCATCGTATCTCCTGGCTAGCAGGTGGGCAAAGCCTGGTGATGGAGAGTCTGGGGCCAGGCAAAGTGTAGAGGCACAATCATGAAATTAGAGATCATCTGAATGGGAAAGAACATTAAGATCATCTAGTTCTTCATTGCCTAGTTGTCATACTTGACACATGTGGCTACTGGACACTTGAAATGTGACGGGACTCAACTGACATATGTTGCAAATGTAAAATACACACCAGGTTTCAAACTTAGTGTGAAAAAGAAGAATGTAGAATGATCACATTAAAAACTTTTATATTCATTATATGTTAAAATGATAATATATATATTTATCACATTCAATGACAAATTATTAAAATTAATTTCACACATTTCTTTTTACTTTTTCAATGTGGCTACTAGAAAATTTAAAATTAGATACATGGCTCACACTATATTTCTAGGGAGCAGTGCTGGCTTAATCTAACCTAAACTTCTGTTGTACAGATGAAGAAACTGAGGCTCAAAGAGGAGAAGAGGGTTTCTAAGATCACACACACAGTGTGGCTTAGGCAGAGAAAGCTGGGTGTGGCGGCACAGGTGGTGTCATTGCATCAAATACTTTTTTTTTTTGAGAGAGAGAGAGAGAGAGAGAGAAGTGAGTGGGGGAAGGGGCAGAGGGAAAGGGAGAGAGAGAATCTTAAGCAGACTCTATACCCAGTGGGGAGCCCTACATGGGGCTCAATCCCATGACCCTGAGATCATGACCTGAGCTGAAACCAAGAATTGATTCTTAACCAACTGAGCCACCCAGGTGCCCTGCATCAACTACAGTGAGGCAGAGAGAGGGCAAGGTCCCAGTGGCCTGTCCCCCAAAGTAGAAACCAGCAGTCCAGTCTTGGCCTGTGTTTGGGACCTTGCATACATTTAGAATGAGGATTTAGGACTTTCCTATGAGGCACTGACATACCCCTGCCCAAGAAACCTTTCTCCTTGGAGGAATGACTCTGTGATGAGCTCTTGCTCCTTTTACCGGGCTGAGGAGAATCCTCGCTGCACATGACCTTGGCCCAGGCAGCCTATATAGGACATGGCAAAAGAGGTGAAAGGTGGTTCAGAGAGCACTATCCCCAGTAGCCACTGCTATCTCATTGGTGTTAAATAGGGCTTGCCAGTCATCTGGGAGGAGCCTTCTAAGCTGTAGGACTCAGCCACATCTGAAATGGTTCTGCAAGTATTTCTTGAGCATGTCCTCTATACCTGGGCCAAAGAAAGGAAAAGCTCCTGGGCTCTGTGACTTTATGGTCTGGGATAAAATACCTCATTACACATGAAACAACTCAAGAAAAATGACACATGGCAACGGTTAGGTTTCAAATAGGTAACCTAGACTGCAGTTGGGTGTGATGGTCACGCAGATGGCTTGGTTTAGTGAGAAACCGGGCATAGAGCCCTTGTATAGTTGAGTTCTGAGGCTAACAAAGGCAGTGATTTGGGCAGGTCATACTCTCTCCGGTTTCATTGTCCTCATTTGCTCAACGAGATAACACCTGCCATCTGGGTCACACTCTCTAGGCATGGCAGGGTATCATGGGAGTGCCACACATGACCGGGAAGGGAGTTCCAGCTAGGCCTGAGGTTTCAGAACTATTGTTGGCAGAAGTGAAGGGTAGCAGCTGAGGGGTGCCCATGAGGAGGCTGCCGGCCATATAATTTATCTTCCAAAAAGGAGTGCTTCTGAGTATGAAAGGGGATGCTATTAATATTTAAATTGGGACAAGAGATGGAGGGAAAGATTGTTCTGTGTAAATAGGACATAAGGCACTCTACTGGGAAGAGGCCAAAGGCACAGCTAAGACAAAATCCCATGTGGCTTGGGAGGCCAGCAGCAGGGGAATGGCTTTGTATGAGACGTTGGAGGGTGGGAAGTGGATGTTTGGGGTGAGGTAGGGGTGAGATCAAGGCAGGAAGGGGTTAGGGGAGGGCATGAGGACAAATAGTGACAGAGTACCAGGGGCCTAGTGTGGGACAGCCGTGCAGCTCTGGATGCCTACTTCTCAGGGCACGGGGAACTTAGAATGAGAACATGGCAGGAGACGTGAAGCGTGGGGACACAGCAAGGCATTTCTGTTCTCAATGACTGACACCACAGGTGAGCATTTTTGCAGGTGTCCCCTGGTTGCTGATGGAGGAAAGGTGGCTGTTGTGAAGTCCGCGAGGAGGTTCCAGAACACTGCCCCAGGGAGGCTGCAGTTGCTAGCTGCGGGATAAAGGAGATCAAATGGCTCCCCCTTGAGTGCACCCCGGGGCCCTGTCCCCACCCCAAACAACGAGCTCATTGAGTGGGCCAGTTCCTGGGTAGCAGGAAGTCCTTGGGCCAAGCCAATGCATGAAGAGGGCCTTGGAAGAGGCGCCCCTGTGACCTTTAGCCGGAGACCTCAAAGGGGCCCATTCTTCCTGGCTGTGGGGCTGGGGTGAGAGGGCAAGGCGCTGTGGCTTTGACCCTAGAGAAACATGACTGGCTCAGTGTTGTGGCCTTTGCTCTGCGGTCCATCTGCTGACCTCATGAGACCTCCCTCCAAGTCTGTTTTGGCAGCTGTGCAAGGCTGGGGAGACAGAGTCTTTTCTTTCCTCATTGCAGACCCGTGGGTCAGGCCTGGCACCACTGGGTGTGGAATCCTCCCTGCTGCCTCTCCCCGAAGCCCTAGTGCCCGCCCTCCCCTGCCAGTCTTCCCCACAGCCTGTCACTGGGGCCCACAGGGATTTCACACGGAGGACACCGGGCCTCCTGCCAGGCAAAGTGGTGAAGCCTCCTTCTTCACAGGCCCCAGGGATGGAGTCTGCGCTTCTCTGTTCTCCCGTGTGCTCCCACTCCCCCTGTGCTGGGATTCCCCTTCACACGCTCGGGTAGCAGACACAGGCAGCTCCTGATGCCAGACGTCGTCATAGGCACCCAGGGACTAGGCCTCGCCCTGAGGGAGTGCTGGCGTGTCCTCCTAGGAAGATTCCCAAGTGAAGCCCTTCAGCCTTCTGGACTGTCTTTAAATAGACCCCAAGGACCTCCTCTTTAGAGCTCTCTCTTACCGACGTCCATAAACTTGGTGAAGTCCTGCAGCTTGAAGGGTTCTGGTAGACCTTTAGGGCACTAACTTGTTCCATACTGAAATGTAGGCAGGTCTAGGCCTATCTTTCTTATAATGTCCTCTTTATTCACTTAGTTGGTCCCATGAGAGAATCTCTACATCTTCCCATCATTCATTGATTCCTGGGGATAGAGCCCAGCCAGTCTGCCCTCCCCTCAGGGAAGAAACCCCATGGTTTAAGGGTACCGGCATTTGTTTGAATCAGGTATGGTGAGACACGCAGACACAGAAATGACTGTCACGGAGGAAGAAGTTTATGCTCAGAGATCCCTAGAAGCAGGAGACAAGGCTCATCACAGTGCAGGGGCCACACAGGGAAGCAGCAGGGTCAGTTAGGAGGCAGAGGGAGCAAGGGGAAAATGTGTGAAAAAAAAATGTGTGAAAAAAGAGGGTGAACGGGCTTAGGACTGGCTGGTTTGGATAGTTTCAGTAGGCTCTGGGGCAGAGGGGTCATCGTGAGTCATCTGATGACTGACCCTGGGGTGATGAGGCAGAGGAGAGGGGCTGGAGTGGAGTGTGAAAGCCCAATAAAGGAGGAGATTAGGGGTGTTGACCCCAGACTGGATGGTTTGCTAGCCCTGGGTGGATTAGTGCCTCCAGCATCAATGAGGCCCTAGGATTTCAGGGCATCTAATACAGAAATTGGAAAATGTGGCTATTTGCTCTCTGCAAAAACCCTATAGAGATTTTGGCCACTCCGCTGCAATAATTTCAACAGCACGTTTTCTCTGTCCTTGGGAATCCAGTTCAAACATTAAGGCCTCTTCCAGGAAGTCTCTCTAATCCCAGTCTTGATGCCATCCAATGGAATCATTCCCTTTTCCCATGGAACCTTCCTGTCTCTGGGCAGTACCCACTGTTCCACACCCTAGTTTGGGGCTAGTTGTCTTTCCATTTGTCTTCTCTCCAGGAGTCATGAGATCCTTGAGGGTCCACCTCATCTCGTACGCCTCCTGGTGCCCTATCGCGGGCCTTGCACCCGAGAAAGGCTCTGTAAGTGGTGGCAGAGCACTGGATGAACGAGGGGTGTAGGCCACTTCGCCAACAGCAAAGGGGTCGTTTGCATCTCAGTGGAACTCTGGACAGTGTCTGCTGTCTTGTCCCTTTTGAGAAGACAGCAAGAGACATGATGTGCGGGGACCCAGGAAACATTTCTATTCTCATTTCTGACACCACAGGTGAGCATTTTTTGGTGAGTGTTTCCTGGCAGCCGATGGGCTGTACCTGGAGAGGTTCTTATGCCAGTGTTCATGAGCCCCTCAACCCCTCAACCCCTGTGCTTTCATACAAAATATACATGCTCACTTTCCCAAGGAGAGAAGATCCAGGCATTAATCAGATTTTGGAGTTGCATCAAACTGGTAATAAGGTTAAGAGCCAAAGAACGGATCGTCGCTGCCAAAACTGTAGAGATCTGGTGTCTGGAAGCCTATCACTGCCCGTCTCTAGGTCAAAGCTGCAGAGCACCTGTTTCCCCCAGGGTGGCCCCCCGCCAGGCCTCTCCTTCTCCCAGAGATGGGACCCCTTGGCTCTCCTGCAGGGCAGTGTCTCCAGACTCTAAGACCAATTCTAAGGATGGGGTGGGAGTGATTTAAGTTGTTCCAGGTTGTCCCCTCCTGGCTCATCAGAATCTGATCTTGAATCCTCAGGTGACCGGGCTTTCATATCGTTTCTTGTGCCAAAGGACCTAGTCCAGGTATCTTCTGGAGTGCTACAAGCCCTCTGGAGTGAGTGTCTTACCCCCTCCCAACCTCCCTCCTACTACCCTGCCTGAGGCTGCCCAGACCTGCAGGAGCCAGGTAGCTGCTGGGGACTTTGTGACATCAGCAGTTGCAGCAACGACCAGAGCAACACCCACCATGCTGCTGCTGTTATGATTGTCAGCGATAGTACCGTTGACAAGAACAACAGTAAAACAATAGCTGACAGCCTGCTCTGTGCCAGGTGCTTTCGTGTATCCATTCTCTCATTTGATCCTTACAACAACCCTGTGACACAGGCAGCTTTATTTTCCCCATCCCATTTACAGAAGAAACTGAGGCACAGAGAGAAGTTCAGTTACCCACCCAGGGTCACACAGCTAATAAATGTGGAGCCAGAATTTAGACTCAGGCGTGTCCTACCCCCAAACTCATGCCTGTAGCCCCCATACTGTGTTGCTGAGTGCCTAACTGCCCTCTTGGTCTGTGAGCATTGTCCCAGGAGCCCACGTTCCTTTGCACCCCGCTCTTCCGCATCAGAGCATTCATGACGCAGAGTTGCCTGTTTCTAAAGTGTGAGCTCCATGAAGGCAGGGCCTGGATCACTCGCATTCTTCTCGGTAATCCCAGAGCCTGGCTCAGCACCTGACACACAGCTGATGCCCCAGATGGATGAGATTAATGGACCACCACTTGGATCTTGTCTGATTCTGATGTGAGGTGTGGCCTTGGACTTGACCCATGCCTCAAGGCCGTGTGCAGCTGACAGGCTGCCCTGCTGTCGGCTTCACACATTCCCCTGACCTGATGCCCTAGACGAGTCTTAAAGGGAAGGGAAGCAATGATGACAGAGTTCAGAGTGAGTCACGGGCAGCCCTTCTGTCTGCTTGTGGTGCTAGACCTCGATGGGAAGTGACATCTCCTCTTGGGTCTTGACCTCTCTCTCTCTCTCCTTCCCTGGGGACTCAGGGTCCAGAAGCTGATCAGGAAGGACAGGCCTAGTTTTAGTGGAACAAGTGTGTCAGTGAAAGGGCATGGGCAGCCCCTCCCTGCCAGGATGCAGACTAGTGTGCTCCAGTTGGGCCTGTTCCGACAAAGAGGGCTGAGGCCAGTGGGCCGTGGGGTTACTCACGGGGGCCTGTGGGGGCCTCTCAGTTTGGGCCTCGGCTGCCTCCCCAATTTACCAGTTTGGGGGAACCTCTATCCTGGTTGTCTTCCCTCTTTTGCTTCCTGAAGCCGCAGGACCTAGGGGCTCTGGGGTCCAAGCTGGACTGAATCCTGGATTCCAAGACAAGGAAGCACTGATGCTCTTGGCCAAGTATAAGCTTTTAGAGCTGTGGGAGCAACCAGTGGGAGCAACCTCATCACAGTGGATTCCCATGTCTGAGCAAAATGCACTGTCTGGTGCCAGGTTCAAACAGAGCTTTACGAGCAGAGAGGTGGGGTGGCCAGGCAGGGCAATATCAAAGAGGGTAGATGTGTGCAGAGAAAGTGAGCCCGGGGCCTTCCTGAGCTGAGGCAGAAACGACTGGGAGGGTTTTAAAACCACGCTGCTAAGTTGGATGTGCCCAGAGCTGTTTAAGGCATCAAAGTGGACACCCCCTGCAGAATCAGAATTGGCATTCCCTTGAGTCTCTGGGGTCTGACTCCCAACCTTCAGAAAACCCCCTCGAGCATTTGTCAGTGACTTTGGGTGCACACAGCTCCACCCCAGGCTTACCCCTGCACTCTTGCTGTAGAGACGATGTGCATGGGCACAGATGCATACCAGGTAACCTGTGGTCTGGAGGGAGGTGTGAGTGAATGTGTGTGGGGCAGAGTGTGGGAGGGGCTGGAGAAGGAGGGGGCCACATGGCTGGGGCGCTGGGGGAGGAGCACACAACAGGTTCTGTGAACAGGGCTGGGGGGGGGACGCAGCTAGAGCAATGAGCCCCCAGATTGGACGGAACTGTGCCCCATGGCTCTGGTGCTGCCAAGACCACCCTTGAGCTCCAATCTGAGCACGACCTGGTTACCATCACAGGCACCAGGCACACTGCTGCCACATTCTGGTGCCCACCACAGCGAAGACTTACGGTTTACTAGACGGGACAGTGGACGGGGAGACAGGATGCAGTTTCCCTCCCTCCCCCCTTCCTTACGTGCCAAGCACTGTTTACAACAGTCAACCTGAGACAAAACTGCTGCCCTCATGGAGTTTACATTAATCTCTGTCACCACTTCCAGCCTTCAATTTTTCATCTGTAAAGTGTGACTTCTTCTGCCTCTAAAGCGTTTCCGTTGCAAGCTGGGCGGGCTGCAGCTGTTGGAAGGAAAGCAGAGGACCTGTCCTTTCCTGGGGACACCCACCGCCACTACCTCCACCACCGGAACAGGAGAACGTGGGAGCGACAACCCCAGCTGCCCTGCGATCCACACATCCCCAGGTCCTGGTTGGCTTATCACATCAGGCGGAGCCTCCTTGGATGCTCACATCCCACCCGTCCCTGCATCCTGGTGTCCTGCGCCCTCTCTTCCTTTGCCCGTGGGCATAACAAGGAGGCCTGCGTCTGCCTGCATTTATGTGAGCTACTTCATGGGTGCTTTCCAATCCAGGAGCCCTAGTCCTTTGCTGGAGACCAAACACTGAAACAATTATTGTTTAATTTCAAGTGAAAGGAGCACCGAAGGAGACATGGTGTGACCTTTTCTGTGTTTGTATCTATAGATAGAGATATATAGACATTGGAATTTATTTCCCCAGGGAGAGAAGTGCCACCGCGCTGCCAGCTGGGTTTGTGTTCGGAGCTGTGTTTGTGTACAGTGTTATGTGTAATTTATTTCCCCAGGGAAGATCGGCTAAGATGGCGCATCTGATTCCTACTAGAGGTTTCTTTCTCTTTCTCTTAAATAAACCAATCCACCCCCCACACTGAAAGAAAAATGTTCTCCTCCCTCCAGCTGCCTTATTTGACTGGCGTCTCTGGGCTTCACAGTGCCTCTGCCAAGGGCTTGACTCTGGTCTGCAGATCCCCTGGGACCCCGCATCACCCAGCCTCTTTCTGTTGTAGTCCTGACTGGGGGTGGCTGGGAGGGAGCTACGGAATGACTGAGGCCCAGGACACACACTGCTGGGCTGGCCTGCTTTTTGTCATCCTTCTGGGAGGTTCCCAGAGAGAGCTCTGGGCCTTTGCCTGCCCCCTACTAGGAGCTGGCTTTGGCCTGTTGGGAAGGCATGTCTTCATGCTGTCTCCACCCTGCCCCCCAGGGACTTCTTCCCCTGTCCTCAGCCAGAGCCACCTCTCTAGACCCCCCAGGTAAATGAAAAGGAGCTCCAGCTTTCTACATTCCCTGTCCTCCTCTGTGCCTGATGGCTGGGAGATTAGAAATATTTAGAAGGCATTATTTAATTAGTTAGCAAATGCAATGCTTACTTTAATTTTGTAAATTCAGTAGGCACAAGTGCCCACCCACCTGTTCCGGTTGCCATAACAACTTTAAATTTCATTTGTGGTCTCTGCTGATGTTTCCCTTTGTTTGTGTGTATATGTGTGGTTTGTTTGCCTGGGAGTGAGTGTGTGGTTTCTCTCCCATTCTCCTCTTTCCCTGAGTCCCACTGTGATTCTTCCCATTTCATCTCATTCTTTTTGATGCCTCCCTTCTGTCCTCCACTTCCTTCAGGGTCTCCATTGGTCCCCTTTCCTCGATACTGGGGTTTAGTGTAGAATTCTCTTCTCTCATTGCTGGAACCCATGGGCCAACAGTTCTCAAAGGTTCTCTCACTTACTGTAGGCATAGGGGCATCGATGGCTGTCTACACGGTGTGATTTCAGGGACACCAAGAAGGTCCTACAAGCTCAGAATACCCTTACCCAGTGTCATGGTGGCTTACCCTCACCCAATATCCTTACCCAGTGTCATGGTGGCTGAAATTTCCCAATTACAGATTTGTGACCCTAGTCCTTCCTTTAAAGGAATGAATGGCGAGTGCTTTTGAAGGGATAAGCTGTCAGGAGGCTCTAATGAGGAAATACTGACAGGCTTGATGGGGTGCTGCTGGTTTTTGAGGACGAGCAGGAGACCACCTGGATACTGGGGGGAATAGAGTTATAGGAAGAGAGCATGGATGAGAGGGCATCTCTGAATATATTCCTTTTCCTATGTGTGCTTTTGTCCAGGGAATTCACAGACCTGGACTCAAGCAATGTGTGGGCCAAGGTGCAGGGTTATTGGCCATGCCAGGCTTCCTGGGCCTCCTGAGCAAGCTTGACCTGTTACTTCAAATGCAGGAAGCTTCCCAAACGCAGGAGAAGGGAGACCTGATTGCAGTAGGGTCTGGAAGGCTACCTAAAAGGAGAGAAACCCAGGAGTTGCCTCCATCAGGGCAGAAGAGGTTGTCCATGAGGGGGCTTGGATCTTGAGCTAAACATGTGGAGTCCTGAGAGGAAGAGTTCAGGAAGAGATTGAAATTGGAGTCACCTGGGAATGTTTTAGGTTGGGTTTCCCCAAAAGCAAACTAAACTGTGAGCCAAAGACTTGAGTGCAAGTAATTCATTTAGAAGGTGATCCCAGGAGTGAAGAAAAGGAGGCAGGGCAGGGAAGAAAGCCAATAAAGGGTTTGCTGTTAGGCAAACTGGGACTCATTCCCACTGGGGAGCTCTGGGGAATAGTAGAAAACATGCCGGAGAGTTATCCCACCTGAAGGGTGAGAAAACTGAGTATGAATCTCCCAACACCTCTAACACTTCAGCATTGGCTAATACTACTTCTGGGTGCATTGATTCCCCAGCAGTCTGGCAAGTCTGGGAGGAGACTGCAAGTGCAGCGGGATGCTGTCAGCATGGACTGGGGCTCTAGTGCTTAGGGGATGGAGTCTGGGAATGGACTGCATCTGCTGTGGTTCACCCCTTGTACCACCCAGATTCACTCATGTTGCAGTTTACTATGTCCTCACTACTTCTTCCAAATGGTGACTGATCACAATTTCTTGGAGAAAAAAAAGACCATTAGAAGTTTAGTGAGACAAACTGAAGTTTTTGTTGCTGTAGTTGGTACAGAGTCTGTCTTGATTTTCATTATATTGCCTTTCTACCACTAATTCTTACTTCTTCTGCTCAGCTAACATTTCTGCTCTTCTTGGCTTGCCTGGTAGGATAGACCAAGCTGTTACCCCTGAGAGGTTGGGCCCCTTCAGCCTTAATAAGAAGGAGTCAGTTCTGTTGGGCTCATGGATAGCCTTCTACCCTAGCACCATGGCTCTCTACACTGGGATGGTGAAGGACAGAGGCTAGTGATTTCAGATTCCTGTCCATTTGGTTGTTCAACGCATCCTTTGTGGTGGGCATTGAGAAAAATCTGTACACTTTGTCCCCATCTTCCAATCTTGATCTTTCTAGACCCTTGACCGTAACTAGCTTTAAACCATTCAACTGCTCAGGAATGTGCCCGACCCTTCTCCCACCACATCAGGTTGGTGATCAGTTGAAGAGGTTGAAACTTTCTCCACTGGGAGAACTTCCCTTCACCGTTGACTTTCAAGGCCACCTCTCTGCCGTGCTGTTGGGAGACTGTAGTCCATTTTTGGCTCATACCAGTATATGGAAATAATTTATCTATGAAAAAGAACCAGGGTTTTCCTTCTCTCTCAGCTGATAATGGGGAACTTACCTGCGACTGTGAGGTGGAGGAAGCACAGTGATGCAACAGAAGTGGGCGACAGCTGTTTGTGCCTCTTGGACTTGTTTGGTTTGCTTCCTAATGTGCCATTTCTATTAAATGATAGAACACTTCAGTATCCACACAACTTACAACTGGGTCTGAAAACACCTAGATCATGATGGACAGCTCTGGTATCATGGTTCGTTGATGGTCAGATGCTCAGTCCTGGCTAGAACCCAATACAACCCAATACAACTCAAAGTTGCTTTTTTTTTTTTTTTTTGGCAGATAACACAGTCTTGCTTTAGAATCCTAAGGTTTTGTTCTGTGACTCTCCTGCTTAAGCTTGCCAGAGACTCCAAACTACATTGTTATCTACACTGGATACTGCTAACATCGTGGAATCAGTCAGATCTATGGTGCCAAATAAGAGACTCTCTCTTAAAGGTAGATGATCAAGGTCCAGTGATATCTTCTTTACTTCGGAGGAAATATCCTACTATGTCCTGGACCAGTGGACCTTTAAAAAATTTATTGATGTGGCAGGCGTTGCAGGCTTTGCAGGACTTAACTCCCACCTGTAGTGCACGTGGCTTAGTATGGCTTCTGACTACTTGCCACTTCCTGCTCACCAGACCTGTTATGATAATGGGCCAATCTGATGCTCTGTGGCATGCTCAGAAGATCAAGGTCCCTTTAAACCACATAGGGACAGAGAATAGAAAAGTTTAATTGATCTAGGGCAAGACCATAAAACTACGTTATGCATTTCAAGTGAATGCTAATTTGTCCTGATCCTCCTTTTATTTTTAAATATTATTTATTTACTTATTAGAGATACAGAGAGAGAGACACACACAGAGAGAAGCAGGCTCCATGCTGGGAGCCTGACGTGGGACTTGATCCTGGGTCTCCAGGATCACACCCTGGGCTGAAGGCAGGCGCCAAACCGCTAAGCCACCCAGGGCTGCCCTGTCCTGATCCTCCTTAAAGTACATTGAAAATAATGCTTTCACTGGCTTGAGACCCACATACTAAGTGTCAGAGGCCATATGGATCTGTTCCACTAAGGATACCTGGCAAAAAGAGTTGCTGCCACTCGGTTCAATTCATAGTAGTCCATTGTCATGATCCATGACCACTGATTTTGCTGATGAATTAAATGGGAGATATGATAGGACCACTGTCTTATACCCTAGAAGTCTTTAAAGGTGACACTAGTCTCTATCATTCCATCTATTGCTTAAGTTTTACTCTCTTGGTCTAATGGTATGTATGTGTGTGTCTCTTTGAATGTGTGATATATTTGAGTGTGTGTGTGGATATGTGTGTATGTGGCAAAAGAAGACTTTCACTTAGGCTTTCCTAACTGTAATGACTCTACTACATAGGTTAGGGAAGCAGGGTGAGAGTTCTGCTAACTGTGAGGTGTAGCCATCTGGATTATGCACTCAGGAACCTGGGAAATGATCACAGCGTGAAGCTGCAAACCTCTGGACCTACTGTGAAATGGACATCATCCAGGAGTCCATTCACTACATGGCATCTCTATGCTCGCACTCCATGTCCCTTGGTATCAATATCAATATGCTCAGACCCTGTCTCCAAAAGCCTTTGAGTTTTCTGGGCATTATTTCTTCCCCAGTATACAGTTACCTGGTAAATGTCCAAAATGTTTTTTTAGGGAAAGGATAGAATTATTGCTACTGCATATATTTCCTGTGGCATTTTCACAGTCTTTTGTCAAGGGGATCTGGCCTAGTTTTCCACTGATGGTCTCTGAGTCTAAGGACTAGCCCAGGTCTGGAAACTGGTTAGGGGATTATAATTTCTTATTGTGGGGGCTGACATCAACCATCTGCTCACCCCCCTTGATATTTTTGGTTATGTGAGTCAAGCAGTACCTTTGTTGGCAGAGAGCATCTACCTCACTTCTGGAAACATCATGGATTATTAGTCATTGCAACAGATCCCAATAGGTCAAGGCCTCCGTCTGGTTATCATTCCAGCCTTGTTGCCTATCACATAATTGCATTCACTTTGCTTTTGACTTAGCCTGGTTATTATAGAATCTTAGCTGCATTGACACTTGAGAGCCATGATAGCATCTCCCACTGTTTTTTCTGGCCTCAGACAATAGTTACCAATGAACTTCTGATAACAGTGCCCCAATATTTTCTTGCTTTAGTGAAGGGAATGTCCTCTGGACTCTCCTGGGAAACAGAGTCAGTTAGCGTGTTCTCTGGTCTGACATAGTGCATTCATTCCAACAAGAGAACCTCTTTGAGCCTTCTGTTCTCTTCCTCAATACTCTGCCAAGGCAGTTCTGGCGTTTCCACTTCATATACTATAGGCTATTATTGTTTCCAAGCTTCAAGGAGCCATGCCAACAGTGTGTCAGAACTGGCTTCAGATGTCCTTGCCAGAGCACTAAATCCTGAGTCATGGGAAAGTGCTCTCCTATCAGTGAACTGTCCACACCCAGCCTTACATTCTACTCACCCACTCCTGCACTCTCAAGTTCCATTCTGAGGCATAGTTTTCAAGTTCTTATGGGGCTCGCAGCTACTTTTTTTTTTTTTTTGCTTAATAATCTACTTTATTCTGTAAGAAGTGACATAATTCCCTAGTCAGGTCATGTTGAGAGTTGGTTTTAGATATTGGTCTAGAAACAACAAGGGGAGGTGCAGGCTTCCTTTGAAGAGGATATGAATCATTTTATGAGCTATTAGCGTTGGTGAAGCTTTTGCATAGATCTAGACAAATGAAAGCCTGTCTATTTTGCATGGTAAGGGGGTATTTCCGCTGGTCTAGAGATTCAGAAAGTCTGGGATTTCAAGGTTCTCAAGGGTACCACCCCAAATATTCTCATGGTGGGTCTTAGGGCCCCATTCACTTCTTATTGGGGTTTTGCTGTTAGCATTGAAGACTTGCTGGGGCTGTGAATCCAACTACCTTTGTAACTCTGCCACTCTTACAATCAGATTTTGAACCTGATTTTCAGCTCAATCTGTCTTTCAGTCACAGGAGATGAGGATCCCTGGAGGCCTTCTGGCTTTTAAGTTGATTGTTGCTTGATCTGAGCCTATCATATTTTTCCTTCAGTGCTTTGGTTTCAATTAACAGCAGTTAGCCAACTCCACCATAATTATCATCACCCCCATGGTTTTTAAGTCTAGGTTAGTGCTTCTCAGACTATCTATTAGTTAAGAAATAGTTTAAAAATCTTTTGTGGACTGATGAATTACTAGAAAAATTAAATAAAAAAGACACACATAGTGTAAGAATAATTTTTAAAATTATTAAGTCCAACAGACATAAAACATCTCTGCTACAAAAATTTCCATGTACTTTTTCTCAATTTCTGTCAGAAGCTGGTGTTAAATAGTTCATGGGTTGGGATTGGCCCATGGACTGCACTTTGAGTAGCACTGTGCTAGAACTATTGTATAAGTCAGCGCCTTCCCTTCTGTCTGTATTCTAGCTCAGTTCATCTCACCCACAGGTAAGAGTTTTAGCAATTGTGATGCTGGAGCATGCTAGGGTTATCACTTTTCCACTTATCACCAGCAATGAGGTCCTCATTATTATTTAGTTGGCATGTAGTTTTATTCCAGCACCTCATGCTGAAAGTCTGCTTCCTACCTCCATTTCAGCATTGCATGTCTTCAGTTGGACATTCAGAGGCATTACCTGAGCCAAAGGATGAGTGCATGCAGTTTATTTGGGAGTTGATCTTCAGAAGGACCTGGCATATGCCAGGGCGGAATGGCGACTAGAGATGGAGCCAGCCCGCATTGGTCATTGAGAAGCTGCAAGCAGAGTGTAGAAAAAATAAGGGTGTGATTTAAAAATGTGATAAAATTCAGGTCTGTCAGTGACCAAAAATTTTTGTGACAAGGGTAGAGGTCTCTTTACTCATGGTTTGTGTATGGAAGGGTCATGTGATTTATTACAGACTCAGACTGGGCAGAGTTATTTACCTGCTGAAGAATGAAGTGGAGCAGAGATGTATAGGCCTTTGTGAGTTAACTTAATCTAGTGATCATTTAACTTTTTCTAATAACGCTACAGAGGTGTTTCCAAGATCTGGGAGCAGCCAAGGGCAGGCTGTGAGGCTTCCACTCCTTCAAGCACAGTAGCTTTGTGTTTACTGTCTTCTGGATCCGACAACATTTTTCCTTCTAAAAGAGCCTTCTTGTGCTCAGTGCTTGAACACCACTGCTTTAATCAATCTGTGGAGTTTGATTTATCTACTTTTGGGTGAATCCATTTGGCAAGTCAGAAGGTCAGGTCATAGGGTGACTAATGCCCTGTTCTGGAGTCCCTGGCACTCAGGGAATGTCACTGGTCTCCTTGAGAGTAACAGTGTCATTTAAAACTTGGTTTCCTCCATCCTCTTTCTAAACCCATAGCAGGCAGGGATGCTCAGCACTAGTCATCACGCATCTCATCTCTGGAATGACATTAATTTACATCAGAAAACAACCCCACTGGGAATCCTGGGTGAAGGTATCAATCCATTTCCAAGTCAGAGAAATTTCAGAGGGCTCCTTCATTTGCCTCCACCCCAAACACCAGCCTCTATTCCCCTCTCCTTTCACGAGGAGGATTCATGAGGAGGATTCATGTGGACCTGGCCGACTCAGGCTTCTTTCTCATGGCTTCGGCTCCCCTAGCACCTTGGACAGGGACACACGAGGCTGTTTCTGAGACTATTTCTCTCAGGGGGACAATTTACTCTTTGCTCTGTGCATGTCAGCAGAGCTCTTAAATTTCGAGGACAGTTGGATGAAATTGGATGTAGCCAATTTGCATCTTCAAATCAATTTTGTACACAGGGGCATGTGCATTCACATCTCTGGGGACAAGGGGGGAATGATGTTTGACAGCTCATGGGCAATGAGATGACAGTTTGCTCTGCTTGCCTTTGAGCATGGGCCTATGTAATCTTATGCCTCAGTTTCCTTTTATGGAAATAGGGAGTGGACCGGGTGATCTCTGAGGTGTCTTTTAGCTCTAGTGCTCTATGTTTTTAAATTTGTGGGAAAAGATGAAGGTGTTAAGAAAACCAGTGGTCTAAGTTGCACCGTGCAGCACAATGGGGAAGAGTAAAACTGCTTTGCACAGTCTTGGCCTCAGACCAGGTTCACTGTTTAAATGTCATCATGATGAGCAGGTTGGGAGGTGTAAAAGGTAAGGGGCAGCCTTCTTGTGCCCAGGGTAACTTGCTGCAGGCTTGGTGTCATTGGGGTTGCTTGCTGTGAGTGACATGGCAGGTCATCGCATCCCTGTGAGCCTTAGTTGTCATAGAGTGAGGCTAAAAATAACCCCTCCCAGGGTGCTTGAGGAAAATAGCCCGGAGACTCCTGGGGTATCACAGGCACTCATCAGTTGGGGTTCCTGGACTGGTAGATTTGGGTAAAAGCCCACCACAGCTAGGTTCTTCTCACCTATTCATCTTTATCTCCTATTGCTCCCACAGCTCAAGGACTTTTTCTGCAATTGTCCCCCCCACCAACCCTGTCTCTTGCATCATTAATTTTTACCTCTGTACTCTCTGCTAGTGTTCCCATCAGAATACAAACACGCTATAATAATATCTTCAGTCTTAAAAAAAAAAAACTCCCTTGACCGCCACATACCTCTTCAGCTACTCTTTAATTTCTCCACCTGCTTTGACAGCAAAATTTGCTGATAACTTGCTGCTTCCACTTCCTCACCTCTGATTCTCCCGTGAGCCCATTCCAATCAAACCTTCATTTCTACCACCTTTCTGAAATAGCTCCTGCCAAGGTGGCCTACTGTTAAATTCTGTGGTCCATGCAGAGTCCTCATGATGGCCTGTTAGCAGAACGCCTCATAGTTAATCACAGTGTTTCTTAAAACACTTTCCTTCCTTGGTTCACACTCACTCTTAGTTAACAGTCATCGTTGCTGGTTTTTCCTCTCCTTCCTGACCTCTCACTCCTACATCCTACATGCTCACTGCCCAGTTCTTCCACGTGCCTGTTCTCTAGTTGCTTCTCAGATTTATATCCCAGGCCCAGCCCTGACCTCTCTGCCCTGATCACAGGCCCATCTAGCCAGCTTGCTCAATAGTGCTGCTTGGTTGTGTAACATGCACCTAAACTTAACATATCCAAAGCTGAACACATCTTAGAAACTGACAACTTGGACTTGCCCATTTTAGTAATGGGTAAATTAATTTTTCCACATGTTCAGATCAAACACCTTAGAATCAGTCCTCTTTGACTTCTCTCTTCCTCTCTCTATGTCTGACCTGTCATCAGAATGTGCAACCCAGTCTTCGAAATAATCCTGCCTCCGGTCCCTTCTCCTGACCTCCACTACAACTTTCCTGCAGCAAAGTCATCATGATCTCTTACCTAACTAGTGTGATAGTCCATTAATTCATCTCCTTGTTTCTACCCTTCCTCCTTACAGCTGAGAAAGATAGTCATGGTTCTGAGTGATAATTTAAAAACATGTCACAATTCAGTGCAAAACAATCCTGTACAGTCCCATCTTTCTCAGAATAAGCTCTACATGATCTGGACCTTGTCTCCCTCTCTGACCTCATCATTGCCCTTGGCTCATTATTCCAGCTGCATTACATTCTGATGTGCTGAACAGAGTCCCACCTAGAGCCTTTGTACCTGCTACTCCCTCTGTTTGGAATGCTCTTTTCCCCAGACAGTCATGTTACTCACCCCCTTATTTCATTCAGGTCTTTACACAAATGGCACCTCCACAGAGAGCCTTCCATGCACATCCTATCTAAAATACACCTTTGTCATTCTCTCCCAATTCTTTTTATTTTAAAAATTTAACAACCTTATCGAGGTGTAATTGGCACACAATAAATCATGCATATTTAAAGTACACCATTTTGGTAAGTTTTGACATATGTAATCATCAGTGAAACCATCAGCACAATCAAGATGACTTATCCTTCCATTACTCCCAAATGCCTACTTGTGCTGCTTTGTAATCTCTTCCTGCTTCTCCCCCGCATATAAGCAATTACTGGTCTGGTTTCTGTCACTAAGGATTAGTATGCATTTTCTAGAATTTAATATAAATGGAACAATATAATATATATTCTTTTTTTTTGTCTGGCATTTCTCACTCAGCATAATTATTTTGAGATTCATCATGTTTTAGCGAGTATCAATAGTTTATTCCTTTTTATTATTGAGTAGTATTCCATTGTGTACTGATACATTCACCAATTGCTGCATGGGGTATTTCTAGCTTTCAGCTTTTAAAGATATTGTGAACATTCGTGAACAAAGCTTTGGGTGAACATATATGGTTTCCTTTCTCTTGAGTAAAATACCTTGGAGAGTAATGACTGGGTTAAAAGATAGGTATATGTTTAATTTTCAAGCAACTGTCAAACTTCTTTCTGAAGAGGCTAGATACCATTGTACAGATCAACGAGGCATGTATGTGAA
Organism: Canis lupus dingo; assembly: GCF_003254725.2. Lineage (NCBI taxonomy): Eukaryota > Metazoa > Chordata > Mammalia > Carnivora > Canidae > Canis > Canis lupus. The sequence continues at coordinate 35,653,754 of NC_064267.1, forward strand.
TTTTAGTTTTCCCCTATCCTTGCCATCACTTTTAGCAGCTCTAAAAGATATGTACTATTATTTCATTGCAGTTATAATTTGGTTATCCCTAATTACTAATTATGTGTAGCATATTTTTTCACGTGCTTACTTGCCACCAATATATCTTATTTGGTGAAGTGTCTGTTCAAAACTTTTATCCATTGTATTATTATTATGTTGCATAATAAACTATTACAAACTTAGTGGCTTAAAACAGTACATACTTATTATCTCATGCTTTCTGGGGATAAGGAGTCTGGGCACAGTTTAACTGAGTCCTCCTTTCAGGGTCTCCCCAGGCTGTAAACGTGGCATCCATCTGGCTGATTTCTCATCTGGTGGCTTGACTAAGGAAGAGTCCTGGTTTATCAAGTTGTTGGCAGGGCCCATTTCCTTGCAGCTGTATGACCAGGGCCCTGAATTATTACTAGCTATCTCATCTGGAATCTACTCTTAGCTCTAGAGGCTGCCTGCAGGTCCTTGCCATGTGGCTCTCCCCATTCTGCCAAAGTGGAGTCTTATGTAACATAAAGTAATCATGGGAGTAATATACCATCACCTTTGCCATAATCTATTGGTGAAAAGCAAGTCATGGGTTCTACTTGCACTCAGGGAAAGGTGCTTATACAACGATACAACTTATTAGGGATCACCCTAGGGTGTGCTCTTAGATTTATTATTTTATTTGGTTGTCTATCTTTCATTATTGAATTCAAGAGTTCTTTATGCTTTCTGGATGTAACTTTTTTTAAGGTCTCACATATTTATTACTGAACTAACCTACTGGTGTAGAAGCATAGTAACAGAGAAAACTCATTTCTCCAATAAAACATGTCTACTGTTCAGGTAGTAGTGATGTTTACAGAGTGATAGGATGTGAGCACAAGACCTTCATGCTGCATGAATATGTGTGCCATCTCATGTGTGATCCTTTTAGACCTAGCTTGGTTCTTCTCCAATGCCTTCTCTTGGAGTTGTACCTGATTTTATTACCAGTTTTCATCTGAATCCACTGGGGAATGGGATGATTCTGCTTTTGTTTCGTGGCCAAGAATCTCTTGATCCTGAAAGTCTTGTGAGAAGACAAGGTCAATGGCACACACCATGATGGCAGAGAAAAAGAGAGAACTAGATGCGTGTTTTTAAATTAAATATATAGTTTTCTCCTAGTCTGTGACATATCATTTCATTCTCTTACTAATGTCTTTCAAAGGTCAGAAATGTTGAATGTTGATGAAGTCCAATTTTTCAATTTGTTCCTTTATGGATGATGCTTTTGGCATTGGAGCTAAGAAATCTTTCTCTAACTTGAGGTCACAAGGGTTTTCTTCTATGTTTTCTTCCAGAAGTTTTATAGTTTTAGGTTTTATATTTAGGTGCATGATTCATTTTGAGTTAATTTTTGTGTGTCATGTCAAAATGTGGATTGGAATTTATTTTTTGCATCTGGACATGCAATTGTTGGGATACTGGTCTATAGTTTTATTGTAATATTTTTGTCTGGTTTTGGTATCAGGGTAATGCTGATCTCAGAGAATAAGTTGGGGAGTATTCTTCATCTTCAATTTTGTATAGAATTAATATTATTTTTTCCTTAAAATTTTGGTAGTATTTATCAGTGAAACCATCTGGGTCTGGAGATTTCTTTTTGGGAAGAAATGTCTATAATAGATGTAATATAATAAGGTTTTTCAAGTCATTGAAGTCTCAACTGAAGATTGGTAGTTTGTGTTTTTCAAGAAATATGTCCATTTCATTTAAGTGTTTTTCAAGAAATATGTCCATTTCATTTAAGTTATTGTTAGTTTATGGGCATAAAGTTTTCAATAATATTCTATTATTATTCTTTCATTATGTGCAGACTCTGTAGTGACGTTTCCTCTGTCATTTCTAATATTGGTGATTTTTGTCTTCTTTTTTTCCCTGAAAAACCTAAAAACTCATCAATTTTATTGATCTTAAGAAACATTTCTTGGTTTCATTGATTTTTCTATATGGCTTTCCTGTTATCTATTTTATTGATTTTTGCCCTGATATTAGTTTTTTCTTTTTTCTACTTATTTTGAGTTTAGTTTGCTCTTCTTTTTCTAGTTCATTAAGGTGTAAACTGAGGTTTTGAGAACTTTATTCTTTCCATAAAAGGGGCTTGCTGATCTAAATTTCCCCAAAGTAGTATTTTAGTACCATCCTGCAGATTTGTTGTGTTTCTGTCATTTTTGTTCAGTTCAAAATACTTTCTATTTTTCATTTGGATTTATGTTTTTGATTTGTGGGTTGTTTAAAAGTGTGTTAGTAAATATTGAGAGACTTTCCAGAGAACTTTCTGTTATTTATTTTTGGCTTAATTCCATTGTGGTCAGAGAATTTACATTGTATGACAGGTTCTTTTCAATTTTTAAGTCTTTAAATTTATGGGCCAGAATATGGTCTATCTTAGGAAATGTTTTTGTATGTCTCAAAGGCATCATTTTGCCTTTGTTTTTTAAAAATATGTTTGCTTCTACAGAATTTTAGGTAGACAAGTTTTTCTTTCATTAACGTAAAGATGTTTCATTGCTTTCTGGCTTGCATTGCTACTGATGAGATATCTGTAGTCATAGTATCCTTATTCCTCTGTATACAACACATCTTTTTCTCTATCTGCTTTTAAGATTTTTAAAAAAGATTTTATTTATTTATTCATGAGAGACAGAGAGAGAGAAGCAGAGACACAGGCAGAGGGAGAAGCAGGCTCCAGGCAGGGAGCCTGATGCGGGCCTCAATCCCGGGACTCCTGGATCATGCCCTGGGCCAAAGTCAGATGCCAAACTGCTAAGCCAGGCAGGGATCCCCTGATTTTAAGATTTTTTTAAAAAGATTTTTTATTTATCATTGGTTTGATTTGATTAGGATGTGACATGTGTAGTTTTCTTCATGTTTCTTGAACTTGGCTTTTTATTGAGATTCTTGAACCTAAGGTTTATAGTTTTTATCAAATTTGAAAAAAAATTAGCAAATATTCAACAATTTTTCTGTCTTCCTTTACTCCCTCTCCTACTTTGACTCTAATTACACATACAGGAGGTCAGTTGAAATTGTTTCACAGCCTACTAATGCTGTGTTTATTTTTAAAAAAAATCTCTTTTCTCTCTGACTTTCATTTTGAATAGTTTCTATTGGTATGTTTTCAAAGCATACTAATGTTTTCTTCCACAATGTTTAGTCTGCTACTAATCCTATACCATTCAATTTTAGATGTTGTAATTTTCATTTCTATAAGTCCAACTTTTTGTATTTGTTATGTCTTACTTAGCTTTGTGAATTACAGTTGCAAAAACTACTTAATATCTTTGTCTACTAATTCTAATGTTTGTGTCATTTTTGAGTGGTTTCAACTGATTACTCTTTTTCATCATGGATTGTATTTTCCTGTTTCTTTGTATTCCTGGTTATTTTTGATTGGATGCCAGCCATTGTGAATTTACCTCATTAGGTGCTGGATATTTTTATTTTCATATAAATATTCTTGAACTTTGGTCTGTGATGAAATAGCCTGTGATGAAACTGGACATAGTTTGACCTTTTGGGTCTCATGCTTAAGATTTACTAGGTGGGACCAAGGCAATGTTCAGTCTGTTATTGCTTCCCTTCTTGAGGCAAAGTGCTAGAATTTTGAAGTTTTAGAGTATGGCTGGTGGGAGCAAGCACTGTTCCTGCCCCTGTGTGAACACTGGGTATTCTTTCCTTTAAGCCTTTTGGACGGTTCTTTCCCTGGCCTTGGCTATTCTACATACACACATGTGCTGATCAGTACTCAGCTGTTCTCAATGGGACCCTTCTCCTGATCTTCAGGGTTATCTCTGTGTACATTTCTCTCCTTTTCTATTCTTCCCTGGGAACTCCAAATTCCTTGGTCTCTCTGGACTCTCAACTCTGTCTTCTCACTAGGAGAATCTGCTGGGCTCCATCTTGGCTCCTCTTCCTTGTGTCTTGATCTAGAAATTCAAAGTGGAACTACATAGGGTGTACTTTGTCTTTTATGAATCACTGTCCATTGTTGCCTGATGTACAGCATCTTAAAAGTCATTGCATTATATATTTTTGTCAATATTTTGAATGTTTTAAGCAAGCAGATAATTGTCTTTCTTACTTGATTAGAAACCTTAATCCTCCTTTATTTTTTCCATAATTTTATTACCACCTAACATTATACATTTATTTGTTTTTTTTCTTTCTTACTAGAATGGAAGCTCCATGAGAGCAGGGATCTTTTTGTTCACTACCAAGTCCTCTTTAGCAAGAATAGTGCTTGTTATATAATAGATGCTCAATAAATATTTATTAATGAATGAAAGGATGAGTAATGAATGAATGCATCCTAACTCTTAGCCACTATTCCAGCACATAGATCTCCTCATGCCCTCTATCCCTGCCAGAAACCTGCCTCTGTGCTTCTGCTTATGCTGTTTCCTGCCTGATAAACTCTTCTTTCTCCTCTCTGAAATGTTTACACATTTTTCAAGCTCCACTTCCCATATGTCCTCCTCCATAAATTCTTCTCTGATTGTTCTGGCTGTCCCAGATTTCTTCCTTTTCCAGGACCTTTCAGCACTTAGAGTCAGAACTACATAAATTACAATTCCAGTGCACCCTACTAACGCAACATGAGCTCTTTGAGGACTTTCCCTCATGTATCCCTCTGAACCTAGCACAGTACTGGCCTCACAAAATACATGCTGGTAATGGTGGGATCTCTGCTCTTTGCATAGCTTATAGGTGGAGAGGTTCTCTTGTTTTCTCACAGTTTCAGTTTTTTTCCACAATAGTGCCTGATATGTTTCATGGGTTGGTAAGATTTTTTTAAAGATTTTTTTAAAAGATTTTATTTATTTGTTCATGAGACACACACACACACACACACACACAGAGAGAGAGAGAGAGAGAGAGAGAGAGGCAGAGACACAGGCAGAGGGCGAAGCAAGCTCCACGCAGGGAGCCCCATGTGAGACTCAGTCCCGGGACTCCAGGATCACATCCTGGGCCGAAGGCAGGTGCCAAACTGCTGAGCCACCCAAGGCCCCCCCCCCCCCCATCCTTTTAAAAGTTTCTAGAAGCCAGGGTTGAAGCAGAGAATTTAGAGGACATTTGAATTTGAGCACAGGGTTTGGAAATGGGCTCTGAAAGAAAAGGAGGGGTAGTTGGTGTGAGAGACTAGTATTTGGTAAGTATTCATTTATTCTCTCCAGTCACTTTGTCTATTATCTCTTTTAACTGACTCCATAGAACCATAGCCTCACTAAGTTGATATCAAAGCTAATATGTTGAAACAATGTTGCTTGTTAATAAAAATCAATAACAGAGAGTGATTGGATTTATGGCAAAACATGCTGCTATGGACTGAAATGTACCTCTTCTCCTACCAGTCATATGTTGAAATCCTTACCTTCAATGTATTTAAAGATAGTCTTTGAAAGGTAATTCAGGTTAGATGAGGTCATGAGAGTAAGACCTTCATGATGTGTTTAGTGGTCTTATAAGAAGAGACATTGGTGTTCTTTCTGGCTCTGGAGGCCTCTTGACACTGGAGGTCATCTGCAAGTCAGGGAGAGAGTTCTTGCCAGACACTGACCTTGCTGGCACACTGATCTCTGACTTTCAGTCTTTAGAGCTGTGAGAAAATAAATTTCTGTTGTTTAAGCACCCAGTCTATGGTATTTTGTTATGGCAGCCCAAGCTGACCAAGACACATGTCAATTAGCATGTCATGACTCTGGTGGATTGGTAAGAGGAAGTCCCAAGTCAGGGGAGGTATGTTTTTATGTCTCTTGTTTGGCCTTGATGAAGAATCATGCAGTGTTGATATTCCTAGTATATCCTTGAAAGTCACTCAATTGTTCCACTTCCTTTCCTGACAGGACTGTCAAAGGCCATCTGCAGTATGGTTCTTCCCAGCTCCCTTACCCTTTTACCAAGGTCACCCTAAATGGGGCTGTAAACATAGGTTAGATGCCCCGAGGCAGCTTAGAGGAGAAAGTGCTTTCCCTCTGTTAAATCAAGGGCACAGAGGTTTGTGTCCTTGAAATATGAGATTAGTTCTGAAGATGAACTCTAGGAATCTTTGGCTTCACCTACCAACGGACAACAGAGTCCTTGGAAGGTAACTCAATCCACCGTTAGCTCCAGTCTGCATAAATCATTTCCCAAATGCCATGAAATTTGCTACTGGGACATCTCTCTCCTGTTGTGGTTTGTTTCCAGTTTGTGGGATTACCCTCCTCTTAGCTGTCATAAAACACAAACACACGATGCCTTCTCTAGCTCACTCTCAGTTGAGGGATGGTCTCACTACTATCCCTCCACTCTTCTAGCAAGATCTCTGATTCCTCTCTTCCTGCTAATAGCCTATGAGTAGAGTATTGTCCTTTGTTTACTTTCCCAGTTAATGCTTCCAGGGTGATCTCAACCTGAGAGAACCCCCCTCATTTTTGACTGGGATGATCTTGCCTGCCAAACAGGAGGTCTGTTGGCTCATAGAAAGAAGATACCTTGGAAAGTACCCAGCCAATCTGAAAAACCAATGCCAGAATTTTTTACACCTGGTACACATCCTGGGGTGACCTCCACAATGACTATAGTTCCCTTCTGGGAATGTGGCCATTTGGAGCCCCAAAGACAATAGCTTGGAGGTTTTTTCCTATTTTGAATTTTTTTAAAATAAATATTCTATTTGAAAAGAACCTGGATTTTACAAATTCACCTGCTCATGTTTATGGTTTTTATCTCTCCAGCCATCAGAGAAAACATTACTTTGGCAGAAGTAAAAGTGGACTGGCCACTCTTATCTCTGTCAAACTCAAGGGAACTGCTGTCAGATCACCTGGCTCACATGACAGGGCTATTTTTCTTCTAGAGTTGATCTTGTTCCCTGGCAAACTGGATGTGATTTGTCTTAACACTCAGATTCCCCTGCCAGGGCACTCATGGCATGATTTGGACACATGGTCTTGTAAAAATGATATTTTGAACTTTATTTATATATATACTTCTCTTGGACTGGTTGTTTTGGGGGTCTTGAGAACCCAGATTGGCAGCAACTCTTCTTGGGCTCCACCAGGGGCCACTAGGGGATGGATTGATTACTTCTTTGTGTGACAAATCTTTAGAGACAGTTGTACCAATTAAAAGTGAAAGTTCCCAACAAACTCATTTCTGAATAGAACCCGTGGTATCAAATGGTAGCTTGTGGAATATATTTGGGAGCTATTTTAGCAGCACCCCTTTCTTTATTCTGCATCCTCTAGCATTATTGACTCTGTTGAAGTCAGTCCACCTTGGGTTAATAACACCCAAAGTATGGATAATCTGGATCAGGTGGAAAGAGAATAAGCCCCTCTTGTTCAAACCTGGACACGACTGTTCCAGAACTCACCAGGTCTATATTTTTGTTCTGGGAAATTTAGGGAGCTAAAAATGATTGAATAGTTAGAAGAGCTTTCAAATGTTTCAATGCAACATATTTTATCTATAAGACCTTGAGGTCAAAGTCTCACTTACTAGCCGAGTGTAAAAAACTTAAAATTTGGTTTAGTTGTCATGTGTTCCAGCAAAAAGTTGGCCTTACTGGTGCCTTGTTGGACAAGGATTAGTTAATGGTCAAAAACAAAACAAAGCAAAACTTCAAACACACACACACACACACACACACACACACACACACCCAAGTAGCTGGATTGGTGAAGACTTGTGCAAACAAAAAAGTCAGAAGTGTCTAACTGGGGCCTTTTCAAATTTAAAGTCTGTTATAAATTTTACTTTGCTTGGAAAACACTTAGTTGTAATAAAACTCTGTGAGATGACCTGAATGTGGCTGATAGATCTGATAATAAAAACATATTTCAGGACAATTACCTGAGGCAAAGCCTGGGGATTAAGAAGATGAGTTCTTAGATTCCAGTTGAGCTTATGGTGGCTTACTTTTCCAGCTCTAAAAGCCCCAATGTTTTCAGACTCCTTACACTGTGTAAAACCAGCAGAACAGCACACCAGAGGAAGATCATTTGTGCCTAGAGCCATTAATGAACTCACTGAGTAGAGGGTCCCCAGTCCTAGTAACTTGCTTACCTTTGTCAACTCTGTGAACATCAGTTGATTAGCTGGACAAAGATGATAGTTTATCCCATCTTTAAAAAGAGACATCTGTCTCCCAAATGTAGACTTATTAATCTGAGGACATTCTATGGAAAATGTTTGCTTGATGAACTAACTGAAGCCTAGGGTTTTCAGAAGAATGTTTTATGTGAGAAGCAGACAGGAATTTAAATAAGACTTTTCAGCCGCAGACCATGTTTTTAACCAATTACCATTTGGTGTCGAAGTCCACCAGGAACAATATTAGATCATGTGTGGTGTTTGTGGACTCTTTCCTAGCTTTCACATTGATGATGAGCCAACATATGACCTCATCAAAGACCCACAGTTATTGATACTCATACAGGCTTGGTGATACAATTTTATAATAGCAGTCAGAATCAGTAGATGGGTCAGTAAAGTCAGGGAAATGTTCTGAACCCCATCATTTCAATTTGTTTCTTAATAGATATCACCTTCTGGCTAAAAGGACACAAACACCCCTACTATGGTAAAAGCAAAGGCATACATTGTTTTATATTTAGATTGTAATTTTCACTGCCTTGAGCTAGGAGTGGCCTGAACAGACAAGGGGGGCTAATGCCTAGTGCCTGAAGGAAACCTCCAGAGCAATGATCACAGAAGCAATGCTACCAAATTTGGTAGATATTTCAAAATACCCACTTTAATTGCTTTACAAACAAAAATTGTGCATGGTTAGGAGTGTGGAATTTGGCTCCAACTGCCTGAGTCCAAATCTAGGCTTTGCCACTTATTAGTTGTGTGACCCTGGGTCTAATCTTCATCTGTGAACAGGGCCTACCTCTTTAGTGAACTTAGATAACTTAATACATGTAGATTTCTTTCTTTTTTTATAAATTTATTTTTTATTGGTGTTCAATTTGCCAACATATAGAATAACACCCAGCGCTCATCCCGTCAAGTGCCCACCTCAGTGCCTGTCACCCAGTCACCCCCACCTCCCGCCCACCTCCCCTTCCACCACCCCTAGTTCGTTTCCCAGAGTTAGCAGTCTTTCATGTTCTGTCTCCCTTTCTGATATTTCCCACTCATTTTTTCTCCTTTCCCCTTTATTCCCTTTCACTATTTTTTATATTCCCCAAATGAATGAGACTATATAATGTTTGTCCTTCTCCGATTGACTTACTTCACTCAGCATAATACCCTCCAGTTCCATCCACGTTGAAGCAAATGGTGGGTATTTGTCATTTCTAATAGCTGAGGAATATTCCATTGTATACATAGACCACAGCTTCTTTATCCATTCATCTTTCGATGGACACTGAGGCTCCTTCCACGGTTTGGCTATTGTGGACATTGCTGCTATAAACATCGGGGTGCGGGTGTCCCAGCGTTTCATTGCATCTGAATCTTTGGGGTAAATCCCCAGCAGTGCAATTGCTGGGTCATAGGGCAGATCTATTTTTAACTCTTTGAGGAACCTGCACACAGTTTTCCAGAGTGGCTGCACCAGTTCACATTCCCACCAACAGTGCAGGAGGGCTCCCCTTTCTCCACATCCTCTCCAACATTTGTGGTTTCCTGCCTTATTAATTTTTCCCATTCTCACTGGTGTGAGGTGGGATCTCATTGTGGTTTTGATTTGTATTTCCCTGATGGTCAGTGATGCGGAGCATTTCCTCATGTGCTTGTTGGCCACGTTCATGTCTTTTGCCCATTTCATGATTGGATTGTTTGTTTCTTTAGTGTTGAGTTTAATAAGTTCTTTATAGATCTTGGAAATTAGCCCTTTATCTGATATGTCATTTGCAAATATCTTCTCCCATTCTGTAGGTTGTCTTTGAGTTTTGTTGACTGTATCCTTTGCTGTGCAAAAGCTTCTTATCTTGATGAAGTCCCAATAGTTCATTTTTCCTTTTGTTTCTCTTACCTTCATGGATGAATCTTGCAAGAAGTTACTGTGACCAAGTTCAAAAAGGGTGTTGCCTGTGTTCTCCTTTAGGATTTTGATGGAATCTTGTCTCACATTAAAATCTTTCATCCATTTTGAGTTTATCTTTGTGTATGGTGAAAGAGAATGGTCTAGTTTCATTCTTCTGCATGTGGATGTCCAATTTTCCCAGCACCATTTATTGAAGAGACTGTCTTATTTCCAGTGGATTACACGTAGATTTCTGAGAGTAGCTGGGCATATGTAATGGATTGTTATGAAAGCTCATAAATTTTGCTTTTTTCCATACCCACTTAAAAAAAGTCCAGGCTAAAATTCTTATGGCCATTCTCCATGGGGTGGCCTTGCTCACCCATCTATCTGTGCATTGCGATTGAGTCAGGACTCTACTAAAAAGAATTTATAGTAGAAGCAATGCCTGTTTGTTGGTCTCTCCAGTAGGAGGGCTTCTCCTCAGCCATTCTCTTTGAGGGGCTTCTCAGCTCAGCTCCCACAAGGAGATACCACCCTTGGCTCTGCTGCTCGTGAAGTTTGCATTGGATTTGAAATGGCAGCCCAGAGTAGCTGTACCACAGGTGCTTTTCAGAATGAGCAGCCTAAGCTCATCATCTCTCAATGCTGACTTTGAAAAACTCTGTTAAGAGGAACAACGTATAACAAGATTGTTCAAGTGACAACCTGAAGTCTTAAGTCTCAATACTTAAAGTCTATCCCAGGTAAAGTCATACCACTAGAGTTAAGCACCAAGACCCCATTATTCTGTCCTTCCTGTGTCCCCTCCTTCAAATCCTCCTGCCTCCACTGGATGGGTCTTTGGTGGGATGCTCCCAGTCCATATGGAGAGTGGTTGAAAATAAATCTCGGTGGTGTTTACCACAAAGGTGTTATTTATTGCATCATGTCAGGCAGGATTCCTTAAGAGGTGTCCATGGAGACATTTTTCTCTGGTCTCAGCACCAAGTACAATTCTATTTCTGGTCACCTGGTGTCTCTCTTAGAAACCCTGTGAATTATATGAATGGTCAGACTTCCCTTTCCACATTAGCTTCTATAATGTTTGGGGCCATTAGTGTGGCTACATCCTAAATCTTTGTCATCTTCACATTTCCAGCCTCCTTTCTGGCTTCTGCTCTATCCCTACCTTAATTCCTTTTCCTTTTTGCTGTCAGCTTCAACCTTTCCTTTGTTACCCTAAGGTTCCCTAAACTTCCTTAAACATAAGCTTCCTTAAAACTTATGTACAGTAAGGTGAGGATATACATGAGTAAATAAGCAACTCCAGGAAGTTGGTGTAGTTGTCCTGCTACAGAAATCAGGAAACTGAGGCTCTGAAGGATAAGTCAACTTTCCCAGTATCATAAAGTAAGTAAGCAGAAGGCCAAGGTCAAACTTCACTGCCCTCTTCAGTGAAATATATTCAGAAAGAGGTATACTGGGGATTAGAGGAGCTGCTGGCACAAGCAGCTGGGGGTAAGGGGGTGAAGCTGATGAGAACTGAAAGCTACACTCTGTTTCATATCCAGGAAGGACATATTTATGGAATGTGTTTGTCATCAGAGTATAAGGAATCTGTAGAGGCAATCCCAATTGCGTTGTAACCTTGATTAACTGAGACTGGTTAGCTTGGGTAGTTGAATTGTCAAGTTAACTGAGAGTCAACTCAATAGACTGCACTTTTCTACCCTGACTATTGAAAGTTTTCTTGTAGTCTCTGACTATTCTCTGCTTCAGTTACTATAATGTAGTGTACATATTTGGACCATTATTGTAATTCCAGACTGCATTCAATGCCTAATGCAATGCCCAGAACATAGTAAGCCCTCATTATGTCTCATTTCATTGAATGTTAGGAGTTTTCTTGGGCCTTGGGGTCAAACTTGTGTTTATCACGTCTCTCTGAGTGAGATAGTAGATGGTCCATAAGACTGTGGGGGCAGGACATTGACCCCACTGCAAGGACACATGTTCCTCAACCCAACCCACTGGCTGTCTAGTTCACTGACCTGAACTGAAGGGGAATCCTCAAAATAGGAGTCAGACACAAGTCTGTTTTGCTGTGATTTGCTTGTGTCACTTAAAATAGAAGCTCAATGATTTTGTTTTAGTTACTTGAGCATTCACATTGGCAGGAGTCTGGCTAATCAAGATTTTTTTTATCTGTATGACTTTCTCATTATCCATAACCATTTATTGAGTCCCTTCTCTGCCTAGAAAAATGTTCTGGGCTTTGAGAATACAAAGATGTATGAAGACCAAGAAAGTTTGACTTTATGGTGATGAACAGACCAAGCTGGCTGTGGCTATGTTGCCTGTTGAAGGCCATATGAACGCTCTCCTGTGACATATCAGAAAGGGCACAGCCTTTGTCTTTGGATCCACCACCAACTTTTTGTTGGACTTGTGAATAGTTCCTTAATCTAATGGAACCTCAGTTTCTTCATTTGCAAAGTAGGAACATTAGCTTCCATTCAGTTTGTTAGAAAGACCAGACATAAGGTACATACATGAAGCCCAGGCACATAATAGATACTTAACAAGTAGTAGCGAGCAATATTGTGCCTCCTAGTATTCTCTGCTCAGAAAAACAAGAAAAACTTCCTATCAGAATGTTTTGAGAATGGGTGTTTTAATTTCTGTGAAGTCCCCATGGATGGCAGGTCAAAGGGCCAAGGCCACTGTAACTACAGCCTATGGATGCACGTGTCTGTAAATAGCCCCAACCCACGTAAATACTCCATTGAGTGTAACTGCCTGCATCACAGTGAAGATATGCATGCGCTGCTGTCAAGGGTCAGCCAGCAGCCTGCGTCCACCTCGCACATTCATCAAGCTGCACAGCCGCCAACAGAAAGAACATTGTGCGCAGGGCTTGTTCCACATGCTTTACACTGAGAGAGAGCAAATCAATAGGAGAAAATGTGGATTTGTTCTGCAGAGAGGAGTGGGGGAGGCTGTAGGGAGTGGTAAGGATGTGAAAAAGTGAGGTGGAGACATGATGCTTAGGGACAGGAAGGGATACCAAGAGGAAGGAAGGCAGGACAGATACAGAGTGCATCCCCACTCTGGTAGTTTACAACCTTTAAGTCCAGAAGGCTCTTTGCATTTCACAGATCTAAAGCTGGGGTGAGGAGTGGAAGTCTGCTTGCACTGGCCCTGGGAGCAGTCTCACCAGTAACAGCCTCATCCCTTCATTCTCTTTCACGCCTCTCTCTCTCTTCTTTCCTTTTTGGTTCGATTTTTCCAGCTTCCTTTCTGCTTCTAGGACCTCCTTCCTGCTCTCCTTTTCCAAAGCCCAGGGGTGGTGCACAGGTATCTCTTTCACTAACTGAACATTTCCACCGCCCCCATCCCCTAACCAAACTGTTAACCCACGCTACTCAGTGGGATGCACCTCAGCCTGTTATTAACTTCAGTTCAGCTGCCAACCCAGCCATGTGCAGGCTTATTCTGCAGGCAGGGGTGGACGTACGTGTCCATGGAAATGATGGCACCGGGACTGAGTGCCTGAGTCCAAGTGGCCCTGAGCTGCCTGGGTGACATGAAGGGTAGGAGGCCCAAGGAGATGGTGCAGGGAGGGGGACGTGGGATGTGACTGGAGTAAGATAATCCCCCAGCCTCCCCACAAGGCCTGGCAAGTGCTGGGGAAGCAGCTGAACCCTCATGGTGCAGAAGAAATGCTGTGCCAAGGTGAGCAGACAGGGAGGAAGCATGGTGACAAGGAAGGAGCCCTGATGGGGATTCTGGGGGTCCCAGTGTCCTCTCAGGTCACTTATCTGCTTTGAGCCTCAGTTTCCTCCACTTTAGGATGGGAGCAAGCAATGACCTCTCCTGCACTACTCACAAAGCTCTAGTGAGGTTCAAGTGAGGTAAAGGACAGGAAGCACGGTGTGCTAGTCAGCCAAGGCTAAGTTAACAAAGTATCACAGACTAAGTGGTTTAAACAACAGAACTTATTTTCTCACAGTTCTGGAGGCTAGAAGTCTAATACCAGAGTGTGGGCAGGGTTGGCTTCCTCTGAGGCCTCTTTCCTTGGCTTGCAGATGACTGTCTTCTCTCTGTGTCCTCATATGCTCTGTGTGTGTCTGTGCCCTAATCTCTAATTCTTACAAAGTCACCAGTCAGGTTGGATTAAGGCCCACCCTACCAACCTCTTTTTAACTTAATTACTTCTTTAAAACCCTGTTTCCAAATATAGTCACATTCCGAGGTACAGGAGGTTATGACTCCAACATCTGAATTTTGGAGGGACACAATTTGGTCCCTAACACACAGCTATTTCTATTGTGGTCAGTCACCCTGGGGCTAGGGTCTGCCTAGCAGGGGGGACCATGTTCACCCATGGCAGATGGAAGGATGGAGAATGGGTTCCAGAGGTTCTGTGCAGTTTGATCCAGGCTCCTGGGGATGTCAGGGGGAGCCCAGTGGTCAGGGAAGTCTATCTTCCTGTCACAACTCCATGTAACAGCGTGTCTTATGGGACTCCTATTGTTGCTCAGAATTGGTGGCTCGAGCCCAGGTCTGTCCAGACATTCCTTCCAGGGACTACACAGAGGTAACAGAACTGGCCTGCCAGCCCCAGTCATGGCCTCAGTCTCTACCCATTCCCTTCATGAGATAAGTAGAGGGATTGGGGGAGTCGTGACTCATTCATCTGTGAGAAGTTCTGAGGCTTCTCCTTTCTTTTTGTCTGGCTGGGAGGGCATCCCTTTCTAAAGGTAATGATGAGGGGTAAGATATTCGCTCATAGAAATTGAGGTATATACAAGCTCTTTCCCCAGTTGGGTTCTCCCTGGACTGGTGTGTGAGGCAAAGGGGAGCTCAAGGGGCAGCTGGCATGTATTTTATGTGCCAAGAGTGGGTATGGGGGGAGCAACCCTAGTGCCTGCTTCTTATCTGGGGTCTCTTGCGTGGGAGATTGGCTGGAGCATACTGTGGGTAGTAGTAGGGACAGAAGAAATAGGTGAGCTGCCTGGACATTAGAGATGGCAGCTGATCTGCTCAGGGTCAGTGTGAAGGATCCTGCAGGGTAGGGAGGTAGGCTGGACCTCAGTGAGGATATACCTACCCGGACAGCCAAGGAGAGGCAGGCTTGCCTTTCTCTGTTATCAGCAGTGGAGGGCCACGTGAATCCAACACACAGAGCAGAATTGATGGGGAAGAGATTCCAGGAACTAGCCAGGTATTGAGGTCTCACTCCCTTGTCAATCCTGTAAGTAGTGCCTTACAGGTGCCTACCCAAAATTCAGTCTACCTGACGCCAAGGTGATCTAACTCTTCCACAACTGGCCATGTTACTCCACATCTACCCTATGCAGAGGGAAGGCAGTTGGGATACTAGTCCCCACTGCAGTGGTGACCATACTCGCATGTCCAGCAGAGTGGCTGGACACCTGTCTGTGAGGCATTGAGGGCATGGGGATCTGTGCCTTCTCCCCTCTTGTTGACTCAGCCTTGTAAGTTTTTCTTTTGCCAATGAAGCTCATTCCTTAATCTATGCCGCGTGATGCCATACCGTTTTCTCTAACCCTGATGCATCAGGTATTGACCCATAGGGACTCCCCTGGCATGAAATGCCTTAAAGTAACCATGTGCTCAGGCAGAGGCTACCGGCAGCCCGTGGGGCCAGGTGGAGTTGAGAGAGACGTGGAATACCTCTGCCTTAGACTGCTCAGACTGCCACAAGAGAGCACAAATGGGGTGTTTTATTTAATTTTTTAAAAGATTTTATTTATTTATTTATTTATTTATTTATTTATTTATTTATTGACATGAGCAAGGGGGAGGAGCAGAGGGAGAGGAGAGGGAGAGAGAGAATCTCAAGCAGACTCCCCACTGAGCGCAGAGCCCAAAGTGGGACTTGATCTCACAACCCTGAGATCGTGACATGAGCCAAAATCAAGAGTTGGACACTTAACCCACTGAGCCACCCACATGCTTCACAGAGGAAGTGTTTAAACAGCATTTATTCTCACAGTTTGGGAGACAAGAAGTCTAAGATCAATGTGTTAGTGTGATTTCTTTCTTCTTCTTTCTTTCTTTCTTTTCTTTTCTTTCTTTCTTTCTTTCTTTCTTTCTTTCTTTCTTTCTTCTTTCTTTCTTCTTCTTTCTTTCTTTCTTTCGTTCTTTCTTTCTTCTTTCTCTTCATTCCTTCATTCCTTCCTTCCTTCTTTTTCTTCTTTCTCTTTCTTCCTTCCTTTTCTCTTTCTTTCTTTCTTTCTTTCTTTCTTTCTTTCTTTCTTTCTTCTTTCTTTCTTTCTTTCTTTCTTTCTTTCTTTCTTTCTTTCTTTCTTTTTTCTTTCTTTCTTTCTTTCTTTCTTTCTTTCTTTCTTTCTTTCTTTCTTTCTTTCTTTCCTTGATTTTATTTATTTATTTGACAGAGAACGTGAGAGAGCACAAGCAGGAGGAGCAGCAGAGGGAGAGGGAAAAGCAGGCTCCCCGCTGAGCAGGGAACCCCATGTGGGGCTCAATCCCTGGGAACATGACCTGAACTGAAGGCAGACGCTTAACCGACTGAGCCACCCAGGTGCCCCTGGCAATGTGATTTCTAGTTACCATGTCCTGGCTTGCAGACAGCCACCTTCTTTCTGTGTCCTCACATGGCCTTTTCTCTGTGTACATGAAAAGAGAGAGCTCTGGTGTCTCTTCCTTCTTATTAGCCTACCAGTGCTATAGGATTAGGGCCCCACCCATTTGACCTCGTTTAACCTTAATTACCTCCTTAAAGTTTCTATCTCTGAATACAGTCGCATTGGGGGCTTAAGGTTTCAACATACACATTTGGGAGGCACATTTAGTTCACAAGACTTCTACGCCACTGGAATGCAGCCAGTTAAAAAGATACAACCTGTCTCATTCTGCTTCCCTCCTCCAACACTCAAGAAGAGGGAAGAGGAGGTGTTCTTGGGTGGTCTTCACACCTCTATCCAGGACTCCAGGGAGAGGAGCAGAAAGACACAAAAGACCAAACTTTATCTTCTGACTCCTTCCAGTCCTGGAGCTTGAAGGCTGTTCAGGGCTGAGAAGAAGAAAAGCCTTAAATGGATGAAGATCAAATGTAAGATGGACTGAGCTTTTTAATAACCAAAATCAATCAGAGAGTTAGAGAATCTGCTCAAGGTACCATTAAGGGATCTACTATGCACAGAGGAAGAGAGATTGGATTTAGCAACACGCCGAGGTCAGACTGCCAAGAAACCAGCTCCATCATTGGGGAATATGAAGTCCTTTGCAATCAGAACTTTTTGTCATCCATGACTGTCCTAACATGCAAACACTCCATGAAACCTACCCTATAAGCAGTGGTACTTCAAGTAGGATGCTCCCAGGGCACAAGGCCCTAGAACAGGGCACAGTGCTGTACTGGGGCTCTTGATGCTTTCAGGGGAGGGCTATGGGGCGAATGAGCAGTTGGAGGGGATCAGGGAAACAATGAAGAAAGGTATTTCCAGCTTAGGATGCTAGGGGCAGGAGAGGCTTGACATGTTCCAGAACCTATGTTTTCAGCCTAAGGCATCTACTTCCTGGCTTTGGAGTTCACAGGCCAGAATAAATAAATAATAGTTAGAAATCAATATAGGATCACCCGCTTTGTGTTTTGCTAAGAAAGGATATGAAGAAAAAATGCTACCATCTATTATCACCATCTTTTCCTAAAAGAAAGGATGTTTTAACATCCCCTTGCCCCAAACCAAAGAGGAGATAAGGGACATAATCTCAGAATGATGTGGAGTTCTTTAAATTGAATAAACATAGCATTGGATAAAATTCACTGCAATGTCTTATTTTATTAATTTTACTGAGGTTGTTGAAAACATTAGTCATCTGGCTGAAGCTTAAAGGATTATGCCTGTGTGTAAGAATGTATGTGAATGTGAATCCTCATGTGGGAAGGCAAGTGTGCGAATGTCACAGACAGACGTGGGAGTCTGTGAGCATATGGACAAGTGTGTTGCTTGTGTGCATGTGTGTGTTGGGGATAGAAGAGAAGAGAAGATGTATGTGGGCATGGGAGGAGGAGGGGAGCCATGATGGCTGGAGCCAGAGCCTGCACATAATCAGCAGGACCTTGACTTGCCTGACACCCAAGTTATGGGGGACATCTTCCCCTAATGTCTCCATTCCATTATCACTCCTTTGTGCCCTTTCCACTCCACACCTCCCTCACTCTAATGCCATGGTGGAGCTGACCTCCCAGGCCCACCCCTGGTCAGCACCCCTACCAGACTTCTCACATCCTGCCAGGAAGAATTGCTGTTGTGTAAAGGACTCTACATCCCCTGACACACAGTCACTCCAGGAAACAAAACTCTGCCAAGTCCTTATCAGCAAAGGACTCAGCTCCCTTGGGCCCTGGCTCTGTCTGGACCTCTTATGTGGTTTATGACCTTGAGTCAGCGACACTACCCTTCAGCCCTCCCACTGGCTGGGACAGAGCCACAGGTGACCTTGAAGTTTTTTGGAGGGATGCTTTAGGCTCTCTCCTTGTTCCATGGGGAAGAGCCACCTGACTTTGGTCCACACTCCTGGAGTGGGCTTAGGGTTCCCCATTGTTGGTCTCAAACCAACTCTGGGTCCTTCTGCATCACCACTCCCCTAGTGTAACAACTTGCTCTAGTCAGGCTGATGGCCAGCCAGTCCCTCCAAAATTTTGCATCATCTCTTGTGTGTATGACTTTGTTTTTTCAGTTCTCTTCTGGGAAGGCTGCCTAACTTCAAAGTTCATCTAAAATGCCACCTCTTCCAAGAAGCCTTCCTGTACCACTGCAATGAGTGCTGATTTTGCCCATCAGGGTGAAAGGAGCATGGGGACTGGAGTCCAACCTTGAAATCCTCCCCCATATTTTAAAATGTGTGCTTCCTAAAACTAAAAAGCAACTATGGAATGGGAGAAGATTTTCACAAATGAAATATCAGATAAAGGACTAGTATCAAGGATCTACAAAGAACTCATCAAACTCAACACCCAAAAAACAAATAATCTAGTCAAGAAATGGGCAGAAGACATGAACAGACATTTCTCCAAAGAAGACATACAAATGGCCAACAGACACAAGAAAAAATGTTCAACATCATTTGGCATAAGGGAAATACAAATCAAAACCACAATGAGATATCTCCTCACACCAGTCAGAATGGCTAAATTAACAAGTTAGGAAACAACAAATATTGGCCAGGATGAGGAGAAAAGGGAACACTCTGACACTGTTGGTGGGAAGGCAAGCTGGTACAACCACTCTGGAAAACAGTATGGAGGATTTCTCTAAAAGTTAAAAATAGAACTACCCTCTTATCCCTCAGTTGCCTTGTATTTACCCCAAAGATACAAATGTAATGATCTGAAGGGGCACCTGCACCTCAGTGTTCATAGCACAATGCCCATAATAGCCAAACTGTGGAAAGAGCCGAGCTAACCATTGACAGATGAATAGATAAAGAAGACATGGTATGTGTCCACACACACACACACACACACACACACACACACACACACTGGAATACTACTCGGCCATCAAAAAGATGAATACTTATCCATTTACATTGATGTGGATAGAACTGGAGAGTATTATGCTGAGTGAAATAAGTAAATCAGAAAAAGACAATTATCATATGGTTTCACTCATATTTGGGACATAAGAAACAGTGCAGAGAATCATAAGGGACGGGAGGGAAAACTGAATGGGAAGTCCTCAGGGAGGGAGACAAACCATGAGAGACTCTTCAGTCTAGGAAACAAACTGAGGGTTGATGGAGGGGAGGTGGTTGGGGGGATGGGGTAATTGGGTGATGGGCATTAAGGAGGGCATGTGATGTGATTGATGAGCACTGGGTGTTATATGCAACTGATGAATTACTGAACTCTACTTCTTTTTTTTTTTTTTTTAATTTTTATTTATTTATGATAGTCACAGAGAGAGAGAGAGGCGCAGAGACACAGGCAGAGGGAGAAGCAGGCTCCATGCACCGGGAGCCCGATGTGGGATTCGATCCCGGGTCTCCAGGATCACGCCCCGGGCCAAAGGCAGGCACCAAACCGCTGCGCCACCCAGGGATCCCTGAACTCTACTTCTGAAACTAATGATGGTCTATATGTTGGCTAGCTGAATTTAAATAAAAATAAAATAAAATGCGTGCTTCCTGCACTGGGCCTCTGATTCACCTCTCCACATGGTTTTATTATTTAAGATTTAAAAATTCAGATTAATCTTCTCAGCTGCGCCCCCCCCCCCCCCCCCGTGCTGAGTTTACCCAATTGTTTTTTAAAAGGCATGCTTTTGTTTTTACTGCTTTTAAGTTTGTCTTTTATGGAGTCGCTTTTTAAATGCTTATTATTTCTCATTGATTTTACTCTCTTGTTCAGTGTTTACTGTGAAAGAGGGAATAGGAAATGGTAGCTGGAGGGGAGCTGGGAACTGGCACCTCAGGGACACTGGTCCAGCCGGGGTGGAGGAAGGCAGTGGGACTGTGAGCAGGATGGAACCAGACTTGGTCCCAGCTGAACCCCTCAGCCTCTCACAATTTCTCTGAACCTACAAATAGAGATAAAACCCAGCACCTGGGCTGCTGTGAAAATGAACTTGGGTGGTACCTGCCCAGCACCCAGCACAGTGCTTGGGCCACATCAGGTACTCCGAACTGGAGGGTATTATGCTGAGTGAAGTAAGTCAATCGGAGAAGGACAAACATTATATGTTCTCATTCATTTGGGGAATATAAATAATAGTGAAAGGGAATATAAGGGAAGGGAGAAGAAATGTGTGGGAAATATCAGAGAGGGAGACAGAACATAAAGACTCCTAACTCTGGGAAATGAACTAGGGGTGGTGGAAGGGGGTGGGGGGTGGGGATGAGTGGGTGATGGGCACTGAGGGGGACACTTGACGGGATGAGCACTGGGTGTTATTCTGTATGTTGGCAAATTAAACACCAATAACAAATAAATTTATTATAAAAAAAAACACAAAAAACCCCAAAATGAATGAAAATCCCTCTTCATCATTCTCCAAGCGGAGTCCTGAACTGGCCTTTAAGGAGGCCCTGGATCTTATGTGAAAAGGCTGCCACTAGCCTGCAGGGCACCTTTCTGTGAATTAGAGGGAAGACCAAGACACAGTGCTGGGTCCACGGGGAGCTTGGGTGGCGATCCCACAGTGACACAGAGCCAACCTCATGCTGAAGATTTCCCATTCTGGCAGCAGAGCAGATGAACATATGAACCTTGAGGTCAGCCTCAAAGGCAGCTCAGGGGAGCTGGTAGGCAAAGATATTTGTGTGCAGAATCTTCGGGGTGGGGGGCCGGGCATGCTCTACTCTCTTTTTTTGTGTACCTGCCTCTTTCCTCCATGTGAACGCAAGCTCCTTGGGGCAGGGAACTCCCACTTACTTCACTATTTCTCTCTGTTCTCTACTTCTAAGCATATGGGAGGTGCATAATAAATGTTTGTTTAATGGGCATGAGTATGAAGGGACTCAGGGAAGAGGCTGAGAAGGGATGGAAAAATGGTCTATGAAGACCCTACCTCTCTGGCTGCAGTCTCTGAGGGGTGGGGGCTCACCAGCACATGGTTCTCCTCCTTCATCTCCAGTTCACAGAACCTGTTTCCTGGCCAAATGCATTGCAATAGAATTTCTGTCCCAATTTCCTTGCACTCTGACAGACTTCTAAGAACAGTATATGGTCCATCTTGCACTTTGATACCCGAGGGTCCCGTGAAAGGTCAGGTGCTCCTGACCAAACAGAACATGGACTTACAATTGGAGAAGGACAATCATCATATGGTTTCATTCATATGTGGAATATATGAAATAGTGAAAGGGACCATAAAGGAAAGGAGGGAAACTGAGAGGGGAAAAATTAGAGAAGAGGACAAACCATGAGAGACTCTGGAAACAAGCAAAGGGTTGTGGAAGGGAGGAAGGTGGGGCGATGGGGTGACTGGGTGACAGGCACTAAGGAGGGCACTCGATGGCACGAGCACTGGGTGTTATACTATATGTTGGCAAATTGAATTAAAAAAAAAAAAGAACACAGACATAATCTCATTACTATTTCTTGCTGCCGCGAACCGTCACTGAGTTCTTACCCAGGACCCCTCTGCAACTGGGGATTGGTGGTCACAGGCCTGATCTCAGGGACCTGGTCCTATCAATTGCGGTCTTAGTTACCTGTGTAGTCACAGTGCTGAAGGACTCAGGTCACAGGTTTGGGGAGCAGAAGCAGGGCATGATATGGATAAGTTTGGTTTGGGGTGGGTGGGGGAACGAGGATTGGAAGAATGATGAGGGTGGTAGGCTGATTCTTCTTAGTAATGCCTGTAGGGTCGGACATGTCCAGCCTCTGTTATGTTGTCTGAGTGATTTTCTAAAATGTGTATCTGACCACCTCCGGATTTTGCTTCAGCAGCCATTCTAGTGTTTCCCCCTCTCATCTGCATACATCCCAAGTATATATTAGCATGGCCTGACCCATCCTATTCACTTAGTCCCTCTGGAACCCCAGGCCTCACACCACACATACAGCAATTTATCCTGCTTGGAACTCCTGGATCATCTCCTGTGATTGAATTCCTCACACCTTGTGCATTCTTAACTACCTCCTTTTTCCCTTGGCTGATTATTTCTCATCACTTAGAGCTAATTTCATGAGTCACCTGCTTCAGATAGCCTTCCTTGCTCCCCCAGGCAGGATTAGAGACAGCAATCTGCCGGGGATCTTGCTAAGACCCTACTTCTGATTCAGTGTGTCTGGAATGGGGCCAAAGATAATGCATTTTCTCACAAATTCCCACGTGATGCTGATACTGGACTGCACTTCAAATAGCAAAGCAAAGAAAACAAAACAAAAACAAAAACAAATAGCAAAGCAATCTTAGGTTAGTTACTGGTCTGGTTCAATTTCAAACATCTAGCACAGGGCCCTTTAACCTTTTGGGTGTCAAGGACTCCTTCAAGGATCAGATAAATATATTGGACACTCCTCCGCAAAATGCACATACACAAATAGTTTTGCATATATTTTCAGACATTATATCGCCTCCATGCACATTAGGTTGGCGGCCCCTCCCCCAAGGCTATTCCGTAATGCAGTGGTTAAATACACAGTCCTCGTGTGCAGAAACCAGCTTTGCCACGGAGCTGGCTGCCCTTTCCAAGCCTTGGTTTTCTCATTAGGAAATTTGTTTAAACTTTTAGAAAAAGATGATACTAATAGCAACTTTCTCATAGGGTTATTGTGAGGATTAAAAATGAGAATGCAAGAAAAGTGCTTAGCATGGGGTCTGATAAGCTCTTGATAAATATTCTTCTTATTATTATCATTAATAATTGATGTGTACGGAGAAGAGCTGTAGTTGGAGGAGCTATGCACCACAAAGAGGGCATTCCTCTCTCCCTGGCACCCCTCAGAGGAAGCTAGGGATAGAGTTGGGTTGCCCCTATTCTTCAGTGAGGACCTCCAGGCTCCAGGAGCTTGCATCCTTGTCCAGAGTCACTCAGCTCCTAAGGGAGTGGAGTTTTGCAGCTGGGCCACTCTACTCCAAAGCTGGTATTTTTTCCCCCTCTATTTCCTTGGATGAAAATAAGCAAACGAATGGAGGCATGAGGAGGTCTTTTTTTTTTTTCCCTCATAAAAATATTTAAATTATTTCACCACATTTAAGAAAGTGATATTAACTTTAATTTTCATCATTTTCGGCAATGTAACAAAGCTACCTGTGAACTTTTCTTAACATGTTAGTCGCTTGGGTGGCTAATTATTAGCCATTAATTTTGGTGAAGCTTTCTGCAAAGTGACGGCTCCAAAGAGCCATTTACCTGTTTATTCACACTTTCCACCGAAGACCTATTTTTCTTTACAACAAATCCAATATTAAATATGCAGCCCGCTTTATTTATTTATTTTTACTTGGAAACTCTGACCTGTGAAAGCCCCTTTCTTTTCATCCTAGTTTCAAAACAATTCATTCATGCGTTTTAGAAGTTATGCAAATGAGCTTCCTTGATTTTAGAGGATTTCTTTGGAATTGATTTTGGGATTCTGTATTAATTACCACTACCCAGGCATAGGGGCTGTCACAGAATGGATATATTTAGCAAGAATGACAAGGCTGATAATTATGCACAAGGAGCCTTAGAAAAGGGACTGTTTACTTTAATGTTTAATTTCAGCAGACTTCTTTAGTTTGTTAAACTTAATCAAAAGCAATCAAAATACACTAGTGTGAATTACAGCAAATTAATTTCAAACCAGCGGAAAACATTAGTCTTTCAAATATGAATGTTGAACTGGAACTTCTAAGTGAGCCACTCAAAACAAGGAAGGGGTGAGCTTTTGAGTGTGGAACTTTGGTGGAGAGCTTGAGTTAGGGTCTCACTGAGGAGTGGTCGGGATTCTGTAAGAAACTGTCCTTTCTAGAAAGACTGAGGCCCAGGGATGACCTTCATTTTGGGGTTTAAGGCAAACTCCGTCGATGAGTTGGGAAACTCACTTAAATCCAGCTTCTCAAGGCATCTGTTCAAAAACCTAATTCTTGCTTTGCTACTGTTAGTAGAAAAAAAAAAAAACCCTTTATCATCTTTATTATTTATCCTATGTCAGGTTCACTATGTCTCCTTATTTCCCTTGAAACGGACAATGGCCCCATAAAGGTGGTGTCCCCAGTGAGCATATGAAGACCCTGTTCCAGGACTCCCTGAACTAGGCCTCTCCAGATTACTACTGTAGGGACATTTTGTTTAGTTTCGGCAGACTTCTTTGGTTTGACAACTTAGTCAACAGCAATCAAAACATGCTTATGGACATACAGAAAATTAATTTCAAGCCAATGCAAAAGATTATATTTCCCTACCATGAAGAATCAAATGAGGAAATGGATGTGAAAATATTTTATAAAATGTTGACCGCTATGCAAATGAACAATATTAGCAGTGAGAGAGCAAGTTTAGCAGAGTATGCAGACGCCAGTCCTACAAATGAAGACACTCAACTCCTCGAGTTCATGACTCATCATGGGAGGCTCGGTTTTATTTGATGAGATTTATAATTCAGTGGGGCCCACTGAGTCATTCAAACATTGATTCACTGAACACATTTTCTGAGTTTATTTACTAAAATACAAGGAGAGGATGCAGAGCTTGATAAGATGTCACCCTGACCTCTGGGAGCCCACTATGTTGTGACAGAGATAAACACATAAATTGTTCATGATAATCCAAGGACCCATGAATAGGACAAAATGATAACCCTTGTTTGGCACTATTTTAAGGATGGAAACATTGTTTCATTTACAATGTGTCCCCAGGACCTGGCATACAGATTGGCTACAGAAAGTATTTGATAAATTTGGTTGAATGAATGAATTTTTAAGAAATATTTTATTTATTTATTTGAGAGAAAGAGCACATGCAGCAGGGAGTGGAGTGGCAGAGGAAGAGGGAGAAGCAGACTCCCAGCTGAACAGGGAACTTGGAATGGGGCTCGATCCCAGAACTCTGAGATCATGACCTAAGCTGAAGGTAGATAATTAACTGACTGAGCCACCCAGATCCCCCTAAATGAATGAATTTTAAACAGGTCCCAGCTATCAGGGTGGGCATCCATAGTGGATGATAGTCAATAGAACTTTGTAAAGATTTCCCTAGTATATACGGTTGAAGAGGTTATAAACGACACCCTAGGATGAAGGAGCAGTGTGAGGTGCTGGGGTGCCATGTCTTGTAGGTACAGCATTAGATGGGCGTGGAAGGTTGAATGTGAACATTTGGGGCTGGGCTTTAGGTCCCAGTCTACAGAGGGTGATGTTTACTATGCAGGTTTTGGAGGAGGGGAATGCCCTATACACTCATGCTCTTGACCAGACTGGGTTTGAATCTTGGTTTCACTTTTTGCTAGCTTTATTTGGACAGGTTATCTAAGCTCTCTCCACCTCAAATGTGAACTGGGGATGATAATTGTCTTGTTTTGTGGGATTGTTGTGAGGATTACATGAATTTTTAGGTATAAAGCACTTAGACGATGCTATACGCAGAGCTAGCCCTGACTCAGTGCTGGCTGTTATTATTAATTGGTGTTTGGTGGCTCTGGTGGGAATCTTAGCTTTGCTGCTTGTCAGTTATGTGATCTTGCCATAGTGGCTGAACTCTCCAATCCTCATTTTCCTCTTTGTAAATGGGGCAGTAGAAATGCACCTGCTGAGGATGCAGGTGAGATAATGTGTGCTTTTTTGCATAGTACCTACCTGAGAGCATGTTAGAGCAGACTGTGGTCTGCATCAGAAAGACTCCCCATGATGAGAGGAAGGTTGGATGAGACATGAGCAGTGGGACCTGCTTGAAGGCTGCTACAGCTGCCAATGTGAGACAAAGTGAGCTAAATTTCCATGAAGCCAGAACTGAAGTGTGCCTAGGGCCATGGCGAGGAAAGGGGAGGATGGATTTGAGAGACTTGCCTGTTGGACCTGCAGGCTCACAGGAGGGAAGAGGAGAAGAGGACAGTGAGGTTTCTCACCTGGCTCTTGGCAGTATGTATGCACATGGACTGAGATGAAGCGCCAGGAGGAGAAGGTTTGGGGATGAATGGAGATGATGAGCTTATTTGAAGAAGACGTGTGGTTGAGAGGGGCTTCAGAACAGAGGATGTGTAGGCTAATCACATTTTGACAGAGTCTGCATTTTTAGAGAGATGAACTTACCCATGCTACTCTTTTAAAAAATCATGGTCAACATCACTAGTGATTAGGGAAATGCAAATCAAAACCACAATGAGCTATCACCTCACATCTGTCAGAATGGCTCGTATCAAAAACACAAGAAACAAGAACATTGGCAAGGATGTGGAAAAAAAGTAACCGTTGTGCACTGTTGGTGGGAATGCAAACTGATGTAGCCACTGTGGAAAACAGTATGGAGGTTCCTCAAAAAATTAAAAATAGAACTACCATATGCTCCAGTAATTCCACTATTGGGTACTTACCCAAAGAAAATGAAAACACTAATTTGAAAAGATATATTCTTATTGCAGCAAGAGCCAAGATATGGAAGCAGCCCAAGTGTCCATGGATAAATTAATGGATAAAGAAGACATGATACACACACACACACACACACACACACACACACACACACACACAGGAATATTACGCGACCATAAAAAGAATGAAATCTTGCCCTTTGCAACAACATGGATGGATCTAGAGTATAATGCTAAGTGAAATAAGTCAGTCAGGGAAAGAAAAATACTACATGATTTCATTCATATGTGGAATTTAAGAAACAAAACGAGAGGCTCTGGGTGACTCATGCTTAACTGACTGCACTAGATCTGGAGCCTGTTTAAGATTCTCTTCCTCTCTCTCTCTCTCTCTGCCACTCCCTCGCGCTCCTTCTCTCTCTCTAAAAAAAGAAACAAACAAACAAATGAACAAAGAAAAAAGGAGACAAACAAAAAAGCCAGACTCATAAGTATAGAGAATAAACTGGTATTTGCCAGAGGGGAGGTTGGTAGGGGGTTGGGTGAAGGAGATTAAGAGTACACTTGTCATGATGAGAACTGAGTAACGTAGAGAACTATTGAATCCCAGTATTGTACACCTGAAACTAGTATAACACTGTATGTTATACTGGAACTAAAAAAATTATGGCAAAATATACATCACATAAAATTTACTAACCATTTTTAAGCAGACAGTTCAGGCCATTAAGTACAGTCACGTTGTGCAGCCATTACCACCATCCCTCTCCAGAACTTTCCATCCTCCCAAACTGAAGCTCTGTATTCATTAAACACTAATTCCCCATTCCCCTACTGCCCAGCCTGGCAATCACCCTTCTACTTTCTGTCTCTATGAATTTGACAATGTAAATGAAATTGTGGAATATTTGTCATTTTGTGACTGGCTTATTTCACTTAGCATCTGTTTTCAAGGATCATCCATATTGTAGCATGTGTTCAAATCTCCTCCCTTCTAAAGGTTGAATAATATTCTGTTGTATACACAAACCATATTGTTTATCCACTCATCAAAGTCAGTAGACTTTGGGTTGCTTCCATCTCTTGGTTATTGTAAATACTGCTGCTATGAACATGGGTGTACAAATATCTGTCCATGCCCTTGCCTTCAGTTCTTTTGTGTATATATGCAGAAGTGGAATTGCTGGATCACTTTATAGGTTAATGTTTTATTTTTCTAGAAACCACCATATGGTTTTTCATAGTGGTGATATCATTTTGCATTCCCATCAGCAATGTACAAGTGTTCTGATTTCTCCACAACCTCACCAACACATTACTTGTTACACTTTGTTTTGTTTTTGTCACTAAACTTTTGTTTTAATGGGCCTCAAAATTCTGTGACAGATTTTTGGTCAAGTTGTTTCCATTAAAAAACTAAGAACTTAAATTTGCCGTACACACAACACACATACACACACACACACACACACACACACAGAGTCCACAAAACATTCTCTTTTTCTTCTAAAAGTTTTATGATGCATTGTTATCATTAACCAATCTTTTACTATTAAATTTAAATGGCCAAATGGCATAAACAGCTCTGACTCTGCTCTTCCACCACTGATAGACTGGGGTGGCAGGTATTGGGGAGAATTTTCATTACCTTGCTGAGCTTTCTGGGCAGGCTTGATGACCCTGCCAGCTCCAGCCACCTTCTTATCCATTGCTTTGATGACACCCACAGCAACCATTTGTCTCATGTCATGAACAGCAAAACAGCCCAGAGGAGGATAGTCAGAGAAGCTCTCAACATACATGGGCTCACTAGGAACCATATCAATGATGGCAACATCACCAGATTTCAAGGACTTGTGACCATCTTCCAGCTTCTTCTCAGAACAATGCTCAATCTCCTTCTACTCAGCAAACTTGCGAGCAATGTGAGCTGCGTGACCATACAGCACAGGTGCATATCCAGCACTGATTTGGCCAAGATGGTTCAGGATAATCAACGGAGTTGGAAGGTAGCTTCTTTCATTGGTGGGGCATTTTTGCTGTCACCAGCCCTGGTGCCATGACAAACATCTTTGACAGATGCATTGTTGACCTTGAACTCACATTGTCCCCAGGAAGAGCTTCACTCAAAGCTTCCTGGTGCATTTCAACTAAGTTTACTTCAGTTGTAACACTGACTGAAGCAAAGGTCACCACGATGCCAGGTTTGAGAACAGTAGGCTCCACCTGGGCCCCAGGGACAGTACCAATTCCACCAGTTTTGTGGGGATCCTGGAGGGGCAGCCAAAGGCTTGTCAGTTGGATGAGTTGGTGGCAAGATGTAATCCAGAGCTACGAGCAGTGTGGTTCCACAGGCATTACCACCTTTATGGGTGATTTTCCATCCCGTGAACCAAGGCCTATTAGCACTTGACTCCAGTATGTTGTCACCATTCCAACCAGAAATTGGCACAAATGCTACTGTGTTGGGGTTGTAGCCAACTTTCTTAGTGTAGGTTCTGACTTCCTTAACAATTTCTTTGTATTTCTTCTGGCTATAAGGTGGCTTAATGGAATCTATTTTGTGAACACCAAGTATTTCACACCAAATGTGTAAACCAGAAGGGCATGCTCATGGGTCTCCCCTACCTGCTTCAAATTCACCAACAGCAGCAGCAATAATCAGGACAGAACACCGAGAGTGAGATGTGCCTGTAATCATGGTTTTGACAAAGTCTCCATGTCCTGGGGCATCAGCAATGGCCACATAATACCTGCTGGTCTTGAATCTCTATAGGGCAACATCAATGGTGACACCATATTCATGTTCAGCTTTCAAGACCCAGACATACTTGAAGGAGACTTTCCCATGTCAGTAGACTCCTTCTCAAAATTTTCAGTGGTTTTTTTGTCAGTCCCACTACATTTATAGATCAGATGGCCAACAGAGATAGACTTGCCTGAATCTACATGTCCAGTGATCGTGATATTGATAGGAGACTGTTTCTTTCCCATTTTGGTTTAGGTTTAGCAGTGGTTTTCATGACACCTGTGTTCTGGTGACCAACTCATGTAAAAAAGCTGTTTTGTTTCGTTTTTAATAATAACCATCCTAAGGGGTGTGAAATGATGTCCCATTGTGGTTTTGATTTACATTTCTCTAATGATTAGTGATGTTGAGAATTCTTCCATGTACTTATTGGCTACTTGTGTTTCTTCTTTGGAGAAATGTGTATTCCAGTTCTTTGCCCGGTTTTTGAATTGGGTTGTTTGTTTTTTGTTGTTGAGTTATGGGAGTTCTTTATATATTCTGTACATTGATCCCTTATCTGGTAAATACTTTACAAATTTTATCTCTCATTTTTGTGAGGTGCTCTTTTACACTTTTGATAGTGTTCTTTGATGCATGAAAGTTTTTAATTTTGGGGAGCCTGGGTGGCTCAGTGGTTGAGCATCTGCCTTTGGCTCAGGTCATGATCCCTGGGTCCTGGGGATCCCCTCAGGAAGCCTGCTTCTCCCTCTGCCTGTGTCTCTGCCTCTCTCTGTGTCTCTCATGAATAAATACAATCTTTTTTTAAAAAAAGAAAGTTTTTAATTTTGATGAAAGCTAAGCTATCTTGTTGCCATTTTTTTGTATGTCATATCTAACCACATTACTTCTTTATCTTGTAAGAAAGAGTCATTGTTATGCTAAGCTTCCTGGATAATGTTGTAACTGTATGTCTGAGCAAATCTACTTTATTATTCTCTTGGGTTAATTAGATATATGGATGTACAATGGCAAGCTTCAGATCCTTGTAGCTTCCCTTCTGAATTTTCTTATATGTATCAATGGTCCCATCAATCTTCTAGTTCCCAGCCCTGAAAATTGTCATTCTTGATTTCTTGTCTCTTTATTTTCATGGACAGCTATAGAAATGGGGGAATTGTTTCCCTTATTTTACTGGACAGTCTGACTACATTTTCCAGCCTCCCAGCAGTTACAGGAATGAGCTCTGGCCTACAACACATGGGCAGAAGAGATGTTTACTACCTTCTGGGCTGGCAGTAAAAGCTTCTATAAATCCCTCCATGCTGTCTATCTTCCCTCATCTTCCTGCCATGTGTGGAATGGAGACACATCTGGTGGAGGACAATGTGAACTCTCTTAGAACCAAAAGGCAGAAGGGGCCTGGGTCCCTGAATGACTGCATGGATTAGGTCCCTCCATTCACCACATTGTACTGTGATGTGAGTGAGAAATAAACCTTTAATGTTAAGCCATTTAGATTTTGTGGGTTTTGTTACAGGAGCTGACCTGTGCAGACTGATCCCCCAATAATTCCAAAGTCCTGTCAAGGCTATCTTCAACATGTGTCTCCCTGTCCTCTCCTTCCCATGCCTATTTAGATTATCATAATCTTATCGCTGCTTCCTTCACTCCTAAACCACTAGGAAGATTTATTAACTAGATTACCTGGTTCTACTCATTCCTCCTCTAGGTCACCATTCATGCATACAGGAAAGAAATATTTCTAAGAGGATAAATGTTTATATGCTTATGTTTACAAATCTGTGTTATCTGGGGCCTTTCCCCATAGGATGTCTTCTTTCCTCTTCTATCCTCCTCCATAGAACACACATCATCTTACACGCATTCATGCTTTTTCTTTTTTAAATCTTGGCTCCATCTATTCCTCCTCCTATCTTTTTGCCTAAGGCTTAGCAATCCTTCAATTTCAAGTGTTTTCCCTCCTCCAGGGAGCCTTCTGTGAATTCTTATCTTACTCTCTGTCTCATACATTTGGCACTAGACATATGTTACTCTTTATACATACAGTTCCATGCTTAATGAATGTCTTCAGGCAGACCAGAGATTCTTTACTTTGGGCTCATCAGTGGGATATGTGAATCCCATGAAATTATGTTCTAAATTCTGTGTATGTGCATGTGTATATTTTGTTGCTTTGAAGCAGGACTGAACTTACCGGCTTCATATATCCCTTGCAGTGTTGCAAGTCCATGAGACTGGGATTCCCGTTGTCCCTAGAAAACAATTCATGAGAGCAGAAATAGATATGATAACCTCAGAGGTGAAGAGAGCTTGGGTGGAGGCAAAGTCAGCTCACAGAGGAAACCCTTTGTCTCTTCTTGCTTTAACAGGGACCACTGCCTGCCAACCTTTCAGGGAGAGGGGTCAGGAACTCCTGCCATGCAGTTCACTGTCCCTCACACAGCTTCATATTGGCCTCATTCCTCTTGGTTCACATAAGGCAGGTGGTTTGTGGAGTTGACCAGAATGGACCAGAGACTCTCCAGCTTACTTTACAACTTACCCATGTCAGAGCTGCCTGGGGCAGGAGGGCTGGTTCTTGCCAAACAATGCTGAGGCACGAGAAGAGCTCCCCTGTCCTGGTCATTCTCCTGAGATAATTCCACAGTAGCCAGCAGCCCATCTTTCCATTGTTCATCTCCAAACTCATATGGAGTCTCTCTAAGATCCTATGATCTAGACCTGGTGGCCTTTGGTGCTTGCCCTTCCTGAGGGAGCCCTGGCACAGCCCCATTGGACCTGCCTCCTCTGCAACTCTTACTGTTTGCTCGACACCCAATCCTGGCAGCCAGCAGAGTGCCTTGCTAGCTTTTTTCCTCTGCAGCTCTTTGAATGTTTAATAAATTCTTAATTAAAAGCTGGGAACCTCATCTATTTCTGTCAATTGCTTCTCTGTCATGAAGAAGAGAGGCCTACAGGAGGTAAATGTCAACCCTGTACCCTGCCCTCCTGTCACACACACAACTACACACCTGCGTGTGTGTACACACTCACACACACACACATACACAGAGCAATAGGACTTGGTGTTCTATTTACATAATTCTATTGACATTTTGAGGATAAAATTATGTATGCTACTTTAATTTGCTGTTAAATTAAATTATGAATGTTTGGAACGTAGTAATTTCTTTTGTTCTATGAACAGATTGTTTTATATATCTGCCTATATTACCAAGTTATTAATTTAATGATTTCATAATAGCAGCTCATTCCTCTGGGTAATATAAAGGCTGAAGTGCATGCTCCATACAGCACAGGCAGACGCTGCTTGCCCTACGTGAATTGAAGGTTTTAGGAATAAAGATATTAGTTTTGGCAGGATGTTTAAGTGTGCATAGGAAAACTGGAGGGATGTGTCAGGTCAGCTCCAGCTTCCCAATCTCATTTTAAAAAGGCAGGACATGGTCCATTGCCCATGAGACCAAATGAAAAATAATTTTCTTAAATAAAGTCAAGCACCTGGCTGATGGTTGGCAAGTTTGAGAGCTGCTGCCTGCCCATTCACACTCGCAGCTCTGGACACCGTGCAGCTTTAGCTGGGACATTTCCTCTTGCAGATCTGTTGGTATTACCCTGTCAGCTTCCTGGCAATGTGCTGCCATGGTGACATGGCATTGGCTTCATCATCCCAGTCTTAGCTGGCAACTTACCTCTTATGAGAAAAGGGCAAAGGGCCAGATGCAGTGCAGCAAGGGGAATGAACATGGATATGGATTCAGAGGAGACTTCCTCTGGGACTTGTGGCTTGGGCATTCTGAGCCTCAATTCCCTAATCAATGAAATGGGGGCACTGAGATCACCCACTCAACCAATTCTGTAGGAGTTGTGTGGTTCAAACAACAAATGAAATGAGGATGAGAAAATGCTTTGTAATCAGTAACAGACAGGGCTCTTTGGGGGTTGCAGTTGTGCGGGATGTGGGCAGGTACTACTAATTACCACACTTTATGATAGAGCAATAATCTTCATATTCCCCCTATAGCCTCAGGAGACTCTGCTTTCTGGGCCTCACTCAGTTCCTTCTGTTCATAGCTTAAACTAGGTGATTTCCAAGGTCCTCTCACTCCTGGTAGTTTGGGACTCTTATTTTTCAGGAGAAACCACTAAAATGCTTCATTTTTTAGTTGGGAAGCCAATGATGAAGGTAGAGCCTTACAAGCAGTTACAGCACATCTGGTGGTTCAATAAACATTGAGCACCTCTAACTTAACGAGTAGTGATTTAGAGATGCAGATACACTGGTTCCCAGCACAGGCACCAAGATGATGGTCTAATGGGATTCAGATGCCTGAACAGGTGTTCATGTTATCCTGTGGCGATGGGGGCATGCCACGTGGGGGCCAGGAGGCCTAGGCTAAGACCTCAAGATTGACCATGGGTCAACCATATTAGGAAGGGGAAAGGGATGGGAATGGCAGATTCATTTCAGGAAGAAGTAATAACACATGAGTGCTGGAAATAGAGGACAACACAGCATGGCTGGGCCATCAAGCCTGGGGTTGTGGGAAGAGGAGTGAGTTACCAGGCTGGAAGGATCAGCAGGGGCCATAACTGGCAGACGTTGAGAGCCTCATTAAGCAAAGGACCATTGGGGAACCACTGAAGAAGGAAAGCATATTGATAATGCTTTAGAAGGACATCATGGCTGCCGTGGGGAGAACAGTTTGGAAGAGGGTCGGATGGAGGAGGGGAGTCCAGTTAGAAGACTATTGCAGTAATCAAGGTGGCAGACAATGAGGGTCTGACTTAGGTAGTACAGGGCAATGGGGGGAGGCACATAGATCCAGGAGATGCTCAGAAGGTAGAAAGGGTAAAGTCTCCACCAGACTGATGTTAGATGAGGACAAAGTAGAGGAGAGGTGGCCTTTTGTCCTATAGCTTTGTCTCTCTCTGCCTCTTCTATCATTTCTCAAAAGGAACTCTAACACCAACCCCTCATTCCATGGCCAGCACACACTGGCACACATGTAAACCTGTTTACTTGGTTGTACACAGAGACACACACACATCTCTGGCTGCTCTGTGTGCTCAGTAGGGTGGGTAAAAAGTCCTTCTCTGCAGAGCTGACAGATGGCCAAGTCAAAAATAGGGTCACTGCTTACACTTTCTTCACTTGCTTTTTTTGTCTCTGCACATCACTTCTATGAAATATTCCTGATTTCCTTAAGCAAAAAAGTGAATTCCTTTGTTCTGTGTTGTGCCTACATCCTTTGTTATTGTTTCTGTTCCCATGTTAGTTTCATACACAATAGTGTGTCTTCATCATTTCTGGATCCCCAGTGTCTAGTACATGTCACTTTTGAATGACTGATGAGCCAATGGACCCCAAAGGCACTGGATCTGATCCGTCACAAAGGGAATTTTGGGGTATACTTCCAAACTTTTCTCAGCAAAAGCCTGGATCTCCTCCTGTCTTGAGATGTGAGACACTAAGGTATGAGAATTTGGTGCCAAGCATCCTACCCAATTATAGAAATGCCAAAGCCAGACTCCTATGGGGCCACAGAGAATTACAAAGTGGTTGCTTTGTAAATGTAAATTGATGTTGGCTCACTCATCAGTTGGAAGTGGGAAAGGTAGAGACAGAAGGGGAAAGAGAAGGAGGGTTGGCTGGGCTTAGATGGGAGAGGGTAGGAACCAAAAAGAGGGAAGGGATGCCTTGTGCTTAGGCACAAGGTAGAGAAACGGTGAAAAATAAAAAGGGCAAGGAAGGTGACAAGGATGGCATGAAAGAATTAAGGGTGAACCAGGAGCCAGAGCTGGGATGGAAGATGAGCAGTTGAAGGTGATTTTCCCAAGCACATAAAGGAAGAAATCAGTATAGGATTTGTCAACTAGAATTCAGGAGGATGGAGGGTAGCTCTTTTGGGACATCAGGGGAGACAGAAAACTAGGGAGAGTTTGGACTGGAGTATCCATAAGGACAAGATTTATAATGGCTGTGTAACTATGCCTGAGGCTGCCGCTTCACAGGTGATCAATAAAAGTTGAATGAATTCTGGGTGGGATCTTTGGGAACAAGGCAGAGTGGAGGGAAGAAGGATGGCAGCAGGTAGGAGAAGTGTGCAGACTCCTATGTCTAAGATCTCAGGACTGGCTTATAGGCAAAAGCAAGGTAGAGGCAGATGCATGGTCCTGGGTTGCATTTCAAGACATTTCCATCTAGATTCCAAGAATTCTCTGTTAGTGCTAAATTATTGCTTCTACATTAGACATCGAGGACTGAGAAAATGATGATTCAGAGGCCTTTAGAGGAAGGGCAATAGGCAGGAATTGCGGTCAAGGCTGTGGGTCAGGGTCTCCTAACAAAGGGGCTAGAAGTGGAGTGGTCTTCAGGGAAGTGCAGGGAGCCTTGATTTTTACTGCATAACATAGCGTATCTTTTGAGCCTCACAAAAAGACCACCTTTGGGTGGTCCCTGGGTGGCTCA